>NC_046300.1:38172037-39583287 GCF_004115265.2 Rhinolophus ferrumequinum
CCATCAAACACTAACTCCCCACATTCCACTGTATGAATTTACCACACTTTCTTTGTCCACTTACCTGGAAATACACATTTGGATTGTTTCTACCTTTGGCTATTCAGAATAACGCTGCTATGAACATGAGTGTACACATATCTCTTTGAGTTCCTGCTTTTCATTCTTTTATGTATATATGCTGAAGTGGAATTGCTAGATCATATGGTAATTCTATGTTTATGTTTTTGAGGAACCGCTATGTTTTTTTCCACAGTGGCTGCACTGTTTTACATTTCTACCAGCAACGCACAAAGTTTCCAGTTTCTCCACATCCTCATCAACACTTGTTTCCTGTTCTTTACAAAGTATATATAATAGTCATCCTAATGAGTGTGAAGTACCATGTTTCCCTGAAAATAAGACCTAGCTGGACAGTCAGCTCTAGTGCATCTTTTGGAGCTTAATATAACACCTGGTATTATGTTATGTTATGTTATGTTATGTTATGTTATGTTATGTTATGTTATGTTATGTTATGTTATATTATATAAGACCCGTCTTATTTTACTATAGGACTGGGTCTTATATTAATTTTTGCTCCAAAAGATGCAGTAGAGCTGATTGTCCGGGGAAACATGGTAGGTTTTATAGTTTTGATTTGCATTTCCCTACTGATTAATGACATTGGCCATCTTTTCATGTGCTTATTGGCCATTTGAGTATCTTTTTTAGAGACTGTCTATCCAAGTCCTTTGCCCATTTTTGAGTTAAGTTGTTTGCTATTTTGTTGCTGAGTTTTAGGAGTTCTATATATATGCTTGATATTAATTCCTTATCAGATACATGATTTGCAAATATTATCTCCCATTCTGTGGGTTGCCTTTTCACTCTATTGATAGTGTCCTTTGATGTACAAAAGTTTTTAATTTTGATGAAATGCAATTTATCTGTTTGTCTTTTGTTGCCTATGTCATATCTGAGATCACTGCCAAATCCAACGTCACGAAGCTTTTCCCCTATATTTTCTTCTAAGAGTTTTATAGTTTTAGCTCTTAGGCTTAAGTCTTTTGAGTTCATTTTTATATATGGTTTTAGGTAAGAGTCCAACTTCATTTTTTCACATGTGGATACCCACTTTTCCCGGTACCATTTGTTGAAAAGACCGTTCTTTCCCCACTGCACAGTCTTGGGACCCTTGTTGAAAATCATGATCACATGAGGGAGAAGGTAAATTTTTAGTAAAGACCTAAAGGAAATGAGTTATGTGGATATTGGGGGAAGAGTGTCCATAATGGGGAACAGCCAGTGCAAAAGCCCTGAGGAAATAGAATGGGTGAGGGGGTGAAGAGTATGAGATAAGGTCAGAGAGGTGGGGGGTGGGGGAGCAAATCATGGAAGGCCTGTGGGTCACAGAGAGGATTTTTTTTTTTTTGCCTTGAGCAAAATTGGAGAGCTACTTATGTTTCCACCCTGGCTCCCATATTGAGAATACACTTAGGGGCCTGGGGCAAAAGCAAGAGAACCAGTGAGGAGACCTCGCAGGCAAGAGAAGATGGTGACCTGTGTAGGGGGTGGCAAGTGGTGAAAATCTGGAGGATAGGATTTGAGGATAGACCAAATGTGGTGATGGCAGTGGTGGCAGCTGGGGCCAGGATTGGGGGTGAAGGGGAGGGAATGAGAGAGGTAGATAAGGATGATGCCCAAAATTTCAATTTTAGGAATTGGAAAAGAGGAGTTAACATTAACCAGAAGGAAGGAGAAAGACTGTGGCAGGCACAGGTTTTGGGGAAAGATCAGGATTTCGGTTTTGGATGTGCTAAATTTGGAGCAACCATCAGACCTCCTGCTGAAGTTATCAGGTGGGAAGTGGGAGGTGGGTCTGGAGTTCAAGAGAGAGGTATTGGCTGGGGTCATGGAGCAAGCAAGGAGGCCCTTACCTTGCTATGTGACTGTAGTTCCAATCCTTTTCCCTCTCTGGGCCTCAGTTTTCCATGGACGAACGAATAAGGTGGCTGGATTCGATGCTGTCCAAAAACACCTTCCAGCTCTGGTGTTTTCCGATTCTAATTGGAAAGAAATGGAGCCAGGAGCTCGAGGATGCCTGTATCTCCTCCACAGACCTATTTCCCCATCCCTAGGTGATTTCCTCTTAAGATCACCTCCCCCAATAGATTCTGCCCAGCGACTAAGACCCAGAGTGCTAATCTTGGAGAACATTGTAGGGAAGGAGCACAGCTCAGCCCCAACTCCACCCAGGCTCTTTCTGGCCACTCTAGGCTCCTTCAGAAAGACAATACAGGAGCCACACAGGGAAGGCACGTGGGTGAGAAAAGGCCAACTGTGTAGTGGGGTGATTTGAAGTGTGGGCCAAATCCCACCTTAAATTCTAATCACTCTTAGCTTCGAATATTTGCTTGTGACCAAAAAGAACATAAAAGGAGAAACCTTCGCAAACTACTGACTGTATCTTTATTTAGTTTTGTTTATTTGTCCCCATAATAAAAGTAATACCAGCTAATGATTGTAAGTGGTAACTGTACTTGAGGCATTGTTCCGTGTTTGACTTGCATTTTCTTATTTAACCCTTACACCAGTACTGTGGAGGTTTGCATCCCTCTCCTCACTTTAGCATCCAGGAAGCAGAGGCTCAGAGAGGTAACTTAACTTTCTGCAGGTCACAAAGTAAGAAAGTGTTAGAGTTGAGGTATGCATAGCAATATATTCAATCCAAAAGAATTTAATAAAAATATGTGAGGAAATTTGGGCTAAGGGGAAAATCAAGATAGGAACAGAAAACAAGGCCCTATAACATAAGGTCCTATATAGTTGCTGAGAGTTAAATGAATATTGACTGAGTTTCCTGGCAACCAAGGCAAAGAGGGAAATATGATCAGATATAGGATTCCTAATATCCACAATATTACAAATGAATATTCCTGGTGTTGGGACTGAGAGGACTGTTGGAAGTCAGTTTCTGCTCCATGAGGACGGATGTGATGTGACAGATGATGATCTCAGCAACTACGTCCCTCAACAGTGACAGAAGGAAGTTTCATGAAGAGACTTTTCACAGTGCCCTTTGGTGGAGGTTAAAACTCAGCTCAGTAAAAGCAACTGCAGGGTGGAATAAACAGGGTGGTCAGAGACAGATCCTTGGGAAGAGGCTGCCTGTGCTGCAAGGAGGCCATCTCATAACCTCAGGCATGCAGCCCCACCAGGGAGTCCAGATACCCAAGCACTGATGGAATAGTGGGGTGGGGGAGGCTCTTACTGCTTTCACAACTCCTTGCAGCCCCCCAAAGGCCAGTCCACCCTCCCTTTCAGGGCAAGGCTGACGTCATTCCCTGAGGACAAATATTCCTGTGGGAACTCTGGGCTGTGTCCCTCATTCAGTGCAGGGGCTGGGGAGCCCCATGTCAGGGGCTGTTCGCAGCCTCTTGGATCCTGATGCCCACCGCTGCCTCTCAGGCACACCTTCCCTGGGAGGACTTTTCCAGAGAGCTCTGGGCTGGGAGACAGGCGGTGACTTTGTCCTTCTAAAGCATGGCAGGACAGAGCCAGGTACCACCTTGCAGAGCGCTACTCCATAAATAATCGTTTGTGGAAGGAAGGAAGGAAGGAAGAAAGGAAGGATGGAAGGAAGGAAAAGATCGTCAGAGGAGATTTTGCACTTTGTCATGCTCTCTGGACCCTTCTCCATGAATGTGGGCTTCTAACTTTCTTCCTTCATGCTCACAGCTCAGAGCAGGTACACTGTCTCTGGGAAAGGGGGCTGGTGTCTTGGGAAGGAGAGCTACCCTCTAGTCCTTGGGGGCTGTGTGTAGGTGGGGTGAAGGAAGGGAGGAGGTGGAGTCAGCAGATCTGAGTTTGAACCTCACTCCATGTGTCAACTGAGAAGCTGTGGAGGGGAAATGCCATTTCTCTGGACTTTTGTTTTCTATAAAATGGGGATGGCACTACCTACTTCATGGGGGGCTGTTGTGGGGATTAATGAGGTTCAGCCCCTCCCTGCCACAGCAGCAGGTCAATACAAGATTATTCTTATTAGGCGGAAAATTCTGGCTCAGCCATTACAAATTGCGTGACCTTGAGATGTCGCTTTACCTCTTTGAGCCTCAGTTTCCTCATCTGTAAAATAGGAATAATAACACTTACAGTGCAGGAATGTTGGGAGGACTGGAATAAATAGTATATATAGCCCCTACCACAGTAGTGGCTGGCACATAGTTGGTGCTAAATAAAAGGTGGTTATAATTATTGTTATTATTATCAGGGAACAAACTGTGTCTCATGGAGTGGACGTCCGGAGAAGAGACAGGTAACCGAAAGTCGGGGCAGTTATGAAACACTTCATGGAGGAGGTGGCCCTGGTGCTCAGCCAGCTCAGGCGGGGGTTATGAGGGTTTCAAGGAGAAAACTTTCACCCCAGGGCAGAGGGCATGTAAAGGGACTCAGGGGGCTGACCTGGAAGGGAAGGAAGCATTTGGAAAGAGAAGCAAGAACAAAAGTCTTTCTAGTCAGCTGTGGAAGCTCAGGAGGACCCAGAAATTCTAGCAGAGAATAGGGGGTCGCTCAGCTGAGGCAAGAATTAACCCCATTCTACAGAGGTCAAAACTGAGGCCCAGGGAGGGTGGATGGAATAACTTGCTGAAAATAGTGACTATCTGGCACTGGAATGCAGGTCTCCTGAGGGCTGGTGCTCAGGGTATGTACTTTCCTGGGTCTTTAAGTAACACAAAGACAGAGGCAGTGGTTGGGACCACTTAGCTGACTGGTGAAGAGAAACTGAACAACGGGGAGCGATTAGGAAGGAACGTGGAGCCCAGCTAGGCTGTTTGGAAATGAACACAGATGAGACTGTCTCTCTTGGGCTGTTATGGAGATTAATAGTCACAGACAGGGCCCTCACGCATCACTAGGGAGAGGATTTCAAAGACCCTTAAAAATCATTGGGAAATATTTCAAAAGGAAACCGCTCACAAAGCAACCAGAGGCCCGCCAAACAAGAGGGCGTATAGCTCACCAGGCGATGCTTGTAATCTAATTGCCTATGAGCAAGAGTTTAAAACAATATTTACGATGTGAAAAAATAGCTCGTGATTTGATTTGTACAGAAGAAACATGCTTAAATGAGTAAATTAGATTTTGATCTTGCTGGCTCCGGTCCTGTGGGTGAAGCCTAGCCCTTTGGAGGGGAGAGGCTCTCCTGCCCTCCACCTTCTTCCCCCCCCTCACCTTCTTAGCATGGTCCTGGGACAGCCTGCACCCTAATATGACATGTGAGGCCAGCGCCGTTCCCCTAATGGCTGGGTGGAGCAGCTGGGAAACCTACCCCCCCTTTTTCTTGGGCCTGTGATTTCTTCAAGCTCTACTGCCCCTCCTTCCCGACTGCTCCAGCCTGCTCTCATTTCATCCCCACTAGTTCTGAGTCTGTGGCATACAGTTAGGCTTCACTGAGATAGGGCTGGCGTATTTACACATTTGCTGGCTTGGATTATTTTTGCTTGGTGTGCTGTCTCCTGGGGCTTGTTGCATGTTCCTTTGCAGCGTGGACTTGTTACTTTTTGACCTTATTTAATGGAGGCCTCTGGACGGTGTTCACTGCTTTTGCCTGTCCAGTGTCCAGTCTCCTTCTTTTGGAAAGTATACCCCGATTTCCCTTGGGGTCACTACCCACCCCCTAGTCTCAGTCCCTGTGGTCTGGGCAGTGCTGACCAGTCTCCTTCCAGGCCTAGGCTCCAGAGTTGGGCACGTGACTCAGGTCTGGCCAATCAGAGCACCACTCCCCTTGGCCACAGTCATTTGTTTAGGGATGGGCACATGACCCACACCAGGCCAATGAGAGGCTTCCTTGGGACGGCTGCTGGACCTACCAGGAGAGAGGCACATCTGTCCTGGAGTTGTTAAACTAGGAGAATCAAAGCCGGGGGCTCCTGGAGGCCATCTGGTCACTTCATGGGAAAACTGCCCTGAAAGTGAAGCCAATACATGTGAAATAGAGCTGAGGACTGTCGGTCCCTGGTCAAGCACCTGAATCCAGCCATGGGTGATTCACACACATTTTATTCAGTACTTTACCCATTTGGTGTTGTTTCCGCCTGTTTGAGTTGGGTTCAGTCTTTTGCACGGAAACCAGTAGTTCTAACTTACACAGTAGGCATGGGACTGGTGTCCAGGAGTGATGAGGAAGTACTTCTAGAACTGAAGGAAATTTAGAGATCATCACAATGGAAGATTTCTGGACATAATTCTGTGACGGAAGCCAGTGTGCCTGCCAGACTTTTCTTGACTGCCTGCTCTGTGTTGACTCTTGCTCTAGGTGCTGCGGACACAGAGAAGAGTCAGAACCAACCCAGCCCTGAGAAGCCCAGTCTTGGAGGGGAGGTAAGAGGGCAGCATCTCATCACAGCCAGGGGCTAAGAGGAAGAAGTAGTTCCATGTGCCATGGAGAATCGCTCCAACCACAGGGCGCTGGGAGTTCCTTATGGTGGAGCAGGTACGAGATTAGGAGAGTGATAGGGTCTTATGGGGCCCCCCAAGGAGGGTGACAGAGTGAGTGGTGAAATTGGCGGTATTTTCAAGGCTGTCTGCTTGAGGAGCATTGAGGCCGTTTGCTCAGACCTCTGGGAAAGGGGCCCTGAGGCTGCTGCTTGGCACCGGACAGAGGTCTCCTGGCTGTCTCTCTTCCTGCCCACCCTGGCAGCCCCCTCACCTGGGAGAGAAAGCACAGCAGCACCGTGGTTGTCTGGGCACATGTGTGGGCATTCGGGGCCAGCTGAATGCGATGGGGCTTCCCAAGCACACGATGGGGCAGGGATGCAGGTGCCAATACATGTCTTGTGAACCATTCACGTTCACCACGAGTTCCTTACCCACGGCCTTTGTGGCATCAACAACAATTTTATGACGTTTGTTGGGTATTTCTGTGTGGCTGGCACTGTGCTGGGGGCTCTACACTCAACCTTGGTGTCTTCTGTTCACAGTGAATCACCGCCTTGGCCCTCACTTTTCTGATGCTTAGGGAGGCTTAAAGCCCTGAACCGATTGCAGGGCTGTCTCACCCAGGTGAGAGGGCCTGCTTGACATCTATGGTGATGGCTTCCGGTAAAGTAAATCGAGCTGAACTCAACTGGTTCAGTCACCAAGTGCCTACTATTTACTGAGCCTGCTTCCCTCCACACTCGTCTGCCAAAGATAGAATAAGAAGCAGGTCATAGTTGGAAATACAGACACGTCCGCCATCATTTCATAGTGTGGGAGGCATGCAGTGATGTATGCAAGCATCCGTCCATGACGAGGTACAGAAACACACTCACAGAAGAGCAGGATTAATTCTGTCTTGGCAATCAGGAGAAGCATGCGGAGGTGCTGACGGCCAAGCAGGGCTTGAAGGCTGGGAATAAGAATTGTCCTTTGAACAGCAAACTTGTTGCATAGTAAAATCCTAACAGTATCAGGGCTGGCATTGAAAATGGCTCCCATCTGTCATCTCCCGAGAGGTAGATGTCATCACCCCATTTTACAGAGGAGGCAGTTGAGGCTCAGTATGCTTAAATAACTTGCCAAGGCACAGCAGGATTCAAACCCAGGCTGGGGAATGCAAAGTTTGGGCTATTTTCTCTATGCCTTACTTCCTTCTGGGTATAGATGGCTTTTGTCATCCCATCGTTGAGGCTGCAAAATGGAACTTCTTCCTCTTTGCTGGGCTGACACCGTCTGTTCCTCAGTAGATGCTGAGTGTCACATGCTGGGAGTGGTGGGGGAAGTACTCTCAGGCTCCCCTGCCCCCACTGTACAGGTAGAAGGGAGGCAGGCTGGGGAGAGAGCCGGGCTCCTTTCTCTCCGGCCTGGCTCTCCACAGTGTCACACTTCTCTGATTGTGGGGATGGATGTCAGACTTCAAAGGCAGCGGCGCACCATCTTTCCAGTCTCCAGCCCATGAGAAAGCGTCTAAGTCCCAGAACAAAGGCCCTTCCAGACTCGTGTCACCTGCTCAGCACTTAGCATGGGGCTTAATTAAAGGAAACAGCTTCTTGGAGTGAGAGCAAGGAGTGAGTGAGAAAGTCGATAACACTAAAGACACCGCCATTAATAAAGCCAGACTTGCTGCTAATATCCCACTTGAATTCAAAACAGGACAAATAATTGGAAATCTGAGCAGGGTGAGTGGCGGGGCCAGTGGTACGGATGACAGAGGTCTGGCAGCTGTGGGAGACCTTCTGTGTGGGGCGTACGGCTGGGACGACAGCTCCTGGAGGGAGTGATTCAGTCCTGGGGCCCAGTGTCTTGCTCTTTCTTATCCGATAGCCATAGGCTGACACCTGGAGAGTGGCAATAGCTCACACTGAATAGCACTCGAAATGTGCCAAGCACTGTTCTCAGGTTTTTCACAAATATTAAGTTAATCCTTAAAAAAATAATATATATACTGTATGTTCTTTATATCTCTATCTGTCTATCGATCTGTCTATCATTAATTAGCTACTACTCTTATCCCCATTTTACAGATGAGAAAACTGAAGCACAGGGGGTTAAGTAATTTGCCCAGGCTGAGACGGGATTTTGAGCCTATGTGCTATGACCTCAAAGTATATGTGTCCAACCACTAGACAATACTACCTCCCTTGAGTGAGCTGGCCTCTCATCCCTGGCTTGCTGGTTAACTTTAGGCAAAGACTGCCATTCAGTCAGTCAGTAAACATTTGTCGGGTATACTGCAATCTTAGCATAATGATAATAACCACTCTGTATGGCTCCTATATGCCAGGCACTAAATAATTAGCGTGTGTTATCTCCCTTAATCCCCCTGATAACCCAGAGGTGGGTACCTTTACTGTCTCCATTTTATAGTGTGGGAACCTGAACTTCAGAGAGGCTAGGTGACTTCCCCTTCATCCCATAGCTAGTTAGTAGCAGAGCCAGGATTCAAACCTACAACTTTTGGCTCAAAGCGCAGTCCCTAAACCACTGTTAGTATCCAGTGCTTATTCTCACAGAGTCCTCATGTAGAGCCTGGGCAGGTGTACTCATAGGTCGTTACAACACTGGCTGATGGATACTGCACACACCTTGACACATGTGAGTATCCCCAGAGATGGGCAGGAACCAAGTATAGCCCACTGAGTACCATTCACTTAAGTCCGCAGGCTATAACCCCAGGACACTATTTCCACTTAACCCCTTCTCTTCTTTGTCTGGATCCTGCCTGCTCGCCCACCTGTTCATTCCATAGCCCTAAAGCTAGGGGCCGCTACCCTGGGAATTCTGTGCATTCTGGACCCTGTGTGGAGGAATGGGACGTATTTTGCATAGGAACTTGGTGCATTGTGCTGACAGGAGCCAGAATCCACACCTATTCAGGTGGCAGCAGAGTGGAATTAAAATGGCACAGACATTGGAGTCACACCTCAGTGTGACTCCTGATTCCTGAGCCTCAGTTTCCTTATCTGTGAAACGGGCCTGCAGGTCCAGAGAAAGGGTAGAGAAAGGCTGGCTCTATGGAGGCCAACTTTGCAACTAAGTTATCCAATTTGTTGGTATATGTTTGTTTGTAGTATATCTTATAATCCTCTTTGTTTCTGTAAGGTTGGTAGTGACGTCTCTTCTCTAATTTCTGATTTTAATTATTTGAGCCTTCTCTCTTTTTTTCTTGGCCAGTCTAGCTAAAAGTTGGTCAATTTTGTGGAACTTTTCAAAGAATGACTTTTGGTTCTGTTTATTGTCTCTATTGTTTTTCTATTCTCTATTTTATTATATCCACTCTAGTCTTTATTTCCTTTCTTCTGCTTGCTTTGGGTTTAGTTTGCTCTTCTTTTTCTAGGAGAAACTACTGGAAAAGCCCCTAAAAACTATGTAACACAATATTGACTCAGGAGACTGGCTGAAGCCATGAAGCCAGTCTTTATAAAGTAAGATGCGAGCCACATATGCTTGTTACTAAAAGGTAGCAGAAATCGTCCAGCAACTACTCTCCTCCATCGTTTACCTCCAGCCTATGTAAAGGAATATAAAGATTTGAAAGGAATTCAGGAATCTTTGTGTCTTTCTGTATCCACTATTCCACGGGGAAGGGGAGGGGTTCTCCTCTCAATCAGGTTGATAGGGCTAATTGCAATAATTGGGAGTGGATTGTCAGAAGGGAAGTCTGGCACTAGCCCCTGGCAGGATATTTGCTGAGCTGGAGAAACCTATGGGTTATCTTGCTGCAGGAGCAGAGGGAAGGGCAGTAAGAGTGATGATGGCACACGCATCACTGGGGGTGATCATGAACATAGACTGCTGCCTGCTTCTTTCCAGGGACTTGAAGGGCTGGCTGGAGTGGCCCATGGTGGCACGGGGAGAGGCAAGGGCAGTGGAAATAGAGTAGCCTCACATGAGAGTTTCCCGTAGGTCATGTGGACACCGTGGGAGGTAGTAGGGCTCAAGCTGTCTTGATGGGACCTGCCTACTGGAGAGGGAGCCTGAGCAGGAAGAGGCTATGAGGTGGCTCACTTAAGCAGGTGCTGAGAAAGGGTCAGAGGTCAGCCAGAGGTGCCTAGCCATCATTAGGGAGCTATACCGTACAGGGAGCAGGCATTTATAAGAGCCTACAAATGCATTCTCAGTGATCAATAGGATGGTCAGCATTTTGATGTCTGATACTGCAGAGGGCAAAACAGCCAGCCAGCCAGTAATGTCTTAGAGAGAACTACAAACAGGGCTTTCTTCCTCTTTTCACTAGTCACCTATGTGTGCCCCCAGGACATTCAGCCCCTTCAGTATCCAGGTAGGCTCTATGACAGGAGTGTCCAAACTGCGGCCCACGGGCCAACTGCGGTCCACAATCCATTGTTAATTGGCCCGCAGCAAATTCCAAAAATATATTTAGTTTAGTTAAATAAACCAGGAGAGGCAATACGTACTTCACCTCGAGTGAGTGGCCCGGCTGTTTGTGTATTTTACCACATGTGGCCCTTGGTAAAAAACGTTGAAAAAAGTTTGGACACCCCTGCTCTATGACATAATCAGCAAGTCCTCATATGAGCTCTGTGTGACAAAGGACATCACACATGTGGAGGTTGATTCCTGCTATGCCCCATTTGCTGTGCCCCCACTCCACTGACGGGGAGTGATAAATTGGACATCCTTAGGGCCAGCCTCCTCACTCCACAGTCAGGGCAACTAGGTCCCAGACGGGACAGGCTCTGCCTAGGATAATACGGGCAGGCTGTGTGAGAGGCTCCTGATCTCTCAGACTCCTGGAAATTAGGAAGCTGTGGCACTTCCCTATTCAGTCAACACAGGCAGCTCTAATTATAAAAGGACTCGGGGGGGGGGGGGTGGGAACAGGGAGAGGATGAAATGTAGATGCTCTGAATTTCGTTTTCATCATCAGATGTTTCTCAGGGAAAATGAGAGTTCCAGCCTAGACAGGGAAGTGGAAATGGCCGAAGCTAATGTCTAGAAGTGGTGGAAAATGCTGTATTTTAACTGTTCCCCCAGAAGTTATACTCATCTACTTGAAACTGCCAATCAACTTTCCAGCAAAGAAAAACACACACACACACCTCTGCACAAATGGCTTTGATTAGGCTTAGCTGTAGGTTTAAGAAAATTTAATCATCTTAACCTGTTTAGTCTTTTTCCCTGATGAAAATCATCAGTCAGATTCCAGCATGAGCCAGTTAGAGCTGAGCTGCTGTCAGCACCGTTGTTTATGTTAATACGTTATAGGCATGAAATGGAGGAAAGTAGAGTTATGAGAAAAAGTCCTGAATGAATTAGGAAAGTACGGGTATGTGGCAGGCCCCCGAGGCCAACAGGCTGGGGCTCTGAAAAGACTGTTTATTTATGAGCTTCGACATAGAACCTCCTCTACCTGTTGGAAAGGATGCTGAGACACTCTAAAGTATATTTCTCTCTGTGGTCAGAACTTGGTGTCGGCAGAACTGAAGATCTGGAACCCCATAGACACCATTTGCTAGCTGCATGACCTCAGATAAGTTACTCAACCACTTTAAATGTTGGTTTCCTCATCTGAGAAATGGGGCTAACAGGAGTAGCTAGCCCACTGGATGGCTTTACGGATTAGGTGGCATGTTGGGTAAAGGGCCTGGTACTTCATGACTGCTCAGTCATGATGCCCCATTGATGCATAGCATTATCCCTCCGTCCCGAGGCCAGACAGCTCCTCACAGTGCTCTCTCAGTACCCCAGACTCTGTGGACATTGGCTGATGGGTGATTCCCACCGGATGTGAAGTGGTCCTGGGGACAGATTGAAAAGGCCCTGAATCTGGAGAATTTAACCCACCTCTGTTATGAGGACCTGAGTGGCTTTAGGGAAATCACTGCTTTGGATTCTGGCTTGTCTGTCCTACCAAATGAGACTGCTAATTGTCCCCAATGTACACTCTCCCCTTCCTCCTAGAAAAAGCATCCTAACTGCCACCCAACTAAAGAGCCGTATTTTTCAGATTCCTTTTAGACAGGCATGGCCATGTGACTACTTTGGCCATTGAAATCCAAAAGAAATGTTACATGAAACATCTAGAAAGTCTAATAAAAGAGAGGGAGCAATATGGTGTCAGATGGCTACTAGACTTACTGGGGTGATCACTTCATAAATTATATAAATGTCTAATCACTATGTTGTACATCTGAAACTAATATAATATTGTATGTCAACTGTAATTGAAAAATTTTTAAAATGTAAAAGAAGATTTAAAAAGCAAGAAAAAAAAGAGGGGGAGAGGAAATCAGTGAATAAACAATGGCCCATCCATGCTATAGAAAATTACTCAGCAGTGAAAAAAACAAAAACGCTGATATATACAACAACATGGATATATCTTAAAAGCATTACGCTGAGTAAAAGAATCCAGACACAGAAAAGTACATGTTTAATTATTGCATTTATGTGAAGTTTTAGAACAAGAAAACTGATAATGTCAAAATGGGGCATTGACTGCAAAGGAGCATGAGAGAACTTTATAGGGAGATAGAAATAGTGTATATCTCACCTGAGGTGGTTTTAAACACATGGGTGTTTAAATTTGTCAAAATTCAAACTCTATACTTAAAACATGTGCATTTTATTTTAGGTAAATTATACCTCAATAAAACTTTTCTAACTAAAATAGTATGAGAAAGAGCTGTCTTAAGCAAAGTAAAAGCCAAAATAAATGAATGGGACTACATCAAACTAAAAAGCTCTGCACAGCAAAAGAAACCATCAACAAAACAAAAAAGCAACCAGCTGATTGGCAGAAGATATTTGCAAATGAAACTCCAATAAGAGGCTAATATCCAAAATATATAAAGAACTTGTACAATTCAACAACAACAAAAAAAATCAAGAACTGAACAGACACATCTCCCAAGAAGACAAATAGCCAACAGATATCTGAAAAGATGTTCAATTTCACTAGTTATTAGGGAAATGCAAATCAAAACCACAATGAGATAACACCTTACACCTGTTTGAATGGCTGTTATCAATAAGACAAGAAATAACAAGCGTTGGAGAGGATGTGGAGTAAAAGGAACTCTCGTATATTGCTGGTGGGAATGTAAATTGGTACAGCAACTATGGAAACAGTATGGAGATTCCTCAAAATTTAAGAATAGAGCTACCGTATGATCTAGCAATCCTTCTTCTGAGTACCTACCTGAGAATTCTGAAAACACTTATTCGTAAGGATGTATGTGCCCTTATGGTCATTACAGCATTACTCACAGGGGCCAAGACATGGAAACAACCAAAGTGTCCTGCAATAGATGATTGGATAAAGATGTGGTCTGTATACACAATGGAATACTACTCAACCATAAACAAGATGAAATACTGCCATTTGTGACAACATGGATGGATCTTGGGAGTATTATGCTAAATGAAATAAGTCAGAAGGAAAAGGATAAGAACTGTATGATTTCACTCATATGTGGGATATGAACTAAAAAGCAACAAAAGAACAAACAAGGGCCGGCCCGGTGGCTCAGGCGGTTAGAGCTCCATGTTCCTAACTCCGAAGGCTGCCAGTTCGATTCCCACATGGGCTAGTGGGCTCTCAACCACAAGGTTGTCAGTTCAATTCCTCGAGTTCTGCAAGGGATGGTGGGCCCCGCCCCTGCAACTAAGATTGAACACGGCACCTTGGCACCTTGAGCTGAGCTGCCTCCCGGATGGCTCAGTTGGGTGGAGCATGGGCTCTCAACCACAAGGTTGCCTGTTCGATTCCTCGAGTCCCGCAAGGGATGGTGGGCAGCGCCCCCTGCAACTAAATTGAACACGGCACCTTGAGTTGAGCTGCCGCTGAGCTCCTGGATGGCTCAGTTGGTTGGAGCGCGTCCTCTCAACCACAAAGTTGCCGGTTCAACTCCTGTAAGGGATGATGGGCTGCGCCCCCTGCAACTAGTAACGGCAACTGGACTTGGAGCTAAAAAAAAAAAAAAAAAAGGAAAAGAACAAACAAAAAAAACAAACTTATAGATACAGACAACAGAATAGTAGTTACCAGAGAGGAAGTAGGGGGAGGGCAAAGACAGTAAAGGGGGTCAAATATATGGTGATGGAAGGAGACGAGGTGAGTCTCCTTTCTCAATAGAGTATCAGATGTTGTATTATAAAGTTTTACACCTGAAATTTATATAATGTTATTAACCAATGTTATCCCAATAAATTTAGTAATAAAAAAAGAACTGGCGTGTCCACAGGTGTGATGACTGGAGCTCTAGCAGCCATTTTGTACAAGACAATGAGGAAGACTAGGCCCCAGCAGTTGCCGAGCAGTGAACTGGAGGGAGCCTGGGTCCCTATAGACTGTGTGGAATTGCCATTCCAGACCTAGACTTCTTGCCTCTAGATTTCTTTTATATGAGAAACATTTATCTTGCTAAAGCCACTGTTAGTTTCTTTTGTTTTATTTTTTTCCTGTTTCCTCTTCATTATGTGCAGTTGAACCAAGTCCTGACAGAAGGAAAATGCTTGTGGAGGAACAGAAGGGCCAAAAGGGAATGATTAGAATAGTCCTAAGAAGATTGTTACTACTATAATTATTATTTATCCTTTCTTCTTTCTCTCTTTGGTGTGCTTCTGAGGAGCTGATGGCAGGTGAGGTGGAGTCGTGGTTCTGGAACAGCTTTCCTTGGGGCCATCTGACAGATTGAACCCAGCCTTGTTCCTCACCTCCCCACCCCTCTGCCTACTCCTAGCTCCTAACCCCACTAAGGGAGAAGTGGTCCTGAAACTAGAGAGTAGGTCTTGGAGACCTTTTATGCACATGTCTTAAGGGCCCTAGGATTTTTCGGAATGGTTAATAAGTATTGGCGTCCACTTAAAGTCATCAGCTGCATTAGCCCCTAACAAGAGAGTCAGCCTGTTTTTTGAAGCTTTGAAGCCAGACATTGACTTCTCCTCTCAAGCTGTGAAAGTCCTAGATGGCATCTTCTTCCAATATAAGGCTGTTATGTCTACATTGAAAATCTGTTGTTCAGTGTAGCCTCCTTCATTATCTTAGCGAATCTTCTGGATAACTTGCTGCAGCCTCTACATCAGCACTTGCTGCTTCATCTTGCACTTTTATGTTATGGAGATGGCTTCTTTCCTTAGAGCTCATGAACCAACCTCTGCTAGGTTTAGACTTTTCTTCTCCAGCTTCCTCACATCTATTAGCCTTTATGGAATTGAAGAAAGTTAGGGCCTTGCTCTGGATCAGGCTTTGGCTTAAAGGAATGTTGTGGCTGGTTTGATCTAATTAGACCACTAAAACTTTCCCTGTATCAGCAATAAAGTTGTTTTTCATTCTTATCATTTGTGTGTGCACTGGAATAGCACTTTTAATTTCTTTTAAGAAGTTTTCCTTTGCATTTCCAATTTGGCTAACTGTTTGGCACAAGAGGCCTAGCTTTTGGCCTATCTTAGCTTCCAGCAAGCCTTCCTCACTAAGTTTAATCATTTCTAACTTTTGACTTAAAGTGAGGGATGTGAGACTCTTGCTTTTACTTGAACAGGCCATTGTAGGGTTATTAATTGGCCTAATTCAAATAGTATGATAGTAACATCAAAGATTTCTGATCACAGATCACCATAACAAATATAATGAGGAAAAATGTTGAAATATTGTGACAATTACCAAAACATAACCCAGAGACGTGAAGTGAGCAAATGTTGTTGGAAAAATGGTGCTGATAGACTTGCTCAATGCAGGGTTGCCACAAACCATCAATTTGGAAAAACAAAAACAAAACCAGTATCTGCAAAGCACAATAAAATGAGGTATGCCTGTAGTCTGAAATCCGTAAGCAGAAAATCTAATTAGATGTAGTCCTGAGTTGGTACTTCCCACAGGTAACAGGCAGAAACAAAGACAAATTATCTCTGTAGGAAGCCAAGTTCAGGCCAAGCTCAAAGATTTGTCATAGGTTATTCTGAGGAACATTTCAGTTCAAGTCAAAAATCATAAAGTCACACCAGGAAACAAGGCACCATGAATGAAAATCAGCAGAAATAACAGACTGCAGAAACAGACCTACGAAGACTTCAGATATTACAATGATCAGACATGGAAAATAACTATGCCTAATATGTTTTAAGAAATAAGAGAAAGGTTTGAAAATTTGAGCATAGCACAGGACACTAGTTTTTAAAATGCAGATTTATAAAAGAACCAGAAAGAACTTCTATGGAAAAAAATGTAATAATTGAAATGGAAAATTCAGTGGATGAATTTACAATAGATGAGACACAGCTGAAGAGAAAATTGATAAACTGACAATTCTTAACAAACTATCCAGTATGCAGTTGGGACAAATATGTGGACCACAAGAAAGCAAGGTTTAGAGACATAAAAGATAGGGTGTGAAGATCTAACATATATTCACTTGTAGTTCCAGCAGGAGATGATTGGAGGAATAATGGGGAAGAGGCAGTCTTCAAAGAAACAATGGCTGACATTTCCCAACAATTGTTAAAAGACACCAAAACTCAGATCTAAGCAGCACAACAAATTTCAAACAAGATAAATAGAAATTCACAGCTACGTAAATTTTGGTGAACCTGCAAAACATCATAGTTATGGATATAAACATTTTAATTATTTCTTTTGTTACAGACTTATGTTAATGAACTCTTTTGTATGTATATTTCACAGTAAAATTTTTTCAATGGCTGTAAACTTCTGAACAGAAGCGATATGGTTAAATTGAGATGGTTAGAAGGGATCTCTGAATTCAGTTTTGGAATACCAAGGGCAGTGTGGTATATGGGCAAAGACTGGAATTTGAAGTTAGGAAGACCTCATTTTGGAGCCCAATTCTATTGTATCCCATCTATGTGATACTTAGCAAAGTACTTTCCCTCTCTTAATATATTTTCTCATCTATAAAATGAGGATAATATTCACTTTTTAGTGTGGTTGGGAGATGCCATAGATTTCAAAGAATTCTTGAGCAGGGTTGACCTTAGTGATGCTAGCCAGAGTCCTTTTGCGGGGACTGTGAGCCCCACTTTTCCCGCTCCTTCTGGAGGCCTCCATGCCTTTGTTTCTGTTCTTGGCCAAGCCAAATCATACCTGCCCTGAAACTCTGACAAAAATTATGACCATCGACTTGCTACCCTCTAGGAGCCAGGCACTATGCTAAACATTGTCTGTACGTGTGCTCACTTTTCCATACAAGAACCTTGCAGAAGAGGGCTTTAAATGGAGGCCAGACAGGTTAAGCCACTTCTCCCAAATCATGCAGCTGCAGAGTTAGAATTCAAACCCATGTCTGTGATAATTCAAAATCTGGACTCTTGGAAAATCTACCATTTCTTGGAAGCCCTCTCCTAGAACTGCAGGCCTCAGGAGTGTGCCACGGCCCTGGGCCCTCTGTCATGTGGCCCAGCTGGTTCACGTTGCCGTCGCTCCATGAGAGTGTGGTCTGAGACTTCAAAGCCTACTCGTTCTGTGAGTGCCCAGGGAGTCTCATCCAGGGGGTCAGGGCCTGGCAGACCGAGAGGCCTGAAGGAGCCCCCATTTCCCTTCTTCTCACCCCCGGAGACACCAGCCACAGCTCCTTGGCATGGCAGGAACAAAAGAGTAGAAGCAGGAGCTTTGGAATCAGCCACACGAGGGTAGCATCTGGCTCGGACTCTTCCCGTGCTGTGTGATCCCAGGCAGGCCACTTCCTCTCTCTGCACCCTGGCTCCTCATCTGTAAAGTGGGAAGAATGATCTCACAGGTAGTAGGTGCACAGTCAGTGAAAGCTATGATTACTGAAGGTTACGAAGATCCTCTGGAGGTGAGCGGAGAGACACTCATGAGAACTCCAGAGGCCTGGACTGCCCACCATTTCCGCTTGGAGCAGAAGATCCCAGCTGTCACAGGACAGGGTCCAAGCAGAGAAGACCCTTGGGGTTCAGGCTTCCCAAGGCCACCTGTCCTCTGTCCTGTGGGAGCTAAGTGAGCAGGGTAATTGGTCCCCACCAGCAGAAGAAGAACTCAGTGGCTCAGAGAGGCTAGGTGGCTTGTCAGAGGCACACAGCCAATCTTTATTGCTAGGTAATGTGAGGATCGTAGTGAAATAGTCAACACAACAGCCTCCTTGGACCTCTCTTCACGGCCACTCCTGCCTTCCTCTTCCCTTCCAAATCACCACTTTTTCACTTCCCTTAGCTACTTCCATTCCCTTGACAGTCTGTTCTCCTGAATTGCCTGATGAACTAATTTACGCTGGGATGTGAATGACCCTTCTTGCCTTTCTGTTTACTCCTCATAGGCACCTGTTCTTTCTAAAACATGAGATAGAAGCTGAATAATAATGAATATCAACTATAATTTAATATATATATACATATATATGTATATATATACACACACATATACATATACATATATATATAGTCCGTCACAGGATGTGGAGTACAGCATAAGCAATAGAGTCAGTGGAACTGTAACAGTTATATACTGTTTCCCTGAAAATAAGACCTAGCCGGACAATCAGCTCTAATGCATCTTTTTTCAGGGAAACACAGTACAATGTCAGAGGGGTAGCAGATTGGGGGAGAGGGGTTATCACTTTGTGAGGGATATAAATGTCTATTATATTGTTTTGTACACCTGAAGCTAATAAAAAAAAAATGAATTGGAGGAGGAAAAAAAATGAGACACCAAAGCAGTGAACTGCTAACGGTAGAATTACAGGTACCAGGGCAGGGAGGGATTTGCGGGGAGGCAAGGGATCTCCCCACAGTGTGCACATCACCTTAAATATTGGCTGAAACATAAGAAAGTGATGGGTATTTTACAAGTTTTGGCAAAAATAACAATCTCATATGGCTCAACTTGGCAAATGCTGACACCCATATTGACTGGCTTTTCAGGGGGAAAATTCTAGACCTGAAGGCCAGTGGGTCTGTGGCTCCAATGTCCCCTTCCCATGGCTTGTGGTGTCACGTTGGACAAATCACTGAGTGTCTCTGAGATTCCAGTTTTTCATCTGATCACAAGGCTCACACGCCCCACCCATCCCCAGCGTGTAAGGTCAGTGTAAGTGTGAGCAGGTGTGGAAATTCCTGCTGCTGATACATATCTGCACCTTCTGCTCTGTGCTGCCCACTTCTGGGTGTTTCTTTCCCAAGGTAGATGGCCCCACTGGTTTGGCTGAGAATCCAGTTCCTTCTTTCCGCTTGTATTGGGCCAAGCCCTGGCTTGGGTGATGACGGGCCACCAGAGACGGCTCAGCTGTGCACTCCCCATGGGTAGCAGCCTGATTGCGTGTACATTCCACTGCTGCCTGCCAGGCACCCCCTCTTGCTACCTTGGAGACCCCCACCTCTGGGCCTGAGACCCCACAAAGCTGCTTCTGACCAACCTGGAAGTGTGCCCCCAGAAGAGCTCCCTCACCACCTGCGGCCTGCAAAACAGGCGCTCCTGGATTCATACCCTGCAGACGGCTGGCCCTAGGTGTCAGGAGTTCTCACCGCTGTTTCTGGGCCCGGTCCTCACATGCGGGTCCTGGACCCGCTGTTTCTGGGCCCGGTCCTTGCCAGGTGGTGGTTTCTCTTATGGTCTTGCTCTTGTTTGCAGCTGTTTTCTAGGCTGGACTAGAGAGATATATTTCTGGGTGGACATGAAATGGGCTACTTTAGGCTAGTGGGTTTGTCTTTGCAAGAGGTAGAAGGGAGTTTGGGAGGTGAAAGGGAGTTGGGGGTGGATATGAATTGGATGGGTAGAAGATACGGGTGTGGAAGGGAACTTTGAGAGTAGAAAGAGGTTTGGGGATGGAAGGGACTTGGGAAGATGGAAGGCAGTGTGGGGTAGCAGGGAGCTTGGCAGTGAGCCCTCGTGACAGTCCTGGGAGGGAGGCATGGTTATAATTCCCATTTAGAGTTGGGGACACTGCAGCCCAAGAGGGGTCATAATCTACCCAGGTCTGAGGAAGGGGCTGAATCAGGATTTGAAATAAAAGACCACACTTTTTTTTTTTTAAATGGGAGTTTATTTTACAATGAAAGGAATATGACATAGTATTTTATCAATTCTAGGATACATATTTCATTTTAACATGTCTGAGCTCATGGTATATCCTACAATCTATAGCTCCTTATGGTTTCATTGGAAACAATTTTTTTTGCTTTTGTTATCTTAATAGTAAATAAAAATGGGGCACTTAATGACAATACCTTAGATTGAATGTAATTAATGTGTACATTTTTTTCTCTCATAAAAGTGGGATTGTTATGTGACCTGTTTTTTCCTCAGTTTTATTGAGATAGAATTGACATGTAACACTGTACTAGTTTAAGACATATAACTTAATGATTTTATATATGTCGACGAGTATATTGTGAAATGATCACCACAGTAAGTTTATTTAACATCTGTTACCTCACATAGTTACAAACTTTTTTGCGTGTGTGATGAGAACCTTTAAGATCTACTCTCTTAGCAACTTTCAAATATACAATACAGTATTGTTAACTACAGTCACCATTACATCCCCAGAACTTACTAATCTTATTACTTGGAAGTTTGTACCTTTTGACCATTTTCACCCATTGCCCAACCTCCTACCCCCCACTTTCCCCACCCACAACCCCCTGCCTCTGACAACCAATTGCCTCAGTTCTATTTTACTATGATCTCCGATTTGTTTTCAGATTACACATATAAGTGAGATCATACCGTATTTGTCTTTCTCTGTGTGACTTATTTTACTTAGCATAATGCCCTCAATGTCCATCCTTGTTTTTGCAAATGACAGGGTTTCCTTCTTTATATGGCTGAATAATATTCCATTATAAATATACACACACCACATTTTCTTTATCTATTCATCTGTCAATGGACACTTCGGTTGTTTCAAAGTCTTGGCTATTGTAAATGATGCAGTAATGAACTTTGGGTACAGATATCTCTTTGAGATGATGATTTTGTTTCCTTTGAATATATACCCAGAAGTGCAATTGCTGGATCATATGGTAGTTCTATTTTTAATTTTTTGAGTAAGTTCCATACTGACTGCACCAATTTACTCTCCCATCAATGGGACACATCCATATCCTTGCCACACTTGTTATCTCTGGTCTTTTTGATGACAGACAGCCAGTCTAACAGGTGTAAGGTGATATCTTGTGGTTTTGATTTCGACTTTCCTGATGATTAGTGACGGTGAGTTCCTTTTCATGGCCATTTGTATGTCTCTTCCTCTGCTCATTTTTAATTCGGATCATTTGTTTTTTGCTAATGGGTTTTATGAGTTCTTTATGTATTTTGGATGTTAACCTCTTATCAGATATATGATTTGCAAATATTTTCTCCCATTCCATAGGCTGCCTTTTCATTTTGTTGATGGTTTCCTTTGCTGTACAGGGGCTTTTTAGTTTGATGTAGTCCCACCTGTTTATTTTTGCTTTTGTTGTCTAATCCAAAAATCATTGCCAGGTCCAGTGTCAAGGGGCTTACCCACAGCATTTTTCTTCTAGGAGCTTTACGGTTTCAGTCCTTTTATATTCAAGTCTTTAATCCTTTTTTGGTTGATTTTGTGTATGGTAAAATACAGGGGTCCAGTTTTATTCTTTTGCATGTGGGTGTCCAATTTTCCCAATACTGTGTATTAAAGAGACTACCATTTCCCAATTATATGTTCTGAGAGCCTTAGTTATAAATTAGTTGACCATATATGTGTGCATTTATTTCTAGGCTCTCTATTCTGTTCCATTGATGTATGTGTTTGTTTTTATGCCAATACAATGGTGTTTTGATTAGTATAGCTTTGTAATATAATTTGAAATCAGGGAGTGTCATGCCTCCAGTTTGTTCTTCTTTCTCAAGATTGCTTTGGCTGTTTGGGTTCTTTTGTGGTTCCATACAGATTTTAGGATTGTGTGTTCTATTTCTATGAATAATGCAATAAGAATTTTGATGTGGATTACATTGAATCTGTAGATTGCTTTGGGTAGTATGAATGTTTTAACAATATTAATTCTTCCAATGCATGAGCAGGGAATATCTTTGCATTTTTGCGTGTGTGTTCTTCAGTTTCTTTCATCACTGCCTTATAATTTTCAGTGTGCAAATCTTCCTTGGTTAAATTTATACCTAAGTATTTTATTTTTTTAATGCAGTTGTAAATGGGATTGTATTTTTAATTTCTCTTTCTTATAGTTTGTTGTTAGTGCATAGAAATGCAACTGAGTTTTGTATATTGATTTTATATCCTGCAACTTTACTAAATTCATTTATTAGTTCTAAAAGCTTTTTGGTGAAGTCTTTAGGGTTTTCTATATATAATGTTATCTCCAAATAGAGACAGTTTTACTTCTTCCTTTCCAATTTGGATGCCTTTTTCTTGCCTAATTACTCCGGCTAGGATTTCCAATGTTGAATAAAAGTGGTGAGAATAGACCACTTCCTGATCTTAGAGGAAAAGTTGTCAGCTTTTCACTGTTCAGTATGTTAGCTATGGGTTTGTCATATATGGCCTTTGTTTTGTTGAAGTACATTCCCTCTATACCCATTTTGTCGAGAGTTTTTTATCATGAATAGATGTTGAATTTTGTCAAATGCTTTTTCTGAATCTATTGAGAAGATCATATGGTTTTCATCCTTCATTTTGTTAACGTGGTATATCACATTGATTGATTTGCAGATGTCGAACCATCCTTGCATCCCTGGAATAAATCCCAGTTGATCATGGTATACGATCCTTTTAATGTACTGTTGAATTTGTTTTGCTGATATTTTGTTGAGGATTTTTATATTTTTGTTCCCCAGGGATATTGGCCTGTAATTTTATTTGCTTGTTGTGTTCTTGTCTGGTTTTGGTATCAAGGTAATGCTGGCCTCATAACATGAGTTTGGAAGTGTTCCACCTCTTATTTTTTTGAAGAGCTTGAGAAGGGTTCATATAAATTCCTCTTTAAATGTTTGGTAGAATTCACCAATGAAGCCATCTGGTCTTGGACTCTTATTTGTTGAAAGGTTTTTGATTACTGATTCAATCTCCTTACTAGTAATTCGTCTATTCAGATTTTCTATTCATGATTCAGTCTTGGTAAGCTCTATGTTTCTAGGAATTTATTATTTTTTTCTAGATTGTCCAATTTGTTGGCAGGTCACTGTTCATAGAAATGTCTTATGATCCTCTGTGTCTTTGTGGCATCAGTTGTACTGTCTTTTCTTTCATTTATAATTTTACTTACTTGAGTCTTCTCTTTTGTTTTCTTGATAAGTCTAACTAAAGGTTTGTCTATTTTATTTATCTTTTCAATAAACCAATTCTTAATTTCATTGATCTTTTATATGTCCATTTAATCTCCATTTCATTTATTTCTGTTGTGATCTTTATAATTTCCTTTCTTCTACTAACTTTGATAAAAGCCTTCAATTTTAACCACCCCTCAGTCCTACTTTTCTGGCTAGGGAATGGGGGAGACAGCTATTCACCAAAGACTACTTTCTTCGTCTTTAAGAAAATCAGACAGACATTTTTTAAAATTGAAGAAATGTTCAGCAGGGAACACCAGAGACCTCTTGGGGTGATGCGTGAGAGATTCTGAATCTGCTGGGGCCCACAGGGGTGACAGAGTGGCTGAGAAAGGATCGGGCAGATCTGGAGATGTCCTACATCAGAATAGCAAGGCCACTGGGTGATGATTTGCACTTGGGGAACAGAGAATGGGAAGTATGCAGACATGGCAACAGCAGTCACAGCATGGCCAGAGGCCAATAGACCAAGATCAGACAAAGGACATCCTGGACCAGTACCAGCACTGGGCAGAGGCAGCTGGAGGGAGAGGAGATGGTCCTTCCCGCTAATGCCAGCAGTTTCCCTCTCCCCTGGGGACAAAGAAGCTGAGAGAGAAGGGAGGAGTGCCAGATTGACTGGGAGTTGATTGAGACAGTTCTGCAGAGACTGGGTCTCCTGTGAAATGGCTGGATGGTTGCCTGTCAGTGGTGGACATGGGCTTCAAGAACTAAGCTATGTTTGGAAATACAACAAAGCACAACTTTGTCCACTGGCGTCTGGGTGCAAAAATTCACACTCTCCTCTGCAGTGTGTTTAGCTCCTCTCCTCCAAGGTAGGTCTCCTTCCCTGTTACATGTGGGGAGCTGAGGTGCAGGGGGTGAAATTGTTTACCCAAGGTTACAAGTGGCTAGGACTTGAGCTCAATCTCCCTGACTTCAAAGTCTATTCCCTTGATCTCACTGTCTGAGGCCTGCTGCCTGGGGATCCTGCAACAGTGTATCAACAGCATCCCCAGCAAACAGATCCAGGGACCCAGAGAAATGCCCCTGGCCCTGCCTGAGGCCTGTTTCCCCAGCTGCTCAGCACCACAGCCTGCGGACAGAGCTGGAAAACGTGGCTGCAGGAAGCAAGACTGCCTAGGCCCCTTCCTCCCCTTCCAGTGCAGCACTGAGCACTGATTGGAGGATATTTCTGGAGGCTGCTCAAGAGCCAGGCCTCATGCACAAAAACACCAGAATGATTTTTCATCTGAAGGCCTGGAAACATGGTGGAGAAATCTTGATGAGTTGATCACGGAAGATGATGCAAATACCCTGGCCTTTGGTGCAGACATCTCCAGCCGAAAGATACCACCTTCCAGATGTGGTACCCTCTAAAAATAGCAGGTGGAGTCATCCCCCCTGGCTAATTGTTCTAAGTGGTCCCTCAGTGCCATCTGGAAGTGGGTCTCATCAGTGTACCAGGACGTCGCCCCAATTATCTGTACGATGGCTCTTCAACGCCAGCCCCACAACAGAGGGGCAGCAGCTGTCTCTGCTCACCCCCCTCTCCCGCTGGCACCCGTTCTGCCTCCGATGTGCACTGCACACCCTCACCCCACGGATCCTGCCAGAGGAAGCTATTCCCCCTGGAAGAAGATCCTGGGAGCCTCCGGAAAGCAAGATTCTGTCAGAACAAGGCAATTTTCCTCTCCCTGATGAAGATGGGGGCTGCTGTCTGTGTCCTTCACGCGGGAAAATGCAGGCCAGGTCACGCCACTGGCAGATGCTGCCGCTTCTGAGTGTGCGACATCCGCTCTGGATGATTTTCTTGCCAGCACCTCTGGCAGCCAGGACAGGAGATGTGTATGTGGGCTGTCTCTCCCCTGGGTTATGGGCCTCATAAGGGCAGTGCCCATCATAGGCAGGTCTGGGACAGGCACTTGGCTGGGTACCCGGACCCAGCTGGTCTGGAACTTTGGGCGGGTCCTCTGCCCTCCTCAGCTCTGAGCTGATTAGCTGGTCTTCCTCTCTGTCCACTGGTCAGTTCTGAAGGGAGAGAGATGGCAAAGTTTTCAGAGGTCACCTAGCTCATGAGAAAGTGCTAGAAGTGATGGTTTTGGGGGGGTTAACCCTAGCATGTTGTTATCCCATGCTATCCACCATGCCCCTGTTCTGGTGTGGAATGGAGCTCACCCCACTCACCCTACTCACATGCCCCTGAGGAGCACCCTTGCGGCATAAATGGGAGGGGGGTGCTTGGGGTCCAGCTGTGGCAATTGTGCAGTGCTCAGGAAAGGTGTATGCAGATCTCTCCTGAAGCCCCAAAGGACAGGCAATGGCACAGCAGCTCCATGCAGTAAGGACAGCGCACCTGTACTGGACACCTGGGTCCCACCTGCACACTGTTCTACTCCCACCTGATGTGTTACCCCCACCAAGCTGCTCCTGGGTCAAATCAAGTGTTGGTCCCAGCTCTGACCATGTTACTAGTGAGAGAAAATGCAAGGGATCAGGACAGAACAAATGCAATTCAGACTCTTGTGGGGGTGGGGTCAGCTGGGCCATAATCCCTCTCAGGTTGCCTAATAGAAGTAAGCCTAGCATGGGGCCAGGCTACTGGACGGGCTCTTCCAGAAACAGCTGGAGAAATAAGCCCCAGCCCTCTCTTCCTCCCCTGGCACTCTGGGTAGCCTCCCTCCATGAATAGTTTCTGATGGGATTAGTCCTTGGTTTATCTTTGACCTCTACTTCAAACCAGGTTCAGTCTGACAGGCTTTGAACTCAAGTGCTTGAGTCTCCCCCACGGAGGCTGGGTCTGCCCAGCTGGATAGGGCTGAGTGTAGGACAGAGGTTGGAGTGCACGTTGCGGGAGGCAGAAACAGGGAAGGCTCAGCATGTGGACTGTGGAGGCAGGTGGGGACGGGAAGGGCTAGGAACGCGGAGCAGGGCTGGTGTAGGCAGAATGCAGGCGCGTGTGGTGACCAGGACGAGGTCAGACAGCTGTAAGGTGTGGAAACCAGGGGCGAAGACTCAGGCCTAACCCCAGGGCCTGGTGGTGGGTATTTCTGGGCAGCAGCCATAGAAGGCAAATAATACAAGGTAGGTGTCAGATCTGTGGCTTGAATGGCAGGTACTGAGTTTCACAAGGGGTTCTCAAAGCTTGCGTCACAATGACATAAAGAACTTGTTAAAAGACACAGTTCTGGGCTCAGCCCTGAGTCTCTGATTCAGTGGGTCTGGGGTGGGCCCCCAAATTTGCTTTTCTAACTAGTTCTAGGCGATGGTCTGGGGATCATTTTCTAGAAGGACTGAATCCCCGCTCGCGGGGACAGGGAGAGGCAGGCAGTACACAAAAGGATGCAAAGGGGGCCTGGGATTTATTTGATCAGAATTAACCATAGGAGTAGTAACATTTGTTGAGCTTGTATTGAGTCCCAGTCACTTTGCCTACATTGTCTTACTGAATCCTTATGAGGACCTTGCCAAAAGGGATTCTCACTCCCATTTTCGAGAAGGATAACCTGAAACTCAGAGTTGAGTCACCCCAAGTCCCTCGCTGGCCAAGAGCAGAACTAGGATTTGAACCCAGGCAGTCGGCCTCAGAGGCCATGTGCTGGGCTACACTACTCCCTGGATTCTCAGGAGAGACGGGTAAATAGCCACTGACTATGCGGTCGGTTCAGAGCCTGGAGAAACCCCTGCTCGTGGAAGTGTCAGGGAAGGCCTGGGCATGCCCTGGGCATGGCTGCCTCTGCCCCCTGCTGCTGGCCCAGGCCAGGGCCTCCCTAAGGCCAGCCACACTGACCTGAATTGTGGGACAGGCAACTAGAATGAGGGGTAAGGAGTGAGGCAGCCCAGGTTCGCATTCTGACTGCCCCTGGCTTGCTGGGCTGCACTGATAGTCCCTACCTTCTGGGTCAGCCTCTGCATTTGTCAGATGGGGGTGCTGGAGCAGGACAGGCCTGCCCTACTACCCAAGGGGCTCCACACAGATGCAGCCCCCTTGGGCCTGGGCAGGTTCATGATCCTCCGTGGGTTTCCTCCTGAAGCTGGGTGCACTCCACCTGTGTGGAGGGGCCACATCCTCAGAAGGAAGGGGGCCCTGAGTCCAGGCCCTGACTGTCACAGGATGCCCCCCTCCATCCTGCACTGCTGGGCCCAGCCCGGAGCGCGGGCCAGGTGCCCCCAGAAGGAGCAACTCTGAGGAACAGGGCTGAGCCCCCGTGTTAGCTCAGCCTTGTCTGATAGTATCAGTAGTGCTAAGATGTTGGCTTAGCTCCTTCCATGATTTTTTCTTTCCAATCTGTTTCTGAACCTCCTTAGCCTATATTTTATTTTTCAGTTAAAAGCACTCCTCCCGCCTCATTTGATCTATTTAGCTGTGTAATTTCTAGACTGAAGTCCTTCTCAATGATGTGAGCGTCCTCATGTGCACAGTGCACAGGGACCTGTGGACACGCGTGGGTGATGTGTCTGCAGGTGTGTGTGGTGTCACGTGTGCCTGGGTGCACGCAGGTCCCGGTCCACACGCGTGGGGGGCTGCATGCCTGCTGCCTCCCTGCGCTTCCCGATGGGCACTCACTTCTAACTGTGAGCAGATGTGCCTCGCAGGGCCCGGCAGGGATCGCAGCTGTTTGGCTGCCAGAAAGCGGCCAGTTCTGGGGGCCCAGAAAGGAGCCTGGAGCATCTTGACCCAGCAGAGGAGCACCTTACCCTCGGTGCTGCTGCTGGCCGGAAGGCCTGCCTCTCCCAGCCTGTGCTGCTGCAGTGTGTGGGGGAGGCAAGGTCACCGAGCTGTTTATCAAGTCCTTTGAAATGGTTGGGGGCTGCCAGCCAGGCCAGCAGGCAAAGCAGTGCTTTCTGGGCCAGACTGGCTGGTGACCTGGCCTCTCACTCTTCTCTGGCCACGCACCATCCCATCCCATCAATCCAGTCGTCTGAGAGAGGAGGTCCCCTCCTCCCCATTCACTCCTTAATCTTATGGGAGTGGGAATAGCCCTGGAGGATGGAGGGGGGCGGAGCAGAGTGCCAAGGAGGGCTCCTGCATCCTAGGGTAGGCATGGGAGGGAGGAAAGAAAGGTCTTTCAAGGGCCTGCATTTGTCTGCTTCCCTCTGTGGTTACAGGGCAGCCCTGATCTGCCTCTTCGCCCAAGAAAGACCCCGAAGGGAAAACAGCAAATAACAGAGCGTGAGAGGACATCTACTATTAGGTTGGTGCAAAAGTCATTGTGGTTTAAAAGGTTAAAAATAATTGCAAAAACGTCAATGACTTTTGCACCAACCTAATGGCACATCTCCGCTGTCAGCCCACCTTCCCAGGCCCAGTGCCTCGCATAGCCCTGGACACACAGTGGCACTTAGAAAATATTTAGTGACTATTTCATCAGTAGTAGTGAATGAAGAGGGAACGAACTATTCATAGAAGCTTGGGGGTAAGGGTTGCTGGAGAAAAGGAAGATGAAGAAGCAGCAGCCAGAGAAATGCCAAGGAGAGAAGTGATGAGCTCAGCTGGCTATGAAGGCTCCCCAGGAGGTCAGCGATGGGAAAGGAGAGAGGGAGAGAAAGGAGAAGAGATAAAAGAAGCAGCCAGTGTGAGCAAGGAAGTGTGTGTGTGTGTGTGTGTGTGTGTGTGTGTGTGTGTGTGTGTGTGTGGAGGGGGAGGGTTGCCCACTCTGAATCCCGTGTGAGTGCCGGTACCAGCAAGGTCATCCCCGGGCCAGCGGGCTTTATCTCTGCTTTCTCTCAGTGGTGGGGAGCTTGAAAATGGACGGTGGGGGCTAGGAGGCTGCTCTGGAGGTCTCGATTCTTTTCTGGGGGTAGGAGGTGCTGGTTCTTCCTCTGTTGCTGCAGAGAAGTGCGTCAAACCTGGTCGGGGAGGGGGAGAGGGGGTGTGGAGCCCAGTGGCCATCTGGATGGTAAGGCCATGCTTGCTCTTAGAAGGGATGTGCTATATTGAGCAAGGTGTTCCAAACTTTATGTCACCCCATCATTGTCACCACATGTCTGCCATGGGCATCTTCTCTGTCCATTCTGCAACCAAAGAAACTGAGTCTGAGAGAGGCTAAGAGGTTACTTGGTAAGAGAAGGGGACAGAGATGGGGAAGAAACGGACCCAGAGGTGCCTGATACCAGAGCCCAGGGGTCAGGACAGGGCAGGAAGGCTTCTTGGAGGAGGTGGAATTTGATCTGCTGAGACTTCAGTGACAGTAAATTGCATTATCTATAAAAACCAGTTGGAGCGAAGAAACGTCTTGTGTTTTCTTAGTCAGGAGAGATGTCCTGTCTTGGGCTGCCACGGCTGCCACCCTGCATTAGGCTGCCCTTGGGCCCCCTGCATGGAGCAGAGGAAATTAGAGGCAATCAATGCGATTTCAAGGCAGCAGCTCCTTCGCAGCAGCCTGTGGCTATGCCTGTTAACCAGCCCGCAGCCTCACTGGCCTGATACCACAAGCAAATAGCCCCTAATGGGGACCAGACCTCCTCCTGCCCTCCCACCTGCCAGCCTGTGTGTCTGCATGCCTCTGTGCTGAGCTGAGAATGTTGCCCCTGGGACCCCTGTCCTGCCTGCAGGCCCCAGGGCCCCTTGCCCCTGCTGGGCCAGGCTAGGGGGTACGTAGCGGGTGGGTTAAATCCCTGCCAGTGGCCCCTACTCTGCAGGGAATGTGGCAGTTCCAGCCTGTGGAGGGGGCATGGCAGGGCTCACCTCTGTCCCAGGCAGTTACAGCCAAGCCATCTGGCCACTCTAACTCCCATGCCTTCCTCTGTATGCCAGAGGGTCCAGGGATTCTCTCTCTGCTCTTTGCCAAAAGCACCCAGGGAGGCTGGGTGCTGGGATGGCTGGAGAGATTCTGCAGTGTATGTTGCTCCCATCTATCCAGGTCCTCCTCTTGAACCCCATTTCTCAGCCTTGACTCGGGCTGTTTTCAGCTCTCACATAGGATTATTGGACTCATACTTCACCAGTCTTCCTGCTTCCGGTCCCTCTGCCGCCTGCCCCCTCACCCTGACACCCTGCAGCTGCCGGGAGATTTTTCTAAAACACATTTGATGACATTATTTCTCTGCTTCACCATCCTCAGTGGCTCCCTGCTGCCTTAAGGGTGAAAGGCAAAGTTCTGAACTGAGAGGGCTACCCCTGGATCCCCTTTCCTGCCCACTTCTCAAGCTTCCTCTCTTGAATGAGCCAGGACTGGGCCAGGGGAGGGGGAGGCATTCACCTCCATTGCAAAATTTAACGGGGTGTCCCCCCACTCAGTAATCAAGATAAATAATGTTTAATGCAGTCTTTTATGGAATCAAAACTAATGCAAAAAATCCATGCTAAACAAAATATCAATAATTCAAATGACATGGACTGACGGTCAGGTTTAGAGTGAGGGAAGTGCGGTGAGCAATGCAAGTGCACAGTCAGATCCTGTCTTTATTTGGGCCCCACTTGCTGGCCCTGTGTCTGGATGTGCCCTGTGTCTCCACCGTCCAGCTGGGCCCAAGTAACAGAATCCCCAGGTCTTTGCAGTGCTCTCCCCTCTGCCTGGAATTCTTTTCCATCTTCCTTCACTGCTCTTCCACTGACGTTTAAAATTCCTCTAAAACTCAGCTCTGGCAGCACCTCCCGTATCCCCAGGATAGGTTAGGAGCCCTTCTTTGTCTCCTAGCACCCCCTGTCCCCCCCACACACCACCAGTCATGTAGCCCCTGCTCCTTTAGGGCAGAATGTTGACTCTTCATCTCTGCCCCCTTAAAGCCCGTTGTGGGGCCAGACACACATTGGGCTTGGATCATCGTTGGCTGACTGGCTGATTGAATGGACAAATGAACGAGCAACAGGGCTGTGGGTCACATCCCATTTCAACTAAAACTTGAATGACCCAAAGCAAACAAAACCCTTGAGGTTCCTCAGACCCAGATGGGTCCACATGCTACCAGCACCATAGAATAAATGCTGCAACAGTTTGGTCCAGCAAGGGTGCTGGCAGTCTCTGAAACTCTTGGCAATGAAATTTCATCTATACTTTAAAAAAAAAAAACACTCTTTTTTTCATGAACAAAACTCTTCAACTTTCTCTAAAAGATAACATAGGAAGAGGGAGACAATGCAGGCCAGTCCTCTCCAAATAAGGCAAAAACCCAACTTTCCTTTATTTTTAGCAATGATTTCCCCAACTGCAAGAAGGCACAATTCCATGAACCAGCCTTGCAGAAACCCACCAACTTCCAGAAATGTTTCAACAACTCATAAAGATTCACATGTGCATGAAGACCCAATGACCCCTTTTAGGGAAGGGGCCCCCCAGACAGCCTGAAACCCGAGTTGGGGCCCAGTTGCCCCATTCCCAGGACAACTCCCCAGCCAGGCTGGACAATGAGGCCCCCTGAGCAAGCCCAGCTTTGCTGCACTGAAGTTGCCCACCTCTCTTCAGTCTCCTGGAGAAATTCCGTTTTGCATTTACCTGATGTTTGGTGGACCTGACATCAGAGCATCCTGGAAAAATCACATTTCCTGGAAAATCTGAGCAAATACTAAGAAAAAAAGAGGCTGTCAGCTAATTGCGCGGAGACCCACTGAGAGACAAGCCCGAAGCAGAGGAACGGGAGGAAGAGGATGTCAAGTACCTCACCGCGATTGTCCACGCCATCAGTGTCTTCGTCTCGACAGACTGGCCTGGTTCACGTTAACCTGAGCAGGAGCCACCTATAAACAGAATGGCTGGAGGCAGACGCCTGGGCTCTCCTCCTCTGCTCAAGCCAGGAGCTCTCAATGCCTGTTGACTCATCTGGAAAATGGGGATAACGTCAGGATGAGCTAATCAATGCAAAAGCCAGAAAGCCGCCTGCCTTGCTCTCTCTGTTTCCAATATGATTTTTATGGCCTCCAAGATGGTGTCTCCTTGTAATCTTTCTCTGAAACCAGCTCAGTTTTCTCCTAAAATTCCTCCGTGTTTGGCTAAGAACAATCTGTTTTCCCTACATTTGTCAAGCTGCTCGAAATTCCTAATGCTCGTTCATGTTCTTTCCAAGGGTTAGCAGAACACCCCTTGCTCGTCTTTCATCACACTCTCTCCGCACGTGGGGTAGAAATTGTACTTGAGTAGAACCCTGGCTATCGATGCCCATAAAATGGAGACTTTGGCGAGACTCACTTGCATGGGGCAGAGTGGGAATGAGGCCGAAATGCAGGCCTGAGCATCTTTAATGATGTGCAGAAAGAGAGGGGCCTCTGCCCGCACGGGCAGATGTGCACAGCTGTTAATGGAGAAGCCCCTAAGACTGCGACCAGCACCGAGTAACGGATACCCTCAAATGCTTCCTAGTGGAGTTAAGAATTTTTTTGTTGATCGTGCCTTTGAACTAAGGTCATTTAAGTATACAACAGATGTTCCTCTGAGGGAAACAGACTTATAAAGCCAGGAACACAGAAGGGACCTAATGGTTTACTGGGGGTGGCGCATTAAGTTCATAGCAGTTTAACTCCTTTCAATGTTAAACAAAACAATGACGCAATTTTATGCACGATAAAAACCTGTCAAAACAATCATCCTGGGCAGTGGAGGTCCTTTCAGTCATTCTTCTAAAGATAAACCGAGGACACAAGTGACAGACATTTCTGGCTTTTCCATGTGGTTGAAGCAGTCGGTGTGGGAGCCTCAGCAATTCAAGGCTGAAGCATCCAAGATGGTTGAAGACTGGCGTTTGGGTTGGAGGGAAGGGGCGGGCGTAAAATACAAAGGCAGACAATTCATGGTTTGTGTGGCTCTCTGGCCGTGCTAGCTTTCCACAGGTACAATCGGCAGTCACCTGGGAGGTGAGATTGGTGGGGAGCTGGGCAAACCCCACTGCCTGATAAGCCCCTCCATCACTGGCCTTCACATGTCATATCTCACCATTAGAACTTTATCAGTCAGGCCACAAATATTTTTTGAGTGTGTGCTAAGCCTCAGGAACCTCCGTTGGGGTTCAGCATTGCCCTCTTCCGGGTCTGCTATAGAAATGTGGTTTTTCCTGGGAGGAATCCTGGAGCAGGGCAAAAGAGGACTGGATTTGAATTCCGATAGGAGTCTGAATCCTAGCCTGGCACTTATTAGCTGTGCGACCTTGGACAAGTCACTTGGCCCCTCAGAACCTTTATTTTTCTATTTATAAAATGGAGGTGGTCGTACTCACATTACAAGACTGTCAGGCTTGAGCGGAAGAATGGATGAAAATTCCCAGTATGGTTCCTGGAATAGGTGTTTCACTTCCCTTCTCAAGGAAGAACGAGGCAACATCCCTGTCTTCAAGGAGCTTATAGTCTAGATGGGACAAAGTCCACGTGCACAAAACACAAGTGATTCTTCCAGGCCCTAAAAAATGTAGTGGCTAATGAAAGCCACAAACACGTAGGTGCTTTGGAGGCTGAGCAGAAGGCAGGTCCCTTGGACTGGGTGATCAGGGCTACATCGGCCTGAATTGGTGTTAGAAAACTTTGGAAAGGAGGGGAGCTCAGATTCAGTCAGGTGGAACCCAGTGAGAAAGGGAAGGCTGGGAATATTGAGGGCATGTGGGAGACCCACAGTGAGGTGGCCAGTCTGGGTGAAGCACAGGCTTCAGTGGGTAACTGGTGGGAATTCAGGTTGTCAGGGAGGTGGGGTACAGATTGTGAAGAGCCTTGAATACCAAGCTTAGCTTTCTCTGGAGGCTGGGGCAGGGACCATGATAGGTATTTGAACTAATGAACGCTGAAAACATTTGTGTTCCAAGAAGATTTGTCTAGTCGACGAATGGAAGAAACCTAGTGAATTCCTCCATCTCCTGTGCCCAGAGCAGACATTGCTAATCAATCTCAGCCTGGAGGACGGGAGACAATTTGGAAGCTGTTTTAATATTCTCTGTATGTGGGGATGAAGGTGCGTCCTGGGTGAGTGTGTTCATAGTTATTTCAGAGGATGTATCTCTCTACTTTTTGTTTCAAGACAGATGGGAGAAAGGGCTCACTGTGTCTGTACAATGATTTTTGTCTTTGCTGCTCCTGGGACCAGATTCTGGTCTGGAACCTTCTCCCCAGCTTCCTGCCTCCCTGTGTTCACTGTCCCAAGCAGTCTCTGGCGCCCCCTATTGGATCCCAGGTCGGAATCTGCCAGCTGCAGCTGAAGTCCAGCTACCAGCCCTGGCCCACCGGGAGAGGGGATGGGGCTGGCAGGCCTGGTCCATAGACTCCTGGGTGCACGTTTCAACAGTAAGCCGTGACTTATGGTTTCCCATCTTTACCCTCTTTGGGAACAGTGCACATCTGATATGTCTGACTGTTTGGGCAGGAGCTTGGCAGGCTGGGCTTCACTCTGGAAGGGGGATGGAATTTTCCTGAAAAGACAAACCATTTAAATCTTCCAGGGCTTTCTAAAGTTACCAAGGTTCCAGAAATAGAAGGCAAGTTGGCTTCAAATTGTTGTAATTTCCTTCTTTATTTGCATTTAAACTAATTTTGATCCATGGATGGCAGCTCCCAGAGCTGAGTCCTGCCTCTGTAGGAAAGGGAGAAGCGTGGAGGCAGTTAGAGAGCAGAGGCCATCCTTCAGCTGGCCAGCCTCCATCCCAACGGGCCTCTTTGGGCCGGCAGCTTCGTTCCACCTACCTGAAGAAGCCTCGAGCAGTCTGGGGAGAGCTAATGCCTGGTTTCAGTCCTCCGTAATAAGCACCTCCAACCATGCACTAGTCACCCCTCCCCCTCACAGTCACCGTCATCTCTCCTGGAGGACTGGAACAGCCTCTTTGATGGTCATCCTGACTCCCCTCTGTTCTCTTCTCTATGCCCTGCACCGTTCCATGTAGCAGCTGGGTGATCTACTTAAAGAGCAATACGAGTAATAGAGGAGACTGATTTGGATGCTCTTTCCGGTGCTTTGCATTATCACTTCCGTTGTGCCCATTTTATAGATAAGGGAACTGAGGCACAGAATACTAAATAGCTCACTTGAGACTACACAGCTACCAGTAGCTGAGCCAGGACCAGAACCCAGCTTCTCCTGCTGCAGAGTCCATGCATTTAGCCACCATGCCACATTGGCTTTATGGACGCCACGATTCTGCTTAAAGCTCTGGCTTTCCATTACACTCAGAATAACACTCAGTCCTTCCCAGGCCCTGCAGCGTCTGCCCGGGGCCTCACCTCTGATCTCTCTCGGGCCATTTCCCTCATCCTCACGCTGCTTTGGTCAGCCTAGACCTGGGTTGCTGGATAAAATACAGAATGTCCAGTTACGTTGGGACTTCAGATGAGCCATGAATACTTTGGGGATATAAGTATATCCCATGCAATGTTTAGGACATACCTATACTGAAGAAGTATTTGTTGTGTATCTGATACTCAAATCTAATTTGTCTGTGTGTGCATGCGTGTGTGCCACTAAATCTGGCAACTCTAGCTTGGACTTGTTCTATTCTCCGACTGCTGAGTGTATGCCAGGCCCTGCGCTGTTCTTTGCCCTCTGCCGACAGTGTTCTTCCCACACTCTGCCTGGCTGGCTCCTCCTCGTCCTTCAGGTTTCAGCTTGGGTGGCCCCTCCTCAGGACGCCTTCTCTGATCACCAATCTAAAGCAGTCTCCTCAGAGCACCCTCTTCTTTCGCCATGATTTAGAATCACACATATAACCTCCATTGAGCCTGCCTGCCCCACTGGGCTCTGAGCTCCCCCAGGGAAGGGACTGATGCAGAGAGCCAGCAGCAGCCAGGCCGTAATGCTTGTTATGTTAGTCAATATTCCTGTTTGCCTGTGCTGGTCCCTCCTTCTGGAAGACCTCAGTCTTCCCTCGCCCACCTGTTGTTACAGTGCTTTCCATTTGGTTGATTCATTGTTGTTGATAATCCTAGGTGTGTCTGGAGCTGGGCTAAGGAGGTTCTCAGGAGCTCAGATCTAGTCCTCAAGGAGCTCATGTGGACTGAAGGTGACATGTGGGGACAGTGAGCTCTGGTCAGAGTGTAAGTGCATGGATACTGGCCTGGATGATGTGTTGTGGGGAGAGTGCCCTCCTAGAAGACTCCTGCACCACCCTCACCCTCACCCCGGCCCTGTCTCAGCAGAGCTCTGTATAGACTTTGGCCACAGGAAGGCCTGGTGACTTCCCTGCCCCATGACCCCTCCAGGGCAGAGGCCCTGCTCCCTCCGCTCCATCTGCCCAGCTCCTCCTAACACAGCCTGAGTCACAGCAAGTTTGTTTATACCGTAGAATGCCTCAGGCTGCAAGTAGCACCATCCATGACTCACACTACTTCAGTGAAAAGGACATGTCTTGTGGCCCACTACAGGAAGCCCAGAGACAGGGCAGACAGATTCAGCAACCCAGTGACGGCTTCAGGGAGCCAGGTCTCCTTGTCCCTCTGCTCTGCGATCCTTAGCATAGGTGCCATGCTAAGGGAGGTTCCCTGGGATCACAGGTGCTTAGCAATGGCGCTTGGTCTGTGTGCCGCTCTGTCCTTGTGCCACGGGAGAATGAGAGAGAGAATCAGCTCCACAGCCATGACACATGTGTCCTTATCCTTAGATAGGGACAATGGCCCATTCTGGACAGGTGCCAGGGAAATGCCCGGTTCTTATTAGCTTAGGGCAGAAGTTTCCAAACTTTTTCAGTTATAGCATACTTAGTGCCTCCGTAATTTTTCACAGCATCCTAGGCCAAAATACATATCTAACAGTTCTCCTTATTAATTAGTTAGGTACAAACAATTTAATAAGTATTTGTATCCTAACAATTTAGTGGCCATTTGAAAAGCAAAACGTGTAAATTGAAAAAACCCTTTTTATACCATTCCTAATTAACCACAATTATTTACTAAGGGATGTGTTTGCCTGTTGGACACTGTACAACTTCTCAGACCTGGGAGTTAGACTGATGCCACCATTCTTTTTTCCTAATTGCTTTGATTTTCGTTCAGTACTTGTTTTTTATGACAACGACCACTGAAAACTGGGCTTTAGACAGATAAGGTGTCATTAATGTTAAACACGTGAAGTACCTTGAGCTAGTAGTTCAAATGATTCTGCCAGAAGTCAGTGTATTTCCCTCGACATTTAGAATATCACTGGGTGCTGCCGTAAATTCACTGGCAAGCATGAGGGAGATAAAGGCCTGAACAAAACTGGGGTTCTGTTTGGAAAGAGAAATGGAGGCCGGATAGATAACAGGCTCCACTGAAGCGGACGTTAATGACTGTTGCCTGAATGTTCAATTTCAAGGCCGTCAAACTGCAGGAGAAATCCCTTCTAGCAGCTTCTTGCTGATGCTCCCCACTAAGAAACACAGTTTACTGCTTGTGGAAATGTTATTCCTATTACACAGGATCACTTCACTTGGTTTCTGTAGGTGACTTTGTTCAACACATCAGTAACGGGTTCAGGGGTGCTGAACCTCTTTTTGACAGGCTGGTGAAGCCTGTGAGCCCTTCTCAGAAAAATGAGGTAGAGGCGATTTGTGTTCACATGTTGCTTGGCCCCTAATTCCCTGTTTTTGAGGCACATGATCCTGAGGTCTGTAGAATGCCGGTAGTCGCTCCCACCCACTCTCCCCCATGAGGCTATCCCGTCCTGGAAGCGGGTTCCTATCACTGCTGAGAAAACTGGCTGGGGTGCTAAGGACACCCATTGCCTAGAGCTGTGACCCCTTCCTCATGAGAGCCTGGGCAGCCCCTGAGCCAACCACCCACTCATCCCGGGAGGCCCTGATTGGCCCAGGGCTGGATGCCAGGCTTGGGGCTGGTCCCTGACAACAGGCATAGTTCTGATCATGGCTCTTTCTCTCCATCCTCAGCCCAGAGAGAGGATTCTGTCCTGATCTGATCTGTCCACCACCTCCACCACTTATGGCCAGAGATATGGATCTGGCCTCTGTCTCACCAAAGCCGCAAGGAAATGTCTGCAGGCTGAGTCAGTGAGGCCCTCCCTCGGCCTCTAGGTACAATCCCTCTTGGCTATGCACAGGCTTATCAGAGTCCAGTGTCCTTGTTCCCCAGCGAGTGAGTTCAGACAATCTCTTTCCGGAGATTATGTTCCCAAGCCTCTGTGGCGGCCGGGGCTTTGATAACCACCTGGCGAAGTGGCCTTCAACTTCCCTCCTGTGGAAGCGTCATGTTTCAGTGGCCTGCCTGAGGGACGCTGCACGGCCAGACCTGGTCAGGCAGAGATGGGTCAGGCAACTGCCAGATAACTCCCGCCCCTTTGGGCTGGGAGCGTTTTTTGCTCTCTCTTGACTTTGCTTTTATTAACCTTAGAGGACCCCCTTCTGTTGTGTTCATGTTTTCAGTCCGTAGCAAGCAAATTCGACAGCATCAAACCCTTTATGTAGTATTGAGTTTGGGCCAGTCACTGTTTTGTTTCGTGTTTGTTTTGTTTTTAATATATAATTTTTCAGTATATAATTACAGTCAATCCTCATGCTAACTTGATAGGTAATTTAATTTCCTTCATTCTCACCCTCCAACTATGAGCAGCGGGCAAAGTCAGCTCAGCTGGCTACGTGGAGAAGTGACCCGGCCAGAGAAGTAGCACCCAGCCCCAACCCCAGCCACACATTGCTCCCTCGGTGACGGTGAGCTGCAGGGCTGCTCGTCCTCCACGCCCCACACACCAGGGCAGGGCAGCGAGTTTCCCAGATCAGTTCAGAGCATCAGCCCCTCTGACAGTCACGGAGCTTGTGCAGTGCCCAACAGGAACACACATCCCGTTTGCAGATGGTGGGATTAAGGCTTTATGCCAGTCCAATAACTTGCCCTCGATCCGTGCTGCTGGCAAGTGGCAAAGCTGGGGTATGAGTCAAAGCAACTGGACACCTCGGTCTGGACCACGAACTCATACTGCCAGCCTGTGGCACAGGCTGGGGGACCTTGGGGACCCTCCAGTTCAACCAGTGAAGACCCTAAGGCCTGAGTTCACCTAGCTCACTGGTGACGGAGGCTCTGGAAGCTGCTCTTCTTATCTTCTGGGCCCAGATCTCTTTACAAAGATGTTGAAAGTTTTTTATTTCGTGGGGAAGGTGGCCTTTGAGGACAGGGAAGAAGGGAGACTGTTTGGTGCTTGGAAATCCCAGAATTGATAGCAGTGGTAAGATTACTGGATTCGGAGCAGCAAGGTCTGTGGTCGAGGGGTCCTCTGTCTCTGGCACTGAGCACAGAGTGTTGAATTGTGTGTTTATCAAATGTAAACTGGTTCAGCCCTCCCATAGGTGATTGGGTAACAGAGACCGAGAACCCTAAAAATGTTACTACGCTTTACCCAACAGTGCCACTTCTAGGAATCCCAAGGAAATCTTTTGGAATGCAGGAGAAGCTTTTCATGTCATGACTTTTGCAATACCACAAAACAAATAAGCAAAGCTTGCAGTAGTGGGATGTCACATAAACCCTGGCTCAGCCCAGTGAAGGAAGACTATGCAGCCTCTAAAAAGAGTGTTTATTGAGACTGTTGGACGAAATGAGAAAAATCCTGCTGATACAAGGTTAAGCCAAAGGGTGCGGTGGGCTGGGGGAAATGGGCATAGAATGATAAATATTTTAGGATCTCAATTATGTGAAAAACAACCGGGGTGGGGGTGGGGGGAAGATTGGAAGGAAAAATCCCATAAAGTTGATTGCCTCTTTCTGCAATTTTCTGTTTGCACAATTTTCTACAGATTTAGCTCTACTTGTATAGTTGGAAAAAACAACCAACCAACCAGCCACAACAATAAATACAAGTGAACATTCCTGGGCTTGGTGCCTCTCCAGACTGGGAGGGCCTGGGCAGCTCCAGCCTTCTCTGCTCCCAGGGCCCAGGGGAGGGGCAAGCTCCGCGACTGTCAGAGGAGCTGATGCTCTGAACTGAACTGGGAAACTCGCTGCCCTGCCCTGGTGTGTGGGGCGTGGAGGACGAGCAGCCCTGCAGCTCACCGTCACCGAGGGAGCAATGTGTGGCTGGGGTTGGGGCTGGGTGCTACTTCTCTGGCCGGGTCACTTCTCCACGTAACCAGCTGAGCTGACTTTGCCCGCTCATAGTTGGCCCCTGGAAGAAGGAGCAGGCCCACTGGGAGGGTGACCCAGCTAGCCAGGAGTTGAGACTTCCCTTCATCCCCTCGGCAAAGCCAAACAAAGTCTGTGCTGCCTGGAAAATGCTGTGCTTTGAGTGGGTAGGGAAAAATCAGAGCCTCTAGGCTAGAAGCAGTCTGAGTTCAGATCTGGTTTTACGTCCATCAGGGTGCCTCGGGGAGTCAGGAGAAACCTCCTACGTGGCCCAGGACTCCTGGCAGGAACCAGAGCACTGGGCTTTGGTGGGTCCACCCAATCCAGGCTACAACGCCCTCTGGACACCCACCTCGTGTGGCACTGAGGGTCTAAATGGCTTATGCCTCAGGCAGGCCACTGGCTCAGAGTGAGAGGGCTGAGCATGCACACAGGAGATGCTGGCCCCCAGCTGAGTGGGCTCCAGAAAGACCTGACTACATTAGCAATAACGGTAACTCCCATCTAGTGAGCACTTGCCTTGCTGTGGTGGGACCCGCCCCGAGAACTACTCGGATATCCACACAGACGTCAGTAGGATGAACGGCTGGAGCAGCCTGGGACCTGCCGCCAGTCCTCAGCCTGCCCCCCGGGGAACTGGCCAGGAGCAGGGCGGCAGTGCTGGGAGGGGAGTTGGCCCCCAGGAGAGCCATGGGCTGATGAGGAAGGCCCCCGAGGAGCCAGCAGTGTGATTCTCTCCACGTGGCAGGGGTGACAGTGAGGCTCCCCCCCACCCCCCACCCCCCCATGGAAACCCGAGCTCTCCAAGGCCCTCCTCTGGCCCTGGGATTCCTGCTCACCCCTGAGCCGCCTGTCCAGCCTCACGCACACTCAAGGCTGAGATGGCGTCTCCAGCAGCGAGTTGTGCAGATGCGCCCACAGGTCTCCCGCTGGCTCCTGCTGACCCTGGCCGCCCTGGTCTTGGTGCTGAGTCTGACTCACTCCCCTGGAGCTGTCTTGGGTTTCCTCCGTTGGGTCTCATCAGGACTTCTCTCGCTCTGTGGAGGCTGGACCGGCTCGCTAAGCTATGCTTGGCATGCGTGTGGCCACAGGGGACAATTGTGGAGTGACTTGGTGCTGGTTGCTTTGGTTTTGTGTTTTGTTTGTTTGTTACTGTTTCTTAATAATGCTTAGATCAGACAGAGATGTGGTTTTGCAAAACAAAGTGAGAAGTTTTGGCTGTGAATGGCAAGAAAACTCAGTATAGTGTTTCAGACCTCCTACCTATTTTATAATAGTGGTTACTGTTTATTTTACTGAGTCCTTACTGTGTACTTGCCCCCCTCTCCTCGTCATATTTCACTAATCCTCAAAACAACCCCATGAAGTAGGTATTTTTGGATCATTCATTCTTTCCACAGCTCTTGAATGAGTTGTTACTATGCTCCACATATTATCACCCGTGTTCTAAGTTTCAGTGACTGAGATTCAAAGAGGTTAAGTAACCGGCCTTAGGACTCGAGGCAAGAAGTGAAGGGAGGTGATGGAGGGCAGACGGGTGGAAGTGGGAGGGCACAGCACCTGTGCCAGGTAGAAGGCAAGCATGACGAGTGGAGGGGCAGCAAGAAGCAGGACGGTTACAGGCCAGGGCCTGTCGCGAATGCAGTGGGGGCGGGGGGTGTCCTCCCCCCACCCCCAGTTGTATTGAGATATAATTGAAACACAGAATTCAGTGTATAAGTTTAAGGTATACAGCATAATGACTTGGCTTACATATATTGTGAAATGATTACCACAGTAAGTTTCGTTAACATCTGCCATCTCATAGAGATTCAAAAAAGAAAAATAAGATAATGTTTTTTTCCTTGTGATGAGAACTGTCAAAAGCCAATTCCCCCTTCCCCTACCTCCTGCCTCTGATAACCACACATCTGATACTTTCTCCTATGAGTTTGGTTTTTGTTTCTCTCTTTTTTTTTTAGATTTCACATATAAGTGAGATCACATAGCATTTGCCTTTCTCTGTCTGACTTATTTCACTCAGTATAATGCCTTCAAGGTCCATCCATGTTGTTGCATGTGGTAGGATTTCCTTCTTTTTGTGTGGATGAATAATATTCCTCTGTGTGTGTGTGTGTGTGTGTACAAACATATCACATGTTTGTCCTTTCATCCGTTGATGGACACTTAGGTGGTTTCCATATCTTGGCTATTGTAAATAATACTGTAATGAACAGGGGAGTGCAGAAACCTCTTTGACATGGTGTTTTCATTCCCTTCACATCATTTCCTGAAGTGGAATTGCCGGATCATGTAGTAGTTCTATACTAATTTTTGGAGGAAACTCCGTACTGGTTTCTGTAGTGGCTGCACCAATTTATATGCCGACCAACAGCGCACGAGCGTCCCCTTTCCTCCCCATCCTTGCCAGCCTTTATCAGCTCTTGTCTTTTTGATACTAGCCATTCTAAAAGGCGTGAGGTGGTATCTCAAAGTGGTATTGATTTGCATTTCCCTGATGATTAGTGATGTTGAGCACTTTTTCATGGATCTGTTGACCACTTGTATATCTTCTTTGGTGAAATGTCTATTCAGGTCCTTTCCCCACTTTTAAATTGGGTTATTTGGGGGGGGGTGTATTCTTCGAAAGATTTAACTAATATAAGATGTTCCTGCTCAGAAGGAAAAGCAGAGTTTCAGGCCCCATGGGGAGAGTAGAAATTACCTGCCTTGGATTTTTTGCCCACCCACTCCCACCTGGGAAATAATACCTGGAGTTCCTTTCTGGCGAAATGCCTGTGCTCCTCCAGTTAAGAGGTAGCATGACATAGTGGCTAAGAGATCAGCCTCCAGGTCAGAGACGTGGGTTCTAGTCCCGGCGTAGCCACTTCTCTGTGCTGTGAGCTTAGTCATATTGTTTAGATCCTCTGCATCTTATTTTTCTCAGTTGTTCAAAGGAGATAATGAGAATTTCTGTTTCATGCAACTGTTGTGAGGGTCAAGTGAGATACCACCCTTGTAAGTTCCAGTGTCCCTGTAGCTCAGACTTGGTGCAGTCAGATTCAAGAAAACTCAGTCCAAGGGCCAAAAGTAACTTACAAACTATGTCAGTCTTCGTTGCGTCTCTTGAAGAGCATCACGGTAGATCCATTCCATAACTCAAGCACAATGATTCCAAAGTCATTCTCCTCTTCCCCCCAGGTCTCCGGTGACCTGTATCTGTTCCCCAAATCCTCACCAAGCAGCTTTCTGTTCTCTCCTTACTGATTAGCTGAATCCCATCATAACATGAAGAATGGAGGGAACCTCTGAAAACTCCTACCTTCACCATTTTTGTCCGGTTAGAGAAACAGTGCTTATAAAGCACTTAGCACAGAGCCTGGTTGTTGGTAAGATCTCAGTGCATTCTGTTATTAAGAAAAACTGTGAAAGCTCATAGCCATTGTTCAAAAGTTGGAGCTCAAAAAATATATTCAGCTAGTACAAACGGCACTTTTCCTCCTAAAAATATGAAATAACTGAAGACAGTTATTTAAATCTTGAAAACTTTTTTAAAAAACCCTTTCCCCTAATGTTTTTAGTTCCATAGATCTGCTTCCTGAAACTCTGTTGGTGGCTCAGCAAGGGAAATTGCCTCCCCTGGTCTGCTCTGGCAGGTTCTCTAGTTCCCGTCACCACTCCCCTGTTCCCTGAAACCGCAGTGGGCACCACTGAAACTCTAGGGACAATTCTGAGAATTGTGAAACTGTGTCCACGTGGGTCTTATCCTGGAAGGGATTTCATGGCCCTTTGGCCTCCAGAATGGAAGGAGGGGCTGTGACAGCCACTGGGCTTGTCAGAGTGGAGTCTTAACTAAGAAGAATTGTGTGAGAACAGAGGAGAGATGAACAGTACAGAACATGAGTCCATTTATTCATTCATTTGTTCATTCATTCATTCATTCACCAGCTCTTCATAGAACACCTCCTAGTAACTGATTGAGGCAGATTATATTTTCCAAAGGTAGCCACACCTTTTCTTATAGTGTGACTATCACTTCTTTCACTGAGAAGTAAGGACCTATGTTTATTCCCTTTGAATCTTGACAGGTGTGTATGACTATCTTGATCAACAGAATGTGGCAGAAGTAATGCAACATGGCTTCCGATTTTAGGTTATAAAAAAGATACAGATTCCTCCTGTCTCTGTCTCCCTCTCTTCTGGGATGCTTGCCTTTGGCACCCAGCCACCATGGTGAGAGGAAGCCTAGGCCACATGGAGAGGACCAGCTGGTCCTTCAGATAGCTCCAGACCCTAGCTGAGACCCCAGAGGCTGTGGACAAGATGTCCTTGCTATGCTAAATGCCTGGCCTCTGGAAACCTTGGGAGTAATAAGTAGCTGCTGTTGTTCTGAGTCACTACATTTTGGGATAGTTTGTTATGCAGCAATAGAGAACTAAGACAGGCCAGTGGGGGAAGCTGCGCCCAGGGAAAGAGCGCTCTCAGGGTCTCTGGGGAGCTCTCTAAGTAAATGAACAATGATTCTGGTGTTTGATAAGGCTTCAGTAGAGGGAAGCACTAGGCAGTGTGTCTAACTGCCTTGGGGCAGTGAGAATGGGGGCTCAGAAATGCTTTTTGGAAGAGGTAACATTTCAACTTGATATGGAAGGGCAAGTAAGGGAAGGATGGAAATGGGGAAGGGTGTGGGGAGGGGACACTCCAGGAGAACCTGAACTGGTGTCCAATCCCGGGGAAATGATTTGTCAGGCAGCTATCTGGCTTTGCTTACTCAGCACATGAGCGGAGACTCTCCAAAAACTGACCATCACGAGGAGTCTCACAGCTGGCAGAGCCCTTGCATCTGCCCAGGGCAAATGAAAGCAAGACTGCAGCATTGAAAACCTGTCCCCAGGGCCTCTGGGCCTGGGCAGGGTGTGAGGCAGTGCCCCGCCCCCAGGCAGCAGTGGGGAGCTCACCCTTCCTCCTCGGGCGGGGCCAACCTCTGAAGGGCCTGGAAACCAGTGGTGAGAGGCAGGGTCAGCAGTGGGAAGGTCCAAAATGGTCCTCTACTCAGAGGGGAAAGGTGTTTTTAACACAAACCACAGCAGCATCCGTGCGTGGAGGCTGAGGCTGAAGGGCTGGGGCAGTAAGACAAGATCTGGCTCCCTTCAGATACTTTCCTTGTGGTCTGGCCACACGGCATGAACTACCCTTCTCTGAGTATAGTTTCTCCCAGGTTTCCTTGGTTTTGGCCTGGGCTCTTCCTTGTGCCAGGAATGCCCTTCCTGCCATTTTCACCTAATCCCTGGCCTCAGGTGTCCCCTCCTTCGGGAAGACCTCAGAGATACCCAGGGGCTCCTCAGGACTCCGCAGCCTGCTCTGTCGCAGCCCTGAGATGTGGTGGTGCTCTGACCTGTTTCCTATGTGTCTCCCTGACTAGGCTTAGGACAGGGAGATCTTAGGTAGGTGGGCTTGTTGTATCCGCGCACGTGCATGTCTGTATCTGCTAGTGTGGGTCTGTGTGTTGTGTAGGTGTGTATGCTTGTGTGTGTCTGTGACTGAGTGTCCATGTGGGCTTCATCCTGATATGTCCAGATGTGTGTTTTCTGACCACATGTGTGCATGCATGTGTGTGTTTCATGTCTGTGTAGGGGGCCCCCTCTGGGCCGAGAGCAGAGGGTAGGCTGGTCACCATCCTGTCGGAAGCCAGCCTGCTATGTCTCCATGGAGTCTCTTGCCTGCCAGCGTCCCAGCACAGCCATCCCAGCCCAGTAAGACACCCTGTGCTCTCTTTTCCAAGTTCCTATTTGTGCCACAGACACAGCCCATGGCACTGCCTGCCCTCTGGCCCTCCTGCCTGGGTGGCGTGCATGTGGCTGCGGCCAGCATCTCGCCGCTCTCCTTGTGCTCAGTAAGGAATGGATTATAATTCCTGTGCAGGCTGCATCTGCAACCAACTTGAGGGAAATAATTGTTGAGCGAGTTGAAAGAAAAAAAAAATTGGAACTTCAATCCAGCCAGTCATCCGTGTCATTACATTAGGCTAATCTAAATCCTCGGAGCCTAATTTAGCAGCCTCCAAGGCCAACTGAAGCCCTACCCTACGTGGCTCTCTGGACTTTCCACTGCAAAGTCCCCAGCAGAGATGAGCTTTGGGGGGCACGGTGGGCAGTGACCCCACAGCCTGAGGACACACAGAGCCTGTGAAGGACCCCAGCGGCGCCTCAGGGACCTGGCTCAGAGCTGAGAGGCAGGCCCAGTTCTTGCGCCGCCCCTGGCCCTGCTCCTGTGTAAGTCATGCAGCTGCCCCGGGCCGCATCTGCTCTTGCCTGGCTCCCAGGGCCTTTTAGAGACATGGCTGGGAGAAGCTGGGCTGGAGGGGAGGCTGCAGTTCCTCCAAAGTTACCTTAGAGTTGCTGTTCCAAGCTGTGTCTTGTTGACACCAACCAATGGGTGAATGGAAGAAAGAATAAGAGATGACTCTGTGCCATAAATCCAGCTTTTTAAAGGACTGTCATGAATCATTCCTTTATCCGTGCAGACATTTAGTGACTCATTAATTCAACTATTCCTCCCCTCCTCTAGTCATTCTTTTCTTAGATCTCACGTCCTCATCCTCTCTCTGATTTACTCCTTCATTCACAGCCCCCTTTTCTCTCTTCCTCTCTCCCTCCCTTCTTTCCTTCCTTCCCCTTTCCTTCCTCCTTCCCGCTTTCCGCCTTTCCTTCCTTTCCTCTCTCCCTCTTTCCCTCCTTTTCTTCCTCCCTTCCTTCATTTCCATGCTTTGGGGAATTGTCTGGTTAGATGCTCATTCCAGTGGCTGCCCAGAAATGAGAAGAACTTGGGGCCGGCTACCCTAAGGATCAGTGCCCAGGCTGGGCTCCTGAACTTGCTCCTCTTCCTCTCTCCTTGCCTCTGGCTCCCCACTGCCCCCTTGCTGGAGCACATTTCCTCTCTGCTCTCCTCCCTAAGGGGCTATGGGAGCTGATGGTGGGCTGGTGGGTACGCCTTTGCCGAGGGCACTCGGGAGGAAAGGTGCTGAACTGACCTGATAAATGAACCAACAGGGATGTGTGGCCTGGCCCCCCTCCCCCTTTGATCAAAAGCCTCTGAACCTCTGATGACATCCCATGGCGTATTCCTCTATTAATCAGAAAAGCCTTGACAGATGTAAGCAATTTGTCTTTGGAGAGGACTGGAGGGGGCAAGGGGAGGGAGCCCACTGCAGCCCGTCAGCGTCGGCGTGGAGAAGATGCTGAGGGGAAGTCTTGAAATGGGGGCTGAATTCATGCATACTAAGAAGGCAGGAGAACCCAGAGCCAAGCAGATCAGAAAGAGAAGTGTTTTCATTTCAAAGCATATTTCTTCCTTGATTGAATAGGGCCCCCCCACTACCATTACCCAACCATTGATGCCGGAATGAGGCTGGGATCTCAGGGTTAATCCCACCCAGACCCCTTCAGGGCTCAGATGCTTGAGCAACAGGGACTCGGGTGGGGTTCAGGTATGGATCCTCTGACAAAAGAGCATTAAATGCTGGGGCTGCTTCAGGTCCTGCCTGCGGTAATGGTGAAACTCAGCTTTCAAATCACACCAAACACTGAACGAACCCACCGTGCAGCAGGTTCTGAGCTGGCACCAGAGATGCAGAGAGGAAATCATCTCCACCCTGCAAACGCCAGCTTAGACCACCAGGCAGATAAATACTGCAGGAAGTGGGTGGGCAAAGGAGAAAGCATACCAGATAGGGTGGTCACAGAGGGAGTCACCAACTCAGCAAGAGAGGACACTTGCCAGAGGAGACCTAAGCTGGGTCCTTGAGGATGAGTAGACATGCTCACATGAGAAAGGCCTTCCCTTTTTTGTCTGTTTGGAGAACTTCTACTCATCCTTCAAGACCCAGCTTGGACCTCTTCCTCTGTTAGCCTCTTTTCCTCACTAATTTTGAGGTCAGAAACTGTGTGATTCATCTGTGTGTCTCGTGGCCGGCCAGGGCCTGGCATAGAGAAACAGCCAGTGCTCCCTGAACTGAGTGGAATGGAGTTGCCGACAGTGAAAGCAGCATGAGCGAAGGTGTGAGGGCAGGTATGAATCCACACGGGGGTGCACAGAGAACTACAGCCAGTGTTTGCGTCAGTGGGGCTGTGTCTAAACTTTTGTCTGCATCAACAGGGAAACTGAAAACTGAATGGCGTTGCTCGGTTTTCACTTGGATATCTGGCACGATACAAAGGCAGCCTAAAGATCTGACTGCAACCGAGGAATACATACAGTCTTATTTCATTGAGAGGAGAGAGAGAGAGGAGAGAGAGAGAGGAGAGAGAGAGAGAGAGAGAGAGAGAGAGAGGAGAGGGAGAGAGGAGAGAGGAGAGAGAGAGAGAGAGAGAGGAGAGAGAGAGGAGAGAGAGAGGAGAGGGGGGGAGAGAGAGAGAGAGAGAGAGGAAGAGAGGAAGAGAGAGAGAGAGAGAGAGAGAGAGGAGAGAGAGAGAGAGAGCGAGAGAGGAGAGAGAGAGAGAGAGAGAGAGAGAGAGAGAGGAGAGAGAGAGAGAGAGAGAGAGAGAGAGAGAGAGAGAGAGAGAGATCCATGAATCTGTTTAGATGCTTGAAACATAGACTTTAAAACTTGCTCTTGCAAATTTCAGAGACAAGAGCCACAGCCAATGTTTTGATCGTTTGCCTCCTTCCCCTTCCAATAAACACCTAACATTCTTTGCCAAGCTTTCTGTGGTCGGGATTTACAGATCTGTGACTCACCCAAGTGAACCAGGGAACATGAAAAGATGTCGCTGGGGAGAACTATGCAGGGAAGGACGAGAGAGGTCAGCGCCTCCACCAAGCAGGACAGACTCCCACAGCTTTTCCTAATAAACAAGTTTCCAGGCCCTTTGAATTCTTCCGGAGAGGAGAGGAACATTAGCATGCAGATGGAGAGGAGGGACATCATGGACAGTGACCGTGTGCGCCCTGGGCCTCAGGGAGCGGGGGGGAAATCTCGGGCAGGAAGAGAACTGGGGGCAGGCCGCGTTGGGAGTGGTGGTTGCTGACAACCATCACTGAGCACCTGCTTTTTTGCCCGTCTCACAAAGGAGGCCAATTGCTCGTCGAAGGTCACGTGTCCAGTAAGTGAGGAGCTGGAGTCAAAGCTGGGTTTGTTGGTTCCAGGGAGTCTGTTGTTCTGGATTCCACTGTGATTTGGGCAGTGTGGGGTCTTTCAGTGGGGCTGCGGCCTGGGGCCTGGGCCTGTGCTGCCTCACCACGCAGACTGCTGCTCACTGAACGTACCCAAGAATGCTCGCTGACACTGTGGCCCCCAGACGAGTTCCACAGGAGTTTGGGATAAGAGGATTTTAAATAGGATTTACTCCAGGCTTCCGGTGTCCTCTGAATGCCTCCATGCTCAGGACAAACCCTCTGCCAACCAGGACTGTGCATGTATAAATTCCGTTTCCCACGCCCACGGTGTCTACCAGCTGCCTGACCCGTCTGTCAGGCCAGTTCTGCAGCCAACCCCTCCACACAGCCCTCCATGGCTCCTCTGGCCTTCATGTATTTCCTCGTCTCCGAGGGCCTGATATTCATAATGAAAAGCTGCTCTGCGTATAGACTGCTTGCCATGTGCGTGCTTCGTGCTCAGTGTTTCATGTACGTCACCTGGATGGACTCTCCCAACCCTGCTCAGAGGTGGGTCCTATTGTTTTCATCTCTCAGAAGAGGCAGTGGAAGCCCAGGGAGGTTAGCAAATTGCCAGAGGCCACACAACTGGAAGATGACAGAGCAGCAATTTGAACCCTTATCTGTACGACTGGGGAGCCTGTTCCCAATGACTGTGCTCCTCTCTCTGCAGCCTGCCTCCCGTCAGTCAGCTTTCATTCTCCTGTCTTGCCACTGTCTCTGTTCTACCCAGTTAATCCTCACTTCCCAGGTGTGAGGGGGATTTAAGTCCGTTTTATTTACTGTGTGTTTAAGGCATCTTAGTATAGTATGGTCAGACCTCAGCACGTCGTTTCTGGAAGGTCACTCCCTGAATGACTCCCTGTTGTTATGTGCATCTGTGTACATGTATGAGAGCACATGTGAATGGGATTGTGTGCATGTGTGTGTGTGAGCCTGTGTCCATGCAGCGTGCTGGTGGGGAGAGATGAGAGATAAGAACAGGGAGATGGTTTGGAAAGAAGTTAGAGTGACGGGCAGAACAGGCCTCTGGGAGATGATCTCTGCTGCACCCACAAAGGACAAGAACAGAGCAAGCAGGGGGAGTCCCAGCAGGGGTGCAAAGAGACGGGAGGCCCTCGGACGGGTGAAGCCTCTGCCAGGTAGACACACTCCTCTATGAAATACTTGGTCATGGCTGCCCGGCAGCCTGGCACAGATTTGTATGGACTGATAGGGAAAAAAAAAGACAAATTTTCCTCCAAAAGCAGGACCTATCTTAATGATGAGGTGTGAAGAGATATAGTAATAACTGCCATTAGTGGAGCACTTCCTATGTGCTGAGTATGCTACGTGCATGAACGTGTGTAATCCTCAGACCCTTGCAACGGATATATTATGAATGAGGAAGCTGGCCCGGAGAGGTGAAGACACTTGACAAGGCCACACAGCAGATTTATGAATATGAAAATATGAATCAGGACAAGGATGGGTCTGCCTTCCAGTGACTGGCTCTGAGAACCCTCCTGGGCGGTGCACGGTTAACCAACCTGAACACCGGGGCTGAGTTTTTGAGGCCACAGAAAAGCCTTCCTTACAGGTCCAAGGGACCTGGCCTGCATGCACGGGCATTGGTACAACTGCAGAGTGGACCTGGGGGCTGCCAGGTCTAAGCTAGCAGGGGTGCCCCAGTGCCTCTAATCAAGGAGGGACCATATTTTCCCCAGAACTGGCATGGAGTATGTGTCAGCAATGTTGACAGAATTTTGCAGACCTTTGGATCTGAGTCTTGGAGGTCAAATATGGGTTCACCAAAGAGACTCCCATGCAACAGCACGTTCTCACCAAGCTCATCCTGCCTCTGAGTCACTGAGCAAGCCGTCCCGGTCCACTCCCCAGTCTGATTCTCACCCACCCATGAGGGCTGAGCTCCAGGCCCACCTCCTCCCAGAAGCCTTTCTCATCTAGTCCAGCCATGTGGGTCACACCCTCAGGTGGCCCTGCCCCCGGCCTGTGTGCAGGATGATTGTGACCCAATCTGGGTGATGTGGTAGAAACACCACAGCCTGGAGGCCCTGCAAAAAAACAGGGGCTGGCTGAAATGGAGAGGGAAAGAAGGGAAAGAACCATTGTCATCTGCTAAACAAGCCTAGGGGGAGAGAGCTAGCAATGACTTTCCATTTGGAAATAAATTCTAATCAAAGAGCTGCAACTAAGTAGGTCCTTGAAGAGTATGCAGATTCAAATATAACCAGGGTACTGTTTTTAAAGTGCCTCTCAACAGGTATTCTAAAATGGGCCAGCTGGCGTTTTCTCTCTGAAATCTCTCCTATTCACTGAGGCAAAGCCATGAGTTTTGTGCTCCAGGGGTGGAGAGAGCTGGTGTAGCCAAGAAGATGGAGATCCCTAGGGCAGGGAAGGAGGAAAAGCCTAGAGGAATCCATCAGGCTGCAGGGGATGGAAAAACCTCTTCCAGTATCAGGAAGGAGAAGAAGGAAGGAAGGCAGGGGAAGTGGTTGGACTATGTCATCCAGCTTCCTCCACAAGCCCTTCCCCCATGAAACCCAAGACAGATGTGGTATAAGAAGATCCAGGTAAAGCTGAGGGTATTTCTGATTTCAGGACTTATTTATGGCTTCCATGGAGGTAGACTGAGAACATTTTGGTCCCTCTTAGAGAAGTACTGCATCCAACATGGTGCCACTGCCCAGAAGATAGGGTCAGCAATAGCTGGACAGGCAACTACACAAATAGTGGATGGTCTCCTTTGGCTCCTCTAGAGGAATCTGGCGTTGTCCATAAACTCCCACTGACAGATGTGGGAAGTGGGGAGTGGAGCAGCCAGGGGGCTGCCATGTGAGGGTCACAGTGACCCCAGAGGAGAGACCAGGCCTGGGGAGGCTGAGCCGGGGCCAGGTGGTACCTGTGGCAGTAACAGGTACCTGTGGCGGACTTGCAGCATCACTGAGGATGGGACCAGGGCTGAGGTGAGGGAGCCCAGTGGGCACTGGCCATACTGAAAGGAAGACCGTGAGTTCTCAGCCATGAGCTCCATCAGAGGAGATCAGGAGTGGGTCGAGAGAACAGCTCCAGGACTTACCTGTCACTTTCGTGAGACCCCTCCCTCCACCAAAAGAAGACATATAAGCTTCCCTCTGCTCTTAGAAGTTCCTTTGGGAAGAAGAGGAAAAAGGAAGAAAGACGGACTGTTTACCTGAAAGAGATTGGAATTCCTTTCAATGTAAAACCGCGGGGTCCCCTGCTTCCCTCCACTATCCTGTTAGAGCAGATCTATTACAGAAAATAAAAGAAAGCCTCACTTTGGGCACAGTCCAGTGTGTCACATGTTAAATTCTTGATCGTGATATAAGATTAATCTCAGGTTTGGCCATAAATTTATGCTGAGGGCATGGTACTCACATGTGAAGTTGTTCTTCTTTTCTCACTCTTTCAGAGAATTTACCATTTATCATTTTAAATACCCAGAAACAGAGGTTTTTGAAGACAGTTATAGCCCCCTCCCTCCTCCCTTCGAGGGGGAAAGTTCTTGCTGTGCTGCCATCTTTCCATTCCAGTTCCTGTGTACTCTCCAGTGTGCTTCCCCTCTTCTGTGGGAGAGAGAGGATAGAGGCCAGAGATGGCTTCTCCATCAGGCCCAGCAAAGTTTGGGTCCCATAGGGAGGGTACGTGGTCACTGGAGTAGAGATTACTGCCTGGAGTGCCAGATAGAGCTTTGTAGACTGCCCGAGATGACAATTGCTTTCTTAGCTTTTGGCTGTAACAACTGAACTAAGGGTGACTTAGAACATACAGATACTTAATAGGAAGACTGAAGAAAAGTGTATCCAAAGTCAGTTCAGTGACTCAAGGATGTCATCAAGGAGCAAGGCTCTTTCGAGCTCTCTACTTTCCTTTCCTCCCCATGTCAGCATTTTCGTTACCACGCATGTTGTCTCACAGTCACAACATGGCTGCCACAGCGCCACACATCCCATTCTCATACAACTGTATTCAAGTCTAGCTCACGTGCCTCTCTCTTCCAGTAGGAAAACTTCTCCCAGAAGCTTGACCAGGGGTGGCTCATGTGCCCACTCCCCAGACCAGGTTCTACACCCACCTTCCCTAAGATCAAGACACCTATTATCAGGTGCTCAGGGTTCTGTTAGCAGGGGACAGGTTGGGATGACTTTGAGCCAGGAAACCAACAGTTTGCCAATGGTTCCAGTGAGACCAGGCAAGGAGAGGGAGCCAGGGCAGGAAGCCTCGTGTGGCAAAAGCTTAGAGGAGGCAACAAAGATTTAAAGTGGGTTGATAGTGCATTGCACTGTGGATGATGATATTGGTGGTGGTGGTGGTGGTGGTGGTGGTGAAGCCACAAGTTATGGAGCACTCACTGTATGTCACACTTGATTTCCTACTTAGCGGTCACACTTCATCCTCACAAAAGCTCTCTCTATTGTTTTGCTTACAAGGGAATTGCGGCTCAATTCCCACTTGCTGCCAGGTGGAGGCGCTGAGGTCATTATTTCACCACCCTGGCTGCTGATGTGGGTTGTTGGGAGCATGTCAAAATAGCTGTTGTGTGTTGATTTCTTCTTCCTTCTTCCCTCACATAGTCAACACGTAGTTGATGAAGTCTCCTTTGTTAGACTCATCAAACGTCCTCGCATTCTAGGATACAGGGGAGAGCGAGGTAGTCAAGGTCCCGGCTGTCACGAAGCTGCGTTCTAAAGGGAAGTAGCCACGATCATCCAGAAAGTAATCAATCCGTAGGAAAGATATTATAGTGCAGGTGAAGCAGGACCTTGTGACAAGTTGGTGTCACCAGGAGTGTCTGGGGAGAGAGCCTCGTATATATGGGATGGTCTAGTAAGTGCTCTGTGAGGAGGTGGTATTTGGGCTGAAACTTCAAGGGGGCGACGGCACAGCTGTGTGACAATCTGGAGGAAGAGGACTCCAGGCAAAGGAACAGGAAGGATGCAGGCTTGGAGGGGTATAGGTAATACTGGGAAAACAAAAGAAAGCCACCTTGGCTGGAGCCCGGCTGGGCAGGGGTTGGAGGGTCTTGGAGAAGCGTCTGGATGTTTTTCTAAGTGACATGAGAAGCAGTAGGACATCTTCAGCAGGGAAATGCATAGTCTGACTGACGCTTTCAGACAGGTACCCCAGTTCACAGACCTCCCCTTTTTCCGTGGTATACATTGACACTCCCCGTTCCGTGGGCATTCATCCTGTCTCCCCAGGAGGGCTACAAGTTCCTGGAGGTGAGAACTGAACTCACCTCCTCTCGCACCTGCCCGAAGCTATCAGCAGTAAACTAGAGACAGAGATACCAAACGTTATGAATAAAAATTGAAAGTTCCTTTACCTGAAGGGAACTGAGAAGCAACTGTCCCGGGTGGAAAGTGGAGCACGAAGGCATCTGCTTCTGAAGTACTGGGCTCCACCATTTCGCACAGCAAAGCAGGCTCAGAAGAGACCATCTTTCTGCCCTTGGGGATGTTTCTCCAGGTTGGTGGGGGTTCCTCTCAATCCAGCTTCCCATACACATTTGGGAGCAGCCCTGGGTCTCATTAGGAGGAGGCTGTCAGATGATCTCAGCGTCCGGCAGATCATTCCTCCAATGAGATCTGATAGGTAGCAGACGTGTGTGCTGGGGGTGACCTGGTGAGCAGCTACCCCTCACCCCCGCCCGTCAGCCAGGGGGCTTCCCCCACCCGCTCAAGGTGCTCTCAGAACTCGGCTCTGAATACACGAAACATGAGGCCATCCCCCTTAATCAGAGCTGACTTATGGGAAAATTAAACACAGAAGGACACGCCAGCTCCAGGGAAGGTTCCTTTCTTGCCTTCCTGGAGGCCCAGTCTGGCTCTGAGCACCTTCAGGGAGAAAAACTGACCCTGCTGTCAGCCAGAGAGCTGTGACCCCCAAGGTGGCAGTTGCATCCAGATGATATGTTCATATCGACTGGAACAAGGAGAGTAATAACAAAAGAAGAAGAAAAGGGCAAAATCTCTTTTAGTTTGGAATGTTCTGTCTACTCTCCAAGTCCTGGATATCATTGATTTTTCAGAAGTACTGAGTTGAAATCTCATTAAGTTTTTCCAGGTGCATCAGTTACAAATTATCTTACTCCTTCTGGAGCCATTAGAAGGAATGCAGGTTCTGTTTAAGGCAGTTTAGGATGGAGAGCCAAGGGGGGCCAGTTTGGAGGGACTGTCAGAGGCTGGGTACGGGAAGCCGGGGAGAAGGTTCAGGAGGTAGAGTCCTGCGGACAGGAGACTGGGCTAAGCTGTGACTCGACTCCATTGTCCCTGCTTGGATTGCAGGACAGGACAGGAGTCTCTCCTCTCCAGCCACGTTGAACTTGCATGTGGGGCCTGTGATACAGAGCCCGGGCGCTTCTTCCACACCCGAATTTGCCCAGAGTCCTTTGAAGGCTGCTGTGGGCTCCCTCTCCACTCAGGAGACCCTTTCTCATGAGGATTTAAAGCATATGCTTGGCCAAGGCTGTCAAAATGCATCATAGAGATGGTCCCAAAACAACCACTGAGCACCCCCCTCCCCCCGTCCTGATCAAAGCAGAGGAGGCTGACATGCTGCTGCCTGTGGATGCTGGAACGGAGCATGGGAGAGCCAGCTGGGACTGTAGGGCTGACAGCCCCACTAGCCACGGGGTGGTGGGGGTACTGTCCATGGTCTGCTGACCAGTTAGGCACCTGGACGGACCCTGTGCCCAAGGAATCAAAGATGGGTCAATGACTCCTCTTATCCAAAGCCAGATCATAGCAGTGTGGGCTGGGCCAGGGAATCAGAGTCTGATGCCCTGACTGGCAGGACTAGGTGGGGTAAGGCCATAGGTAAGGGGGCATGCCTGCCAGGCTAGGTGGGAAACTGGGAAGCATGGAGGGTGCTTATGCCTGAAAGGTGGGCAAAAGAGGAGAGGAGAACCTAGAAGCCCCAAATCTGAAGCTAACTCTTCAGATTTAACTTTACAACAGCTTCCTTGCTTGAGCACCAGCCGTACGCCTGGCACTGTGCCAGAGCTGTCATGCCTAGCCTTGGGTGGTCTTCCTAATAGGCCTTGGGGGTGGGCATACTAGTGTCACCTAGTTTGACAAATAACACAATGACTCACAAAGAGACTGAGTGCTGTGCCCAACTCGTGGCACAGTTAGGATTTGAACCCATGGCCGTGTGAGCCCAAAGTGGGGACCCCTCATCCCTGGGTGTACCACTGCTCAGAAATCAGATCAGATGTGTCCTCACAGAGGAGCGGTGGTGATCAGGGGAACTGAGAGCGGGTGGTGCAGGACCCCACGGTGGGAGGCTGGCTCAGAGGAGTTCCATGTGGGGAAACCCTGGCCCAGCACCTGCACATCCAGAGGAGTAGAACTAATGGGTGGGGTCTCCTGCTGGTGACCCCCTGGGCTAGACTTACCTGGGCATGACCCGCAGGTTTGGCAGAGTCAGGGAAGAGCAACCCACACTCCCCATTTCATAGCTCTTCCCAACACCCTCGAATCTGGGCTGTGGCCCCATTCTCTGGAAACGTAGGAGAAAAGACTCAGAGAGGTGAAGTGAGTGGTAGCTGGCTCATGGTCATTACAACACAGAGGCTAGTTGCAGAAGAAAACGGTTCATAAATCTGGGAGATATTCCATCTGGGATCCTAATGGCCTTGCCTTGGGAAGACTTTAGCTGAAGAAGAAGCTGCCATGTCTAGGAGAGAGACAAAATTGTCCAGCGCCATGGACTCTGCTTTTTTAGTTCCCTGGAGGGAGCCCCTGAATCAACACAACTGGGGTGTCTTAGGCAGGGCCGTTCAAGACCCACACATGGGTGCGGAGCCCAGAGCCAGGACCTCAGGTTGCTCTGGCTGCGTTACTGCCTTATCCGGCCTGCAATGGGGGCCTAGCTCAGGGGCATGTACCATGTCCCTCACATACCCTCCCCCCATAACTGAGCTCCAGCTTGATTCCGCAGCAGCCCTGGCTCTGTGTTTCAGGACCCATGGCAGGTCCCCGGTACCCACCAGAAGCTCTGTGGTGCTGCCTGCCTAGCCCTCTGCCCCAGCCCCAGTGCCTAATGCATCAGACTTTTGGGCTCTGGTATGACCTCCAGGGCTGGCACTTGCCCAGTGTTTCCTCTCAACCCCCAGCCCGCATTGGCTTCAGAGCCAGATGCTCCTGGATGAAAACCCCATCACTTAGCAGCTGTGTTACCTGGGCAAGGGACTTGATCTGTGGTACTGCTTTTTAAGCTATTGCCTCTCAGCTCCAAACCTGACCCTCTCTCCCGTTCTGTGGTGCTCTGGGACTCCACAAATCAGGTTTAGGCCTTGCCAGTGGCTCCCTGTGAGGCTCTGCCAAGAGGGCACACCAGAGGGAGCCTGCAAGGCTGGCGGAGGGAGAAGGGACTCGCTCCTTCACATCAGCCTCCAGCTCCCAGCAGCAGTGGTCCTGCCCTGGAGGAGCAGCTGCTAGTTCAGTTGTTGTTCCCTCCACATTCCCAGAGCCAGCCCATCCTGTCCCCTCAGAGGTCTGGGTCCCAGCCTTGCAGGCCCCTCTTCAAGTGTCTAACTCTTTGTAACCACAAAGTCTCACCTCTGTATCCCCAGTGCTAGGGGTTATTACTCATATCGAGCATCTTTTCATGTGCTTATTTGCCCTTCCAATATTTTCTTTGACGTGTTTGTTGAAATCACCTGCCTATTTTTAAAGTTGAATTGCTTTCATATTACGGAGTGTAGGAGTTCTTTACATATTCCTGCTGTTACTACCTCGCTGATGTCTCAGCGTTCCCTTTGGCCTCTTCAGTTCTGCAATTCCTGGTTAACGAAGCTTATATGAACTTGGCTTTGTCAAAAACATGTTTGCCTTCTCCTGAAGGACACACCTGTTTGTACCTCAGAGTCTTCATCCATCCAGTGGGGTCAGTGACTCACACACAGGTAGTCATGAGGAGATGTCTGTGACAGACGTCGTGGCCTGAGCCCTGGCACCCAGGCAGGACTTGGTTGGGTGGCTGAAGACCCAGCAGCTTCAAAAGAGGCCCCAGCCCAGAGCTCCCCTTGCAGCCCTTGGTGTCTGTTCTAAACTGAGGGAAGAAGCAAAGTGCTCTCTTGAGCTCCTTTCATCTGACACAAAGGCAGATTTTCCAACTAGGCTCTCCTACAAGGACTGATGGGATGTAAAAGACCTGGGTCTACGTGTCTCTTCACCTTGGAGTGGACAGGGGTGAGGGACTTCGATCCTTCTTACAGGCCTAATAGTCACGTTTAAGGACAGACTTAATGAGTCATCAAAAACCTCTGACCTCCAAATGCGCTGTTAAGAAACACAAAAGCTTTCAGTTTTATATCCCACGTATAAGTGAAGTCATATGTGGGATTCTTGACTTTTTCCATCTGACTTTTTTACTTATCATGATATTCTGGAGATCCATCCATGTTGTTGCAAATGGCAGTATTTCATCTTTTCTTAAGGCCGAGTAGTATTCCATTATATATACGAGTATGTACCACATCTTCTTTATCCAATTGTTTATTGAAGGACACTTTGGTTGTTCCCAAGTCTTGGCCACTGTGAATAATGCTGCAATGAACATAGAGGTACATATATCTTTTAAGAATAAATGTTTTCAGTTTTTTTCAGGCAGATACCCAGAAGAGGGATTGCTACAAATGAATAAACGAGACAAACAAACAAAAACTCATAGACACAGACAATAGTATGGTGGTTACCAGAGGAAAAGGGGGGGTAGAAGAGGGTAAAGGGCATCAAATAATAAGATTACGGAAGGAGATCTGACTCGGGGTGGTGACCACACAGTGCAATATACAGATGATGTGTTACAGAATCGTACACTTGAAACCTGTATAATTTTATTAACCAATGTCACCACAAGAAAGTTAATAAAAGTTTTAAAAAATCTAAAAAGAAAAAATTGAAAAAAAAAAAACAGCAAACATACAAGCCATAGACTTGGAGAAACTGACTCTATAATACGTACACAAACAACTTAAAAAATGGGCAAAAGGTTTGAATAGATTCTTCACAAAAGAAGATACCCTGAGTGGCCAGTGTGTGCATGAAAAAATGCTGAATGTTGTTAGTCAGAGAGAAATTAAAATTAAACCACAATTAGATAGCACTATACCCCCACTAGAACGGCTAACGGGAAAAAGGCTGATGGTAGCAAGTGTGGGTGAGGATGTGGAACAACTGGAATCCTCCGACTTTGCTGGGAGGTTGCAAAAAGATACAGTCACTTGAGAAAACAGTTTGGCAGCTTCTTATAAAGCTAGACAACACTTACAGAATGATCCAGCCTCAGTCCCTCTCACAGATATTTACCTGAGAGAAATGAAAACATGTCTCTACAGAATCTCGTTTGCAAATGTTCATAGAAGCTTTATTCATAATAGTAAAAACCTAAAAACAACCCAAATGTCCATCAACAGGTGAAGGAATAAATATCAAATGGGGACATATTAGTACGATGGAATACGAGCTCAGCAATGGAATCAGCGAACAACTGGTACACACGCTAACTTGGAGGAATCTCAAAATCATGCAGAGGGAAAGCAATGAGACACAGAAGACTACATACGAATTATTATTGTTTATCCCATTTATATGAATCTCTAGAAAAGCGAAGTGGAATCTCTAATCATAGGAAGCAGAGCAGTGGTTGCTTAGAGCTAAAGGAGGGGTTACTGTTGACCGGGAAGGAGCACAGAGACTTTAGCGGAATGAGAATGTCCTGTACATCCATTGTGGTGATGGGTACACGGGTGTATACATTTGTCCGGCTCATCAAAATGTACATTTAACATGGATGCATTTCATTGTGCCTCAATTTTATTTCCGTACTGTTGATTTTAAAGATATCACTCAGACAGGAAGCGGAGTCTTCACAAGACTGACACGAGGCGAGAACCCATCATCAGAGAGTGGCCCCAAATGGAGCCCCCTTCAAATTAAGCACCCGCACCTACCCCTGTGTTGGGTATCTCTGTTTGTACCCCTCCCCCCTTCATCCTGCTCTGTGTCCGGGAGGCTGACCAGCATGGACTGTGTGGACAGCTCATTGCTCGTTGTCTTCCTGTTCGATTTGGAGATCCGAGGAAGGAGGAAAGGTCGTGGGAGTATTTCTTCCTCTAGAGATCCTGCAGGCTCCCCGTGTCCCTGGACTGAAGGTCACAGCCCCTTCAGAGCAGCCCTGTATGGACCACTCTCCCCTCCAGTTTCTGGTAACCTTCCATCATCCCACCCTTTCCGAGTTGGCACGTCTCTGAGGCTGCGCTAAATCTGTGCACAACACTTGAAAAGTCCATTTCCTAAACCCCCTTCACATTATCCTAATTCGAGTGTGCCATCTCTTGCCTGCTGCAATCCTGACTGATAGAGCACATGATCTTTTCCGTGAAACAGAACAGAGGCTCAGACTCTGCTGAGGGAATCCAGGGTGCAGGTGGAGGTAATGGAGCAGAGCCAAGGGGCCCTACATTTCCTGTCAATGTGTAAGTTCTCATACCATCGCCTGTTGGAGCTGGCCCCAGTCCTCTAATAAAGGCTTGGCTCTGGTCTGGACCCAAATTCCTTCCCTAGGTTCCCTAAAGGAGTGAATATTTTTGTTGTTGTTGTTGTTGTTGTTGTTTAGATTCCACATATAAGTGAAATCATACAGTATTTGTTTTTCTCTGTCTGACTAATTTCACTCAGCATGATATCTTCTAGGTCCATCCATGTTGTCTCAAGAGGCAAAATTTCATTTTTTTTTGTCGCTGAATAATATTCCATTGTATACTTGTATATGTACCGCATCTTCTTTATCCATTCATCTATTGATGGAAACCTAGGTTTCTTCCATATCTTGACCATTACTAGTAAGGCTACAATAAACATAGGGGTGCACATATCTTTTTGAATTAGTGTTTTTGTTTTTTTCAAATAAATACTCAGAAGTGGATTACTGGATCATATGGTAGTTCTATTTTTAATTTTTTTGAGGAACCTCCATACTGTTCTCCATAGTGGCTGCACTAATTTACATTCCCACCAACAGTGTAGGAGGGTTCCCTTTTCTCCACATCCTCGCCAGCACTTGTTATTTGCTGATTTATTGATGATAGCCATCCTGACAGGTATGAAGTGATACCTCAGTGTGGTTTTAATTTGCATTTCCCTGATGATTAGTGCTGGAAATGCATCTTTTCATATGTCTGTTGACCATCTGTATGTCCTCTTTGGAGAAATGTCTGTTCAGGTCCTCTGCCCATTTTTTAATTGGATTTTTTTTTGCTGTTATATGAGTTCCTTGTATATTTTGGATGTTAACACTTTATTGGATGTATCATTGGTGAATTTCTTCTCCCATTCAGTAAGTTGCTTTTCGCTTTGTTGATGATTTCCTTCACTGTATAAAACCTTTTAGTTTGATGTAATCCCATTTGTTTATTTTTTCTTTTGTTTCCCTTGTCCAAGGAGGCATATCCAAAAAGATATTTCTGAGAGCAATGTCAAAGACTTTATTTCCTATGTTTTCTTCTAGGACTTTTATGGTTTCAAGTCTTACATTTAAGTCTTTAATCCATTTTGAGTTTACTTTTGTATATTGTGTAAGAAAGTGGTCTGATCCAGTTTTCCCCACACCATTTATTGAAGAGACTGTCTTTACCCCATTGTATATCCTTGCCTCCTTTGTCATGGACTAATTGATCGTACAAGTGAGTATTCATTTCTGGACCTCTATTCTAGTTCATTGATCTATATATCTGTTTTTATGCCAGTACCATGATGAGTCTGAATTCTGGTACACCTTACTGCTGTCCTTCTTTACTAATCTTGGGCGTAAAAGTTCAGAGCTTGTCTTGGTGGTGCCCCACCTGTGGAATCTAAGGACCAAAAGGATCTGTCTCCTGGTCCCCCCTCCTCAAAACGCCTCAGTGAAGCTCTGGATCCCCCAGGCCCCTCTGAGCAGAGAGGAGGGGAGGCAGCTGGCTGGGACATCTCTCCCCCTGGTCCCCTAAGCCCCGTGCTGCCCCTGCAGTGAAACAAAGCCCAGAGACCTCACCTCACAGGGCAGGGCACTGGTCCTTGGCATGGGGAGCCCATCCACGTTCCAGTTTCTTGAAGGGATGTCAAGGGCATATGTTGGGTCTTTGAAATGCCTTCTGAGTGGTGTCCCAGGAATAGCACCGGTCCCTGGGCTCCCCTTGCAGTTGGCGGCCAAGGCTGACTTTGTCTCATGGACCTCCCTGCTGATACCCCAAACACCTAACTGCACGCTCTGTAATGATTTTTAGAGTGTATAAAACATTATGTAGAGTTTATAGGAGATACATAAAATGATACCCCTTGTTCATTGCCAGGATCTTAGAAGCCCCATGTGAGTCACCCCTCGCCCCCTAGATCAGGGTATGTCAAGAGCGGCACCGTCACATTTGGGCAGGATAATTCCTTGGGGTGTATGTGAGGGGGTGCTCCAATGTGCATGGTAGGATGTGGAGCAATGTCCACGGCCGGTAGCATCCTCCCCCATCCACCATAGTCGTGACAATCAGACACTTCTCCAGACATTGTCAAATATCCCCTGGGGGAGGGGTGGTGTGTGCAAATTCACCTCGGTGGAGAAACTCTGCCATGGAGGAAACCACCATTCTGACTTGGTGACAGTTAACCGCTTTGATTTTGAGCATTGTGACACCCATACGTGTATCCCTAAAGTAACACAGTTTTGTCTTGTTTGTTCTAAAACTTGGTGCAAATGGAATCACAGACGTAGTCTTGTGTCTGTGTTTGTGAGACGTGTCCCTACTACTGCTTGTAGTTGCCTCATGGGCATTTCATCCCTGTGTAGTATTCTGGCTGTGGACAGCCACATTCCATCCCTGACGGCCTCGGGGCTGTGGGGAGCAGGGCCGCTGTCCTGGTGCACCTGTGCTGTGTTTCTCCAGGGCACGTACTGGAAGTGGCATTTCTCCTGGGGCGTCTCCAGTGTTTTTGGAGCACTTGTACTAAATTAGCCTCCCACTGGCAGGGTGTCAACATTCCTATTGTTACACCTGTTTGCCAACATTCACCATGGCCCACTTTAAAACTGTTGTCAACCGCTGCATGTGTACGTTTCGTACTATCCTCCAGACCCCATTTGCACACCACTGGGGGCCTGCCCCCACCCCCCATCCCATGCTATTGCGGTGCCCCGAGCTTCCCTCTGTCCTGGCTCTCCCTACCTGCACTGTATCTGCCTCATTTCTGTTTGTCTCTCTTGGGCCTGGTGGCCCCATAAAAGCAAGGATGTGTCCCTCACCTATGTGTCCCCTAATCTTACCAGAAGATTGTGTGTTGGATGAATGAGAGAATAATTCTGGGGGTCAGTTCACGAATGTTAGTGTCTCCTGCTGATGAGAGAGAAGAAACTGCAGCCCCGTGGGGGGAAGGGAATGGGCCCGGGGCTCCTGACCCTTAACCCCGTCCTTCCCCGTGGGGCACTCAGCCCCAACTGCTCCTTCAGGAGTCCTCTTTCTTCTCATTTCCTCTACCCCCCGTCCCCAAGTACACTGTGCTGACAGTCACTTGGGGTCCCAGCAGGGAGGCAGCAGACAGCCCTACTTGGGCACCTGTCCTGCTTCCCTGAGGTGGCCGGATCCCTGGGAGGTCTTGGTTGGGAAGGAAAGGGAATGAGCTGGTGGTGTGACGGAGGCGCACCTGCAGGGTACGCTGAGTTGTCTCTTCCTCGGCTGCATTTGGGGAACAGTGACAGTGACCAAATTCTCATCATAAGAGAGCAGATCCAGGGACGATGGGGTGGGGCAGACAGATGGGCATTGGGGAGACAGAAGCCAGCAAGGCCAGTAGCCTGGAATCCCGAGAGTGTGGAACATAAGCGGGGAGTCAGTGGTGAGGGAGAGCCTTCCTTCAGACAGAACACGGGTGACTGCCAGCGGGCCAGCCTGGCCTGGCCGGTGAACAGGTGGGAGAGGTAACTAGTAGGTACACTTACTCAGTGCCCACCGTGTACCTGGCATGACATTAGGTGCTTTACTGGCATCATCTCATGTTTCTGTCTGAAAGATGAGCTGGGGTTAGCATCATACCCATTGTACAGGTCAGGGCTCTGAGGCTCAGAGACGAGAAGCAGCTCGTCGAAGGTCTCTGCTTCCCCGGCGGAGCACACACTCCAGCTGGGGCTGTTGAATGGACCCGGAGCCACTCCCTGCGGCACACACTCCTTGAAGGCCAAAGCCTCAACCAACCCAAGCGACACTATCCACGGTGGGCAGGACCCAGAGCAGAGAATGACTTCGGCCTCCAAGAACCCAAGTGAGCCTCTCCAGGACTGTGGGGGTGGATGGGGGTAGAGGAGGCATGAGAGCCAGAAAGTAGCAGAGGCTGGAAGAGCAGGGGAGCCTTTTGGAGGTACAGAGACCCACTGGAGTGGGCGCAGAGGTGGAAGCGAGTCGGCGGCCTTACGAGTTCCAAAATGAAAGGCCATTTTGGCTGCTAAAGTTATTGTCCACCATCTTTCCAGAATACCTCCCAACTTGTACTTTCAAAGAATTTACAGTTGAAGCCCTTTCACCCAGGCGACCCCTTGTAAAGTCTCCCGAGGGAGTAGGGTTGCCATAAAATCCAAGACATAGGTTTGAATTTCAGATAAATGTCAAATAATGTTTTAGTATAAGTATGTCCCAAGTATTGCATTTACTTGAAATTCAAATTGATCTGGGCATCCTGTATTTTCACTTGCTAAATTTGGCAACCCTCAGAATGAGGCCTGTGCTGGAAGCATCCCCATTCTACCAACAAAGGAGTGAGGCATGGGTAACTTGTATGGGGGATGGCTGCACTGGCACTGCTTGCCCGGTTCCAAGCCCGGGCCCTTCACTCACACAGCTGCCACCTCCGAGAGCTAATTGCTGAATGGAGTTGCAACCTGACATCTGGGGCATGTGTCAAACCACAACAGAGCCTGTCTTCCCTTTCATCAAGCGAGGTGGGAGCTGCCGGAGCCCTTGGAGGGAGGGAGGGCCCTTACTTCAAAGGCCTTGTCCCAAGAATTCTAGCCACAGCCTTCCAGGTTTGCTTTTGGCTTCATTTCTTGGACTCACTTGGCTCTAGGGACAGAGGTTTTACTCGTATGTAGCGAGAAGATATTGCTTCTTTTTTTTCCACTGTGGGGAAAATACCTTCATCAAATGATGTATGGCCCTTTTCCAAATTCTTTTACATCTATTCATTAGTCCTCATGACAACCCGTGACAAGCCTTCATGTACTGTTGTTCCCATATTACAGATGGAAAAATTGAGCACAAAGCGCTTTGGGCGCTGGCCAGGGGACACAGAAGGGGGCTTTTCTGGCTCAAAGGTCTTGCCTGGTTACCATGGGAAGGCAACAATGGAACGTTGCCCCCAAGATTTCAGAACATAAATCTCACTAAGCCAGAACCCAGCAAACCAAGGCTCCCATCACCTCAGATTCTGCCTTCTTTCTCTGCCTTTTCTGGAAATAAATTGATTCAAATTTTCCTCCAAAGAAGTAACTCCCATATCTATCTTCAGGCCAGCCCAACCCATCCTGATGTCTTGCCCTTCTCCTCCTGCAGTCATTCTGTTGCTGGGATTCAGAGTTAACATTCAAGGGACATTCTGTCCAAAGCCACCAGAAATGATGGGAACTATGAACACTGTAATTTCAGAAAAATTATCAGCTGCAGGCAGGGAAGGAAAGCGACTACAGATGCTCTCTTTCTGTCCAACAGAAGAGCCCGTGTCCCCATGACTCCAGCCAGCCAAGGTCTCTTGGGCAGCAGTTCCAAGGCGTGGTGATAAGGGTGCCATGGAGGGAGACACTAGGGAAACAGGTCCCACCACACCGTGCGGGAGGGGCCAGCTGGCTGCAGCACTCTCCACGTCTGGTGTAAAGCAGAGGAGATAAAGCCCGGTGGCATGTCGGCACACCATGTGGCCCTGTGGTCTATGTGGCTTTCTCTCAGAGCAGAGATGGCCCTGTCCTCCATACATTTCATTGCCCAAGCCGAACATTCCATGCCTTTGGCAGGAAGGTCTGCAGGGCTGGTGGCAAAGGAACCAAGAGGCTGTATGTGTGTGTGTGTGTGTGTGTGTGTGTGTGTGTGTGTGTGTGGTGGTGCTGCTGCTGCTGCTGCTACCATGGGTTGTGTAACCAGCTTCTCTCCTTGAGAAGCTCAGACAGTCCTCAGCTGGGCCCCTTGCCTCGCTTGGGAGTGGGAAGTGAAGGCTCAGGGACACTATTTGTGGTGTCAGTGCAGATGGGAACATGTGTGCAAACAGCCCTGGGTCATCTGTCCAGGGCTGCCTGCTGTGGACTGGCCAGTCCTGTCCTCTAGAGACAGAAAAGATGAAGGGACCTCAACTCTCAATCCCACTTCAATGGTCATGAAAAGTTAGAGGAGAAACCAGTGCTTCCAAGATCACAATTAAGAACAGGGTGAAATGAGATGGGACAGGTGTTGAGGGACAGGTGAGAAAGGGGAAGGGATGAGGAAGTATAAACTGGTAGTTACAAAATAGTCCTGGGGATGTGAAATACAGTTATCACAAAGTGGGGAATATAGTCAATAATGTCGTAAAAACTATGTATAGGGTCAGATGGGTACTAGATTTATCGGGAGATCACTTCATAAATTACATAAATGCCTAAGCCCTACGCTGTTATACCTGAAATGAATGTAAAATAATACTGAATGTCAACTGTAATTTTAAAAAAATATAGTCACAGGATGTGAAACACCGCAGAGGGACTATAGTCAGCGGCACTGTAGTAGCTGTGTACGGTGTCAGAGGGGTAGTAGACTTGGGGGGTTATCGCTTTGTGAGGGGTGTAAATGTCGAATCCCTATGTTGTACACCTGAAACTAACAACAACAACAAAACAGCGCCCGCCGCTTACCAGTTTCCTAATAAATATGACCTAAGCAAACAAACAAACAAACGAGAAGAAGAAGAACAGGGTGAAACGCACACTAAGGACAGCAGCGTCCAGGCTGGCGTCCCATCATCCTCATCTCACTGCTGCCAGAGGCATCTTTCCCAGGGCCGCCTTCTTGGGTAGAAGTTCCCTGATGGCTGGAGTACTGGTTCAGATGCAGTGGCCAGGCACGCAAGTCCCCCACCGGGCTCTGTCCTCCCAGCCTGGGGCCCAGGCCCCACTCACGCCCTGACTTGCCAATCCCTGTGCTCCTGTGAACCTGGTGCCCCTCCACCCTTAACCCTAACCACCTGGCTCAGGGCCTATCCCTCCCTTCCACCTTCCTCTAACCTCCCCGGCCATGCTGCCCACACCAGCCGTTCTGTACATGTCCCAAGGCTGTCCAAGTTTGTTATCGTCGTATGATAACCACATCTCACAGATGCCCAGAGCTTTCCAGCAGACAAAGCACTTCCACAAGACATACTCACGTATTCCTCACTGCACCCCTGTAAGCCGGGATTATGCTCCCACTTTGCAGATGAGCCTGAGAAGTTACCTGCCGACTCTAATTCTAAGTCGCCAGGTTTGTTGAGGTGGAGCTTGCCTTCTAGGTCTGATGTTTCCTGACTCAGTCTCTCCTCCACCCCACATTTGAAAGGTCCACAGCAAAGGCCCATGGGCACAAGCAGGGTTTCTGGGTGTCAGATGGGAGGAGAGCTGGCCCTCTGGTTCTACTAAACACATCCTTTTAGAAAAGCAAGTCTCCCCAAAGACAGAGTTGCAGAGAGTTATCACCAAGCTTCCAGAACTAGAAAGAGGGGGTTGCATGCCTGGATGCGGGCTTTTGGCATTTAGGAGGTAGACAGGGTCTTTGTAGCATGGTCACCCTCTCTCCCAGGCCCAGGGCTCCTGTCTGCTCCCCACTGCCCCCTCCATCCTGGGAGATTCCGTACCTCTGGCAGGAAGGAGGGAAGGTCAGAGGCATGGAATCTCCTGCCTGGGAGATTCCATCCTTCTGGCAGGAGGGTCTGCAGAGCCGGTGAAAAAGGAATCAAGAGGCTGCATGAAAAGGGAGGACACACTGTATCATCAGAGAAACGCTGAACGCGGAGTCTGCTGCCCTGGCTCCACTATGGACTGGCAGGCTCCACATGGGCTGCTGGGTGAACCCCAAGGTCTGCATCCTGACAGCGGTCCCACAGTGCCACCTAGTGTCATCCTAGGAGGACACATGTCCCCTCACCCCGCAGACTGGCGCTGGACAAGAACCCAGAGCACCTTTTAAGGGCCAGATGAAAATCTGGATCTATACAAATGAGTGAAGAACACTGGAAATGGCATACATTGAAAAATATATAATTTTTTATTACTTACATATATTTAAAATATAATTGTTGGGAATGCAAAGTGGTACAGCCACTTTGGAAGACAGTTTGGCAATTTTTTTCAAAACTAAACGTACTCTTACCATAATATCCAGTGAGCGTGCTCCTAAATATTTACTTAAATGAGTTGAAACTTATGTCCACACAAAAACCTAGATATGAATGTTTATAACCGCTTTATTCATAATCACCAACAATTGGAAGCAATCAAGATGTCTCTCAATAGCTGAATGAATAAGCAAACTGTGCTACATCCATATGATGTACTATTCTTCAGTGATAAAAAGAAATGAACTATCTGTAGATATCTTAAAAACCATATACATATGGTTTTTATGTGTGTCAGTTAAATAAGGTGTGATCATGAGATAATCGGAAAGATTTTATAGCTAAATTGAAAAAAACAAAAATAAACATGTTTGCTTTATAGTTGTATCCCCCACGTAAACAAAAAAAAAAAAGAAAGAAAGAAAGAAAAAGAAATGAGCTATCAAGCCACAAAAAGACATGGAAGAATGTTAAATGAATATTACTAAGTGAAAGAAAGCCAGTCTAAAAAGGCTCCATTCTGTATGATTCCAACTACATGACATCCTAGGAAAAGCCGTGGTTGCCAAAGTTTCGGGGGGTAGGAAGGGGTAAATAGGAGCACAGGGCATTTTATGGCAGTGAAAGTATTCTGAATGATACTGTAATGGTAGATGCTCGACATTATGCATTTGTCAAAACCCACAGAATGCACAACACAAAGATTGAACCCTGGTGTGTAAACTATGACACATTTTTTAAAAAATGTGTCAAGATTGGTTCACCAATGGTAACAAATGCAAAAGGTTAATTATAGGGGAAACTGAGGGCAGTGTATGGGAACTCTGCTTTCTGCTTCATTTTTCTAGGAACCTAGAACTGCTCTAAAAAATAAAGTATTAAAATTAAAAAGGTGTTGGTGAACATGTTGAGATACTGGCAGGGAATGGAAGCTTTGTACCCTTTCCCACGCTTTGCCCTTTACATCTCTTCATCTGGCTGTTGATTCGTATCCTTTAACATCCTCTGTAATAAACTAGCGGTCCAGTGAGTAAAAAAAAAAAAAAAAAAAAATTAAGGTAATCGACTGTTTAAACAAAAATAGTAATCCATTGGGGGGCATATAACATACGAGTATATATATAAATAAAATGCATGATAAAATGAGGGGGAAAACAGAAGGATACTATTGTAAGGTTCTTGTATTTGAAATAGTCTAATATCAGTTGAAAGTATGCTGTGTTATCGATATATACTATCCTAACACAATCACTGAAAAAAAAATATAAGAAGCCAAAAACAGATATAAAATGGATTATTTTTTTTAAAAAAAAAACTCAACTAATTTGGAAGAAAGAAGAACAAAAGGGAAAAGGGATTATGAACAGTTTGGACAAATGAAATCCAAATAGTTTCCAGTCTAGCATGTAAGGAGCTCAGAAATCATCACTATATCCTAACAAATAAAAAGCTGAACAAACGGAAAATCAAGAATTCTTTTTAGATGTGTCAGAGAAGTGAGGCCAGAGGGCAAACTGCTACCCACAAAATTGGAGAGACAGATAAGAGGATACACAAAATCACAACTTGTAGGAGCAGAAACCTCTAGGAACCAGTACAGAGGTAGGAAAACCTGAACTGTAATTGACAAATTGCTGGAAGCTCAGTGTGAACAAACGTCTGAGGGTTAAAAGTTCCAGGGGGACTCTAGACTTCTGTGAGTTTTACCTCTAGGAGATGGACCAGGTTCTCAGTGAAGAGCAGAGAAAAATCTCTTCATGCTTCTTGCAAGGAAGGAGGAAAGTAACCATTTTCAAATATGCCCAACCACTCTGTTCTTCTAGATAAGGCCTGACCTCAAGAGAAACTTTTATCGGAGCCTAACCTGCTGGGGTTTTATCAGAGCCTAGGTGACCCAGGGGAAGGAAAATACCCAACTCTAGCTCCCACTAACAATCCTATTGCACCTAAAGGGGTGGGGGAGAAACTGAGAAGCACATATGAAGTTCACAAAGGTACAGGCTCCGTAAGAGACTGAGACCCAATCGTAGGGATATAGAACACTTCCTCCCTGCTCATCACCACATCACTTTTATTCTGTACACCGTGTCCACCTGTCAAGAAAAAAGTATATGGGATGCTAAAGGGCAAAAAAAAAAAACCCCATAATTTGAAGAGACAGAGCAAGCATGAGAACCAGACTCAGATATGGAAGTATTAGAAGAGGAATTTAAAACAGCTATGATTAATATGCCAAGCATGCTAATGGATAAGCAAGAATAGATGGGCAATGTAAGAAGAGAGCTGAGAATTCTAAGAAAAAAATAAAAGTAAATACTGGAGATCAAAAAGATCTGTAACAGAAATGAAGAATGCCTTTGATAAACTCAGTGGACTGGACATGGTTGAGGAAAGAATCTCTGAGCTTGAGGATGTCAGTAAAAACTTTCAAAATGGAAAAGCAAAGAGAATAAAGACTAGAAAAAACAGAACAGAATATCCAAGGACTGTGGGACAATTACAAAAGGTGTAACATACATGTAATGGGAATACAAGAAGGAGAAGGGGGAAAAAGGGAGCACAAGAAATATTTGAAGCAATAATGACTGAGAAGTTCCCCAAATTAATGTCAGACACCCAACCACAGATCTAGGACTCTCATAGAACAGTAAGCAAGATGAACATCCAGTAATCTACATGGAGGCATATCATATTCAAACTGTAGAAAATTGAAGATAAAGAAAAATTCTTGGAAGAAGCCAGAAGAAAAACACCTTACTAATAGAGAAGCAAAGGTAAGAATTACATCAGACTTCTCAGAAACCGTACAAGTAAGAGAGAGTGGAATGACATATTTAAAGTATTGAGAGAGAAAATATCCATCAATCTAGAATTCTGTACCTTACAAAATTATCCTTCAAAAGTGAAAGTGAAATAAAGATTTTTTTCCGAGAGAAACAAAAATTGAGGGATTTTTTTTTTTTTTGCCAGTAGATCTGCCTTGCAAGAAATGTTAAAAGAAGTTCTTCAGAGACAAGGCAAATGATATAGGTTAGAAACTTGGACCTATATAAAGAAAGGAAGAACATTGGAGAAGGAATAAATGACGGTAAAAGAAAAACTTATTTCTCTTATTCTTAATTGATCTAACAGATAACAGTTTGTCCAAAATCATAATACCAACAATATACTAGATTATGTACGCTTATGTATATATTTATATAGACTTATGTATAAGGGAAATGAATGACAGCAATGATACAAGGGATGGGAGGGAGGAATTAGGATTATTTTCTTACTATAAGGTATTGACACTTCCCATGAAGTAGTGTAGTGTTATTTGAAAGTGGACTTAGAATAGCGGAAATGTATATTGCAAACTCTAAGGCAGACATTAAATAAAGAAATATAACTGATAGATTAAGAAAGGAGAGAAAATTAAATCATGTAAAATGCTCAATTAAAACCAAAACAGGCAGAAAAAAACTAGAAGACAAAAATAGAAACAAAGAACAAAGAAAACAGTAACAAATATGATAGATATTAATCCCACTATATCAATAATTGCTTTAAATGGCTATGGTCTAAACATACCAATTAAAAGACAGAGAATGTCAGAGTGGATCAAAAAACAAGACCCAACTATAGGTTGTCTACAAGAAACCCACTTTATATATAAAGACACATATAGATGAAAAGTAAATGGATGGAGCTAGATATATCATGCTAACACTAACCAAAAGAAAGTGGACAGAGCAGACTTTAGAGCAAGAAAAGTTATCAGGGATAAAGAAGAGTATTATGTAATGATAAAGGGGTCAATTTTCCAGGAAGTCATAATAATCCTTAATGTGTATGTACCTAGCCACAGAGCATCAAAATATGTGAGGCAAAAACTGATAGAACGACAAGGAGAAATAGAGGAATCCTCTATTACACTTGGGACTTCAACACCCCTCTATCTGAAATGGACAGATCCAGCCGGCAGAAAATCAGTAAGGACATAATTAAACTCTACAGCACCATCGATCACTGGATATAATTGACATCTATTGACTGCTTCATCCAACAACAGCGGAATAAACATTCTTCTCGAGCTCACATGGAGCATTCACTAAAATAGACCATATGCTAAGTCATAAAACACACCTTAACAAATTTAAAAGAATAGAAATCATACAAGGCCTGCCCTCAGGTCACAATGGAATTCAATTAGAAATTAATAACTGAAAGGTAACCAATTGACACTGAACATTCACCAAAGGGGCCTGTATTCTGGGCTATAAATCAAATTTCAATAAGTTTTAAAAGCTTTAAGTCATGCAAAATATGCTGTACACCTGAAACTAATATAAAATACATTGAATGTCAACTATAATTGAAAATTAATTAATTAATTTAAAAAAGTGAGTTTAGCAAATTTGCAGGATAAAGATTGATATACAAACATCAGTTGTCTCTCTACAGATGAGCAACAATCATAAATTGAAATGAAAGTAATAATAACATTTATAAGAGCATAAAAAATATGAAACTCTTAGGGATAAATCTGACAAAAGATATGATCTGTACATTGAAAATACAAAACATTGCTGAGAGAAATTAAAGAAGACCTAAATAAAGGGAGAGGGAATCATTGTTCATGGGTGAACAGACTCACTATTGTTAAGAATAGATTTGATTTGATCTGAGATCTTAGGTTTTATCTGAGATTTGATATAATCTCAATAAAAATTCCAGCAGGATTTTTGTAGACATCAAAAACCTGATTCTAAAATTTATATGGAAATATAAAGAATATAAAATAGCCAAAACAACTTTGAGAAAAAGAACAAAATTGGAGAACTAACACTATCTGATTTCAAGATTGCTTATAAAACCACAGTAATAAAAACAGCATAGTATTGGTATAAAGATATAAAAATAGACCAACAGAACAGAACAGAGATTCCAGAAATAGATCCATATGTATATGGACAACTAATTTTTGAAAAAGGTGCAAAGGCAATTCAGTGCAGAAAGGATAGTCTTTTCAACTTGGAACCATTTGTATCCATATGCAAAAATATACTTCAATCCATATCTCATATTATATAAAAAATTTAACTCAAAATGGACCATACACCTAAGTGTGAAATGTAAAACTATAAACCTTCTAGAAGAAAACAGTAAAAAATGTTTGTGACCTTGGGTTAGGCAAGGCACAACTCATAAAAGAACACATTGATAAACTGAACTTCATCAAAATTTAAAATTTCTCTTTAAAAGATATTGTTAAGAGAATACAAAGGCAAGCCACAAACCGGGAGAAAATATTTGCAAACATTTTAAATATAGGACTTATACCCAGAATATTTAGGAATTCCTTAAATTCAATAATAAGAAAACAAACAGCCCAACTTCAAAAATGGCAAAAGATTTGAATGGACAACTTGTCAAAGAAGATACATGAATGCCAAATAAGCACCTGAAAAGATACTCAGCAGTCGTTAGGCCAGTGCAAATGAAAACCCACAATGAACTACTACAACACACCTATTCAAATGGCTAAAATTAAAAAGACTGACCATATCAAGTGTTGGTGAGGATGCTGAGGAAAGAAAACTCTCATACACTGTGGAGAAGTAAAATGGTACAATTGCTTTAAAAAACAGTTTGGAAGTTTCTTAAAAAGTTAAATATCCATATGATTCAATCATCCCACTTCTAGATATTTTCCCAAGAGAAATGGAAATATATGTCCCAAGTCTTGTACACAAAAGTTCATAGGAGTTTTATTTGTAACCCAAAGACTGGAAAAAATCCAAAACAAAAGCCCCTCAGTAGGTGAATGGATAACAAATTGTGGTATATCCATCCATATGATGAAATATTATCCAGCAATAAAAAGGAACAAACTATTAATACACGTGACAACATGGATGAATCTTAAAATAACTATGCTAAATAAAAGAAGCCAGACCAAAAAAAAAGAAAAACAGAATACATGCTGACGATGCCTTTTTAAAAACAAAAGTCTGAAAAATGCAGGGAATCTGTAGGCAAAGAAAGCAATGGTTTCCTGGTGGAAGGAGTTGTGCAGGAAGAATGGGAGGAAGAGATTACCAGAGGGCACAAGGAAACTGTTGGGATGATGGACATGTTCATTATATTGATTGTGGTGATGGTTATATGGTGTGTACATAGGGTGAAACTTACCAAATGATATGCTTGAAATATGTGCTGTTTATTGTAAGCCGATTGTACCCAAATAAGCCTGTTAGTTCACTTATTTATTTATTAAAAAAAGCCAGTCAACTCCACAGGGAAATCATTGAGGTCGGGGATATGTGTATTCTCTTCTCGTATCTTCCACAATCCTGTACCAGGCCCGGGTATGCAGAAGGTGACCAATAACCATTTGATTACTTTCACCTCCATGAGACTTACCCGGGGGAAAGGACACTCCCTGAGGAAGGATGTTTACTGGTGCCATTTGGCTGATGGGGAAATGATTTACTGACGTAGCCAGATTCACAGCAGGGAGGGCAGTGGACCCGGTCACTCATTTCTCTGGTCTGCTAGTTCAAGTCAATTCATGTCTGTTGGCAATGTTTGCAGCCCTGGATGGGTTTCACAGGAGACAGAATGAATGCCACACAGCCAGGGAACAAGATGAGACGAGGTAGGAATGATGATGATGATGAATGGCAACGATGATAACGACAGTAACAGTAATAATATTATCTACCTCTTGATGGGCACTGACTGCTGCTTGTCTGCTAACCCTTCCCTCGACCTATGTGGAAGCTGCTATCATCCCATCTTAGAGAGGAGGAAACCAAGATGGTGAGTAACAAGGGCTCATACGAGAATAATAAATTGTGGAATTAGAATTTGATTCCAAAGCTCTTACTAGGAAACTGCCCCCATTCCCAGGCCAATATACATATGCAAACATATGAATGTCCATCTGTTTGACCACACAAATACACATACCCATGTTCACCATACAGTTACCTGTGTACACACATATTTGAACACACATGCACATCCGTGGGCATACTAAATGGCTACCCATACATACACACCTGTATGCACACACACCCTCGAAGAGAAACACAAACACATGCACACACACACGGGCATGACACATACAGCCAAGCACACACATTGCATGTGCACATACACGCAGGCACACACACAGGGCCCCTAAGAGCATACATTCTGCCCTTTGGTTCTGGCTTCCTGTTAGTGGAGACCAGCACGATCTGCTGCCAGCCTCTCCCAGGCAAGACCCCAGGAATCCCCAGGACACATCAGTCCTGAGGCGAAAGTGAAATTCTGCTCAGGCCCTGGCTCTGGGACTGCAGGCAAGTCAGGGCAATCGGATACACCACATTTTATCACGAAAGAAATTTCTGATGGGCTTACTAATCTTTGAAAATACCAGCTCTCAGTCCAAAGGACTTCCTGAGTTCAGATCGAACTGAAAAATAACCCTGTGACAGACCACCCAGTTCTGAGCTGATGGGAATTACTTTCAACCCAGGCCAGCATGTCCCTCAGACAAAATGTTCCACATACCAAACCTGACAGCAGCCAGCTCTCAGGAGCAGGGGAGCCAAGTGTCAGCTATTACAGATCACATCCACGATGGCTGTGACATGGGGGTGGTGGCTCTGGGCCTGTGTCACTGTGGGGGCATCTGGGATGGCAGGAGCATCTGGAAGGGGCTGGCCTAAGTGCCTTTGACATTTATGTCCCTGTGCTATAAGACAGAAAGTCTGTCTATCGTCATAGACAGATGTAGTCTTGGCCTCTGGCAATCATTTTCTATTTCAAGTGTTCAGTTTGGGATAGAAATGTAGTTCAGTAGGTGCTGTCAGAAGAAAAGAGACATTGTCATGTGGAAAATTGGTGATAAACTGATAACTCCAGGGCCGGGGGGAACTGACTCACTCACCCCCACCGCCTCCTGGTAGAGGACAGTCTCCCTGCCTGCGCTCTTTTTGAGCCACATTCTGGGCTCAGGAGACAATTTGTATCATTAATGGAAGTGTCCATGTTTCTCCTCACCCCCTGAAACACAAGGGAACAGAGCTTTTCCACCATAAAAGCTGCCAGGGACCCCACAGTGTAGGGTCTCTGCGTTGAATAAATTGGGTGGCCCTGGGCAAGACTCAACTTTGGAGCCTCAGTGTACGCGTATTGAAGATGGGAAATCAGTGCCTGCCCTGTCTGCCTCACCAATCTGCCGTGAAGAGCAACGGGAATCATGAGAAGATCATGTGCTCAGAGTGAGAAGGCAAGTGGCTGTGCTGAGTGGTATCCTTCAACACCAAGCACATCTTTATATGTTTGTCCTTTCCTCTAGAACTGTCAGAAATAGTTGCCGGGCTTCCGGATCCTGGCCCCTCTTCTCCTGCCCTGCTGCAGAATGCCTCACCACTCGGGGTGGGCTTCTGCGGCTTCAGGTTCTAGCATCTCCGTCATGTGCACAGCTCCCTCAGCAGCTGCTTCTAACTTCTTGCTCCTGAAGCTCCCAACACAACGCTGCCTTTTCTCCGCCAATAACTTTGCTTTCTATTGCTCAGAAAAAGAGAGGCACAGAGGCAGGTAGGTCTCTGATTCCCTCAAAACCTATGGATACATTCTACCCGTCTTTTAACTCCTTGCCTCCTGGTCCAAAGGCACCTTCCCATCAATGGCCGATGTCGCCACTTGGGATCCCATTCCCTCCAGCTTCCTTGGGAACTTCCATTCATCACTTGTCCCTTGTCACTTTACTCCTTTCTTGCTAGCGGTTCCTTTTCAGTGCCCAAAGGGGCTTTGACCGTGAAATTTGTGTCTGTAGGAACACGTCGAGGGTTTGGATTCTGAAGAGGGACAGGGGAAAAACACTCTGGGTGAGGACAAAAATGGGGTGGATGTGGCTCTCGGGGAAGGCTTCAAAGATAGGTTTTTGAAGACTATAGTTACTGCAAGAGTGTTGCTGAAGACTGCAGTGGTTCTTGGATTGTCCAGATTGTCACCTGTTTCAGGACATCTTTTCTCTCTCCCGCCCAATCTCTGACTTCTACTCCCACGCCCTCATCTTGAAGAATTCTAAAAGCCCAGGGCAAAAAACTAGTCCCTTTAAGGAAACAATGAAAAGTTTAGACCTTGTAAATTCACTGACAGTTAGGTAATTGAAAAGTCACTATACTTTTTTATTTCATTTTAACTTTTATTTATTTTTCTTTTTTCAGGTACAGTTGACATTCAATATTATTTTGTATTAGTTTCAGGTATAGGACCCATTTTTCCTCCACAGAGCTGGAGATCATTCTCCCAGATTTGACCTGATGAATCCTAGCAATAGATGCAGCCAGGGTGTCTTGGAACTGTCAGTCAGAGGGCCACCTCTCCCCATTCCCCAGGGGTGACTAGGACCCCACGCAGGCCAATCAGCTCCTCTCACCAGGAACTTGAATTTGTTGGAAAGCATGTTAACTGGAACAAAGCAGCCTCCTGGAGAGATTTCTCTCGAGTTCTTGCCTTATTGGGGGTCCTGGGAGTTTCTATCCTCCAAGTCCTTCCGGAAGCTCGGCCGCTCAGCTTTTCCTTTAACTCTGTGAGATATTCAGCGTCCTTCCAATCACTTCCACCTCTGTGTTAGTCAAGAAAGATTTCTGTTGCTTCCAAGAAAATCATAACTAATGAACATAAAAGTCTCTAAAGTTCTCCCTTTGAGGATTTTTCGAAAGCCACTCACTTGTTGCCAAATGACCTTCTTGCACCTCCTTCTGAAACACCAGGCATCAGGTCCTGAAAGTACTTTATTTTCAAAGTCTGCAAGATAAGTACTATCATTATACCCATTTTGCAGGTGAGGGACTGAGGCTCTGAAAGATGTGGGCATCTGCCCAAGGTTACAGCTAGAACCAGGAATCTTGGTTATTCCATGTCTGTAAAACGTAGTGTAGTCTAAGTAAAGGAGATTAATGAAAGGAAAGTGGGAGGGTCTGTGGCCAAGACAGCACCTTTTTCCATCTGTCTCTTTCTCAAACCTCATAGTCTGCCATCTCTGCTTCGGCTCCATTTTCCTGCCTTGCTCTGGAGACTGGTTTTCTCTGCTCTCATTAATGAGCATATTGCTGAAAAAGACTGCTCCAAACCTAGTTACTCACTTCAAGCTTCTACCATCCACTATAGTTTCTGTGTTGCTTAGCTTGAACCATGGAGAGAAAATTTGTTTGGTACCTGGACAGCTGGGGTAGGCTGAAAAACGTACTGCCCCCCCCCCCAAAGCTATTTACCTCCTAATCCCTGGAACCTGTGAATGTTGCCTTGTATGGAAACGGCATCTTTGCAGAGGTGATTACATTAGGGGTTTTAAGATGGGGCGATTATCCTATATTACGTGGGTGGGCCCTACTTGCAATCATATATATTCATATCAGAGTGAGGCAGAGGGAGATTGGGCACAGACCGACGAGAAGGTGATATGAAGATGGAGGCAGAGATTGGAGTGATGCGGCCATAAGCCAGGGAATCCTTGCAGCCATCAGAAGCTGGAAAAGATAAGGAAAAGATTCTCTCCTAGAGCCTCTGAAGGGAGCACAGCTCTGCTGATACTTTGGTTTCAGCCCAGTGGTACTGATTTCAGATTAGTGGCGTCCAGAACTGTGAGAGAATAAACTCCTGTTGTTTTAAGTCACCAAATTTGTTACAGTGGCTATGGGGAACTAATACAGCAGCCAGTGGATTCATTCCTCCTGCATGTAGCCACTCATTGTCCAGTCAGTTCTGTCCAGGGGCATATTATAGGGAAACACAGCCACTGACGCCTATACTCTCAGCAGTGGCTACGAGAAAGTAGGTGGTTGATTCTCAGAGAAAGGGCATGGCTGGGAGACGCTTGCATGCATCCCACTGCCACTCCCTGACACCTTTCATCACATAGGTGTGAGAGGAAGTGTTGGGAAGCCAGGGCAGCAGTCATGTCTGAGTGCAGCACCAAGCTTAGGGCTCTCTGCTTCCCCACCCGAATAGGGAATGTGTTCATAAACAGATTTCTTACTGGGCAGTGGGAGAAAGGAGGTGAGATTATAAGGTGGGTCTACCTGTCCAGCTAATTCAAACAAGGGGTTGCTTAACACCCTTCTTTAGCCAAGTCTTGGGATTAGTTCTTAGCACAGGCACCAACCTACAGTCCAGGAGGAGGATAAGAGCTGCACATACCCTGGACAGCTGGCAAGAAAATAACAGGATCATTTAATCCTTTATCTAGTCATTTATCTGGCAATTTGCTGCGGACATAGCTGTGCCAGCTAGGTGATATTATAATAAAATATAGAGAGTCATTGTTTTCATGGGGTGAGGAAAATAAATATAGATAAATTAGCAAAATAATCAGAAACAGAAAAGGGCTATGAAGGAAATGAGTACGTTTCTGAGACAGAATAAGGTGCATGAGTTTATGGGGGATGACGGTGGTGGCAATCAGGGCTTGGTATCAGGAGTTATATTTGGGGGTGGAGAGGTCTGTGAGAAGTTTGAATGGATAAGTCGAATAGGCAGATGAATTTAAACTTGGGGCTGGGAGAAGTTTTAGACAGGAAATGGAAATTTGTTATTTAGAGCCATGGAAATGAAGGAAAGGTACAGGAAAAAGAGCACATAGGAGAGGTAAAGTTTTGCCTTTGGCTCTATGCATACAGAAGAACATGAACATTTACTAGGTGTGAACAAGCGATTTATAGAAACAATTTATAAAAGGCACAGAAGTTGCGTCGCTTCCGTCTTCCTCCTCTCTCAACATGACTACATTTCCCAGAATGCCGTAGGAACCTCGCGAGACCCGGCATCGCTCCCAGCCGCCTCTGGGGTAAGTGGCCCCGGATAATTATGGCGACTCTCAGAACGTCTGTGGTGCTGTGGAGCCTCCTTACGGGGTCTCGAGGCACAGAACGGGTCTGTTTCCGGTCCCGAGTTCGGCCTCGGCCCGACGCCCTCCCTCAGCAACTGCCTGGGCCCTGCGGGACGGGAGTACCATGTCGTCGGCTCGCTTCCGAGGCCGGTAAGTGACCTGAGGGAGGGCGTTCTGGGAGACCGAAGTCTGCTTCTGGCTGGCGAGACCCACGTGGAGCCCTACCCCACCCCGGGTCCTCCCGCAGTGGTCTCTCTTAACCCAGGGGTCTCTCTTCTGTACCAGCAGGGCTGTCGTCGCCCGCGTTTGTTCGTTCTCCTACTTAACCAACAGTGCCTGCTGAGCTCTGCTCTTTGCAAAGCACCGTGTTAGGTTTAGGGGATGCGGCAGACTAAGAGTGACAGGGATTTTCTCTGAGGGAACTCACGGCCCAGTTAAGCGGCAGTGTAGTGTGACCTGGGCTGTGATGGGGGAACACGTAAGACTGGCTCTCAAATTAGGTTGGAAGGGCAGACAGGGAAGGGTTCCTGGAAAATACGACCGAAGTTGAGACCTGGTTAACCATGCTAAGGAGAAAACAAGCCTTCCAAGTAAACAGAATAAGCAAAACTCCAGAAATGCGACCGAGCACAGTTCGTTTGGGAACCCGTTTTGGAGGCAGGATAGGTGAGGGTTGGTTATGATTTTGGATCTAGGAGAAATTATTGTTGCTTCTCAAGTTTCTGGCTCGAGCCGTTGAGTAAAGAGTAGTCCTAGTTATACCAAGACAGAGATTAATTGTAGAAACGTTCTATTAGGGAGGAGGGAAAAGAGGGAAGATGAGGGAGGAAAGGCAGTAGATGAGGTGAGGAGATGGGAAGAGACGCAGCATTAAACATCTGTTTTGGACACATTGGATTTGAGGTGCCTTTGAGATTCAAGTGGAGGTGTCTGGCATGCACACCTGGACACTGAATGGTAACTGAAGCTGGGGGATAGGGTGACACTGAGGAGAGAGTAGTGCTGAGCACCTATTGTGTCCGCGGCCCTATACAGGACCCTGGGTGCCAGACAGGAGTACAAGAAAGGGTTCTGGTCTTGGGAGAGCACATTGTCTAGAGGGGGACACAGTGAAGTAAGCAGACCACCTGAGCTTTTTTCTTATTGATGTTGTGAGCTATTGGTAAGTTTTAAGCATGGGAGTGATTACAGTTTTAAAAATTAAAATTTTTTTCCCAGTTTTATTGAAATATAATTGACATACAACAGCAGATACGTTTAAGGTGCACAGCATAATGATTTGACTTACATATATCTTGAAATTATTATGGTAAGTTTAGTTAACATCCACCCTCTCGTACAGATAAAAAAGAAAAATATTTTTGTGACTTACTCTCTTAACAATTTTCATATATACTATACAACAATGTTAACTAGTCATCCTGTTTACATGCCATCCACATTACATGCCCTAGTACTTGTTTATCTTCTAACTGGACATTTGTACCTTTTGACCACCTTCATCCAACCCTTCCCCCCACCTTTGGTAATCCCAGAGCTGATCTCTTTTTCTATGAGCTTGGTTTTTGATGTTGTTTTTAGATTACACATATAAATGAGATTTTAGAGTATTTGTCTTTCTCTTTCTGACTCATGTCACTTAGCATAATGCTTTCAAGGTCCATCCATGAGGTTGCAAATAGCAGGGTGTATGTGTGTGTATGTGTATCACATCTTCTTTCTCCATTCAGCTGCTCGTGGACCCTCAGGTTGTTTTTGTGTCTTGGCTATTGTAAATGATCCTGCTATGAATGTGAAGGTGCAGATACCTCTTCGACATGGTGTTTTCGTTTCCTTCATGTTATATTCCCAGAAGTGGAATTGCTGCATCATGTGGTAGTTCTATTTTTAATTTTTTGAGGAACCCCCGTACGGTTTCCATAGTGGCTGTATCAGTTTGCAATCCCACCACAGTGCACAAGGGTTCTCTTTTCTCCACATCCTCTCCAGCACTTGTTAATCTCCTGTCTTTTTGATGATAGTCATTCTAACAGGCATGAGGTTGTATCTCATTGTGGTTTTGATTTGCATTTCCCTGATGATTAATGATGTTGAGCATCTATTTGTGTACCTGTGAGCCATTCATATGTCTTTGGAAAAATATTCAAGTCCTTTCCCCATTTTTTAATTGGATTGTTTGTTCTCTGCTATTGAGTTGCATGAATTCTTTGGATATTAACCCCTTGTGAGATACAGGTTTTGCTAATATTTCTTCCCATTCCGTAGGTTGTCTTTTTATTTCGTTGACATTTTTCTTTTGCCATGCAGAAGCCTTTTGGTTTGATTTTGTTCCACTTGTTTATTTTTGATTTTGTTGTTTGTGCTTTAGGTGTCATCCAAAAAAATCATCCAAGACCGATGTCAAGGAGCTTTTCCCCTCTGTTTTCTTCTAGGAGTTTTATGTTTTCTGATCTTACATTTAAGTCTTTAATCCATTTTGAGTTAATTTTTGTGAGTGATGTAAGATAGTGGTTCAGTTTCATTCTTTTACTTGTGAATATCCACTTTTCCCAGCACCATTTATTGAAGAGACTGTTTTCTCCATTGCATATTCTTAGCTCCCTTGTCAAATATTAGTTGACCCTATATGTGTGGATTTATTTCTGGGCTCACAGTTCTACTCCAGTGGTCTATGTGCCTGTTTTTATGCCAGTAATATACTGTTTTAATTACTATAGATTTATAATATAGCTTGAAATCAGGACATGTGATGCCTCCCGCTTTGTTTTTCTTTCTCAGGATTGTTTTGGCTATTCAGGATCTTCGATGGTTCCATATAAATTTTAGGATTATTTTTCCTATTTCTGTAAAAAAAAAAAAAATGCTGTTGGAATCTTAATAGGGATTGCATCAAATCTATAGATGGCATTGGGTAGTATGGACATTTTCATTCTTCCATGAAAACCGGACACATTTATTTGTGTCTTCAGTTTCTTTCATCAGTATCTTGCAATTTTCAGCATAGAGATCATTCACCTCCTCACCTTATTACTATTTTATTGTTTTTGATGCTATTATAAACGGGGTCATTTTCTTTATTTCTTTTTCAGAAAGTTTGTTGTTAGTATATAGAAATGCTACTGATTTTTTAATGTTAATTTTGTATCCAACTTTACTGAATTTGTTGATTAGATGTAACTTTTTTTGGTGGAGTCTTTAGGATTTTCTATATATGAAATCATCTGCAAATAGAGACAATTTTACTTCTTCCTTTTCAATTCTGAGGCTTTTCTTTTTTTTTTTTCTTGCCTAATTGCTATGGCTAGGACTTCCAGTACTGTCAATTAGGAGTGGGGAGAGTGGGTACCCCTTTCTGGTTCCTGATCTTAGAGGAAAGGCTTTCAACCTTCCACCATTGTATGATATTAGCTGTGGGTTTGTCATATATGGCTTATTAGATGGAAGTATGTTTCTTCTATGCCTAATTTGTTAAAAGAGTTTTTATCATGAATGGACGTTGAATTTTGTGCAGTATTTTTTCTGCATCATATGAAGTGATCATATGATTTTTTCTTTCATTCTATTAATGTGATGTATTACATTGATTATGTTGAACCATCCTTGCATCCCAAGGAGAAATCCCACTTGGTCATGGTGAATGATCTTTTTAATGTGCTACTGAATTTTACTGAGAATTTTTGCATTTGTATTCAGGGATATTGCCCTGTAGTTTTCTGTCAGTGTCTTTTTCTGGCTTTGCTATCAGGTTAATACTGGCCTTATAAAATAAGTTTGGGAGTGTTCCCTCCTCTCCAAGTTTTGGGAAGAGTTTGAATAGGATTGTGTTAATTCTTTAAATGTTTGGTAAAGCTCATCTGGCCTTGGACTTCTCTTCATTGGTAGATTTTTGATTACTGATTGCATCTCCTTACTAGTAATTGGTCAGCTCTGATTTTCTATTTCTTTCTGATTTAGTCTTGGTGGGTTGTATGTTTCTAAGAATTTTTCCATTTCTTTTAGATTGTCCAGTTTGTTGGCATGTGGTTATTCACAGTAGCCACATGATTCTTTGTATTTCTGTGGTATCAGTTGTCTCCTTTTTCATTTATAATTTTGATTTGGGTTCTCTTTTTTCCTTGGTTAGTCTAGTTAAAGCTTTGCCAGTTTATCTTTCCAAAGAACCAACTCTTTGGTAATTTTTTTATTCTTTGTATTATATTTTTAAGAGATTACTCTCGTTCTGTGGAGAATGGTTTATAGTGGAGTCAGAATGGAGGCAAGGCCACTGGTTAGGAGGCTAAGACGAGAGATGAGGATGGCTTTGACAGGGTGGTAGCAGTGGGGAATGGATTAAAGAAAGATTGATGACGTATCACACCAGTATGTTCTGTGTCGGTGTCCTTTTTTCTAAAATGGGGATAATCATAGTATTTGCAGGGTTATGAGGACTAAATGTGCTGTTTGTAAAGTACTTAGTAAGTCCTGGCACGTAGTAAATACCTAATGAATTCGTCAGCTGTTCTCATTACTGTTAGTCTAGATGTGGGGAGTAAAGGAGAAGTCAGGCATGACCATAAGGTATCTGGCCCACATGACTTACTGGATGGTGCTAATATGACAGGAAATAGAAGGAAAAAGCAAGTTTGAAACAGGAGAAGTTGATGGGGACCTGCTTTGGCAATATTGAAGTGCATGTGACATGTCCGTTGAGTATTTGGATGGAAGATGATCTTGGCTGGAGGTTCAGATTTGAGTCTCCAGCATATAGAAGTAATTAGAGTTACAGGAGGCGAGGAGATCATCCATCGAGAATGTGAGAAGGGAGAAAAGAGGGATGTCGTTGAGAATCCTGAGGGTCAGCGGCAGTTACAGGACTAGCAGAGGAAGAGGTGGTTAGGCAGAGGGATAGGCAGACTGCAGGCTGCCTGGGGCAGAGCTGACGTCTGGTCTCTCCCATCCAGGGCTCTTCAGGACACACACGGCCCCTTCAGTGTCATGTCCAGTGACCCAGGCCTTTCTTTCCTAGCTGCAAGCCCTCAGCCTAGAATTTCCTTTCCTTTTTGTTTTGCCCTATTTAGGCCCCTGGGAAGCCTTCTTTGACCCAATCATGCCCTGCCATGCTCCCAGGGGACCAGGGGATGCTTAGTTCCTGCCTCGGTAGCCCTCCCCCTTTCCCCCCTCTCCCCCCGCCATGCCTTCCTTGTATGTAGCACTTACGCAAGGAGCACCATGATGGATTGCAATTGATCTAGGCTCTAGAATCAGATAAACCTTGGTTTAAATCCTGGCTCTATCACTTAATATCTAGGGCTTTTGGCAGGCTCCAGTGTCCTCATTTATAAAATTGGGGTTTCGGTGCCTATTTTGTGGGTTGTAAGCATTCCTGAAAGCATATGTAATGTCTGGTATATAGGAGACAACTCTGTAAATGATAGCAACTATTATTATTATTATTACATTAATTACTTTTTTCCTGTTGATTCTTCCACTAGACTTTGAGTGCCTTTTTGGCACAAACTGTATCATCATCATGAATATCAAGTAAATTTTGAATGAAGGAATGAGTGAATCTCGTAGGTATTAGCATTATGCATATTGAGGGAGACTTTGTGTTAATCATTTTTATTTTTAACTTTTCTATTTAGAAGTCTTGTTGGCTTGTCATTTTTGCCATCTTCTTATTTACTAAAATCCATTTTAACAGAATCCGGTAGCTCAGAGATCAAGAAACCTACGTTTATGGATGAGGAAGTCCAAAGCATACTCATCAAGATGACAGGCTTAAATTTGCAGAAGATTTTTAAGCCAGCTGTCCAAGAGCTGAAGCCACCAACATATAAGCTAATGACCCAGGCACAGTTGGAAGAGGTACGAGAATATTGGTAGAATACCTTTCTTTAAAGGGTTAAAAAAAATTTCAGGAGTCCTCTCCCGATGCTGATATTTGCTCTTCCACAGGCACTGATGGAAGGGATGATCCAGGCACAAAACTGAGGAGAGAAATGGGAACAGGGAGGTAGAGAGGAGCAGGGAGCATGGCCAAAATTAGGCAGACTGGGGTGGGTCTGTGGTTCAAGTCTGGGTGTCTGAGCAGAGCCGCCTCTGCTCCCAAAGCAGCCTGAGCATCCTTCCTTTGTCCTGCCTGCTCCAGTTTCCTTCCTGGAGAAACAGTTACTGTGAGCTGCTTCGAGGCTGACACTTTGGTGAGATTCTGAGATCGTTTAGAACAGCGTCCTGCTCGAGGCACCGATGTCTGTCCTGCTGGAGTCAAGGGGTGTTGCGTGCTTTGTGGGAAATGCTTCGATGTATGAATATGTAACGCAGTATTGCTCTTCTTTCTAATTAAAAAATAACTTATAGCGCTTCGATGTATGAATATGTAACGCAGTATTGCTCTTCTTTGTAATTAAAAAATAACTTATAGCAAAAAATTCAAATATCTAATAGTATATCCCATGAAGAGTGAAAGTCTCCCTTTCACTTCTCAGAGGTCACCACTGTTAACGGTGGCACGGAGCAGTATGGTCAGCGGTTAAGAATATGGACTCGAGTTGAGTTGCCTGGGTTCAAATCCCAGTGCTGCATCTTCGTAGCAATTTACTTAACATTTGTGTGCCTCTGTTTTCTCTTCTATGAAATGAGATAACAATAGCACCTAGCTCATAGGGTCAAATGCATTCAGAGTATTTAAACAATATCTGGCACATAGCAAGCACCCAATAAATGAAATCCTTTATACTATGTCAAGCAGCTCTTGTGGCCTGGCTGTGTCTCAGAGCTTTCCTTTGCTGTTTGGAGAACGGCGAGCCTGTAGCTGGTGCTGTCAGCCACAGCACAGAGGCAGAGGACAGGGTCCAGGAGCCCAAGCCTAGCTTTTCACTCACTGCTTCATGCCTATGGCTTCTCTTCGTGGTCCTTTGCATTTTTGATTAGTATCTGCTTTTGTCAGATGATCGTTTGGTCTGTAACCTGTGGCTTTCCTTAAGAAATATTTTATTTCATTAGGCTACAAGACAAGCAATTGAGGCAGCTAAAGTACGATTAAAAATGCCACCGGTTCTGGAAGAGCGAGCACCAATAAATGACGTGTTAGCTGAAGATAAGATTTTGGAAGGAACAGAAACAGCCAAATATGTGTTTACTGATATATCATATAGCATACCACACCGGGTGAGTATATAATCGCCAAATGATCTCTGTTTGAAATACTTACGTGTGGACTGAGTGATAAGGGCCAACGTCATGTGACCCACTGTCCCCGATTCTTCCAAACCAGAATTTCTGTGACTGGGGGAGACCCTTGTGGAAGATACAGCTTAAAGAAGAAAATACATGCAGACCAGCCCCACATCTTGTTACCATTTCCGTGCAGATTATGGACACAGAATATTCCAGATTAACTGCAACGAAAGAGACATGTGCTAAGACAGAACAAGGACTTTACAGACAGAAACCCACCCCCAAAACACAACTAGGCAAAAATCTTCAAGGCAGTGGGAGAAGAGAGATTCTTCCTGCCCAAGTTAGACTGACTGCCTTAGCTGACGCTTTTTGAGAAGGCAGTGTTTCTTTCCTGTAAATTCTTGATATGCCAAAAACCCAGACTTCCCAAAAGATTTTCACTTTTCAGAATTCGCATTAAGAATGGCAAATTTCCCCGGATAATTTTCAGACAGCACCACTTCTGTTGTTTTTATTCTCTACCGCCTCTTCTTCCCTTTATTGCTAGTTCCGTAGGAACTGTCATACTTACAAAATATATCAGTTTTGTGGTTGAGCCTTTTCAAGTAAAGAGTAATTTATAATTCAGCGCACAAAATGCAGAATATTACATAAACCTAGGGTTGGGGAAAGGGCCACCCCATGTTAGTCTTTTTATCATATATGATTATGGTTAGAAGATGTGATATGTTTGCAGTGCTGTGAAGACTGGTTTGTGGGAGCATTCTATAATCTGAAAGGGAAAAAGGAAGTTGGAATTCAAATGACCAAAATCATTTTGAGGAGAAATTGTGTTGTTTTGGTATTGGCTTTTTTTTTCCCCTCTATTTGCAGTGGTTGATGAAGATTTTAATTATCCTCAAAACACTTTCAGAGACTCGTACACCTCTGAAAAGTTGAGAGTCAGTACCATCTGGTTAATCAGATGTATATCAGTTATCTGCTATATATGAAGTTCTGTTGTCAGTCTGAGTGTTGCAAAAAATTATAATCCATCAGTTCCTGCCCTTTTCCAGCTCAGTAACAATATTAATACCTGAGAGACATCAGGAATCCCGCCCATGATAAATTACCTATTGAGTGGTACAGAGAGTGGGTGGAATTCAGAGGCCATGGCCTGGGACTTGGCACTTGGAAGAGTGAGGAGAGCAGAGGCAGGTGGGTCAGTCAGTCTGACAGTTACGTCACATGCCAGTATGAGGAGTCAGGTGTGGAATTAAGACTACATTCTTGGGTTTGTTCTTTATATCCCCAGGACTTTCAATGTAGATTATAAAGTAGTAAAATCTGTTTAGGTGAGACTTTGGCATGGGGAAGTGAAACAATCTGAAAAGGTTTTGTAGCACTTCTTTCCTCTGAAATGCGTTTAGGTGAATCTCAGATTAGCTTTAGTTGAACCATTTTATGTATTGAACCCACTTTAGGACTATAGTTGGCGTTTAGTAAATACTTTCATTTTAGATTTCTGACTGTCAGAGGCACAGCAGTGATTAGTAAAGGAAATATCAAATCTTTGAGGTTTAAAATTATCGCTGAAATCATACCTATGCTTGCATTTACGTGTCCCAGTTGCACTTTATATTGTTGATTGCAAACTATTCTTATAATGGTGTTTAATGGGACATGGAACTAAAAATAAATCTTCACAAACTCATCCTTGATTGTGTTTTCTATTTCAGGAGCGTTTTATTGTCGTCAGAGAACCAAGTGGCACTCTACGCAAAGCCACTTGGGAAGAACGGGACCGGATGATACAAGTTTATTTCCCAAAAGAAGGTCGGAGAACTTTAACGCCAGTAATTTTCAAGGAAGAAAATCTTCAGGTGAGGTGACTGGGTTTCATAGGCAGTGCTGATGGGGTCTTTGTTGAAGATGACGAGAACCACCGGTAGGCTCTGCTGTGGTAACTCGACTACGGTTGTCTGTCTGGTAGCTGGGATTTGTATGTGGCTGTGAGTTGCCGAGCCTGTGTTAGTTCTGCGTGCCTCTTGATGGGCGCAGATGTGGCCTGTGCGTGGAGGGGCAGGCCTGGCCTGGCACCAGGACGGGTGTTGAACTTTTGTGTTCTGCTCCTCTAATTCCAACTCTGCTGTGTGGTTGCAGACCATGTATAGCCAGGACCGGCACGTTGATGTCCTCAATCTCTGTGTTGCCCAGTTTGAGCCAGATTCTGCTGAATATATCAAAGTGAGTATATTTCGTAGTTTCTAAAGTATATGGGTTTAAGTATGGTTGTAAAATTTTTAATCTCGCACAATGAGGTCGGTTATATATAAGCTTTGATGTAGGAGAAAGAAAAGGGAAATATTCGGTTGGTGCAAAAGTCATTGCGGTTTTTGCCATTGTTTTTAACCTTTTAAACTGCCGTTACTTTTGCACCAGCCTAACACCTGAAAACCGTTAAGGACCTGGTGTGCACCAGATAGTTTATCCTCACAGCCGCCCCTGAGTTACGGATGAGAGAATCTAAGCTTGGAGAGTTGAGTAGCTTGCCGAAAGTTGCAGAGCTAGTAAGTGGTAGAATTAGGACCCAAACTTGATGGCAAAGCCTATTCTCTTTTTCAGTTTGTCATACGGGAACAAAGTTACTTACTAAAATTGACTAAAATGCAGAGTGTATGTCTTATAATTCAATTTAAGAAGTAATGAGGTAGTACCTTCTATGTGTGGGGCAGTATCATGGAGGGTGTGGGTGATGACATAAGGAGGCGCTGTGTCAGAGCTTCAGGCCAGGAAGGACCGGCGAAGGGCGCCATGTAAGTATGCAGACAATTATTACCTTGGCTTGAAGATGTTATGTGCTAAGAGAAGGTTGCCAAGTGCTCTCAGGAAAGGCGTCAGAGGGATCTTGATGAGGGTTCTAGAAGGGCATGGAACATTGTGGCAGGTGGAGTTCAGGTGGAGAAGACAGTGTGAACAGGCAGGAAACAAAGTATGCTTGGGAAATGGCCAGTCATGCGGTTTGCTGTACATGCTGTGTGTACGTAGGGTGGCGCAGGATTACACCAGACGGGTAGATGGGGCCCTGTCACAGGTGACCTCTGATGGTAGGCTGAGGAATCTGGGCTTCAATTAGTGGGATTGGAAGACCTTCGAACACAGAAATGCCCTCATCAGAGTCCTCGTTTAGGAAGATCAGTTTGGAAAGAGAACTGAAGGAACATTAGTTACTAAGATGGAATAGAGTAGTTGATGGAACTAGGGTAGTTGATGAGATAGGGGAAAAGGGGAGGAAAGAACATTCTTTTTTTTTTTAACTTTTATTTATTTTAAGTGTGTTTTTCCAGGACTCATCAGCTTCAAGTCGAGTAATTGTTTCAGTCTAGTTGTGGAGGGCGCAGCTCACACTGGCCCGTGCCGGGATCGAACCGGCAACTCTGGTGTCACGAGCATTGCGCTTTAACCAACTGAGCTAACCGGCCGCCCCAGAAAGAATATTCTTGATTTCTTTTTTTCTCCTAGTGACCAAGAAACGGTGGTCCATTGTTTCCGGTGGTCTATGTGTAATAGAAGCTTCATAAATAGTATTTGGATGCGGAAAAATTGATCTGGCTATAAAGGTTTGGCAGACTTGTTCCAGGCTGCCATATGCTGCTATAGTGGCAGGTTGGTCTAATTGATACCTGCTGGATAATGATAGTGGAGGCAGGTAGTAAGTAGACCTGGTTTTATTGGTACTTTCTTGGGCAGCACTTATGCTAGTAAGTGTATATCCAGTAATGTTGCTCACTTTTTATTTTCATGTTTTTTGAAAAATTGCATTTTATGTGATAGTTTCATCGTCAGACCTATGAAGATATAGATAAACATGGAAAGTATGACCTTTTACGTTCAACAAGACACTTTGGTGGAATGGCTTGGTATTTTGTAAATAAGAAAACGATTGATGGTTTACTGATTGACCAGATTCAGAGAGATCTGTAAGTACGATCTTAGTAGGTAAAAGAAATTCTTATTCCCGTAATATTAAGTCTGTATTTAAGCTGTTATTTTTCCAGTGATAACAGTGTACTGTCCAGTGATAAGTAGCTTTCACTTACCTCAGTGTATGGGTTTGTTCTTCGCACATAAACCAGTTTTCTGTCTTTGCTTTTGTGTTATGTAAGCAGAGCTAGATTCTTTGTAAGGGTGGGTGGCTTTGGATCTGTCCTGTACACCCTGGATATTGAATCATCCCTGGCCTCGCCAACGCTCCTGGGTATCAGTGTACTTTCCAGATACTCAAAGGAGATTAAATAGGAAATGTAAGGAAGGGGGATGTGCTTGTTTTTTGATAGGACTATTTCTAGGGCTTATCAGTAAAAGCTGTCATTTAATTTATGAAAATACTCGTTTTTGATAGCCCTTGCTTTTGCCAAGATTTTTAAGGCTTCAAAAAGGTTACAATTTTTTTCAAAGTTGCATGAAAGAAAGACTGTCTATTGTATTTTAGCATGCAGGCTGGTGTGCTCCCAGCCTTCTAGCTGAAGTAGTACTGTACAACGTGTGATAAAACTGAAAACTGTTTTTGAGTATCTTTCTATTGATTGAGTTAGAAAGGCCAAAATGACAAGGAAAAGAAACCAGCATGGTCGTAGTAAGAAAGTCAACTTTCTACAAAAAGGCCTTGCTTGACTCAAAGTGTAAACTGCAAGAAGAGGGTTAGTGATTATTGCCACCTTCAGGATGTAAGGAGTTTTTACTCACAGAGTATCTGCCATATAACCTGAACCATTCACACAAAGATAAGGCATTTGTAACTAGAAGGTTCCATAGGCATTGTCCAAGAAACACAGTCCATATTTGGCAAGAGCGTCATTTCTCATCTACCTCATGGTAGATGAGCTCCAGCCCGCCCGTCCCCAGCACGCTGGTGTGACCCAGTGCTGAGGGCACGAACACCTTCATCCCACGTGAGCAGAGGGCTGAGCGGCTGCTGGTCCTGAGGATGCTCACAAAGGACTTCCTTTAGGCGCGTCAGCACTGATACCACCTGGGAGTGAAGTGTCTTAAGTTTCTCCAATGTAATCATTTGAGAAACGTAATCGTTTCATAGTAAAATCATCATTTTACTATGAAAATGTAATTTTGGGGGAATAAGAAATTAGAGCAGCACAGAAATTTGTGACTTTGAACATTAAAGTCCTTTATCGAGATGTACTAATATGGGGTAATATAGTAATATTCATTATGTCATGTAAGCTTGACATCTGAAGCAGTTCATTTGCATACTGGGAGGGAGTTTTGAGTCCAAGTTAACCTTTCCTGCTCTGCAAAGTAGAATCGTTCCTGTGTAAATCTGAACTGGACAGCTTGCTGCAAATCCCAGGTTAGACGGGAGAGGGTGCATATCCTCACTGAATGGAGACCAGGTCAGAATTGGGATTCTGCAAACGTTTCAGACTCAAGTCCTACTGTTGGTTTTGAATTGAGAGTCTTAAAATCTTTTTGAATGTGTAAATTTGTTCTTGGGCTGCGTGTGAAGCTATTAGGTTGGTGCAAAAGTAATTGTGGTTTTTGCAATTTTTAATCTTTTAAACCACCATTAGTTTTGCCACCTACCTAATAAATTGTTCTGTGAGATGCAGGCATTATGTTTCAGCGTGAATGTAATGAACCCGTAAACATGATTCTGATATATAGAAATCCAGTTGAGCTCTTTACAGGGCCACATGCCTAACTAAGTTCTAAAAGGGAATTTTATCTTTTATTTGAGGACATATTTTGTTGCCACATTTATTGGACTTTGTTAGATTAAAAACAAGCACAACAGATTTAAAATGCACATTTTTGAAATGGTTTTCCACTGGAAAGTTTTACCATCTCAGCAGGTCTGGTTTCTCAGTTCCTCCACGGGTAGGTCTGTAGGGTAAATGGGCCTGGGATCAGCCCAGAGCATTCTCTAAGGTCACCATGGCTTGAGAAATTCATTGGCTCTTCCCTAGTCACCCCACTCTATCCCCCGGCTCAGGTAATAGGAAATTAGGCAAGGTCGAAGAGTGACAGCTGTGGGAGCAATGAATTAGGGTGTCCTCACTCCACCCCACAACTGGAAGCCAGTAGCTCACTAAGTATACACAGCAGAACCTCAAAAGAACAAGCATTTGAAAAGGATTATTTTTACATACCCCACAGCTTTGAGGTGGCAAAGGGTAGGAAAGTGTTGATACGTGAGAAGATAGTGATTGGTGGTTTGGGAAGGGTAGGGAAGTTTTAATGTTGATAAAAATTGTTTACAGGTTTCTAAAAATAAAAACCAGAGTTGAATTCTTATTCTGGCTTCATCATACACAATTGTGTGATGCTGAAGTTAGATTGCTAAAATAGAAGCTGGCTTTCCTTCTGTCTGATGGGCATAATTTCAAACTTGCTTCACTAGGATGCTAGTTTTTACTAATGGATTCCTGTGACTAGACAGGTGGCCCAGTGTCTTTTCTTGGACTCATAGGCGGCTTCTTGTAGAGGCATTTACCCACTAGTCCCGATGAAGATTGTAGTAGATGTCACTGCTGATCTTACAGGAGAGTGGCTCTGAGTATACTCATGACCGCCAGCCTCTGGCTTACTGTTTCCCCGAAAATAAGACCGAGCCGGACAATCAGCTCTAATGCAACTTTTGGAGCAAAAATTAATATAAGACCCAGTATTATATTTATTATAATATATATATATATTATGTTATTATACCTGGTCTTATAATAAGACCAGGTCTTACATTAATTTTTGCTCCAAAAGGCGCATTGGAGCTGATTGTCCGGCTAGGTCTTCTTTTCCAGGAAATATGGTATGTGCGATGAAGGTATGTTCCTGCCCTAATTGGATGACATTATCTGCTGGTGACGTGCACTGGCCTGGAAATCATCTACCGTTAGGAAGGCTATTTCTATGAGGAATGATGCTGTGTTTTAAAAAGAATCCAGACACTTTTAGAATACATTCACTTTCATAAATTGGGCACTGCCTATGACTCTTGCCCTACCTATCTCAGAGTTGGCATGTAGCCTAAATTAACCAATTTCCCTGAAAATGCATTTAAAATATAAAACTGAAGACTTTAAAAAAGATTTTCTGGCCCAAGAAAAGATTGAAATGTAATTTGGTTTTAAATTGGCACACCTTTTTATAGGACGGTGAAGCAAACGAAAACAGTAAACCCTTTTAACAGTAAACCCTTTCACTCTAGAGTGGATGATGCCATCAGCTTGGTCCAGCTGTATCACATCCTCCATCCAGACGGCCAGTCAGCTCAAGAGGCCAAGGAGCAGGCTGCTGAGGGGTTACAGTTAATTAAGGTACAGATTTTTTCCACCTTGGCTGTTGCGTGGTGATAATTGAGTTGGGGAGAATTCTGAGGTGGGTTATATTTAATGTTAGCCAGACAGGTCTGTGGTCTTGAAACAGTGATTAGAGCCCCCATATTTCTTCAGCCTGGACAGGGCGTGGGGAGCTGCAGATAGTGGGGCAGGAGCCTTGTTCTTTGGAGTACTGGCATCTGAGGTGATGAAGTCACCAGCTGGGCAGGGTGGAGGACTCGGTGGCGCATGTCCCCAGTGCAGCCTCCTGACCTTCAGTCTGGTCCCATTCTTGTCTAGGTGTCCAGAAAGGGACAGGGTGGTGCTTATATTTTACTGAAACTTAGCTGCATACCTCAAAACCATGGGCTTACACAGATTTCTCTATAAATGTTGAGAGTTGAGATGATTTTTTTCAGGAAGGGAAGGGGAGCTCATTGTATAATTTTCATGTCTTCTAATGCTGAGGACAGACATGGTTTTGTGGATCTGACTTCTATCCCAGTATTATGTTATGCATCTGCAAAGCAAAATATAAAGCTTACTGAGGATAAAAACGACCAGTGAGGGATGACACCTTAGGAGGAGTAGAGAGAAACGACAGTACTAATACTGATTTTCCATAAGCCAGGTAAAGCAAGAGCTTTTGGAGAAAATATATATATTTTAAGATTTTATTGGGGAAGGGGAACAGGACTTTATTGGGGAACAGTGTGTACTTCCTGGACTTTGTTGTGTTTTTTTTTTGATTGGGGAATAGTAGTGTATTTTTCCCAGGACTCTGTTCCATCCAAGTCAAGTTGTTGTCCTTTCAGTCTTAGTTGTGGAGGGCGCAGCTCAGCTCCAGGTCCAGTCGCCGTTGTTAGTTGCAGGGGGCACAGCCCACCATCCCTTGGGGGAGTTGAACCAGCAACCTTGTGGTTGAGAGGACGCGCTCCAACCAACTGAGCCATCCGGGAGCTCAGCGGCAGCTCAGCTCAAGGTGCTGTGTTCAATCTTAGTTACAGGGAAGGCAGCCCACCCTCCCTTGCAGGAGTTGAACCGGCAACCTTGTGGTTGTGAGCCCGCCCTCCAACCAACTGAGCCATCTGGCCACCCGGGAGCTCAGCGGCAGCTCATTGATTTCATTCTAGTCGCAGAGGGCTAAGCTCCCTGGCCCATGTGGGAATCAAATCGGCAGCCCTGTTGCCCAGAGCTCGCGCTCTAACCAACTGAGCCACCCGTCCGCTCCTGGAGAAAATGTTCTTTAAAGTGAAAAATTCGTTTGCTAATTCTCATTCTCCAGATTTCCTTTGAACCTGATAGTTTTCATTTTGATCTAGCAGGATGTGCAGATGTCAGATTTTCTTAATTTTTTTCCTGAAAGATGGCAGCCATATTAGGATACTTCTGGTGTTTAGACTTAATGTTGCATGAACTGTGCTGGATACTGTTTTTCTTATCCCTGTAATATGCTTATTGTTTTATAATCAGAAAAAAAATTATGAAACTTGGAAGACTTTTAAACTGGTACTTTTCTGTGCTATTACAGAAATGTTAATGATGTATCAAAGCTAAAAACTTTATAAGCATTATATGTTCTACTGCTTTCAAACTTTTTTTTTTTTTTAATTTAAATAGGTCTTTGCAAAAACAGAAGCACAGAGGGGAGCATATATAGAATTAACACTGCAGACTTATCAAGAAGCATTCATTAGCCATTCTGCAGCTTCCTGAAAATATTTAAATAAATTTCATTTTATTAAATACTGACTAGCTTTCTCTGTTAATATTGATTGAGCTGAGTGTTTAAGAATGTTAAAAGGTACAAAGAAGAACTTCTTACCCCACTCACTTTCCCAGGCCACAAAAGAATAATTAAGAAGTGTGTTCAAATGCCTGGATATTAATTTCTCTAATCATATCAGGTAAGTGCAGTGTAAGAAGAAAAAGGTATTGTGCCTTCACATGTTACCAAAGAGGGCAATCTGTAAGTTACACAGAGCCCAGCTTAAGGAGGTCAGAGGAGCTGGGGCTTCAGACCCAGATTCCAGAAGCAGGGAACTACTAGACTAAGTCAGGGCAAGGCATAACAACCCAAGCCACGTAGACTGAGGGGAACAATGCAGTGAGATTAAGAAAAAAGGTTTGTAAAATTGTGGCTCCGATACTCAGTTCTAGGAAAAATGTGATCATATGTGAAAATATGATTTAGTGATGCAAAGAAAAGAGAATGTGGGCTGTTCTGTAGGGTGAGGTGTAGTTTGGGCTCAGCCTTCTAAAACTAGAAGCCTATTTTCATTGTTTAGAAAGGAAACGAAGTATCTTCATTAATTCAAAAGGTTTTATGAGATACAGTATAATGACAGTATGAAAAAAAAAAACCGAAGTCCACATGTTTTAGTTGACAAGGAAACAGTGCTGTAGATGCTGCCCATAAACTCCTCCTAAGACGAGGAGGGCACTGTGTTCCCAGGGGGCCACAGCCTTTACATATAAAAATCTAAGGAGTTCTGAGTCCAAAGCACTGTGGTCAGCATGACGATCAATACCTGTTCACAATAATAATCTGTTTAGTCATCCAAAATATCTTCATCCAGGTTGATATCTGTTGTGTCAATATCTTCTAATTCCAAATTATCCAAATCTACTTCCAGTTCGAGTAAGCTCTACAAAGGAAAGGAAGAGGGTGAGTCACACCCTTTTCTTTTTAAGAAAAGCTACCTCTCATTTATGATCCAGAGAACTAAAACAATACAGGCACACGTCGGAAATATTGTGGGCTAAGTTCTAGACCATCCCAATAAAGTGAAGAGAATAGCTCAGTAAAGCGAGTCACACCAATTTTTTGGTTTCCCAGTGCATATAAAAGTTGTGTTTACACTATACTATAGCCTATTAAATGGGCAAAAGCATTGTCTAAAAAACAAACTACATCTTAGTTAATTAACACTTTACTGCTAAAAAATGCTATCATCTGAGCCTTTGGCAAGTCATAATCTTTTTGGTGGGTGTGTGTGGGGGGGTGTCTTGCCTCCAATTTGTAAAAAACGCGTATCTGCGAAGTGCAATAAAGCAAAGCACAATAAAATGAGGTATGCCTGTAGTCAGACCAAAGGACATCTTCCCGTTTCAAAGCCCCTGTTCTGAAACTGATTACGTCATGTAAAATGAGGAGGCCTGCACATCCTGCAGACACAGCGAGGGAGGGGTAAGGCTGGCTTTCCAGTGGGAAGTTTGGGAGTGGTGGCCATACCTTTTCTTCTTTGTTGGCTGTGTGGGAGGCCGTGATAACTGGAGTAGGAGAAGCAGGTTTCTCATCAAGATCCTGAAAGCCCAAGTGGAGATACATAGAAAAACAAAGGAATGTGTTCAGGATTTTGAAGTTTTCCCCAAGGCAAGGCTGACCAGGATTAGGAAGTGGGAGATGGTACTTAAAATCAACAAATCTCAACCAGATTATCTCCTGTAGTAAGTGTTCTACTGACCTGTTGTGCAGACCTTGAGGGCTGAAAGCCTTTTGCCTCTTCCATGACATTTCTTTCTTCATTTGGCTAAATGAAGAATAAACCAGGAATGAAATGAAATATTTTGAAGTCATAATTCATCTATAAATTTGGTCTAAATCCCAGATCTTAGCTCTTAATGCAACAATAATGAATGCAGTACAGTTCAAAAATTTAAGTCGTGAATGCACTGCTGCCCTGCAGTGACACTAAATGAGGCCTGGCACCGGCCACGCACCGTGACAAGTGGGTATTGTTTGGCTGGCCACAGATCAGCATGTGTTTCCTTCAGCCATTCTTCCACAACAAAGGCTTCTTTTAGTCCAGGGAAAAGGTTTTCATACTCTGTTGGATCAGCAAGGGATTCCGCTGCTTTCTGATTGACTTTTGAGAGATTTTCTCTCCAGAGTTTCACCACCCTAGTACAGATATGGAAGCAAAGGGGGACTGAATAAGTGTGCAGTTTTTATTTGAAACATTTCTTCCTAAAATTAAAAGTCTGTACCTTGAAACCTGACTGGGTAAGTAAGTCCGGGCCAGGAAGGCAGCTTCTGGAAGTCGTCCAGTTCTAATCAAGAGCTCCAGGCAAGCATCAAGCCTAAAGATTAAAAAGGAGAGGCACAATTTCCAAGAATAAACGCTATTAACACTGGCACTTAACACATTAAAGAAATGTGGATTTAGTGTTGCAAAGTCAGCATTCCCTCCTCAATTCCCACACATATACCTCATTTCTGTCACTGAACCATCAACTTGTCACCACCAGTGTATTACATAATCAATAGGCTCCAGGAGTGTGAAGGATAAGACAGCTTTTGTGACCATTTTCAACCTCTAACTTACTTTAACTCCTAAGAGCAATCTAAAGGGGCTTTTCAAGACAAGTTAAGGCAGCGTCATTCTTTTAAAAGCTTCAGGATACATGGGAACAAACAGGTTCACAGTGGCAATGTCGAGGGCAGTGTCTCCAACATGGGCTGTGCTGGACAATCCAGTAGGAAATACCCAAGTGCTGTTTTTCGGGTTTTTTTATTTGATTTTTTTCTAAGTTTGATAAAGAGGATAATGTATTTTAGAATTCAGAATTTTTTGAATTTTAGAAAGGTAACATTTCACCTAACATCATCAGCATCAAATAAAAACATTAATATTCTGCATTAACACATAAATACTAAATGCGATAAAAACAGACCAAGTGGCAGAAAGATGACTAATACCGTGTTTCCCCGAAAATAAGACCTAACTGGACAATCAGCTCTAATGCATCCTTTGGAGCAAAAATTAATAAAAGACCTGGTCTTATTTTATTATAAATTTAACATACTAAAAATATAAGACCTGGTCTTATATTTCTTTTCTCCAAAAGACACATTAGAACTGATTGTCCAGCTAGGTCTTATTTTCGGGGAGACACGGTAGTACTTTAGGTCAGGTTTTGCCCTCAAATAAGTTACAAAAAACTATTTTCAGAATATTTTTGGATTTTGAATTATGGGAAAAGAATAGTGGACCTATTCTTACAAGGTATATAAGTTTATAAATATGTATGATATATATAAAATAAAAAGCATAGATACATATATTGAGGTATATCCCAAGTTTTACGATAAAGTCTTTATGATAAAGTGTGGGGTTTAAAAAGTTAACCTATAGGGCAAGGTTAATGAATACTTTTGAGTTTTAGTTCATAACATGGTCAACTAAAGCCAAAATGATTTGGTTTGTACTAACTGCTAGACTTTTCAAAACATAACATTTTTTTATGCTTTATAGTTGCATTCAAATCTAAAAGTAACTGGCATCCTCATCCCCCTTTATTCTTGCCATGAACAGATCAGAATTACCCAATTTGGGTAAAATCACCTGCCTTTCAGGTACCAGCTGGAGCAGCACATAACCTGCCGTCATAAAATCAGTGGCAGGGCGATTGAGAAATGTCTCTGCGTTGAGCCCCCCTGGACTAATTTTCCTCCAACATTCAGACCAAGTGTGCTAAGAGCATCCTTTACTGAAGGTGAGTGCCAGCTGAGAAGAATCTAAAAGCAAATCATGTCCCTCTCAAACTAGAAATGCCCCACTGACACGGAAACCCCAGGACGTCGGGGAGCACTGTCCTCTGTCCCCACGAGGAATACCATGCGGCCAGGCATTAGTTCAAACTCAAGGGTTCATTCTTCACATTCCTCTCCAAAAACCACCCTCACAAAGTCGATGCAGAAGTAAGTGCTTTTAACTGCCATGCCCACCTCGTTTAGAGCCTGGATTAATACTTACTTGCCCTGTAAGAAGTAGCTCATGAATGCCACGTTGTTCTTGCCATCTCGCTCCGCACCCTCTGCTAGCTTGTTGACCATACTAGCATTTCCAGAGGCAGTGGCCAAAAGCAGCAGCCCTCCATAATCCTGCGCGTGGTGCAGGCACTCCTGGGCTAGGCCAAACTGACATTTACTAATGGCGAGTTCAGCAAGTTGTTTCCACTTCTGTTCTGACTGTATGAAGAGAGTTTCCAAGTTAAAGTATTTTGGGGAATATTTGAATTGCTAACATCAACATTATTCTATTAACCTATTACTGTGCTGACAATGGGAGACATATATACAGAGGGTGCCAAAAACATGTATACACATTTTAAGAAAGGAAAAAACTATTAAAATTGTAATACCCAATGTATACTGATAACAAAAGATAAATACAAGTCACATTTGACTTCTGCAATTACAAGAGGTGCTCAAAGTGGTTACTGTCAGCGTCCAGACACTTCTGATTACCGCGAACTACTGCTTGAGCAACGTTGACCAAAGTGTCCACTTGTATAAATTTTTTTTGCACCCCCGGTATATATATATGTGTGTATGTGTATATATATATGTATATGTATATACATATATATATATATATATATATATATAGAGAGAGAGAGAGAGAGAGAGAGAGAGAGCGCGTTGTACTTAAGCTGGTTCTATCAATCAAAATTAAATGGAATGACAAAATGTATAAGAAAATGGAAATTATTCACACATACAAAATTCAACACAAATCAATTTTGATGCATGAATAAATGTCAACCTATTATGTTTTTATTTTGTAATTACACAGTAAAAAAAAAATAAAAACATCTAATGGGAGTTTTAAAATAATTAGATTGCAATTATTTTAACGAGTGATTTAATACCAGTTTTTTAAGATTAAAAAACTTTTATGTCCTTAAATATTTAACAATAATAAATATTATCTATCATTTGTAGCTTCTCAGAAATTAAATAAAGTGCTGCATATTTGGATGATGTTAACTTCCAAAATGTCAGAACCTTTCCTTAAAACCAGTATCTTTCTCACTAGGTTGGCATACTGGCAAATGACTGCTACATCTGCATTCTTAAGAGTTCCCAGACTAGTTTATCTACTATCTTACAGCTTTCCTCTCTTCCAAAATAGATCTCCTGTAAGATGGGAAAACACTTTTTCTTAAATTTGAATGCTAAGAATATCTCCAATATAATCCATTTAATTTATGCAAAGATTAACATAATGTATTTTTTAACAAGACCAAAGAGAGGCAATAAACTCACCAAAATGAGTCACTTCAGAAAACTTGAATAACACAACTTACAAGTACACTAAACACATAAAAGAACCTGGTTACCTTTCCACCAGTTATGAGTACATACCTCTGCTTCCACTGCTAATTGGTATGCAATTTTCAGTTCTCCAAGCTGAAGAGCAAGTTCAAAGCGATGCTCGGGGTCTGTGGATACTGTAAGAGCTTGCTGCTTGAAGCCCTAAACAGATTCAAAAATACATATGTATGTGTGTATTTATGTATATAAAAATGTGTGTAGTCTGTATAGAAAAGTGTACACACATGCACATGACAAATCACTTCCCTCTCAAACTAAAAATACCCTGCTGACATAGAAACCCCATTACTTAAATCAAACAAAAGTAACATAAAACAAAATATTCCAATGAGTAGAATATAGAAAAATACAAAATTAAGGAGTCATTAACTGATAAGAATCCCAGCCGACAAAATTCAGTCACACAATGCCTACTGTTTTCTAAGCGATGGAAGCTGACCAATGCTAGATAAACTCAAGAAAAACAACAACTAGTAAAATTAGAAACGTGAAAGTAAATAGAAATGTCAAAAAGAAGGATTTTAGAAAGTTGAACAGGAGTCATTAAAAAAACAAAAAGACAATGATGTAGACCTAGCTGTCCCTAACGTGGTCACCAAGCTGGGCCTTCCAGCATCTAAGCCAGTCCCTCAAAGAAAAGGAAGTCAAATATAAAACCTTCCGATGTTCTAGCACCTGTAGGTCATTTAGCAAACCTTTGCTGTCAGGTCCTGACTGGGTGTCATACCTATGTCTTTATCGTTAGTCTCATGTCCAGTTTATCGGCAAGTATTCCTTCCCCTGCTCCACTACTCCAGAGTCATCAGAAACAGGCTTCAAACCAACTACTGGAATTTCTACATTAGCTTCTCTCCCAAGCGGCCCCTCCCCCTAATCCCCCATTAGGACACTGTAAACAAGGCCTTCTGAATAACCTGCGTTCCTCCTTTTCTTCCCTGGCGCTGATGTAGACAATATAAAATCTAAGCGTGGAGGACGGAAGATCTATGAAACTAGTCAGACACAGGCAAGGACAAAGCAGATGACACCAGGTGGACTCAATACACTTACTTCTGTTTTCCTCCAAATCCCCACTGAAATGACACTAAAGGGAGTCTTATTCTCAGACATACACTCCCAAGGACACATAGAAAGGCAGAAGAGACATTAATAGCAAAATTTTGGAACCCGGAAAAGTGGTAGAGTATAAACATTCAGGTAAAACACTAGATAAAACTAATCCGGAATCGGGAGTGAAAACAGCATAGAAGAAACAAGCTGATTCACACCTCAGAATCCCCAAAGGTGTCTCGTGAAGAGTAGACTTAAAAAAATATAAATGAAACTGCCTGCAAGTCTGCTTGAGAAGCAGTTAGATACCCCAGGTGCCTACTCTGCCGCACACCCCTCGACACCCACAGAAGACAGGAGGTTCATTCTTTGGAGAGGAAAACTGAGGGATACCTCGCACACCTGGAGGAAGGAGTACTGAGTATCAGAAGGAAAACGAGATTATGAGGATGGAATGTTGAGACTAAATGAAATACTAAATACTGAGACACCGAGCTGTTTTCTACCTAGTGCTCAGAATGATGGTAATCGGGGGGACTTCTCTGTAAACTTGAGCCAGGCCAAGGGGTATAACTTAAAAATACAAAAATGCCGATGAGGGCTATATGCCAGTTAGAACAGTGCCTGGTACAATGTTAGGTGCAGTAAATTCATTAAATGAATAAATGAAGTTATTAAATTCATTATGTGACGATACCGACATTGAGGTTCCCCAATCACATCACATATTGTAAGTCCATGCACAACAAACCTACACTCAAACTCACACCTTTTGATCTCCTTCTTAGACCTCCACTCTTAAATGAGTGCCCAAGGAACATCAGATACCTGAGCAGAATCTCTAACGGGAAAAACAGATCAAATGAACCAATAACAGCAACGTGAAGGAAGCCTACAATGTAGGGGGAAAAGAAAACTTCAAAACAACGAAAAACTATCATTCTTATTCATGTGGGAGAAACTTTCGCCCATAAATAAGGTCTTAAAAGTCCAAGAATAACAAAAAGAGAAAACCAGTGCAGGAGGTCCAACATTTGAATAACAATTCCACAAAGAGAGACTAGAGAAAACGAAGGAAATCATCAGAGAAATGATTTTAAAAAACTCAAAAATTAAGGACATGCATTTCCAATTAAAAGAGTCCATCTAATACCCAGGGCAATGAATTATAACTGACCACTTTCGAGGCCCACCATCATGATAGCTCAGAACAAACAAACGGGACAAGATCCAAAAGAGAAAAAACAGATTAGGTACCAAGAATCAGGAACATAAATGGCTTTAGTCTTGAACAATAACGAGAAGCTAGAAAGCTTCTAGTACAATGTCTCTAAATTCTTGAGAGAAAATTACCCCAAACCTAGAATTCTATATCCAGTTAAATGGTCAATATATTTTAGTGTAGAACAATGGCACTTTCAGGTAGTCAAGGTCACAAAAAAGTCTACTTCCCATTAATAACCCTTATCTCAGGAAACTACTGAAGAACACGCTCCAGCCAAATGAGGGAGTAAACCAAGGGAGACGGGGTATAGGAAATAATAGCTCCAACTCAAGAAAGGCAAAGGGGAGCCCCAATGTGATGGTGAAGGGGGGATATGCATGATGAGAGCAAAAAAACCAGTTCAGACTGAAGCAGACTAAACATTTTGAAAGGAGATTTCAAGGAAAGCTGGAGAACAAGCAGAGTTGGGAGAATAAGCGTAAGTGGATACAAAATAAGCAAAGTTTAAAATAAAAAGACAATTATTAACTCCAGGAAAAAAAAAACTGCAAGAAGGGAAAGCTATAATACACAAGGGTCAGTGGTGAACAGTGTTTACAGAGCCATAATGATTAAACCATCGAATGCTGATCTAATCAAAATTATGATATGATTCTACTGGGAGGATAAGGAAGAGGAAAGCGGCAGGTACGTGGTAGAAGCAGGGGGTGAAAGATCAAGCCTCATCTATGGAGTGGGAAGTCACAAGAAATGCCTAAAGCGGAGAAATAGCAATATAAGCACCTGATTGAGAATGTGGAAATAAATACCAAGAGAGTCAGCTAAAAAGAATTAAAAGTGATTAATTCTAGGGAGTAGAAATGAGAGCAGGGAGGACTGTTTTTTTCGTAAGCCTTATAAAACTTTATACTTCATGTACCTGTAACTTTGATTTAAAAACACCACATTAAGAAAAACGCGTATCACTAATGGTAAATTTTGTTATGTGTATTTTACCAAAAAACAAATGAACAAACAAAGCCAGCTAGAGACAAAAATGCAACACAGACAGAAATGAAACTATTGATAGAATGGAAAAGAAGTCTATAGAAAGAGAAGACTGAAAATCATCTCTAACATTTAAATGGGGGTAACCAAGCTCTGGGGTACTGAGAAAGGAGAAGGAGGAGTGTAACTAGTGACTTAAATTTACAGGAGATACCACTGCCATAAGGAAATCGGTGACAATTAAGAAATTAAGTTTTTCAAACTCATACTAACATTTTCAAATTGCTAGTTTTAAAAAACACACAAAAATAAGATAAACAAAACGCTCTTACCTGCTTTTCCAAAAAGTGTGCAACTCGGGTCCTCTGTTCTTTTGGAATGGTGGGAAGGACCTTATCGGCCATGCTGAAGTCCCTCCGCATGACAGCCGTCTGGTATTCCAACACGGAAACCAGCAGGGAGTAGCTGACGATGTTCAGCTCTTTATCCCCCAGGTAAAGCCTGTTGTCCTTAGGGATATAGCCCAGGAGATACATTGTCCTGTGTTAGAGCAGAAGTTAATTTAGAAGTAAGCCCAAATCAGCAGATAATCTCTCTCTCTCCCCCTCTCCCCCCCCCCTCTCTCATATACTTTTAAATTGAAGACGCGTAAGACAAAAGCACAGTGATACAGTTACCTGTCCAAGTGGGCAATGGTGACTATTTCTCCTCCGACATAATAATTTAATCTGTTCACAGAACTTGTGTAAATGAAGCAATCGCCTACCCACAGCCCTGTTTTCACAATTTCCTGAATCTCACCAAGAACCTAAAAGAAGGAAAGGAAGTCTACTGTTAATTTATGCAGCATTAGAAACCCTGTCCATAACAAAAAACGCTACAATCGAGCGTGATAAGGTAGAATGAAGAATGCAAAGCAAGATCCTATTAATGTGTCAAGAAAGAAAAGTCTATCCTTGGAACTTCTATCTTGTTTCTTCATTTAAGAACACAAACATGGGTAACTTTTTATCATGTAAAATCCTATTGTGTTAAAGCTGTGATCTAAAAACGTGATTATCTAAACTCCTAGCACACATGAAACTGGCATAAGTGTTTCATAAAATTTTCCAGGACATCTCCACAACGGATGGTTTATCTGAAAGCTCACTTAAGTCACTCTGGCCAAACTGTCTTAAGATCAAAATACCTTCTAATTTCATTACTGAAAGATACCAGTTAGTCTACAGATTTCCTAAAATCAAAGCACAAATTTCTTTTAAACATAAATACTTTCACACTTGATCTTTGAGCTACGATTTTAATTTTCACATTTTTACCATAATTCCTTAAATGCTTAGGTTCGTACACCTAGTTTATAATAAAATGTTAAAATGAGTGACGTTCTGTTATAAGAATATAGTTAAAAATAAAGCTGAAGTTGTGCTGATGTAATTACCTCAAAGGCGTCTTCAATGCCATCTTCAGTAACTCCCTCATGCGTTTCCTGGGCAGCCAAGACTTTTTCCGACAGATACTTAAGGATAAAAAATGACTCCTCAGTGGCAATACAGACTAGCTCTCCAGAGTCAGACCAGAAAATCTGTAACAGGAAACACAAAAACGCAAATGATTTTGGATGTCTCAGTGGATATGATAAACTGCATACACTTTGTTTCTTACAAGATTTGTCTTTTATTAAGATAACACATGTGTACTTAACAACACAGTGTGTGGAGACATACATTTGGGAGGGAGGAAGTGCCGGGAGCTGCCAGCACACACCAGCTGTGCTGGAACCCAGAGCAGCAGCAGCCTGTTCCTCCCTGCTCTCCGCAACGCTTCTCATCCCTTTCTTCCCCGGATCAACCACCCATGAAATTTTAGCACCACAGATACTATATATTATGCATTACAGAGGGTGCCAAAAGTATACGCATTTTAAGAAAGGGAAAAACTATATTAAAATTTAATAATATATAGCAATAACAAAAGACGAATACAAGTCATGTGTATACGCTTTTTTGGCACCCCCAGTATATATACATGTATATGTACCAGGTACCAGATGTGTGTGTATATGTACACACACACACACACACACACCTGGTACATATAGAAAACATACATATATATATATAAACGAATACTTATGCTTTATAGATAAAAAGTTTTTTCACCCCTTAGGAAACAATTTTGACCCCTTTGCTCACTGAGAAGACAGAACCAGGACCCTAGGGAGGTGGATTTGTCTCCAAAGATAATTTCCTGAAGATGAAAGTTGTCAAAGAAGCAGGCAGTTCTAAAAATAGAAAATTTTGTCCCTGGAGATGGTTACCGAAAATTTAAACAGCCACAGTCAGCTAAAGTATAAAAAGGCTTTCTGAACAGAGTGGAAGCTTTTTAGGCCTTTCCACATCAAGAACTCCCAGTCTTGTCTTCAAAGCATGCTTTTTTTTTTAAATCAGAAGCCATTTAAAATACGAAAAGTACTTGACATTTGTATAACTTCATATTTTTCAAAATAGCCAACATCTATTTCCTCATTTTAATTCCATAATTCTGATTTTGTAAGCAATCCTGAGGTAAATGGTGCTGAGTCCAACACCATGGAACGGGGACAGCAGGGTACAAGGACGTTTCTTGGTCTCAGGGACCCAGAGCTCGTTATACAGATGCACATTCCCAAAACAATGGCGGGAACTCACGTGTTTGGGCTGAATTTCAATTCTGCGTATGAGTTCTGTATTGTCCCAGTCATAGAAAGCTAAGCCATTTACAGACCTGACTCCCAATAAGAAGCCTCCATAGATACCTAAAAAGAACAAAAAGGTTTCTGTTTAGATATTTTCTGAGCCATTACAAAGCTTCTAAAAATGTATCATATATAAATAACACTCACTTTCAGCTCCAAAATCTGGTTTAAATGATTTTTTTTCCTTAAAGTTCTTAAATATCTTTACAACACTGTTGCTTTCTCTTATTGCATATCTGGGGAAAAATAGAAGGCATACAGTATATTATATACTAAATCACAATTCCACCAAATGTATCTTTAAATACATGAGTAGTGAATTATGCAGAAATATAAAATATTTAAAGATTCACTAACACAATTTTTTCCCTAAGAGATCAGTGAACTCCTTAGAGTTGGACAAATAATGAATGGGTTGCACACTAGTACACAAATTACTAGGGCTTACAAATTATTTCAGAACCTGAAAAAGATCAAAACGTCCATCAGTAGGTAAATGATTAAACCGACTGTAATATATTTATACAATGGAACACTACTCTGCAAAAAAAGGGAACCAATCAAAAACATGCTGAGCTAAGCCAGACATAAGAGTATACACTGTACAACTCCATTTATATGAAACTCTGTGTTTGTCTTTTTTAAGACAAATCTAATCTACAAGTGACAAAAAAAGCAGATCAGTATTTGCTTGGGGCCAGGGAGCAGAGGCAGGGTACTGACTGTTAAGGGAAACACGGGAATTTTTTTGAGGTAGAAATGTTCTGTATCTTGATTGTGCTGGTGGTTCAAGTTTGTATACATTGGTTCAAATTCATTGAAATGCCCACTTAAAATAGTGTTTTTTATTTTATATAAATGATACCTCAAAAAAGTGGCTTAAAAAATTAAGCAAAACTTATTAAGTGGCTCATAAGTCAGCCTTGTTTGGCAACAACTTAAGAAAATTGCATATATTCAGGCATCTGCCTTAAAAAGTGAGCGAGCGTGTGGCCATTCCTGGACATTCAAGAATATTTATTGACATGTGCTTTGCTCAAGACAGAAAAGCTGCAGAAAAGGATTTTGGAAGGCTAAGGCTGAAAAGAGGGAAATACCAAACCAGAGGGAGAGGTATACTGAGAGACGTAAGGCAATTCATGAATTGTAACTTCGCTTAAGATGATAACAAAGTACCTTTTAGTATATGGAACTATGCCTGAATGAGTGTATTTAGGAAATTTATGAAAAGATCAAAACAATTCCTTATCTCTCAATAAACCTTTGTGTTAAAAAAAAAAAAATTATTACACAACACTGAAGCTTAGGTTACCCACTGCTGGGACCAGGGGCAACATAATATGGGGAAAACAAAACAAGAAAACTGTGAAGATGTAATTCAGTGTGTGGTCTGAAAAAAACCAAAGCCCTAATGTCTATTACACGCACCAAACAGGAATGAAAAATGAACCAGTTGGCGACTATCTGCTACAATAATTTAGAGTTAAATGTTTTTTCCTGTTTTTAATGAGAACATTTTATGAACATTCTGAATTCAGACAGAATTTGTTAAGAATGGGAGGTGGTGGTAGAAGAGGGAAAAGATCAAATATATGGTGACTGAAGGAGGACTGACTCTGGGTGGTGAACACACGATGCGATATATAGATGATGTATTATAGAAATGCACGCTTGAAACCTATAAAATTTTACTAACCATTGTCACCCCAAAAATTTAATTGAAAAAAAAAAGTGGGAGGTGGGTAACATCACAGAAATTGAGTTTTTTAAGACTCAATGAAGCACTCATCAATATGACATCAGACTATAGCATTTCTCTCAAGCGACTTATAAAGGAGCATCAGCACCGCAGGACTCCAGATCACAGGGTCACACCAAGTCACCTGCTAAGGACCTGACTTGAGGACCTACTTTGCCTTGAGCCCATAAGCACCAGGCCCTGCCATGGGCTCCCATCAAGGAAATGGGCGCTGGGTCCCCAGTTTAATGGGATTATGAGGTTAAGTTGAGCAAGCCAGCTCAGTGCTGACTACAGTAAGAAGGGCAAAGGCAGCTCCTGCTGCACAGCTGTCTGTGACTCGGATCTTCCCACAGGCAGCTCTGACAACTCTTCTTTAACATGGAGCAGCACGGCCTACGCTGGGCAGCAGGAACCTCTTTAACACAGCCGCACGCAGAACACGCATTTGCAGTCAGCGCGGGCTGGCTAGCACACAGCCAAAACTTACTCTGAGGAATCATGGGCCCATGCAAACTCCTGCGCCGACCCAAAGCTCTTGTTTCTCAGGGCCATTGCTGTGTAGATGATATACTCGCCATCACCACACACCACCACAAACCTAGAAATTACAGAAGCCAGGGAGGGAAGTACAGAGGACCAACGACATACAAAAGAATGATTCATATTTATGGTATAGTATTTCTGATCACAAATGTTATTTCAGTTGACTGCTACAATCGAACCTAATATCTTTTAAAGTTACATATTTCTTTGAATACAGAGCTAGATGTAAATATTCTACCCAAAAATCCAAAGGAAAATTATGAAGATGGGGTTATTGCTGACAATGTTACGGCGTTGCTTTCTCTTACAAACAAAGGTGACTGGGGACAGGAAGATGAGAAGGGCTGGGGCTGTGTGGGGGAGGATTCCCCTAACCCAGCTACTATTTGTTCAGCACCAAGATGCCTAGTAGTTTGCTCACTACATTTATACCCACAGAAGGCCCTATCTTGTTGCAAGACTAGGTTCATTTTAAGGCTGATCATTCAAATGAATAAAAACATCTCACTCCAGTGAGATGTTTCCAGTGAGATGAAAATTTCAATGACTGTTAAATTTGTCAAAATAAACAGGATATTTTAGCACTTAAATATTGAGTAAAAATAGAACGTTGCAGTCAAAATTTTCTCAACAGACGCAAAGCAACCCTCTTTAAAGGTTCTAATTTAGAACACTTTATTGGCTGCTATTGGATTGCCAAAGGTGAAATGCAAAACAGAGCAAAAAAATGTTTTATGATATTAAGGGAAAAATATATGTATTAATCTTCATAAAAAGATTTTATGACAAATAATCATGAATACCATTTACTGAACTAAGCAGCATACTTGGTTTACATAGTTTATCTTCCTTAATACTCAGAACAGCATTATAAAGTGCCCAGATCTATTGTAAAATAATTTTTAAAGCTCCACAGGCTTAAATTCATCATGCTAGCAACTCTTCTCTCACAAGATATGTGGTGCTTTATAAATCTTAAGGGAGGAACAGAACTGATGGTTCAAATTGAAGAAAAAGATTTATTGCCAATCCCAAAACTTTTTCAAAAGATATATAGCTAGAGCCAGCTTTTCTGCTTAAAGAGCAATGAGTCAGCAAACACCGAGAGCACACCTACTAAGTCTCAGCATGAGATGTGACCCTTGCCCTCGGAGGGGCACAAGGACACCGACCCAACACATCTGCAATAAGAACAAACCCAAACTATTTAACTGTTCAAAACTGTGCCGTGGGACCAGGCCAGGAAGGTAAATACGCCTCACCTCGCATGCCAACTCGACTGACTGGCCTGGCTGCACTGAGGACTGTGAGGCCAGAACAAAAGCTCCGTGAGGACTGCCCACCATCGGGCAGCAGTGGACATGCTGTGGACACGCAAACCCTAGCTAACTTACACAGGAGCTCAGAGAGATTTTGGTGCCGGCTTACCGCCCATTAGGATTGTGCTGAATCGTCTGAGGGTATATTTCACAACTGCCCATATCCTTTACTGCCAGTGGCAATCTTTCTCCATCTTTAATTTCAGCATCTCCCATTGCTTTTAGGTTGGCCTGCTGCACTTCTGAATGCTTGGCCCAAATTATCTTTCCATTGGCATCCATGGACATGGCAGGTTCCTCCCGACCAAGCTGAAAGAATGACAAATGGCTCTTAGCAATCAAAAGGAAAACAAAACCACAACACAATTAACATTTTCTATTTTCATTTAACAGAGGGTTCCTTTCTTCCGCTTCAAATCAAATCTCCAGTGCTTAATCTCTTGTGCTTAATGGAAAAGTTCCAGTTTAACAAAGCTAACTGGTGACTTAGAGAATGACTGTACTGAAACACATGGAAAGTTGCTTCTCCTGCGTCATAACTGGAGATTACCTTAACAATGATACTCCCTTCATCATAGCCCAGAGCGACATTGTTGGACCCTCTCAGACTGGCCACACACCAAACCCTCTCCATTCCGTAATTCAGCGTGCTCTCAAGGCGGTATGTGCTTGAATGCCATATACGCACGGTTCCTAAAAAGAAGTATTTCCTTTTAATTTGAACAGCCAACAATAATTTACACCAGATCCCAAAGTCCTTATATTCAAATAGAAAACACTTTCTAGCAGCTTATTTTTTTTAATCTATAGTCTGTAAGTGATCTTATAAAGCAACATAAATAAATTAGTAATAGAAACTTTGTAAGAAACTAAAACTAAGAAATGTAATGTTAAGTGTGAACTAATGACAGGATTTCCTGGGTACAGTGCCTACTATGTGCTAGGTGTTTTATACATGTGATTTCTTTTCATCTTTTCACTATAATCCTGTAAAGTGGCTATGTCTGATCCCACTTCATAATTTGCTCAAACCACACATCCATGAAGTGACAGAATCTGAATTTGACTCCAGGTTTTAGACTCCAAAGCACAGGCTTCTTCAGTTTTTCGCTAGGCTTTTTCTGGTTGTCCTCGTATTTAAGTAACAGTCAAAACACACTGGAATGATGACGATGATGTCCATTTACTCTTTTATAACTTAAGTGTTCTACTCTAACAAAAATATTAAAACTCCATGGAAACCTTCAATTACAATGAGGGCACTCCCTGACTTACATATCTACTTAGTAATTGCAAGCATACATTTCCAACTTACCATCTTCTGAACCTGTGATGATGATTGGCAACTCAGGATGAAAACTGGCACAAGACACATTTTGGGCATGTCCCTCCAGTGTCTGTACACATGTTTTATTCTGTAATCAAGACCCAGAAAACATTTTTATTAATGAAAAACAAATAACTCATCTTTAATTTTCCCAGTGCACATGTACATTATAAATCATAATGGTTAAGACAATCTAAATAATATTCAATACTGACATTTTGAAATAGAATTATCCTGTGTGTTCATATTTCCTCTTATTATTTGATAATATAGGCAAATGTAAATATCACATTTAAAGACAAACACACACACACCACCACCACCACCACCACCCCCAACAAAAGATCTCTCGTTTGTTAAAAAAATATATAAGTATTTTTTCCCTGAATTCCTAAGATAATGTCTAATATTTTTATTCTGTATTTAAATACAAATTTAAATAAGTTCCTGGGTGAAACTGGTTTTCTAGGCCTCACTTTATTAATTATTTGGGGAAATTTGATGTGAGAAACAAATTAAATTTAACAAAATCTTGAAGATAAAAAGCATAGTAAGAAGAGTTCATAACTAGGTTTACAAGAATCTATGCAACAAAATGGTTGTACCACGGCTATGTCATGACATTATTCTTTGATCTAGTTTTCAAATATAAACGGAAGTCTGCCAGTGAGGATACTAGAAGAGGTAACAATTCATTTTAATTAAAATGTTAAAATTTTTAATTTCTACTATTAAATGAAAAATAAACATGATTATTTTAATTTTATTTTTAAAATCTTGATAGGCTTTTTTTTTTTTCTATTTTTATGGAGAATTCTGGGATTACACAGTTTAGGTGCAAGTACTGAGGCCTTCAGTTTATTATGCTATGAACACAGTTCAACCACCTAAATTTTAATTGTCCTATAAGAAACAGTAAGAAGCATGTCTGACATCTGGCAAGTAAGGTTACAAAAGAACTATACCTGATAGTCCCATATTTTAACCAGACGGTCATCTGCACCTGAAATGAGGTATGGTTTGTCGCCACCACTGTAGTAATCAATGCAATTGACGCCTTTCTCATGTCCCTCCAAAGTGAAGTTCGGTGAGGAAGAGCCCAGCTGCCATACCTTCAGAGAACAACAGCATTTGCCAGTCAGTATGCAGACTTGCTTTTCAGAAGACAGCTCTATCACACTTCTGACATATTATATAAAATGTGAAAGCCCAGGAGAGAGAAGCTACATTGTTTTTCACCTGAATTTCCACGGGGGCAGAATCACTATGGTATAATCTGAAAATGCCAATTTCCAGGCTTTAATCCCCAGAGATTGTGATTCATTCAGATTGTGGCTCTACAATGAAGCTTAGGAATCTGTTTTTAACAGACACCCCGGGTGATCCATAGGCTACACTTTGTGAAACACTACTTGAAGGGTAGAAAATGATTTTATGTGAGATTTAATATAAAGCTAAAGAAAGTGGATTTAGTAAGCTATACTAAAAGGAGAACATTACTCCTGAATTAAAAAATTAAAAGTATGGAAAAGTACACAAACATTACTATAGCACTGGTACTGAGCTTTATCTTTACAAATATTTAATGAGCACCTACTATATGAGAGACCCTGTGGGAAGTATAAAGATGTGTAGACAAATGTTTACCACCTCCTGTATACAACAAACTTTAGTACAACCAAAGATAAGCAATTCTTATTCTCAAAATACACGTAATTTAGTGAAAAAAAGTTCAAAACTAATTTCAAAGTTTCCAACCTATGTCAAAAGCAAAGATAATCCAATGAAAGAAAAAAAACCCTAAGATATTCAGACATGTAACATTTAATAGTTAAATTGTCAGGCAAATAGCACATAACATTTTATATAAGTTAAAGGAAGATAAAAATGTTATATAGCTATAAGCATATACATGTTATCAAAAGTCAATGCAATATATAATTTTAAATCTATGCATACAGAGGTATTTTAAATACTGCAATGGAAAAAGGAATATGACTGCATTCACGACGACATGTATGAAGCATCTGGTACTGGCGAGGCACCATGCATCTTGCTAATAAGTGTCTGTCTGGGGGAAAAGGGTGACAGTTCCTGCCCCCAGCATCAACGTTTCAGGGGATAAAGATTTCAAAGACACATTATTATTCAATGTGAAGGCCGTAATAGAGGCAAAAAGCAATGGAGGGAATGGGATGAGCATGACTGAATCTGTCTAGAGGTGAAATGGACATTTGAAGAGAGCTTCGCAGAGTAAATAATTGTGCTAAGCCTTGAAAGATGAGTAATTCTCCAGAGGAAAATAAATCAGGGAGAATAAAGAATACTGCAGGCAGAGGGAACAGCTAAGTAAGGTATAATTCTGTGAACACTCATGACATCTAGAGAATGGTGAGTAGACCAGGATTACAGGACATATCTCATAATATCAGCTGAGGCTAGTCTTGGAAACCCTTGTATTCTGCACTAAGGCTTTTGGACTTTATCCTTAGGTTGGCAACTGATAAGATAGAATTCATGTTTTAGAAAGATAACTGGCTGCAGTATGGAAAAATGGAGTAAGGAAAGAGAATGGAGGCAGATGAAATTTAAATATAAAACATAAATAATCAGCATAAGTCAACAACGTATACACTGAAAGGAGAGGAAATACTAACCTAGAGAATTTATGGGCATTTTTCTTATGCTGGGTTTGCAGAGGTTTAAAAGTCTTCCAACATATTGCTTCCACATGGGAAAAAACACTCCTTCATTAAGAACACCGAGTTGCCACAATATTTTTCTAAATAGATCCCTTCTAGATCAAAACGAGAAGTCCTATTTTGACTTCAAAATGAGCTTCTGAGAGAAACTTCTAAGATGGAAATAACTGGGCAACCAGTAGCAAAACACCTAAAAGAACTACGTTTCACCAATAACCATACCTGACACAAGAGGTGGGAACCTACCTTGATGGTCCTGTCCAAAGACGCGCTGGCAAACTGATTGTTATCTTTGGGGTTGATCACAATCTGCATAACATAATGGGTGTGTCCCTCAAACACCTGTGAGCAAGACCACTTTTTATCCCAGTCCCAGAGCTTAATAAGCATGTCATCTAGGCCAAAAGAAAGTCTCAGGTTAGTTGCAATTCCTATTTATTTTATTCAGAACTAAGACGTCTTTGTGCTTTTAAGGCAGCAAATCTAACACGAATCATACATTCTATGACTTACAGAAATACAATCAGAATGAATAGGTTTTTCAAAGTCCTTATTTATTCTAAGAATAAACTCTACAGAAAAGTAGAGATAAAACAGAGAAATTACTAATAGCAAATATAAAAATTTCATGGAAAAATTTTTGAAAGACTCTGGGCTTTACAGAATGACAAAAGAGTAATACAACTTCGATCAAAGTGTGACTGAATAATGACAGCAATGACTATTTAGGGAATAAGCCTTATAATAATACAAGATTGGTTTAAAGAGGTTTTGAGTTACTTCTCAAGTTTTAACTTAAAAATGTTTCAAAGAGCTATTACCAGTTCAGTGCAACTTGTCTTAATTGCCCTCCAAAAGGTCCACTGTTTTATACATAACACCAAGGAGCAAACTAGTCTGGTACAAAGGTAAAACTGTCTAGGGTATGTGGCAATCTGCTGAAAGCTCACTCATTAGCATGTAAATTAGCTCTGTGTTCAGCAGACATATGAAGACCTTTGGGAATTGGAACAATTTCTATACAAATCCTAAGTAGAGTTGATATGTCATTAAAATACAAAAGCAAGCAGCATGGATAGCAAGTTAATGGATTTAAATAGTTTAAAGGCTGCTTGGAATTAGAACTCTACTTGTTAACAGCAGTAAAGAATTGCATGTCTCACTGAATGAAAATGAATTACTCAAAGAGATGCACATGACCAAAAGGGGTCACTCTTACCGCTACTAGTTAGAATGAAAGGCTGGGTGGGATGAACAGCGATACAGCGAATGTAGTCTGAGTGCGCTTCAAACATATGAACTCTCTCCAGAGTATTGTAATTGAACACTCTAATCTGCATGTCATCCTAGAAATGGAAATTTAAAAGCCATCATTACTGTTAGGAGGTAAAATGCACAGAAACGTCTACTATGGGCTCGAGGTATAAAGTTCATGTTTCTAAACATTACACTAATTAACAAAAACAAGTCACGAATCAAAATTCTGCAACTCGTGTATATAATCACGACCAATTCAGAAAATGGGATTAGAAATTCATATAATTACTTACCGCTCCTGTCACAACCCAATTCTTCCTTGCAACAAACTTTGCAGCTCGAACAGGAAGATCACACACTTCAAATGTTTTCACCAGTGTCTTTAAAATTTAACAAGAATATACACTTTGAGTTATGAAAAAATAACTGAAAAAAATCTATTCTATTATATTTAAAACATAGAATTATTTACATCACTTTTAATTTAAAAATATCCTCAGGCTAAAATATGAAAGCTCAATAGTCAAGTGAAAAAAACAGACCATTTTTTTTTTTAACAGATTCAAAATTAAAATACTTAAAAAAGATAAAAGAAAGCAAATGTCCACAAGATGAAATTACAGATCCTCTACACTCCAGCCCTTCTCTACTTCTCTAGCCTCAATGGCTGCCCCCAACCTTACATTTGCTCCTGTTCCCTCTGCCTGAAAACCCACCCACAGAACCTTATACTTCCCTTTCATAACTTAGCACCTTCATAATTATATGTTTAACGTCAATCTTTCCTGCTAAGCTCCCTGAGTGCAGAAATCTTATTCATCACTATATTCCCAGAGCCTAAAACAGTGGCTGGAAAACAACCAGTGTTATAAGTATTTGTTGAATGAATTAGCTCTTAGTTTCTTCTTTTTAGAATTAAACCCATGAACTCATAAACTCATAAAAAGATACAATTCTTTTGCACACTTTAGCATATGCTTCCATACAACAAATGCTCTTTATCTTTTTTTAGGGAAGTATGAGAGCACAGCAATTTAGATGTCCCTTCAACTGTTCACAGTGGAGTAATATACACAGGATAAAGGTAGAAAACTAGGAGACCCTCTTGGAAAAAAAAAGCAGGGATGAATGCATTTCTTTGTTCTCCCACTTTGATCCTGGTTCCTTAAAATTCTAACAATCAACTTCCATTTTTCAATCTCTCTTTCTGTATAGAGTAATGAAAACATTATAATCTTACTGATTGATTGGCCATGTGTACTAAATAAAAAGAATAGGAATGGTTCATAAGAACTGTTGAGAAGTTCTGGCTTGAGAAGATTCTTCAGACAAATACTGAATAAATGGGGACATAACGCTCCAACTTGCACAACTGCTACCAGCTAACTGTGATAGACACTGAGAACAGACACAACTTGCAGTCTATGAGATGACAGACAAATCCATGAAAGCTCACGAGGAGCCAACAACCCAGGGATCTGCTGAGCAGTAACAATAAAGTAGCAACAGAACAGTCGTGGTTCAGGTCCATGTTAAGTGCTGTGGCTGATACACATGAAATGAGGGATGGTGCCCATACTCTAGAAGCTAAACAATCTAAAGAGGAGGAAATGCTACACACTCAACATATAAACTCCCAGTGTAAGTTAGGAAAACAATGACGAACACACGTCTGGCAGCACATAGGTCTCATACACAGTTTTCCCTAATTTGATTTGGTCCTTTTGACAATCCTGTGCTGTAGGGACGGAAACAATATCATCATTTCAGATAAATAAACTGAGCCTCCACATGCTTACAAGGCTTGCCCGTATCTCTTAATTAGCAGGATAGCTTCAACTTCTAACATACTGATTTTTAAACCATTGTAGCCACCACCTTAAAGAGTATATAATATCCCTTATTTGAAATTCAAGTACATTTGAATTTCATTCCAAAAACCTTTTTGCCTTTTTAAAGAATTTTGCTCTCGATATACATGAATGGCAAGTAACTCCTGTTGATAATTGGAAAAAAAAAAAAATCAGGGAGAACCAAAAATCGATCAATCATCAACAGACTTACTGAGTAGCAACTGTTCTACTGTGAGCCTGACTGCCAGGTACGTACTTGGGGCAAGTGAGGGAAATAAGACTAGGATGATCCCTGCCCTCATTGAACCTCCATTCGTGAGGGAAAGAAGAAAATTAAACAAGATATTTCCAATGAGATAAATTATGCAAGTACAAGCAGACAGCCTTGCAGGAGGGCACAGAAGGGAAGGGTACAAAAGAGAAAAAGGAGGCAAAGTAGATGACCCAGGTAAAGTAGAGTAATGTTACAGTAAAACCTAGAGAAAGATAAAGGAGGTACACTGGGCTTTCGAATGTACTACAGTGTATATAAATAAGGAATGTGCTGTGTATACACACAAAACAAAATTTTAAATGCTTAAAAAACAATATACTACAGTAAATCGACAGAGCTGAGACATGGCTAAATGGAGATGATAGAGAGGGTCGCTAGGAAGAATTAGGAAGTGTGGTGGGTGAGGCATCAACGTATCTGTAAAGCATAAAATCAGAAAGTTTTTAAACATTTGCATGGAGAAGTAGACCAAAAATAAAAAACGGAATGCATATTATCTGCATCAAGGCAAAAGGAATTCACAAGGTCAAGATGTGAAACTGCAAAGGACATAAATCCTGAAATAGTGATATAGTAAGAATGGAATGTTTATTATTCAGTATTTAACAATTATTGAGCACTTACTATGTGTCAGGTAATGTTTCTAGGCCCTGGGACACAGCAGAGAACAGAGTGCTAATAGGTATAAAATGTCACTGATGAGGTCTTGGTTTAGTGTGCAGTCACTGCTGTGTCAGGATCGTGACATAAGACTGTGACGGCGTTTGCAGGTTCACTCCTGACCTTGGCTCCCTAAGCCTACTGCTGCCATCCTCAAATGTGAATTTTCTGAATTTTAAGAACTGAATCTTGGACGTTGAGGATAATTACTGTATAACCAGACACATAACTGTATGGTATATGTTCTGTACTTTGATAGAAAAAGATTAAGGGATGGTCAAGAAAGACTGGAAAATATGAGATAAACTAATTTGAAGGATACATTATTCACTCAGATGAAAGAACAAAACAAGCATTTAAGGCAAGTATAAAATGCATATTCTCATATGTGTAATCAAAAGCTTATTACAAATATTTCTGATATAATCTATAATTCATATGGCTATTTGAAAATTATCTGCGTATCATTATGTCGAGCAGTTAGAAAAAAAGTAAAATTAAAAATGCCACTCTTAAGATTGTTAGAATATTCACTGAATGGAAAATTAAGTACTATTAAATTCTTTAGCTAAAGCAAGTGATTTTATATTGGTTTTAGTTTCCTTAATTTCAAAAAAAAAAGCTAATACTACCTACATCAGAATTTAACATTTAAATAGTGCACATAACAAGCCCAGAACAATTTCTCCCACAAGATATTCCCTTATAAATGTTAGTTCCTCTATTGAAAATTCTTTGTAGCAATTTGAGAAAGCAGTCTGCATATAGCTACTGGACTCTGTTATGATATTTCTTATCTCTCATTATAAACACAGTCTAACACAGTGTTTCCAATAAAGTCCTTAAAAATTCCTACCTGTGTTTCATGATTCCAAACGCACACACTGCCATTGTAAAGACTCGCCAACATCCATGGCTCTGTGGGGTGCAAATCCACACTCTTAACTCGATCAGATCGAGCAGTTAACTTTCTCTTGATATCAAGTCGTAGAGGCTAAGAAGAAACAACATTAAAAAACAACAACATTAAATTTCTATGCCAAATAAAATATGTTTGAGATCTTAACTAAAAACAGTGCATTAACAGGCCTTCAAAACAATTCAGATTTTACTTTGCTAAATTGTAGACACAGTTTCAAGTCTAAACAGTTGGATGGAGAAGCAGACCAAAAACAAAAAACAAACCCATACCTAAAATAACCAACAACAAAAAACCGAAATGCATATTATCCACATTAAGGCAAAGGAATTCACAAGATAAATTCTTCTACTTCTTCACTTATATATATAAAAAATATACTTTAAAATTTTTAATTTATAGCAACAGTTGTCAAACTTTTGGTCTCAGGACCCTTTATACTCTTAAAAAATTTTAAGGATCCTAAAAAGCTTTTGTTTATATGGGTTATATCTATTAATATTTACCAAGTTAAAAGTTAAAGTTGAGACAACTTAAAATACTTATATATTAATTCATTTTCAAATAACAAAAATAAACCCATTTCATGTTAACTTCAATAATGTATTTTTATTAAAAATAACTATATTTTCAAAAGAAATTTAGTGAAATTTAGCAATATTTCACATTTTTGCAAAACTTTAAATTCTGACTTAACAGAGGGCAGTTAGTTTTTCATATCTGCTTTGGCAACATGTTGTGATATGCTGTTTTGGTTGATGTATATGAAAAAAAAAAAACCTGGCCTCACAAAGAAATGTAGTTAGAAAGAAACATTTTAATACTTTTTTCAAGTAATTATGGATATTCTTCTTTGATATCACACCAAAACTTAACAAGTGGTAGTTTCTTAAAGGTTGGTTGCAGTATGAAATCTGAAACCATATAAATGAACTTTTTATACATACTTAAAACTCATCGGTTTATTCTGTATTTTTATTTAAGTTATAAATTTTCAATTACAGTTGACATTCAACATTATATTAGTTTCAAGTATACAGCATAGTGGTTAGACATTTAAATAATTTACAAAGTGATTCCCCCCAGTAAGTCTAGTACCCACCTCTAGTCTGTATTTTGAATAGATCTTTCACCCATGTTTCATTTTGTAATATCATGCATTGGTCATTTGGATGACCAAAATGTTGGTTCACTGAATTATGCAAATATTCCAAATATTGACAGGTTTCATTATACAGTATCAAAATCACATTCATTAATATCACCATCAACCTCAAATCATAAGTTTTTAAGTATTAATTAGAAATCTTTTAAGGTCAATTATAGAAGTTTTCTAAAATTCTAACCTTCACTGGAAAGCTCTAATTTTATAATCAGCGACAAATACTGTCAATGATCAAATAACTTCTTTTAGTTTTTAGAAAATGTCTGCTAAATTATCAAGTCTAAACAATCACAGTTTGTCAGCCATTGTTTCAAGTAAAGCTAGCAACTTAAACAGAATGCAGCACAAGTGCTTTATGCGTACTTCCCATTTCATCACACAGAATTAAACGGTGTATACACTCAAGTGTTGAGATGCAATAAAATTAATTTTTACTACATCAACGACATTCTTAATGAAACTGGCTTTAAAAAAACAAACAAAAAGCTGTGTGATAGTGAAGAACATACTATCAGTACAATTTGGTGACACTGAGCCAGCAGTTTTACCTTCCATTAATTTACACCATCAGTACAAATATCAACATCGTGAAAAGGGCCAATAGTGTCTTACCATTAGGAAAATAGTTTTAATCTGTGGACCTCTTGAAAGAGTATACAGAAGACTCCTAGGAGATTGTTGACTATACTTTGAGAACCCTTGGTTTACAGAATACCTAGTAAACATAAACTATCTACTAAATCACAATTTCTGCCCATGTCATTAGCATCACATAAGAAAATATTCTTAAGAAGAGTTATTCATGGATTCTTAGTAAACCTAAACAATAATATTAATCAAAACAGTATGGTATTGGCATAAAAACAGACACCGAGATCAATGGAACACAATAGAGAGCCCAGAAATAAACCCACACATACATATGGTCAATTAATTTATGACAAAGGAGTCAAGAATATACAATGGGAAAAGGTCAGTCCCTTCAATAAATGGTGTTGGGAAAACTGGACAGCTACATACAAAACAATGAAACTGAACCCCTATCTTACACCATACTCAAAAATTAACTCAAAATGGAATAAAGACTTTAAGGTAAGACAGGAAACCGTAAAACTCCTAGAAGGATACGTAGGAAAAAAGCATCCTGACATCTGTCTTAGAGATGATTTTTTGAATGACACCAAAAGCAAAGGGAACAAAAGCAAAAATAAACACGTGGGATGACATCAAACTAAAAAGCTTCCACTCAGCAAAGGCAACCACCAAAAAAAAAAGAAAAAGCAACCTACAGAAAGGGAGAAAATAATTGCAAATCATATACATGACAAGGGACTAATAGCCAAATCATATAAAGACCTCATACTAGTCAACAGCAAAACAAAAAAAAATCCAATTTAAAAATGTGCAGAAGATCTGAATAGATATATTTCTAAAGACATACAGGTGGCCAACAGGTACATGAAAAGATACTCAATATCATTAATCATCAGGAAAATGCAAATCAAAACCACAATATCACCTCACACCTGTTAGAATGGCTATTATCAAAAAGACAAGAAATAATGTGTAGATGAAGATATGGAGAAAAGGGAACCCTTGTGCACTCTTGGTGGGAATGTAAATTGGTGCAACCACTATGGAAAACAGTACGGAGGTTCTTCAAAAAATTAAAAATAGAACTACCATATGATCCAGCAATTCCACTTCAGGGTATTTGTCCAAAGAAAACAAAAACACCAACTCTGAAAGATATATGCATCCCCATGTTCACAGCAGCATTATTTACAATAGCCAAGACTTGGAAACAACCCAAGTGTCCATGAATGAATGAATGAAGACAGACACACACACACAATGGAATATTATTCAGCCATAAAAAGAATGAAACCTTGGATCTTGAGGGCATTACACTAAATGAAATAAGTCAGACAGAAAAAAACAAATACTGTATGATCTCACTTATATGTGGAATCTTAAAACAAAAACAACAACAACAACAACAAAAACCAAGTGTTCTCTATCTGTTCATAGAGAACATACTGGTGGTTACGAGAGGAGGCTGGGGGATCAATGAAATGGGTGAAGGGAATCAAAGGGAACAAACTTCCAGTTGTAAAATAAATAAGTCATGGGGATATAATGCACAGCATGGTGACTATAATTAATAATACTATGTTGCATATTTGCAAGTTGCTAAAAGAGCGGATCTTCAAAGTTCTCATTATAAGAAAAAACAAATATTTGTAACTATGTATTGTGATGGATGTTAAATAGACTTATTGTGAACATTTCACAAGATATAGAAATATCTGATCATTATATTGTACACCTGAAACTAATATAATGTTATATGTCAATTATACCTCAATAAAAAAAAAATTAAGTTCTTTGAAGAAAAGCAGATTTTGGCAACAATATTAGTAAATATTAGGCAATGTAATGTGTGATCAACACGGGTTATATCCACGTCCATGAAGGCCTATGGAGTCAAAATAAGTGTGTTTATATTATTTTAATGGATTTAAGTTACAGGAACCTAATGAAAATTAGAACAATTTTAAACAAGAACTAAAATACTCTTTCAAACCAGAAAATACTAATAGTTTAAGACAGCTTTTTTCAACCTGGATTCCTCATCTAAACCACAGAACAGATAATGATTTAAACAACTATTTTCTCAATTCTCCCAAGGATACTATTCTAGGAGAAAAGCTAATTCATTACATACAGGATGCCTCAGGGCAGTAGGCTTAATTCTCTCTTGGAAGCAAATTGACAAAGACTAATTTAAAACATATTTCCCCTTCAACAGGTCTTAAACACAACCTAAAAGTTTATCTGTCAGGTTGAGTTACCGCCAAATCTTTATTTTTGTGATCTTCCATGATGATGATGAGTGGGACAGAAATTTAAGGACACTTTCAACACAAAATGAAGGCTGCTGGACAATTTCAGCACAGATAATGTCCTGAGACAAAGCAAACACTTCACAGGGCTTTTATTCATTGTTTTGCATCTGTATCAACTGCGGGTCACCGATTACTTCGAACCTTGTTCTTCTATACATGCCTCCCTCACTTTTAGCGACAACCTATACCTCTCAATCTACTTTAAAAGACCAGAGTTCTCTGGCTCTTCTCTACAATCACCACAAAAATGTTTCCAGTCATTTCTCCTGATCTCAAACTTTCTACTTTCAAACTATCATCTTCACGTTCTTTGCTCATTCAGGGAAGCAGGACCTTTTACTTCACCCATTTCTGAATTTTGCCCCATTAATTATCATAAAAAATTTTACCTCCTTTTTCTGGTCTCTTCAGAATCAACAAACATGACATGTGTCTACTATGTGCCAGGAACCATGGTGGGGCTTTCACATAAGCCATCCCACCTCATACTTTAAATCCTCTGGTAAATTGGACACTTAAATCAACTGTACATTTTACCATAAAAATGTCTTAACTGACTGATTACTGAGAAGGTGGATCAGGGGACTGAGCAGTCCCAGTATACTTCTACCTGCACCCAAAGCACAAATCCCAGTTTCAGAAGCACAGCGAGGAGCTCTTGCCGTATTCCTCACAACATTTAAGTGACTACTTTGAATGAGACCTTGTCCTAGGCACTGTGAAGTACAAAGGTGATTAAGGTACTCATTCTGTACCCTCCGTTCTAAACATCTCCCCTCCATCTTCCAAAAGCTGGACTTTGAGGGCGCAGCTTAAAAGCTACTGCCACCAATATGATCTTTCTGATTACTCTAGCCAGACGTATACGGGATGCTGTTAAAATGAAGATTTAATTTGAACCTTTAACATTTGTGCATAGTTCTCTTTTTGCTTTCTAAAGTAGATGCTTCCCAAGGGCAGGATCGTTGCTTATTCATTTTATCTCCACAGCACCGTATGTAAACAGGGGTACTCTGGGTATTATTGTCATCTGGTTCCAGACCATTGCAATAAAGCAAGTCACATGAATTTTTTTGGTTTCCAAATGCATGTAAAAGTTATGCTTATACTATACTGTAGTCTAGTAAGTGTGCAATAGCATTATATCTAAAAAACAACGTACACACCTTAGTTACAAAATACTTTATTGCTAAAAAATGCCAACCATCACCTGAGCCTTTAGCAAGTTGTAATCTTTTTGCTGGTAGAGGGTCTTATCTTTAATATGTACAAACAAACAAACAAACAAAAAATATCTGCAAAGTGCAATAAAACAAAGCATAATGAAACAAGGTATGCTTGTATTTGGGTTATGGGGGTTTACGGACAGACAGTATAATCCAGATCTAGAGAATCATGCTGGATTCAAATTTCAGTTCCACCCTCATTTCAAATGTGCAACAGTAGACAGATAGGTTTACTTCACGTCTCTCAGGTTTGACATAAGTAAAAGCGTCATAACACTATTAAGTACCTCTTAGTATTATGAGAAATAAATTCAGTGTTAAGCAGTTAGAACAGTGCCTGATCTATTGTAACCACTGCACAAATATTAAGTCACTCTCCCAGTTGTGAGAATTAGAGCACACAGTAAATACCCTATGATAAATAAGTGAATAAAGAAATTAGCATTTTGAATCTTATACAAAAAATTTTAAATGTGTTAACGAATGAAGGAAATATTTTATTATAAAAATACGTTCTTAAATGTAAAAATTGCAAAAGAAAACTAAATTAGGCAGATCCAAAGGCCTTTTCCAAAAATGTCCATTACTGAAAGCACAGCAGACCCCAGACCAAAGCAGGTAGTAATATGAGGTGGTATAAGTAAGACACTTGAAGTCTTGCTCAGGAGCCCTTAACCTGGGGACTCAAGAAAGTTCATGGATGGCGGTGGGGGGTGTCTTTGTAATTTACGTAATGCTGTGTTTCTCTATGCATTTTTCTGAGAGTATCCAAAACTTTCACCAGTTTCCCCAAGGAATCACTCTCTGTTGTAGTTCTAACTCTGCCTCAATTAGCCTGTACAAACTTAGTTTTAAGTTTTTTTTAACTGCAAGATGAACAACTTGGACTTAATTCCTAAGACCTTTAAGCTCCAAAAATCTTTGAACCTGTGCTTCTTCACAAGTGGAAAAAAAAAGGGCAGGAAAATGTTTAAATATAAAACATTGACTTTCTTCCATTTTTTTCAGAAAAGGTATTTTCACACTACTGTATTTTGTTTCCTTATTATTGTAACACTCTTGTGCAAAAGTATTTCAGCGCATTTTGGGGATGAGGGTGATAATTACAAAAGTGCCCTTACGACTGACATTTCCACCAGCCACTATATTTGCAAATGCAAAAAAGCAGGCCAGTTCTATAAACAACCCTCTAACCCTTCTTTCCCTCCAGTAACCTAAGCCAGAATCCCAAAGCAGTTGAAATTCCACTTTTGACTCCATATACACTTTACTTTCTTGCTTGCTTCTCTGCTTAAGTCCATAACTTGTGGTCAGCACACACTATACCAGTAATAAAATAAGTTCAACATGAATGCAAGACCAGCTGTCACCGTGTCAAGGGCAGAATGAGGTAGTTTTGCCAAAGCCTTCCACGAAGTTCGTTTTCGGCCTCTTGTATGTATTTCCCTACACCACGGACCCCGCTGCGCACCAGGAGCTCTGTCAAACGCCCTGAGCACCGGAGAAGTTAGTGACCTCTCAATTCCAGGCACGGCCTCCCCAAACCATCCGGGTCTCCGGGGTCCCACCGCCTCCTCCATCACAGATCTCAAACTGGCCCAGGACCCCGCAAGGCCTGAGGCGGGGGCCGCAGCGGGAGCCCAGACGGCTTCTTACCGCGGCCCCAAGTCCAGGAGCCCCAGGAACTGGCCTCAGCCGAAGGGGCCTTGCTCCCTCCTGCAGGGTCTGGACCTACCATGTCTCCGTCGGTCCCAGGCCGTCCGCCCTCACTTGAAACCGGCAACACAACCCCTGAAAAGACCCACCGACCCGCTGACCCGCCGACTGACTGACGTGGAACTTCCGTAAGACAGTTCTCGCGATGTAGGGGACCAGCGCGAGCGCCTGCGCAAACCAGGCGTAGGCCTTAAGTGTCCCAAGCCCCTCCCCAGTTACCTAGGCAACGGAGCCATCCTGTTGCCGCGTGAGCAGGGAGGTGTGGCCTCGGCCATCAAGGGCAGTGGCCGGGTGCTGCTGAGCCCGGACGGGAACTTGAAAGCCGAGAGATACGTAAAAAAAAAAAAAAATGGGAAAGACGAAATGTTTAATCCCTGCTGGACGCTAATGGCAGGGGAAGCTCCCCTTATAGTGAAGTTGTATCCCAGAGGCTGAGAAGCGCTGTCGGGCTCTGACTGAGGGGAGGGATGGGGAGAGAGATGAAGGCGAGGCAAGGCTCTAAGCCCACAGTATTCTGATGGGCTAGAGATAGAGGCCCAGAGACTTCTCTGCGGGCCCTGGACTTGGCTGGCGCTGATTGAGGCTGGAAAGATTTGAGCGGGACTCCGGGCTGAGCTTCAGGCCTCTGAGGTCAGAGGGAGGTGAAGAGCCTTCAGTTCTGGAGCTCCCCGGAGATGGGACTACCAGCTGCACACGATCCCTTTTTATTGGGCATCGACTGTGTTATTCATTCACCAATGTGTGTCTATCCTCAGCTGTGTGCCACATGAAATCTAAAGGATCCCTATTTTACTGATGAGGAAACTAAGGCTCAAAGAAGTTCCCTGGCCAAGGCTGCATCTTAAGCAGTAGAGTCAGTATTTGATCCCAGACCCCTATGTCCTCAAAGCCCTGTGCTCTTTCTACTGCATCCAAGTATCTCTTCATTAAGGTAGTTGGACTCTAGAATAAAGATCTGCACCACTGCCAACCACCCTTCACCTTCCATTTCTGCTTTTCTTCTTTTTTTAAATACCAGGGGCCAAATAAAACGTGTCCTCTGACTACATATAAATGAGTACCTCTGGCCTGAGGGAAGCCTTGGAGGTTTTCTTAGACCTCTAGATTTTCAGAAATGCAAAAATAAATGAATAAAAATAAAAATATCTGTATTGAAAGTGACAGTCAGAGGAAGACATGGACTCTGAATCAGTAATTTGGCTTTTAGGATCTTTGCTGCTAATATGATCTCTTCGTGGGCTTCAGTTTTCCTCATTAAAAAAAAAAAATTAGGTTGAATAATTTCTAAAGACCCTTCCCTTTAGTACCATTTTGTGTTTCCGTCATATTCAATAGTAGAAAGAAGAGTGGGTCTGGAACTGGATTTTAGTGCCTGCAGTGTGATGTTATGATATGTAAATTGAGACTAATTGAATACTTTGCTTATGCTTTTGAGGATCACAAGAGTCGAAAATTTTACAAATATGAACTATACCTAATTTGCTTGAACTGGAGCTTCCAGTATTTCTGATTCATGGATACTCTTACACTTGAATAAGTATCTTCAGACTTTGCACAGTGCCAAATAATACAAAATAAAGTGATAGATCATCTGTCTTCTCAAGGAACTAGTTGAGAATACTCAAATTCTTGTATTCCACTAGGTACCCAAGGATTTACCTAGCTGGTATTGATGAGGGGCTGAGCAATCAAGTGTCACACTCACCTTGACTATATCTTTTGTCATTTTTTCCACTACAGTTAAGTAACATTCAGTTCTGCAGTTCTGTACTGAGTAACATTCTGTACTCTAAATTCATTCTTTAAATCATTACATACTGAATTTGGCTATATTCATTGAGAAGGGTGGTGAGGGAGAAGGATGGAGAGGAAGGATGTGGCTAAAACTGAAAAGATTTTTAAATAGGGAGGAACTGGGCTTTGATTCAGTACGCAATTGGGAAACACTGGGCCAGAAAAGAAGCTGGTTCATATCCGATCCCATAAGATATGCCTTTTATAGATGTGTATGAAGAAATGGATTGGGACAGTGAGATACTTCACAGGTTTTGGGGAAGTGGGTGTGGAAATAACAGTAATAATGAATAACTTTATTGAGTGCCCACTATGTACCCAGCATTGGCACGCAGAAGCACTTTGTACGCTGCAGTTTAGATTGTAGTACCAAAATATAGGCATTTTCTCCAACTTATAGATGAGAAACTGAGAACCAAATGGATTAACTAATATGCTCCATGCCACACTGCTCAAGAAGGAGTGATGGACCTCAGATCTGAACCCAAGTCTATCTTGAAAACTAATGCTCTTTTTACCGGACTGTGAGTTCTTCCTCTTTCACTTAGAAGCTAGAATCAACAGGATACACAGATGATTGGAGTTTTTGTGAGTTAAAGGATTGGGAGGCATCCTAATGCTAATGCCTTGAATCGAATGAACCCAGAGGGAATGTCTTTAATTAGAAGAAGAAGTGGAGCCAGTAAATGACACAGAGGGGGAACAATTAGAGTACGACATCTAGGAAAACTGTATGCCGCAGAAAGAAAAGGAAGGACAGAGTCGGGGGACTAGAAGTCTAGATGACTTTGGAGAAGTTAAGGAGGCTCGGTATTTGAAAATAAAAAGAAACCGTTGCCAATGAATTAAATGATTACGAAGACAGTAGTCTTCAAAACATTTTCAGTTGAGTAATGCCAGGGGCAGCAGGTTTGCAAGGGATTAAGAAATGATTGAATGATAAAGTGGAGGTGGTCGCTATTTTACCAGAAGATTAGTTATGAAAAGGCAAATGTTGATGTCTCACTGAAAGTGGATCGATTGTTCCCATGTTTAGGGTGCAGTTAACATTACCTACTTCATGACAGTAACCCTCCAAATGGACGTACATGACTAAATGGACCTTTACAGTGTGAGTAGGAACTAACCGGACGAACATCAAGAGGGTATACACAGGGTAGTCCGAGAGAAGGGAAGTGAGAGTTTGGTTTTTCCAGAGAACTGAAAGTAGTTTAGCATGCCTGGGCCAGAGAACAGGTGGGGGAGGTTGAGAAACAGAACTGGAAAGATAGATGAAGCTCAGCTCCTGAATGTCTATGATTGCCGGTTTAAGGTGTCTGGACTTTATCCTGAAGGGAACCACTAAAGAATGTTAACTAGGGTAATCTTTATGCTCCATTACTGATTCATCATTGCATGTCAGTTATATTCCCCATTAAAGGAAATATTACGGTTATCAGCTAGATTTCTGCTTGCAGTGAATGAAAGTGAGGATTTTGACCACATAATCACATACCAACCATCAACAGACTGAATAGAGTTGGAGAACCATTGAGCTGTCTTCCAAGAATAATGAAGCTTGCGGTTACCCGACACGTAGAGGCAAAAGCTTTGACTGATTGCAAAAGCATTGAGCGACTACAATGTGCTATGCACTTCATATGATTACCACCTGAGAATTTAAAATTGGTTCACACAAATTTACTCCATGTGAGTTTGATGTGGATTCGGGATGGAAGGTATGTTTGCTTTTGTTTACCAGAAAGCATAAAAATCCAGATTTTTAGTCCTGTTTTTGGCGTGGGTGTAATTTTACCTTTTGGAAAATTGCATGAACTTCGTGTTGTTTTAAACATTTTTAGAGGAGTCAGAGTTTAAAGTGAGCTTTGAATGAAATGAAGGAGGTGGTATCACAGATAGGAATTATGAAACATGTGATTTAGGGACCTCAATAGTGTTCCATGCACCCAGACATTCTACCTGGCTCTTCACACGTGGGGTGCTAAGATCACCCATGGCAAATCATAACAAGCAGTCTCTGGAGATTTCTCTGCCCCGGGGTTGTCTTGTGCAGTGAACTGTCTGGGTCTCAGTTTCATTACCCTACAAAATAATGTTGGACAAAATAAACTCTAAAGTCCCTTCCTATTCCAAGCTTCTTTAGACTTTGGAGTCTGTGATTCTATGTTCTTGGTAATTATGTTTCCTATGAATACAGGATGTATTCATAGACATTTTTTTTTACTCCATTCATGTGAATACACAGTTCTTCCTGCATATTTCACAGCGTGCACTGCTGTTTTACTCTGGAAGCAACCTTACATCAGCCAATTTTTGTTGAGGCTTCGTTGTGCTTGGAAACATACTGTACAAACCTGAGGCCCTGGCCCTCAGGGCAAAGAACCTGGTGGGTGTGAGGGGACCAGGAGTAGAGGACCAAGTGTGCACAGTATATGAGGTCCCCGGTGAAAATTCTCTGGCAGCCAACGCTTAACTTTCTTTCCAGAGAAAAGATTTTGCAAAGTTTTACATACAACTTTACGTAAGCAAGTTGATAGGTTTAGAGCAATTATGTTTCCTCAAGAATTATGTCCTTGTAAATGACAGTGCTGCCTATAAATAAATGAATAATAATGACAAATAGCCTGGATATCTGGCATATAGCAGTTACTTTTAAATTAATTGAAAAAAATTTAATGTAAAAGTGAAATATCTGGAGTGACAAGGCACTGCACAGTATAATTTCCACCAAATTGCCCTATTTTACTTTCTTCTAAAGAATTTGTCAGCTCAAGTTGATCTAAGGGCATTACTGAATTTGAATTCAAATGTGGTTCAAGCCCCAAGGTTTAAAAATGAAGTCCTTGGGCTCTGAACTTCTGATATGTTTTTGTAACTGAAAATGATAATCGAAATCATATTGAGCTACATTCCTACAAGGTTTTTCATTTGGTGTCAAAGCAACTTCACATTGATAGTGCTGGATTCATTCACTAGAATCCAATAAAGGTATTGTCTCTAAGAAGAATAAATTGTTTCTTTTGCAAAATATGGCCATACCTTGGTGCATCCGACATTGACAGTGAATACAGATGTAACTCTATCTTGAAGATGTTTCTGTATAAAGTAATTGTTAATTGGATCAGACACACACACACACGTACCTACACATGTAGGGAAAGTCAATATCCGAAGGAAGTGGAAGGAGGTTACAGGTGCTTTTGTTTATTTGTATTGTCTAACTTTTCTATTATAAACTTATACTGTGTAATCCAGAAAACAAATTATTTTACCCAAATATAAAACGTAGCAAAGGAGCTTGTCCTTTGAAGGAAGGCTATTTTGAATCTAACTATAAAGCAAAGATATACTTCTTATTTTCTGCATCAATGTGGATTTTTATTTTATAATGCCCATTTAAGGTGCAACAAAATGATACAGTCATATCCAGGAACGAACAGTTTGCCAAAAGAGAATATGTAATGCCCGTCTGAGTGTTCCAGGGAAACTAGGAGCCAAGTTTTGAGAAAGGAAGTTGTCCTATGGCTTTTTGTTAAGGCATATTCCTGGTACAACTAGACAAGGAAGCAGCTTTATTTGAAGGTTTAAGTTTGCAAGGAGGAAAGAAGAGGCAGTGACCAGGGAGCAGAGGAAGGATGAGAGCCACTAAGGAACCTGGTGGAAGGGCTGTCAGCAGGGCTCAGAGTCAGCTGGCTGTGTTAGTACCACTAGGACGTGGATTAAAATACCAATGGCTAGATACCGTGTTTCCCCGAAAATAAGACCTAGCTGGACCATCAGCTCTAATGCGTCTTTTGGAGCAAAAATTCATGTAAGACCCGGTCTTATTTTACTATACTATAAGACCAGGTACATAATATAATATAATATAATATAATATAATATAATATAATATAATATAATATAATATAAAATATATAATACTGGGTCTTATATGAATTTTTGCTCCAAAAGACGCATTAGAGCTGATGGTCCGGCTAGGTCTTATTTTCGGGGAAACACAGTAGCCTGCTGCCTTGAATGTCTCCACCACCCTAGCTGATTAGGTCCCTCCTGTGGGCTTCTCCAAATTCTAACCATTAAAGGGATAACAACTTACATCACAGGGGGCCTCCAGGACCTTCATCTTGTGCAACAGGTAGTATCTGGCCTGTGATGGGAATCTTTTCTGATTGAAGAGTGCAGGTACTTTAGCATTATTAAATAATGTATTAAACCTGCCTGTAAGGTAAGGATAAGGAACTGGTCCTTGATACATCACTGTATGGAGAACCAAAGGCAGGAGAAAGCAGGTGTTTTCCACCAACAAGCTGTATTCATGGTAGGGAATAAAGTAGGCCTGGATGGTGTTTGCCAGCCACTTCCAAACTGTCAGGTACTCCCTCCTCCCTTTCCCCCAACTCTGTGTTCTTTATAAGGCCTGTTCTATAACTTGCTCAAACATTGGTCTGATGAACTCATCATCTACCCCGTCACTTTAAAGTGCAGTCAATCAACATGGGTTTTCCAAGCATCTCCCAGAGTGTCCAGAATTTTATAGGGGACCACAAACTAAGAAAAGAGGCCAAATTCATTTTTGAATCAAAAGTCCATCGTCCATTGCTCCTTTGAAGACAATCCGTTTTCCTCTGGCTGTGTTAAAATTTTCTCTACATCTTGGTTTTCTGCAATTTCATTATGAGTTGTCTAGGCCTGGGTTACATTCTATTCTGCTTTGAACTCAGAGTTTCTTAAATCTGTGAAGAGGTGTATTTCACCAGTTCTGAAAAAATTTCAGTTTCTATCCTGTTCTCTTTTGTCTCTTCCTGACATACCAATGTTAGAACTTTGTACCATAGTCTCCCCATCTCCTACATATGTAGTTTTTCATTTTCTTTTCTGAGTATTGCATTCTATAATATATAAGTTCCCTGCCCCATTTTCCAGTTCATTATTTCTCCCTGATAGTGTCAATATGTTGCAAATGTGATCATTGAGTTTTTAATTTTATTTGTTTATTTTTAGTTTGGCTCTTTTTCAGATATGGCATGTAACTTTCCATTGTTTCCTTATAGTTATTTTCAAGGTTGTCATTTATTTCCATAAACATATAAGCATAATTATTTTTAGACCTGGGTCTAACAGTTGAAGTCTGTATGAGTCTATTTTTTCTATTATTTTGCTGGTTCTTGTTCCCTCAATGCTTGAGTATCTTTGATTGGAGGACTGGCCACTGTTCTTAAATTATTTATGGGGATATTCCTAAGCCTAGTTTGGATGTGTCCCCCTTCAGAGAGGCTTTGTGTTGGTTTTGCCAGGCACCTGGGAACAATAACAACTGAGATCTTGTCACACCAAATTGATGGCTTAAAAATCCCGGGCCCACCCAGGCTCAGTGTACCCAGAGTACAAACCCACAAGAGGGTGGTGGTCTGTGGCCACAACTTCTCAAAGACATTTTGTTCCTTTTCTTTTTAATTTTCCTGCCTTGCTCATTGCCAAGGCAGGCCTTCCCGCAGTCCCTTGAGGTTGAGGGGTAAGGGAGGCAGAGTTAGATCTGGTTTATCCTGAATCTCCATGCGTATTAATTCGGGGAAGGTGTCCCGTAAGATTTCATTTTCAGTGGACCCCCGGCCTTAACTTGTGCCCATCTAGTCCCCAGTGGCCATAGCATTACTGACATCCAATGGTCTTCTTACCACTTCCACAGAGGACTTTCATCCAGATATTGACCAAAAAGTTCTTTCAGATCTTTGATTATTTTAATGTAGTGGTGTTTGTTTGAAATCTAATTTAGCAGTGTTTTTTGTTGTTTTCAGCAAGTGTGTTCATCTGAATTACCTAGCCTGCTATTACCAGAAACCAGGACCCTCTAGGGAGTTTATAATTGGGTCTTAATAATAAGGCATTCTGAGCATGAAAGACAATCATGGTGATGAGCTTTTCTGATTTAGAATAAGGAGGTCTAGGCTGAATTGGCAAGGAGCTGCATAACAGAATACTAGCATACACCAAAGCTACACTTTTAAAGGAGAAGAGACAGACCCTTTCTCAGTGCCCCTTAAAATTGAACCCATCTATGGGTGATGTGGCAGGATACAATTTTGACATATTTGGCAAGAATTTGCCCCATGTTTTTTCTTTTAATTTTTTTTTTAATTGGGGAATATTGCAGAAGAGTGTGTTTTTCCAGGACCCAACAGCTCCCAAGTCATGTTGTTGTTTTCAATCTAGTTGTGGAGGGTGCAGCTCACTAGCCCATGTGGGAATCGAACTGGTGACCCTGGTGTTATGGGAACCGCTCTCCAACCACTGAGCAAACTGACCACTCACCGGCAGCTCAGCTCCAAGCTCAAGCCATTGCCTCTCACCAGCCCATGTGGGAATCGAACCAGTGACCTTGGTGTTATGAGCACCATGCTCCAACCACTGAGCCAACCCGTTGCCCCCCACTTCCCTCTGTTTTTTCATGCACCTATTTGCTCCCAGCATCTCTCAGTCTTGACTCTCCCACAGCCTCTGTTCAATCATCTGTCTCAAGTTCTTCCTCCATTCTCTCCACCACTGCTTCCTCCCACATCTGGATCAGAATATGAGGGAAAGGTCAGTTACCAGTATTCCCAGATAAGAGCAGGATCTTCTCCTAAGGGGGGAAAAAGGTACATACACATATACTTTTTCATACAATTTTAAGACTTCATAGAACCCATGTTGAAAACCCAAGCACCAAGCCTATAATATAGACAATACAATTAAATTCAATAACATTTCCTAAGGACCTATTATGTGTTAGGAATCATATAAAGTAACAGAGCTAGAGAAAAAAAGACTCCGTTTCTATCCTAAAGATGCTGAGTTTATGATAATAATATAATAATAAAAAAAATTATCCTCACAAATATATCCAGGGTGATTACTCTTTGAAGAGACTTTATAAAATTATTTTGCTTGCTTCATCATCAACAAACAAACAAAAAACCCAGGAAGATTGCATGCACTGTAAATTCCAATTGCAGTAAAAAGGGCCGGGGGCTAGACACAGATTTTAGTGGCTTGTAGCCACATGGCTAACCAAGTGAAGAATGAAGGACGCAGTGCAGTAGTGGTCAGTCTGCAGGCGTCAGCAGTGCGTACGCAGAGGCCCCTCCGCCTGGACCCTGGATGTGGAAAGCCATGTTTCCACAGGGAGCTGGGGCCAATGGCAAGAGAGCATCCGCGTGATACCAAAGAGATATACAAGCTGCACACTGCCGCTTAAGAGCCCTGGATAAGGAGAAACATCAGTCTTGCATTCGGCATTAGGGGAGAAGGCAGAAAGACCAGAAATTTAGCTACATCTTTCAACAGTGAAGATTACAGGAAAGAGAGCACTTAAGTCAGCTTAAAACATTTTCCACTGATCAAATGTAGTCCCCTTGTCTCACCCCCTACCACTGGCATTTGCAGTTTGCTGAAAAGCTAGTGTGTACAACACAACCCAGAGTAGGAGTCACCGACGAGCTAAGACAGGGTGGGTTCCTTAGCCTGTGATGACGGTGGAATCGCATCACACATAGAGATTTATACAAATTCAGCTATTGGAGCTCAGAAATAAAGAAATAGTTTAAATAACTTTAGCAATACCTTTTTCCTTCCCGTGGAGTGAATACAAACTAGGAGAAGTGAATCTGCTGTTCCTTCAAAACACCTCAGTTCTTTTGAACCTCCCATAACGAGAACCTTTTCCCTCACTGAATGAGATGTGGGAATTTAAAAACAGATGATTTTCTTACCCCATGCCTCTAAATGCAATCCATCTGTGTCATCTAGCCTTAAGCCAAGAATCAATAATTAAAGGGGAAAATAGCTGTTTTGGATTTATTGAAAGGCAGTGTATCAGTCACCAGCGTGGCTCATTCCTTAAGAACATCTTTAAGGGTTATTTGGTCATGAATTTGTATAATATGCTAAATGTAGGACCCAAATCTTGCTTGTGTGACCAATGTAAAACATCTCTTTCTTTGTTGAGAAAAGGCCATTTAGACAACTAACTAGCAAATTTAGGGTACGAAATGGATCGTTTGCCGTGAAAAATTCCATTTCGGCTATTTCAATTCAACGACTTTTTATAGATGACCCATGTGTGCAAGGCATTGTTAGGTGCTGCTAGGAATACAGCGACAATTCCTGCTTTCCAACAGCCTTCCCTGCCTGTGTTGAGCTCCAGTAAGAAAGCCAAAGACAAGAGGAGGACGATGGGATACCCTCAGCTTTAGGAGACTGTGGAAAGCTTCTTGGATAGGTGACACTTGAGAATAGGCCAGATTTCCGCGGTTGCTGATAGCAACAACAGTGAGCCACGTGTCAGAGTTTGGTGCTTCATCCAACAATCCTGAAAGTATCTCCACCTTACAGATGAGAAACCTGGTGGTCACAAAGTCAAAATAACTTGCTCAAGGTCACAATATGTGGTAGAGCTGGGCCTCAAACACAGGTTGATGTTGTAAGGTAACAGCCCTACCTGTGAAAAGGTAATGTTAAGTTAATTAGGCTCCGAAACACTCAATGACCAATGACCACTTGGTAAATGTTAGTTCCCTTCCCTTCTTCCTATATTGTATCCCTCGATGGCACCTAACTCAGCAGTAAATGTTTAATAAAAGGGCCAGGAAGAAGTGGGCTGGAGAATGGGCTGGAAATAGGTACAAATCACTGGGGCCTGGCCTTCTGGAAGAGGACCCAGTACAAAGCCCATGTAAAGATTTCTAGCTGGTCTTCCATTACTGATGACTCAATCATCAACCAGGCCTGACTCTTGGCTGTGTGTCGCTCAGCTGGTTTCTTGGCTCATTTCTTATTTTATCTAAAGCCAGGTCAGACTGTCCAGGTGGAATGTTCATAAAAACCAAAGCCTTAGTGTGAACATTTTCTTTAAGGTCAGGGTAATTTACAGTCTCAGAAGCTTTTCGAGACGTAGGACGTGACTATAATCCACAATGCACTCTCATTACCCTTCCCTCCTACTAGAAATTGATTCTGGCATGGTTCCTTCAGTGGAAAATGACTCTGTCAGCAATTGCTGTTTCTTTTTTCACACACTGGGGTTCCCCCAACCCAAGTATTAAAGCATCTTTAATGTTTCTTTAGGAAAGGTTAAATACAGTTTTCACCAACATTCGAAATTTCCTATCTCCCTGCTATTTCTACTATGCTTCGCTTCTTGAGACGTTAACAAACATGTGGAGTGGAAGATCTTTTCCTCAAATGACCTGAGCTTGACGACCCTGTATGCTAAGGGACCCTGAAGGAAAACACAGCCAAGCAAGACACGTAGCCCGGGCCATGGTTGGCAGCATGTGTCTCCTTTCCTTCCCACCTCTGGGCATCTCCTTTGCACTTTAGATAACACCGTCACCAAACTATGTCTGACAACTTGCAACTTGACTCTGGACAGGCCAGAGAACACACTGCCCCTTTGGATAGATTCACTGAAGCTGACAGATCACCTTTGTATGTGGCCACTGGAGTTCCCGTAACTTTCAGGGTATTGGGTAGTGTGATGGTTAATTTTATGTGTCAACTTGATGGGCTCATGAGGTGCCCTCAGCTTTTTGTCCAAACATTATTTCTGGAGGTGTCTGTACTGGTGTTTCCAGATGAGATTAGCATTTAAATTGGATTGAGCAAAGCAGATTGCCCTCTGCAACATGGGTGGGCCTCGTCTAATCTATTGAGGGCCTGAATAGAAAGAAAAAAGGTGGAAAGGGAGAATTTACTCTCTGCCTGACTGTTTGAGCTGGGACATCGATCTCCTTCTGCCCCTGGAGTGAGACTTAGGCCAGTGGCTCCCCTAGTTCTCAGGCCTATGGATTTGAATTGAATTACTCCACTGGCTTTCCTGGGTCTCTAGCTTGCAGATAGCAGATCATGGGACTTCTCAGCCTCCATTGTTGCATAGGCTCATTGCTCATAATAAATCTTTTTATATTGGTTCTGTTTCGTAAAGAACCTTGACGAGTACAGGTAGTATCTCTTAATAGTGTCCGTGGTACTCACTTCCTGATATCATGCTTTATCACCTGTTTAAATTCATGCCCCCTTTGGTTAAATAGAAAGTTCAATTGTAGTCGAAGACTTCATTCCCCCTCTCCCAACAATTGATGAAACAACTAGACAGAAAGTCAGCAAGGACAGAAGAACTCTGAAGTCAACACCACCATCCACAAACAGGATCTAATCAACATGTACAGCCCATTCCACCAAACATTACCCGAATGCACATTCCTACCAAATGCCCACAGAACATATACCAAGATAGAACATATCTTGGGTCATAGAACAAAAATTTTAAACAAAAATATTAAAAGAATTTGAAATAATGCTGTGTTCTCTGATAACAATTACATCAAACTAGAAATCAGAAACTGAGAGATGAGAGGGAAACCTCCAAACACTTGAAAATTAAGTGATACACATCTAAATAATCAACGGGTCACAGAGGAAGTCTCAAGGGAAACAAAAAAGAAAATACACTAAGAGGCGGCTGGATGGCTCAGTTTGTTAGAGCGCGAGCTCTAAACAACAGGATTGCAGGTTCTCTTCCCACATGGGATGGTGGGCTGTGCCCCCTGCAACTAAAGATTGAAAACGGCGACTGGACTTGGAGCTGAGCTGCGCCCTCCACAACTAGATTGAAGGACAACGACTTGGAGCTGACGGGCCCTGGAGAAACACACTGTTCCCCAATATTCCCCAATAAAATTTAAAAGAAAAAAACATAGAGTGGAATGAAAATGAAAATAAAACATATAAAAATTTGTGGGTCACAGCTAAAGCAGTGCTGACAGGACTAAATGCCTACATTAGCAAAGAGGAAAAAGCCTCAAATAAATAATCTAAGCTCCCACCTCAAGGACCTAGAGAAAGAAGAACAAAGAGGAAAAAAACAAGTAGAAGGAAATAATAAAGATAAGAGCGGAAATCAATGAAATTAAAAACAGAAAAATAATACAGAAAGTCAATGGAGCAAACTGCTGGTTTTTTGGAAAGATCAATAAAATAAACAAATATGTCTATATTGTACACACAACACACATTTCCAGGGCATCCCCTCCAAAAACCCCAAACGGGTATGTTGCCTGTAGTTGTTGGCCATCCTCTCTCCTTGCATTCATATCTTCAACCACTAGGCGGTACCTTAATTCTTCTCAGTGGCAGCATTTTTTCTAGTTAGCACCAGGGAGTCAAGTCAGTCAGCTCTAAAAGTCTGAAAAAGGTCTAAAAGTAGGTTCTCAACCTACTGCAGAGTGTGCGAATTATTTCCTCAGCTGATTCAGAGGTGTTATGATGTGTTGGGAAATCTGAGCATTCTCTCACCCTGTGGAAATTCATTTCCTTGAAATATTCATTGGGTTAAATGTATTGAAACATGTGTTGTTTAAAGCTCAGTGCTGCAACATGCCATACTCAAGATATATATTATATATTAAATAATTAACCTTAGTGTGTGAGAGAAAAGGAGAGAGAGAGGGAAAGACATTATTTAGTGCTTCGCCAAGGGTGAGACTGATGGCAGCCAAATCTAAAGCTTTCCACAAATCAGCTAAATCCTGGCTTCACCTGTCACTAGAATTATGTTACCTTGGGTAAAATACTTAAACGCTCTAGGCCTCAGTTTCCTCATCTGTAAAATGGGAGTGATAATACCTCAGAAATATGAATGTTACATGTCTAATATATGTAAAGCACTCAGTGTTGTGCCTAACATATAGTAGGCATTCATACAAAACATGATTCGGGTTCTTTGCTTTTTTAGCCTCAGAGATGGCCTTGGTCCTGGCTCGATGGCACTCTGCTCCCTTCCCTGTGCCAAGGTATTCTCCCTTAGCTCTGGGAGAAGCGTTAGAGCATGGGTGTTAGGTGCACAGGAGCCCCACGGCCCTGGTCCATGACTGCCATTGAGCCGCCACCACATTCCAGCCATGTAACCTTGGGCAAGTTGCTTAAATTCTCAGTGCCGCCGTTTCTTCATCTGTAGAGGGGGTTAAGAACAGCACCTTACCTCATGGGGTTGCTGTGAGGGTCAACTGAGTCATCACATAGAAATTCATGAGAACAGTACAAGCATACCTCAGAGAGACTGCAGGTTTGGCTCCAGTCCTCTGTAATAAAGCCGGCATCTAGTGGAGGTGTTGCCTTCAGTTTGTAAAAAGAAACCACAACACCTGTGAAGTGTAATCAAGAGAAGAGCAATAAAACGAGTTTTGCCTGTACCTGCCACATAGTGCTACTATGTAGATGTTGGCTTTTATTATTATTTCAGGTTCAATTCAGCCCTCATATGCATTCAACTCTTAGCCGGGCTTCACACCCAGAGTTGGGCCTGTATTGCTTCCTAGGGCCCTACCCAGTCATCTCAGTGTCATGCTCAGATCCTGGAAGTTCTGGAAGCCCCTATACAGGCCTGCCTTCTCCAAAGGGCATCTGCTCCATGCTTGAAGCCTAGCCCCCCGTCTTTCACTTATTCAAGTTTACCCTCCTTAGTATCCTGATTTGTGGCTGCTGTAGGAAAGGGAGCAAACCAGCTAGTTCATATGAAGATTCTAACGGCTGAATATAAGCTCCACAGGGGGACAGAAATCTTTTCTTATTCACTACTTATCCCTACTACCTAGCAGGTGCCTGAACATAGAAAGTGCTCAGTAAATATCTGTTGCATGACTATTTGGATCTGTGGGAACAGAAAACCTTAATTGAAAGTAAAGCATTTTGAATGGTGGGATTTCAGACGCCTTGACAGGCTGGAGAGAAAAGTGTTGAAGTCAGGGCACTCCTACCTATGTCTCTCAGACCACGGTAGCTAGGCGACTTTCTACTTCACTGACATATACAACTGTATTTTTTTTAAAAAAACCTTTTCTTTTGAAATGCATTTTGGCTTACAGAAAAGTTGCAAAGAAAGTGCCCATTTTTCAGCTGCCCTAGATGTTAATATTAACATCTTATGTAGCCATCGTGAAAGCGTGGGATTAAAAGCATGAAATTAATATCAGTACTATGAATGTTACTATTAGTGCTATTGATTACTATTAATTAAACTACAGGCCTAATTCGAATTTCACCAGGTCTTCCACCAATGTGGAACTCTCATTGCATTTAATGGCCAGGTCTTCTTAGTCTCCCCCAATCTGTGATACTTCCTCAGACTTTCCTTGTGTTTGGTGACTTTGCCATTTTTAAAGAATACCAGTCAGTCATATTGTAGAATATGTCAGTTGGGTTTTGTTAGATGTTTCTCACTATTAGACTGAGGTTGCGGATTTTGGGGCCGGGATACCACAGAATGATGTGACCTTCTCAGCATGTATATCAGGGGCTACATGACATCAATATGTCTCATTCCTGGTGATAATTATCCTTGATTACTTGGTGAAGGTGGTGTCTGCTGGGTTTCTCTACTGTAAAACTGCTATTTTACATTTATAATTAATAAATATCTTAAGGGATACTTTGAGATATGCAAATATTTGGTTTCTCCTCAGGCTTTCTCACACTCATTTGAGCATCCATGGGTAGATTTTGCCGGTAATAATTATTACTGTGAGATCTAGGCTTCACATGCCTTATACATGCATGAGTCCTTCTCTTCCATGCAGCACCCTCAGGATATAAAAAAAATTGGACAGAATTGCATTACCCCAGCCTCTAGAGCTTGGAGAAGACACACAATTTTGGGGTACGGTAGGAAGAGTCCATGAAGAAAGTTTTTTCAGAGCTACCTAGATTATCGTGAGCAAAATAAAAAGGAATATATCACAAGTATGAAAGCAGGCAACATGTGAAGGCAAAGGATGGAAGAAGAAGCTTGTCTAGAAGAAAACCCAAGAAAGAAAAGAAATGCTGTCTCCCTCTGGCCATTTGGAGACAGCTGTTTTTGCTTATCAGACTTTTATAGCAATGAAAGAAAAAGAAAAGAAAGAAAAGGCCTTAGATCTTTGATTAACTCTCTACTTGCGGAAGTTAGTGCTTAAGAAGAAAAATCAAAGAAGTGCCCCAAAACAATAAAAATGACATATGATCAAGCATATTGGTTCTACTGTTGTTTATAATAGTAAACACAGATGATTTATATAGTCAGAAATTGATTGAGTAGATGATGGAAATACATACAGTGGAATTCCATGCAACGTTGAGAATGAAGATTGGGATCTTCATTTTCTATTTCTGAGTGAAAATAATTAGGCTATGGAGCATCATGTAAAGGAAGACCCCTTTCATGTTGATCTGCTTATCTGTGATTATGTATTTATGATCATACAAATGCCCACGAGGGTGTTTTCCCAAGATATTATCAATGGCTCCATGTCTCATGATTTCTAATTTTTCACTCTTCTCTGCACTTTTCTGTATTGACTATTTTTTTTACATCATATGTGCATTGATTTTATTTAAAAAAAGAGAGAGAAATAAAAGCAGCTGTACCCCTTCTGTGTTCCTTAAGCTCAAGGGACTTGCAAGACGCCTGAAGTACTCTGGGAGGAGGTAGACCAGATGGAATGAGACCAGGTCACAGTAACTTTGTAATGAGTGGCTAAACACCTTGCCTTGAGGACAGTTCTGCAGCCTTGAGCCCCTTGGGATGTCTCAGCAATGGCTGCTTGACCTGAAGCTACAGAGGACCAGCTGGGCAGGCAGCTGTTGGGACATTGGACTGGTGGCAAATGAATTGTTTTGGAAAGCAGAATGGGGCCATGGAAGAGTAAGAGTCCAGCAACTTATTGGCCAGGCCATCTTGGGCAATTATTTCTCTTCTCTAGCCTCAGTTTCCCTGTCCCTAAAATGGAGTTAATGAAACCTGCAATATAGGGTTATTGTAGGGGTCAGATAAAATAATGTATGTGAAAGATACTCAATAAATGTCAGTTTCCTCTTCGAAGTCTTTCCACTGTGCTGTTAAAGTTAGGATTTTCACTTTATTGATGATTGGAACTTGGGGTGAGGGTAAATTTATTTGGAAATGTTTGTAGCAGGATAAATGCCCTCCCTGTCTTCTATTCTATACCCACACATGTAGCCTTCAACACACTTTAGGATTTCACTGTTGGTGGGAGTCTTACAACTCAATTATTTGTTTCCAGAACTTGATTTCTTGGAACATTATCTTATTTGATACAAAAGAATTCTACTGTTATTTCTATGAATAGAACATGATTAAACAGTTGCCAGGAAATCAGAACAAAAGGGAATGCTTTACATTCAAAAGGCTCGCAATCAGTAATGAAAGGTCAGAATGGCATCTGTCATCTGAAAAGAAAATAGGATTTCTATTTCCCCAGCAGGGTGACCGATTCTCGGTTCCCAGCTTTTCATTTCTGGGTTTCAGCTCAATTCAACAGCAGAGTCAGCCTGGTTCTCTGGGCTGAAACACAAATTGAGCACATTTGGTTACATCTATTTTATTCAGAACAGCAATTTGGATTAAAAAATAATAATAATTAAGATGAGTGAACCAGCCCTCCATGTTGTCTTTAGAGGGACAGTCTGTCCTAGTGTAAGGGTGAAATTCGGGGAATCCGAAACGCAGTTAGACTTAGCTAGCTTGCAGTTTGACTCACTTCATAGCTCGCTTTCTAGCCACTTGTAGTTAGACTTAGCTAGTAGTTTCCAGTTAGATCCACCCTCATATTCAGTTTTCTCTTTGTTTCTCCCCTCACAAATTGAATTAATAACTCTGTTTTGTTCCTTTTCCTAAATCTACACACAACTCGTTAATCCATTTAATCAACAGAATCCTAACTTGAAAAGAGCAATTTCTTAATCCTCAAGTATTCGGACATCGGAATCCGTTTTGCAACTCCCTTGCAGTTTTTACTGGTGACGTATAAAGCCCCAAGCTGCAGTGGCCGAGTTAGGAGTCCGGAGTCCTGAGATAACATTTTCTTAAAACAGACCAGACCCCAGGAAGCGATGTCAGCCTTCAGATCTTCCTGACCTACTGCCCCTTTTCTTTGTTTTTCTTCTTGTGTGCCATAAAACCTTCTGACCGGTCTAGAAACGCGGAGATGGCCTTTGGACAGGAGTCCTCCATCCTGCCCAAATGCCAGCATTCTGAATAAACCTGCTTTTCTTTCCCAAGCAGCAGGCAGCCAGACCTTAGCATGGTACTGAGACAGGTTAGGTAGCATGTTGCTAGGTAGACAGGGTCCTACCTAGCAACATGGGTCCCATAAATAAACATGGGTTTATTCCACCAGGGTCCACAGGGGTCCCTGGTGGAATAAACAAAAAGCAGCCATATCCTGAAACTCCAGGTTCTGGAATGTCTCCTTCACTCCAGGACAAAGATATGAGACCATGCCTTGAGGTTAATAAATTATCTCAAATCCCTTCTGACCGGACAACAGAACAGATCTGACAGATAGTAATGGGTTATTTCGTTAATCCCTTCAGGATGGACAAACAGGACAAACCTGATAGATGAATTCCATTAGAAGCCTCCAGCCCTCTTCCCCAAACAGGCAAGGGAAGGTATAAAGGTAAGAGCTTTTGCCTTAGCTAGTGGGCTTCCCAGTTTCGGGTACCCCCTCCTGCTCGGCAGCTGCAACCTCTTCTCCTGCCTCTAATAAACTATCTTCCTTTACAACGTTCTGCCTCTCCCTGGTCTGTGTGTCCATTCTTCGGCTTCATGAGGCACGATCCCGGCCCACACCCAGAAACTGCCGGCAGATCCAACATCATTTACATCATTTGGGGACTCACAGACAAATATTCCTACTTCAGTACCACTAGGTTATGATGGAAACATTCTCTCTGAAGTCAACTTAACACAGGAGCCCAGCAAAACGAAATTGCTCACTGGATCAGAGTTTTGGAAACAACATTGAAAACAAAAAATACGTATTTTATGGCAACTAGTCCATCAAAGCAGTGAAGTCAAAGAGTTGAGTTCCAGTTCAGACACCAAGCATGTGGCCATGGAATCCAGGATTAATCAGACAAAATAACACATCTGCGCACAGTCCAGACAATTTCTCCTTTGGACCACATCTGTATTTCTGTATAACATCTGTATTTCTCACTGGGTGAATGTTTAAACAACATGGATATACAAATGAACCTAGACATGTGCTTAGGCCAGGAGCTGTAGAATTTAAAAATGCATGCAAATCCATGTCATAACTTCCCCAAATCAGAGTTTCCTGACCAGGGAAGTTCTACCTGTGTCCAGGGAGCGTGCATCCCAGGGGGGCTTAACAACATCCTGACCCTCACAAACAACCTCTGTAGGGGAAGAGGGGGATAAGGGGCCTCTAGGGGCTGCATCTTGGATTGTACATGATTAGGAAGTGATGACGCTGATGAATCGACAACCACCAATTGTCAAGCATTGAGAGACCAAGATCCTCATAATTTTGGTCGCTTGTAACTATGGGATTAGTAACTTGGTCTGTATTGTGAGTGTGTGTGTGTGTGTGTGTGTGTGTGTGTGTGTGTATGCATGCATGCATACACATTAAGTTGAATAAGAGAACAGGAATAAAAGATTCCAAACAATTAATTGCCCAATTAGCTGTCTATGCAATTATGGGAATGTGACATTAAGTTAAAAATGCAATGATCATTTCAATTAAATTGCCCATTTTGAAAGCATACTCTTGGTTCAGTCGCCATGCCAACTGATTCTTACAGTGGTGCCTTTGCTTTCGAGAGGCAGGCACAATAGCCTCCCCACACTAAGCGTGAGTCTGCTCTCTTAATTAAAAAAAGTTGAAGCCAAGGAGGGAAAGGGTTGTGGTTGGGAGCTGGGGGCTCCACGAGACAAACTTTTCAGTGATTTCTCAGGCTTGAGGGTGGCCTGCCTCGTCTCTAGACCTTAGGAAATATTGCAGGAGGAGGCAGGGCTGGGAAGACTGCCTTGACCCAGGACGTTGTTACGCAATCATCTAAAGTTCTGTTTTTAAAGCAGGGTGGTGTATGGGCAAAAATGAAAGACAAGTGAATATGAGCAAAAAAATCTCAGGTTCCAGAGATTCAAAAACATTACTAATTGAGGTTCGGCTGGATTCTTACCAACACTTCCTCCTGGCATCCCAGAAGTGGACAAAACCTGAAAATTCTTCTTTGTTTCTCCTCTTCATTTTCAAGCATCTGGTCTCTCAGACGGACCTGCTCGCCCAGCACCAGGACGCATAAGAACCTCAGTGTTCTTTGGCATCCTTCCCTCCTGGCATAATGCCCACCTAGAAAGACAGCGCAACCCTCAATACAATGGGGCCTGCGGTTCCCACATGTATCATTTTCACATCCCTGAACTCAGAAAGAAGGGCGGAGGGGAATCAGGATTTTGAGGAGCACTGGGACCTCTTCTTGGATAGGCCTCTGCTGCCTTGGGTGGCGGCTCAGATCCCAGAGCCTGGGGAGGGCTCTGCACCCAGCAAACATTTAACACACGCATGTTTATCTGACACAGTGTTCCCGACAAAGCCCCAGTGACCAGAACTTCTGCTGTCCTGCACTATGAATTCTGGGGTCCCCAGTGGTCATATTCTAGAAAATGAACCAGCACCTGCTTAAGAGCGAGGGGGGCTTTTGGCTCTGGATTTCCTGCAGGCTCTGCTGTTTCCCAGAGGGGGGAACTTGGACAGGTTATTTAAACATTCTGAGCAGCAGGGAGCTTATCTATAAAATGTGGATAATAATGGTACCTGCCCTATTGAGTCACTGTGAGGACTAAACAAGCAAATACATGAGAGGAGCCTAGCACTGGTAAGTACTCAAAACTGGCAGCCTTTGTTAACATTACTATATATTTCTTATTCATTTCTAATGGATGGCTCAGTGTCAAAGCTGGGCCCCCAGAGAGGATCCATCAATCCCTGAGCCTTGCGCAGTCCCTGGGGCCTGAAGGCCAAGGTGCAGGCTGATTGGGCCTGCTTTATAGCCCACCGTGCACATGGCCCCCAGTAAGGCCTTTCTAAAACTGAAACGCTAAAGCATATCTCTCATACTATGTGAAGTCCTCGGTCACTGCCACTGACCACAGGACATAGGCAGGGCTTCTTGCATGACAGAGGGTCCCTCTGAGTCAGCTGGGACCCGGTCAGGGGCAGAGTGGGAAAGGTCTGTGGCCTTGCATGGGTCAGTGTCCAGGGTTCAATCCAGGTCTAGGGAAGACTTAGGAACAGAATAGAAGCACTTGGGGCAAGCATTTCAGGACCTAAGGCAGGCTGGGAGGAGGGGAGGGCCTGTGTGACAGCTGGACCTGAGAGTGACCGTTAGTCCAGGGTGGCGGGCATATATTGAGCTTTCTCTGTATGGTTGTCTTGTTTCCTAGTGTGTGAGGAGAAGTGTGGCGGCACCTGTGATAGCTTCAGTGGCTGGAGTAAAAAAGTAGCCCTCATCACGGGCAGTTAAGATGCTTTGGGTTGCATGTTACAGAAACTCCAATTCAAATAGCCTTGAAAAACAGGGATTTTTCTTGCTCACAATTCTAGAAGTCCAGAGGTAAGGCAGGCTCCAGGTGAGGGTCTATAGGTGGTTCAATGATGTCATCAAAAATGCTCTCCTTGGGGCTGGCCCGGTGGCTCAGGCGGTTAGAGCTCCATGCTCCTGACTCTGAAGGCTGCCGGTTCGATTCCCACATGGGCCAGTGGGCTCTCAACCCCAAGGTTGCCAGTTCAATTCCTCGACTCCCGCAAGGGATGGTGGGACTAGTAACGGCAACTGGACCTGGAGCTGAGCAGCGCCCTCCACAAGTAAGTCTGAAAGGACAACTTGAAGTTGAACGGCACCCTCCACAACTAAGACTGAAAGGACAACAACTTGACTTGGAAAAAAGTCCTGGAAGTACACACTGTTCCCCAATAAAGTCCTGTTCCCCTTCCCCAATAAAAAAAAATCTAAAAAAAAAAAAATGCTCTCCTTGCGTCTCAGCTCTGCCACCCTTGCTGTGCACATCCTGCTAAGATGCTTTTCTTCAGAGTCTCAAGATGGCTGCCAGGGAAAATGGCAAGTACCTGCTTCCTTGTGAGGTGCGGGGAGAGTGCAAGGGACCTCACGCCCAGCCATGAGATGTAAATCTTTCCCTTCAGCCTGACTGGGCAATTTACGACACCCCAGACCAGGGGTGTCCAAACTGTTTTCAACGGTTTTCACCAAGGGCCATATGCAGTAAAAAACACAAACAGCCGGGCCACTCACTCGAGGTGAAGTACGTATTGCCTCACCTGGTTTATTTAAGTAAACTAAATATATTTTTGGAATTTGCTGCGAGCCAATTAACAATGGATCGCGGTCCGCAGTTGGCCTGCGGGCCGCAGTTTGGACAGCCCTGCCCTAGACCAATAACATGGTTTCCCTCTGAGCTGGGTGGATCCCAGAATAAATCTGAGACTCAATTGGAAAGGGGACAGAAGAGCCTGTGGGTTGGGTTGGCAAGCAACCTCTCCACATGTCCTAACAAATTCACACTTTACACTGTACATGGGAAACACTCCCAGGTTTTCAGGACTGTGCCACCCTGGAGCTTCTTGAAGACCCATGGCAACATTGAGAGATGGGCAACGATTAGTTTACCTACTTGCCAGAAGAGGGCTCAAAGAGGTTAAGAAATTGATTCAAGGTCACACAGGCAGAGGCGCAGCCGCAGGTCTTTCTTTCCCCTGCTTGTTCACCCGGAGCTTGTTTGTAGTCTAGAATCCTATGGAGGCCCAAAGGGCAAGAGTGAGGCCCCGCGGAGACTAAGTTGTTTATTCTGTGTATATTGGTAATAACCCCACAACATGCACTTCCAGAACTTCTGTGCTTGGCTCCCCCACAGCCCCAGCCCTTAGCCGCCAACCAACTTCTCCCCGGCACTAGCTTTTCTCTGCTTCCTACCCACAGGCCCGTGCTTTTTTCATGTTTTCCCTTCCTGCCTCTATGTGACCTTTGTCCCAGGACTCCCCATTATCAACTAATGACAAAGTCCTCCCCTGTGGGTGTGACAGGCAGGAAACTGGGAGAAGGAAAGAGGAAGGACATTCCTAGCAGAGAGACTGGGGCACCTCCCCTAAGGTGACATGGCAGTGAAGCCCATCTGAGCAGATCTAGATGGACGGGCGCAGGGGTTGCCAGCTGAAGCATCAACTCCATTAAGGCAAACAAATCGATTTCTCCTTTGGAAGACGGGGGTTCCTTCCAAGCAGTTTCCCTGTTGACGTTTGGTACAAACTTAGGAGTCAGAAACAGGATTTCAGACAAGCTGGTTTCAAAGCAGCCAGGGGGCAGAGTCCATTTGTTGGCTGGTGGGGCTTAACCTTTGCTCCTGATGCGACATGGCGTTTTTCTCTTTCTTCTTATTCTGATGGGAGAACCAGAGTCAAGAGATATCCATTCCACACTCCTGCCTTTGACAAGGGGGCCTCCCTTCCCAGTGCCAGAGAGACGTGTAGGCTCCTCGGGCCACTGAGATGCCCACCCTCCTGACCCTTAAGTCAGAGGTGGCATCAGGGACCACCTGAGTGTCTGGTTTTTTCTAGGGTCCCTTCTCCCCTTTTTCAAAGGGAAGCTCCAAAACCTGGGCGGACCCCACCAGGGATATTTCGGCACCCTGTGTTTTTTCTGCCTTTCAACATTCCTGGGTCCACAATAGAGATGAGCCCCAGGGGAAGCTGTACAACACTTTGCTCTCCTCATCCACTGGTTAGGAGAATGGTGGCTGAGTGCCTGCTCTGCTTTAGCTACCTGGGTGACTGGGGGGAAATCAAGTAACCCCTTTGTGCCTCAGTTTCCTCATCTGCCAAGGGGATTTTAATAATATCTGCCTTTTCTGCCTGGGTCTTATGAAAATTACACATGATTACAAGAATGAAAATGCCAGGCAAACTGAGAGATACTTCATAAATGTAAGGTGGCTCTTTTCGTGACCCCTAACCCAAGGCTGTGCTTTACAGCTTTTCCCCATTTGGAAATAAGATCGTGGGAGGGGGCAGGATGACCTTCAGGGAGGTGGTTCTTTTCCTTAGGCCCCATCTAATTGGGAAGAGTTCTGAAGTGGAAGTCAGGAAATCTGAATTTGAGTCTCAGCTTTTTCCATCACTAAGTAAGTGATCTTAGCAAGTTCCTTCTCTGGCTTCTAGAAGGGGGAGGGGTGTCAGAATACCATTAAGGCCCCTCTTGGCTCCAGTTCTGTGAAATTTACTGAATTCCTTACCTTTATAGTCAGAGTTATAACCAGGTTCCCACTGCAGAGTCTTGAATAAAAAAAAAAAAAAAAGCTTCCTTGGGGTGCAGTTGGCATACAATAAACTAGGGACCCCGACTTGTGGCAAAGGTGGAGTAAGGGACTCGAATCTCTATTCTGGTAGGTCTTCCATAGCCTCACGATTTAGAGAAAACGCAGCTGTTTCCAGCTGATGCCTCTGCAGTCCCCAGACCTTCATCCTAATTGGAGAGAGCAGCACTATTTTTTCCTGGCTTCTGGGGTTCCCACTACTGGAAATGCATTAACATTCCTTAAAGGTCATTTTGGGGCTAACAAGGGGCCTGCAGGCCTGTGACGGGGAGAGAAGGAACTTTGAGAGGGTGATCACTTAAAAATACTAACTAAATCTTTAGAATCCTGACTCATTCTGCAACAAAAGCCAGTTTTGTCCAACTCCTTTCATCTTCCCTGAGAGAACCAAGACCGAAGAGGGTAGGATGGCAACGCCCCAAAGCCAGTCTGTGAAAGAACCTCTCAGGCTACGACAATTGTTCTCAGGTCTCAGAAGTTGGGGTGAAGCAGATTAATCCTATGCTTGGGTTCCAAAAAAAAAAAAAGTTTTCCAATTTATTCTAGATCATCAACCCTATGGTCGGCGTCTCTGTATCTGCTGAAAATAATGTGATAAAAGAATGATTAATGACACAAGAAAAGTCCCCACTAGACCAGCTTCTCATCCGCTGCACTGTTGACCTTCGGGCCGTCGGGCAGCCCTGGGTCTGGAGGATGTTTAGCAGCATCCCTGGCCCTTTTACCCATTAGATGTCAGTGGCATCTCACCCCCAGTTATGACAACCAAAAATGTCCCCGACATTGTCAAACGTTCTTTGGGGTGCAAAATTGCCCCGCTTTGTTTTTTTAAAAGTAACTATAGACTGTTGTTTTGGCCAGTATTTATTGTGTGACTGTTACATGCCGGACACTGTGTTAAGGGCCTTACAGATAGGATCTCTTTTACTGTGGCTGGTGGATTCACAAGGGCCTTTTCTTCTCTTATTATGAGACACACGTAAAGCAGCAGGGTCTTTGGATTTCTCTAGTTAATTTGCAGGTTCTCCCTCTGCCTCCTACCTCACCCAGCAAGCAGGAGGGGCAGTGTTGGCAGGGAAAAGAGATTAGAGTCCTGGCCCTGTCACTTTTTAGCAGTGTGCCTTTGGGAATCCTTCTCACCCGTTCTGAGCCTCACTGATAAAATGAGGAGAATGGTACTTGCTTTGCAAGGCTGAGGCTTCAAAACAAAATTTGTGAGGAGAGGAAACATGCCTGTTTTGCTTACCACTACCTCCTCAATGCCTGACCACTGGGCCTGGTTCATCATAAATGATCAATAAAGGATCCTTGAATGCCTAGGTTGATGAAGAAAAATGCCTGGCATCTGTCACAGGCACTGGCACTGATATGTGCCCAATAAATACGAGGGTATCTGTAATACAGACAAGCAGAGGAAAGAGGCACCAGTGGGTGTCGGATGCTATCGAGAGCAGGATCCAAGAGGAGGGGAACAATTAGCACGAATCACAAAGCATTAAATAATTGCATTTGTGAAAACTGTGACGAAGCGGAGGTTCAGAGTCACCTGTGAGTGTGTGTCCCACACTCACACGGAAGCACACCCAGCCATGTGTGTCTGAGACCACCAGCCCAGGGGTTCTGGCCTGTGGGAGTGTAGTTAGCCAAGGATCTGGGCTCTGGAGAAGTTTTAGAGAGGTTTTCATTGCTTTCTAAGTTTAAAACAATGAACTTTAATAAAATAAGACATTTCCATCCAGCTGTTAAATACTTACTAGGAGTTAAAAGTAATTGAGGCTAATAAAATAGTCTGTTTTGCTCCAATTCAATAAGTGCTTCCTTTTATTAACTTCATTGTCCTGTAAGATTGGGATTAGGTTTTGTCTGCAGTTGGAAAGCATCACATTTGCCCAAAGATGGATGGACGACTGGCGTAAGGCAGCCACTTGTACTGAGAACGCCAACAAGAGACGGGGCTCTGTGAGGCCGTGGCCAGACCCTGGCCCTGCAGTGTCTCTTCTGTTACCTTGGGCACGTTTCCCCTCCCTACCTGCCAGGCCTCAGTTTCCTCATGTGAAGTGGGGATGGTAGGACAGTGCACGGCTGTGCTGAGGATTAAGAGAGCTGCGTACATGGCACACCGTGTGGCACAAACAGGGGTCGGTGATTGGTGACATCCCTCCCCTTTTCCCTCTTCCCTTCACTTCAGAGACAGCCTCTCCCAATCATATTCGCTCTTGAAAACTCAGGTCAGGCGATAGTGCTAGTGGGTCGGGAGCCCCTCCTCTGGGGGTGTGCTCACACTTGTGCATCCTTGTAATGATCTGAGTCAGACTGGCAGCTCCTGGAGGGCAGGGGCTGGAGCCCCCCCCACCTGAGTGCCCCTCAGTGCCCACGTGCGAGCAGACACCTTCCCCTTCCTTCCTTGTTCTGCTCGCATTGCAGGGAACTACATTTCCCTAGCTCCCTGGCAGCAGGCTTCAGCTAATTTCTACCAGTGGAAGAACTGACCAGAGATTGGAAAATGCGAAGAACACAGAAGCCATCCTCTCTTTTCTGTTTTGGAGCGGTTTTTTGTGTTGGTTTTTTTTTTTTTTTTTTTTTTTTGGCGGTGGCTGTGTCTCCTCTGATAGTTCCTCCTGCTATGGTTCAGCCCTGGCTGGCAGCCCTGGATTCTGACAATATCACTTTTCTCCCTGTATACCTCTGTGCCACGGGGGTCGTATTAGCAGATTCCTGCTGTTGTTAAGCTCCCAGCTTCGTCATCGTCTCCTATTAGGTTTCTAAGCTTTCCCACCTTCTCTGTGAGCAATGCCTTGTGCTGCATTCCCTCCGTGGGCAATACCTCCCATGGCTGTTTCCCTGTCAGGAGCAGACGGACACATTCTGTATCTCCAGCCTCTGACCACGGTAGGAGCTCGCTGAGCTCTTATTGGTTGAGTGCATTTCCTGTTATAATATTCTAGACAAGGTGGAATTTGTCCACCTTTTCTACACCTTCCCCTTGGTCCGCCCTCACTTTCCAAAACTTTAGCCATCCAGAAGCATGAGGAACAGCTAAAGTGAGGGCCAGCTCCAGAAAATCTATGACCAAATCTTTAAAGTTCTTGAAAATTCTGTCTAGTTTCTTACTATTTTATTTTCTCAAGCCTCAGCTTCTAATTGGATCTATCTACATAACAAGTGTAATAATCAGTGAGCCAAAATTACATATCCCCAACCTCTGCCCTTTTAATCAACCACAAATCACCAGTATAAAGAGCCAATTCAAGTGGAAGAAATGGCTCCAGGAGGCCAGCTCTGTCCATCAGTTCTGCCAGGCTCTGCACAGAGGCAGGACCTAAACTCCCCAGCTAGGGAGACTGCAAACAAGTCACTTCAAATGATGTCCTGTTTGCAACGGAATTAGTCTTGAAGGAGACTTACAGTGAATGCTGATTTAAGAATAATACAGGGGCGGACAGGGGGCTCAGTTGGTTAGAGCATGAGCTCTGGGCAGCAGGACTACTGGTTCGATTCCCACATGGGCCAGCGAGCTGCACCCTCCACAACTAGATTGAAGACAACGAGCTGCAGCTGAGCTGCAGCTGAGCTCCCAGATGGATCCGTTGGTTGGAGCATGTGCTCTCAAACACAAGGTTGCCGGTTCGACTCCCACAAGGAATGGTGGGTTGTGCCCCCTGCAATTAACAAAGGCAACTGGACTGGGAGCTGAGCTGCGCCCTCCACAACTAAAATTGAAAGGACAACAACTTGACTTGGATGGAGCTGAGTCCTGGGAAAAGCACACTGTTCCCCAATAAAAAGTCCTGGAAATACACACTGTTCCTCAACAAAGTCCGGTTCCCCTTCCCCAATAAAATTAAAAAAAAAAAAAACAAAGAATAATACAACCTGATTTCAAATATTGGGGGAAAATGGCATTCATGGTTTCTGAAATTTACCAGGGATCTGAAGCTTGCTGGGGCATATCCAGTAAGGGGGAGGGTCACCTTGTTCCTCCCAGGGCCCTCTCCTGCGTTAAGGGTCTCAGATTCTGGAAATGGACCCACCTGGGTTCTAATTCTTACTTACTGGCTGTGGGGTCTGAGTGGGTGTTAGACCCGGTCTGAGCCTCAGTTTCCTTATCTGTAAAATGGGCTCCTTCATCATAGTTCTGGAAAGAGCTCCAGGACAGAGGAGGTGCTTAACAAAAGACCTATTAATCTTTCCTTGAATACCTATTAAGGATCCACGCCAAGCCTCTTGAGAGTAAGTACACTTGCTCTGTGTGGACTTTGCTAGTCGTATTTAAATAAACCTTCCTGTGCTTTGGGAGAGGTGGGTACAAACCTAGAGAAAGTCTCAGCAGCTGTTGTCCTGGCTGTGGTCTGTGTACCCTGATTAGTCAGGACAGTTCACATGTGCTCCTCTTTTCTTCATTCCCTCATGGTGAGTAGGGGTCCTGTTCCAAGTCTCTCCTCTCCCTTCTCTCTTCTACCCTCTCTCCCCACATCTTCCATTCTTACCTCCTATTCTGCCCTTTTCTCCTCCTACTATTCTTTTCTTTCTTCCTCACTCCTTAGCCCTCCTTTCCCATCTTATTCTCCTCCTCTTCTCTCTTCTCTATCTCTTTTCCTCTCCTCTTCCCTTCACCCCTGGGGACATCACTTCCTGGACTCAAAAACATCTGTGGCAGCCTGGCTGCTCCTTCAGCCCCAGCCCCAGCCCCAGCCGCCCTCCCTCCCCAGCCAGGAGAGGTAACATAATGAGGGTAACGTTTAGCCATTGGAGGGTGGCGGTGGGTAATGGGGAAAGGGCATGCCGGCCTTTGCAGTCATTGCTCTGTCACCTTGTGCGCAACAGGCCCAACCCAAACCCACGATCTTCCCTCTGGAATCCCCCTCTGCCCTTCCCGTGCTAAGTCATGTTGAGGATCATCCTTCTCTGTCTTCTCCAAACGCACAACCATCTTTATCGCCCCACCTCCTCTGTGAGCTTCGTGCAACCATTGCCTCCTGCAGGGCTCCTTCAAGCGCTTCCCATGTTCCCCCTTCCTTCCCACAGCCACTCCTCAGCTCTGACATGGGTCTCTCACTGCTTCTCCCCTGAACACTTATCACAACAACTTCTGAACAGGTGAACCCGAGTCCCTTTCCCCACCTTCATCTGTCCTGCCAACAATGGCTGGAGCATTTTTCTTGGTGCATGTGTTGGATCACATCCCTCTATGCTCAGAAGCCTGCACTGGCTCTCATGACCCTCCCACTGAGGCCCAGCAATGCATCAACCTTCCCAGCGCCTGGCTTCCTATCTTCCATCACCGGCCTACGCTCTCACTTTTGCCCAACACTCTTTTCTGCCCTGTGCCCGTCCCCATCCTCCAGGGCCATCCTCCAGGGCCCGAATGCTTTCCTGTCACTAAGCTGCTCCAGAGAGTAGCTTCTCTTACAGGGCACACACTGCCAAAGGCCCTGATACAGCATCAGAAAGATGTGTGGGCAGTTCATGTGACGTTTGGTCACCTGTGGAGATGAGTGGGGCTCTTGCTTGAGAGTGTGTGTGGCTATGTGGGGGATGCGCATTTAAAATGAATCACGCTTTAGCAGGACGACGTAGGGTTTGCCAGTGAGCTTGCCCGGCACCTGCCCCTCACCTGGGGAGCTTGTAACTACACGGATTTCTGGACCCTGCCCCTGACCTCAGAGCCAGAAACTTGAAAGGGGAGGGAGCAAGAATCTGTGTTTTTAATAAGTCCTACTGGTGATCTTCAAATTTGAGGGTGGTAGAAAGGGATCTCAGTGGGAAATCTTTTAGAAAGCAGAGAGTTTTAATAAAAGGGATCACTAACTCATCGTTTATGTGTGTATAAACATGTGGGGTTGGGGTGGACAACGTGTATGTACATCAAGTCCTCACAACGTCCTCGATAGGTTCTTGGAGACAGTGACTTTAAGTGAAATGACATATAAGTAAACCAATTTTACCACAGGCTAAGGGATATAAACAAGAGTTACATTTCTATTGTATACTTCTGGTCACAAAAACATCACCAAACTGTTAAATAAAGACTCAAAACACTTCTAACACTTCTAATATTAAACATTAAAATAAGTGTGAGCTATCCATACATTTAATAAAGATTAAAGAAGCAAGCAAGAGCATTCTTTTCTGACCTGCTCATTCATTCCAGTTCAGAGTCTCAGGTGGCCAGAGCCTATCCTGACAGCTCAGGGCACCAGGCAGGAACCCACCCTGGACAGAATGCCTTTCCACGGCAGGGCGCTGTCACACACACCCACCCACCTCAGACTGGGGCAATGTGGACACGCCACTTCACCTCATGTGCACAGCTGTGGGATGTGGGAGGAATCCAGAGTCCCCGGAGGAAACCCCGCAAACGTGGGGAGAACATGAAAATTCCACACAGACAGTGGCCCTGGCTGGGAATTGACTTTTGATTTTCTTTTCTCTCATCAGTGTTATAATGAAAGATTATTTGAGGACTTACTGTATATGTATATGTACATATGTACACGTTTTATATATATATATACATATATACACACACACACACACACACACACACACACACACACACACACACACACACATATATGGTATCAGCTGTTGTTTTGGTCACCATGTTAAGATCTTATTCAAGCCTTATTACCCTCTCTGAAGCAGGTTCTATATTACTCATCTTACAGATGGAGAAACGGGGGCTCCGAGAGGGGAAATGACTATCACAAAGTCACACAGCTGGGAGTGTTGCGGCAGGATTTGAACGGGGTGCTGACTCTGAAGTTTGTACTTGAGCCTCTCTTCAATGCTACCCATTTGTGAGCTGGGATTTTCATGGCAGGTTTTTCTTTAACTTTCCAGATCAGGTCCCTGGTTTATAGCTAACCCCAACCTCTCTCATGACGCTCCCTGGAGGCTGGTGTTCTGAGGTTCTGAGAGTCTCACCCACCAGCGTGACCCCTCGTCAGGATAAGCCCCCTCTGAGGATAAGGATAAGTAAGCCTCAGATGGGTTTTAAAAGGTGACCCCTTTCACTCTGTTCCCAAACAGCCCGGTCAGTGCTAAGCTGAAGTATTCCTGTCATGGTTTGGTTTTGTAATCAGCTGAAGGAACAGAAATATGAGGCAGGTGACCTGCCCTATCTTAGCAACAGTGAGTGCAGGTCTAGAAGGCAGGCCCTGGTCCAAAATATCTGCCCAGGCTTTAAAATGGGTACCTCAAATGGACTGCTTCTAAGATCAGACGCATCTTTGTTGGAAAAGAACGATCAGTGGCACGGACAGCCACTCGCAGTCTTTCACACTGTATGTAAATGAAGACATTCAGTTACTCTTCATTTGTGGAAAAAAAAACACTGAGAAAATCCCATGTGGAAAGCGGGAGCTTTAAATTATATTGTTTGTTCTCTGTCATTGAAAAAGTGCTATGTACACGTAAGGAATGAGCACAGTGTTCCCCAAACACCCTGTGGATGTGAAACGCTGCTGGGCAAAGGGGGTCCCGGGTTTTAAGGCTGGGCTTTGCTGCAGCGCTTTTCAGAGCTATAAAGATAGTCTCCCTGTGGATTTCTAAGAAGAGGATATAGTTCTCAGTATTTCCCAAGTTCATCTGACTGCGAACTGTTTCACATAATCTTGGGGGGCTAACAGCTCCTAGAATACATTTTGCAAAAACTAGGATCAAAAATTACTGGTAAATACAACCCCTTACGTGTGCAGAATACCTTATAGCTAGTCCCCAACAGGCTTTCAGACAGGATCTCATTCAATAAGGTTTTCTTGAGGGACAAAACCGAGGGGCATTTGAGATTGTGGTGGGCAAGAGCAAGACTGGGGGGCCCTCAATAAGGGGCACATGGGATTCCTGGAGAAGTTCCAGGGAAGTTGGGGACAAAGGTCCCACTTCACCAGTCCCTGCAGTTGGTCCCCAGTCTGCCCCAGGGCATGGGCCTGTACCTCCTCAGGAGGCTCCCCTCTTCCCGGGATCCATGAGAAGATTCCCCAGGTCCCCAGCCATCTTGAGGCCTCAGCCAGGTATTTCTCTGGCTTTCTTGCCATAGGAACATGGCATCGTATTGGGGAGCACAGCTTGCGAGGGCTTGAGCAAAGGCTGATCCTGGGACACCTGACCAGATTGCAGCCTTCCTCTCCACCCCCAGGCCCAGTTAGGACGCTCAGGATCAATAACTGATCTGATCATTCAACTCGCACCAGAGTACGCTAATACCACGTGCTACCCCTCCTGGGATAAAATTGCTTTTGAAGGCAATGTTTGCCTAATGGTAGGATTCTAGGCGCTGCTGCAAAGGGATGAAGGAGATGGCTTTGACCTGCAGTGCCTCCCCAGGACCCCATGAGTGGTACACCACAAATCCATCCCTATTAACTACTCTGCTCTTCCAGGCGCGCTAATTGCATTTGTGTGTCCAAAAGGAAAATGCAGTGCTACTCAGTTATGAACCTAATGTTCTGGAAGCACCAGGAGGCCTTGGAGGTACTGATCTATTGTTAGCATCTACTCATCTGGACCCATGGAACTGTGGGTAATTCCACATAATAACCAGAGCTAGCAGGAACTGAGCCTTTACCATGTACGAGGTCCCGTTCCAAGCACTTTGTATGTATTAACTTGCTTAATCCTCATAATGACCCAATGGAGGACATGCTATTTTGTCTCCTCCACTTTATAGAAGAAAAAAACAAGGAGAGGCCAAATGATGTGCTTATGGTCAACCAGCTAAGAAGTGGTGAGGCAGGACTTGAACTCAGGACATCTGGCAGTTCTTGGTGACTCCTCCGCAGAGATGCCAGTCTGCCCAGAGCTGAAGGGCAGAGGGCTGGACCAAGAGCAGCTGGTACTGCAGTCCTGCAGAGGCCTTTAGAAGGAGCTCGGCCCGTGCTGCTGAGGCAAAGTACAAACTGGAAGGCATGTGCATCTTAAAAAAGAATCTTGGAGAAATGAATGTGCTATCCAAAGGAATGAATCTCAAATAGACCATGTTTAGAAATTAGTAGGGGGCGTTGTGTTGGCCAGAGAAAGTTTGTAAGTAAAAACAACCCACAGACAAATAAACAAACAAAACAAACAAACCGAGCTAAACTGAATTAAAAAATAGACAACAACAACAAGCCATACAGAAAACCACCATGCAGACAATCACCTCTTCTCTTTGTGGATAAAACCGACAGTTTTAGAAATAAAGGGAGAGATATATGAAAGGTTTCAAAGCAGGGGAATGATTTTTGCTTTTTAATTAATTTAATGCCAGGTTTCAAAGAAGGAAGAATACATTTGTCACTGTTACACACTCATTTAGTTTAAAATCCATCCAGATGCCTTAATGGGCTCTGTCAGGACTCAGGTTCCCCGTGGCTGCTTCCCAAAGCCAGGAAAAACTCTTCACTGGGAGTGTGGAGCACATGCTCTGCAGGTCTGCTCATGGCCATCACTTCTTTTTGAACACTTGAAGGCACACCTGGTCACCGCATGTCAGCTTCTGCAATATCAAAAAATGGGTGAATGATGACTGGCCTTCCTTCTGCCCAGCCCTCAGCCCCCTTGGTGTCTTTGATCTGGGTGGGTAGCTGGAATAAAGAGGACACATGGTCATTCTGGGCAAAGTGCACCTCACAAATCCAATCAGCTGGCATGCCCTGCAAGTAGCAGTCGTTTGATGCTGGCACTTGAATTGAGCTTGAACAAGTATAAAAATGAAAAATGCAAAGAAATTACCCTCTTGGGTGGGATTTCTCCAATTTTCGTGATTAAAGCAAGATTGCCTAATTTACAAAAGGCAGTGAAGCCATGAAGAAGAGAAGGAGCTAGTGGGGACAAATGTTTGGAAAGCAAGGGCCTGGGAAGATGCTGGCTGGTGAGCTGTCCCTTCACCAGGTGGGCGGTCTGGCCTCTGGTGATTAAAACGTTGGTTGGTGGTGGCACAGGCAATGACAGGGTGTGTGCTGCAGAAGGGCTCCCCCAGGCCTGCCTGTTCAGACAAGATGCTGCTTTTCATTCAGACAGAGGGAGCCCCCTGGCCTTATCTGTACCTCATGACCCATTGAGAGAGGAGAGAAAAACATGAGTGTGGGGACCACCATGGAATCAGTGCAGTGGATGATGAATCCATTGTCTTAGCCACAGGGACTCTTGAGGATTGCACTACAATTAAAAAAATCCATCATCCAAACCAGAGCAGATAGGGAAAACTGTCCATGGAAACACGGTGAGTGCCTCCCATTTATCACCACTTGACATTGCCTCTGCAATAAAGATCTCTGATTGAGGCAAGGCTGGCTCTGAAGGGCGTCGTGGTGACCTGAATACTGACATTGGAGCCAGGCACCTGCCTGACTCCCTCAGTGAATGCATGCATGCATGACTGAATGGAAAACCATTCATTGAGTGAGCCATTCATTTAACAAACGAGTGACTGAATACATGAAGGAGTGAAAGATTTTTCACTATTTGAATGCTGAACCCATAAATTGCCTTGATGATTGAAGAATGAAAAATTAAGCTAGACAGAAAAAATTTATTTAAGGCTATCAGTAATTGTTCCTACTGCTCTGTTTTAGTACCAAATAACTGAAAATATTTTGGGATCAGGAGGACATACCTTATGATGAGAGGACAATGCCTGTGGTCTACAGGTAGTTTCCAGGTCCAGCTGCCCCCTGTCCATCCCACTTGTACCCCAAACCCTCTTTTTCCAGCCTCACATAACTGTGAGGAGGCCTGGTCCCACCCTCCTCGGGGATATTTTAATTCGGTGCCTCACAGTTCTCCGCTGCTGGTCTTTAACTGGTTTCCTGCATTTCTCCTTGGATCTTGGTTCCCTAACTTCGCATTTTGAACTTTCATTTTAATTGCAGCCATTCACAGAAACAGCCATATAGACTTCTTCCTGGAGTCCCCTGAGCCAGATGGGAATGGCTGTCTGACTATATGACCACATGCATTTGGCTGGAGCTCAGGGGAGGAGGCCAGGGCCCTTTTGCGTGTCAAAGCGCCTAGCAGGATGAACAGGCAGTTTGTGTGAGTAAAAGGGACCTGGGCAGATCCTAGGACTTACCAGGTGTAGCTTGTCTCCTTCAACCCACTGCCTCCAGCCGCGGTTCTCCTTCTCCCCTTTCTGCACACACACCAGGACATCACCTTCCCAGGTGATCAGCGACTGCAATGACACGTTTGCGGGCAAATCAAATACATGGTTTTGGTCGGGACTGAACAAACCTGAACCTGCCACAGCAGTTCCTACAGCCATCCCTGGGCTCCTGCTTGCCCACTGGGCAGAGCCCTCAGCCTCCGTCACGCCGAGATCCTTCCAGTCTCATATCCCACACACACCCTCCATTTCAGCCAAACTAGCTTATCGAGGCTGGTTCTGTTCTCTTTTAAAGAATTCTACCCTTCCATTTTATCATATAGTAAAGACGGCATCCCAAATCAGAGGGGGAAAAATGATGAATTTGACTACATAATGATGTAAAATTTGTAGAAGGGGAAAATATCTCAAAGTCAACAGATGAATAACAAACCGGAAAAAATAGCTGTAACACACATCAGACAGACTTAATTCCCTTATAGATAAAGAGCTCTTATAAATCAATAAGAGAAAGATCATTAACCTAATAGGAAATTCAGCAAAGGATGAGAACCAACAGCTTACAAGGAAAAACAAACAAACAAACAAAAAACCACAACCCTAGCAGATGGCTTTTAAACCTAAGGAAAGATATTCAGCCTCACTCATCAGAAGAGAAATGCAAATAAAAGCTGTTTGTTTTCCAGAGACAATTCATCATATGGTTAAAGATCAAAGAGTGATAACCCACTGCAGAGAAGCAGGCACCCTCCTACATGGCTGGTGGATATTATCAATCACTAGTAACCTTATTGTAGGGCACTTTTATATTACCTTTCCAAATATAACATTGCCTATACTTTTTGACCTAAAAATTCTATTTCGGGGAATGTTCCCTACAGGAGTCACAGTGTTAGGACTGCCCACTGTAAAACAATCATAAAGGCAGAGGAGTCCCCTAATTCAGGGGAGCCACGCCGAACGGTCCAGTGCCAGCCCCATCATCCAGCACCAAGAGGGTGGACCAGGTCCTGGTCCTGGGTTTCCTCCAGGCAGCAGTGCCTACTGGTTAGTATCACAGGGCTGGCAGCAGAGATAGAACTCACGCTGGATGACCAGTTGGTGATAAACTGAGCTGTGTTTTTTTTAATTCACCGTCCTTGCACATTCACGTCTGCCTTTTGGTACAAATCTGTTTTCTACAGATTGTTAAATCTACCTATTTCTAAAATAATATTTGACCTTGATCATATTATGTATTTTATGGACAATTTTATTCCTCTTCATCTTATTCTTCAACACATCACGACATTGTTTGTTACAGCAAAGGACTAGAAGCCTCATAAATTCTGTCAGTGGGCAGCTGGTTAAACATGGCGTGGTTCATACCTGCTACGCAGCTCTTGATGGAAGGAAGCAGTTTTAGACTTACGGAGAACAGCAGTCTCCATAGTGCACAGTTTAAGTTAAAAAAGCAGGAGCATGGCCATGTGCATAAAACTGGGGGTGTGGGGGGTGTATGCATGCATGTGTTTGCACAGGTTCTCTGCAAGAGGATAAAAGAACCCTTAACAGTGATTGTCTCTGGGGAGAGAACTGAGAGACTGGGGGCAGGATGGGAAGAAAATTTCACTTTTTACTATTTAAATTATTTTCAATCATCTGCATGTATTAATATTCCCCAAATCGGGGTGGCCTGTTAGCTCAGTTGGTTAGAGCGTGGTGCTAATAACACCAAGGTTGCCGGTTCGATCCCTGCATGGGCCACTGTGAGCTGCGCCCTCCTTAAAAAAAAGAAAAAGAAAAAGAAAAAAAAACACCCCAAATTAACTTAACTATAAAATTCTACATGTTTCTAAGGAAAATATGTCTCTTCCTTATCAGGGCTGTCCTAAGCCTCACACCTTTGAACGTCCTGAAGATGCTTAATTCATAGGTAACTCTCCTAAATAGCTCTTCTGGCTAACTCTTCCGGGAGGGAAACGTTGGCTGGAGTATTCCAGGCTTCCCTCCCATATAAATGAGAAAGGAATATTCATATATTGTTGTCCATCATTGGTCTTAGACTCAGTCCCCTCCCAAACAGATGAGAAAGGACTCACGTCTCCTTCTTGGACAAGCACTGTGTCTTCCAATCCCCTGTCCATACGCCTTACCGGTCACGGACACCTCATACATGCTGATTGAGTTAGTGTCTGTCTCCACCAGGAGATAAAAAGCTCCATGAGAGAAGAGGCATGTCAGCTGTTCATTTCTGCAACCCAGACTCCGCACACTAACCAGCACATAGGAAGTGCTTGATAAGCCTTGTTGAATGCATCCGTGATGGACTGTTAAAATAGAATCTCGAGGTGAGCCCACGTAGGGGAATAGATGAGCATGTGTGTTCTTCTCTGATGACAGTTCTTGACAACAGCTCAGCCAGCCCACCTCCTTGCCTTAGTTTCCATGGTACCACTGGAGTGTACACATGTCCATCAATAAGGACACTGGATGGGCCCACACTGCCATCTCCCCCATCATAGTGGCCAAAGTTAATATCATTAAAAACAACTCTTTATGGTAAATTAGATACAGGTGCTGCATCAATGTTAAATGTATAGAACTTGATAACTATACTATTGTTATATAAGAGGATATCCTAATTCTTAGGAAATACATACTGACTTCTTTAGGGGCAACACATCAGATTGCTCAGAAAAAAATATATGTATATCAGAGAGAAAGAGAGTATGTACAAGAAATAAAACAAAAGGGACAAGATGGTAACAATAGGTTAACTCTTGGTAAAGAGTGTATGAATGTTCTTTGTTGTATTCTTGAAATTTTTCTGTAAATGTGAATCAGTCCCAAATTAAGCTTTTTATAAAAAGGGAAAATAGCTGTTTACATTAAGAACATTTGAAGGACACTATTAAGACCTCGAAACCCTCCCCAGCGTACCTGCCCCCGTGCAAGACTTATTCCTTCATCGCCCACCCTCTTTTCTGGCAATCCCTGAGTTGGGGGCCCTCCTGGAGGAGGCCTTCTCCTGGGTGCTCCCTGGACGTTGCAATGACATTATTGGTTCTAACTGTCATCATTTTTATCTACTTTTCTCTGCCCTGACTGCCCCAATTACTTACTGTTTTTTAATTGAGGTATAATTCACATACGATAAAATTCACCCCTTTAAAGTATACAATTCAGTCATTTTTAGCATAGTCACAAGGTTGTAAAATCATCACCACTATCTAAATCCAGAACAGTTTCATTGCCCCTAACAGAAACCCCACACCTGTTAGCAGACGCTACCCATTCCCTCTGCTCCTGCCAACCACTTTCTGTCTATGGATTTGCCAATTCTGGACATGACGTATATAAATCATATAATATATGGCCTTTTGTGTCTGACTTCTCTCACGTACCGTAATGTTTTCCAAGTTCATCCATGTTGTAGTATGGATTAGTATGTCATTCCTTTTTATGCCTACATGATATTCCATTGCATCAATTACTTCTTTTTAATTTAATTTGATTTTGCATAGCTTGTATGTTTTTGAAAGGGGCTTTAAATACTCTTAGAAACAAATCAGTGTAGGCAGTGAGGAATATATGACCTGCAGGAAGGAAGAAGGGGGTCCCTGGGCCCCTCAGAGAAGAATTGACCCCACGATCAATGTGGTTTCATTGCTGTTGCTCTGGGATGGCGAAGAATTGGGCATTTTAGGGTCCTATTGGGCCTCTGCTATAATGCCCCCCACATATGTCGCCTCCAAACTGCTGAAATGGGAGGTTTCCAGAGGGGCTCATGAGGGGTTGGAAAGTGGAGCCTTGAAGAATAAGAGCATGAAGAGTACGCCACAAATACACGTGCACACACACACACGTGTACACAGACACACAGCTTGTGCCGGCACTCAGGTGTGCCACCATGTGTGGACAACAGAAATTAGTCAGAGAGATAGACTCACCCCCTCCCTGTTGCTCCTTTCCAGCAGAAGGGTTCCAATCAAGTTATAGGAAGTGGGTAGTCCTGACGTACCTGCTCTGTGTCGTGCTTCTCATGGGAACAGCTCTTTTCTGGAGACTGACCAAACTCTGTCCTGGGTACTTCTCAGCCCCCACCAGTGTGTGTGTGTGAGTGAGTGTGTGTGTGTGTGAGTGAGTGAGTGTGTGAGTGATTGTGAGTGTGAGTGTGTGTGTATGTGTGTGTGTGTGTGTGTGTGTTAGCCACAGCTTTTTGCCGTGGGCGAAGCAGAGACAAGAAGAGGGAAGGAGGATTTTCTCTGTCAGCATGCAGGGCTCAAAGCTGATCCTGGGGAGAAGAGGGGCTCCAAGGAAAAGAAGAGTGCGAGGTGGAAAGGCAGAAGAGTGGGTGTTAACAGATGGAATCTTTTAAGGGTTGGAAAGGGCCGAAAAGACATGATTTATTTCAGGAAGAGTGAGTCCTCTGCCATCAAAGGTGATAAAAGAACAAGTCAGCGAGAACAGGTCTGTTTTTCAATAGCCCACACCCAAAATGGAAAAGACCGGGGAAATGAATCGTTTTGAACTGATTAGAACAGCAGAGTGATGCAAAAAATTCTGAGCAAATTTTTCTATCCATTTTGGTGTCTGATGAATTGGCCTTCCAGCCACACAGTTCAGAAAATCCCCATCCATCCCTCAACCTCTCAGGGAGGGATTCACAAAGGGCCATGCCAGGCCTCGGAAGCTTAGGCTCTCATGCCAAGACCGCTCTGATGGAAGCATTTCCAAAGTGCTTTTCATTTCCTACTTTTCTTCAGCAAGGAACACTAAATATAATTCAACCTTGACATGATGGCTGAGATTATCAATGCTACAGGACAACTTGAGAAATAAAATGTGTCCTTCTCTCTTCGCTTTAGCGTAGATACCAAAGAATGATGACAGCTTTCCCTCTCAACCCCAGGAGAGGAGCCTGTTCCTTGCTAGGGGGGAAGAGTTGAAACTTCTAACTTAGAAAGAGCTCCTGGAAGCATGAGAGAAGAGTGGGCCTCTGAGGACAGTGTAGTTCATGGTGAATGCAGAAGGGTGGGGTGGAGGGCCCGGCTTCCTTTTGGCACTCCGAGGGACTGGCTCTCTGCTAGGAGTGAGCGCATGGGTACCTGGGGAGAGGACACCCAGCTCCACCCTCCCCAGTTTGGGAACCAGGGCAGATGTCTTGGTGGCTGTGTTGGCCCAGAGGGAGTGGGTGCCATGGGTATTCAAGCTGCCCACCCTCATATAAACTTCATGGGCACAGACAGTGGCAAGCATGCTAAACGACAAACCAGGAACCTTTTCCTGGACTGTATAATCCCTGGGGTTCTTGCAGGATGCTAAGACTGGGGTGGCAAAATCCTTAAATTTGACTGAGATTGGATTTCTCCCTATTCCTGTTAGCAGGGACTGACGAGGTATAACTGGATTTGGAAAACCAAAGACAGGCACACTGAATGTGGGTGTGAACACTGCAACAGTCAGTCACTAGGCTGAGATACCACCCAGTGACCCTGGAGGAGAGGGGAACTGCTGTCACCCCTACTGTCCCCATGACCACCCCACTTCTCCCTGCTACCACTCTCTGCCTTATTTACCAACTGCTCCTCTGGGCGAGGCCCTGCCTCTTCTGTAGACTCCAGTTCTGGAGCTCTGAGGTAACTCCCCATTTGTGCAGTCGGAGTTGCCTGCTTTTCCTGCAGGGTTCTACCGCTACCCAAACGGTTCAAGCGGCTGGACGTCTGGACTTCTGACGCTTGGAGGATTTTTTTGATTATGTCCTGTGAGTTAAGGTGATACTGACACAGAAGCTACAAACTTGCCAGAGATTTCTCTAAGTTACACTGGTAGGACTGGAGAAAGCCTGAGTTCATGTCTTATACTAAATTTTTTGTTTGCATTTTTCTAAAAAGATATGTCAGTTGGGAATCATCTAAAATTGAGATATTTCATATAAACACATATGAATTCTCAACATCTCTTGAAAAGAGGAAAAAAAAAGACCTAGCAGCCTGAGGCCTCAGTCCCCCATGGCCATGCCTGGCTGGGGCTGAGCAGGGCTGTCCCTCGGTCGAAACTATGTCACCCAGCTACACAGTCGCTGTCCCTGCCTTGCCCTCTTCACTTTGCCTACCAGGCTCATGTCAGTCTGAGCTGACCTCCTACCACAGATCCTAGAGGGACGAGTGTCCTTTAGTTTGTCCTTTGCTTATAAGCATAGTGAGGAAGCCAGCTTACATCTTCCTACAGAAGATAATGATGCTTATTGCCAGCATCCTTACGTCTATCCTGATCCTTCTTTCCAGGTTGTTCCTGTCATGTTTTGTTTGTGAAGCCAAATAGCTAGCCCTTGCAGAGTATACAGGTGAAAAAGGCCCGCCAAGGTTAGTACCTTAACATGCCGGTCGTCCAAGCCTTTGGTGAACTCATCAAACTCCACGCCAACAGTGAAATCCAAGTTATAGTTGCGGAATGTGCTGTTGGTTTTCGTCTTGAAGTTATCGCCGTCTTGATCGATGATCTTTGTCTGATGCAGACATACTGCGATCTTGCGGGTGGCAAAATCAATACCTGTTGGAAAAGGGAGTTGTGGAGGTTCTGATGTGCTCAGCCAGGCTCATTCATTTCTTTAACAAGCCCAAGCAATCAAGACCAGAGACACAGATCAGGGCAGGCTACCTTTCTTTTTGCTTAAGTGGGAAACAAGAGTTGTCTTACACATGACCAATTTGGGCATCTTAGTCAATTGTTAGGGACTCTAGGGTTTCTCAGGCCTCGTCAGGAACCTTGATGGGAGGGACAGGCAGGGCTCATTCCTGAGGTGCAACTCTCCAGTGCCTGCTCATACACACGTGCACAGACACACTCACTCACACACATACACACACACACACACACACACACACACACACCCTCCACCACAACAGCTCCATTCTATCTATTTCACATATTGGATTTCCTCTGAAGAGTTTGCTAAACAAAAGACTTCATGGTTTAAAAGAAAAAGGACTGCTTAAAAATAACCAGTCTAGATCGTAAAGATGGAATTTTGTTAAGATCCACAGCAGGGAAGGATATGGACAAACTTCCATTTTTAAAACAGGTTGGGAAACCTATATAATTTTACTAACCATTATCACCCAAATAAATTTAATTTTAAAAAACTTACACACAAAAGAAATAAATAAATGGGGGGTGGCCACTTAGCTCAGTTGGTTAGAGCATGGTGCTGATACCACCAAGGTTGCTGGTTCTATGCCCGCATGGGCCAGTGAGCTGCGCCCTCAAAAAGAGGCATTGTAGGGCTAGAACTAGAACCTAGGCAAAGGAGGCCATTTATAATAGGTTTGGTTGCCTAAGGAGCAGCTGACTCTGCCCCCAAGTGCCAAAAATGATTAATGACTCTGTGCGTGTAGCAACCAAATAAATAAACAAACAAACAAACAAATAAAAACAGGTTGGTCTTTACTTAGCTAGGCTGTTCTCCCTCCATCATTGGCTCCCAGTACAGCTTTAAGCATATTCTAGACACTTAAATAAACTCTCACTCAGAGATTTCTTTGGTTGTTTTTAAGGAAAAGATAGATAATTGCTTATGTTTTTATTATGAAAAATTTCAAACAAATCAAAGTAGAGAAGGAGAGTACGAGGAACTCCATACACCCATTACCCAGACGCAACACTTACCAAGATTTTGCTGCATTTACTCCATCTACAGCTTGTCTTTGTCTCGATATCTCTAAAGGAAATCTTATTCATCTCTTACAGACCATTAGTAAGTAAAAGGGAGCATGCCGTTCAAAGAAGTGTTTCATTTTCTAAGCTTTTCATTTTACAGCAAGAAGTTAAGTGCTGAGCCGACCTCCTTGCTAACTCTGGTTGTGCGTAAAATGTCACCCGAGACAAAAAGTCGTGGTCCCGTGGAATAGATCTAGAGACAGAGGATAATTCTGGAACTGCTAAATTTCTATCCTTGCCGTGAACATCATTAAGCTCTTGGTTTCTAGCCAAATCAGATTTGACCCTTTTTATCCCTGCAAATTCTCCAGATAGCTTCGGATACTAATCTAAATCTTTTAATTTTTTTTTTATACCTGGAAAATTTCAAAAACAAGGAAACTGATCCTATTATATACCAAGGATAATAATGTCCTGCAGTTCAGATTCATTAAGTGCTATTTCTGGGAAATAGTCCCCAGCTCTATGCCCCAACTCCAGCCCCAACTCTAGGATAGGTAGGTGATTAAACCTCACCCTGTCTGGTGCTGTCTGGTGGGGGATAAATACTATTGCGTTAATGAGAGAAGGACCCGCAGTTACCGAACAGTTCAGGTAGCTCGTGTCAATCTGGAGAATGAACATCTCAGCTCACTGGCCCCCTACCATATCGGCTGCCCTTCCACAGCAGCCAAGTATCATTTCCCTCACCCTCTCTCCCCATTTCATTTCTGACCCATTTTCTTCTGAATTCCTCTTTGGTAACTCTCACTCCCATTCTCCCCCAAATGAGAAGCCCAAGCTGGCTGTTCGGACGACAGCAGAATCACATCTGCATGGGCCACGGCACTGGCTGGTCTTTTGGACACTCAATTGTATAACAGCAGCTATTATTATACGAGAATAATTTTAAGTAACATCAGGCATCCTAGGAGGTAAAAGCCTGACATACCTTTATCCTAAATTAAAAAGAAATTATGTTCAAGTTGGCGTGAGCTGGTGCATGAATGCCAGGGCCTTGTCCAACTGCTGTTCACTACTATTTGTTGAGAACCTACCAAGCCTAAGGATTCACCAATGAGTCCCAAAGCTAGCTGTCCATAAGGATCACCTGGGAAGATGCAAAACTACAGGTTACTGGGCCCTATCCCAGACCTAGAATCTCTGGATGGTTTTAGATCTTGGATTTCTTCAGAAGGGGGCTGTTTGGAGAGAGACTTCTATGGTTTAAAAAAATCTGAAAGCTACTGTTTAAGCATCTACTTCTTCCTGTCATAGGGGATGACATGAGGCCTAGAGAGGTAGACGTGTCTAAACACACACAGCTGAAACTGCAATCCCAGGGGTTTGATAACTGGATGGATATGAGGAAGAATGAAGTCGGGAGGAGAAAATGGTGGTTTTGAGTTTGGGTGACCAAGGTAAGAGTCAAGGAAATCCAAGACTGAACTAGTTTTATGGGGGAACACAAGGAGCTGAGTGTTAGGTAAGGTGAATGTGGGGGTCCTATTTGGGGTGGTAATTAAGACACGCCTTGGAACCAATCAGGAATGGTGCCCTGTGGTGGAACCTCCCTCGGGAAACCTCCCTCACGTCATTCCCCCAACAAACGCATAAGTATTATATCATCTCCATTTTACCAAAGAGGAAACTGGCTCAGAGAGCTGTGTCCCTTGCCTTGGCCTATAAGTGAGGAAACAATGGAGGTAGAACTTGAGCCCAGGATGGTCTGCCTCCAGAGCCTGTGCTCCACAAGCTCTGGTCTGGCCTATCTCCTCAGGTCACACCATCCAAGTTTGTGCACTTTCCATGGCTCCCCAAGATACCGGTAACTTCTGACTCTTCTTTATGTTTCCTCTGGAGTCACAGGGACTTCTGGATCCAGCTGGAAGCGACCCCCTCCCCATTTGGGACAGTTGATGTGCCCCCATGCTCTAGCATACTGTCCCCACCCAACAGCAACTGTTTTCTGGGCCCAGGACTCTCTAAGAAGTCTGAGTTGGAGCCGTGACCCTCTAATCCTGTGTATGGTCTGGGAGCTCAACTAGCTTCAGCTCCATGGCTTATGAACGTGAACCTGGGCACGTCCAAGCCACCCAGGCTGCAGACCACAGGACATGGGTGAGACCAAGGCTCTGTCTGCTGCCCTTTGTGCTGTCAATACTTCCAGGCATCTTGGCCAGTAGCTGCAGAGCCCATGGTGCTCCACTGTGTTTGCCATGGGGCTCAGATCCATACAACATTTGGGGGTCAAAAAAACCCCCAAAAACACTCATGATCAACTAAGTTTGAAAAATGAGGAATTGAAACCAACAGAAGCTAGTTTCTGTACTGAAGAACTGCATGGAGTCTTTAATCGAGGAAAGACGCTTTGTAACTCCAACTGCAGGATACAAGAGGTAGCCTTTCCTAATCTTTTGTGGCCATAGAACGGCTTCATGGTGGGACTAGCAGTTCCACAGAACATAATACGGAAAGGGCAGACAAAACCCCTTCTGAGGCATTTATCTCAGGCACCCGGGCCCTGCAATTATGGAAACGTCTGTTTAATTTTTCTCCCGTCAAGGCAACTGCTGGCCCATTTGGAAGGGAGAAACCTAAACAGGATCAAGTAGTCAAGGATTTCTGACTTAAAAATGAATTCTTCCTTAAAATTGCTAAAAGCCACTAAGGAATGACTTCCCTATTCTAGTCAATATAAACCACATGTTTGCAGCAGGCAGAGGGCTAACATGTCACACTCCGACTCATGTTTCTCTTCTCCTGCCCAGAAACACAGTCTAGCACATCAGGTGACATCCTTGTAGCTAACTTCAGGCTCATTGCTGGACGCTCGGGTCCAGATCTAGAAGCAGCAGAGAGAAGTGGCCATAAGTGGAGTTATTATTAACTGCACCAGGTTCTTTTGAGGATGAAATTTGATAGTGTTTGTGAAGAGCTCTGCCTACTGCCTGGCGGCTTGTGGTTATGTCCCCATAAATGGTAGCTGCTGGCGTCATCATCACCATTATGTCCCCTGATCTCACAGGCCAGTTTGCTTGGAGTCCTTTGCATTTTTCCAGATACTTCCTGTATGTTTGCTCTCTGAATCCCTGCCTCTGTGCTCCCAGCTTTCTAAATCTCCTAAGTCCCAGACCCGGCCTTACCTTCTCCAGCCTGTTCTGCTCTTTCTTGCCTCCTTCCTCACCTGCTATCCAGGCCACATTGTTTCACACCCCCAGGAGACACTATTTTCCTGCGACTTTTCATGGGGTTGATTGTTCTTTCCTCCAAAGTCTCACCTCTACGAGGATAAGGACACTGCTGTCACCTCACTCTGTGTCACCATATAACCAGACTGAGCTGGGCACACAGTAGGTGCTCAAGAAATACTTATGGATTGATTAATGGGGGCAGCATGGTTTAGGACAGTGATCCTCAAAGTGAGGTCCTGGGCTGGCAGCAACACAGAACCTGGAAACCTCTTAGAAATGTAGATTCTGGGGTCCACCCTAGGCTATGGGGGTTGGGCCCGCCTTGTTTTCATAAGCCTTCCAAGTGATTCTGTGTGTCTATAGCAGTGTTTAGAACCACCGGTATAAAAGGGTGAGGGCCCTGATTTCCCAGCTATGTCACATTCCCTTTTTGAGCCTTGATTTTCTCACAGTAAAATGGTGAAAAGAAGGCTCATCGCAGAGTTATTTAACGTAAGGATTCTGTGAGCCTGGTAGTAAAGGCTTTCTACAGCGCCACGGAGCTTGTGGGTATCTGACACACATTGGACCCTGTAGCTTGGCCTTTTCTGTTCCGGTCAAAAACAGTGACCAGATTGGCTCTCAGTCTGGAGTGAAATATTTGGGTCATATTTATCTATCCCCACAGCCACCTGCTGCTCCATGCAACCCAAGGATTCTGAAGAAACGGTCAGGATGGTGGCTGATACACTCCCTCGCATAACCCTGGCCTGTCACACAGGTGTTTTCTTAGCTTCGTCACTCCATAGTTTGGCCAGTGGGGTAGAAACAACATTAGCTCCTGCTCTGGCCTTCCGTGCTGAGGTCCATGCTACGTCCTGCTGCTGGGAACCCTAGTTAGGAGATGCGAAAAGAGAAGCTCAGGTCATGCGTTAACCAGATGAAACAAAGCAGAGGGCTCCTCCAGGCAAAACAACAGAGAAAGAATTGAAAATTGCAGAGAACTTTAGAACGGAGTGTTCCTCGGAGAGAAGTCTATTTTCACGCCCCAGGTGTGGAAGTCAAAGCCCAGAGACGTTAAGTGGTGGGTTCAGTCTTACCCAGCTAAGCCGGAGCTCCCACCAGTTTCTCTACAAATACATTCTGTTTATCATTCACGACTAAGGCTTCCCTAACAAAACTTATTGCTTGTCATTGGTTGCTTACAAAGGTAGATCACAGCTAAAAACGCCTACTGCTGAGAGAACTGGTTTATCCTGGAAACACCATCCCTAGTCAATCTTTCTGATCAGTGCCAGGGGAATCTTATTAGGGGCTTTATGCAAGCGTCACTTTTTCTCCGGATTGAAAAATGGCGTGGCCTCTTGGCCACCCTTTATCATTTACACAGGCTAGTTAATCACGTCACCTATGCTTCACCCCAGGGAAGGGAGCCAAATGTCCTGTTGGTAGATTCGTGATATTTCTAATCAAAAGGAAAGTTTCACCTGCAGCTGTAGAATGTACATGCACACACATGCAGATTACAAACACACTTCCTCTTTGTACTTTGCAGAGAAAACTATTTTCCTGATATGATAGTTTAACACCAGTGTTATCAAGGATGTTTTATCTGCTTTTCTGGATTAAAGGTAACTCTGATTTATAGCCAAGTGAAAGGAATTTCTATCTCAGAGGAAAAGGTCCAAAGGCAAGCTATTTCTGAATAATATATGTGGCTTGTAGCTGCTACAGAAGAAAAAAACAACAACACTGAAGTGACTTTATGAAAAGCATACTTTTCATAACTGCATTTTGAACAATGCAAGCCATAAAGTTGAAATACGAGTATGCTTCTCAACATTAAAATACTTGGCGATGTGCTTGTGAGAAAAGCTACAGACTGAAAGGGGTGGCACTCTGTGCAAATTACAAAGCTGAGATGCACACGTACTCATCCGACGAAATCTGAGGCCCATTCCAAGAGCAGCTCTGATGGGCTTCAAACCTGGCCTCCTTCCTTCTCAACTCATCAGCACGCTTGGGCAATTGTGGAAAGCAGAGTGGAAGAGGAATCTTCTCAGTTTTTCCATGCCATTTCCTCCTCCAGATAACACATTTAGAGAAACTGGCCCGGCCTCTTGCCTGCCTCCTTCTCTCATGCCCTCATGGACATCTCCAGATGAAACCTATCGCCAGATAGGTTTAAAAGTTTCCCTAGCCAGCAGAGGCAGGCTGGAGTCTCCAGGGGCCTCCCTGGCCCCTTTGCACTATTCTCTCTCCTCACCCAGAGTCTAGCACTCACCACTGGGGTCAGGGTGGGGATGCTGCCAGCACATGCAAGGAAGGGACCAAATTTATCTTCACCTGGGCCTTTTCCAACCCTCAGCACTTTCCCCGTTTGAAAGTACAACTAGGTACATATGGTTCAAGTAAAGACTTTGGCAAGATATATGGCCTCATTGACTATGAGCGCCAGCAGGAATACAAATTCTGTGGAGCTAACTCCTCCTTGGGTCATCAGACAGTCTTTCCTTCCTTCTTTCCGTCTTCCCTCCCTCTGTCCTTCCCTCCCTTGCTTTTCACTCACTCACTCACTCACTCACTCCTAAACAATCAGGGAAGGATTGTGAATATTGTGGGTATTCAGGAAATAATTCCTGGTGGAGGCCACTCAGGTGAGAGCTGCCTGACTTCAGCCTCTAAAGTGGCTGCCTTCCTGGTGGAATTCTCCAGAGGCCCACTAGGACTTTTGCAGTGGTCACTGCTCTTTTAAATCTGTACACGTTAATTTAAATGAAAAGATGGTCTTCCTAGATGATCCTCATCTTCTTTTGTGAATCAAGAGAAGCACTGGATTTTTCCTAATAGTTACAATTCATGGAATAAAGATTTCCTAAAAGATGTCTAAATGTAACATTATTTGAGCACTTGTAGGATACACACCTTCTAGTATATGCCCCCACCTTCCTAATTAAAGCTACCTGATGGTGTTTCATTTTCTAGGCTGTCTCCCTACGTCTTCCCCACCCAATCACCAAATCCAGTCCATTTCCTGCTCTGGACTCCTCTTATTCCCCCTTCCTGGCACTGCTCTCACCATCTTTCAGAGCCTTTGCAGCCACCTCTTTAGTTCTCTGATGTACTCTGCTGATCTACTCACCCGCTGGCTGTACCAGAGAGCATTGATGGCTTCTTTCTCCTCCGTATACAATTCCCCTACTTGTAGGACAAAGCCTTCAAAATCCTTCCCTGTCAGCTTTCCTGGCTCTTCTTTCACCTCCTCCTCACTTTTCACCCTCTAGCATTACAACTCCTTCTGTTCCCCCCAGCTACACCACGTTCTTACTGGCTAGATCTTTGCACACACCCACAGGGCCACCCTGACTCCATTTCTGCATGGAATACTCCTCTCCTTCCTTCAAAACCCCACTCAGAAGTACTCAGGAAGGCGTCAATGATCTGTGACTCTCACCACCACCACCCTGTACAGACTTCTTATTCTATTGTTAATATAGCCCTTTCAGGCCCCAGGGACAAAATCTGCCACTGTCCCATCTGTGGCAGAGTAGATTTTCTTAAATGAGTGTAACACTACCTCTCATCCTACATGCTGTTCTTAGAATGTGATTTTGACATTCCTCCCACTGACAGGTGGGGTCTGTGTACTCTCCCCTTGAATGTGGGTGGGCTCATGTCTGCTTCAACCAATAGGACCCCACAGAAGTGATGTTATGTGATTTCTGAGCCTGGGTCATAAAAGGTCATTCATCTTTTGTCTCCTGTCTTTGGACACACTCAGCATGCGGTGAGGGAACCCAGGCCACACGGGGACACCACATGTAGGTATCAATGGTCCCAGCTGGAGTCTCAGCTGCCTGCCATCACCAACCGACAGACGCAGAGGAAGCCGTTGAGATGGCTCCAGCCCCAGCCACTGTCCAACTGCCACTGAAAGCGGGTCCCCAGTGAGAACCACCTTGGTGAATCTGGTCAGCCCCGATAACTATGTGAGATAATAATAAAATGATTGTCATTGCTTAAAGACACTACGTTGGGGGGTGGGGATTTGTCACGCTGTAATAGAAAACAGGAGCACCGTTTGTGCACAGCAATAGCTTGACTGTCTGCACCAGTTTGAGTTCCTTGAGAACAGAGACTGGGCTTTGTTCTGTCTCAGACGGCACATTTCCCAGCTTCCACGGGTGACATCTACAGCTTTGGTAGAGAAATCTAATGATTCCTCTGTGTACGTGCGGTACTGGCCGCACTCCTGGCCATTAATGGACTCTCCCCCAGCATTCTGTCAGAGTGCTGGGACCTCATTTTGAGATCTGCCCTTCTTGGGCTCCCCTCTAAATTGAAGAGCATTCCTCCCACTCCCTGATCCAGCCTGAAGGAGGACCTCAGGACAGAACACATTCCTCAGGATCAAAGAGTTTACCAGCTGCTTTCCTGCAGTCAAGAAAGAGTCTAGGGCCTCAGGAAACACCAGATATTGAAGGAGGCAGGAGAGGAGGTATTATTGACCCTTGACACTCACTTTTTGAACAGTTAATGACTTTGATAATTTGGGGCAAACCCCAAGGCTGCATGATGTATCACCCTGCTGAGGCTGGCAGCTGAGGCAAGTGGGGAGGCCGGTGTGTGGAGTGAGTCCCTTGGAGTCTCTCCTTCCCTACTGAACCAGCTGTCAGGCCCACAGAGAAAGCTAGCTCCCTGGTGTTGAAGACTGAAGTTTAAGAAACTGACTTTTTTTGGCAAGGAGTGGAATTGTACTTAATGACATTTACATATCTGGGATTTGCTGAGATCTATCTCCACTTGTGTTCTCCCCAAATGCCAGAGACCTTATGCTCAGAAGGGCAAGGAAGGCAAGCTTCGCTGACTTATCATTGTTGGCAAAGCAACCCTGCCTTCCGGGTGGGTGTGGAGGAAATTGCCCAAGTCTGCTGGGTTGCTTTCAGCAGGTTAAACTGACAGGGTAGCCCCACCTCAGCTGCTTCCAGCTGAGCCCTTTGAGACCTATTTTCAGTCACTGCCAGTTCCTCCTCCACTGTGTCCTCCTGGGCAGGTGAGAGGGATCAGGTGTCCTGTCTCTATGGTGGGAAGATGACTTCAGCTGAAGCATTTCTGCATGGGGCATCATGGACTTGAGCTGGAGCAACTTCCTGGGGCCCCATGACACTGTGGGGCTCACTATTGCTCACTCAGGGTACCAAATAGGTGCAACAGGGTAAGGGCTCTGGTAGGAGGATTTTTGCCTCCTCCCTTTTTTCCCGTGCACATTGAGGTAAAATTCTGATAGCCAGGAAGGGAAAAAGGGCTAGCTAGTGTTGGAAACACTTTTAAAATACATGAAGACAGTTCCAGTCTTTATATACTGCCAAACAGCTCTCCTCGTTCAAGTGACGTGGTAGAAATGTTCATCAAGCCAGAAGTTAATTGCACAGAAAAACTCATGACATCTATTCTTGATGAGACTGCCCATCACCATATCCAAATTATTGGGCCTCCAACCCTACCCGTAGCCGCTTTTCTCATGTTTTGTGCGGGGAAGTTCCAGCCAGGAACTTCTTATGCGGTGTGGAGAGCGCTAAAGCTGCACAAGGAGAACAGGAGACTGTTGCAGGATGAAACAAGCACGTGCCGCCAAAGCGCTTCACCGAGTGCCTGGCCCATGACAGCTGCCAGCAAAGTGATCTCCCCTCTGTGTGTCTAGTTCCTCAGGTTTCCAGTGTTTTCTGCCAGCCCCACAATCGATACCATAAAAGAGTCACTTTGGGACACACATTGATCCAGCCCCTGGCCTGGAGTCTAGTTCAGAAATCATATAAGCAGTGTGTTGTTGGATCTGCATAACAAAAGCCTTTCCTAGTCTCCTGGGGGCTCGATTTTCCCCAGTTTAAGAGATACTCTAGCCACTCCTGTTCTGCTTCCCCATTACAACAAGACTGACACTATTGCAACGCAGGGGTCATTTCTGGATAATATCAGGTCCCGCTGGTTATCTAAGAGATGGCAGTCACCAGGCCGGGGAGTTACTGCATTATCCTCTCAAGGCTGGCTTTCCTCACGTATGCATGCATGTGTGTGCATGTGTATCCTCCATTCAGGGTCTCTGTTCTGTGTGTCAGGCACTAAGCATACTAAGGACATTCTAGACACAATCTCATTTATTATTCCCAACTTTCAGATAAGGCATCTGAGTCTCGGAGAATTTGTATGACTTGCCTGATATCACACAGCTAGTCAGCGAGGAGTAGGCTTCCACTCAGGGCTGTGGAAACTCCACAGTGGCACTGTCTGGAGGGCGAGACCACAGTCCTTCGAAGCAGCCTGCCCTGCGTCCCCTCCCCTTGGTCTCCTTCTTACCCAGGGCCTTCATGTAGCCGTCAAAGTTTTCGTTCTTCTCCATCTCCCAGGTTCCATTCTGGTCCCTTGTCATGGTGGTAGCTTCTGGTTACCGTGGGCGTGTGGTGACTGTCAAGGAGCAAGATGCAGAGAATGGTTGAAATGAGTCACTTTTTATAGTCTAGTGGGTCAGGTTTATGGCTTTGAAGATAACAGGTTCAAAGGTGATAAGTACAGCCACAAAGAACTTTCTTTTCCTTTGCAAAGTTCAGAAGGACTACAGGCAACCCATGCCCAAAGTCCTGGCCTGGCCAGCCACGAGGATCCCGGTGACCCCACCCTCCTGCCCCCTCCCACCCACGCCCCATACGCTGGGCCCTGGGGCAGCTCAATTTTGTCTGGCAGAGCATCTCATTTTTGGCTGACTGGGCTCCCACAGAGCCCCTGGCCCCACACAGAACTCTCCATCCAGCACTTGAGGAAGGCACATACCCAGTGCCCATCCCACATGCCCACCCCACATATACTACAGGCCACCACCTCAGGCCACCATCTCCCAGGCCTCAAATCTGGAGTCTGTCAGCCAGCCATAGAGCTAGGCCTTCTGGTGTGGCTGATGAAGCCAAGATGAGAACTCATCCCCATGGAGCTCAGCATACATTCTTCATCTTGTTTCATTGTTTCCTCTTTCAAGAGCTCTTAGTTATGTTTAACCATCTCTATTTTCCGGATGAGAACAGCTCCAGGAGGTTAACAACTGGTAAGTGGCTGAGTTGGGATTCAAACCCCGGCCCATCTAGCTCCAAAGCTCTTTCCTTAATAGTGTGCTAAGGTCAGCTTGGAAGGGCTGCAGTTTGACTTGAGAACCTGACTCTCACTTGCTTCCCTGAGAGCATCTAAGCAGTCGGGTTACTCAAGAAAAGTACATTCTAGGAGCATGAAGCTGCTGAAAGCAAGCAGGACCTGGAGGGAGGTCAGATGGCAGGCAGAGGGGCAATGGGACTATGCTTAAAGACCCCAGGAGCAAGCTGAAGATCACCTAAGTCAACGTGGGGGGCATAGCTGGCATTTGTACAAGGATTCTCGGTTCAGGGCTCTGCTTTAAACGGGATGCCCCATTGGATCAGAAAGTGAGTCCGTTTACTGCTCTGACCCATGGTTCTGAGAGATGGAGCCTGAGCAGGGGTCCCTACACTCTGAAGAACGGAGGTGTGGGCTGAGATGGATAAATCACGAGCGCCCAATAGCAAGGTTAATTTTGACTAACACTTTGGGGCTCTAATGTATGTGTTCTTGTGCTGTGAAATATAAGCAGATGGCTCTGTCTGTGTGTGGTTTGGGGGATGTAAAACAGCACATTTGTTTTTTCAGTAAATATGTTGGAATCAGGCAGACACACAGTAAAAAATGCCCCAGTGAAATATACTAAGTGAAGTAAGTCAGACAGAGAAATACTGTATGATTTTACTTACGTGTGGAATCCATTAGGTTGGTGCAAAAGTAATTGCAGTTCTTGCAATTATTTTTAACCTTTTAAACCGCAATTACTTTTGCACCAACCTAATAAAAAAAAAAAGAAACAGACCTATAGCTATAGATAACAATGTCTGAGTTATTTTATCTTTCCCCACACCCCCACCACCCAAAACAGCTCAGACATTTAAAAAAAACAACAAACAATGCAATAATCAGATTGATGTTAGATTTCTAAACAACTGATGGAAGAAAATGATGGAACACTGTCTTACAATGAAGAGGGGAAATACTTTTGAATAGGAATTCTAAACCCAGCCAACTTCATTAAAATATGAGGATTTTCAAAACTAAAATATTTTCAGATATAATAGCCCCAGACTGGAAACAACCCAAACATCCATCAACAAGTTGATAAAGAAACACATTGTGGTGTATTCAGCCAATGGAATCCTACCCAACAGTGAAAAGGCACTGTCTCCTGATACACATAACAGCAGGGATGGCATTCTGAGGGAAAGCAACTTGACGCAAAAGATCACATACGGCCTTGTTCCATTTATACAAAAATCTATAAAAAAAGCCCAAGCTTGATGTACAGTGATATAAAATAGATCAGTGATTTGGAGGGTGTGGAGAGAGAAGGTGGGGATAGGAGCGGGTACAAGGGAAATTCCTTGGGGAGGCAGGATGGCAATGTTGAGATGGCTATAGTTGAGACGGTGCTTGTATGACCATTGTCAAAGCTCAAGCTCTACAACTGATACCTGTTTCTTTTTATTGGACGTAAATTATACTTTGATAAACAATGAATACAGTGATTTTCTGATTCATGTGTTCATTCATGATTGTTTATGCAAAAATGATTTAGTATCAACCCAAACTAAACTATCATATTATACCTACATGAGAAATTAGCTGAATGACATGAAGTAAACGTGTGCTAAGGAGGCTATAATTTTTCAGTTGACTAGATATTTGTAAGAAATATGAGCTTAATTATTACCTTAAATACTTAAGAGGAATCTCTAGAGCGCTGGTTCTTAAACTCTAGCAAGTGTCAGATTCATCTGAGGGCTTATTAAAACACCAATTGTTGGGCACTACCCTGGAATTTCTGATTGAATGAGTCTGGGGGAGGGCCCAAGAATTTACATTTCTCGTATTAATAGGTTCCCAGGTGGCACGGATGCTGCTGGTCTAAGACCACAATCTGACCTATTACTAAGACCTAGTACTATGAGAGAGTAAGAGGAGTGGAAACCAATGGAGAGGAAACATAAAATCTTAAAATTTTTTGGAGTTGGCCCCACCAAGTTTTGAGTGCAGGTTTCCCTACTTCCTAGCAGTGGGACCCCTGGCCATTTACCTTTTTTGGGTCTCAGGTTCATTCTTTGAGTCTCAGGGTACTGTAAGAATTAAAGGTGGTAATAAACATAAAGCTTTCAGTGGGGTCCCCGGCACAGAGTTTATTCCAAGGCAGTGGCTATGACGTGGGATTGCAGGTAAAACTCCTAGCAAGTGTTTGACTTGTCATCGGTCCTCAACAACACACAGCTTCAGCGTACTCTTTGGTCTTAGAGTTGTGTGTGTAGAAGAAAGGTGGGGTGGTACTGGGGGCAAACAGTGAGCGACAGTGGATGAAAGAAAGCAACTGCCAACCCACAACGAAGCAAGTGTTGTCCCCGACACCTTCTATTCCAGGCGGACTACCTGTCTCAGAATTAGCAGCAAAGCCCCAATGTCAAAAGTTCTGTCCCAAAGTCCCTTAATGCCCCACTCATACTAACAAATCACATACCTGGATGTTCCATTTTCTCAGCTGCCTGAATTTATTTATGTAAGTTCTGAACTTATCTACATAACCATCTGTGGAATCCTTTAGGTAACCCCTTAGACTGGGAAAACTCATCAGCCATAAACCAATTTTTCTAGGTTGTAAGAACCTTTCTGGAGAGCACACAACAAAGTTAACGTGTGGATGTCTCAAGAAGCTTGGGTCTGAGATAGCATGTTTCCCCGAAAATAAGACCTAACCGGAAGTTAAGCCCTAGCACGATTTTTCAGGATGACATCCCCTGAACATAAGCCCTAATGCGTCTTTTGGAGCAAAAATTAATATAAGACCTGGTCTTATTTTCAGGGAAACACAGTAAATCAGTCAGCTAAGAGCAAGCACAGCAGAGGTCCCCAGGCATTTACCTATAGTCCTCAGGAGCCCCTGACGGCCAGCAGCTCGGCAGCTTCTGGGGCGCAGGCCTGCCCAGCTCAGCCCTCTCTTCCTCTCAGGAGGTGAGAAAGCTGTTCTTCAGCAGGCAAATGACATCAACTGGGGGCTGACTCAGCTTCTCCTCAGGGCCCACTCCTTCCTCTCCCATGGAGCAACGCCCCTGTGACTTGCACGTCTGCCCCAACTAAATGTGCTTGTTGTGGGAACTAGATTTTCCATCAGATTTGTTTCTCCTGGAGACCCTGGAGGAAAAGGACCTGAAGTTCCTTCAGCTACCAGGCTGCACTGGACCTTGCTTTAGTTTTTATGTAAACTGTGCTTCTTCTCTACCTTTGCTCCCAGAAGGCAGGCCAGGAGAGCAAGTGTTCACAAACCCTCATCCCTCTCAGAGCCACAGGGATCTGATTGCTCTGGCCCAGGAAGACCCACTTCCTGGGGGGACCCACTGGCACTCCCCCGTTTTCCTTATCTTCCCCTACCCCCTTCCCAACAGTCCGGAGGAGGTAGGGAGCTGGCAAGTGTCACTCCAGACCATCTCTTCCCAAGGGGGCTGTCCCTGCCTCTTCTACAAGGATTCTTGGGATGCTCTTGGCAGTCCCACCATTAGAAACTGTTGCTACCAGACCTAAGGAATGCCTGACATTTCCCAGATTAGGCAAAATCTGTTTATTTACTGTCTCTCCCTGAGACTAGGGGCCATTTCCTGTTTTGTTTCCCACCATTATCTCCAGTGCCTAGCGCATGGCAGGGTGAGGAATAAACAAATGCTTATGGAGTGAATACTGCTTGTCTTGAGTGTAGTGGGGAGGGCCTTGCCACAGCAGAAAGCCCCCGTTTTCTGCCTAAAGGACTTTGACTACCAGTGATGCTATGAGCTACCAGCAAGCTTTCTTTTCAAAACTTCAAATTAATGGAAAACATGGGTGAGTTAATCAATACAATATTGGTCCATATACTCGCCTACCAGTTATCAAGTGCCATCTGATGTGTTAGAATCAATGAAGAGGTGCCCATTCAAAAATTTTTATTACACAGTATTTTGTTTCCAATAAGTGGTTTGACTGATGACGAGAATAAGAATCGTGAGCTTTTGTTGTTGAGTGCTGAGTTCATGTCCAAGCTTGTTTCACCTAAGTCTCTTAGCCACTCTTCAAGGGAGGGGCTGTTAGTGAATTCCCACTAATATAAGAAGGATGAGGATGACGTGCAGAGAGGTTAGGTGCTTTCCCAACCGTCACACAGCCAGGAAGAATACGGCAGATGTGAATCCAGACGCTCTTCTCTCTGGTCTATTAGGCCTGGTTTTTTGACTGAGGAACATAGTATTTACCTCTTAACAGTATTGAGGATTAAGTTGGATAATGTTTGAAAAGAATTTAACACAGCGGTTCTCCCACTGTGGTCCTATCAGAATCACCCGGTGAGCTTGGTAAAAACACGAAGGTCAGGCCCTATGTTACTTTAAGCGTCTGGGCCTCTGTGTGCCTTATTAGCTCCCAGGTGATTCTGAAGTGGGAGAACCATTGATGCAGCACATTGCATACACTGAAACATTGCGGGGGTGGGGGTGGGTAGAAAACAAACAGGCAAATACAAAATTCCCACGAGGTCCAGGTGTGACGAGAGAACAGAGGGTGGCCAAAGATGTTGAATCAGAGAAAGCCTTTCAGGATCCCCTCAGTGCTCTGCATTCTGCGGGTGCTGCCCCCTGGACTTGGGAGGGCCAGGCCTCAGGAACTGGTATTAGCAACGGGCATGACCATGAGCCCACAGCCGCTTCAAGGTAGTCGCGGGGAGCACGGCCATGGCCACGGCCAATGCTGGTGAGAAGCACCTGGCATGTTGCCCTGGGTTGGGCACACTGCCCCCCTCAGCCTGGCTAGTGAGTCACATTGTTTCCCAACCAGATACCCCCATGAGGCTCCTGCTGTTACCAGAGAACAAGGGTTCTTGTATCATCGCAGGAAGGAATTCTAGGAGCCACGCACACAAAGCCAAGCAAACAGTGGATTTAGTAAGAGAAAGGAAATAGTATGGTACACTATCAAGATGGTGTGAGAGCGGGCAGGCCCAGAAGAAGAGCAACTGCACCGAAGAACAAAGAAGTTTAGGATTTTATTCCGAGGGCGCAAAATATTCATGTTTTAGAGGTGGAGTTGCAGGTGTTCCCAGGGCGGGTCCTCGCTCTCCTCTACCACTCCTTCCCTCCCGTGGGGAGGTGGGATTCCCTTGTCTTGTCTTGGTCCTTGTTGGAACTGTTACGGTAACACAGAGGGTGGAGATTTTTTCCCTGTCTGCAGTGCTAATACTATTATAATCCATGACCATTAGCTGAGCCGCACCTTTTCTTAAGAATGATCTCATCTTCTTCGTTTCCCTCACTTCCTCCTTCGCGTCCTCCCCCCTCTCTCCCTGCAGTCCTGTTCTTTCTGCCTGCTCTAAAGTAACACTGGGGCCAAGCAAATACGTTTCCCACTGCTGACAGAGGGGAGACCCCAGACCCAGAGCCCCCGTGGGGCCCTGAGTAAACGTTTGGTGCTACTCAGGCTGGGGTATGAGTCACCAGCTTTGCTTTCACCTGGAGACTCCGGAGGAAGGGGACCTGGGAGTTTCTTCAGCTGCCAGGCTGCACTGGGCCTTGCTTTAGTTTTTATGTAAATTGTGCTTCTTCCCTTTTGCTCTCAGAAGGCAGGCCAGGAGAACAGGAGGTCACAAACCCTCATGCCTTCTAGGGCCACAGGGGTCAGATTGCTCTGGCCCAGGAAGGGGCCCATTTGCAATCCCCTGTCCTCCCAACCCTCTCCCATCCCCTTCCCAGCAATCAGGAGGACGTGGGGAGCTGGCGGGGGTCACTTCAGACTATCTCTTTCCAAGAGGGCTGTCCCTGCCTCTCCTTCAAGAATCCTTGGACTGCCCTTGGCAATCCCACCTGATGGGATTCCCAATCCCACTGACCTTCCTTCCACCAAACCTAAGGAATGTCTGACATTTCCATTTAATATGGCTTGGAAATCTTTTCAAATCAGCACATATGAGCTACTTCATTCTTATTTATTTATTTATTCATATTTTATTGCATTTTTGAATAGGTAACATTCACATGGCTTGAAATTTAAATAGTATAAAAAAATGTGCAATGAAAAGTCTGGTTTACCTATGTACAGTTCCCACCGCTACTACTGCCAAACAAGATATCATTTGTATGACTTTCTTGTGTATCATTCCAGAGTTTCTTTACTGCACATAAAGTCAAATATGAAGATATTTTCTTCCTCTTGCCTTTTCATCCAAAAAGGAAAAAACAATACACTTGGATTCACATTTTTCTTTTCCCTTATCTTGGTCAAATTTCATATCAAGGCAATACAAAGAGAGCTTTCTCATTCTTTCTGATTGTTGCATAGTATCTCACTGTTTACAAGTACAACAATTAATTTAGCCAGTCCTGAGTTGAAGGTTATTGGGGTTGTTTACTATTACTTGTAATTAGAAATAGTGCTATTCTGATTTATCTTGTACATACGTTGTTGTGCACATTACAGAAAACGTCAAAGTGGTTTTCAAGTAGGTCGTCCCAGTTTATAAGTTTTTGTTTCATCATATTCTTGTATAACAGTGACACTATAGTTTCTATTTTGAGATTTAAATCTCTACTGTAATTCAATTTAACAGTGTATTTTAGCTTGGGACTTTTTGGAAGTTTTTCTTTGCTTTCTCTATCTCCCACCAAACCTTAATGATTCTGTTTATTATACATTTATGCATACCAGTTTTAGTGGTTACACCTTTTTAGTGACAGCAATGACTTGGAATTTGGCTTAATGGTCTAACCATTTGGTGATTTCCATAGTTGAATGATTATGTGTATTCTCTGCTGGGTGAGAAATGACAGAGAATCTGGTTTGTTAGGGATTTTTAGATTTGATTTTTTAATTTGTTTGCTTACATGTTTGTTTATTTTGAATACAAATCAATTAAAAATATATATATATATTCATGCCCACTAGGAAGGAGAATAGCTCTCTTTGTCTGTGTCACTTGACCTGTGGCTAAAAGTGTAAAATAGAAGAAGCTGTAAGCTCGATAACTAATTTGGAAAGGCCTTTACCTCTCAATATGTGTGTATATTTCCCTATTTCTGGAGGGTATAAATTAGGTTACAAAGTCTTTTCAATTAAAAGAGCTTTGTTTTGATTGGTTTATAGAATAAATGCCTACATAAAATCCTGAAAAGTAAGATAATTAAACTCCTAATACTTTAAATGTGCTATAAAAATGTGCTAAAAATTGTTCTTCCTGAAGCTAACTCAGACATCTTTTAAGAATCCAAATTCACATAATTAAAGAAATGTTAGGCAAATAAGACCAGTTAACTGATGTGAGGTTAATAAAAACAGCTTGTCTTCTCTGATTTGTCACTGTTAAGTATAACATGCAAATAGATTGGAAGACTTAAAACTGTCATTATTTGAGGGGATAAAATCATTTACCTAGGAAAAATCAGAATCAACACACAATCTGTTAGAACTGGTAAGAGAGTTCAGAAAGTTTGCCAGGTATAAGAGCCAACTACGAAAATCAATAGCATTGCCTTATGCCAGCTATGACTTCCTAGAAAATACAATGAAAAGGAAGGGATTGTTCACAAGGGCAAGAAATCTATAGAGTATAGGAATTAACAGAAACGAAAATGTACAAGATCTCTATGAAAAAATATTTTCTTTTAAATATTACCTCTTCTGCCCCTCATTGTTACTTTAAAGAGACTTTTTAAAAATATAGTATTTCTCTTTCACTCATAACATGCAATGCGCCTAATTCCACGAATGAAAAAAAGTGACGAAAAACATGTACCGTTATTAATCAACAGTAGAAACCACACCTGGGAAAGGATGCTGACTTTGGCCTCCCAGCAAAGAGGAGGAGCAGCTAAATTTGCTGGAGACTTGGGCAAGGGCTGTGAAGCCATCAATTTGGTCCCCTTCTGGGCCTTCTTCTTCTTATGTCACGCTTCTTTTGTTATTCTTTTTCTAACTTTTAAATTCTAAATTCAATTATTTCATAATTTCTTTGTTGAGTAATATTAATTATTTAAGGATGTGATTATGTCCTCTGAGCCCTGTTTAAATTATATCCCTTAAGATTTTATATGTAGCGTTATTTTTAAAACTTTTAATTTTAATGTAATTATAGACTCACAAGAAGTTGCCAAAAGAGTATAGAGAGGTCCCATGTACCCACCACCTAGCTTCCTCCAATGGTGACATCTATGATAGAACATTATCAAAACCAGGAAGTTGATTGGCACAGTTAATACAATTGACTAGACATCTTACTCAGATTTCACCATTTTGCATGCCCTCATTTTTGGTAAGTCTTTGTGTACAATTCTATAATATTTAGTCCCATGTATAAATTCATATAACCACGACCACAATCAAGATACGGAGCTGTCCTGTCCCCAAAAAGGCACTCCTTCGTGCTGCCCCTTTATTGTAATATCCTCCTGACCATCCCCTCACCTCTGGAAATCACTGCTGTGTCCTCCACCTTTGTGATTTTGTCATTGAGGTAATGTCATCTAAATGGAATCATATAGTATGTAACTTTTGAGTTTGGTTTTTTTCACTTTGCTTTATCCCTTAAGATCCACCCAAATTATTGTAAGTGTCTACAGTCCCTTTAATTGCTGAGTACTAATCCATTGCATGGATGCACCACAGTTTGTTTAAGCTTTCATCTATTGAAAGACATTTGAATTTTTTTTTTTTTTTTTTTTTTTTGGTCTTTGGCCATTACAAATAAAGCAGCTATGAACATTCATGCACAGGTTTTTGTGGGAATATAAGGTTTCATTTCTCTGGGGAAAATGCCCAGGAGTGTAATTGCTGTGTTGTATGATAAGTGTATGTTTAATTTTTTAAGAACTGCCAGACTCATTTCCAGAGTGACCCTCACATTTATATTCCCACCAAGAATGTACAAGTGACCTAGTATCTCTACATCCTTGTCAACACTTGGTATTATCAGAGTTTTAGTTTTAGCCATTCTAACAAATATGTGGTGGTACATTATTGTGATTTAATTTGCATTTTTCCAATGGCTAATGATATTGAACATCATTTAATATGTTTATTTGCTATCCTTATATCTTCATTGGTGAAGTGCTTTTTCAAGTCTTTTGCCCATTTTCTAACTGGATTGTTTGTTTTCTTACTGTTGAGTTTAGAGAGTTCTTTACATATGTTGTATGGGAGTCCTCTGTCAGATACATGACTTGGAAATATTTTCTCTCATGTAGTCTTTTCCTTATTAATTTCTAATTATTTTGCCATTTCATTTTTGATTTACTTTTTGATCCAAAAGTTTTTAAAGTGAATTTCTGGGCCACTAAAAGAATGGAATTTAATAACACAATGTTATCCAGAAGAGAGGTCATCCAAGGCTTATGGGGAAGGCAGGGCTTTTAGCTGAGTCTTGAAGAATAGATAGGTCTTGGGGCAAAAATCTGCAGAGATTACAGAAACCTTGAGAGTTATCAATTAGGGGCTATAAAATGGTGAGAGTCCCAAAGTGCAAAATAGCAGAGATTTTCTTAAGACATCCACAGGCATTATCTTGATATCCCATATTAGGTGATGCAATTCCCGCCTCATCTGAAGAGTGGCACCCTCTCAGAGGAGGCCTATTTTGTGGACCAAAGGTCCCCACCTATCGCCGCGTGGCAGGAAGATTTCTTAACACAGTCTGGAGGTCTCCTTAGAAGGGCCATAAATGAAAGCGTGGTCAAGGTTGGGCTCATAACCACAGTGTGTGAAGTTCAGGCTATTAATTAACTTACTGGCACAGTCCAGTAACTCAGGGAACACAGGGCAAAGTGAGGAGGGAGAGGAGAGTGGCACGAGACCAGGTCCTACTTGGCTGGAGAAAGTCTGATGAAGGCTGTGTGGGGATCCATAAGAAAGAGCTCCTGAAACGTGCAACCTGACTTGACCCTTGTCTGCCAAGATCACAGCAGCACCAAACCAATCAAAATTGAGCGAAATTATTATGAAAGAATCAATCAAAAAAGGCTTCTTGGAGAGAGGACTTTTTGAGCAAGTTCCTGAGAATTTGCTAGAAAGGGAAGAACTCGGCATTTTTCAGGGGGAATGGAAAGAACAATAGGAACCATCACATCCACGTTAGGAGATAAATGTGGCTCTGACAGAGAATATGGCCATGAGCTTCAGGGCAGGGACTTCTTAGGGAGGCCTTGGACCCTAAAATGAGGAGAGCAGATGCTACAGGACAGGATTAAAGTGCCCCTCGTGGGCACAGGCAGTTCCCCATGTTCTTGTCCTGGTGTCTGAGATGTTAAGGAGGGTTGAGGGTCACTCTTTCAGATTAAGACAAGGCCCCCTCAGGTTCTTCTTTTGGAAGCAAAACGTCTGATGATAGTTCTTCCCTGTTGTATTCCATACACGCAATGGACCAGACAAAGTGCATCACATGGGGCTGTATCTGTATGGCTGCTAGAAATTTACCCTTACCGTTCCAAATGTCTACTCAGCTTGCCCAGTCCACACCCTGCAGGAGGTCTTTCTAGCCTCCTGCACCCTATACTGGTCTCTATTTGCTGAGTTCCATCCTAGGCACTCATTTGGGCCTTGACTCTAATATGACATTTCCTGTGTGAATGGCCCAGATATGGCCCTGGCTGGATCAGGTGATCAATATACATTTACGGAGGAATTAAACACAACAGGGGACATCTCAACCCACTAAGGCCATGTTGAAACTTGTATCTGATATTGCCCCATGTATTTATTCAATATCATTGGTAGTTTTGTTTGTTTGTTTTTGACTTAAAATAACAGAATTTTTTTATTCTCTCACTTCAGAAGGCCCAGAAGTCAGGCTGGCCAGGTGGCTCAGGTGCTTGGTGCACCCTGCTCCTAATGCCCAGGTCGCGGGTTCGATTCCCACATGGGTCAGTGAGCTGCTTTCTCCACAGCTAAGATTGTGAACAACGGCTCTCCCTGGAGCTGGGCTACTGTGAGCACCTGGAGGTCAGCATGAGCTGCTGCAGGCTGCTGTGTGCTGACAGGAGTGGCCTGCAGCCAGCGTGAGCGGCCACGGGCTACCATGTGCTGGTGGCCAGCGTTGAGTGGCCGGCAGCCATCAGGAGCGGCTGGCAGCTGGCGAGAGCAGCTGACCAACGACCGATGACTGACTGTCTTCGCTCGTGAGGAGCGCAAGGCTCATAATACCAGCACGGGCCAGGGAGCTGTGTCCTGCACAACTAGACTGAGAAACAACGGCTCTCTGCTCATGATGGCTCTGAGCAGCTCCAGGTTGACACTCACCCCCTTAAACACCCACAGTGGGACAGCCTCTCTTTTCCAGTCGTATAAATGAAAAACACAAGATTATGTACTTATGCCAGGTCCAGTGACTCTGGGTTTGATTGGCCAGACCTGTGTTGTGTGCCCAGGTGCCCAGCCCTGGAAGTGGCTGGGACAAGGGAGGTAAGTCCTGTCTGAACCACATGGATTGAATGTTACTACCAGAAGAAAGGGAACCAGACTTGCGACAAGTGAAAACTGGCAGTGGTCACATGCCGATGGCAAAGAGTGAAAAAGATAAATGTTTTTATGGCACTTTATGGAAAATGTTTTTTCTGGATTTTTCTCTTTTCCTCCGTCTCCGTATTTAATCATTTGATAAGTCCATGGATTCTCCCTTTGCATTGTTGCTTGTAACTGCCCCTCCTCTCGCTCCTACTGCCTTGGTATGGCCTCTCACTACCACTCTCCTGGACTACGTTGGAACACCATCTCACGGACCCTGCTCTTACTCTCTCACAGCACCTGAACCTGAACCTGGCTCTGGAAGATGCATCATCTCCACACACTTCCCAATGTCCCCTTGGCTACAGGTCCAGGTGGCAGGTCTATGACAGAGAAAACTGGCTGCAGGTGTGTAGTAGAGCTAGCTAGCTGGGATTGCGTGGAGATGCAGGGTAGCCATGGCACTGGGTACCACGGTTCCCAGTGCAGCCCCAGTAGACGCCAGAGCTGAGGGACACCAGATGGCCAGTGTGCACTTCCACTTCTCAGCCTCCACGTTCAAGCAGTTTCACCCACCATCTCCCCCACAGGAGAAACAACTGTTTTCCAAGCTTTGATCTAAAATGGAAAGTGCCTGGCTAACCCCGCCAATCAGTTCTGCAATGGTATTCATAGTTAAGCCAGATGGAGTTTGATTTTATGCAGGGTCATGTATTTAGTTACATTTTATTTATTTTAACTCATTCTTAAGAAAGTTTTTTTTTTTATCATGGAATATTTCAAACATCTACACAGACAGGATCGTTGAATGAATTCCATATATCCATTACTCAGCTTCAATAGTTATCCAGTCACGATCAGTCTTATTTTGTCTCATTCCTACTACTTCTCCCGTACCCAATTTTCTTGAAACAAATCCCAGACATTATGCCTTTTATCCATAAACATTTCAGTGGGTATCTCTAAAAGATAAGAACTCTTAAAATATATGACCATAATGCCATTATCACACCTAAAAATTTAACAGTATTTCTGATAATATCAAATATTGTCAGTGTATAAATTTCCTTAATTATCTCATATCCTTTTTATGTTTTAGTTTGTTTTTACAGTTCATTTGTTTGAATTAGGATTCAAATAAAGGCCATATAGTAGGATTAGGTGATATGTCTACTGAGTGTTTTTCAGACTATAGGCAGTTAGTTCCTCTCTGTATCTTTTTTATTCCCTGCAATTTATTTGTTGAAGAAACCAGGTTGTTTGTCCTGTAGTTTCTCACAGTCTAGGTTTTCCTGATTGCATCCCTAAAATATCCTTTAACATGTCCTTCTGTCCCTGCATTTTCTGTTAACATGTAGTTGGCTCTAGAAACTTGACCAGGTTCAAAGTTGATTTTTTTGGCAAGACCACTTGATAGGTGGTGTTGTACAGGAAGCACACAAGTCTGGTTGCTTCTCTATTTTACATCTATTGCCAGTGTGGATGGCGCCTATGACACGAGAAACTGGGAACTAGAAGCTCTGCCACTGGTGCTGTCCCAAAGCCAGTTCCTCTGCTCCCATTTCCAAAGAATCAAATAAGCATTATCTACCTTTCTTACATGGTTCTCTTTCTAAATCTCTTCAGTCGAGTGCATCTAGTTGAGGAAAACTTGGTTTTATACCTGGAGCCTGGATGCAAGGTAGGCTTGGAAAGCTAGTTTTTCCTTCTATTACTACCTTAGAGACGTGGGATTCCTAATGAAGGAAACGCCAACATAGGAGAGTTGTTCACAAGATGGTGGACGACCACAAATGTAACGAATGTCCACTAGGGGTGTCTAAGACAATGGTAAGAGAGAGTTAAATGTTAGGAGTTCAAACAGCCTCTAATGGGAGCCTGCAGTGCTGGGGAAGGGACTCATTTGGTCCAGACATCACACTCATGACGGGCTTTTCAACTTTTGACACTAACACCAAATAAAGTTACACGTGAAGTTCACAGAGAGACAGTAATGGGACAGAACGAAGTTCATTCTTCAGCTTTAAACTTGTATACCATGATTGGATGAGACTGCCTCGGGTACATTATAAATTCATAAATTTTATAAATCCTATAGTTATCTCGGAACCAGCACAACATAATTATATTACATTGCATTTTTTGTGTGTGATAAAGGATTTGTTACATGCAGTTATGTAAAATACACCACAACTTTTGTCATTCTGATCTGGTATTTCTTTAATGGGGGCATCTCAAAAAGAGGAAATGGCCAGATCACCTTTGAGAGGATCAGAACTCAAAGAAGGGAAAGACCACCCCGGGGGCTGTGGAGGGGGGAGAAGAGGACTTGTCCCTGAAGGATTGGTAGGGATTTGATTTTTGGAGGAGAAATGGGGATGTCTTCATTGCTAAGTGTCTTTCCCAGAGAGAATCAAGTCCTTTTTTTTCAAGTCCTTTTTTCAGTCATCTTTGTCCTGTCCCAACTCTCCCTGAGAGGAAGGCCCATTCCCACGACCCGGGTGACTAGCAGGTCCCCACCAGTTATGTTGACCCAGCCTTGCATGTCTCCAGCTCAGGGTAGGCTGTAGGGCTGGAGCTGAGTTGTGAAGTCCTTGGGAACTCAGGTTACAAAAGACTCAGATCAGGTGAGCGTGGGTAGTGTTTGAGTGTGGGGAGGGTTGTTCCTGTCAGTGTTGGCGTAGATAAGGGATGTTTAGGAGAATTAAGCAGACTTGAATTGCAGTGCAGTGTGGAGCTGTTTAATTTGCACCTGAAAGGAACAGTAGTGGTATCTTAATTAGTTGAGACAGAGGTTATAAATTAGGGCTTCCAGAGAGGTCCTTGGGGTTCAACTTGTTAGGATTTTCCTGTGGGAAGGTTTTGGAGGCTGCCCAGAGAATGACATTGCAGGGGGCTTGGGGATTTAGGGTCCGAAGTCCATCCTCCTGCCAGACCTGTGATGGAGGGTCACAGTGTCCTTGCATCAGAAACTCCTGGGTCCCAATCCTTATCCTGTGTGTGTGTGTGTGTGTGTGTGTGCGTTGTGGGGCCTGGCAGAGAACCCAGGAGGTCAGAGAGGCTCTGCTTTGCCCCTCCCTCTGCCACAGAGGCTCCTGGGAGTTTCCTGCCCTAGCTGAGCCACCCCTCCTGATTTCTGCTAGATGCTTCCCTGCTGCCCCTGAGCTTCAGCTCCTCGTGCTCTTCTGTCGCCCACACCGTTGTGTCAGCAGCAATGAAGTCACGTTGATTCTGCCCCTGAAGTGCCTCTCAGATCTGTTTTTTTTTTTAAATCCACATGTAAATTGACTTGTTATATGCCAGGCATTGTCCAAATCTCTTTCAAATAAAATATACCATATATCTCTTCTAAGTTGCTTACATGTATTAGATTCATTTAATTCTCGTAAAAAGTCTGTGAGGAATTGCTAGCCCTGACTTACAGGTACACAACCTGAGGCACAGAGAGGTTGCATGACTTGCCTTAACCCCACAGAGCTCGGCAGTAGCAGAGCTGGGATTTGAACCCAGGCCGCATGGCTCCAGAGGGTCGGCACTCAGCCACCACATCCCGCTGCCTTTGCTCAGCCAGGGCCTCCCATGGCTCTCGGCTCAGCCTCAGCACTTCCTGCCTAAGTGGCAGCACACAGGCGGTCCTAGTTTTTGAAAATTTGGAATTATGCGATATAACTACATTAGTAAGTTCCACTCAGAGTGTATTCTGAAATATTGTAATTCTTCAGTTCAAAAAAATGTCAAAAAACCTTTCCAAGTTGGCAGGCCCAGGGAATTATGAAACGCAGTGATGTGATTTTCATCGCGTAGCGTTACCAGGTGAACTGGTCAGTTCTGGGTCATCACAGTGTTGTTGCCATGTTATCAGACACTGTTGCTATAATTGAAAATCTTTTCTATATCCTGTAACAACGGTATCCAAATGTCCGTCAAGTGGTGGCGTTTGCAGTAGTGTTCCCAAAATGGAGCTAACATCAATGACTTTGGACTGGAGTTGAGAAGTGCTAAAAGCCACAGAGAAGGCTGAACAAGCTGACACATGTTGCTGCCAAATTCAGGAGCAGACGCCCTGCAAAATACTGGAGCTGGTGCCGAACAAACGGAAAGCATCAATAAAGCCAGAGGCCTGCTTCTGTGGTTCCAGATTTAGGCACAATAAGAAACATCCCTCCCACTTTACATATACTTCTTTGGGAAGATTAGTCTCATATGATGTGAATTTTGCATGCGACGTGACTGCCCTGAGCTAAGCTCCAACTGGTATTCCTTGCCCTTTTCTCATGTTACTATTGAGAGAATGGCTGCCAGGTTAGTTCTGCTGAAAGGCCAGGCCACTTTCCTGCTCAAGAACCTCCTGTGGCTCCCCACTGCTCACTAAAATAGGTCCCAGTATTCAAGCTATTCAGAGTGGGGCTGAGTCTCCCACGAACCAGCGGCTCCCACAGGTGGAGCCATGAGTCCTACATCACACATACACTCACGCTAACAGGGCCAGACCTTGGAGTCCTCCATCAGAACTGAACTCTTGGGGGAGGCATTTCTGTATTGGCGGTGGCCTGATGGGGGTCTCAATACCTGGGATGCCCAACAGGTGTGACACTAGCTCAGTGCCTGGCACATAATAGATCTTCATTAAACATTTGCATGCTGAATGAATGGATGGTCTTTACAAGAATCTTTGTTTTTGAGTTCTCTCAGGGACAGAGACCAGGGCTACCAAAGGGGAGAGGGTCTCCCCAGTCTTAGGCAATTCTGGGTTTTCATTTCCTTGGTTTGGCCAGGGCAATGAATTTGATAATAAAAAATATTAAACATTTCTTCCATTTGTCTAGGGCAGGGCTTCTCAACTATGTCACTTTGGATATATTGGGCTGGCTAACTGTTTGTTGTGGGGGGCTGCCCTGTGCACTGCAGAACGGTTAGCAGTATCCTTGGCCTCTGCCCACATACTGGGTGGAGGGCATTGCTATCATCTAGTGGCAGAGGCCAGGAATCATTCCAACGGGCAGAGCACAGCTCAGGCAGACTTCACGCTGAGGGGGACCTTGATGTAAGTCTTCCTTTTCCCAGTGGTCTCCCACCTGCTCACTCACCCTTCAGTTTCCCTGTGTTTCTTTATGCAAAGACACACCTAATAATTATTTATCCTTTCGTGTGGACATGAGGCAGGTTTCCCTCTCCTGGGGGAATTTGCAAGTTAAGTCTCATCCATAACCGTGAAAAGGAAGGCTTTACCTCAGCCCACAGATGAGGTGGGGGTGGTTTGGGGTGGGTGGAGTTTGTGTTCATGACGCCTCTGAAATAAAATCCAGGTGGTAATTGTCTCTGGTTAAGGTTCCCCTCATTCTAGCTTTGGTCTTAGGAGTCTATCCAGTTCCATTTCATTCACAAGTAATTTTTAGAAAATCTCCTGTGTGTACATGCAGAGCTGGAGATCTGTCAGTTGGTTCCCCTGACTTAGGCTCCAAGTTCCCAGTGTGGAGGGCATCTTCTCTGCTTCTGTGGCACTCCCTGCACTTTGGCCCTGACTGGACATGTCATGTGCTAGGTACATAGGTGACTGAATGTTAGGCCACACATCCCAGGTCCAAGCCTGTGTCCTGGGGAAAGACTGCACAGGTATAATGTCATGACTAAATCTGGAGGCATTTAGTGGCTAAATTTCTCCCTTCTCTGCAGGGGTGGCATCAGGAGAAACTGACTTCAGAAGCCCAGTGAGCACAGTGGGGTTTTGAAGCGCCTCCAAAACAGACATCTCAAGCAGTGATCACTTTTATTGGATGGCTTCGTTTTAAGAAAAGGAAAAGGGACAAAGCCAAGAGACAGACTGCTAACAGACACGTGGGGATGGCTAGGCGTTCCTGCCCCGTGCTGTGCAAAGAGGGGGTTCCTGACCTACACGTCCACGCCGCTCATTCCTCGAGACCAAGGTCTGCCCAGGCTTCAGTGCACCTTCTTGAATACTTGCTTGCAGACCACTCCCTGCACTCTCATCTCCTGAAACCAAAGCAGATGCTTGCCATTAGCCAGAGCAAGGCCACCCTTAGGGCTTAGTGCATGTAGGGCCAGGAACTTTGAAAATACCCAGTGACTGCTATTTTCCCCAAGAGTTGATCTGAACTAAACTATTCCTTGGAAAGTCAGCTGAACTGGATAGGTGGAGATCGGTCTCTGTTATGGCCTGCAGACAGAGCTGGTTGGGAAACAGATGTGGCCCAGAGCTGACCAAAAGGACCCTCTGATGTCTCCCTTCTTCCTCAAAGGGGCAAGAGGCTTTAAGAACCTCAGGCCTGGTCTCAGGAGAGTCTGTGCCCAGGCAGGGAAGAAATCAGGTCCAGATACAAGGCTCGACTCCGCAAGGGCTCAATAGGTCGCTGCAGACTAGGGTTGCAAACAAGCATGGTGTTTCCTAGCTTCCGCTGCACATTGGAGTTACCTGGGGAGTTTGAAAAATGCCTGGGCCCAGGCTAGCCCAGTTATATCAGTACCCCAGTGGGTGGAGTACTGGAGTTGCTATTGAAAGAGCCCAGCTAGTAATAAAATATACCAAGAAAGCCCCTGCCCTGCCTACAGGGCAGCCCCTGCTGAGGGCCGCCAGGGGGAATGACAGCACAGTGTTGTCACAACTTCCAAGCTTTTATTTTATTTATTTATTTATTTTTAAAGAGGCTGGAAATCAGAATATTTATGTGGCATCTCCTAATTTTTAAATTGTTGGCTAAAGAAATTTGAAGCCCGCTGATAGCCAAGTAAGAGACCTGCAGCCCCCGGTTTGCACAGAGCCACAGAACTGTTGAGCTGAAAGGGCCAATGGAGATCACATAATCAACCCTCATTGCTCTCCAGTTGAGGAAGTAGAGGCCCACGGAGGAGAGGCTCAAGGTCAGGCATCGCAGCCCAGGCTCTGTGTGTTATCCTAAGCTGCCTCTGAAATAATGCCTTCGTGCCTCTTCTCAGAACACACAGGTCCATCCCAGAGCTCCTGCCAACCCTGATCTTTGCAGAACCCCTGTGTAGTAGGATGGCATTTTGCAGATGAGGCCGAGGAAAGGAAGGCACCTACCCAAAGGCACCGTGAGTCAGGATGAGAACCCAGGTCACCCGGACCAGGCTGCTTTCTCAGAAGGAACGTAGTTGGGGAGTACTTGGGGCAGAAGGAGTGAGGGGAGGGCCCCTTTCAGGGGACACACTTTAGTTTGGCCTTCCAGGGGCTAAGGCCTCTACTCCGGATTTGCGCCTGCTTTCCCCAGACAATAGATGGAGTAGAAGTGGCTTTGACCAGAAGCCCCAGGCTGGAGGACGGGTGAGTGGGGCCCACACTGGAGCTGAGAAACGCTTCTCCGCAATGGACCTAGATCGTTGAGATCATGTCGTAGAGAAGCTTGGGGCATTCTCCTCAGTTCTTGTCTGCCACAATTTCGTTTGGTGAAATAGACATCATTTGGGACCAAATTTCGTTCTGCCACTCTCCAGCGATGTGTGTAACCTGGATGCGAACCTCCACGTCCTCACCTTCAAAACAGGAACCACGACCGTACTGACCCACGGGCCTGCTGAGAAACTAGACGCAGATACGGAATGCAGAAGGGCTTACTGAGCTCCATGGCTGATGCCTGGCCGATTGCACCTGCTCAGCTCCTCCCTCTGAATGGACGATTGGGTCAGTCTTGATCTTGAAAACACATAGCTCAGTTTGTAAAGTCACTCAAGCATTTTCTCCAGGCCCTTGGAAGAGAAACTTCAGAGGGGAACCAAGCCCAGGTATGGGGCATTCTTTCAGGGTCCATCCGGACTTCAACAGTGACCAGGGCCTCGGGGGCCCAGCCTGGCCTGCTCTACGTCCCCCCAACCCCAGGAACCTACCAGGTGCAGCTCATCACCCTCAATCCACTGGGTCCAGCCGCGTCCCTCCTTCTCACCCTTCTGCACACACTCGAGCTTGTCCCCATCCCAGCTCACCGTGGTCTGCCATGCAAAAAAAACACAGTTGTCAGTCTTGAGCAAGCAGCTCCTGGAGGCTGGGGGAGGGGCAGCCCCAACCTTGACAATCCAGGTGTGCTCACGTCAATTGCACTGTAGAAAATGTGCAGCCTAATACTCCCTATCCATCATGTACTCTTGTGAAAATATGCAAATCAGTTTTACAATTTACAGAAACCTTTACAAATTTCATTTAGAAGAGTAATTAGAAGAGGAAAAAGTCATTGGGGTGGGGCTCTGAGTGTAATGGTTGAAAATAGGGCTGGGAAGGGAGGAGGCGTTTTGAGGGCTCAGCACACACTGGGTGCGGGTGGGATGAAGGCTGCTGTCCTGCATCTTGCTGGTGAGAGGCATAGTTCACAGAGCTCCCTACCTATCCCCAGAATCCATCCATCCAGCCATCCAGCCATCCAGCCATCCATCCATCCAGCCATCCAGCCAGCCATCCATCCATCCAGCCAGCCATCCAGCCATCCATCCTTTCAACATTTGCAAGGTTTTGACACAAAACAGACCCCAGTCCTCCCCTCACAGAGCTGTTCATCTCAGACAATGACCTCAGATATAAATAACCAACTACAGGTATGAATGGCAGCTCTTGCAGGCACTCCCTGTGCCGTCTCTAAATCCTCCTGACTGTCCGTTGGGAGCATGGATTAGCATCTCTATTTTAAAGATCAGGTTAAGGGATTTGCCAAGTTCCTCCAGATGGTCACTGGCAGAGCCAGGTCAGAACACAGAGCTGTGGGACTCTGAGGTCCCCCTCCGAAGTGGACTGCATTTCCCTAGGTGCTCAGCGTCACGAGTTACAGGAGGCGCCCAGAGAGTCAGAGAAGGGGGGTTCTGGGAAGAGGAGGTCCCAGGGCTAGGCCTTGAAGGGCAGAAGAATGGAGCTGAAGCAGAGGAAAGGTGGTGCGGGGGAAGGGGTTCTCGGGGGACCACCATGAGATAAAGCACAGAGACAGGATAGCACAGACGCGTTTAGGAGACATGCTCAGGAAGCTACGTGGGAGGGTTCCAGAGAACTGGGGGAGAAATAGGAGGAAGCACCTGCCCTGCCGGTACTCGCCACCACCCCCACCCACCACCTTGGAGCTTTCACATCTTCCCTGATCACTGGGTGCCCTGCTAGGTGCTGAGTGTGCTGAGGGAAGACAGATAGCGGAGGAGGCCCCACCTGTGCCAGTGGGCGCTATCGGCCTTAATGGAGCGGCAGGGGCCCCCCCGGAAACACGGGGCTCAGAGTGTTGGAATTTAGAGGGGAGACAGTCCAGGAGTTCCTGGTCTACAATGGGACATGTGTGCAGGTGCAGTGGGTTATCTCCCCTATTTGTAGCCAGCCACCTTCCTTTGAACAGCTCTTCTATATGGGCAATTCCACATTATGAGCCCTGGTTCCCCACTGTAGTGGTTAGAAGACCGCTGGCCCCTCATTCACTGTCTGACTCTGAGCAAGTCCCTTCTCTGGGCCCAGTGTTCCCATCTGTCACCTGAGGGGGTCACAGGCTATTCACTCAGAGGCTCTGGCTGTACAGAGGTAAGGTTCTGCGTTCCTGTGTTCTCGGCCGTGCCCGGCTATGGCAGGACAGTCAGCAGCAGCCAGATAAGGATGTAGGAGAGAGGGAGAAATCTGGGAAATGGGTGTGGGTGAGTGGGGACACTCATTACAGGAGGACAGGAGGACCACTTTCCCCTCCATCCCCAACCCAACTCTGTCCTGGGCTCGCTGAGCACTACTGCCCTCTGCTGCTGGGAGGACGCCTGCAATGAAACACAGCACAAGGGGGACAGGTGGAGCTAGCTGGGTTCCCCAAGCTTTGCATAGGAATAAATCGGACCTCTGCTCCTGGAGCCTGTGCCCAGAGGGAGACAGGGCACGGGAGGACTTGGGTTGGGGGCGGCTCCTCTCCCTGGTTCAGAGATCACTCGGGGCACGTGTCCAGCCCCCAGCCAGAGAGAAGGTCCCACCTCCAATTCAGAACATAATAAAGTTAATATCTGACAAGGTGTGTTATGGGTAAAGACTACTAATGACTTCAGGCCACAAGACAAGATGTCCAGTCACTGGACGTCACATGCCAGGCCTGTGACGGGAAAAGGGGACTAAGAAATCAGACAGTTCTTGACTTAAGGAGCTCCTAAGAACAACACTTGGCTTCATTATCAACTAAACTTGTCTTCATGTGTTTATCCAGAAGTCTACTGTGCATACTGAGGGCTCCAGATTCAATCGGAAGCCAAGAGAGAATGGCTGCTTCTCAGCTACGATACACACACTTCTGCCTCTGTCGGAAATATGAGAGTCAAGGAGCATATTCTCACCGTCTGCCATGAAACAAGAAATGCTCAAAGAAGAACAGTAATAAAAGGAATACCTGTAATCTTACTTCTTCAGAGATAATTACTCTTAACATTTTGGTGTACTTCTGTCTAGTAATATATGTATATATGTATTATATAATATATGTATATGTATATGGGGGTGCCAAAAAATGTATACACATTTTAAGAAAGGAAAAGACTATTAAAATTGTAACACTCAATATATATCGATAACAAAAGATGAATACAAGTCACGTTTGACTTCTGCAGTTAGAAGAGGTGCTCAAAGTGGTTACCATCCGCATCCAGACACTTCTGATTATGGCAAACTACTGCTTGAGCAACACTGACCAAAGCATCCACTTGTATACATTTATATATATATTTCTGTTTTTAAAAAATTAGGATTGCACTATTTATGGTTTCTTCATTTAATAGAAGCAATTTTCCACTTCCATAAATATTCTCCCTAAGCATCATTTTAATTGTTACATAATATCCAGGAAACAGCTACATCATTTGTGGGGCCCAGCACAAAATGAAAATAAGGGGCTCCTTTTAGGAAAAAAATTAAGAATTTTATGACGGTGACAGCAGGGCCCCTCTGAACGTGGGGCCCTGTGCGTCTGCAGACACAGGTCTGCAGAGCTGGTCCCGGGCATAGTTCACTGTACACACACATACTGTTACTTAGCCCATTACCTGTTCTTGGACACTTCAGTTATTTATAATTCTGTGCTTCTAGAAGTAAGACTTTCTTGTATACACAGTTTTGAACGCATCGTTTCTTTAGAATAAATTTCCAGAGGAACAACTGTTGCATTAAAGAGTGTGCATATTTTTAAGGCTTTTGATTAAGTATCGCCAGCTTCATCTCCAGAAAGCTCACCCCTATGTACTTTCCAACACCAATATCAGAATGAGCACGAAACATGTTCATTATGGGTAAAGCAGGCTCACGTGTCATCCTTTCTAGATCACCTGGCAACTTTTGGATACAAATAATAAAAATACCTTACCCAAAGAACACTGGATGGCAGAATGTCAGGCATAATGATAGACGAAGGGATCCAAGGAGCGGGAGGTTCTTTGAGAGTAGAGAATCCTTTCTTAGAGGCCTACAAATCAGACCTCTTCACAAGAAGGAGCCCTAACACAAAAAGGCTGTGGTAGTTTCCAGAGGAGGCACATTCTCAGTCTCAAGATCCTGATGAGTTGGACAAAACAGACTATTCTTATCTGAATTGGATAGACAGGGAAGCTGAGCTCAGAGAGGTCAAAGGACTTTCTCAGTGTCACCCAGCTATTGAGGGAAAGAATTTGGCTGGAGCATGGGCCTTGCCTGACTCAGTGAGCCCTTGTTTCTCAGCCCAGGGCAGGACCCCCAGCGGATGTCTAACACAAAAATCTTTGGGGGCTGCAGAAAAACCATGAGCATTGTGCTAAGCCTTGGAGCAGTCCCCAGGAGGACCTCTTCTGTTCAATCCAGTCTCTGCTGGGTGTGGGTGCTGAGAGCCAGGGATGGGTCCTGAAGGCCCCTTGCCCTGCAGAGGTCACTGTGGAGCAGGGCAGATGGAGAAGTGCCCAGTGTGGTAGGTGCTGGGATCAGAGGAAACACAGAGGCTGCAGTACCCAGGACGGCTCCTCATTCTCATAGGAAATGTCAGCCAGTTCTTAAAATGGGAAGGCATTCCCAATAGTGAATAAGGACAAGCAAGCCCGTGCTGCAGAAGCCATCCTGGAGCGAAAGCAGGAGAGGAACAAGGCTGGGGGAAGAAGAGGCCACAGTGCCAGACTAAAAACCGGGCCCGTGGCCTGGAACGTGTTTTCAACGCCTCCCAGTGCTGCGTGTGGCCTCACACAGCCCCAAGGCTCTGATCTGCTGGGCGGGACCGTCAGGGAGCGCACTCTCCAGGTGGGCCAGGGAGATCTGCTGGGCCATCCTCTGGGTTCAAGAGGCCCGGCAGCTCAGACGTCATGTACACTGGGCTCCTGGTACCTGCCCGTCTCCCACTGTACAGCCTCCACCTCATCAGCTGACCCAGTGTTGTCAGCAAAGAACATGTTCCTTGGAGTCAACAGACCTGGGCCTCTGTCCCTGGCGATGTGGAATGACCGGCCAAGGGAACGGACCTCTCTGAGCCTCAGGACCCTCCTCTGAGGGATTAACGGCACCTACTGTGCAGACGGTTCCATGATATTCACCCCCGCATCACACGGACTCTGGGCTTGGTTGTGTGACTTGCTTTGGCCAATGTGGGACGTTAGCTAGCACAGTGCAGGCAGGGCCTGCATAAGCACTTGAACGCTGGGAGCATCTCCTCTCGGACCTCTTTCCTCTTAGAACTGAGCTGCTGTGCTCTGAGGAAGTCTGGGTTATTCTACCGAAGAGAAAGGCCATGTGGAGAAGTCTTGGAGGAGGAGAAAGTGAGGTTACTGCAGGAGAACTGACCCCTAACTGAGCCGTCAGCTGAATGCAGTCACATGGAGCCGAAGAACTGCCCAGTCAACCCACGGAATCATGAGAATAAATGGTGGTTGTTTTACGTTATTCACTTTTGGGGTAATTTGTTGTGTCACATTAGATAATCGAAGGGCTGACCTTACCAGGTTGTGCTGAGAATGAGAGAAAAACACATCAAATGCACAGGGCTGGCAGATGAGGCACTAGGTAATGGTAATTGAGACACAGAGATTTATGAAGAAGTGATGGATGTGCTCTGCATTGTGGTTAAATGTTTGAGAAGCTCCTTCCCTTCCAGGAGACCTGGCTCCAAGAGGAGACCTTGCAGAGGCTGCCTGCTGAGCTGGGCGCCCAGGAGCACAGCAAAGTTCGCTTCCCCTACAATTTAATTAGTCTCTGTTCAAGCAGAAGATCTATTTGGAGACTCCCCACTGATAGCTGTGATGGCTCCGAAAACATGATTTAGTTCTCCCACCTCGCTACCCCACGTTCATTTGTGGTGAGTATGGACTTCCTTTTTCAGCTTTGTATCCTGTGGGAATAAACCAGCCATTGCCCAGGGGATCAGATTTGTCCTAAGCACAGAAAAGGGAGTCCGTCAGGGAGCAGGATGATCACCCAAAAACAAATGAGAGGAAAGAAGGAAAGGAACCATGTTGCAAGGAGAATGGGTAACAAATAACGGCCACTTGTTTTCTTGTGACACAGAACTTCTGATAACAACCTTCCCCAGCACCCAAGAAGAGGTGATTCTGGGACCTCACTGTGGTAAGCAGCAGCCAGCTACCTCCGCTGGACCGGGAGCAGTGAACTCTGGGACAGGATTCAGCTTGTCCTGTGAATGTCGGATCTGAACGGGTCTTTAAGAGTTTATTCAATCCAGTTTTCTAGCTTGGACACTCACCACTGCTTAATCAATTTAATCGGGTGTAAGAGGGGGATTTCAGTCAAGAGGATATTCCTGATGCTTTTCAAGTGGCACAGGGAGGCAGGTGTTCTGGGGGCTGAGTGGACATTGTACAAACCACAGGGATGGGCAGGGCTGCTCCAGGCCTCCGCCCCCGTGGGCTCTGGACTCCACCTTGGAAATGAAGTCGAGACAAATCCCAGGACAAGGGGGAAGTATGGCATACTCAGCTCCCTTCCTGGCAGTAATTCTTACCACACAGACCACCTAAAAAGCTGCAAATGTGCTGGAGTCCAGAGTAACCGGCTGTAAAGCCAAGCTGGTCTAACTTTTTCTATTAAAAACCAATAACCTCGAACACTTTGGCCTTGTCGACAGCTTTCCCAGAACACATGCACCACCAGATGGATGAAGACAGCTTTGCGTTACTCTGACAAGGGACTGTCACTTTACAAGCCATTATCTGGGGGTGCCGGTTAGCTCACCGTGTTTCCCCAAAAATAAGACTTAGGACACATAAAATACTTGTACAATCAGCTCTAATGCGTCTTTTGGAGCAAAAATTAATATAGGGACCCGGTATTATATTATATTATATTATATTATATTATATTATATTATATTATATTATATTATATTATATTATATTATATTATATTATATTATATTATACCTGGTATTATATTATATTATACCCAGTATTGTTATATTATATTATATTATATTATATTATATTATATTATATTATATTATACCTGGTATTATATTATATTATACCCGGTATTATTATATTATATTATATTAAATCATATTATATTATATTATATTATAAAGACTCGGTCTTATATTATGTAAGACCCAGTCTTATATTATAGTAGAATAACACTGCATCTTATATTAACTTTTGCTCCAAAAAATGCATTAGAGCTGACTGTCCAGCTAGGTCTTATTTTCGGGGAAACACGGTCAGTTGGTTAAAGCACGATGCTAGTAACAAGGTTTCCGGTTTGATCCCCACAGGGGCCAGTGTGAGCTGCGCCCTCCACAACTAGATTGAAACAACTACTTGATTTGGAGCTGATGGGTCCTGGAAAAACACACTTAAAATAAACTTAAAAAGTTAAAAAATAATAAATAAAATAAAAGTCATTATCTAGCTCCCCTGACCATTTAGAAAGCCCAGCTGGCATTGCTGTATGGGGACCAGTGACACAGAAAACCTGGCTCCCGCAGATGGCCTGAGGGAGTATGTCTCAGGGAAATCTCAAGGTCCCCCTACCTTGGGCAGGTGACCTGTACTGTGAGTGATAGACCATTCTCTCTAAATAGACCAATCTCTTGGCAGTGACCTGGCATAAACTACAACTAGTAGGATTCAAGCTGGCTGCTAAAAATTTGTGACATTCGTTACAGCTCCCACATGCCCAGACACCCAGTCCAGCGAGCAGGGGAATGGTCAGTCACTCATCCCTCCATCCTTGCCCACCCAGTTCTAGGAGGCCCTCTGCTTATGGACCACCTGCTGGAGGGCTGGGACTGAATCTCGTCGTCTCTGTGGTTCCAGAGCCAGGTCTTAAGAAGTCAGGTCTTGCCCATGGTGATTCTACCTGCAAAAGCCAGAGCCAGGATTGACCCAGGTCTGACTCCAAAGCCTGTGCTCTTTAAATCTGGGTGGGGGCTGGGGAGTGGGATGGGGGAGATGAAAAACCAGAGTGACTGGACACTTTCTAAATACAATGTGAATCGCTAAATGATGCAAATTGGCCAAACTTCCTGGAGTTTGATTTTAAAGTGTGTTTCACCCTTGGAGGGTTCCTGGGACAATAGGGAGGTTCTCAATCTCTGGTGCTTGTATTAAATGAGTGGATGGGAAGGGCAGGGAAGGTAACGGAGAAGCTGCAAACGCCTGGTATTGTGCTGGGAGGATTCCATAATGTTTCCCTTGACCTATCAAGCTTTAGAGCTTATAAAAATGAGGCTAAGTTAAGTAACTAGCCCAAGCCACCTAGGGGTTAGGAGTGGAGCCACCACACAAACCCAGGTCTTTCTAGCTGAGAAGTACACGAGCCAAAAGGCCAGGCTGCTGCGTGATGGGATGGGCTGGCTTCTCTTCTTCTGATCCATTCCTAGGGGGCTGGCAATTCTCTAAAACCAGCACGATCACGGGCGAAAGCCAATTCACTCTAAAAGCAGATTAAAACTAAATTAATAAGGCCTTAAAATGCGAACGAGTAATTAGGGACATAAAAGCTGTTAAAAGCAACTATTCCAAACCAGTAAAGCCACAGAGAGGCCTCTGTGGGCATGGAAGAATGCAACTCCAATACCACGAAGCGGCCACCAGCGAATGGTACATTCTTAAGACAAACAAAATGACAAAATGCTGAGACGCACCTTCACATGTCATTTTTTAAATTCCATAAACATTTAAGAACGTGCCCAGAATCAATTTTAAAACAAGAAACTGTCAGAGAGCTCAAGGCCCCATGAGACCAAGGTTCTGGATGGGGAAGACGGGAACGGGCTGGAAAAGGCCCCAGGGCTCCTGTGGAACTGTACCCAGTCATTCGAGGGGCCCAGCTCGGATGGTGGCCCCAAGGCTGGGCTGGACCCAGGCTCTGCCTTCCACTCAGCCTGGAGGGAAGGCAGACTTGTAAACTGGCATCCACTCCACCTTGCTCTGTGCTGGGCTGTGTGATGGGCACCCCACCCAGCCGGAGGGGTTAGGGAAGGATTCCTGGTGGAGGTAATAGGATCACTGCCATCTTCGGCATCCTAACCACATGTATTGAATGCTCACTGTGTGCCAGGAAGGATAGTAAACAGAACATGGGTCAAAGCACAGTGATTTCTTAAACCTCCTGGAGCAGTTATGCTTCTCCCGATTCTATAGATGTGAAGACTGAGGCTTTAAGGTCACCCAGCCATTGAGTGGGGAGACGAGATGTGACTCTAGAGCAGGGGTGTCCAAACTTTTTTCAATGTTTTTCACCAAGAGCCGTATGCGGTAAAATATACAAAGCAGCCGGGCCACTCACTCGAGGTGAAGTACATGTTGCCTCACCTGGTTTATTTAAGTAAACTAAATATATTTTTGGAATTTGCTGCGGGCCAATAAAAAACGAATTGCGGGCCACAGTTGGCCCGCGGGCCGCAGCTTGGACATCCCTGCTCTAGAGCCCATGTTCTTGGCTCCTGCACTCTGCGGTTCCCTGATGTAAGCTGACGCTTGAAGGAGCAGCAGTATTTTGCAGCATGGTTCTATGCAAGGAAACAATATTCAGCAATTGTGGGCTCCACACCTGCACACCGGCCTTGGGTGCTGAAAACAGGCAGGTAAGTTGAGGATCCTGCTCTCCAGAGCTCACTATGGGAGAAGACAAGGAGACAGAATTCCAGCACAACAGGGAGAGCTGGGTAGGGGGAGGTAATGGTAGTTATGCAGGTGTGGGAAGGCACGTCATCAGGCTCTAAAGTGGGGACAGAGGTCCAGCGGGGCAGGCTTCCTGGAGGAGGTGATACTGGAAGTAACACTGGAATTGACACCAAAAAACACCACGAGAGTGAGGTTAAGAGGTAGAAATTGGAAAAGAGGCACGTGGGACTCCCATGCAGAGGGAACAGCCTGGAAAGATGCAGGGAGGTCAGGGCTCCCGTGAGGGTGGCTTCTACCTGGGCTGAACTCTCCTGACATGATCCTGTCCATGCACCCCCAACCTCGGAATTTACTGGGGGATCACTCTCACAGTTTCGCTTCTTCCTCAACTTCACATATTTGTGGCTCCAACCAGCCAAACGTGGTGCGATGGAAAATCCAGATGTGTGCTGATCTGGCAGGCAGAACTGGCTCTGCTACTCAGGCCAGTGCAGGATTATCAGGTCCGCGGGGAGGGGAGATGAGGGAGGGGCTGTCCTGCCAGAGAGCGCTCAGGGGGGCTCTGGAAGGCAGAGTCCACTGGGGGCCTCATCATTTCCAAGGAGCCTCTGGCCTCTATTTTTTATCTTTCAAGGTGAACAGAAACAAAGAACTCCCAAGAGATAAGAGATGTTAGCTTAGTAACCGGGGGAGAGTGAGCAGGTCAGGAGCTGTTGACAGAGAGCTCCTTGGGGTCTGGGATCCTTTTAGTCACCGCAGGATACCAGCCCCCACATTAAAATCTATGGGGAGAAAATGGGGAGAGACCATTTGTTGAATGAATGAATGAGTGAATGAATGAATGGCAAAAAAATATTCTAGGGATTCTCCTGTAATTTTTCAGGGAATGAAGACCCATTTCTTTCTTTCTTTTTTTTTAGACAAAATATCCCAGGCAATGTGGGTGTTTATTCTTCCATGATTAGCCTTATTGAATTGTCTTACCCACTGGAGTGATGCTGGCCCTGATTTTCTGAGGCTTGGAGGCTTAGTCATCACACCCAGGGCCACACAGCCAGAAAGAGTATCACTCATAGTTTAAAGCCCCTTCTGCCTAACTCTGAACCCACGGTCTACCTACTGGTCCCACAAGAACATCTTGCTGCCATGGATGCCATCACCATGGCATAGCACCTGGCAGGCTGTGGGCCTGGGTCTAGTTCAGCCACCGGACAGCAGTTCACCTGCCTGAGCTGGGCATTCAGGAGAGACCCAATGACAGCCTTGCATAGAGGCAGGCCTGAGCTCCAATCTATGCCCACCTCTTTTTAGCTGGGTGACCCTGAGCAATGAGCCTCCATTTCTTCATCTGCAAAATGGGCTAATGAGTCTGCTACAGAACAGAGCCATCAGGGTGTAATGAAACAAGGGGTTGCAAGGACCTATTTCAGTGCTGGACTTATAAAATACTTGGTAAGCAGTAGTTCCTCTCTGCACTTGGCCTTGCCCAGCCTGTACGTATGGGTGTGGAGAGGCACGTGCCCTTTTAGGCCTGCCTCTGCTCACATAACACTACTAGCTTTACTCTGGATGGTCCCTTCACACGTTATCATCCCCAGAATTTGTCTTCTGGAGGACATGGTTTATAAGGTGAGAGAATTAATAACTCATATTGCTGGAGCAGTTGGGTGAAGGCTTTCCTGTATCTAATCCTCACCAAGGAGTATAATGTAAGTGTCCCTTACTTTATAATTATCCCCATTTCACAGACAAGTAAAGGCACAGAGAGGTGAAGTAACTTGCGTAAGGGCAGCCAGTTTGTAAGTGGCAGAGATGGGATTCCAAAGATGCCAGTCTGGCTCCAGAGCCGACCTGGTTACAACTCAGCCGACTGCCAGGCTCTGCCACAGAGGGAGTTGGGCTGTAGACAAGCATGAGCTTGAAGGAGAGCCAGGAGCAGTTGCCCTCAGCCCTGAAAGCTGGGTGCTTGGCCAGCAAAGTGGCCTCCAAGGTCGGGGAGCCGGAACGTAAACCAACCTCACTCCCTTGCATTTGACGATTCCATCCCATGACACCACTACTTCATCACGGGACTCTGCATTTGAGATTTCAAGAGCCTCACAGAGCAATTAACCCAGAGCTCCAACCCCTTTCTTTAACAAGGATTCCATCTCTCTCCGGTAACAATCTAGAGTCAGATTGCCAGGATCCAAATCCTCGTTCCACTATCTACCTGATCTCAGACAAGAGATATCTGTTCTGCCTTTCATTTTCTTAATATATAATATAGGAAGAATTTTGGCATTGATGTCATAGAATTGTGAAGAATAAAAGAATGAATGAATGCATGGAAAGTGCTCAGAATTCCTGGCACATGGGAAATACCCAATAAACTTGGCAATTGCAATGGCAAGTAGATCTTGCAGTGATTTGATGAATAGCTACCACTTAGATCGAGGTTCTGCTATTTATTTTTACTAAGATTCATTTGATAAACACATCGGCGCCCCCTGTGCTGGGCACTGGAGATACAAAGGTGTGGGCCCCACTGTCTAGAATCTCAGATGCATCAACAAGTGTCACAGGCGCCCTAGGAGCAGCACCCGCAGAGAGGGACAGTGAGGCAGGAGAGGAGGGTGGGGTGAGGAGTCAGGGCCCGATGGAACAGTTAAACCTGGGCTGGTCTGGACCAATGTATAATTATCTTCCTGGGGGAGGAGGCAGGGGACTCACCCCAGGGAAGCGAGCAGAGAGATGCAAAAGGGGACGGCAAGTGAAGGCATCTGCAAAGGGTAGGATGGGGCTGAGGATAGGTGTGAGGTAGGGAATGGGGCTGGAGAGGCAGGATTGGCCATCCTGAAGGGCCCGAGGGACGCCTGGCTTTGCCTGTCAGCACTGGGGAGCCTCTGAGCATTCTGAGCTGGGAGTAGCATAATGAGTTTCCCATTTTAGAATGGGAAGGATGGGCTGAAATGTTGGGGATGGTGGAAGGGAGATCAACATGCAGTCCGAAATGAAATAATCCCTGGAGAGAGCTGAGCCTGGCACACAGTAAGCATAAGAGATGTTAACTGTCTTTATTATTATAGGCAAGAGACAGGCAGAACTGTGGGGATGGGAGAGGGAAAGAGATGCTGAACAGCAGAATCTGTGGAACTTGTTGACTGATTGCCCATAAAGCTTTTCATTTATCTTCACAGTGATCGTTTACATGGCTGGGCAGTGGTCTATGGAATTAAAAAGCCACAGCCACTCTAACTCCTCCTGGCTCTCTGGCACTTGATGTCATGTAGGGTCTCAGCTCCCGCTCCCTGCCCTAGAACACAGGATATGGCGAGGCCAAAAAGGAACACCCATGGAGCCATACCACTATGTTCTCCACGGCAGCTGGTTGAGACACAAAGGCAAACATCCACCAGCACCCCAATGAGGGGACTTCCTGCACCCCAGTCTCACTGGCGGCTGGGCGAGACACAGGCAGTAGGATCCACAGGATCCACAATCCGCCCTCTGCGCTTGCTAACCCCACTAGCTAGCTGCAATCCGCCATCCGCTTCTCTGCCAACCAACCAACCAACCCACCCCCTAGAGCCAGCCACGGCAGTTATATCGGTGGCTAACTGGCTAACTGGTTACAGCTGACGGCCAACTAGTCACAACAGATGGCCATCTACTACCCGAGCCAGCACCTTTCCACGGGAAGTCGAGAGCCTGGAAACTGCTCCCTGGGACTTTGTCCCCACACTTGGGAACACCAGCAGGTAGCAGCCTGTTCTGTAAACTATACAAAACAGGAGCCAGAGAGATCTGAATGCAAATCACCAGTGTGACCCTGGGCAGGCCCCTCGGCTCCGTTTGTGAAATGGGAGAGCAGCACTCTCTCTCTGGGGTTGCTGGAGGGTGAAATGTGTGCATGGAGTGCGAGGGCAGGGCCGCCACGGAGTAGCCCTCCCACGGTGGCTATGCTTCTGGGGGGTGCGCAGGCTTACTACCACACGGCTACAGAGACCTTTGTAGAAGCAGATACAGCCTTTTCTTTGGAATGCTTTTCCTGGAATATAATCTCCTAAGTGGGATCTCTGAGTCAAAGTGTAAGAGGACTTTTCTGACTCACGGCACATTGTCAGGCAGGATTTGCCCCCTCATTTTCTGAGAGCAGGGCCAGTCTGTTATAAGGGCTGACAAAGGTGGGTTTTGCAACCTGGGTTTCCCTCCATCCCTACCTTCCTATCCATTTTGTTTACACAGTTCTTCCCCACAGTGCTCCAATGCTTTTGAACACGCAGCCAGGGAGGGAGGAGGAAGGCAGGCATGAAGGAAAGATTTATTAACATCCCGTATCCAAGACAGCTCTCCCTCTTAGGTATTTGCAGATTAAAGGAAACACCTAGAGGAGTCTTTGGATAGTTAACTGAAATAAATATGCTCTAAGGGAGGCATTTCAGGCAGCATGACAGTGACCTGGGGTTCCCTTTTGGAGGACAAGGGGTGTGTGTGTGTGTGTGTTCTAGCACAACTTAGTTTATACAACAGAGACGACTACAAAAATGCTTCCCAGGGAAGAAGCTAGGAAGCTGTTGTGAATCAGGCATGGTTCTTGTTCTCTGAGGAGATTTCAATCAATTTCAAGTCAAATAGGAAAAAATGGCAATCACATGTGAAATGTCTGCAAGAGGACCTGGGCTGTAGGGGCTGGTTTCCAGAGACTTCCATGGGGAAAGGGGAGCCTAAGGGTAGTGATCAGCTTACAGCCTCTGGAGGCCTACAGAGGAGGGCAAGAGGGATTTTCCTGCCCCACCCACCTTTTTTTTGGTTCCAGGTCCTGTGAAGCCAGGGTTCTGGGCTAAATGTGAGGGCCTAGAAATCCTTAGAGACTGGGATGGTAAACCCCTCAGTCTAGGGTATCAGAAGGGCACATAGTATTGTGGCTTTACAAGGCAATGTCCCCTGTACTATCTCTGTGGTCCTCAGAATTTGACTTGTGAGCAGCAATAATGATGCCCATTTCGGAGATATGAAAACAGAGGCATCATGTCCAATCATTTAAGGTCACTCTTCTCTACATCTTCACGCCTTGTCAATACTGTCTGAGTTTAACTCCAGGTTGCAGTCAGGCTCATAGAAGGAAGAGGAGTGCTGGCCCTCAGCAGAGCTCCACGGGAAACTTAGTTATAGAGACCTTTATCTAAGTAGAATCCTTCCTCTGTCACCATCTGGCTGGGTGACCTTGGGTTACAAAGGTTCTTAACCTCTCTGAGCCTCAGATTCTTACCTGCAAAGTGGGTATAACGATACTTACAGAATAGTTGTTGTGGGGACCAAAAGAGAAAAAGTGCTAAAATCATTTGGTGCAGACATGACACTTAGTAGGGATTTAGTACATGTTATTTTCCTTCGTTCCGGCTGAACAAAAAACAAAATCTAACAAACCAGTGTGATTCTTGAAAGCTATTTTGTGAATTGTATTTGGGTTGCTTTAATTCTTCTTTTAGTAATCCTCAAAAGCATGCTGCTGACACAGATTTCAGAGGTCGGAGAACTTTAGCTAAGACATGAAAGAGACTCTGTGTTTCCATCCTGGAAAGGACCCAGCCGAATGCTGAGTGGCTGATCTGGGCAGGGACAGCTCCCAAAAGGCTGCCAAATCTGATGGCATTCTCAGCTCTGCAGCCCAGGGAGGTAATTCTGCCATTGACATTGTACTTTTCAAAATAAGAACCAAAAAATCTCTTTAATGAGTCAAGAATGGGATCTACAAGATGGGAAGAGTTTAAACCAAAGTGTTAACAGCAGTTTGATGGATTTCATATATGAATGGATGGACGGATGGACAGACGGAAGTAAGGAAGTCAGGGAGAGAAGGGAAGAAAACATAGATGGTTAAAAACCAATTCAGAAAATCTGTAAGTGCTGATATGGAAAGATGCCTAAGAAATACCACTGAGTGAAAAAAAAAATTATGTAGAGGAGTGGGTCTTCTTCCCTTCCCTTCCTTTCCCTTCCCTTCCCTTCTACCCCCTCTTCTCCCTTCCCCTCCCCTCCCTTTCCTCCCTTTCTGGCTTTAGAGATATTGACTAGTTAACTGATCAATAATAGATCGATAGCTTTTGTATATATTTGAGGTAGATTTTCAGACAGATGCTCCAGAAACTCTAAGAGTAATAACCTCTGGGAAGTGGGAATCAGGCCAAGAGAGGGAAGGGGTCCTTTCCGTTTTAGTCCACTCTCTCCTTTGCTATTTGAATTTTTTTCCCTTTTACAATAAAAACAAAGAACTCCACAGAGGGGCGGAGGACTGGAAGCAGAAGACAGGCTCTGTGGAAGGGGTCATCCTAAGTTCAGAGCTGAGGCCTCAGCCAGGACGGGAGGCGCCAGGCTCCTGAGTGAACAAAGCTGCCTCCTCCAGGGCAAACCTGACCCCGAGTCCATGGTGGGGTGACAAATGGCCCCTCTGCCACCTCCACGCAGAGTCAGGCTCACGGCTATGATTCCTAGCTGAGGCTCTGTCTTCTCCCACAAAAGCTGCTCATGCTGGGGGGAGTTGGGAACAAAGAACCCAGTCATTCCTCATTCCGGGGGATTCGCTGGCCCAGGAGTGGGGAACAGGTTTGGAAGTTGAGGAGCACCTTCCTTTTTCTAGGTCTCCCACCCTGCCAAAACCTACACCTGCTGGATTCAACAAAGGATATTGGTTTCAAACGAGGCCAGAGATTTCATCTGAATGGATAAAGGCGAGCAGGAGGCAGTGGAGAAAAGCCAAGTCCAGCCTATACATTTCCACCGACATGACAGCCCCTGCTGCTTGAGGGCCATGTAAAATCTGTACAGAACAGACTGGAAATGTGAGCTGAGTGATCGTGGGCTATACAGACCTGAATCCCTCCACGCCTCAGCCCGGAGAGAGACCGCAGACCCATTTCAGGTGGTTCTGGGCACGAATTGCAACGTCTGTCCATAGGGGTGTGACGATGGACTAAACGGGCCGGTGGCATGTGGCTCTCTACACCTGGTTTTACAGAGATGTGGGCACAGAGAGATGTTTCTTTACTCCAGAGCAGTGGTTCCCAAGCTTCAGTTGCCTCAGAGCCACATGGCGGGCATCCTGAAACCCAGACTGCTGGCCCCACTCCCAGAGTTTCTGACTCAGCGGGTGGGGGTGTGGCCGGAGGATCTGTGCTTCTAATACGTTCTTATCATGCTGCTGCCGCTGGTCTCCACTTTGGGAACCACTGCTCTAAAGAAACCACGGCGTCAACAGTGAGGATGGGCCAGCTGGCCCTTGACTTCAGGTAACCGGGTGGGGTGAGGACTGAGTTAAACTGGGGAATGTCCCATCTAAACGCAGCAACGGTGACAGTGTCCCTGGAGACACAGCACAGGAAGAATCAGACAACCGGCATTTTCAGCATCTCAATTTTTTTTTTTTTTTTTTTTAAGAACAGCCAGAAATATGTTTCTTGTTTTTTTTTTTGTGTTTTTTTTTTAATGAAATCTTACAATGTTTGGCAACTGGCTCTGAAATTTTTCAAACATTGCACAGGCCAAACAAAACACATCTGTAGGCCGGATTTCACCCTCTGGCTGGGAACCTTATCTGTGTTCCCGTGGAAGACAGGCAGGGTCAGAGATCTCTTAGCCCGGAAGCCTCAGAGAGGAATGTCAGCTTTGGTGAAGCCTCTCCCTGTGGCCTGCCAGGGTCACATCGGGGCTCACTACCAAGTCCTCTTCACTCTCTTCTCTTCTCTCTCTCTCTCCCCTGGCCACATTTTGCACTCTATTCCACTGAAGGCTTTTTTTTTTTTTTAACTTTAAGTGTGTTTTTCCAGGACCCATCACCTCCAAGTAGTTGTTTTAATCTAGTTGTGGAGGGCACAGCTCACAGTGGTCCATGGGGGGACCGAACCAGCAACCTTGTTGATAAGAGCACCGCGTTCTAACCAACTGAGCTAACCGGCTGCCCCCATCCATTGAAGTCTTGTAGACAGCACCTGTCACCTCTCGAAACCTCCTCCCAACCAGGTCTTTTATGCCTGCGGGGCTTTTGTGCACACAATTCCCTCTGCCTGGAATGCTTTTATCCTTTCCCTACATCTGCCCTAATTCTTATTTGTACTGCTCAGATGCCACCTCCTCTGGGGAACCTTCTACGACCCCTGCGCCCCCACCCGCGCCCCCAGCCCTGTGCTTCCATCACAACACTGCGTTGTAATGGCCTGAAGATGAGTCTGTCTCCTGCACTGGCCTGAGTGCTCCAGGAGGCTTTGCTGCCTCCGTGCCCCACACTGAGCCCAGGGCCTGGTTTGGGACAGGTCCGAAATAGCATTTACCAAGTGCTGTTCTCTTGCCCTTGGCCTTCTTTCTGTACCCTTCCTGTTTGCCTGGCTACTTCCTGTCTATCCTTCAAGTCACAGCTCAGACTCCACTTCCTGTGGGAACTTGCCCTGACCTCCCAGACCCAGGAGGGGTTCCGTCTCTGCCTGTCCTTCCCCTATCGGCACACTGTCACAGTATGATTGGCTGCTTTGTTCTGTCTCCCTCACTATGCTGAACTTGGTGAAGGCAGGACTCTCGTGCTATTCATCTCAGTAACACAGAGAGGCTGCAAAGATAGAGCAAGCACCTTGAAATGCTTGTAGGAGCAAGAGAGGAATACAGAAAACAGATGAATGAATGATCCCAGTGAGAAACGAGACACTTGGAATGTGTTGGGAAGACCACATTAAAATGAAACAACCTGATGCTGAGAACAAACGGGCTTCCTCCCAGTGGCTGCTTCTGGCTGGCGGGTGCAGAGCGTACGGAGCGGAAGGGGTGGCGGGGAAGTTGTCTTTGGCAGCCACTTGCTCGGGTCCCCTGAAGGCCTAGAGACCTCAGCCAGCATGGCATTTTGGCATGCAGCTCCCTGTACTCACAAGCTGCAGGCTGGACAGTTGCTATAATTCTGTTATCCTAAGACCCCCGCAGCCACGCTCTTCGCTATGGGCAGCCAGGAGAGAAAGGCAAGGCAGGGGGTCAAGGGAAGGCCCGAGCAGAGGGGCTGCCCCTCTCACAATAAGCAACAGCAAGGTAAGTGAGTGACCATGTACCGAATCGTGGGACATTAAGGGTGACCACGAGTCCTGCCCGATTTCATCTACTTTGCCAGATGCTGGGCTCCCACACGGGCACACCTACCACGGTCCTAACACTGGGTTGAGAATTGAAGGTGGCCACCTGCTCCCTTCCAACCCCTTTTCTTTTATAATCAAGTACAGAAGTGTCCTCCTTGAGAACTCCTGGATTCCCCTCTTCTGGGCACTTCCCTTTGTCTCCACTGATCTCACTGCATTCAGACTGTCTGTGTGTCTTTCTCTACCAGAGACTGTGACTTCCTGAACACCAGGGATTGTGACGTGCTCGGCTATGTTCCTGCCGCTGGTGCAGTGACTAGCTTGTGAGGAAAGTGGTAGGTACTGTGCAATGCTTACAGCAGGTATTCTGGAGCTGATGGACCAAATTCAAATCCTTCCTCTGCCATTTACTTCACTTCCCCAAGGTCATGAAGTCCTACCTTACATTTATCTGTAACATGGGGCTGAAAATGGTGTTGTGAAGACGGAATAAGTTAAATAAAATGTGAATAGCACCTGGTGCATAGTAAGCACTTGATGAGTATTAGCTAGTATTACTAGGTGATCAATAAATATTTTATGCATTAATGCATGAGGGAGGGAATGAAAGAGCAAAGATAACTAGTCAAGTACAAGCCAACACATTCCAGAGGTTGTAAGTGACCCAAAATAAACAGAGCTGTGTGATGTGTTGTGTGAGGACCCCAAAAGTAAGCTGGGGATGTCTGTTCTTACAGCGCAATTCCATGCAGCAGGCCAGGGAGCAGATCTTGGGCAGTGATCTGAAAGGCAGGGTCCCCACCTCACTAAGGCAGACCTTTTCCACTCTGAGCCTCTGGGCAGATTAAGAGACCTGGGGCCTTTTAAAGTCACAACTTGACATTTCCCAACAACAATAGTGTTTTCTCCCACTAGTGGCCTCTCAAAGGATACTTCCTGCCGCTACCCCTCTTCCCCCATCATTCCAAACAGCAGGCTCAGACACTAACCTTCCGATGAATCAATACGAGGTGGATGAGTCATCCGAGCCTGGGGCTCCTTATTCCCAGACAGGAGCACTCCTCAACCACAGACCTAACAAACCTCAACCAGCTGGTTTCTGCAAAGGCTACCAGCAGAGAGAAGCCTAGCAGAGAGCAGGGGCATGGGCGTCAAAGTCCAAAGACCTCGGGTTCAAATCCCATCTCTTGCGAGTTCCTTCCCCGGTGGAGCCTGTTATTGCATCACACAGGGTGACTAATCCCTTCCTCACTGGGCTGTGGTGTAAAATAACTGGCAGGGCCTACAGCAGACCCCTGGTAAATGGCGGAACCGGGAGGGGAGGGCAAGGGCCTCATCGATGAGCATAAACTAGATCTGGACCCAAGACAGTGAAAGGGAGAGCAGGAGTACGCTGACCTCCCCATGACCTGAGAATGCTGATGGAGGCCTGGGGCTGAGCTTCTGGAGTCGGCTGTGGCAGAACTAATTGGGGTCTCCCGGTCACCAGCTTCCTATCCTTGGGAGCGGGAGCTCACTCCTCTCCCCTGTCCACTGCTGCTTCCTCTGGCTTGGGATGCAGGTAAATTGTCCTCCTGAGTAGGTGCTGGCTGCAAAGTTCAAAGGAAGCTCAGCTGGCAGTGGCGGATAGGGTAGGGAAGGGGTGGCCAGAAGCGAATCCCAGTTTGGGGACCAGGAGAAGCAGATCAGAAGGCTGCTGGCAGGGATTGTGGTGCCCTGTGCTTCCTAGAGTAGCTTCATGCTAGATCAGATAGAAGTTTACATTTCAAAAGAGAGCTCCCTGGTTTCTTCCTTCCTCCCTTCAGGCTGGCCTTCACCAGCCCAGAGTGCAGTCAGCAGAGTCAACAGACATGCCTGGAATTCCAGCCCAGCCCCTCCCTAGCTGTGCTACTCTGGGCATGTTCCTTCATCTCTCTGAGACAATTTGCTCATCTGTTAAATGGGCGTACTCATACCTCCCTCAAAGGCTGTTAGGGGAACTGTATAAAGCAGCTGGCTCAGTGTCAGGACACAGTAGAGACTCAACAAACCGCAGCTTTCATGACTATTACCACCTGGTTTCGGCAAAGAGGGTTGCTTGATGAATGGGTACTGCCTACCTTGGGGGTTTGGAGTGGCAAAATCGCTGGTCCCTGAGAACACAACAGTCCTTGATCCCCTCTCAGATGAGCGAACTAGCCCAGCCTTTGGTTAGGCACCCTGGGTGGGAGAGGCCAGGGTGTACCCAAATCCTCACCATGCACTTGCGGTCATCTATGCCCGTCAGATCCTCCTCAAACTCCTTCCCAACCTGGAAGTCCATGATGTAGTTCCTAAAAGTGCTCAGTGTGCGGATGATCATATGGTCGCCCTCCTGCACGATCTCTTTGTCTGGCTTCAGCAAGTTGGCGATTTTGCGCAAGGCGACATTGACATCTGCAGAGGTGCCCAGACAGAGAGGGGCAGACAGTTGGCCAGAAAACTCAAGAGAACTGTTCCCAAGGTAGAGGGGCCTCAGGGGTCTGCTTCCCTGTTAAACAAGATCTGGACCCAAGTTGGGGTTCCCTTCTCACTTAGCGCTGTCTCTGCGCAGAGCCAGTCTGTGCCTTTTTCTTTTCTTTCTTCTTTCCTTTTTTTTTTTTTTTGCAACAAAGTTTTCTGCTCTTATGCTAACCCTTTAAAAACAAGAACTAGCAAACCAAACCCAGCTTTCCTAATGAAATTATCCACGTCTACAGCCAACTATCAGACACTTACCACCAATGAACCCTAACAACCCTGTGGCAGCGGACGCTCATCCTGCTGCCCGGGAGGAGGAGGGGGCACGGGACCGCGGCTGGTCCCGGCAGAGGCAGGCGGGGAGCAGGCTCAGGAGGGCTCTGGGGAGGAGCCCTCGGGGGATTCGGCCGGGTGCCCCAGGCCGAGAGCAGCGGGCAGCGGCTTACCCAGCGCGCGCAGGTACTCCTCGAAATTCTCGTTAGCCAGCATCTTCCAATACCCGGTGAAGTCGACCGGCATTTCGGGGGGCGAATGGGGCCGGATGGCCACGAAGCAGGAGGGAGCAGCTGTTGGCTCCGCTGGGGCAGCGGCTACTGACGCGACCCGGCTGGTGGGCGGCCCGGAAACGTGGGCTCTCCAGGGGCAGGGGGCTCTACCGGGCGGCGACAGCTGGATTCCCAGCGTACACAAAGCCCGCAGGAGGATCCATTGTAGCTATCGCTCCTCCCCCCGTGGCGGGGGCGTGGGCGGGGGGAGGGGGCGGGGGCGGGGGCAGGGGCCGGGGATGTTGAGGGCTGGGTTTGTCCCCGGCTCGCGGCCCCTTCACTGAGACCTTCAGTTCGCTTTCAAAAGATGGAGGCGTGGGTGTTGCTTTATTGCCCCCAACTCTTCTGTTCGTGCCGGATTCCTTCAAAAGCCGTGAACTTCTCACATTCAGCGGCCACTTGAGGGTTAGGACACAGCCTCTCGGGTTGCTGGAGCGATTAGGGAAAGAGGCCCTTATAGGTCTTTGTCTAAAGCCTGCGCTGGTGGCCAGGCTGGTAGGCGCCCAGGGTCGGCAAAGCTGGGCATTTCAAATCTGGGCACTCTCCACTTCCCTTCTCCAAATAAAAGCAAGGTTGATGTTGTTGAAAGTATGGCTAAAAAGGCCCTCTGGGCAGTTCTGAAGCACAGTCAAGTTCGAGACCCACTGTTTGATGCAACTATAAGCAATTATGAATATACTGCTGATTTTTTTCCCTCCCCTGTCACCCAAGGACAGCGCAGTACTCCACTGTTTTGCTTTATTTCACTTAATATATTCTGGAGACCGTTCCATATCCATACATAGAAAGTATCCTCCTTCTTTTGCAGGATATTCCATTGTTTATCCAGCTTTTCTCACTTTGATGGACATTTGTATTGTTTCTGATCCTTTGCTATTCGAAACAGTACTGCAATGAAAATCTTTGATCACATCTCATTTGCCACCTAGGGGGTAAGTCATAGTGATTTAAAACGTCTGTCTTCGACAGCAAGGAAATGACACAATCGTGTGGGTTGACTTTTTGACCCTCTATTAAAAACCAAGTATCTGTTTGAAATTGCTTTTTCGCACAAATCACAGCCCAGGTGACAGTGGGCACATTCTCTTTTCCCTATAGCACTACCATGGCTCCCCACCCCTATCATGTTAGTCCTTACCCTGCACCTGGCTGCCTTAGGAAAGGATGCCTCTTCCTGAGGGCGGGGGGCAGCTTCATCCCAGGGAGTGGCGTGGATTTCAGCCCCTCTCACCCACCTTGCCCTACACCAGGTTTCTCAGCCGTGCCACTGTTGCCATCTTGGGCCGCATAATTCTTTGTTGTGGGTGTGGGGAGCTGTCCCACGTATTGTGGGATGTTTAGCCCTATCTCTGGCTTCCACCCACTGGATCCCAGTGGTACCTCCCACAAAGATGTCTCCAGACATTGTGAAATGCCCTGGGAGGGTTGGTGAGTGGATCACCACTGGATGGCGCAGGAGAGCAGGGAGAGGAATCTAGACTAGTTGGGGTGACCAAGGAATGGCCAGTTCACTGTTTTAGCCTGTGGCTCCATCTCCATTCCAGTAAGGGAAGCCCAGGCGCTGTGCTGGCCCCAATCAGATGCCAAGACCCACCCAGTCACCTGCCTGAGTTACAGGGGTTTCTTCTCGCGCCTCCAGGCTGGGCAGGGCCAGGACAGGCTGTCTCCTGAGATGAGCCCTGGGCTGGCTAGAGAGAGACACAGAGCCAGAGCCTGTGTGAACAACTGATGGCCTGAGCATGTCAGTTCTGGCCTTCTGGCAGACGCTTGCCCCTTTCCCCACGCCTCCACTTCTCCCCATCCATCCCAAAGAACCAGTATCTGGCCGCTCCTCCCTCCTCTGGCCACTTTGGACATCTCTTGCTGACCTGACTTCTGCTGAATGGGCCAGCTCGGCACATGGCACTTAACTCAGCCTGGTTTTGCCTCACTCCTGTCTGCCGTTGTCTAGTCCCCCAGCAGGTCAGCCTACTCTCAGGAGGGCTCTCCTCGGTGTAGCCCATCCTGGCTGTGCTGTTACTTGCAGCTGGGAGCTGGTCGTGAGGGCAGGCTTTAGAGGCAGAATGGTTGGTTGGAAGACTGGCACTGTCTAGCTGAGTGCTCTTGGGTAAGTTGCTGATTCAACCTGTGCCTCAGTTCCCAAATCTGCAAAAATGGGGACACTCCCACTACTTACTTCTCAAGGTGGCGAGAAGCAAAGGAGAACAGGCAGAGTCCTGCTCTAGATACACTGCTGTTTGAGGAGCCTTGGAAGTTAGAGAAAAGGCAAAGGAAAGAAGGGTGCTGGCCTCTGCCCCCCTTCTGGAGCCGTAACGTCAATTCATGAATTGAAGTAGGAAGCACTCTGTGGAAGTGTTGTGGAAGCATTAGGCATCATCACGATTATCCTAGCTCAGCCCGCTCCGTCATGTTTGATTTAATCCATTAATCAGTATTTGTTTGGAGCTCCTCTCCTGTCCATCTGCGTAATCTTTTGGGATGTGTTAAGCGAAGAGAGCAACTGAGGAGAGTGTGTAAAGAAGAGAGGGGGATCTGTGTGGGGTTGGCCATTAGAGAGGGCTCCCTGGAGGTGGTGAGGACAGCCAGGATCAGAGAGGTTAGGAAGAAGGAGGATAGGCCAGGGGAGAGGAGACAAAGGAGGAAGAAGGGGGGCAGGATTGTTAATGATTGAGAGGAGGATAAACACTCTAGGACATCCTAACGGGCGTGCTTCATTCACTAGCCTTAAAGAAAAGCAGCAGAGATCCCGGACCAATCCCAAAGGACCGTCAAGACCATGAAGAAGGGGAACCAGCCTAGTGGGGAACTGCCCCGAGGCTGGCGACAGGCACAGTGAGCAATCCTGGGTTGGGGGTAGGGCAGGGAGGTAGGAGAGAGCCAAGGACCCCAGGGTGGGCTCCTGGCGAGGGGTGAGTTCAGAGGAACTGGCGGGGAAATGTGCTGGCTTTTTCTTTAGTGGATCAGTGTGTTCCGTGGGTATAAATTAGAGTTCAGGGAACCATCTCCATGAAATGATTTCTCAATTGCCCGTCATCCCGAGGTGGGCGGTCCTATCTGTATCACTGAGAGGTCAAGCACCTTACCCAGGGTCCCCAGTGGTTGGGCCAGCAGAGCTTCCTGAGGGCAATGGGGTTGGAGCGGAGAGCCCTGGGGCAGACCTAGAGGCTCCCCCCCAACATGCTCCTTACAACCTGCTGGGGCAGGAACATCCCTTCAAGCCTCATCCCCATCTTCTGCGTGACGTCTCACATACCCAGAGACCCCAGTCTCCTCCTAACAGGGGACAGGTGGCCTTGTACTCCGGCCTTGTGCTTATAAAGAAAAACTTCCTCATCCGACACCACGTCCTTGCTTCTCTTCTCAAGGGCTCATTTTCCTTTGGAGACTTGTAAAATCTTCTCTTTTCCAGTGTTCAAATATGTCTCTAGAGTTACGGGGAAACACCCTGCTCTAATTCCTGAGCTGTCACCATGCCACCTGTGAGGTTAATGTCTGAAAGAACGAGAGTGGCCCAACAAAGTGACCTTCCTGTGTCTACCATGTCAGGGAGTGAGAGGGCTTGTCACGAGGCCACAGGGGCTGAGGGTACCAAGGCCAACAGAGGAATCTCTTCTTTTGATGCAAATGTGCAAATGACACACCATGGCTCCCCCACCCTCCTTCCCTCTCTCCCCTTCTTCCTTTTCTTTCTCTCTCTCCTCTCTCTCTCTCTCTCTTCCTTAACTGTTTTATCATGGAAAATTTTAAACCTAGATAAACATAGAGTTGTATATTGAAGTCCAGGGATTCATCACCGGCCTCAATAATTATTAATCCACGGCCAATCTTGTTTCGTCTATATCCCTACCCACTCCCACTTTCAAAATTATTTTGAGGCAAATAACAGACATTATATCATTTCATCTAGAAACACTTCCAGAAGTATCTCTGAAAGATAAAGTCTTACTAAAAGGAAATAAGACAACACCATGGTCAAAACTAAAAAGCAATAATATTAATTCCTTAATATCATCAAATATCCAGAAAGTGCTCACTTATTTCATCCTTTTTTTTTTTTCAGTTTGTTTGAATCAGGATCCAAACAAGTTTCATACACTGCCATGGGTGGATATGTTTGTTTTATTTTAGGATTTATCGTTTCATTAAAAAATATATAAATGTATTATACAGTCATACCTTTCCTTTCTTAGATAAATGGTAGCAAACTATATATTTTTTCTTTTAATTTAATAAAACATGCTAGAGATCACTCGCAGCGATCCGGGGAGAGCTCCTTCCTTCCTTCACGGCGGCATAGAGCTCCATTGCGTGGCTGTGCCGCCAGTCCCTTCCTGATGGACACATGGCTTGTTTCCTGTCTTTTGCTGGAACAAATAATGCTGCAATGAACAAGTTAAGTCTTTTTATATATTTTTCTGAGTGTATTTTGTGGATGGATTCCTGGAGGTGGGATTGCTGTGTCAAAGGGCAAATGCTTCCTGAACTTTTGCTGGACATGGCCCCATTTCTCTCCCTAGGATCGCCCCAGAAGCAATGAATGATAGTGTTTGCTTCTTCGCTAACAGATTTTGTTGTCAAACTGTTGGATTTTTGCTAGGCGAAAGGGTTTCTTAGGGTAGTTTGCTTTTGCATTTAGGGAGGGTTTTGTATCAAGAAGTGAGCAGTCATTTTCTTCTTTAGTCAGGATTACAAAAACCCCAGTCGATCCTCTCTGTACATGTGAATGACCATCGGAACGGGGTGGAACTGCTGGGCACAGATAAGACTTCAGGGTGTATTTTATTAAATTGTGTTTATAAACTCCATCTGCAGTCCTTAATCCCACATATTACCTCATGTGAATGAATGTTCAATGTAACGTGCTACTAGGCTCAGGGCTCCAAGGAGAGCAGAGCCTCCCAGGGTCTGGGAAGATGGGAGGTGCCCTGTGGGCAGCCGTATCGGTGCACCATCTGGAGGGGTTTCCCACTAAGTCATGCCAGGGCCCAGTTTTAGGCAGGGGGGGTCATTTTTTTTACATGCCTTCCTGCTATTCCAGCCACAGGGTGGTGTGGTGGCTCCCCTGGTTGCTGCCAGATGGCTAGAGCACCTTGGAAAGGGTGGTATAAAAGGTGAGGACTTGCAAGGATCTTGCCCACAGTGAAGACATGGCCAGTGGGCAGATCCAGGACACTCACTGAGATGTTGTTAGTCATGGCAGGCAGTTCTGTGAAGAACGGGACACCTACTTTATCTACCCCAGCTTAGCCTACCTCCCCACCTCTCTAACATCCTTTTGCAAAGATACTTGGGTCCCAACTTCCCAATCCTGTGGCCCCATAGACATCTGTTGGCAGGGAAAAAGTCTCCAGGAAAATGAAGCCTGGCTCCTACAGAATCCTGTGATTTCTGTGAGGCAGGCAGACGTTGGGGTGGGGGATTGCCCGTTAGTTGGTGGAAGCCCACACACGAGATCTGTGGCTGTGCCAGGGAGGTGACTGTGCTGGGTGTCTCCTGACCTGACAGTCCAGTACCAGAGTGATGACCTTCTGGAGTGGAGGCCCAGCGACCCAGATGACAGGATCAGCAGAATTTTGGTGAAGTTACAGATACCTAATAGTATATCTCCCCGGGGCTTTGGCTCAGCTGAGAGACAGCATCTTGTATAGTAGCATAGCTGGTAGGAAATCAGAAGAAGTCAATCTTTGAGTTTCAAGTCTAATTTCAGTCTTTCAATGGCCATTTTGTACTCTGGGAGATATGGTAGATGGAAAGACTGGAGATATCATGATTCCACGCCTTGCCACGTCAGGACAGCCGTGCAGCAATGTGTTTTGGTCAGAAGCAACTACTGAAGGAATTTTAAGTGAGATGCCATTAGCAAGTTATACCAGAGTCACTCAAAGGTGGGAAAAGGGTCACTATAATTTATCTGCCTACTGGTTGCGTCAGCGTACCTTCCCTGAGGCGTGCCCACAAAAGGACTCAAGTGGGAGGTGAGGGCAGATTATCTGAGAAGCTGGGCAGCTAGGAGCAGCCTTTGCCAAGCTGTAGATAGAAGACAGGAGTAGGCAGATTCTTTACCCACATGGGATTTGCTTTGTTTTCAGTAGACCCATTGGGCGAGTGGCTGGGTAGAGGTGGCCAATATTTCTATTCATTTAATTTTTATCATTGCCCAAGAACTTGGTGTTTGAGACTTGAGGATTTGAGACTTAACAGAAGCTTTATCAATTTTGTGTTTTCACTTTGATGAGATTCTTAAAATGTGTTTTTGTCCAGTAATAATAATACATTTGAAAACATATAAATTTTGTGTATTCCCAACTTTCCCCACTTTCTTGTCTTTTTAAGGAAGATCATGGTTTCGTGAACTTTGCCCTGGGCCTTCTTACGCAGCTAATCAGAGGTGCTGGGTAGAGGGGAGGGGTTGGAGGTGGCCCTCAAAGTCTGACCTACCTAGTGGACAGAGGAAGAGCAGGCAGGTGCCCTTGGAAGAGGAGGGGAGATTGGAAAAGGGCGAGGGATGGAGAGGTGGGGTGAGGAGACAGGCGGTGTTGCAGAGTTAAGGACTTTTCAAAAAGTTATGACTGTGTCTGGGGTTGTGCTGATCATAGAACCCTGCAGAAGACGTGACTCCATTGGTCTTCATTCTCAGGAGAGAATATGGTTTAGAGAGGTTTGGTGACTCGCTTGGTCACGTGGGTGTAGTGGCAGGTCTGGGGACTGAATTGATGTCCGGCTCTGTCTTATCCAAAAGCCCAAGGTCTCACCCACCAATTGTCTCCTGAATGAGGCAATGCTGAATGAATGGGGATCTTAGCATGCTGGATTTGATAAATAAGCCCACAGAAGAAAATCCTGGAGAGGAAATAAGTCTCCTAAGTCATCATCAATATGGAAGCAGAACTCGAATCCCCATGTGAAACGAAAGCACAGGACATATATTCTAAGTAGAAAAATCTATAAACAGTTAAAGATTAATGTACCTTAGTGAGGCCCTAAGAACCGATCTTGCCAGAGCAATGTTTTTGTGTTCTTGGGGCAGAACTATACAATGAAGAGATGAAAGGGAAGCAGCTGGTTAAACACACATCGATTTCCAGGAAGCACGTGGCGGAGTCCTTTGAGGAGTTCCTGGAGACCTGAGAGTGAATATAGATTGGGGCTCCTGCTGTCCTGCGGGATGGGGAGGTAGCCTGGGTGGGGAGGATTGCAGGGGGAGAGTGGGCCGGGGTCCTCCGCTTAGTTTGGGGCTAGCCTCAGGCCTCGGTCTACATCCTGTCTCCTTAGAAGCAGTGGAAAGTCAGCATGCTTGTTAGGCAGCTCATGGAGGGTTTGTGCTTCCAAAAAGGGAGGAAATAGGCCAGGAGCTCATTGATTAAGGGACAGAGAACACATTCCAAATAGCATTATAATACTCTTTGTGAAGACCCTTCTCATCTGTGACCTTCCTTCCTGCTCCACCCTGCCTGCTGCCTCTGGATTGACAGAGGCCAGTGGAAGGCACAGGTCCAGTGGAGCTGGGTTTTCGAGTCAGCTTGATTTTGAATTCCAGGCTTACCATTTCCTAGCTGTGATCGTGGTAAGTCCCTTCCTGTGTCTGAGCCATCACTTCGTGGGGTCATTTTGAGGAGTCTCAATACATTCTAGTCTCCTGCCTATCTCCACTTAAAAGAATTCTATCTGCACGTAGGCTCCCAGGGCCCTTGCCAAGCCACTTGCCTTTATTTTTCTTGGCAGAGCAGTGAAGGGATGTGGAGTGGCCCCAGACAAGCATGACATAGCATTAGAATAGATGGTGAAAAGCAGCAAACAGCAAACGAAACAGCCTGATGAAGCTGATCCCAGTCACTGCGTGCTCATGTGACAAACATGCTGAATATATTATCTAATTTAACCCTTGAACCACACTGTGGAGTAGGTATTCTCGTCATTCTTCCATGGATAAAAACAATGACGTTTTGAGAGATTAAGTACTTGGCTCAAGGTCACATAGTTTTAAGTCAAACCCCCATGATTGTAACCCAGTTCTGTGTGATCCCAAAGCCTGCGCCCTTTTCTGTTATTGCTACTCTGTGGAGTCATTTCTTTGGGTTGCCTCCTTGGAGGCGTGGTACAGGTTTCCATTGTTGTTAAATTCACATCTCTCAGTTAGTTCTTTCTATTAGTCTGGGGTCCAGCTAAGGAACTAAGGGAACCCTTTTGTTTGGGCCTCTGGAGGATTGGGCAACCACGTTGGATCTGAGGGCAGGGGAGCACAATGCAGCCGAGAGAAAACAAGAGCCAGGAAGGAGGTTCAGAGAGGAGAGGGGTTGTGAAACAGGAACACAGTTGGTCAACTTTGGGCTTAGGGTTTGGTTGAGATGCCCAGTGTGCCACTTAGAATCTATGCAATGGACTGGAGACCCTGAGTCCAACTCAGAACTGGTCTGGAAGCCTGCCCATCCCAAACACCCCCCAGTCCATTCCAGTCTTGGTGTGGACAATTTGAATGAATTTCTCTTTGTTGACTCTGACTTTTTCTGATTCAGAGGGACAGAGAGCACTCTTGTCAGCCTGTCATTTACTCTAAAGTGATGCCAACATGAGCCATGAAATTTGAGGAGGGGCCGTCCCTGTGGACCCGAGTCGGGAAGGATGGCTTTCTGTAAAGCTGGAGAGGAATGAGTATATTCAGAGAGGTTTAAAGGAGAGGGAAGGGCATTTCAGGTTAGAGAAAGGGCTCGTGCCAAAGCTGGGGGGTGGGAAACCCCTGGTTGGAGAAGATCTCAAGCTGTCTGGAGGAGAAAGTTCATGGATGAGCAATCAGAGAACAGCCCGGAGCACAAGGGAGTGGCTGTACTCAGAAGCACCAATGCTGACTGAGGAGTTTTTTTCCTTGTGGTGGTGGGAGGGTACTGAGTGTTTTTGGCACCTGAGCGACAGCAGCACAATAGAAAGATATCCCAGGAAGAACTGTCTTGGCAGGGGGTGAAGGACAGACGTACTCCATCCTCTAAAAGCTACACAGAAATTCAGCCAAGCTGCTTGCCACCTTAGGTCACACTGTGTTTCTTCCTTCTCCTAACTCTCAGACAGGGTCCCCCAAAGAAAAAGCACTTGCCTCAGAGTCCTGGGATTTCATTAAAACTTAGATTCCTGGGGCCCACTCCAACTTCCGGAATCAGTCTGGGTGAGCTCAGGAAACGGCACTTTTATCAAGCTCGCCAATGATTCTTATGCTCCCTGCATTTTGAAGACCTGACCTCTGCTCAGTTGTCCTGGCTGCTTCCCTGCACCCTGACACTGAAGGATTGTTGGGTGTAGACTGGATACAGGGCCTCTCCTAAAAGCCTGGGAGCAATCTGAGGGTGGGGCCTGGGCTTCCCAGCTTCTATCAGCAGGAGCTCACTCAGTGTCTGTTAGTCATTACCATAATGGGAGAGGATATCATGAGCCCAAAGACATGGTGGGAGCTATGAGAATTTTCTAAAATTATTCTCCACAGCTGGCCCAGTGTTAACATAGATGTGACTGTCTGGGCCTCGCCTGGCTATTCTCGGAAAAAAACTTTCCAGCTAGATGGTGGTCTTGTCTCCCTGATTCACTCACTGAGTGTTTGAGTTAGTTTCCCTTCTTGTCTTCCTTCTTCCCTTCCCCCACCCCTTTCTTCTCCTCTCTCTTCTCCTCTCCTCCTCTCTTCTCTCCAACTCTCTCTCTCTCTCTGTCCATCTCCCTCTCAGTTGCAAGTCACAACAGAAACAAATTCTGGAGAACTTAAGAAATAAGGAAATTTAATGGAGTACCAAGGGCTCACACAATTTTGGGGAAGGAAGTAGGAAAAACAAGTGGTACCTCATACTGGGAACTGGTTAGGACGTGGCCACCAGGACAAACAGACAACAGCCATTTTTAATCATCACTGTGTACTAGATTTAATTTTGGGGGAGCGACTGATTTTCTGGGTATGCCTTATAAGACTGAATGCAATGAGGAAGAGAAGTCCTCAGAAGGAGCTCAGGTGCTATTAGAAATGGGGAAGGTTGCCAGGCCTTCACTGGACCACCCAGATGTTCCTGGGCACTGAATCAATTCCAACAGTCCCCATCCTTAGGGGGTGTACAGCCAGGTTGGGGAGACAGCCATGGCAACATGGGCCACCAGGGTGACTGGGGCTAGGAGAGAGGGACACGCTGGGCTGTAGGAGTGGAGAGGCTCTCCTCAGCTTTGGTGGGAGGGAAGTGGGGACAGAGGTCAGGAAACACAAGTCTCTGGACGACATGACATCTTGAGATGAGAGGGAAATCCACTCCCCACAACGTCCATTTGCACCCATCTGCCGTCCTTCTGCCAAGAAGCCAGTTGAGTTTTGGCCAAGTTAGGGCTCCCGGAGAGGTTGTGAGAGTCGAGACAAGGCTCTGGGGCTGCCATGGAGGATTGGGGTTGGGACGACCCACGTCTAGTTTGACGCTCTGCGTCCTGTGCTCGATGCAGCTTCTCGGGGAGGCAGGCCCTGGCTCCTCCGCAGGATCAGGCTGAAAGGTACTGTCCCCGCATTCCAGCTGCAGTCCATTTACTCTGCCCTTTCCTGTGCAAGCCAGACTCCCCCAGATCCACGACAATGCCTGTGGGCCCAGGAGGAGCTCCCTCTAGTTTCTGCCCAGTCCACCCTTGGCCCAGGTCCATCTGCCCACCACGGAGGGAGGAATAGAGGAGTGACTGACACCCAGGTGCCACCCTGCCCACCCTTCCCTCTCTCCCTTCAGGGGCATGCTGCTTCCAGCCTTGTTCTGCCTCCCGCACAAAACAGGAGCAAGAGGGGCGTACGCAAAGTGCTGGGTGACTTGGTGATTTTGCGGGCACTTAACCGAGTGTTGGAAGTACCCATCACTTCCTTCCTGCCTGTCTACCCTCTGCTCTGACAGACATGTTACTGCCACAAAGACCAGGTGGGCAAGTCCATCCAGGGCCAGTGAGTGTCTCTTTGGGGATCTGTAATTGTGTCATTGGGAGGTCACATGAGCATACGTGTGATGGCTGCTAGATGAGCAGTGGCTGAGAAGCACAGAAGGCAGTCTGGAGAATGGGGGCAGGGAGGGACGGAGAACCAGGGAAAGAGAGAGGAAGAAGAGGACGAGGGGAGGAGGAAGAGGAGAGACGGGAGAGGGGAGGACACTTCAATTTCTTCTTTCTTTCCAGTTTCTTGTGAAGCCTGTATATGTCCTGTCCTTGGGTCCTTCCCATGGCTGACAGCCTGTGACATCTGGTGTTCCCATCTATCTTATTTAGATGATTGAAGAGTTCCTGCTTACCAAAATGAAAAGGGAATCCTTGGCTAAGGTGCCCAGCAAACACGAGGAACAATGTTTGCCTACAAATTGTTATGTCTCTCTATGGCATGTGAGTTCCTGAAATTCATCACAAATGATTTATGAAAATAACAACATGGATATTACTTTGGCTTGTGTAAAAGATAATGAAGATGACTCAATGAAAAGGACTAAGGAAAAGATAATTTCAGCAACTCTATGATTTTCTGTTTTGGTTTTGTTTTTTTACAAAAAGTTCAATTTACTTAAAAAAATTTTAGTGTCTACAATCTGGGAACATTGATTAGAATAAAAAGTACACATACCATTTGACCCAGCAATGACTCCTGAAAGTCTATCCCTCAAAAGCACTGGTTTGTAAAGGGTGTTGTATGAGGGTGGTTATTGCAGGGTTGTTTGTAGCAGCAAAAAAAAAAACTGGGAAAAAACTTTCGATAAGAACTTCCTAAACTGCCCCTTTGAGTATGGTATTCCATTTTTATCAACTATATTTATATAAGAAGGATTCTGTGTATAAACATGCTTCAGAAACACTGATTTATACAAAGTTAGACAGGTGTGTTTACCATGGGCTTCTCAGAGCTATTAAGATGCTTATTCAGATATTATTTTAGGAAGTATTTATTGAGCCAGGACTTGTGTTGGGGAAAAAGTGCAATGATCAAGACCAATTCTTGCCATGCAAATAAAACCCACAATGAGGTACCACCTCACACCTGTCAGAACGGCCGTCATCAATAAATCAGCAAACAACAAGTGTTGGCAAGGATGTGGAGAAAAGGCAACACTTGTGCACTGTTGGTGGGACTGTAAATTGGGGCAGCCACTATGGAAAACAGTGTGGAGGTTCCTCAAAGAATTAAAACTAGAACTACCATATGACCCAGCAATCCCATTTCTGGGTAAAAAACAAAATCATTAATTCAAAAAGATATATGCACCCTTATGTCCATTGCAGCACTATTTACAATAGCCAAGATCTGGAAGAAACATAGGTGTCTATCGATAGAAGACTGGATAAAGAGGTGGTACATGTATACAATGGAATATTACTCACCATAAAAAAAGAATGAAACCTTGCTATTTGCAACAATATGAATGGACCTAGAAGATATTATGCTAAGTAAAATAAGTCAGATAGAGAAAGACAAATACCATATGATTTCACTTATATGTGGAACCTAAAAAAATCAAAACAAACAAACAAACAAAACAGAAACAAACTCATAGATACAGAGAAAAAACTAATGGTTGCCAGATGGAGGGCTGGGGGCTGGGTGAAAAAGGTGAAGGGATTATGAAGTACAAAATGGGCGGCTGGTTAACTCCGTTGGTTAGAACCCGTTGCTACTAACACCAAGGTTGCTGGTTCGATCCCTGCATGGGCCACTTCGAGCTGTGCCCCTCAAAAAGAAATACAAATTGGTAGTTACAAAATAGTCACAGGGATGTAAATTATAGCATAGGGAATATAGTCAATAATAATGCAATAATTATGTCTGGTGTTGGGGGCTACAGGCTTGTCAGGGGATCACTTCATGAGTTATAAAATGTCTAACCCCTATGCTATGCACCTGAAACTAATATAATATGAAATGTCAACTGTAACTGGTTAGAAAAAAAAAGACAAATTCTTGCTTTCAGAGAACTTCGAGTCATCAACGAATCAATAATTTGAAGAGTGATGAACTTCTCTTACAGGAGAAGGGCAGGGAGCCAGGCGTGCCGTGGGCAAGTCTGACTTAATTGGAACTTACAGGGCTTCCTGGAAACAGTGACTTGAGGTGGAGAACAGAAGAAATGGGAATCAGCCCGAAAAAGGGGAGAAGAGAAACCGCATGCCAGAAAGAGGGACCCACATATGCAAAAGCGCTGATGAGAAAGAGAAGGGTGGGTGTGAGAAACTGAAAAAGCCCCATGTGGCTGGAGCAGAGAGAGAAAGAGCTGGCGATGGGAGAAGGGGGGTGGGTTTTGGGGGAGGATGGAGGTAGGGAGGGAGAGACCTCCTCAGGAAGAGTCAGGCCTTCACTCCAAGGGCAAGCAAAAGGAGGTGTTTTAAAACACTTTTACTGAGGCATAATTTAAATAGCACAGAATCTACCTATTTTTGTGCCTAGTTTGGAGAGCATTAGTAAATTTGTAGAGTTGTGCAACCATCACCATAGTCTAATTTTAGAACATTCCTGTCGCACGCAAAAGTTCCCTGTGCCCAGCCCCAGCCTCCGGCAACCACTGGTCTGCTTTCTGCCTCCACAGTTTTGTCTTTTCTAGAAATTTCATATAAATGGAATCATACAATATGTCATCGTATATGTCTGGCTTGTTTCACTTAGCATGTTTTGGGGATTCATCCATGTTGTTGCAGGTTATCTATCACTAGTTCCTTCTTTTAATTGCTGAATAGCATTCCCTTGTGTGGATATATTTGTTTTATCCATTTGCCGGTGGATGGACACCTGAATTTTCACAGTTTTGGGCTATAATGAATAATGCTGCTATAACCATTTAAGACACACAAGTCCGAGTGGACACATTTTCATCTCTTTTGGGCGGACACCTAACAGCGGAATTGCTGGATTGCTTTTACCATTCTAGGGAGTATGCAGTGGTATCTAACTGTGGTTCTCTAAAGACTAATGGTGCTGAGTATCGCTTCAGGTGTTTCTTTGTCCTTCATGTATCTTTGGTGAAGTGTCTTGTTTCTGGGGTTCCACATTGGTGACTCACAGGACTCAGGCAGTTTTTTTATAGTAATACGTACGGCAATGGGTTGTTCCAGCAAAAGCACACACACAGGACTAGCCAAGGGAAGACACACGTCAGGTGGGGTGAGGAGGAGTCCACGTGAAGGCTTCCCAAGTTCTCCCTCCTGGGGTGGGGGGCTGCACAGAGCACGCTTCTTCCTTCAGCAGTGAAATGTAGCAACGAGGTCCATTGTTTCCGCCCAGAGAAGCCTGCTGGAGACTCAGAACCCAGGGTTTTTATGGTGGTGTAGGCACTCTGCCCGCACGACCAGCCATGGCTACCAAAATTCCAAACTCCTACAAGGAAAGCCAGCAGGTGTTCGTTATAAATCACGTTGTTTGTGCAGTCTAGGCTGGTACAGCAGGATTCAGTGCCCCCAGGCAGATACCTCAGCCTTATCAGTTATAAAAGTAGGCGGTGCTCCAAAAGCCAATCCTCAGATGCCAGCCCGGGGCCACCCCCACGAGCAGGCCGTTCTAAAGAGCAACAGCAGACCTGCTGCACATGTCCACTCCAATCTCTGGATCATTTTTAAATTGGGTTTTAGTCTTTTTTTTTTTTTTTGGAATTGTTAGAGTTCTTTACATACTCTGGGCACAAGTCATTTATTAGATATCCATTTTGCAAATGTGTGCTCTGCAACTTGTCTTCCATTTTCTTAATGGTGTCCCTTGGAAGGAGTTTGGACAGGGAAATGAGATGACCAGATTTGCCCAAACACAAAACTGCTCTGGCCCCTATGTGGAGAATGGCCTGCAGGGGGCAGGCGTGGTTGGGGAGGCCATGACAGTGGTCCAGGTAAGAGGTGATGGTGGTCTGCATTAAAAGGTGACAGAAGGGATGGAGCAAAGAGGCTGCATATGAGGGATGCATAGAAAGTAAGACCGACAGGCCATGCAAACACTCATTATAGATTTCCAACAGGAGGAAGAAAGGTAGGGCTCCCCAAACTTGTCCACAGAACACAATATTATTATTGTTTTGCATCGTGAAATTCCCATGAATTTGTGGGATTTTGGTGTTTTAATAATTTGAGAAAGGTGGGACCAGACGAATGTTAGGGTCCCTTCTAGTTTTCACAGTCTACGGTGCCATGAACAAGTGCTTTCGGGGTTATTTTAACAATTAAAGAATATCCTACGGTGTGGCCTAGGTGCATTATTACAGATTGTTTATTAGTCACACACACGTATCTATAATGCTGGGTTTTGGCCCCCCAAAAATAACTTCATGACTGAATTTGAATACAGTCTATGTATGGAGGCCATTGCAAAAATGGAATGCGGAAACTCTGTTAGCATAGGAAGTGCAAGGACGGGATACAGAAACTCGTATTCATTACCAACCCGCTTACCAAATGTACCTTGCAAAGCCGGAGTGCTATCTGTTTAAAATGGGATTTCACACCATTCTGTCCCAAGTGAGACAGACAGTATGACACATAAAAAATCCTTTCCTCAGGCTGGATACAGACACTGGAAATTCTATTTACCCAGAAGCCCAAACCCCTATTTTCCTATTCTTGCAAAATAAACAAAACACCCTGGCAAACTAGACGCAAAGAAGGCCCGAGGGAATGGAAGGGAATGTGCAATCCGGTCTGCAGGTCAGCGTCCGTGCAGTAAATCAGGAGCACGGTATTTGAGACGTATTTGCTCTTCGGATACTAACAAATGGAGGCTACGTGAATCAACGAGACAAAGTGGGAGTACAGAAATATATAAATGGTTTTGTTGGGCTACTTTAGAAGAGGACAATGTAAAGGCTCAGCAATGGATGTTTTGCCGTGATACAGCCATGAATCAGAGAAGAAGGCGTCTCCTCCAAGCCTAGTTGGGCCTGGTGCCCAGAGCCTGTAGAAAGGCTGGACAGGGAGATGGTGGCATACGAGGGCACTTGCTGTCAGGCGCACACCACAATAATAAACCCATTCTTAAAGAGGTGATAATGAATGGAGCTCAGCAAGCCACTCATTGTGCCCTGTCCGGCCTCAGGGCCTTTGTACATGCAGATCATTCTGAAAGCCAGTAGCCTCCACCCATCCCCAAGTCCTGTGAGTTCTTTCAGGTCTCAAATCCATCCTTTCTTCCCTGCCATCAGGGTGAATCCCTGATGTTTTATAGGGTCTAAACTTTGTACAATTTTGAAGGCCCCTTTCAGAAAAATAAAGAGCGTGAATATGAAAGCAGACACCCACATAATTAGGGCCCCTCCAAGGATGCTGGAAAGAGCCTGGCCAAGGGAAAGGCTAGTGCTTAAGTTCTAGTAGTGTCGTGGGGAACCCGCTGCCTCTGGTTGTCAGAGCACTTGGTATATTTGCCGTGAGAGCCCCCATCACAGTTTGTGCTCATATGTTTAGTGGTGTGACTATGTGATTCCTATCCATGGATCCAGGGGACTGTAAGCTTTTAGAGGGAAGAGACTGTGACTAATTTTTATTGTACGCCTGATGTTTCGTCCAGTGCCTGGCACGCCAGAAGTCCTCAATAAATATGATTTGAATACATGACTCCTGAATTTTCAATCATAATAATGATAATCCTAAAAATACTACCTTCTACTCATTGACAGTCTCCACTTGCCAGGTCCTGAATGACAGTTCTGAGGGTACAGGTATGTTGGAAGCCTCAGCCTGTAAAAACACGGGAGAGAAAGCCACGATGGACACCTAGAAGCAAAGGGAGACTGAAGTTGGGGTGCCTCTGACTCAAGGATGTGGCTTCTAATTTCTACCGTCAACAGCACTGTGTCCCTCAGGAGAAACATGACTTCATGAGTGATGGGGACTTTCTCCCAAATTCGTTCTTTATAAGAGGAGACTATTCTAAAGCTGCTGTCTCCTGCTTTTCCCTCTTGGGAAACAGAGAACTCCTCTTCATATACACATCCCACCACAGCCATGTCCTTAAACCAGTGGGTCTCAACCAGGGTGATTATTTCGTGCCCCATGTTTGGGGGCATTTCTGTTGTTATTCTGTTGCATTTCTGTTCAGTGTGTGTGTGTGTGTGTGTGTGTCAGGGTGTTACCACCAGCATGGAACGGACAGAGGCCAGGGATGCTAACCATCTTACAATGCACAGCCAGCCTCCCACAGCAAAGAATGGCCAGGCCCAGAAGTCCAACATTGCCTAAGTTGAGAAACCTTGCCTCAAACCCACAGGCTCCCTCTCTATCACTTTTCTGGGACACCACAGCTGTGTGCAAGTTTTTTTTTCCCTCCGTTGCCGTCTATACTCCCCAGAGAACAGTGGGGCAACATTGCTCAGAGATACGCACCAGAGTAAATGTTATGTGATGTCAATCATACATTCAGCTTACTAAAAATAAATGTATACTTACTGTAACAGTCACTGTTCTAGGCCAGTGCATCGAATGGCTTGGGAATCTTATTAAAATGCAGATTCTGCATCAGTAGGTCTGGGGTGGAGCCTGAGTCTGCATTTCTCACCAGGGCATGTAAACACTGTGGCCTGGGACCACACTTGGAGTAGCAAATTTCTAGGCACTTAGGCTATATCAGCAAACAAAACAAAGACCCCCTGCCCTTGGAGAGCTTCCAGTCTGGCTAGGGGGACACTGGACCCAAAGAAAGGTGGACAGGCTGGAGTCAGAGGTACTCAGAGACACATCAGAGCTGGAAGAGAACAGATGATGGCTAACCAAACCTCCCCATTTTAGAGGTTGGAAAACTGAGGCTTACAGTAGGGCAGGGAGCTTGTCAAAGTCACATAGCTTGCTATGGCAGCTTTTGGACAAGGCTGTTGGATTACTATTCCCCTCCACTATTAGGGTTTTTAGGGACCTCTTGAGGGGCAGAGCTCAATCAGGGTGGGAAATGGCCAGCAGCTTTAGAGGTTGCAGGAGTGGAGGTCTGGGGAATCCCCACAGGAGGGTATCACTATTCTGGAGCCGGGAACCCGATTTCCTACTTCACTCATTGCTGTTATAACACCCTGCAAACACTGGGATATGTTTGGGGTGATATTACATTCTTTCTGACTGACCCTTTGTTGTTCTGCAAGACTAAATCTGTAGCAAGGATGAACCAGGGTAAAAGTATGGAGAAGAAAATCCTGAATGCATTCAGGCTTTTGGTCAGCAAGTGTAATGAGTGAACTCCAACAGAATTAGGCCAATCAAAACCTCTTCCTAATCGGGAGTGGAATGACAAGTCCCGAATCCACACCAGACTCCTGGGCTCGTCTCTGAGGGCCCACTCACACAGGGCCATCTCCCCGAGCTTGCAGTTAGAGAACCGTCTGCATGGTGTTGAAAAGCAATGGCTTCCTCCATGGCTCATACTTGGGAACATAAACTTTTAAATTCATGCCAGTTCAATTGGAACAGTAGCCAATTTCATGGAGTCGCTAAAAGAAGAGCAAGAGCGGATACATCCAGCATTAATAATATAACAAAAGAAGAAAAAAGAGAAACTTTTCATTAGTACTTTTTGATGTCAATTTATTATTTAGCCCTTTTTTGGTACCCAAACAGGCAGGCTGTCACAAAACATTCAAAAAGTCCTCTGAAACAGTCAAGGTATCTGTCTTACCTCAGCTCCTTTTTAGAAACCTGGAAATCAGGAGCCCTGGCATTTATAGAAGAGCTATGTTAAAAATACCTGCTGTATAAAAAATACTGTTGGAGGATCACTCCTTAGAAACATTTTAGGGTAAATTTTGTCGATGGCCAGGAAGCAGGCGGGCCATGGTTCTTAACAGAAGATTCCATGTAAATCAGCAAAGTGCTGCTTCCAAAAGTTTGACTCTTCGATGACTATAATGTAGTTTGAAACATGGCGTTGACGAAGCCCATTGTTTGGTACTTAGCAACCTGTCAAGTCTCTTGGGTCAAGACCAGCACGCTGAACCTGGCCCTCGTCAAAGAAATGCATTGTGGGCAATTCTGATCTGACTGTCAGGGGCCCCTGGGGTGCGCAGACCTGCATTCAGTGCACAGGCCACAATGACCATGTGCCATGTCCGAGGGCCTCTACACCCACAGGTTATGAGAGCTTTTGCCGAATCCTAATGACCGACACACAATGCTAGCTTCTTTGATAAATGTCCATCCTGGTGACTTGCTCCTCCCCAAAGAAGGGGTCTCTCTCTGGGATAGAAGACTCTTCAGAAATAAAATCATTGTTGAAATAAAACCAATGCAAAAATAAAAAACTAAAAAGGAAAACGAAGACCTTAACGGGCCTCTCCTTTGGAGGAGTGGCTGGTCTCCGGCATTGCTCTGGGTGCTTTCCTCTCTCCGGCATTGTGCGGGGTGCTCTCGCCTTTCCAGGAACTGTCCCTGGTATAGAGGTTGTGGTCCTTGATGTAGGCGATGACCGTGTCGGGGAGCAGGTACTTCACGCTCTGCCCTTGGCCCAAGGCCTGCCTGATGTACGTGGCGCTGATCTCGTTCGGCACAGGCTCCCTGGCCAGGTGAATGTTGTGCTGGTACCTCTGCAGGATGGGTGAGGCCGAGATGTACCCCTTTGCGTCGTGACCCACCCGGCCCACACACACCACGCCGAACTTCTCCACTATTTCCTGGATGTGCTCGTCTTTCCAGAGGTTGGGGGTCTGGAAGGTCTTCAGGACATCGGCCCCACAGAGGAGCTTTAGTTCAGGCACAGCTGGGAAAACAAGGGTGGGTGCCAACAAAGTTACCGAAGGGTCATGGCCAGTAAAGATAACATATTCCATTTGAAATTTTCGCAAAATGCTTTTCTTGGAATGTACTGGGAACGCAATGTCTGTATGTTCATGACTTAAAAAGAAAAAGCACGGAAATGAATTGGAAGCTACTGCAGGAATAGACCATTGAAAGTAATAATCCAATCAGGTCAGTTGTAATAATTCAATCAGGTCAGTAATAATTCAATTCAATATATTTTCTTATATTGGCAAAGCGCCAAGTCATACAAAACAGTGCCTTATTTTTAGTGTTATTATCATAAGTCTGTGGTTGCCAGATCCCATCGCAGAGTGGTCCAAAGGCGGCTGTGCTGTACACAGAACCCCATCTGCTGACAGAAGGTAAGGTTCTTAAAACACTAGGGCTTCAGGTTAAATCATTGCCCTTATCAAAATCTATTTCGGCCCTAACTCCTGATACTTTTATAAGTAAGATCTCATCATAAAGGTTAATTATAAAGGATTGTTGGGTAATCAAAAGGTCTCTAAGACTCCCCGCTAGTGACCTTTTCATCTGTTTTCAATAAAACAAAGCTCTAGAACAACGGATCGATGTGGATAATTCCTCGGCATTTGTTCTAACAGAATGGTGATTGTGATGATAAAAGAAGACCTAACATTTATCGGGTGCTCACTATGAGAACTACTGCAAAGTGCGTTATGTGTATAATCTCATTTCATCTTCAGAACGTCATGAGGTAGGTGTTATTGTTGCGCCCATTTTGCGGAGGGGGAAACTGAGGCACAGAGAAGCAAGCGACTTGCCTGAGGTCACTCCTCTAGGCAGAGTGGGCAGCATTGAAACCTGACAGCCAGCCGCCAGGTGGGGGCATTTGTAATCGCGAGGCTCTGCAGCCGCCTGCTGCCGCCCCCTGGCAGGAATTGTACCTGCATCAGAATCAAGAAGCTCTTCCTGGGTTTTCCTGGCACCAGTTTACGTTCATGTCCCCTTTGAATGGGCTAATCTGGAAAGGAAAAATCAAGTCCAAGTTAGAAGCAACCAGCTGAATCTCTGGTCCTTGTAGAGGTGGATTCGAGCTCGGTAAAAAGCAAAAACTGGGCTCCTAGGGCGCTGACATCTCTCAGTCACCATGAAACCTCAGTTGGGTGGGGCTTCAGGGACAGCACCTGCTGGGATACAGCCTGATGTTTCGGCTCCCATATTCCGGAAACTTCAAAGGAATCTGGACATGGACCAGACAGATGAGTTTCAAAAGGAGCACCAGACCAGCTCTGGAATGGAAAGTGAGAAACTGGAGGTGTCATGGGGAGGTCTGAGTGCCAGCCTCAGTTGGGCACAGGCTACTCTGGAGCTGGAGCCAAAATCCTTCCTTCTCTGGGCCTCAGTTTCCCAATCGATGAAATGGTGGGCACAAGATTTATTTACTCAGCAGATGTAATTACAGAAACACACTTTGCAATCACTCAAGCAGCATAGTATTAGTATAATGAAATGATACTCAAACATTTATAAGAACCAGACACCTTCATTCAAATCCTGGCTCTGCCATTCAATAGCTGAGTGACCTTGACTGTAGAATGTGGATAGAACAGTACTTACCCCATAGGATTATTTCAGACTGAACTTACAAATGTAAAGTACTCAAAACAGCGCTTGGAACAGAGTAAGTGTGATAGCCATCCACCCACACACCTCCCACCACCTACTTATCTACCAATCCCTTCAGCCACACATCCTTTGAACACTTATGGGGCATCTCCTAAATGCATGGCCTTTAAAAATCATTAAAAATCATTCAATAACTCATACTTTCACTAATTTGGGCTGATCCCGTTGCTCACATATATGTAGACTTGTACCGTTTTGCATCTGTGAGGTTTTACTCTAATTTCTTATTTATTCAACCACTGTAATATAGCAAGATAATTATTCAATGATTGAATTATTTATTAAACCACTGTAATATAGTAAAATAATGTAGCGAGACAACATAACAATTTGGGGGTTTTTATCTGGTCTTCCTGTGGGGAAGGTTAGATGATGTACATTTAATTTCAGGGTCTCCTGAGGCCTGGGGCACCCTCTCTAGTTTACAAGGTTAGAGAACAGAGAAGACACCGCCGTCTTCTCCCAGTGGATTTTTGTGGGGATGATTTCCACATATTAGCTTCAATATTAGATACTGTTTAATTCATTAATGATGACAGTAAGGAAAATTATTCACTCCGAGACTTTGCCTACCGGGGACAGGTGCTCCTACCTTTCCTGTTCCTCACGTCAAAGGCACGTCTTCTTCCGGCCACATGTGCCTCAGACCCCAGCTCTGGGCAGCCCTGGCAGCAGCCCTCACAGAGGCCTGCACGTACCCCTTTCAGATCCACTCCCATCACTGCTACCAAATCTTCAGCTCGAGTGGCTCTGACTGGCCAAGTCCAAAGTACGTAAGTCTGAGGTACTGAATAAAGGCACCAATTTGATTCATTTTAACAGTGACACAGTGACATAAACAGGATGTCCACTGTCATTTTTAGGCAGTGTGCTCTCTTTGAATAGCCACAGGCTTTGAAAAGCAGATGAAGCAGCTATTTACATAGAACATGAAGAAGTGCCACCAGGACCTTTTACTTTGAATGTCCAGTTGCCCTCTTTGATATCAAAGAGCACGAACCATGAGGTCAGCCAGCCCTGAGTTAGATCTTCTAGGACGCAGGCATAGTTACAGCAGATGGGCCTGCTTCCTGAGCTGTAAAATAGGGATGAGAAAATCTCCTGTGGAAGTTATGGAAACGGAGTGAGGGAGGGAATGCTAAGTGAGTCTCCTGCTTTGTACAGGGTATAGACCCTGCCACATGGGCCATAGACACACACGGGAGTGTGGGACTTCTGGGACTAAACAGGAGGGCACCAGCGATGAAGCCAGGTGTTGCAACTAGAGGGCAGCACCCAAATTAGCCAGACAAGGCCACCTTGGAAGTTAGTGTGAAATGGAAAGGGAGTCCTCGGAAGGTCCCTGAGCTGTGCTCAGCCCCATTAGCCAAGGGTGGAGACACCTCCATAAAAGACAGACACAGTGGGTCTGTTAGAGGACCCAGGCACCCTTCACCCCGGTGTCACACCCAAGTAGCCCAGAACGCAGCAAGCAATCCACAGGGCTCTGGCGAGGCCCAGGAGGACCGCAAATCACAGGAGTGAGAGGCAAAGCAGGGCTCCGGCAGCCAGAAAATGCTGAGCTCAGCCCGTAATTTGCCTTCCCAGAGAAGAACAGCTCACAAATACAATACATAGCACACAAAGTGGTCCTTTGGAAATATGTCACTAGTAACGTACAAGCCACCTCATCAAAGGCCAAACTTATGTTGAGAAAAACCTCATCTCCCTGTTTTAAATCGCTCTAGTATTTTTTCTGATTATAAACGTGAAATTGGCATCGATTATGGAATGCATGGAAAATACATAAGTATTTAAAGTACAAAACAACAACAGCAACAACAATAGTAATTCTGCTTCCTACAAAAATCGTCAATATTTTGGTGTATTTTAAAAAACCTTTTCTCTCGATGCACATAGATGTGAGAGTATAGTTACATGTTTTTATACACTTGAGATTATATATAGCATTGTATCCTGATTTTTCCCACTTACCTCATAAGCATTTCTCTAAACCATGAAAACCTTTTGTGTAGATTCTTCATTATGTGTATATAGTATAATTTACTTATACATTCCCTTATGTTTAAACATTTTATTTTATGCCATTTATCACAGCAAAAATTGCTGTGATAAACATCTTTCTGCATAAATCTTTGTCCCGGTTTCTAATTATCTCCTCAGCCAGATTCCTAGAAGGGGGCTATCTCAAGCAAGGGGCATAACATTTTTGAAGTCCCTGATATATTTTGGTAAACTGAAAAGCCCACTTTTCATGCAACAAGATGAATATGACAGACAGAAAGAGGGTAAGGGACAAACCCCAACATGACTGGGCTGAGCAGAGTAGGCTAGTGGCCCCTAGAAAAATAAATCCGAAAACAATGTGGGATGAGCTTTGGCAGAGGGAGGGAGACAGCCCATCTCAGTGAAAGCAGCTGAGACTGGTTTCATGGGGAAGGTGGGTCCCAAAACAGATAGGTTTCCAACAGGGGAGCCAAGAAGGGAAGGGGGAGAAGGGGCAGGCCAGGCAAAGAGCCAGACAGGGGTTCTGGAAGCATCTGCAGAGAGGTGAAGTGTGAGAAGCTGGGAACCTAAGGGTGGGATCCCTCCTCGATCCCTGCCTCTCACTGGAGGCTCCAGCATTCCCCAGCACCTGTGCTGTTTCCTGCCTTTGTGCCTTGCTCACTTGCCCTTCTGCCCAGAAATGCCCCCAGCCCCATGTAACTTACTGACCCTGTGAGTGTCGGTGCAGGGGTCTCCTCCTTCAGGCCATGCCTGGACTCTCCACTACCACCTGTTTCCAGCTCAGGTCAGGGGCTGGGGCAGGCTGTCTCTGTACTCAGCCTGAGCCCAGAGCCTGGTCCAGCAGGGTGCTCAGCGAGCATCTCTAGAACCCTATTAGGAGTGACTGCTGAGCCAGAAAGGAGATGATTCAGAAAGGAGGCAGACGGCTGAGAATTACCACGGTGCAGGGCTCATGACTGGGGCACAGGGGAGATGAGCCCATGCAGTGAGTGGAGGAGAGGCAGACAGAGGCCAGAGGACTATACCAAGCATTGGAGAAGCTGACTATACAGGCGGCTATAAGACCGTTTTTGGATTCCTACTCCAGTGTGCAGTTCCCCAAAGTGGCCATAAAGCACATCCCAGAGTGCCTATTACACATCCAAATCCCCACGCCCCATTCCCACTCAGGAGGTGTGGGGTGTGGCCTGGGAATTAGTGTTTTTAACAAGTGTCACAGTTGATTCTGCTGTGAGCGATCCAAGATTTGGGGAATGTTGCATGAAACCTTTAGGGCCTGGTGGCATTTTCCAGTCCTTTTAGAAGAGTGTTTCCCCATTTGTGTTCTGGGGAGCACTGGTTCTCAGAAATACTATTAAAAAGAGTTCCATGATTAAAATGCGAAAATGACTATTATTTCCTTTTCTTCTAGAGTCACGATGCACAGGAACAAAATAAAGGTTCTGAAAAGTCCTGCAGTAAAGAAATCATTTTAGATTTCCCGTGACATTCCCAAGGCCGTCTGATCTGGGACCTCCTGATCTGTCCCACTAACCAAAGTTGAGAGAGGAACAGCAGGAAACCCAGCAGATGCACCTGCTGGAATTTGGGCTCAGTGGGACCAGTGACACTGCCGGTGTCACCTCCTGCCCTTCCATCACCGGTGCTCCTGTTGATTTGCTGGAGGGGGCTATGCATTTGACCCCCAACACCAGGACTGCCATTAGAGAGAGAAGGTGCTTTGCAATCACAGCTGACAAGGTTCCATCACACACCAGGAGCTGAGAACAGGGTAGAAACCCAGGGTTACACACTGAAAGGATAACCCAAATCAACTTTAGATTGTCTTGAAAACAGGTTTCCACGTCTGAGTAAACCACGGAGTTACACTGCTGTGTTAGTCTCTCAGTTTAAGGGTTATCATGGCACATTTTGTATTCAAAAAGGAAAAAAAAACACCCTAAAGAAAACAACACCAAAAAAAACCCCCAAGAAGGCTAAGGCTTTCCAAAGGACCCCAGCATCACTCATCTCTCATCTGTGGCCCTGACTGTCATCCATATCACAAGCACAAGTCACACGAGTAAATTCCTTTGTGGCAGAAAATCCCCAATTAGCGTAACAATGTATGATTGGTGGTGGCTGATTGTTTAATTAGACCTTTCCCACTGGGCAGCGTGACCCCACCAGGCCAGCCTTAACATCCTTCCCTGTGCCCAGAGGGCCGTGACTCCCATCAGAGCTCCCTCCCACTCACAAGGGGGTCTGCACCTACCTGCACGCTCCAGGGAGGCACTGCCGCTGTGGTCCGGGCCTTCCGTCCGGGGCAGAGAGCTGAGCAGCTCACGGTGGTGATGCCTGAATTGTAAACATACGGCTCAGGGTGTGTCTGTTCTGCCAATAGTTCCCCCAAAGCCACCGAGGGGCTCGGATTTTAAGTCTCAGCCTGCTTTCATCCATTTAAGGTAACTCATTCCACAAACATTTGCTGAGGGCCTACTAAGTGCCAGGCCCTGTGCCAGGAGCTGGGACAGAAAGCAGATGCCATGGGGGCCTCCCAGAGCGCCCTATCCAAACAATTCACTGCCTTCTGTGAGCCCTGGGTGAAAGCAGCATATTTCTGCTCCTTTTCCACATTATCTTTCAATTATCTCACTTTTTAAAAAGTTGAGTAGGGAATACAGACATGGGTTATTAGAGTCAGACAGACCTGAGTTCAAGACACAGATTTTCATTTGTAAAGCCAGGATAATAGCACTGACTTTTTAGACTCTTGTGAAGGCACATGAGCTACTACCCAGTAAGCAGGGGCACAGTGCGTGGCGCGCAGCCGGCTCTCAAAAGAGATGCTCACTCTTAAGGGAAGTCAGCATCTGAGGAAGCCAGAGGGAGATGGCTAAGGTCTGGCTGAATCCCAGCTCCCCCACAGGGAGGCTGTGTGACCCTGGGCCAGTGGTTTCAGGTCTCTGTGGGGATGGTTGAGCATCTGCAAATCAAGGAATAATCACAGAGCCTGCCTCCGATGTTGTTATGAAGATTAAAGGAGCCGTCCATGCAAAGTGCACTGAACAGTGTGCAGCACAGAGCAAATCTCATTACATGTTAGCATTTCAAATGTGGTTAGACTGGCACCAATTTGGCATGTGCGGCTCTCTCAGCATTTTATCCTCTGCAACTCAAGAGATACCTGTATCTTCTTCTTCTTCTTTTTTAATCAAACACAGGTCATCACTATGTCATAGCAATTTGATCCTCTATCTTCTACCCACTGTATTATGCATTTACAGGTGCTGTGTGGGGAGGGAGCAGTGCCTAATGGTAAAAGCAGGTGCTCTGCAGCCAGCGCTGGTGAGTTCAAGTTTAGGTTTTCCTGCTTATATGAACCTGGATGGGTCACTAACACGCTCAGAGCCTCACTGACCTTGTCTGTTAATTGGTCATGAAAGTGAATACTGGCCTTATTTCCATCAGTATCACAAGACCACACAGGAGGAAGTGCTTTTACCCTGCCAAATGCTGACGTGGCTTGATGCTGATTATTACTGGGGGAAGGCTCAGGCAGTCAAACCAGTTAGGCTGCCTGGGTTGAAATTCTGGTGCCAGCTTGTAGCTGTGAGATCTTGGTGGGTTCCTTAAGCAATCGGCCTCCAGTTTCCTCATCTGTAAAATGGGGCGGCGGGGGGGTGGGTGATGACAGTGTCTACCCCAGAGAGCTGTTGTGAGGATTCAGTGAAGAGCTCAGCCTGGCCCATACACAGAAGGTGCCCGATAAACATCAGCTGTTATTATTACCACTGCTCCTAGTCTAGCTTCCCCACCAGACTGTGAACTCATTCAATCCATCTTTATAGTCTTAATACCTAGGAACTGCTTACCTACAGTCGGCTGAATTCAGGAATGATGGAAGGAGTGGATGAATAAATACATTTAATTCTGGTCCAAAGTCCTTCCTGATCATCTCAGAGACTCAGCCGGGTCATCTTACGGACTAGCTGTGTTTCCATATTGCCTTACTGCTTTGGTTTCGGTAAACTTCGTTTCTGAGGATTCACTCCTGGGTTAGTATGGAATCTCACATCAGACTGAAGTAGGTTTGCATCTCTACTCCACTCTCTAACTGTAGGACTCTAAGTGTGTTACTGATCCTTCCCGAACCTCCATTTCCTCATCTGTAAAATGAGACCAATCCCATCTACTTCTCAGAGTTAGGGAGCTGACTAGATAGTTGATATGTGAAAGCACCTGGTACACATAGTAGGTGCTCAATAAAAGGTGATGACTGTCATGTTATTTTACTTACCTTGAAGCTCCCGCTTCAAGTTGACCCTACTTAGAATATTAGCTGGATCTCTGAACCCTGGTGTTCAAATGCTTACTCTCAGTGCCGAATGCCTCTTCCTCACAGATCTCCACTACCTCGGTGGGGCAGTGGCCATGACGTCCTCTTCCTGCCTGCCTGAGTGGAGCGTGGTGTGCCCAGCCCTGGGCCTGAGGACCGACCCTGGGAGCCCTTTCTCTGTGTCCTCAGCAGCACCACGGGTCTCCAGGGACACCCGATCAGAGGTTCATTGTGGCGGCAGCAAAGTCAGCCACACCGTGTTTCTACCTGGAGGTCCCTGGTTCTGAAGACGGCTATGAGCACGGCGTCAGAGTCAAACAGACTGGGTCTCTACCACTTGCTTATTTGTTGTTATGACTGTGGTTAACTTAGCCTCCCTGAACCTCAGTTTCTTCATCTGTAAAGCGAGGACAACATGAGATCATATTTGCAAAGGGGTACATGAGATGATGATGAGGGGCCACATCAAGTGGCACTGTCACCAAGGCCCTCACCCCACACAACGGGGGAAAGGCCGGTGAGATAAGTTATCGAACACCCTAAACGCATGACAGCTGACCTAGATTTTTAAAATTTAGAGTAAAAATAAGCAACCTGGTAAAGAGAAAAAGAATCCTCAATAAGTCCCACAATGAGTTTACTTCCTAGTGACATTCGTCACTGTCACTCTGATGTAAATTCATTCTTGACTCTAAGGAGAGGATACAAAGGGTGGGGTAGACTTCTACCGTGCTTTTAAAATCACCTGTCTTTAAATTTTTAACCAGATTTTCAATCTTAAAGAAAAAAGTGCTTCTGGTAGTTTTAGGAAAGCATCAGTAATCAAACAAATTTTCCAATGCAATGAATACACTTTGGAGATGAAGCTGTCTCTAAATAGTGGGAAAAAAGATCTTAACCAGCTATCTGATAAAACGGTCTTAACTATTTGGATCAGAGGATTCTCAACCTCGGCTGCACAAAACAAATCATTTGGGGACCTTTTAAAAATTACCCATGCCTAGACCTCACCCCAGACAAATCATAATCTTTGTGCGGGGGTGGTTTGAGCATTTTTTTCTTAACAAAAATCTTCCCAGGTGATTCTTACAACCAGAGTCGAAACCACTGGTTTGGATGGATCTCCGTACTGATCAAACGCCTGATTCACATACTTGGCGACGGAGGCTGTGGCCTCAATCCTGGCCACAGGTTAAAATCCCCAGAGAGCTCTTAAAAATCCTGACGCCCCACCCAGACCAGTGACATCCCAGTCTCTAGGGTAAGTCTCAGGCTTCGATACTTTTGAAAGCTCCCTAGGTGATTCAACGTGCAGCCAGGGCGAAGAAGCACTGAACTCAAGGATATCGTAAAAAAAGAAAACATGTATTAAGTAAAATCTTAGCACAGGCCTGCATTTTGCAGCAGAAGCACTAATACTATCAGGCAGTACTGTAGTCAGTTCCTATTTATCTGGGAATGGCTTATCTGTTTTGAGGATAAGTTATGGGCTAGTGTTAGGGAAGCAGGGAAGGTAGCTAACATTATTAAACACCTACCGTAAACCCGGTATTTTGCCTACACCACCTCATTTAATTCATGCAGTACCCCAGTAAAGTAGGTGGTATCATCCCCATTTTACTAGGTGAGGAATTGAGGCTCAGAGAGTCTAACTCACGTAGATCTAAGTCACTTAGCTAGTAGTAAACTGGGCTCCAAAACCTGAGCTCTGGGCCGTACTCCACAGCATGATGGAGGACAGTGGCTGTCTGTTTCTGACTACGTATTAAAGCTAAATGACTTGTTGGATTATCTATTGTTTTGTTTTCATTCCCCTCTGTTAGCCTAGATAAATGCGAGCTGACGATATGGCTGATTCTGAAAGGATGATCCAGGTGTAAATTTATTCCTTATGTTAAAAAAAGAGAGCGCATATGTCCTAACAATCATTTCATATTTGCTCTCTTTTTAATGTGGCAACAGGTTCAGAAGTAACACTGTCACTGCTGAATGCTTCCAGCTGGTTCTTTCCCCAGTAAAAAAGTAAATAATAAGAACCAGGATATGTAACTAAATGTTTACCTTTACTAAAAATGTAAACATTTTTCTCCCAAGTTACTTTGAAGATAAGTAAAAAATGAAAACCAAAAGAGATTATGAACAGGGCTGCCAATTATCTGACCTGTCCCTTGTGCTTCCCGATAGATTAAAAAATGCAGTCCACAATTTGCAATTCCTTCCAGCAGAGCTGGCTGTCATTAGGGATGAAGCAGGCCCATCTCACCATCCCTGACAGCCAGGACAGGTAGGACTTCCTGCTTCTCTAGCAAACTCCCAGTACTGTTTCCCACACACAAGTCAGTGACCCATGGTCCTAACATGCAGGACTTGTCAGGGCTTTTAAATAGCAAATTACTTATGTTGAACGCTAACAGCAATTCCAAATGGAAAAAAAAAAAAAAATCCCGTGTAACTATTTCTAGATTCATAGTTTTTTTCTCCGTTTGAAACTCTCGATTTATAGAACCCAGGATTTGTATAATTAGAAAAGATGGCTTATTATGTAGATGCAGTTTTCAATTTACTTACTGAATTACGATAATAAGGTCCCATTTACTGAATATTCTTATGTGGTTTTGTCAGAAAAGTCATTTACGTCTTTAAAATCCTCATTAGGTTGTATTGTTCCTGTTTCGCAAGTGAGAAATGTGTCTCAGAGAAGTTAGGTCAAATGCCTAAAGTCACACAGCTACTAAGTAGTGACAGCAGAGCCAGATGCTACGGCCCTCTGAAACAAGACTGGGCGTTTCCACAAAGCGCATCTGAGGGCAGCGGTTTGTGGTTTTCTTCACTCAGGACCTCTCTGGGAAAGTGAGTCGGTGGGTCTTTCTCCCTCTAAGGTGAGGCACTTCTTGGATTTTGGCTGAGAAGGCCTGGCTGAAGCCCCACTCCGCACTCTATCCCTACCTTTCACCCCGGGGCTCTGCAGACCGTCCCGTAGGCCCTGGTCATCACACAAAAGCATGTGCACTGTTACCTCAGCACCTTGACTGTCTCCATCCACTGCGCCTGCTCACTCTCCCAGGGGTCGACTCGGATCCAGTCGGACGTCTGCAGCGCCAGCCGGACCATGGCCACACGGTGCTGGGCAGCCGCGAGGTCTTTCTTCCTGTAGTTGTCATTGACAGGAGAGATGATACCCTGGACCACCTGGTACATTCCTAGGCGAGGGAGAGCAGTGGTGTTGCACGGACAAATGCTCGCCACCTGGCAGCCTGAATTCAGGCAGGTGCTAAAAATTTCCATGCCTCATCCTGGCTGGGAACAGACCTTGGCATTCTCTCCGGGGTGGCCAGCTCCCTTAGGCCAGGGTAAAGGCCACCTCAGGGACCATGTGCTTCTCCTCCAGAGCCTTCTACAACCCAGAGTAATACTTCGGAGACGAAGGCTGTGAGGGTGGAGCCAGACAAGACTCCCCGATAGCAATGGGGGCCGTTCAGGTCAGAGTAGGTTGGAGGCACACCATGCCTTCCCCCTGTGTGGGACTTAACAGACGTGCTCTCACTCTCTAATCGTGAATGGGACAATAGTTACATATAGTTTCTTAGTCAAACAGTAGATCTTGTGGATCAAAGATGAAGGGATGGGATTTAGCATGAACCAGAATGGGCATTTTAAGTTTGAGTTATGGCGACATTGTAGAAGCTACAGAAAACCATCATGTAAAGAGTATGAATGCCACTCAAAGAGCCTCGGGTGGGAGCCCAGCTCCACCACCCGAGGACGCCTTTGGCAAATTACCAAGCTGTTCGAAAAAATAAAATACTTAGCCATTTGAATTTCAGTTTTCCTGTCTGTAAAATGGGATAATACCTGCTTGGTAGGACCTTGCGGTAAAGATAATGTTTACGTAGTGAGATAATATTTTGATTTAGTATATATATTTTTTAAAAATTGTATTGCAAAATATAACATGCACATAAAAGGGCATAAAACACATGTGGTTTGACGAAGAGTTATAAAGTATATCCTGCTACAATCGTTATGTAAGTTAATATACAGAACCCTTTGCGGCACACCAGAAGTTCCCTATCACAATCCCCACTCTGACTAGTCTTACTTTTACAATATTAATTCTCTTGTTTTCCTTTATAGCATTACCTTTATTATAAACATGTTATGAATAAATGTATTTCTTAAAAAAACATAGATCCATTTTGCCTGCTTCTGAAACTTTTATAAATGGAATCACATTGAATGTATTCTTTTGTTAATTCTTTTCCACTTTATGTAAGTAAAATTCTTGTAGAACCACCAGTTATATTGCTGTATAACATTCCATCGCATGATCATATACCAAATAATTGATCTATTTTACTGTTGACGGATTTGGTTGGATTCTGGCTTTAGACAAGGACAAATAGAGCTGCTAAGAAAATCCTCTCACAAGCCCCCCGATGAATATAGGCCCACGTTTCTTAGGATATATACCTAAGAGTGGAACTGCTGCGTCACATGGTAGGTGTGTTTGCGGCTTTACTAGATGATGCTCAAAAGTTTTCTACAGTGGTTGTAGCTAATTTCCCTCCAACCAGCGATGTATGAGTTTCATTTGCTCCACACCATGACATATGGGGTTATTCTCAGGGTTTTCCCAATCTGATACAGGTGTAGTTATATCTCATTTTGTGTGTGTGTGTGTGTGTGTGTGTGTGTGTGTGTGTGTGTGTTTTAAACTTTTATTTATTTACGTGTGTTTTTCCAGGACCCATCAGCTCTAAGTCAAATAGTTGTTTCAATCTAGTTGTGGAGGGTGCAGCTCACAGTAGCCCAAGTGGGGATCGAACCAGCAACCTTCTTAAGAGCACTGCGTTCTAACCAACTGAGCTAACTGGCCACCCCTCATTGTGGTTTTGTTTGTTTTCCTGCTTACTAGTGAAGCTGAACATTTATTTGTATATATTATTAAACATTCAAGGTTAATTTTTTGTGAGTGCCTGTTCAAATCTTTTGCCCATATTTTGGGTTGTCTGCCTTTTAATCATTGATTTGTAGAATACTTCATATATTCCATGTAGCAGCCCTTTGTTGGTTGGTTATATATGTCATAAATATCTTCTCTCACTTTATGGCTTGTCTTATTGTTCTTTTTATAGACTCTTTATTTTTATTATTTTAAAATTTATTGGGGTGACAATGGTTAGTAAAATTACATAGGTTTCAAGGGTACAATTCTATAGAATCTTTCTGAAAACAGAAGTTCTTAATTTTAATGTAGTTGGGTTATTAGTTTTTTCCTTTATGGTTAGTGCATTTTGCATTATAAAGACATTTTCCTATATTAGCTCATCAAAGGTTTATCATTTTGTCTTTCACATTTGGGTCTTTGTGCATGATGTGAGTCCTATTAAGTTATTTTCCACTTGGACAGTCAATTATTCCAGCAACATTTACCAAAAAGGCCCCTTCCACCCCACTGCTGTGCACTGCCACCTGTGTCGAAGGTCAAGTGTTCACCTGTGCATGGGCCTGTTTCTCTACTCTCTGTTCTGAGCTGTTGCTTGATTTGTCTGTCCTTGTGCAGTGTCACACCACTTTGCTTAATGTAGCTTTATTTTACATCTTGAGATGATTAAGCAAATTCTCCCACCTTGTCTTCTTCAAGAGTGCCATGGTAATTCTTGACTTTTTGAGTTTCCCATAGAAATTTTAGAAAGAACTTGTCAAGTTCCACAAAAATGAATCCCCCATCTACAACCCAAAAAACCTGTTGAAATTTTGATAGGAATTGAATTGAATGTACGATTCAACTTAGGGAGAAGTGACATCTTTACAGTATTGAGCCTTCCGATCCACATGCGTGGTACATCTTTCCATTTATTTAGGTCTTCTGAAAGGTCTCTAACGTTTTATAAATTTTCTGGTTGAGCACTTACACCTCTTTTGTAAGGCTTATTCCTAGATACTTGAGTTTTTTGGATGCCACTATAAATGGCATTTTTTAAAAAATACTTTTTTCTGTTTGTGGCTGATATATAGAAATATAATTCGTTTAGGTATCTTGAATGTATATCTAGTAAACTTGCTAAACTCTCGTATTAATTCTAATCGTTTATCTGCAGAGTCTTTTGAATCTTCTATATCCAAAATAATACCACCTGAAAATACTGACCATTTTGCTGACTCATTTCCAATCCTTACATCTTTTATTTTTCTTGTTGCATCATTTAAGACTGATAACGTAATGCTGAATAGAGAATGGTGTTAGCAGCCATCCTTGTCTTATTCCCATGATCAGGAAAAGATTTCAAGTTTCATTAGTACATATGGAGCTTGCTGCAAGTTTTCTTTTTCAATTGATATTCTTTTTCAGTTGTGGCTGAGACCATGTCAGGTGTTCAGTAAGACCCATTATTAATTTTACTTTTTTCTGGGCACATAGGAAGCTAATATTTCTGTTCCTCTTGAAATTAGGTTGGGTTTAATGTTAATTGACGGAGTTATAGTCAATGGGATGTGAGTGGAAAGGGATGTGCGTGGAAGTGATGTATACCCCATCTAGTCTTGGCCATAAAAACTCCTACATGACCCTCCAATTTTCTTATAGTGAGTCTGAAAACTGTAATTAAGATAGCAAAGCCATAGATGGGGCCTACTAGGATCCCTGAGACACAGCTTGGAAGGGAACTGACCTGTAGATCTTCTGAACCTACATGGGATTTATCTCATGAGAGATAAACTTTGTGTTAAGCTCCTGAAATTGGGAGATTTGTTTTTGTTATTGCAGTCTAGCCTGGTCTATCCTGTCAAATATTTTACTTTAAGAGACATTTCCAGCTATTCCTAGTTGAAGAGCTTTTGTCATAAGTGAATTTTATCAAATATTTTTTCTGCAGCGCTTGAAATGATTGTGTGATTTTTCTTGTTTAGTCAGTTAATATAGTGGATTGCATTGATTAACTTTCTAATCTTTTACATTGCATTCTGGAGATAAACTCGATTTGGTCAAGATACATTGTGTTTTTAGGGTATAGATTTATTTTGCTAATTTTTTCTTTTTAGGAAGTAAAAGAGGCCTATAATTTTCTGTTCTCTTATTGTCCTAATCAGGTTTTGATCTCAAGGTTCTGCTAGCCTCATAAAAAATGTTGGGGAGCTCCCTCTTTTTCTGTGTTCTAAAAGAGCTTGTGTATGATTGAAATAGCACTTTTTTTTTCCTTAAGTATTTGGTAGAACTTACCAGTAAAGTCTTATGAGGCTGCAGTTTGATTTGTGTGAAAAGTTTTGACTACTGATTTAATTTCTTTAATGGTTGTAAAATGATTCATATTTTTATTTCTTCATTATGATTCTTGTAACATTTTTTCTAGGATTTTATCCATTGTATCTAATTTTTGAAATTTACTGACATAAGATTGTTCACATTATCTTATCTGTTTAGTGTCAACCCCATCTGTAGTGATGTCCTTTTCATTCCTAATGTTGGTTGTGTTTCCATTCTTCTTCCTTGCTCAATCTTGAGAGAGGTTTATTATTTTATTAGTCTTTTTAAAGAATCGTCTTTCCATTTTATCAATTTCTGTTCTTATTTTTATTAATTCTATCCTTCTACTTCCTTGCTGTTATTTTGCTATTCTTTTTCTAACTTCTTGTGATGGATACTCAGCTGACTAATTTGTGGTTTGTCATATTTTTTGACATACACAGTTCAGGCTACAAAATTCTCCTCTTAGTACGCCTTTACTTGCATCCTACAAATTTTGACATGTTGTATTTTCATAATCATTCAGTTCAAAATATTTTCTGATTTCCATTATTATATCTTTTTTTGATCCATGAGTTATTTAGAAGTATTTTTCTTCATTACCAAACATATTGAGATATTTGGTTATCTTTCTGTTATTGACTTCTAGCTTAGTTGCACTGTAGTCAGAAAACATACTCTGTATTGATTTTAATCACTTGAAATGTGTTGATACTTGCTTTATGTCCCAGGATGTGGCCAGATTTAGTAAATATTCCATGTGTGCTTTAAAATACTATATTCTATTATCGTTGGGTGAAATGTTCTATTCTATTGTATATTCTCAATATATATTCTATTATCGTTGGGTGAAATGTTCTGTCCATTCAGTCAAAACTGCTAATCGTTTAAATCTAATGTTCTTACTGGTTTTTTGTCTACCTGTTGTATTAGTTACTTAGAGACATATTAAAATCTCCTATATGATTATGAAGTTTTCTGCTTTTCCATTTAATTTTTACAACTTTTTAAGGATACATTATTGTCTACATATTATTCTTACATATCTTTTAGTGACCTGAGCCTATTTATCTCTAGTAATGTTTCTTGACTTTAAGTTTATATGTCTAATAATAATATAGCCTCAACAGCTTTATTTTGGTTAGTATATGACATATTTTTTTCACCCTTTTTCTTCCAACCTTTTTATACTTTATTTAGGCAAATGTTTTGTAAATAGCCTACAGCTGAATTAAAAACATTTTAAGTCAAGTTTGACAATTATTGACTTTTAACTGGAACATTAAGTTCACTTACACTTAATGTGAATGTTGATATATTTAAGCTTCAAGCCACCATCTTATTTTGTGTTTCTTTTTTGTCATACAAGTTTTCTGTTTTTTCCCTCCTTTTCTGCCTTCTTAGGACTTATTTTTTTCCTCTCAGATTACAACTTACATATACAGTCTTATTTCCTAAATAAATTAAGACCTTTACCCTCTTCCTCAACAACACAAGGACTTTAGAACTCCATTTATCACCTCCTGACTTACAGTTTATTGTTGTAGATATTTTAAGTCTATTTTTCCCCCAACCCTATTAGACCATATTATTTTGCTTTATGCAACCAATCTTATTTATATTTACCCAGTATTTGCCATTTTCTTTGTATTCCATTTCTTTTTGCATATCAGATCTTCTATCTGAGAATCACTCTCTTTCTGACAGAATATATCCTGCAGAATTTCCTTAAGTTAGTGATTTCCTTCTTGAAAGACATTTTCAACATATTACCTTCATTTCTGAAAGGTATTTTCAGACAGGGTACCACTGTCTTCCGACTTCAGATGTTGCTGTTGAGAAGTCATAATCTGTGTTTTTTGGTTGCCTTCAATTTTTTCTTTTCCTACATATAGATTTATTTTTATTTATCCTGTTTTGGGATCACCGGGTCTCTTAAATCTGTGGAGTGGTGTCTTTTATTAGAGCTGGAAAATTTTTAGTTACTATCTCTTTAGAAATTGCCTCTGCCCCTTTTGTCTGCTTCCCTTTTCTTCTGAATGTGTATATATGCAGCCTGCATGTCTCCTAAAAAACAAACAAACAAACAAAAAAAACTCTCTTTCTCTGTCTGCTCCATTCTGGATAATTTCATTTGATCTCTATTCCAGTTCACTGAGTCTCTATTTTTCTCTCTCTAATCTTATTTCAATTCATTCATCGAACTTTTGAGTCTTCCAGTTTATGAACATGTAAATCTCTCCATTTGTCTAGGTCTTTGAATTCTTTTATAAGCATCTTCATAAGCATTTTCAGGACACAAATTCCATATATGTTCTGCTGATTTGTACCTAAGTATTTCATTTTCTTTAGATCAGCTGTAAATGGTATACCGTTTTGTTTTTGTTTTTCACATGTTTGTTATTAGTATATAGAAATGTGATTGATTTTCGTTTGTTGATCTTTATCTTGCAACTAAACTCATCTATTTTTTTTTTTTTAAATAGATACCTTGGGATTGTCTACATAAGCAATCATGTCACATGCAAACAGAAAAAGTTTTATTTCTTCCTTTTATTTCTTGATTTGAGATCTTTCCTTTTTTTCTAATATAAGCTGTTAGTGTTATAAATTTCCTTCTTAGTACTGCTTTAGCTGCATTAACACATTTTGATTTGTTGTATTTTCACTTTCACGCAGTTTCATGTATTTTTAAAAATTTCCTTTTGAGACTTTCTCTTTGACCTGTGGATTATTTAGATGCGTGTTGTTTAATATCCAAGTGTTATACTATTTTTCTGTTGTTTCTTACTGATTTCAGTTTGATTCCATTATAGTCACAGACCATAATCTGTATGACTTAAATTCTTTTAAATTTGTTGTAGTTTATGTTATGGCTCAGAATGTGAGCCATATTTAATGGGTATATTTATATACCCATTTTTTATAGACCCATATTTAATGGTCTATTTAATGGGTATTTGAAAAAAAGGTATATTCTACTGTTGTTGGATAGAGAGTTCTATCATATCAATTAGATCCTTTTGATTGAATGTGTTGTTCAGTTTTTCTATCTCCTTGATGATTTTCTGTCTAACATTTCTGTCAATTGCTGAGAGTGGAGTGTTGAAGTCCCTGCCTATAACTGAATTTGTCTGTTTTGCTTTCTAGCTCTATCAGTTTTTGCTTCCTGTATTTTGAGACTCTGTTTTTTTTTCATGTACACATTTAGGATTGTTACATCTTTTTAGTGGACTTTCATTGAACTTTTAATTTTGTTTATTTTAGTCACCACGTCTAGAAGTTCTGATTGGTTTGTCTAATCTGGTAAGTCACTTTTTATAGTTTCTTTTTTTCCTTAAAGAAAAGCATAACTTTTAATATCTGTGTCTGAAAATGCCAATTTCAAAGTCCGTACAGGTTATTTTTACTGCCTGTTGTTTCTGCTAGTTCCTATTCATATTGTTTTGTTACTTTTGTGCTTATTTTTGAATGCTTGTTAGTCAATGCCCCTGACTAGTTATTTGTGGGTGCTCCCTAGGCCCTAGATAGATATGCCCTCCTCCAGAAAGGCTTTATGTTTGCTTTTGCCAGGCACATGGAGTTATTAAAAGCAAGTCATGGATGACCTTAAATCAAGTTCTTGACTTGAGGCAAAAAGTTACAAATCTGAACAAAGGCTGATGTGTGGCCATTTCTTTCTAGCAATATTTTATCTTTTCCTTTTTCTTCTCCTGCTTGCTTTAGTATCAAGGCACCTAGGCTTCTCTGAAATCCTCTAAGATTGGGGAAAGAAGGTAGGTTAAGATCTAATTTACTCTGGCCCTGAGGGTATAGCTCCTTGGGCATCCAGTTTAATAATGTAGGGGGAAGGCACCCCTAAGGCTCCTCAGCTTGGGTGGTCTCCAGCCTTTCAACTCTTTTCCCCTTGGCTTCTGTGGCCACTGATTCAAAGCTTATGTGAGCCAGTGCTGACAAGTGCCCATAGGCCATCAGTGGTTCTGCTGTTCCAATAGCTGCCAACCTCCTTGGTTACCGGTGTTTATCTCTCAGCTGGTCTGAAACATCCCCACTTCTCAGCTTTAAAAGTGAGCTTTGAAAAGTGTTCTATTCACCATTTATTGTTGTTTTAGTGGGAGAGTTGATCCAAAGACTACAGCTTGCTCCAGCCTGGAAGCTGGAAGTGCTCTGAGGCATTTTCCATGCCCTGTAACCTGGCGGCCCTAGGGCCTTCCTTCATGGAGACTGTGGTATCCACTTCTCCAGGTGGATGGCAGAACTAGCGGAGAATAAAAAGAGGACGTTTGGCTTTTGACTTCCAGCACTGGCTGCTAAAACTTATTTCAGAGGAACACTTATGAAGGTTACAGCTTTCATTTATAAGAGTCAGGGTTTGTTGCGAGAAAAATATTAAAGTTCCAAAAGTTATCTTTAAAAAAAAAAAAAAAAAAAAGGAAGAACCAGAGCCCAGGGAATCAGAGTGCACAGTTTTACTAAAATATAAGGAGAGAATATGAAAATGGAAAGGAAAAGTGCTTTCTGGGCTGAGGGGGTGGGAGGGTGGGTGGAGGAACGCGCAGCAGGCAGAGGTAGAGAAGAGCCTCGTAGAAAAGGTTTGCGGTGACAGAGTTTAGACCCAAGTTGAGGCCTGCTCCCTACACCTTGCCCTTCAGAGACAAAACCTTCTGTGTGTTGGGTGGAGAAGGGCATAGTTAAGAGGACCAATTCGGTTTGGAAACTGCAGAGCTGGTGGGCTTATATTTTGCTTCCCACCTGGAATTCTAGAAGGAGACCATCTTGTAGTGCCCTGTGCCAATACAGAATGGCATCCACTCAGTAGAAATGGCAGTGTGGCATGTATAGGTGGAGAGGGCTTCAGAAAACATCCAAATCCCAGGGCATGGCAGAGATCCATCAACAGGGCATGGCAGAGATCCACAAAAATTCCCAAGGCTCTTTGAAAGGAGTAGTGAAGGAGGATGAGAATAGTCAGCAGGGCTGCTTAGGGGGAGAAGAGGTATAGGACGTGCAGGCCAAAGCCAGGAACCATGGTGTTGGAAGTACCAGGGAGAGCCCAGGCATGGGCCCAGACAGCAGCAATAGTGTCTGAGCCAAGAGAAGCTGAGGAGGCTTCAATAATGGCGGCAGAGAGGATAGAGGTCAGTGCGAAGGTTGAGGGCAGACCCCTCAGCTAGCGGGCATTCAGGCTAGATGAGCCTATTCAGATGCCAGGATGATACGTGCTGAGGATGCTTAATTTATTCTTGGAGAAGCAGGCAGTAAAAGACTAATTTGATTAAAAACTGACCTGTAAGAAAATAAGCTTAAAATCAGAAGATAGTTACCTTGAAACGGCAAAGTTTCCATTCATGGAAATGGTCGCTTAAGAATAAGTTGAGTGTTACAGAATGCAACGTAAGTTATACAGAGCACGCCAAAAAAATGTATACACATTTTAAGAAAGGAAAAAAACTATTAAAATTGTAATACCCAATATATACCAGTAACAAAAGATGAATACAAGCCACGTTTGACTTCTGCAATTTTAAGAGGTGCTCAAAGTGGTTACTGTCAGCGTCCAGACACTTCTGATGACGGCGAACTACTGCTTGAGCAATGTTGACTGAAGTGTCCACTTGTATACATTTTTTGGCACCTCCGGTATTTATACACATCTGAGACCCATGTTATACATGGAACATGTTAGTTCTTTCTCTTTTCCTTCTTAAAAAAAGTGGGGGCTGGGAAAACTAACTTAGGTTAGGTGCTAATTCTCTTGGGCAATTTACACACATTTAACTTTCACATTTGTCTGTTTTATTGTAGGAAAACAGGGGTAGGGCACCAGGGTCCCCTTCAGGCAGCTCTGCTGGGCATCTTGGATACTCAGGTGTCACCTGTGATGGTCTAGCTCATCTTGACAGGGCAGGTCGTACACTGAGAAATCATGGCTTTGTTATAGCACCCAGGAGAGGAGTGTCAATAAAAATAACAACTTGGACTAAAACTCCTTCTTTTCCTCCAAATGGTCATGAGTTTAAACCTCTTCCCTTTCCCACAATCCCACAATCCTAGTGTTGCCCCTTTTGTGACCTCTCCTCCCCTTCGTTAGATGCAGGTACTTCTCTGGTGAGCCTACGGCAACCCAGACACACCTCCATTAGAGCACTTGTATGACAGTGATCTGTTTGCCTTTGTCTTTCCCATGAGACTGACAGCTTCCTAAGGACAGGAACTGTCTTCATTCTGCTGCCATGCCCAGCACATTGCTTAGTATGAAGTTACACCGTCCTTACCTTGAGGTTACCATAGCAATACATGGCTGTGACTTTAACATGGAGGACAGAATTCCTTATTTATCTCCACGCCCTGGGGAAAATCTAATAAAATGGCAATAGAAGAAGTATGAAATCACAAAGGCAAAGAGAGTAAGAAAGGAGACAATAATAGGTGGGAAAGGTGAACAAACTTTTGGAAGCTAGAGAGCTGATGAACAATGGTTAACAGAACAAGCAGAGTCTCTGCAGGCAGGGAAGGTGATGAGGGACAAGGTACGCTGTACGACAGAAGCCCCGAGTGGCTCAGGAACTGGAAGAGCCCGCAACCTCTTCACGTTGGGGTGCCAGTGGGCCTGAGCTCAGAAGGACTAGTTGGGAGTTTGCCTAAGGAGCCCTTCGATCCAATCGCCTACCTTAGTTTCCCATCCTGGCAGCAGGCCAGATATCTGCTTTCTGATGAGGTTGAATCAGGGAGACTCCTGACTCCCAAATACAGGCACCGCTGGGAGGAGGGGTAAGTCCCATCCTTAAGACAAGAGGATTAAGTGTGGCGCCCAGCATACCAGACTGAAGATGTCTCTGGGCAAACAGACCCACCTAGGGCCTGATCTCATGGCCACGAGGCCTGCCAGCTCCATCCATACCCTCAGATCTTCCAGCCAGCGCTTAGGGCCCGACCGGCAATTATGAGTGGACAGCCTAAGAAGAGACACGTTTTAGAAAGGTGCTGAGCATGAAAGACAGAGACGAAACAACCACCAGGAGAAAAGGAACTCGGAGGATACAAAGGCAATGCAGAGAGCAAAAGGAAATTTCAAAAATCTCCAAATAATGTTGTCAGAGAGATAAGAGATGATATCCACATCCATGAAACAAGAATGGGATACTTTATAAAGAAATAATCAGGAAACAGGAAGAAGCTATTAGAAATTAAAAAAAATATTCATGCATTCAACCATACCCACCAACAGCGTATTACATGCCAGGCACTGCACTAGGTACAGGGGAGGTGTAGTGGGGTGATAAAGCAGACAAATTCTTGTCCTCATGGCACTTACATTCTGGTTGATGACAGCAGCAATACAATCAATTAGTAGAAGAACTGAAAGCTAAGTTTGAGGAAATTATAATGCCAGAAAGAAGATAAAATCAGAGGATTGATCCAGGAGGTCCAACATCTAACTAATACAAATTCCTGAAAGAGAACAGAGGGAGGAAAACATCAAAGAAATAATATAAATATTTTCCTAGACTAGAAGGACCTAAATTTTCAGAGTTAAAGGCCCTCTGACTGCCCAGCTGTTTGAATAAAAGAACATCCACACACTGGCAAACCATTATAAAACTTTAGACCGCCAGGTTTAATGAGAAGATTTTAAAAGTTTCCAGAGAGAAAACCAGAGGCTGAATACACAGGACTGCGAAGCAGGATATCAATGAACTTCTCAACATCAATTCTAGGATCCCGAAGACACTGGAGCAAAGTCTTCAAAACATTAAAGAAAAATTATTTCCAACCAAGAACTCTATATTTGGCCAAATAACCAATCAATTAGAACAGGAGTTGGACAACTTTTTCTATTAAGAAACATAGTAAATAGTTTAGGCTTTGTGGACTATATCGTCTTTGTTGCACATTCCCCCAAGCCCCCCCGCCCCCTTTTTTTTTAACAACACTTATAACATAGAGAAAAAAATCATTCTTAGCTCACAGAAAGAATGAAAACAGACTGTAGGTCAGATTTGGCCTGTGGGTTAGAGATTACTGACCTCAGAATTGAAGTGTAGAGTAAAGTTGTGTTCAATACATGCAAGGTCTCAGAAAATTTATCTCCCATAGATTCTTTCTCAGAAAGGTGCTGGAGGTTGCACTCTGACAAAACAAGCAAGTAAACCAAAAATGCAGAAGGCCTGGGATCCAAGAAACAAGGGTTCCAAATCAGAAGGCGGGCAAAAGGAATCCCCAGGAAAACAGGGAAAGGATATTCCAGATGACAGCGCTGCAGCAGGCAGAGAGCTAGAAGCTGGAGGACTCCAGGAAGGATGTGAACAGAAACAAAATGGAACAGACAGATGACCTGATGAGTCTGTTTGTAGTAAGAGCTTTAGAGATCTCTTGGACATTTTGGGGCTGAATTAGTGATAGGTAGAAGGAACTTAAGGAAATAAATGAAGCAATTATTAACTCCAGTAAAAAAACAAAAGTTTATACGAAAGGCAACGGAAGCAGGGTGTACTATATGGTTTTGTTAATGCCATTTACACAGACATAAATGTAAACAATAAATATTAATTTAACCCAAAGTTGTGAGCTAATCAATTTGGGCACATGTGGGGGAAATAAAGTGAGTGTGGAGCTGTGAGACAGCTAAATTTTCATTTTTCATAGTTGGAAGCCAATAGATAATAATTGAAATTTGAAAAATTAAGAAATAATAGTATAAGTTTATTATTTATAAATAGGGAGTCAAATACTAGACAAAACAGCTGAAAAAGTCAAATGTGATTGCTCTAGGAACCAGGACTCAGGAACAAAGTTACTATAAGCCTTACAGTAATTTTTATTATACATATATTTATATATAAAGTACATTTAAAAATTAATGCATTTTTTTGTGTTACAATCCATATATTGTGACCATCTTTGTAGATCTTGGTTGCAAATTTTGGACAATTTTCTAAGATAAATTATTAGAAGGGAAAATCACTAGCTTGAACATTTTGGGGGCTTTGGCTACATCTTCCTAAATTGCTTTTCAGAAATTCTGAAAAATAGGAGACTTGCCCCCAGCAGGGTATAGACAGCCCAACTCACCCCATTACTTTGCCAATTTATAGTTTTTTGTGGTTTAAAATTATTTGTATTTAAAATTACTTGTGTGATTTTTATTACTTAGATGTTTCTATTTCTCATGTTGTGAACCGCCTGTTCATATTCAGTGTTCATTGATCTACTGATGTGTATGAACTCTTTTTAACAAGTCCATTAAATGTTTGTCAGTGGATCTGTTGGCAACCACATAGAGAGGTTTGGCTCCAAATCATGGACCTTTGTCTTAATGCCTGTCTGGCTGCTAGGAATTAGGTCAGCGTCTCGACCAATGAAGACTCCCCACATCCATGTGAAGTGAAAGGTCTTCGTCTCAGGGACACTTTCTTCTGTCATTTCTCTGATTGTGATTGCTCCTCTGTTCAGTTCTCTTGCATCAGTTCCATCTAGTCTCATAATTTTCGTATCTTTTTCTTGAGTTCTGGAAGAATTCCTTGGACTGGTGTTCTAATTCTGTTTTGTTGCCAGAAATCGTCTCCCTATTGCCTTGTCTCCACTGAGTACTAATTTGGTGATTGATGTTTTTTCATTCCAAAAACTCTTCACTGTTCTCAGTCTGCTCCTTTTTCATGACAGGCTGCTCTGCTGCTATCACCACATTCCCCTCTTGAATCTCACAGAGAACCAGAGATTTAAAAATTCTATAAGTGGAAGCCCACTTGGCCTGAATCTGCAGGCTGGGATCTTTGGAAGTGCCATTTCTTCTCATATGACCTGGGACTTCTCTGTGACTCGTCAGCTGCCTCCAGAAAGGTCTGTTCAGTATGCGCTGTGGGTGGCCCTGCCAGAGACTGGGTAGGTCCCTGTTGAATTATTTTGTTCACAGCAAAAAGATAAAGGCAACATGTAGGTTTATTGTAATTTTTCTTTGCATATGAGAAATATACTTGCTTGTGCAGTTCAAGGAGAGAGCTAAAGGTCAAAGCAAATAGCCATTGACAGGGGATTCTCCACTTCTAAGGTTTATCTTTAGTATTTTACTGACTGAACTATATAAGGTAGGAAATCAAATTGCTTTTTTCCTTCAAATATTTAAGTGACTGTCCCATTTCCTTTTATTAAATAATCTGCTCCCCCGCCCACTGATGTTTTGTTTTTCCCTTACCATATATTATTTTTCTATATAGACTTTATGTTCCGTTGTGCTGTCTAAAGTCATTATCACACTCACTTAGTCACTCTTTTACAAAAAATGACATTTTAATGTCTGAGAGAGTTTTCTGAGCACCTGCTTAGTTTCCCAGGAAAACCTTGGGATACTTTTCTAAAGTTAAATAAAGAAAAATAGCCAGGGGTGTTTTCACTGGAAAGCCAATCAATAAATGGCCATGCCAGTGAGGAGCTGGTCATATTTCCATTTAGTCAAGTCTTGCAGCTACTGCCCTCAGTGCCCTTCACGTTTCTGGTTCAAGTTTGCATTGGGACTTGTGCCCCTGGCTGTTTCTCTTACGAATGGATCTTTTTTCCCCTCATATTTTATGATATATACCTATTTTTTTTTCATTACATTGTATTACAACTGTTATATAGAAAACTCTGTACTTTGGTTTTTTAAAATTAAAGTGTAGTTGACATACAGCATTATATTAGTTTCAGGTGTACAACATAGCGATTCAACATTTATATTCCAGAACTCTGTACTTTGGTTTGTTTCGTTTGAATCTGGGCTACCTTACTGAGCTGATTAGTTCTAAGAGTTTTTCAAATGCTTCTCTTGAATTTTTTAGGGATACAGTAACTACCTGCAAATAATGAAACTGAGTCTCCTTTCTATAACCATATTTCTTATTTTTCACTGATGCCATTTGAAAATAATAGTGCTGAGTAGGTATTCTTTTTTATTTCCTTGCTTCTGTGGGAATGCTTCTGAAGTGTTAGACTATTATGTATCATGCCAGGTAAGTATCCTTATACTTCTAATTTACTAAGAGCTTTAAAAAAAAAAAGACAACAACCCTGAGTAAGTGTTGGATTTTACTGAATGACTTTTAAGTGTGTATTGAGATGATGACTTAGGTTTCATAAAAATATATTGCCTTAGTAATGTGATATATTAATAGATATCTTTATGGTACACTGTCCTTGCATACCTAGGATAAATGCTATCTGATCATGTTAAATTATTCTGCATTCAAGATTATGCTGTTAAACACTAACTGTAATGCTACAATCTCCTTACCCAATTTTCTTTGTTCTAGAGAATGGCTATGGCAGATTGAATTATTGGTCCTAATTTCTCACTCTGTCATAATATTATACACCCACAGCTCTGCCACTGCCTCACAAAGGCAGAAGATACACTTCTCTGCCCCTTGACTTTGGGCTTGGCCATGAGACTTCCTCTGGCCAGTGGCACATTAGCAGACGCTACATGAACAGAAACTGAAAACTTGGCTTGCTTGGCGGCCATCTTGTGCTCATGTTTTTCCTCTGAGAAAATACATGAGGCAGCCCCTACCCCTTATGTTCTCCCAGACCCCAGAATTATTTAAATACTTTAAACTAACGAGAATTAGATAACATACGAACAGTTGGGGAACTTAGCTGGTCTCAGCAATTATTACTCCCTCACTCCCTGGGATGGTGGGTCACATTTGCATTTTCCCAAGATGGTCAGAACATATCTCCCTGCCTTCACGCTCTTCTAGAACATGGCTACTCCTCCACCAAGAGGTAAATTCTATGCCACTCCCCTTGGATCTGGTGGGTGCTTGGGACTGCTTTACCCAGTGGCAGAAGTGAACTGTGTCACTTCCGAGGCTAAGTCATAAAAGTTCCAGGCACTTCCCCCTTGTGATCTGGGGACACTTGGTCTTAGCACCTAGATACCAGGCTGTGAAATCCCAAACTGACCTATGCAGAAAGACCCCACAGCACAGTCACATGTAAGAGTTATGGTCAGTGCAACCATCTCATCTGACATCTCTGCTGACACTCAGCACCAATTGCCAGAGTGAAGAAATCTCCAGAGGACTCCTGCTCCAAGCTGCCCAGTCACTCCCCGTCTCTGAGCCTTCCCTGCTGAACCCCCAAACACTGTGGAGCAGAAACAAACCATCCCCACTGTGCTCTGTCCAAATTCCTGAGCCACCAAAATAGGTGCCTAACAAAATCGTCAATTTACACCATCAAGTTTGGGGTGGTTTCTTATGTAGCAATAATAACTAGAACAGGAAGGAATGGAAATTCAGAAACATTATATGATTTTCCCATGGTTACAATACCAGAAAATGGTTGAACTGGGATTTAAACCCAAGTCTGCCTGTACTTTTTCTATGGCACGATACTGGTGACTGACAGTAAGATTGGGAGAGCCCTATGCCAGCCAGGGCTAAGAAGGGTACCACCAGGTAGCCCCATCTCTTTCTGTGTGTAGCCCCAAATCAGGCCATTCTGGGGTAAGACGGAGATTCTGCCCCCTCTAGAGCTGACCTGAACAAATGAGACCATTTCCCCCTGCAAGACTGGATTTCAATAAAATGTTACTGCTGCTTAAAATGCTAGCAGCCTCGCAAACCATGAAGTAAGACTTAATAGCATTCCAAAGTGTAAAGACTTCATTATTTCCACAGAGAATGCTTTGGCACATTTATCAGCATTTTATTAAGAACCAGCATACATATTTAAAACAAAACTACACTTGTCAAAACAGTTGAGAAAAGTGTTAGGTAAAGCTCGGCCTTGGCTGCCCTGTCATGTGGGCTGATTCCTAATTCTCCTCTCTTTGGCAGACTCCAGTTCTGGGGCTTTGCCCAGAACGCTCAGTGTCCTTGTAGGCACAGGGACAGTTCCACCCCTGCCCAATTCACAGACCCTTTGTCCATTTTCTTCTTTCTTTGGTTGTGCTGGCTGAAAAACATCCTGGGAAATGAGGCCTTGGAAGGTAAAAATCTTTTAAGAAATATCAGGAGCAACCATGGCAAGTGCTGTTAGTAAAGAAGGAGAAGGAGCCAGCGTGTGATAAGGAGGTTGAAGAAAAAAAAACACCAGGATCTCAACTATTAAATGGATCTGCATGCTTTCCAAAAAAGGCTATTGCGATTAAGCTTGGCCTCCAAGATAAGCCTGGAAAACATGATCTGGCTGAGGCTATGAAAGCTTTATGACCACTTTGGCACCTTTTTCTTTACTTTCTTCATCAGATTTCAAGCTTATTTAACAAGTCTTTCTCTCTTTTTCTTCCTTCCTTCCTTTCCTCCCTCCCTCCCCCCTTCCTTCCTTCCTTCCTTCCTTCCTTTTGTTTCTTCAGCCAGATTGCTCTTCAATTGCTCTTCACTCTTATCTCCAAATGAACTTGAGACTGCCTGTTTATTGCTCTGCTCTGTGAGCTGCTGGCCAGAGCACCCATCAATTTCATAGGTCACTGCATGCCTGGATCACAGAAGCCTGGAGGACGGAGAAGAACACAGCCAGCTATTCCCATCATCCCAAAATACAGTGGTGGCCCTCTGGAACCACAGTGGGCTGGCTGGGACCGTGATGGCTATTACTGGAAGTGTAATCTCGCCCTCTTCAGTGCTCTTGGAGTATGAGGCTCTGTCTGCTCTCTACTTCCCTTCTTTCTGTGCGAAGATTCTTTCAACCAGCAAACTCCCTGCATGTGACAAAGCCCGCTCTGGTCTTCAGAATCTTTCAACGCCTATGCTTGTCATTGTGAGGTTTCTCTTTCTTTCATTTCCAAATGTCTTGCTTTCTTTGTGTGCAACTTCTTAAAAACTTGGCAAAGTAAACAACAAAGCAGCAATATTTCATAGGGTTTAAACTTCTCTTCTGGTCCTGGACAGAAAGGACTCTTGTTTTCTCTCTCTCCCTGCCCGTTCTCTATGATTGTTTCTTTGAGTCAGCTGGAAGTACCTTCTGTTCATCTGAGTACTGACAACACCTCAGGCAGGGTGGCTGGCTCCTCGGGGGGATTTCAGTGTATTAGAACCTCTTTCTTTTGCATGCCTCTGTTTTCCATCCTTTAATTCCTGGCTGTCTCTTTATTTACTGAACAGAATGAGTGTCCTTTCAGAATAGGTATGTTTTAAAAAGAACTCACCAGAATGCTAGGGTCTCGTGGCTCCTCAGAAACTAGTTACCTTTTCTTTGGGGGCCTTATCTCGCAGGAACTTATCCCACAGGAAGAAAGGCAGTGGGGTGGGGGCAGGGCAGGTTGGAATCAGACAGTTCTGTGTTGGTGTGTAGTCTGCTGCAGGCGTTATGGCAAAGCAGCTCAAAACACTGCCTTGGGCAGCCTCTGTGTGTGTGAAGCAGCCTTGTTTCCCATCAATGAATAACTAGTCTTGGGCAATGCATCACTTCAACTGTCCTCTTGAGACAGGCTTTGTAGTGGCAGGAACTTGAGGGTGAGCAGGCAGATGCACACCTGAGCGTGAGACTCAGCTCTGTTGCCTATGCGCTGTGTGACTTGGGGCAAAATATTATACTTAGCCTCTCTGTTCCCCAGTCTCTTCACTTGAATCAAATGAGCTAATTAATGTAGGAGGCAGAGACCAGTTCAGGCAAACATACGGTTGGAGAGCACACTAGAAATATCAGTTGAATATTCCCCTAACTCTTGTTTTTACTATAAACTCTATTTCTCTTTACTATACACACCACATTCATTTATTTAGCTGGCAGCTTGGCATGTACTCTAATGCAGGCAGTGCACTAGTGAAATATAGTGGGAGCCCTGCCTTCATGGGGTTTTAGTCTTGAGAGAGATGGACAGTCACCACGGGGTGGTCTGTGTGGGCAGAGGTACACAGGGATCCTGGAAGAGGCTCTGAACAGGTCAAGCATATGTTCTAGAGGAGGGGACATCTAAACTGAGTCACATTATGTTGCAGAACAAAGGTGGTGACCTAAGAAAGGTGAAGTCTTGTTAATCAAATCAATTCTTTCCCCTTTAAGTGTATTGAAAAGAGACTTTCTGTTTTTTTTTTTAATCTTCAGAACAACTGAAGCTTGATGACTGCTTGAGTCTGCACTAATACCCTTGCCCATTTCTTGATACGTTTTCAATTTACCTTCATGGTAATTTACACTCAAGGAAACTGTCCAAGATCTGCTAAGGGATTCGATAAAATAGGTCGCGGAGTTAAATGCTGTGGAGAAACACTGGGCTTAGTTTTATGGACAAAATTTAAACTGCTTAGCTCCTTTTTGCATTATTCATGTTAAGACTAATGATGACTCAGTGAATGGGAAGGGCTCCCTGCAGGAATGAAGACGCCATTTTCCTAATTCTGTGAGCACATCCGGTGGGGTTGTGGACCTTGTCCTCGAGGTTAAAAGACACTGCTTTAGGGAAGAGGCCTGAGCAGCCACTAGCCCTCCTCCTCCTCAGGGCTGCTCCTGACACTGCTGCTGGAACACGGGGCCTGAACCTGGAACCTTTGCCCAGACTGGCACTGGGAGGAATGAGAAGGATGAAGACAATGTTTTAAGGTCAGTACTTTCCTGGTATTTCTCAAAGTGACGTCTGCAGGGATGTCATTGTTAAAAATTCCTGGCAGGGAGGCTTAGGAACTATCATTTTCCCCAAGCCTCCCAGGGCAATGGGATTCTTATGCGTCAGTGGAGAACCCTGGGTCAGCTCTGACTCTAGAAGGACCACTTCCTTTCAGTTATCCCGGATTCTTTTATTGTTAACCCAGCACTGGGCTGTAAACAAAGACTACTTTTCCATAATGACCAAATTACCAATTTTATGAGTATGGAATAAAAGAATAAAGTCAATTATATCTCAATAGAAAAAATAGGTTTCATTTAAAAAAAAAAAGAACATGGGTTTCTTAGGTTATAAATGTTTTATGGACTTGAACGCAATTTCATTTTAGAGGTTTGTTTCTAACAACACCCTTAATTTACATGTCTAATGTATTCATCGGTCAATTCTGATTATGTAAATGTAGATGATCTTTTCAATGTGCAATATAAGACATAATTTAGAGTTGTAAAAGTAACCTAAAGCTAAACATTCTCACCAAGCACTAAAAAGTTAGTCCCTCTGGGGGGACGGACATTTTTCTTAAAAGTTTTCTCTTTGTTTTCATTGCCAGTGTTGTCTAGATTAGTGTTTCTGTAGCTGTTCTGTGAAATGGTAAATAGGTACCTACCAGCTCTCCCAAAGATAAAAGGTTCAGTGATTCAATAAGCTTGGGAAACACCTGGGCAGACAAAATGAACGGTGTTTACTGCAGATGGCAGATCCTCTGAGAATCCCCAATGTGTGGATGTGCACAGTAACTCTCCAAGAAGGAGACAGAAATCTCCGGGTTTACCAAGTTCATTTAGCTTTCATGGAACATTTCTGCTGGATGAGTGTTCAGAGGACCACCCGCGGTGAACTAGTCAGTTAACTCCATCGGCAAATTATATCAGGGGGAGTCATGCTGCTTTCATGTAGATGCACTGACCACAAGACCCAGGCCTAGGAAAGTGTTTTATAACTGCAGGTGTACATTAGATCACTTGGGGGCAGCGCCCTCAAATACAGTCCTCCCACCCTTGGCATCCAGGTTGAAGCACTGATCTGAATGACAGGAATCGTGATGTCCTTGGCCCTCACAAACGCTGCCCCCGTCATCAAGTCATGAGCAGCACGGCTGAGCAGCACCATGACCCCCCCCCCCCAGCACCCCCCTGCCACCATCTAATGACCAACAAGACTGCTGCCATCACCATCACCGTCGCCATGACCTACACCATCACCGCACTAGGCGTAACCAACACCACTGCTATTATTACTCCATGACCTATGCTGTCACCCCCGCCACCAGCACCACTATCACCACCACAGCAGCCACTAGAACGCCCTTCAGAGCAGCCATCACCGCTGCTCCCACCGTTGCCACAATCCTTCCTACGTCCAGACTGGAGAGGAGACGAAAAACACAGTGTTATTATGCCAGGTTGCACTCAACGGTGGAAGGCTAGCTAGAGTTGCACATGTTTATCCGTAGTTACTATGGCATCCTTCCCCATAACCAGCAAGTGGAACCAGACATGGTGCTGTCACAGCAGAACCCTGGATCTAAAGTTTAGAGTCGAAATGGGACCTCTGATCCACGGCACCAAGAGTCAGTAACGTCACACAGGGCTGCTGTGTCAGCGTGTTTGATGGGAAGATTCAACCCCAATTTGCTTTCAGAAATGTGGAAGCTGGACTTGAGTAAGTTGTTGGGGAGCAGTCCCTGGTGCTAGTCATGTGGCAACCAGGGAGGGGCTTTAACACCAGCACGGAGCGAAGCCTGTTACTGCTTGCAGAGCCAGTCGAGGGGGTACCGGGGAAATAACTCTATGCTCCAGTTTATGTAACTAAACTAGTTTAAAGTTATATTTTATGTGTGCACTGCTATATATATATTTATGTAAATAATAATAATAATAATAGGTGGCATGCTCTTCTATGAAAGAAATGTGACTGTTATTCCCATTTTCCTGAAGAACACACTGCAAAGAAGCAGTGAGGTTAAGTAACTGGCCCAAGGTCATACAGCGCACGGACTGTATCATGGGGGTAGGAACCTAGGCAGTTTGGTTCCAGGGCCATGACCTTAACGAAACTCTACATGGTTCATACACAATCTGCACGTTGTCTACACACACATGCGGTGTGTAAGTATCAGCTGTACGCACTTCATCCTGATTGGGGTGGTTCAAGGAACGTTCAAGGGTATTGTCGGTTATATACAATTTGTCTCCTGTGCTACTTTGTGAGTTTAGCCCCCAGAAGAGATGGAAGTCCACTGAAATCTAAGGGAAAACAAGAGACATGAAACAGCACCCAGTGCACAGCAATTTGGTGCAAACTATGAGGGTGGGGTGATGACGACTCTCCAGGCAAAGTCCTTATAAATTCCTACAATACGTACGCAACGAGGGACCCTGTGTGTGTGTGTGTGGGGGGGGCCCTAGCCAAGGCACCGTCAGCCCTCCTGCTCCTCATTCCATCGCTAGCATGTGTGCTGAAGTCCTGAAGTCAGGAAAAGATGGCCTAGATGTGAATAGCTGTAAAGTTGTCCAAGCACTTCCGCAGACGGCAAGAGCAGCAGAGACAGATCAGGGGTAATTCTGAGCGCGGTGGGCGCAGAGGGTGCCTGCCACATGATCGTCTAGCCTTCTGCCTCAGCCCAGTTCATTCCTTAGACATCCGGATATTAGAAACGATCACTTTGAAAATGTACCTGTTAACTCAAAAATCTACAAATACATGGGAACATAAGTATATTCCACACATATATAGACACGCACAGATAGAATTTTTTTTCTTTTTTCTTTTTTTTAAGAAAAGAGCTGGACTGCCTTACATAACATTAAGCTATGCCCCACTCGGAGTGTCCACAGGGGGATCTGACCATTGTCAGGGGTGTGTGACTCCTGTGCTGGCAGAGGTTGCTGGGCCGATTGAAGGCGCCTTCAGCTCTAAGATCCCATCATCGTCATCATCACCTCATCATTCTGTCCTCTTAGGAAGCGCCCGGGACACGCCCGGCTCTGTGCAGAGTGTTTATAGGGTTTAGATCCTCAGGGCAATCTCAAAAGACAGTTGCCGTCATTCCCCTAAGGTTTCTTAACTGGCTCGGCCAAGGTTCCACAGGCGGGAAACGGCTGCGCTGGGATTCGAAAGCAGGTCCATCTGTCTGGCTCTGACGTTTTGCTTGCTTACGTGTTTCGTGCTGGTTTTAAATACCTCTTAGATGAATATTCTTCATCTCTAAAATGGGGGGGCAGGGGGGAATAATGCCACTTCACGGGATTGTGCTGGGGATTAAATAACATGTAAAAACATTTTGTAAAATGTAAAGAGCCCTTCAAATGTAATATTATTATTATTTTGGTTTCATGTTGACACTACTTTTAAACAATATATAACACATTTGCTGAGCTATTTGGATAATGATGTCAACATTAAGTTTTGGCTTCCTCTGTAATTTTATATATTTTAACTTTTTAGTTTGGAATAATTTTAGACTTAAAAAGTTGCAAAGTACTTACTTAACACAGTACAAATACTTCACATATATCTTCTCCTCCATTTCTGCTCATATTAATATCTTACATAATCATAGTATAATGACCTAAACCAGGAAACCAACATAACACTATTCACTAATCGAAAGGCCTCATTCTAATTTCTCCTATTGTCCCAAATAGGGCTCCTATCGCACCCTTCTTCTGGTCTAGGGTTCAGTCCAGGATCTTTCATTGCATGTAATTGTCCTGTGTCCTGTATCAGGGATGGCTTGGCTCCTTCGTCTTTCAGGACCTGGACATGTCAGAAAAGTACTGGCCAGTTACTTTGTAGAATTTGGTTTGTGTGATGTTTTCACATAATTAAATTGACCTACTATGTATTTCAGAAATGATGTTGTGTCCTTCTCAGCACATGATGTTTATTTGTCTTGATTTTGGTGATATTAACTTTGATACTTGGTTGAAGTGGTATCTGCCAGATTTCTTGACTGTGAAGTTACTGGTTTCCCTGTGTATTTGCAATTAATAAGACTCTTCTAGGAAAATACTTTGAAACTACATTGGCAAATATCCTGTTTACCATAATACTTTTACCCACTAATTTAGCATCCATTGATGTGCAAAAATCATGACTATGATGTTTGCCCAATGGTGATTTTCTATTTCCAACATTTCTTCAATGGTATTAATTATAATTCTACTGTAAGGAAGTACTGTCCTTCCTACTGCATTTACTTATTTATTCATTCAATCATTTATTTACATCAATATGGACTCATGGGTATTTATTTTATTCTATGGAGTATAATCCATTATCATTATTTATTTTGTGCCTTCAATTATCCCTGATGCTTCTTTAAATTGGCTCCTATGTCTTTTTGACATGCTCCTATGATTAAGGTATTCCTTGCTTTTTGGTACAAGATATTCAGGCTCATCTTGTACTTTCTTTGCCCTCCCTCAGGAATCAACCATTTCTCCAAGGAGCCCTGGTTTCTTTTATTGGAGAATGGCATTTAGAAACCAAGAGGGCTAGTTGTTGTGGTTTCTAGGCACCTCTTAGAAAATAGAGATAGGAAATTATATACATATGTAATTATATGTATGTACTCACACAGTATAAACACACGTCTCTGTATTTATTTCTATAACGATCCATCTGTATGTATATTAAAAACCACGAGTGCATATTGAAACCTTCAATTCCAATCCAATACCACAGAGTTCATTCCAGCCTCCCCTCCTTCCCTTATTTGTAACTCCTTTCTTCAACAGTGAGAAACCTGGCTCTATCACCCACAATAATTTACTCATTTGCTTGCTCCTTGTGTTTTCATAAAGTAGTTTCAAATTGCTTACCCATACTCCTGTGGAAAGCAAATTTTTAAACTAGAGAACAGGACTTACATACACTTCCCTTTGTCTTTAGCTTTGCAGTATCCAGTCATTGTGCTGCTGTCCAAGCTACTAAGTTTGGTTCTTTTCTTTCCCACTGCCTTCAGTGCGGTTATGCATTCATTTGTACTAGATTAGCCTCATTTGTTAATGTTTGCATGTAGTCTTGGGTTCCCTTCACATCCTGGGTGACTTTATATATTTAACTTTTTGGAAAAGTGAGTCCATGGTTGCAAGAGTCTCGCTATAAACAGAAGTATACTCAGAGCAGGGTCTGTCCCCCCGCACTCCAGCTTCTACCCTGTTCCCATTCCCCTTCTTTCTACTCCGTTCCCATCCATCCCCTGGGAGGAACCAATCTCATTAGTTTATAAAATCTATTCTTTAATGATTTTGTCCTCCTAAGATTTATTTTCCCTATAATTATTAGTAACTCATAAATCTCCCCAAGGTCTAACTCTTTCTCGGCAACCTCATCTTTAGAAATATTTATACTGATGCATTTTTTCAATTCATTTTAATCAATGTCCTTGGTGCTGCTGGGAATGTTACTTCACTAACTGTTTTATCTGATGTTGGTCTGGGTTTTCCGAATGCCCTTTGTCTGAGTTCTCCTTATGATGTGCTTAGCAAAGAGATCGAATGCTGGTGCCTAACTCTGAATGATCTTTGCTTCCCATTTTGAAGACAGAAATGGTTGCAGGTCCTGGCATATAAACTCTGAAGCTGTCTCTTCAGGGAGTTCGGCCCGACTGGTTGGTGTCGCGGCAGCAGGCAGAGACAACATGCAGAGACAACACAGTTTGCTCAGGAGACGGGGTTCCCCATGGCGTGATGAGAAGAGCACTGGCTTTGCATTCTATGAGACTGGGGCTTTGTCTTTTACTTGATGGGGAGGTCTCCCGTAAAACCTCTCCCCTCTCCGGGACTCAAGTTGCCTTGTATCTGTGAAATGTGAATATTAATACTAGACTCTACTTGAAAACCCCCGGCATGGAAGTACCACTTCCTCACTTCACCCTTTCATCCTTACATTGATCGACTATATTGTTTCAATTATTTGTTGTATTTTTAGTTAAACATTTCTATTTTGAGCTAGTTACAGATTTATATGCAGTTGTAAGAAATAATACAGGACGATCCCTCGTGCCTTTACCGAGTTCCCCTCAATGGTGACACTGCAGGATTATACTACATATAACCCGGCCAGAACGGTGAGATTGACATAATCCACCAACCTTATTCAGATTTCACCAGTTTTATATGTACTTACTGGAGTGCGTGTGTGTGTTCAGTTCTATGAAATTTCATCACATCCATAGGTTTCATGCATCCATCACGACAGCAGAGTCACATGACAGTCCCCTCACCACAAAGACCCCTCATTGTTGTCCTTTTATAGCCATGCTCACTTCCCTCGTGTCACCCCCCCCAAGTCCCCATCCCTAACCTCCACTAATCTATTCTCATTTATATCATTTATCACTTCAAGAATGTTATACAAACAGAATCATATACTATGGAACCTTTTAGGATTGGCTGTTTGCACTCAGCATTTCCCCCGGACACTCATCAGAGCTGTCATGTGTATCGTTTGTTTCTTTTTATTACTGAGTCAGGTTCTATGGTACAGAAGTATCACAGTTTAACTATTCACCTCTTGGAGGACATGTGAATTGTTTTCAGTTTTCAGTCATTAGAAAAGAAGAGGTAATGAACAATGTGTACAGGATTTTGTGTGAACATAAGTCTTCATTTCTCTGGGATAAATGCCCATGAGTGCAATTGTTGGGTCATATGGTAATTGCATATGTAATTTTACAAGAAACTGCCAAACTGTTTTCCAGAGTGGTTGTGCCATTTTAAGTTCCCACCAGCAATAATAATGAGCGGTCTAGTTTCTCTGCATCTTTTCCAGCATTTAGAGTTGCCATTATTTTTTATTTTAGCCATTTTAATAGGTATGTAGTAACAGCTTCTTATGGTTTTAAAGTTGCATTTCCCTAATGGCAAATGTTGTTAAATATCTTTTCATGCCCTTCTTTACTATCTGTATGTCTTCTTCAGTGAAATGTCTCTTGCTGTCTTTTGTCCACTTCCTAATTGGACGGTATGTGTTTTTATTAAGTTTTGAGACTTCTTTATATGTTCTAGATGCTAGTCCTTTGTTGGATATGTGGTTTACAACTTCAACTCTTTTTGAGGAATAAGACAAAATAAAACTAAAAGAGCAAAACAATGAAAAAACCTTGATTAAAAAAACATTTTATACTTGGTTGGGGGAAGTGAGAAAAGGACAGGAAAACAGGGGAAAAGGTGGGAGACATCTTAAAGTTTATGGGGACATGCGTAATGGCTCCCATTTTTCATAGCCTTGTATATATGAGCAGTAACAAGGCAGAATGGAAAGAGTGTGAGGGCCCTGATATAAAGGCCACTTGTCAGTGAAGTACTACTGTTCACCCCTAACCTGTCTGGTGCAGAGTCTGGTGCAAGAGTAATGCCATACAAACTGGTCTCCTCAGAGACCTGTCCAGGATGTTCCATTTAAGCCACACCCAAGGTAGGCATACAAGGATTAGAAAAGTACTGGCTTGTTATTAAATCAGAATAGTGCTGCTTTTGGGAAAAGTCTGGAATGTTAGCACTCGTGTAGCCACAGGCCCTTGAGCCTTACATGACAAGGAGAAGTGATCTTGTTTCCAAACAATTGCTGGAGGAATCCAACATTCTTAAATCTATCTCCTCCAGAGAAAATGTCTTAAATTGGAAATGTGAAAATGAACACTTTTTTCCAGACCAGGCTGGAGAATTGCCCATGAATATATATTAAAATCCCACTATCTGATTAATAAACGTTCGTGTGAGCCCAAGATTAAAGTAACATGCTGGGTTTATATAATATTTACTCATGGTATCTCCTAATGCCCAGAAGACCCACAACTGGAGCTGTCACTGCCTAAAATAGAATTATTACAGCTTAATTCCCCCCTTATCTCAGATTATACGGCACCACCTGATCACGATGCACTTAATTCTCTCTATATTCACTGTATAATAGAGAATCAAAATTAAAATCACAGGGGTAGCAAAAGTCACGTGCAACACACAGACATTTTTATTTAATGCAGAAAACGGCTGATGTAAATGGTGTTGCAATAAATACGCTTCCATTTAAAATGCAAGTCGCTGAGAGGAAAACCTGGGAGCCATAAAATACCTTTACCCTCCTCAAGGTTGTCCAAAGGGAAAAAAAGGACAAAGCTTTCGACTGGGCTGTTATCTTTACGATACAATTTAATCTGGGGTGCTACAGACATGTAGGGCAGGAGTGTTAAGAAATAACATCATGAGGTATCAAGAAAGGGCTAAAGAAAACAGGAGAAACTGCTTTGTGGTTTTCTCACTTCCATACATAGACATGAGGTTATTATGTGAACCTATTTGGTCTTGAGCACAGCAACAGGAGTTGCTTTAAGCCAGAACTGGGCTGGGGCCTGCTCAGGATGCAAGTGGAAAGACCACACATGTACTGGATATGTCCTGTGGGCTAGACACCGTATGTACATGATCTCATTGATGCCGTATAATAAATAACCTTGTAAGGTCAGGAATATATTATTCCCACGTTGCGGTTGAGGAAACACAGGCTAGAAGGGTGAAGGAAATTGCTCAAGGTCATGGACTAGTGAGTGGGTTTGACAACTAGGTTGATTTCAAAGCCACTGTTCTTTTTGTGACCCCGTGGTCATAGAGAAGAGAACATGTCTACTCTACTGTTCACTATTCTGCAATCCTTTCTCCTGTGGGGTGTGGCATCCAAAGGAGAGCAGAAATAGGGAGTCCCAGGACCCAGGGGCATCTGCGTCAGAGCCAGGGCTGGATGGGGTCTGCATGCTGGCACACTGCCAGCCACAGGCCTCCTGGATCCTGCCTCGGCCGGGACAGAGATATGGCTGAAAGCAGATCCGTGCCCACTTCTGGAAGTTTCACGAGTCTAGAAAACTAGTGCTCTTCTTTCTGGAGGAATCCCTTGAGTGGATTACAGAAAAAGCCTAAAGGATAAATTCTAGACTATAGTGTGGGACCCTGAATACAAACCAGAGCAAAATCAGGGAACAGGGTCTGAAACTGACAATTTATGAGCACTTAGAAAAAGCGACGACTGCGCAGAGCTAGCAAGAGTTCATGGAGACTAAGTCATTTCCCCATTCGGTGGAGTTTCTAGATGAGCAGGCAAGTAACAGCCATGGACACAGAACCTTATCCAGGCATTTGACAAAGTTTCACAAGGTCACTTTAGCAATGAGGTGGGGGGAATGCACGCAGGAGTGTCCAGGGCTGTGCACCTGCCCGCAAGGCTGAGTCCTGCTCACTCTGGTAAAGAGGGCCTGAACTCTCAGTCAGCCAGTCCTGGTGCTGGATGGGGGTCTGGGCTAGCCAGGTACAGATTGCTGAGAGTATTCTAGCAGTTGCTTTTCTAAAGGTTCTCTCGAAATCCATGTGCCAAGATCTCACCTAGTTGGCACCTAGTGGCCACTTAAAGACTTTCAGTGAGGCCCCTTCACCAAACGTCCACATTCATTACTTGGCATGTCAGACTCCAAGATCTAGCCCCGACCACTTCCCTACTTTCCGCTAGTCCACCCAGACTGCTCTGTGGGAAAGATGTTAGGAAAATTTGCCTTCATTGGCTGATGTGAGCTTTTGTCTGTTAGCTTTTTGTTCCTTTGTTCCCCCACATGAGAGACTGCATGTGAGGTTTGTCAGTTCGTTCCCTCACATGTGGAGGACTGCATGTGAGGTTTGTCCCAGACTAACTCTGAGCTGGTTTTTTGTCTGTTTCGCCCGCATCAGCAGATGAGTGAAGTAACTAAGTTATATCAGAATGACGTGACAGGCATGTTGCCAGGCTTTGGGAGACCTTGGGCCGATGGTCCCAGATGAGAATAGTCAGCATTGTTTGTCCGAATAAACTGGCCCTTCAGCCGGATAAGCGATATTCTTATCACAGTAACTGCCGAACCCTCCCAGAACTGGCCATTCCTGGAGTGGGAGGCAGGAACAAGGAGCATGGTTCTAAGGTACATCTGAGAAAATATGTAAGACAGACCTCAGTTGGTAGTGTAATTTCATCATCTGTCCTTGGTGATTCTTCATCATTCCGGCATTCCTGGGAACTAGCAAGCAGCCGTGGAAGACACCTCAGCTTTCCCAGCAGCAGACCTGACAAGGTTTTCATTTCTGACTTTTCCAGTGCTGTTTTCCCCCGGTTTGGTGAGCTGCTCCGGCATATATCTCAGTCTTAACCACCTTTATTTTCTGTCATTAGCACCTTGTTTGAATTGCCTTCGTCTTTTGCTATTGCATATTGCTAAATAAACTGATTAGATATTGCTAAATAAATTGATTAGCCCCTCTCTCGTGTGTCCCTCCCCTTTCTTTCCCCTGCTCGTCACTACCTGCTCTCACCAGATCTGTCTGTGGGCCTTGCACGTTCAGGAGACCCCACAGAAGCCTGCTGCTGCACGTCTGCAGGACGGGGCAGTGAGAAGAACAATGGCCTTCGGGTCCGACACCTGGGTTCACGCCCCAGCTCCCCCAAGATTCGCTGTGTAAGGGACAAGCTCGCCGAGCCCGTTTCCCTGTCTATAAAGGCAGGGATAATACTGTCTCCTGACCATTGAACGCCTCCTGTGTCCCAGGCCTTGTATTTGCACAACCTCCTTTAATCATTACAGCCGTGCGACGTTCTCTCGTGTCCCTTCTCCCCCTTGGGACAGCCCCCTTGTTCCATTTGAGTCACAGGTTCTCAAGGGTAGGACTAGAAGTAACTTCATCTTTGTACAATCCTTCTGTACTTGGAGGTATGCACATTGTAAGGCCCTTATCTTCTACCCCACGGTCACCTCTGCGAGGCTCTGCGTTTCCCCACTCTGACTCACCTGCCCGCCTCCCAACTCTTCCACTCTGCTCTGTGCAACAGCACCTTCCCCGCATCTCCTCCTTGCTGCTCACCCCTGAGCCTCTGTCTCCTGATCTACGAAACCATGTCACACTTAGGCCTCAGCACTTGGTACATGTGATTCTCTCCGCCCCTGATCCGGCCACGATTTCCAAGTCCACAAGGACAACCTGTCTGATACACTGGTTCTCTGCCTCCTCATCCCCACGGTTTCTCCTTGGCGCCCTGAAGACACCCGAAGGTGCCTTTATGTGCTGGACCTTGTTACCCCCAGACTGCTCCAGAGCCCTTCAGCCTTGTCCCTCCAGCTCTGTGCAGTGGCTTATCCCACCGCTTCTGATAAGACTGAGCGTCCACCTCACTAGGGTCTCCAGCCCATTCTTGAGCCTACTCAGCCCATCTACCCTCTCCTTCTTTACTTTACTGTGACCCACCTGAGATTCCAGGGCAGTCCTTTCAAGAATGCTCATGGCGACACGCAGTGCCATGCCCCTCCATACTTCCACCACTTCCAGCTAGCAGACTCCTTCCCTGCTTGAACTCAGCTACCTCCTTTCTCTGTGCCTGCCCGGGAGCAGACAAAAGCTGCTGGGAAAAGCCATCCCATGGGGGCCTCTTGCAGCACTGACCTCAGATGGACCAGCCACAGTGCCCTGCGGTTCTTCCTGCTGTTCTAGCCCACGTGGTCTCTCATAGCACATCCAACATCGTCTCTCCTCAAGCTTCTGAGCTCCCAGCAGCCCTCACTCTCAGATGGGGACCATGCCGCCTACCTCAGGGGCCAAGAGAAGCCATACAAGGGAGTGTCCCCATCTCCTTGCTACCAAACACCACTTACCAATATCCACTGTTGTCCTGCCGGTCTACCCTTCAGTTACAACAGGGAAGCAGCCTGGGGCCAGTCCGTTCCCCTAGGCTTGGTCTCCTATTCCCTCCTGCCCCCAAAGGAATGACACTCTGTGGGCTGAAAACCAGGCAACTGCAGCCTGAACTGCCATGGCGGGCATGTCCACGTGGTATAAACAAAAGACTCTTTTACATAACTACAATAAAACAATCCCAATCAGGAAATTAACATTAACATAATACTATTATCTAACTTACAAACCTAATTCATATTCCACCAATTTTTCCATTGATGTTCATGATACCAATAATAAATAAGTAAACCCACGATCATGGATTGCATTCAGTTGTCATGTCTCGTTGCTCTTCTTTCATCTAGAATAACTCTCTAGTCTGTCTTTCACAACACTGACATTTTGTACAGGCCAGTTATTTGGTAGACTGTCCCTGCTTGAGGCTTGTCAGGAGGGGACTCAGGGTATGTACTTCTGGCGGGAATGGCCCAGAGGTCATGGTGTGCCCTTCTCAGTGCCTCAGATCCAGAAACACAGATGTCACTGTGTGCCACATTGGTGGCTTTGGGCATTTGGTTAAGGTGGTGTCTGCCAGGTTTCTCTGCTATATTTTTTTCCTTTCACATTAATAAGTCTATCGCAGGAGTAACTTTGCAACTATGTAAATATGTTGTTATTTCAACCCTCTAGGTTTATAGTCCACTCATGATTCTTTTCTTTTTTTTATTTTTTATTATGAAGTAAATATATTTTGGATTGTATCCTAAAGGCTTATTTTCAGAAGTATCAAAAGTACAGTACATCTTTCTTAGGAAGTCCCAGGACATAATCCTCAAAGCACTCATGATTCTTGCATGAATTAATTCTGTGGTTGCCACAGAGTGATTTTCTAACTCCACCATTCCTTCTACATTTATTAGTTGTCCTTCTAGTGTAAGAAAGAGCTTCCCCTTCTTTCATACTTATTTGTTTGTTCATATAATTGACTAACAAATTATTTATATCAGTTTATATCAGTTTAGACTTATGGACTGTTAGTTTATTCAATGAGTTATAGTGCTTTACTTCGTTATTTATTTTTATGCTCAAATTGTCCCGTATTTTACCAGTAGGAACCCCATCGAGCTGGCTCTTGTGTGCTTTCGATATGCCCCCATTGTTTAAGTACTTTCTTATTTCTACCACCACAGCATGTTCCAAGTTCATATTATACTTCCCTGCCCCAGCCCCAGAATCCACTTTTTCCAAGGAGCCCTTTTCATACAGAATGGTATTTAGTAACCAAGATTAGAAAGCTAGGTTGTACTATTGCTACTGGGGTACCATTATTTCTAGACCCTCTCAGCAGACAGGGATACGATACAGATGTAGGTGTATCTGTATAGATACTGACAGCCACATCTCTGTCTGTCTGTCTGTCTGCCTGCCTATCTACCTTCCGACTTACCACATACCTGCCCGCCTGATCTTTGTATCATATCTATCCATGAGTGTACACAAATGCCTCCAATTCCAATCTCACATCACTGGGTTATTTCTTTGTTCCCTGTCTATATTTGTAACGCCCTTGTCCAACAGTGAGACACCCGGCTTCTGTTATCCGCATGATATTTACTTATTGCTTAATCCTAGGATATATAGAAAGTAGTTTCAGAATTACAGGCCCATGACTCTGGGCAAAAGAAACTTACTTATTAGAGTTGAATCTGTGTTGACAATTGAATATTTTGTTTCTCATATTTTGCAATCGCAAACAATGTAGCAATCAACAATCTTTGAAACACGAAAATTCCTATTTGCAGCTTCTCTTGAGAAATCAGAAGGTATGGCAATTCCCCCCTTTGGACAGGGCCCGCGTGCTTCCCCAGGGCTGCTAGTCTGTTTGCTCCCTCCACCTGTCACTACGAATAAGCCCTCCTTGCTCTTGTACTTGCAACCCCACTTCACCTGGAGCATCGTCATCCCTGGAAGAACTGCCTCCATTTCTTTTCTCATTCTTGCCAATATGGTTGTCAATGCCACTGCGTCAATAAAAGCCTTCCCATAGAGACGACTAAACCCCACATGTGTGATCTTTCAATCTTGATCTAACTTGACCTCTTAGTAGCATGACATATTGGGGACCCCTCGTCCTTCCTGTCTTCTGTGACAGAAACGGCTCTGGTTCCTTCCCACTTCTCGGCTTCCTCGGGCTCCTTTGCAAGCTCATCCTCCCATGTGGGGTTGCTAATGTTGCAGCTCCTGAGGCCACATCTCTCTCTACAGTTCTCTCTGTGATCCATTTAGCCCTATGGAGATAGTCATTTATTATTCACAGATCGCTTGCGAATGTCTGTCTCGAGGTCTGTCTTCTCCTCTGACTTCTAATCACCACCTTCTTTTAGACGTTTCACAGGTCTCTCAAACTCAGCGTGTCTGAGCTGAACTTGTCCCTTGCTCTGTTCTGGTCTACCTGCAGGACTCTCTCTTTCTCAGTGGATGGCACTCTCTCTCCCCCTCAGATCCAATTCATTATCAGGTCAACTTTACCTTCTAATTACCTTCCACATCTGTCAACTTCTCTTTATGGCCATCATCACCCTTCTCATAAAAAATATGGCTTCAACTACCTCATCAGCCAGTTGGCTTACCTCCCCTCACCCTTTGTGTGTGTGTGTGTGTGTGTGTGTGGCCGGGGGGTAAGAGAGGAAAGGGTATGCGGATCTCATAGCTGTTAGGATGAAAACCAGATTCCTTCACAACGGCCTGCAAGGCTCTCATGGTTTCCCCGGCTTCCCTCTCGCCTCACCTCCTGTAGCACGCCCCTTTGCTCCAGCTCCACCGTCCTCACAGCCTAGTCCTGCCTGGGTGGTACGCTCTTTCGCATCACAGGGACTTTGCACACCACTTTTCTATGCTAAGAATGCTCTTTTCCTGCATCCCCTAACCGTAGCCAACCTCACTTCAACCTAAAAAGTGCCTGATGATTCTGCTCCAAACATTTTCAGAAACCCTTTCCCAGAACTTTCGGCCGATGTCAAATTGCCTCGCTGTTCACCCCTGTAGCATCCGGAACTTCTCCTTCGTGGCAGATATCACCTGGGTAAGTTTTCCTCTGTGGGATCTGATTAATGTCTGTCTATCTGTGATAGTCTGAATGTTTATGTCCCCTCCCCCCAAATTCATATGTTGAAGCCCTACCCCTAACGTGATGGTATTGGGAGGCAGGGCCGTTAGGAGAGAATTAGGACGAGATGAGGTCCTGCAGATGGCGCACTCCTGAATGGGATCAGCGCCCTTACCAGGGCCATGGAAAGCTTGCTTCCTTTCCGCACCCACCTGTGAGGATGCCCTGAGAAGTTGGCAGCGTGCAACCTGGAAGAGAGCTCTCACCAGAACCCGCTCGTGCTCCCACCCCGATCCTGGACTTCCTGTCTGCAGAACTATAGACATAAACTTCTGTTGTTTATAAGCCTCCCAGTCCACAGTATTTTGATTATAAAAGGCTGAGGTGACTAAGGCCCCAGGAGCACAGGGACCACTTTTGCTTCCATATTTTGCGGCATCTAGCACAGCTCCCAGCACTGACAGGCGCTCAGTGAGACATTTGTTGACTAAATGGAGGCAACATGATATGGCGGTTATGAGCACACACTCCAGGGGAAACTCTCTCTACCACTTACTGGCTGTGTGTAACTGCTCAGCAAGTTACTCAATCTCTTGGAGCCTCAGTTGCCCCATCTGAAAAATGGGAGAATAACAGTATCCACATCGTATGGTTGTTATGAAGGTTAAATGAGTTCATGTAAAGCACTTAGAACACAACCTGGCAAATAGCAAGGACAATATGAGTTTGTTAGGAATATAAAACGAACAGGTACGATATAGTCATTAGTGAATAAGTATTAATTAATCTGATAGTTTGATCCTACAAATGAAACACAAGTAGACTTGTTGAAATACAGGCCAATGGCCAAATTATATTGACTAAAAAATAATAAGCCATTGAAATAACAGAAAATAGGATTCAAATTGAATTCAACCTCCATTAGTAAGTTTATGACTGCATGTTGTGAAAACAACTACTTACAACTGGGAATACATCCAGCATCTTAAGAGAAATGCAGGCTCAAATTCTTAATATTTTCAAAGAATGCTTTAAGTGTGTCTGATGCTATTGACTGGGCTGAATCATTTCTGTCAAAAATCAGCAAACCAAGGCGCCGCCAGATGGCTTGATTGGTTGGAGTGCGAGCTCTGAACAAAAGGGTTGCTGATTCGATTCCCACATGGGCCAGTGAGCTGCACCCTCCACAACTAGATTGAAGTCAACGAGCTGCTGCTGAGCTTCCAGAGGGGCGGCCGGATGGCTCAGTTGGTTAGAGCATGAGTTCTCAACAACAAGGTTGCCAGTTCAATTCCCAAAGGGGACGGTGGGCTGTGCCCCCTGCAACTAAAGATTGAAAACGGCAACTGGACTTGGGGCTGAGCTGCACCCTCCACAACTAGACTGAAGGACAACGACTTGGAGCTGATGGGCCCTGGAGAAACACACTGTTCCCCAATATTCCCCAATAAAATAAAATTTTAAAAAATTCAGCAAACCAAGAATAAAAATCCCAAATGAACTTTTCACAACGACCCAGGCCCAATACATATATTCGTCCATCAAGCTTTTGAGAATCCTCTCCGTGAGCACCCCACACAGCACGCCGTGCAGGGCAAGGAAGGACCTCTGACTAAACAAAGAACAACACTATAAAATACTGAAAATCCACAGACACCACACATTCCTGCCAGCCCCATCTCTTATCCCCAAACATTCTTTCAAGTAAAGGAGGGTAAAAAAATAGCTGGTTCAACATTTTATCCTTTGAGCATGTATGACTTTGTCAGTGTATTAACGAAAATCTACAGATCTAAGTTTTCATCTAATGCATAATTTTTTTTATTACAAAGGTTGTGTGTTATCACAGGACCAAAGATAGCTAAAACTTTTGATATATTATAGTGTCTCTGTCAGTGTTTAAGGTTTTGCTGTTATTTCGGGAAGAAAAAGGAAGAAGTAAACAAAAGAAGGAAAGAAAATTGTAGTTTGAAGAAGGGATGCTTGTGAAGGGGGAAAGAGTTCAAAGTTAGAGTTACTGCAGCAAACTTGGAGGATACTATTAATTTCTATTTGAAGGTACTGAACAAATTGCTTTAGCTTGTTTTAATTCAATTTATACGCATGCAATATCAAATTAAAAATTGTGAGTTGTTTTAGTGACAATATACCAACAGAAGGGAGATTTAGTTTTCTTCACGAAAACAGAAAGTCAGCTGCGGGGACAGATTTTCATCCAGCCTTAATTGTGAACTGACTGTGACAGAGAAAAAAGGCGCTGTTTAAATATTTGTCTCTGGAGAGATGACGGGTCAAGTTATGGCTCGGTGCGCAGATCTGCTGGCCGTGGGAGGCTGCAGTCAACGACAGGAGAGACCCTCACGGTGACAAGAAAGTTCCTTCTCTAGGACCTGTCTTATCAGCCTCATCTCTCTCCCATGTGCTACAATGTGATTCTCTTCCTCCTCCATGTTTTACACATGCTGCTTTCTCTGCCCATAATCTCCCCAAAACAGGGCCTGCCTAAGCCTTTCACACTCTTCAAGCTTGGGTGTCACCTCCTCCAAGAAGCTTCCTCCAACTCCACTTGGGAGACATCCCTCCTTTGCATCTAGTGCCACCTCACCTGCTCCCATGCGTCTCTGGCCGCATACACCGTACACTTCTTTTTTTTAAATGGCAGGGGATGCAATTTAATCAACTATCTCTAGAAGATGCAGTCAATATCTACGGGATGTTGAAAGGTGTCAACCCAATGTATAACATTCAAAGACACAGGCAGGAGAATCCATTCTGGACTTTCAAAAATGACCAGTACTTTCCAGAGAGGAGTGACTGAGAATAAAGGCAAGAAGGTGTTGGAGGGCATTTGTGACCAAGGCCCTTCAACTTATTAATACCCCAAGTGATAGAAATCCTATATAATATACTGTATCCATGCTTAATTATTCACACATTCTGTGGTAACCATGACCTTTGGGGATCAGGAATACTGTCTGGCACCCCCCTGGGCCAGGGCAGAGCCTTACCATGTGGATAAAGGAGTGTGTGCAAGTACATCAAGCACCTGAAGTCATCAGACATTGTGCAAATGTAGCTGTCTGTGAAGCAGCACATTCTAGAAAGCAGAGCACAGGCCCTGCCCTGAGAAATCTCACAGTGAAGACAATGCCCACGAAGCCAGGGGGCATTGCTGATGAGTTGAAGTTGGCAGGAAAAGCCACTCAGTGGCTAAGAGTCAAGCAGATGTATACATCATGCCAAGTAGAAGCTATATACCCTGAAAAGAACATGATTCCACACACTATTGTAAAATAAACAGGGAATACATTTCTTCTTCCCCTGAAATAGAAATATTCTCTTTTTTCTCCACATACTTGCTTTAGGATAAATTCTGTGAAGTGGAACTGCTAGATCAAGGGTATATACTCTTTCTTCCAAGAGATTAAGACAATTTTTATTTTAACACAACGACAATTATTGGCTTTAAAAATTAAACAATAATTCTTTAATACCATCTAATATCCAGTTGGTATTCAGCTTTTCCCAACTCTCTCATGAATATCATTTTATTGTTGATTGGAATCAGGATTCAAATAAGGTCCATTGCATGGCATTTGGTTTATGTGTCTCTTAAATCTCTGTTGAATTAAACTGTTTCCAATCCCTGTTTCTTGCTTGCTACTTATTTGTTAAAGAAATTGGGACATTTGTCCTACAGAATTTGTCCCATTTTATATATGACTGAAGATACCTTGTGGAGTCTTTTTTTTTTAAGTTTGGTATTTTTTATCGAGGTGTAGTTGATGTACAATAAACGACACATACTTAGAAGGTCTAATTTGGTAAGTTTTAACGTATGTATATACCCATGAAACCAATACCACAATCGAGATCAGGAACACATCCATCATCTCCGAAACTTTCCTTGTGCCACTTTGTAATCCTTCTCGCCCGCCCCATGCCGCTCCCCCACGCCCAGCCACTAATCTGTGTGCCGTCACTAGATTAGTTTGCAATTTCTAGAATTTTATATAAACAGACTACATATAGTATATACTCCTTTTTGGTCTGGCTTCTTCCACTCAGTATACCTGAGATTCATTTGTGTTTTGGGTTCATTCTTTTTCTTTTCTTTTTTTTTTTAAGGTTGTCCAAGGTTTATTGAAACTATGACAGCACAGCAGGAAGATTCAAACAGCTCCACGGGGTGTTTTAAAATTCATCCCACCTGTAGGCTGAGAGACCTGCAGGTTGGACAGACTGCCAAAGTCCAAGAGCTTCAGCATTTCCTTGGTGTCCAGATCAACTTCAATGATTTCCTAATCTAGGGCTGAGACCTCAGGAACATAATTATCTCTCCTTTCTCTTTCCTCTTCCTGCAGCTTGATGGAGACACCTCTTACGGCACCTCTCTGAATCCGCTTCATCAGATGTGTGACATAGCCAGCTATTTTGTTGCAGAGCTTCTTGGATGGAACAATGGAGATCTCCTCGCACACGTGCTTGTTGTAGAAGTCATTGCCCAGGTGCGTGTAGTCCTTCTCGGTGATGATGACCTCGGCCGCCTTCTTCACGGTCTTGATGCCAAACGCAGCCCATCTTGGCGGGTCCCTGGTAAAAGAGCGGTTCATCCTTTTTTATTGCTGAGTACTATTCCACTCTATCACCATCGGTTTATCTATTGACATGTTCATGGGTGCTTGGATTGTTTCCAGTTTGGCGTTATCATAGTTAAAGCTGCTCTGAACATTCCTGCACAAGTCTTTGCATGAACATACACTTTAATTTCTCCTGGGTAAATACCTAGGTATGGCGGCTGAATCACACGGTAGGTAAGCATTTAACTTGTAAGAAACTGCCAAACTGTTTTCCACACCTATTGTTCTATTCACATTCCTCTCAGTAGCGTATGAGAATTCCAACTGCTCCACATCTTGGTATGATTAGTTTCAAAATTTTAGCCTTTCTAAAAGGCGTGCAGTGTTATCTTACTGTGTTTTTTCCCCCTGTAATTCCGTTATGCAATTGATCATCTTTCCATGTACTTATTTGCCATCCATATATCTTTTTTGGTGAAGAGTCTGTTCAAATATTTTGCCCATTTTTTAATTGAGTTATTTTTTTTTAATTGAATTGAGAGGTCCTTATACATCCTAGATGTAAGTCCTTTGTTTGACATATGCTTTGCAAATCTTTTCTCCCTGTCTGTGGCTTGTCTTTTCATTCTCTTAGTGTCTTTTGAAGAGCAGAAACTTTTAATTTTGATGAAGTCTAGTTTATCTTTTTTTTTTCTATTTTGGACCATACTATGGTAGTGTTTTATCTAAGATATTTTTACCTAACCTAAGGTCACAAAGATTTTCTCCTAGAATTTTACAGTTTTAGGTTTTACATTAAAGTTTATGATCCATTTTGAGTTAGCTTTTGTATATGTTATAAGCTATGGATTAAAGTGCTTTTTTTTTTTGCATATGGATTTCCAATTGTTCCAGCACCATTTTATTTTTGAAAAGACTATCCTTTCTCTACTGCATAGCCTTTGCACCTTTGTCAAAAATCACTTGTCTATGTAAGTGGGGGTCAAATTTGGTGCTCTCTATTCTGTATTTAACTATCTTTACACCAAATACCAAACTGTCACGAGTACTGTAGCTTTATAATTAGTTTTGAAATCAGGTAGTGTTAATCCTCCAACTTTGTTCCTCTTTTTCGAAGTTATTTTGGCTATCTTAGGTCATTTGTATTTCCATATGAATTTTACAATCAGCTTTCCAATTTCTACCAAAAAGCCTATTGGGATTGAGTTGAATCTATAGGTAACTTTGGGAAGAAATGATATCTTAACACTGTTGAGACTTCTAACGCGCAAAACAAGTTATATCTCTCCATTTAAATTAAGTTGTCTTTAATTTATCTTAGCAGTGTTTTGTAGTTTTAAATGTATAGGTCTTGTACTCTCTTGCCTGATGTAACCCTAAGAATATTTTATGCAATTGTAAACAGTATCATTTTAAGATTTTATGATTCTTCGTTACTTGTCTATAGAAAAACAATTGATTTTTATATATTGATCTTGTATCCAGTAACCTTACTAAACTCACCTATTAGTTCTAGGAGCTTTTTGGTAGATTTTTATGGATTTTCTCCATAGATGATTATATCTTATACAAAAATACATTTTTTTTTTTTTAATTTCAATCTGGATGCTCTTTATTTTTTGCCTTACTGTTTTGGCTAGAACCTCCAGTACAATGTTCATTAAAGGGGAAAGAATGGACATCTTACCTGGTTTCTGATCTTAACATTTAGTCTTTCACCATTAAGGTATTAATTTTAGGTTTTTCATAGATGCCTTTTTGGGGGGGTTTGAGGAAAGTCCTTTCTATTCTTAGTTTGCTGAGTTTTTTTTTTCTTCTTTTTTTTCAATATCAGGGACGGATGTTGGCTTTTGACAACTGTCTTTTCTGTGTCTGTTGAGATACTCATATGTTTCTCCCTTTTTAGTTTGTTAATCTAATGAATTACATTGACTGATTTTTGGGAGTCAAACTAACCTTGCATCTCTGGGACAACACACCGTGGTAATGATATATCATCATTTATATGTATTGTTGGATATTTTTGAAATATTTTGTTTAAAATTTTAAAAATCTATGTTCATGAGGAATATTGGTATATAGTTTTCATATCAGGGCAATACAGGCCTCATAGGTAGAGTGGGAAAATATTCTCTCTTTTTTGATTTCTGGAACAGTTTGTATACAACTGGTATTATTTCTTCCTGAAATGTTTGATAGAATTCATCAATGAAACCATCTTTGTGTGTGTGTGTGTGTGGGGGGGACGTGCGGGGGGAAGCAGTTCTAAAAAAATTGTTGTAAAACACACATAACAAAATTTGCCATCTTAACCATTTTAAGAGTCTGTTCACTGGTATTAAATACATTCATAATGTTGTGCAACCATCACTACCATCCATCTCCATAACTCTTTTCATCTTGTAAAACTAAAACTCTACACCCATTAAACAATAATTCCCTATCTCCCCCCCACCCCACACACACACACACTTCTCCACTCCTTGGCAACCACCATTCTACTTTTGGTCTCTATGAATCTGAGCGGACTCACACAGTGTTTGTCTTTTTCTGACTGGCTAATTTCACTTAGCATAACGTCCTCAAGGTTCGTTCATGTTGGATCATTACAGAATTTCCTTCCTTTTGATGGCTGAATAGTAGTCCACTATATGTATGTACCCCATTTTGCTTATCTGTTCATCCATCAGTCGACACTTGAGTTGCTTCCACATTTTGGCTATTGTGAATAACACTGCTATAAACATCTGCTGCTACAAATATCTCTTTGAGACGGGGCTTTCCATTTTTGGGGATACACCCTGAAGTGGAACTGCTGGGTCAAATGGAAATTCTAGTTTTAAATTTTTTATTTTTGATTTTGATTTTTGATTTTAATATAAGACTGGGTCTTATATAATATAATATAAAACCAGGTCTTATGTAAAATAATATAATATAATACCGGGTCTCATATTAATTTTTACTCCAAAAGATGCATTAGAGCTGATGGTCCAGCTAGGTCTTATTTTCGGGGAAACACGGTAGACATCCTAATGGGTGAATGGTGGAATCTCATTTTTACTTGACCTGCATTTCCCTAATGATTAATGATGTTGAGTATCTCTTGTATTTCTTGGCCATTTGTGTATCTTCTTTGGAGAAATGTCTATTCAAGTCCTTTGCCCATTTTTGAATCAGGTTGGTTGCTTTTTATTGTTGATTTTATGAGTTCTCTATGTATTCTGGATATTACGTTCTTATTAGATATGATTTGCAAATATTTTCCTCCCATTCTGTGGGCTGCATTTTTACTCTGTTGACAGCGTCTTTTTTTTTTTTTTTTTTTTAAATAAATTGTATTGGGGAATATTGGGAAACAGTGTTCTCTAGGGCCCATCAGCTCCAAGTCATTGTCCTTCTATCTAGTTGTGGAGGGTACAGCTCAGCTCCAAGTCCAGTCGCCATTCTCAATCTTAGTTGCAGGGGGCGCAGCCCACCATCCCATGTGGGAGTTGCACCAGCAACCTTGTTGTTGAGAGCTTGCGCTCTAATCAACTGAGCCATCCGGCCGCCCGACAGTGTCTTGTGATGCACAGAATTTTTAAAATTTTTATCAAGTCCAATTTGTCTATTTTTTCTTTTGTTACTTGTGCCTCTGTTATCATACATTACATTGATCATTTCTTCAAATATCTTTTCCTGTTTTGGCTTTTATTTCCTTCTGGGATTCTAATAAAAATATATTAATACATTTTAAGTTATCTCATAACTCATTGATATTCTTTTCTTTCCTTTTTAAATTCTTTTTTTTCTCTCTTTGTGTCACTTTAGATAGTTTCTGTTGCTATATTTTCAAGTTCACTGGCCTTTCTTTCTGTAATGTTCAATCTGTTGTTAATGCCATCCAGTGTATTTTTCATTTTATGTATTGTAGTTTTCATCTCTAGATATTTGATTTGAATCCTTTTTATATTTTCCATGTCTTTACTTAATTTTTAAACATATGGTGCATAATTATAGCAACTGTTTTAATGTCCTTCTCTGCTAGTTCTAACATCTGTGTCACTTCTTCAGTTTTGATTGATTTTTCTCCTCATTATGGGTATGGGTACAGACTTTAAATTTTTTGTTACAGAGGAGCAAAGTGCCCTCCAAAAATCACTTATCCTATCACTACGAATATATGAGAGTGTCTATGTCCCTCCCTATCCTGCCAGCACTGAATTCTGTTAATCTTTAATCTTTGCCAATCTCATAAGCTAAACCTATTTACTCCCACAGCAGATATTCATTGAGCACCAACTACAAGTCCAGTGGTGGCAATTCTGTGGTGCTCAAGCAGCCACCGTAACTGTCCTCGTGGTGCTTATAACCTCATGGTGTTAAACATGTTTTTGTTTGCATGTTCATTGATTATTAGTGATGCCGAGCATCTTTTCCAAAATTTATTGACCATTTATAGTTCTTCTTTGGTATATTGCCTACTAATGTTCACTGACCAGTTTTAGTGGAATTGTTTGGATTTTTTTATTCCTTTGAAAGAGCTATTTATTTATGAAGGAAAGTCACCCTCTTTTACTTTTTGAATAACAAAAAAATGTTTTGTAAACAAAGGCATTTCCTTTAAAATAAACTGACATTGTATATAATTTCTTGGAAGAAATGATTTACATGTTATTCAAATACTTTTTTTTACACTAAAAGTAAATAAGAACTGATTTTGGTGTAAAAACAAGGCCTTAAAGACAAACACTTTTGAACAATACAAAAATACAAAATACATATATGACTATATAAGATATATAAATACATAATAAATGCTTTCATATATATCTGACAGCAATATGTAAATGATTTGTATTCTTTAGAAATAATCAAGCAGATTCCAAATGCCATTTTACTCTCTTAATAATGAAATGGACGTCAAGGAGATGAAACAGTCCCACATTAAATATTTCTGGCAAAGCCATGCTATCTGTGTGGGAAATGCCCCATATATAAGACTGTTAATTTGTTATCTAAGATCTATTCTTTCAAAGGAGAAAATGTCAAAATCCCTATTATACGTTGACCCTTGAACAGTATGGGTTTGAACTGCATGGGTCCATTTATACGTGGATCCTTTTGGGTAAATACACAGTCTGCCCTCTGCATCTGTGGATTTCACATGCAGCGCATCAACCAACTGTGGGTTGAAGACAGCATTTTCTGCATTATTCTACGCCATTTTATAAAAGGGACTTGAGCATACATGGATTTAGGTATCCACGGACGTCCTGGAACCAATCCCCCATGAATACTGAGGGAAGACTAACTTTTTGAGGAGTCAAAAGTTATATGTGGATTTTCAACTGCGTGGGGATTCAGTGCCCCTATCTCCTGCGTTGTTCCAAGGTCAACTGTATAATGTTTGCTTCCTCTCTGAAGAGTAGCAGCAGTTCTCAAAGGCACATGCTACCTATTCACCTGGCTGTGTAGGTAAATGCTTTCTGAGAGCACCAGGAAGGATGCCCTGACAGAGGCAGAGCTTCTATAACGTGCCCAGTGTCTTTAGCATTGATGGATAACATGAGGTGGGCAGGGGGTGGAGAAACCCTGAGCAGGGCTCGACTTTACGGCCAGAGATACGACTTGTTTCTTGTCACACGGTTAAGGGGTGTGAGCCCTCAGAATATGATGGAGGAAATGTACGCCACCAGTTATGCTCTGAATGCATGAATGAATGAACCGAGCACTTTTACGCGTAATAACAGTGATGATGACAGCAGCCAGTGAAGCCCGTGAGGCCCAACCCACGGCCTGGCCCCCTGACTGACCTGTTTGGTGCAGGTGGTCTCTGGCTACCTCAAATAAGCGCAGGTGCATGTTGGTGATGGGGTTGAAGGAGCCACAGGCTAGGAGCACCACAGGGATTCGGCTCTTCATCTTGTCAGGCACATCCACACCCACTGCAGTGGCCACCCTGCCTTCACGGGAACAAAAATGCAAATCAGGGAGGTGGCACCGAGACAACTGTCCATATCAGTGTCTCAAAACCAAACACAAGGCATTATTTCTCATTTAGTAAGATGATTGAGGAGGCAATAATAACAATAACAACGTTTATGGAAGGCTCACAGTGGGCCAGGAACTGGATATCCCTGGTCTCACCAAATCCTTTCAACAACCCTGAAGAGTTACTTATATGGCTCAGGGACCTTAGCAGCTGCAGGCCAGGACTGCAACTCAGGCAGCCTGACCTCACAGGCCATGTTCTGCTTGTAAGCTCTACGCCCTCCTGGGCTCTGACGGGTCTCAGAGAAATGATTAAAATCAGGAAATTAATATTGTTACAGGACTATTATCTAATCTACAGATCTTTTCTGATTTTACCCGTGATCCTTGAGGCCTAAGCATTCTGAGAAGGCCTAACCTACCCTCTTGTCTCCACCCCCGTTGGCTTTTAGCACAGATGAGGTTGAAGGACAGCAGAAAAGAGCCTGGGCTCCAGGCTGGCAGACATGGCTCTTCTGCCTCTGAGGAGCTGCCTCCTCGAGTGGTGGTGAAGAGCCCCACTGGAGTTAGGCCTCAGTTCAACTCCTAATTCTACCTCTCACTGGCTGTGTGGTGTAGGGCAAATCACAGTCCCTCTCTGAGCTTCAGTCTCCTAACATGCAAGATGGGGATAATAGTACTTCCTTTTATAGGGTTGTTGTGAGGGTAAATGAGCTATGTATGGAAAGTGCCTGGGGCATAAGAAGTGTTTAATAAACAGTCACTGTGGCTGTGGTGACAACGATGACAATGATGAAAAACATGCTGCTGCTGCTGCTGACCATGACAAGGGAGAAGAAGGAGAAAGGAGGTGGCAGGTGCCTGTGGTTGGCAGCTTCCAAATGGCTCCCAACGATACGACCCTCCTAGCATTCATCTGTGGTCCCCTCCCCATGAGTGTGGGCGGGGCCTAGTACCTTGTTTCTGATGAGTAAATTACAGCAACAGAGTCGAATTCCGTTTCTGAGAGAAGGTTACAAAAAGACCCTGGCTTCCCTCGTCTGCTTTCTCGCTTGCTCACTCTGATGAAGTCAGCTGCCCTGTTGTGAGTTGTCTCATGGAGCAACCCATGGGGAGAGGAGCTGAAGGAGACCCCTGGCGCCAACAGCCCATGAAGAACTGAATCCTGCCAATAACCATGTGCGTGAATGTAGAAGTGGATCCTTCCTGGGCCAAGTCTTTGGATGAGACTATACCCTATGAACATCCTGATTGTAGTCCTGTAAGAGACTCTGGAGTCAGGAGCCCAGGTAAGCCCCTCTCTTCCTGACCCACAGAAATGGTGCGATCATAACTGCGTGTTGTGTGAACCTGTAAGTTGGAGGGTAATTTGTTATGCAGCAACACGTGACTAATACGGACCAACAGGAAGAATGCATTCACTTCCTCTTACTCCTCTTGCTATGGTGGCCTTGACTGTAATTCTGCATTTCCAGGGGGAACAGGGACAGTTCTGTCACTGGAACCCGGGACTCTCTTTGCATCTAAGGCAACTGTTCTGGTTCCTGCTGTCTGCTTCTCCAGGCTTGTCCCCAACCACTGCCTGCCTCATACGTTAGCAACGATGAGCTACTTGTTAGTGGTTTCTTTGTGAGCGCCTCATGGCTTCCAGCTTCAAGCTCTTGTACATGCTATTTCAGTGTCCTCCAACTGGAACAGCCCGAGCACACCCCAATCTGTTAACACCCAACTCAGGTGATCACATTATTTCTGACTTTCATCACTATTTCTGGACCGCCTGCTAGGTGACTGTTATTAGTTAGGGATGCATCTGGCTGCAAGTCCCAGAAGCCGAACCTCAACGGCTTTCACAAATAGAGGTGGTTTGTTTCCCACATGACAAAACGTCTAGAAGTTGGCACTGCTGGCATGGGATCACAGCTCTATAATGACCCGCAATTATCTCAGCTTTCCCTCATGACCATAAGCTTACTGGGGTAGCTACAGCCATCATGAATACAACCAAGGCAAGAAGGATTGAGGTGCTAGAGTAGACTGGCTGTCCCTTTTTAGTCAAGAACACAAGAGGTTTCCCAGAGCCCCCTGTAGATTTTGCTTCTGTCTCTGGCCAGAACTGGGTCACATGTCCACTCTAGCTACAAGGGAGGCTGGCAATGCAAGTTTTTAGCTCTGCAGCCTCTCCAGTGGGAATCAGCAAGAAAAACGAGTTGGGAAGAGGATTAGCTAATCCACAGTGTCCTGCCACAGAGTCGGAAATACAACTGTCAGGGAGTTCACAGTATAGAAGGCTTTTCTGACACCAAGCTTGGGTTAGATGATCTCTGATCTACCTTTAACAAATCACATACCATCCTGCTGCAAAAACCTGCTCTTGTGTCTGTCCTACTCACCAGACAGTAAGAGCAGGAGGGGTGTTTTCTTCACCTCTGTATCTCAGCTTCAAGCACAGAGCCGGGCCCAGAGTCAGGCTCAGTGAAGACTGGAAAGGGCCCTGCCCACTGGACAAAGGACCTGCATCCTGGTGGTGGGTAGGCCCAACACACCTCCTAATGTAGAGAAATTATTCTGGATCTATTGTTGAGTTACAGCGTGAAGCTAAAACACCCTCAACCTAGGTGGGCTGTGGTTACTTCCAGCTTCTTTTGAAGCAGAAGGAACACCCCCTACTGTATGAGAAAGCAGCCTGCAATCTATTGCTACTAGCTTCTTCCCAGGCACCCGGGATGATTTCATGAGATATTATTTGCAGAGTGTGCTGAGCTATTCATAAGAGCAGCCTTGTGAGGAACGTATCTGAAGAGGCTGGCTGTTTCCCACAACTATTAGGAAGCCTTTCAAAATTCTATTTCATTTTTGACAAAATATAATTCTTTTAGGGCCATTGAAACATGTAACTGCAGCATTTCAGGTAACCTGGGGTTTTGATCCATTTTCCCAAAAGTTCCCAGAAAACTGTAAATTAGAGCATTTGTTTGAATGATGGGATCAACAGCAATGGACTGCAAGGTGGGGAAGCAGAATAAATGACACTGAAGAAGTGCCTCTCTTTTCTTTCCGCGCCGTGGGCACGCAGAGCCACACTGCTCTAACAGTCACTTACCCTGTCCGAGCAGCGTCTCAGGCAGAGCAGGCAGTGAGTGCACGGTCCCAGGCTCAAGAACGAGAGCAGTGCAGCTGCATCGTTTGTATCCACTAAACCCCCTACCAAGCCCAAACCCAGAGAAATACAATGCCAGCGTGGAAAAGGACTCACTCCAGGGGTCCTCCAGGAGAATTAACCAGGCTCCAATTTGAGTGCAAGTCTCATCAGACACAAGGCCAGATGCATGCCATAAAAGTGACTCATCTGCTAATATCCTCTAATAATATCTAGCGAGATGGAGCGAGCGTGGGAGACTTTTGCTGTTGGGGAAGGTTTCTCATCAATAAGCATTTAATGGAAGTCCACAGAGTGAGCGATAATTGCTGCTGAAGGATTTAACGAGTTGAGAAAGCAGCATATGGCCTTCTTGGAATTTATCATTAAACTGGAGATGAGGCAAAGGAGATGCCACTTCTGGCCCTGGCCCCCACTCGGGTGCACCGCCTCCCACTTTACAGTCATCCAGACAGCACTTCTTCCTGCTCCTCAAATACCACGTGCGGCTTCCTTTCTCCTGGCTCCTGTCAGTGCTGTTCCCGACCACCTGAAATGCCCTCCTCACTCCTGCTGTGAAGGTTTTCTCCTTGGAGGCTTTACCCAGTGCCTCTCTCCCCCACTGTGTAATGTACCTGCTCCACATTTGATCACTTTCTTCTTTCGTCAGCCACAGAACCATCATTGATTGGGTCCCATGTCGCTCTTCCCCAAGTAGAAGATGAATTCCGACAGGGTGGTTTCTTATTCACCTGGGTCCCCTCAACTCCTGCACGGTTCCCAGCACACAGGGGCTCAGGAAAGGTGTGTGGGATGAATGAGAGAATGAGTGACTGTTGCCAACCACACAACATCCTTTTCAGACAGCCACCGTCTCTCTTTGGTTTTTTCCCCAACATTCAAGATATAAACTTCCAGAGATATAAACTGACCTTTCTGGCTTCCTAGAGGAACTTAAACCCGCCCCTCCACCCCCGAGACCCCACCTCACCTGACTCAGACCTAAATCAGATAAGGCATTCCTGCCCTGCTGTGCCATCTTCAATGCCAGGAACCCACCTACAGGGACCTACCGTCCTCCTGAACATGACACTGAGGTTTTCCCCTTGTCCTGGAAACCTGGAGGTCACCAGCGCCGCTCTGGCAAGGGACTTTGTAGATGTGATTAAATTAAGGATCTTGAAATGGGGAGATTATCCTAGGTTATCCAGATGGCCCAATTTTATGCGGAGGGTCCTAATAAGAGGGAGGCAGCAGGCTCAGACAGATATAGATGTAAGGACCGAAGCAGCGAACAGAAAGAAGATGCTATGCAGCTGGCTTTGAAGACGGAGGAAGGGGCCATGAACCAAGCAGCGCCAACGGCCTCTAGACACTGGAACTGGCAAGGAAACATTCTCCTCGAGAGCCTTCAGAGGGAACACAGCCCCGCCGACACCTTCATTTCAGACTTCTAACCTCCAGAACTGTAAAATGAAATTGGGTTGTTTGAAGGCAATAATTTGTGGTGCTTTGGCACAGCAGCCATAGGGAACTAACACACTCACGTATGGAGGGGCTGGTTCTCTGAGGTGCCTTCAGGCTAGGGCAGGAAAGGTGCAGGAATTGAGCTGGTGAGGAGGATGCTGACAGGTGTTTCAGGGCCAGGGACCAGCACTGCGAACGTGTAGGAACCACCACCAAAGGTGGGTCATGAACTAAAAGCATGTCGTTGTGGCCATGGGTGGGTGTGAGCTGACGTGTGGGTGGCCCAAGATGAGGCTGCAGAGGCTGCAAGGACCGTGCAGGCCCCCAAGGGGTCTGTGGGGGTAGATTTTATCCTATGGATAATGAGGAGCCTCTGAAGGATTTTAAACAAGGCGTGTGACTTACTCATATTTCTGTTTTGGAAAGTGTTCCCCTGATGATGGATCAGGAAGGCCCAGGATGGTTACCCCGAAGAGGTTAGGCAGTCCCCAGCTTCCTGGAGGATGGCCTTCCCTGCTGCCTACATATCACCTTAATCACCAAGTAGTGTGATGCTGGCCAATGCCCCACACGTACTAAATTCTAACTAAGCATGCGCCTCTCGGCCCATTTGTCACAGGCCGTCGCAGAGACACAGAGAGGAAAGGCGAGCCGGGAAGGTTAAGTGCCCGTCACCGCAGATGTAATGTGCGAACGCTCATCGTTTGGGAGGCAGTCAATTTACCTTTCCCTGTGGAGAGCGCTTCTAACAGGACCTGGCCCGGAAAAGCAGCTGAAAACATCCCTGTTTATTATAGACATAAAGCAGATGGCTTCGGGCAGAATGGAAATGGGTTCTACAAACATCTTTCATTACACAGACCTATTGACCGGACTCCTCATCTTAAAGAAAACAAGAGACGCAGTATGTATTTGTGGGATTGACGAGCACATTTTTCAGGACCTGGCAAAATCACTGCCATCTGTGCGAGTGTGTCAACTTCTCCAGGGCAATCAACCTTCACGTGAACTCTGGGCGCTTTTTCTTTTCAACTTTGTTGGATTCACCTGCTGTTGCTATGGGCACACCGTGCTAAGAACAAAAGCAAAGCGAGCCTTCTTTGTTGGGTGTGAGGAGCCTCTGCCAGCCACCCCTGGAGGAAAACAAACATGCCAATTAAGCCCTCACCCTAATTATGAGACTCCCAGGAAAACAGGGAGCCTGGTTCTTCAGTTTTGAGAATTTTCAAAAGATGTGAAAGAGTGCAAGGAATGGAACGAGGTCTCCTGTATCCCCACCTTCAGGAGGTGGAATCTGAGTACCAGCTGCCTGGTTTACTGAGTGACAGGCTGGGCACTGTGACAAAACTCCACATCGAGGCTGATTCTTTCCACACACCTGGGAGGGAAGGGTTTGTGCTTGCTTCCTGGTGAAGAGCCGTAATCCACTTCTCCTCAGCCTCGGTGAGACACATGGAAAACAGAGAGAAATCACAAGCCTCCCAGCGTTGTCTTGGGGGTTATCAGAATTGACCCACCTGGCACAGTACCTGGCCCATAGTTAGTTCTCCAGAAATATTAGCTCCTTTCTCTTTCTTTTCATTATGCTTAAAGCAGAATTCGCCATCCCCACATCTGCTTCCATATGCTTGTTCACCTTGTTTGAAAAAGGCCCCAGCATTTTTACATTCACCTATGATCAAAATCTAGTGGCCCTTAGGAAGCTGTCAGCCTTCTCAGTTTGGGAGATGTCACCACAGAAGAGTGCTCCCGAGGAAGGCCGCTCCCTAATCCCACTGCTGTAGTCTTCCATCTAGCACCCACCAGAAATACACAGCTCTAAGCGTCCCTTGTCCCTGGACCTGAGCTAAGAGTCGATACTGAGAAACAGAGGAACGGGTCGTTTACTGTCACTCGGGTAGAAATATCATCTTCTGGTGATGAAGAATAAATACGCCCCAAATCACAGCCGACTTGCCAACTTGGAAAAAAGAAGGTAGAAAAGTGGGTGAGAAATGCCCAGGTCTGCTATGAGGAGTGCAAAGTAGCAGACAAAATCACAAACTAACTGCCACTGTGCTCGTGCTTTAGAGGGACAGGGATAAATAAAACCTGGCCCCTGTCCTCAAGATGACGGCAATGGAGCAGGAAGAACATCTCCGGATCTCAGGCAGGACAGTCTGCTGGTAACTTACCAATATCCATTTTCCCTCCCTCTTTAGTAACAGAATCTCTGTCTTTAGCTGCACTTATTACTACATTCCTTAGTCTCTGCAGGAGGGTGAGGCAATGTGATTAAGGTTTGGCTTGTAACCTACAGGTAGAAATGTTGGGTGATACTTCCAGGAGCTCTCTTTAAAAGGAAAAGGCAGGCCCTTCTCTTCTTCTCCACTCGTGCTTTCTAGAATGTGATGGCTGGAGGTTGGCAGGTCTACTGGAACCTGAAGAGGAGAACCAAGTATAGCTTGGACAGAATAATCCAAGAGAAGGCCAGGACCCTGATGGTCCTGAAGCTGCCATACTAGCCCCATACCTCTGGGTTTCTTTTACCTCGGGGAGAAAGAATCTTTTAAACCACCATTATTTTCTATCTTTCTGTTCTATGCAGCTAAACCTAAGTCTAACTGACAGACTGCAATCTAATGAATGTTCAATGAATTAGTATATAAAAAAATGAAAAAGTGTGTAAACTTTTGGAAGTTTCTATTGCCCTCGTTAAACCTATTTTATATATGCAGACACTCAAATGGATATTGTTTGAAAGGCAAAATACACCTAAAGAAAAAAATCTACCATAACTTAATTTTTTATATGAATTTTTCATGGGAAGAAAAATCCTTACTCAGGACTCTAGAAGGCTGAAATATGCAGCAGCAAATCTGCTTTTCTGTAGATCACAAAAACCAGACTGTCCTATCTCCTTCCCCCAAAAACAGATTCATTATGGTGCACTGTCGCACTCCGCTTCGAGTGGGCATTTGCCATATGGCTTGGCAGTTTAATGGTTGTCTGATACTTGACAAAAATAAAGCACAATCGTTTTGCAAGGAGTTTGAGTTCCTAGATGGGTCTTTTCCAAATAACAGCTGTGCCTCAAAATTGAGTTACTCAATTTGCAATTTGTGGACATAATACTCAACCATTTACAAGTGAGCAAAACCTCAAATCGCTTGGGCTATTTCCAGCCTTCAGAGTTTACGGTTTTTAGCAATGGTACAAGTGCGCAGTTGTCAAGAAGCTCAAGCCATTGTCTGAACCACCAGACCTGGCAGGCAGCAGCGATGCCCTACTTAGCAGCAGACCGTGTGGAGCTGACCACAAAGCCTCAAGAGAGAAAGAAGCCTCACCCCAAAGTCCACAGACTAAATCCCCATGCCTTTCTCTCCACTCCCCACCACGTTCATGGAGATGACCCTTGTGGGGACAGAGCCTCAGAGAGCAGTTTCCAGGCTCTCGGCCTCACGTGGGGGGGTGCTGGCTCGGGTAGTAGATGGCCATCGGTTGTGGTTCGTTGGCCGTCAGCTGTAGCCAGTTAGCCACTGGCCACTAATATAACTGCTGCGGCTGCGTTGGGGAGTGGAGTCGGGAGGAGAGTCGAGGGAAGTCGAGGAGAATTGGTCGGTTGGCAGAAAGCGGACAGCAGGTCGCACGTCGTGTGAATCCAGCCTCCAGCGAGATTATAGTGGTCTGACTCCCCGACCTATGGCTCCGTGGGTGTTCCTTTTTGGCCTCACCATGTCCTGCGTTCTTGTGTGGGGAGCAGGACCAGAGGCCCCGCAGGCCGCCCCACGTGACAACGCTACATCAGGTCTTCACTTCCCCCACGACTGAGACACACCCTACTATAGAATCTCATTACTTTCTTGTATCAATTAGGACTTTTAAGAATGGCAAACAAGGTAAATGAGCTTATCTGGTTATCTTAGTTCCCCTCCCTACCCAACACAAAGCAGGGGAAGAGCATGAAATAATCAGAAGGCTATTGGCCCATTACAGAGAATAAAGGAAAAGGGAACATGAGATCTTAGGGTGGACAAGGGACAGGGCAGTGCCATGGTCTTGCCCTGGACAGGGTGGCATGGTACAGACAAGGTCCCTGCAGCTCACACCAGTGTATACTGCTGTTCCCAGAGAGAGGAAATGGATGGGGGCTGGACAGGCCCCCACCCCACTCCCAGTGATGGCGTCCATACTTGATAAGGTGAGAGAAACTCTGGAATCACCACCCCCCACCAATCTGGCCCCAATCCAATCTTTTCTCAGGATACTAAACAGATTAACCAGTTTGAAAGTTTGAGTTCAATCACCCAAACTAATGCGATAAACTATTGAGTGTTTACCTGAGCCAAACACTGTATAAAATCTGGGCCTGTATGCCAAGCCAGTGATAAAGCCTTCCGTAATTTGTCCTCCACTGGCATTTATTTGCTAGGCCACGTCCTTCATCTGGCATCCCTCACTCTCCCTCTCCTCCTTGTCTCCTGACCACCCTCTCTTCCCTACATGTGGCCCATTTCCTCACCAAGGGGAGACCACCTGCCCTTCTCTGATGTTTCCTCTCAGCCTTCCTGCTCCTTGGGCTTCTGTTCATGCCATTTCCTGGAGCTAGAAGGGTCTCTCCCACACCAACTCTGCCACGGCGCGTCCCCTGGCAGCCCACATGGAAGTCAGTGCTCCCTCCTCTGGCCTCGGAAAGGTGACAATCTGTTTATACTGTGGAACCCCCACACTTTTCTTGCCTAGTGGACTGTAAAGCCCTGAGGGCAGGGATCCCATGGGATCTAATGCAAAGTGGAAGGTAAATAGGAATATTCACATTATTCATTGGGGGACAAGGAAAAAGTGAAAAGTAGATCAAAGTGAGAGCCAGAGTGTACCAACCACTTCCCAGCAAGGCCTAAACTAAAGCAGGTATTAGTAGCCGAGGAGGAAGGATCCCCAAATCAAAACAGCAGAGCCCCAGTTTGTCCACCGTCCCACCCCCTTCTTGCCTCCAACATGGACACTTCCTGGTCTGTCCAATTTGCTTCACCCCACATGAGTCTGTCTCCCTACCTGAGGTGTCCCTTTCCTTCTGGACTTGATTTTGCTCTCGCGCCATAAATTGTGTCTGCTGCCTTGGCTGCTTCAGGATCCTCATTCCTGAGTCCCACCTCACAGGCACCCTCTTACTCCTCTGCCCAAGCCTAATCCAGGCTCCATGCCCAGGCTCCCGCTCCAGCCCAGCAGTGGGCAATGAGCCACACCCTCTACAGCCCTGGGGGGGCTTCCCTGTATGGCAGCAAAATGCAGAGCTGATCACAAAGATGGAGGGGACGGCACGGTGGCCCTTCTAGTAACCAAAGCACAAAACTGGCAGCCATCCGGTCTCTTCCCTCTCCCTTGCCTTGACAGCCTGTCAGTTCCACCTCTGCAATATCTTTATTATCCATTTCTCTCTCAGACTCCACAGTCACTGCCTTGTATCGGGGCTCATCATTTCTCAATTGGACCTGAGTGCACTCTTCACCTGTCTCCTGTCTCTAGTCTCACATGCTCCGATTCATCCTCTGCTCAGCTGCCCAGGGGTCTCTGACATGCACATCTGATTCCCTGCTCAATCCCCCGCCACCCAACCACATTCTGGACAAGGCTGAAGCTCAGTGTGGCATCCATGGCCCGTTACGCTCTGGTCCTGACTTGTTTCACAAGCTTCCCTACTTACTTTCCAAGCCCCTCCCTGTGTTGGCTCCATTAAACCGCTTTCCTTTCTATCCTACCCCTCTTGGGCTGAATATTAGGACGAGTCCTAAAATCAAATATAAAAATTCTAACAAAGAAGGCAACTGTGTTTTGCTTGCCTCATTATCCTTCACGAAGAAAAGAAAACAAGTTGCCACTGCTTATCAAGTTCCTCAACGGAGCAGGAGGATGACAGGGAGAACCCGAAATAACTGGCAAGGTGGGAATCGGGCCAGGCTCTGCAAGGAGGCAGAACCGGCCTGCGGAAGCCCAGCGAACCACAGCAGGGGCCCAGCAGGCAAGAGTCTGGCTGCTCAAGGATAGCTGTTCACTTGAGAATGTCATTGGGCACGACAGAAACAAATCCAGAGCAATCCTTTCCTATCTCATGTAATAGAATTTCCTCCAGAAATGATAAGCCAAGCAGCCCATCTTTCCCTCTTTATTGAGCTATACGCAGACTGCCATGTTCACGAGCAGATGACTGAAAGTCTGTGCAGTGATCTATGAAGTCAGAATAGACGTGAGCCAGGTGTAGGGCAGTGATTAACATTTTTAACCAAGTTCATCTAACGTATATTTCATGGTGTATATAATCGCTATTGTATTGGTCAGATAGTAGACCCAAATGGGGGACAGTTTGTAGAAACAACTTCAGTCCCTATGATTCTTCAGTAGATAAAACTTACTCCCTGAGAGGAAGGAAGAAGGGTAGGGCGCAGAGTATAAATGAATTAAATCAATCTTTCATAGCAGATTCTATGGCTATCTGATCAGGATACAATTTAGAGGTGTGCACTTAACCCCCAAAACAACTTAAACAGAGCGGCTACCGTTGGGAAGTAGGCAAGGGAGTAAGGATGGAGCTGTAACTTTTTATTAAAAGCCCTTCAGAACTAGTTAATTAAAAAAAAAAAAAAAACCATGTGCACGCATTATTTTGATTACAAAAGTTAAGTGTTTACTCTACCATATTGGAAGGCAAAGCCTTACTCTCTCTCTATTTCCTTTACCCTTGGTAACCTGGTGAAGTGGTGGGCATTTTGCTATGTTTGTAACTTTTCACTGGCTTAGAACGTGACAACAACATGCCATAGTCGGGGCTTTTGTCTGTTTGTTTGTTTTTTACTTCTTCCAATTGACTTGTTATTTTTTTGAACTCTAGCCATTCACACTGAAGCTTATTTATGAAAAGTCAGACTGGCAGACACATCATCTCTTCGGTTTCTGGGGCGGGGAGGTAGGTCTGACTATGCCCCACCTTCTGTCCGATACAAGGAGCCAACCTCTCCCCATGCTCATTCCCCTGGTTCACTGCCCTCGGACCTCTGTGCAAGAAGTATATTCTCTACCCGCCTGGACTGCACTCTCCAATCGCTGTCCTAATGTCTCTGTAATATATTAACAGGCGGTGGCCAAAGGGAGTTCTGCTGAAATAGGCAGTATTATAGTTTGGGCCATGCTGGACTAAATCCTAGAATGCCCACAGTATTGCTGAGCGATGCAGTTTAATTTATGAGCATGCAGGTCTGCTGTGAAATTGGGAAATGGAAGGAGAAGACATTAGCATTCACATGGGACGGGCAGGGCCTCGTGCAAAACTGTGAACAGGCCTTTCACAGGGAGAGCTGGGGGGGGGAGGGGCAGACACACTCTGCCAGTCATACGTGTGCTCCTGAAACTTCTCCTTATATTTCGATGCCGCCAACCTGAGAGATAGGTGCCTATGCCCTTAATGTCGCCTAACGGCCTCCACTGTTTTCAGCAGTAGAACACTGCATTCACATCTAAAACAAATGTCATCGTTTGGATGTGGTTTGATCGGCAGGAGGGAAGGCAGAACAGATGGCTTCTCAACTTCCTTCTAACTGGGGCATGCAAACTATTATACAGCTACATATTTCCAAAATAAAAAGGGGAGGCAGGCTCATTTGTAATCGAACGCGTAGCGATTGTACATGTGGTTCGTGCCACGTCATCTCCAGTTTAAGGAGCTTGTCAGCCACAGATTTTCCATCTGACCTTGACTTTCTAGTCCATTTTTTAGTGCACAGAGTAAAATAGCATCTACTTCTGCCTTCCTTATGTATGAAAATACAATCTTCCAAAGAGTTCAAAGGAAATATGAAGTGTGCCCCAGCAGTAAGTTAAAGTATATTGGAAAAGAGGCTGGAAAATCCCATTGCTGAATAATGTTCCCCAAAGATATCAGGCCCTAATTCCTTGGAACCTGTAGATGTTACCTTATTTAGAAAAAGGGTCTTTGCATGTGTGATTCAGTTAAGGATCTTGAGATGAGGAGATTACCCTGGATTACCCAGAGGGCCCTAAATGCAATCACATGTATCCTTAAAGGAGGGAGGGAAAGGGGTATTAGAGAGAGAGAGAGACAGACAGACAGACAGATGGAACCGAGAGAAATTGGGAAATGCCTCCTTGAAGACCGAAGTGATGCGGCCACAAACCAAGGAATGCCAGCAGCTACCAGAAGCCGGAAGAGGCAAGGTACAGATCTCCCCCAGAGCCTCCGAAGGGAATGGAGCCCTGCTGACACCTTGATCTTGGCCCAGTGATAATCATTTCAGACTTTTGGCTTCCAGAACTCTGAGAGAATAAATTTCTGTTGTTTTTAATGACCACTAAGTTTGTGGTAATTTGTTACAATGGCCCTAGGAAACGAATACATCCATAGAGGCGCTGGAGGAGAGAGTTTCAACTTGTACAAAATCCATCTCAAATACTCTGCAGTTCTTTTGACAGTATGCGGCAGAATTCAACTTCCTGCCTCCAGCGAGCGGGACCTGAGCGGGTTGAATGCAGGACAGTCAGGCCCATGAAGCACAGGTTAAGGAGAGCAGGCTGCCACACTCCCCGGGCCTTGGGGATAGCTCTGATCAATATCCCCTGCGGAAGCAGAGGCTGAGTGCGTGAAGAAAACATGGCTAATTCTTCAAGCAAACATCTGAACAGATAAGGAATTAACCTCCTAGCTCAGGTAGGGCTGCGTAGGTTTGTGTGTGTCGGGAGAGCACATCTTTAAACAAATGCAGTTGTAATTATTAATAAACATGGCCATATGCCTGCAAGCATATGGTACCAGGCTGTTCGCTGAAGATTTATCTATAATATTGAAAAATTTAGAGATCCAAATGTCTAGTACCAACAGGGGAATGGTTAAATCCGATATAATACTATGCAGCTATTAAAAAGGAACCTATTGCTACATATACTGACAGGAGAGGTTACTCATGAATACATGTTGGGTTAAAAAAGGCAAGTTGCAGACCATATTATGGTATTATCTCATTTTGGTTAAAAAGCTATCTATAGTATAATGTACAGAAACAATATATCATATATGCACTTGTATATGTGCATGAATCTGTTATATGGGTACATATCAAAGGGTAAATCATTACCTCTCATGAAAAGGGAAGAGTGCTGGGGGGACAGAAAGAGGAGTGGACAGATTTGAACTTCCTACTTTTTACGAATGCACTTTTTCTCTAAGTGTGTCCTCTTTTTGCAGTTTTAAGAAAGAAAAGATGAACATGCAGTAAAGACACACTATGAGAACCTTGTCTAGTAAGGGATCTGGTAAACAGTGGAGACCCTCACAAATGGTGTGCCTGACGAAAGACTGGGCAGCCAATGGTCTTTCGAGATAGGCTGCGGCCTCCTGAGGTTGGCTGTAAGCCAGCTGATGTTACAGGGCTAGAGGCAAAATCCTTGGAATTTACGCCAAGCTCCCTAGTGGTGCTGCCATGTTTTTATTTCGAAAATGAAAGAGCACAGTCAGTAGACTCACGTCCCAGGCAAGTGGGTCTTGTGTCTCCCACAGGAGAGGGGCAGGCAAGGTCACCACTCACCAACTCAGCAATTTCCACCAAAGCCACAAGACTCTGTCTTTTGAACACTTCCTCCTAAGGAATTCTACATGGGGGTGTTTCTAAAGGTTGTCTTACACCCTGGAAGGGTGGTTTTCTCATCCGGTAGGCAGACAGTTCCTCTGCTCACTACTGGGCACAGCCCTCCTTGTGTTGTGAGCTGCCAGCAGAACAGGAGGCTCTGTGCTTTGGAAAAAGACCCTCTTAGGGTCCTTCCTCCTTGGAGGACACCCTAAAGTATCCCCCAACGATGCTCCAGCACGTAGGAAGTCAGCGCTCTTGGATGAAAAGAGTCCCCCAGTTACCTGTCCACTGAAAATGCTGTTTGAGATTAATGTACAGTCAGGCTGATCAATTGTGTACCGAAAAGGTGTTCTTACAGTGAGGGAAAATATGCACTGACCTCACACTTCAATTTAGAGGCACGGAAGAGATGAATTGGAGTGTATCTTGGGACCCCAAAGCAAAGACGAGGTTTCTGGACAAGAAACTGTGAGCACCATTTCCTTTCGGATAAAAGCCGGGGCGTGCATCACTTCCATCTCCAACACATACTACATGAATGTACTGCTTTGAAGGTGAGCGGTCTCTAAACACTTCTTAAGTGATGGCTCTTAGTGAAATGACTGCTTTTTGCAGAATTGAAAGGAACCAGTCTTCTCTCTCTCCTCTAAATAATATGAAGTGTTTCTTTTTCAAAGTATGTTTCTCCAAGATTTGCTGCAAATCTTTAAAAGTCATGACATTTTATAATTCCTTATTACAAATTTCAAGAAAGATTTTCATCTCCTGTACTTTAGAGAAATTGTCACAAAAACAAAGATTGGGAGCTGGTCTTTTCCTTAAGCAGAGAGACTGCTGTAATTAGAAGGCTTATGCTTAATCCAAGTATGGAACCCTGTTGCTTTTGTTCTCCCATTTGCAGAAGGTTAACATCTGGTCCAAACCCCTCACTTTATAGTTGAGGAAAGTGAGGACCAGAGAAGTGAAGGTGCCTATCCAAGGTCACACAGGAAGGTAACGGCAGAGCTGGAGTCAGAGCTTAGGCTGAGACTTCTGTCACACTATGACAATGCCTTATAAACCAAGCTCTTTGGTTATGGAGATTTTTAAGTTTTATCCAAGGAATGCATGCATGACACTTACCCCTCGTCCTTAGGCCTAACGAGACAGGCACTCTGGGACAAACTCGGGGGGATACAGAAGATCCCTTTTGTGCAGGTAATAAATTCAGAGAAACATAAGGTTGGAAAGGACCTGGAGGGATTCTCCACTGCGTTTTCTTTCCTTGAGGCAGAAGTCACTGACATCACTCCAGGGGAGAAGTATTTATCTTATTTGTATAACCCTTCAGGGAAGATTTCGTAACTTCATTTACAAGAAGGAATACCTGATTTCTTCTCAACAGTAGGATCTGAGAAATAACCATAAAACCCAACACATAGTCTTTTACATAAAAATATATAATTTTCCTCACCCTATACCTCAGAAGTGATTATTTAAAATCGCTTCCTAACATAGTCCATGGACATTTCTACTGTAAAAGGAAAACATCCTGGAAAAATAGGAATATGGAGTTGTCATGAAACCTTAACTATAATTTTTATAAGAATTTGTTAGGAATGTAGGAAACTCACTCAGGCCTGGTTATATGAAGAACTTTGACAGAAATGATCATATTTGGAGACCTGCAGAGCATAACACCTTGAAACGTGAAAACTCCTGCGTTAGCTTCCCGCGGTATGATTTTCATCTCTAAGTTTTGTAAAAAGTCCCGTTTCTAGCAAAGCAGTTTTTATAGTAGGCCTTAGCTCGAGAACGTACATTTCTAAGTAATCTAAAGGGGGAAAAAATCCCCCAAAATGGATTAAAAACTCCACCAGTGATTCCATATATATTCATGCCAAACGATTCAAAAGCCAGAGGTTAATCTGAGAGGAGGAAGTCTGCCTAACACCCGTGATATTAAGAGAGGGAAAGCTAATAAATAACATGTGGCACTTTATCTGAAGAGGATACCGACGGCTTTGAACTGCTTCTCCATCAGTGATGATGGGATTCCAGGTTCCTGAGAATCAAGGGGTGAATCTCAAAGGCAGCTGCAGGAGTTAGGGTGGCCCAAGTCTGTGGCACAGTGCAGGCTGCCTGCGTGGGGAGATGGCAGGTCTGAGCAAGAGTGAACAGGAGAGTCTTGCCTCAGGGTCCTGGGCAAGGGTGCAAAATGGCCTTCTTTAATTTTATCCCCCGCCCCAACCATCCCCCTAATGGCCTGTGAAAGCATCTGCAGCCATGACTCAGTGCTCCTGTTCTAGACATTTCTCTTCTGTTGTTCTAAGCAAGTGGTTCCCTGAATGCCCCCCACCCATGTGTTCAGAAATCTCCCATCCACTGAAGCCCACTCCTTGGTCTGTGTCTAGCCCTCCTCTTCAGGCTCGAGAAAGATCTACCTAGGTCCTCACCTAGAACCCTGAAAGCCCAGGCTGAAGGTGATGCTGGAAGGACACCATGCCTGGAAAGACTCTCACACCCTGGGGTCTGCCCTGAGCCAGACAGCGCCCAGGCCAGGTGTGGGGTCCCTGAGGAGACTCAGTAACATCTCAGCCTGGAGGCAGGTCATAGCCGGTAGAAGAGCCACATGTGTCAGGAGCCACAATCCAATTCAGCGTACCCACAAAATGCAAGGAGGCCCAGAAATGAGGCTAAATGGCTCTGAGTGGACAAACCAAGGAAAACTGTAGCGTTAGCATTTAAGCGGGATAATATCATTACTAACCATTTACGTGGCGCTGTTGCTTTACACGTACATATTATTCCAATTGGATGCTATTATTCCCCCTTTGCAGATGAGAACATTGGGGCTCAGAGAAGTGAACTAATTTGTTCAAGCTTCCAGAACAAGGAGGAATAAGCTGGGATTTGACTCCACATCCCTGGCTTTCTCTCAAGCTGTCTCCTAAGACCTGGGCATGAAGGAGGTGACAACAGTCCTGCTCAGTTCTGTGGGCCTGTGAGCACACGCCTGGAGAGCGTCTTCACAACCTGGCTTCTCAGGTCCCCAGCCGCATACTGTTTAGGCGGAACTGCAAAATGCTCAAAACTCAATTCAATTCACTTTAATTTTGAAAGCAAAAGTGAATGGATGCCCCGCAGCCTCTTGCCCCAGGAGAGGGGATGAGGGTCCAATAACCTGCCTTCCCTTCCCTCCCTCCACAGAGGTGGCGGGCTACGGCGGAACCAAACGCAGCTCTGTTTCTTAGAGAGCAAACAGCTCTGGCTGAAACTCTGGAAGTCCAGAAGCAAATGCAAGAAGAGCAACCTGAGCTTGCTGTGCTTAACCAGGGAGATGCACGTTCACTCGAGAGAGGATTTAAAAAACATCAAAATACGAGGTGGGTTTCATGATGAGCATGTCCGCCGCTCTTATGGAAACAGTGGCGTTAAAATGTTAAAGGAACAACGTACACGGAGGAAAACACGCCCGACATTCCAGTTCAAGGAATCAATGCTTCATAAATGTCATGTGACTGGTATTATTGTGTCTACTCTATTTTACAAAAATTCTTATGCTTGGAGAAAAAGGTTCCTAAGAAGTCATTCTGCCCATAAAACGAGACTCGTTTGTTTTTTAAATTCCAATGCAAAAGACCTTACACCTCTCGAGGTGTCATCGAAAGGTAAGTGATATTGTTAAAATCCTCATAATTTAAAAAAAATCTTTAACTAAAAGATAATAGAAAACTATAAAATGCTGAGAAACTATAAAATGCTTACTCAAGTTGAAGCGATTATTTTCTGAGCAAACACATCATTTATCAGTAGTTTCCCCATTACCATTTTCCTCAATCAGAACCCTGTGAGCAGTGAAAGGCTGCATTTGAGACGCCCGAACCTTTCTCCTCCCTCCCCCTACTCCTGTGAGAGTCCTCCTTTCACCTGACCTCTCCCTCCGCTGCCTTCCTTGCCCCCACTCCCTAGAGCTCAGCACCTCCCCGTTGGTCACCTCCTGGAACTCAGCCTGCCAGGAGCAGTTTCTCCAGAAGAGTGGCACCTCATCCCACACTGTCAACGCTGTGATGGCAGGATGGGCGTGGGGGTGGGGAACCCCAGGCCTCCCTGCCCTCTCAGCACCCAAGCGCCTCCCAGGTTGGCCATCCCTCCTCTGTGTCTGAGACCCACGCGAGCGTTCCTGGCCTCCAACCTGGCACACAGAAGGTGCTTAGTAAATGCTTGATGAATAAATGATGCAGGCATCTGGCTAGAAGGCCCTCGCTTTCTGCCACTCCTTGGAGCTTTTCTCTCCACCTGGAATGTCCCGGTCCCCTCAGCTTATCCATAGAACCTGCTCCAATCTCCTGTAAGTGAGGGGAACAGCTCCAGCATCCGTCGGGGTTGGGAGTGATTCTGGCTTCCTTTATTTGCCTCCCGCCACCACCCCCTCTCAATTCACCCCTCACAGGATCCTGCACACCCCCGTCCTAGATCTCTCTCTGACCTCCCTTTCTCTCCATCCGCTCTGTAACTCTGGGCCACCTGTGTTACAGGTGCCTTTCTCGCATCTATGGGGCTAGCACATGGCCTGTCCTGCTCCCCGTTTCCCTGTCCAGCGTCTCCTTGAGCTTGCCCCGTTCTGCCCTGACGGGAGCCCCAGCTCGCTGGAAAGGCAGACAGGTGGTCCATGAGGTGCTTTTTGCCGGCTCCGGAAGTCTCAGCTCCTAGCAGGCAGTCCCCTGCCTCCCCTCAGCGGTCACTTAGGACCAGTGGCTGCAGAAGTCCTCTGAACCAACCTTGGCTGGCTGGTACAGCAGACACAAAAGATTAAAACAGGGAATCACTTAACAAATGTCTAAGGGAATTCTAGCTTTAAGTTAAACCTACAAGTAGGCGATCTGATGGAGGACGAAGGCACTGTCTTGGGAGCAAGGACTGCAGCTTTCACAGACCCCCACCTGTCAGCAACATGCCCTAGGCCAGTTTCTTCTAGCGGAGAGGGTACGTAGAGATGCATCAGAAGCAGCATGGGGCCAGCATCTGTCTTGGTTTTCTGACGGCCCTGCCTCTATCACCTCCAATCTTTTACAGCCTACTTCCTTCACCAGCACCTCAAGGAGGGGCGCGGGCCGGCAGCCACTGTCACTTTTATGAGTCTTTTCAAAGCAGTCCATTCATTCCTCATAAATCAAAACCCCTACGCTTTCTTCTTATTCTCATGATCCATCAGTTTATGGAATATTTAATAAAGTTATGGGGCTTATCAGCAAGGACAACTGGCATCAAAGCATTTGGAAACAAACGCAACCGACTGGTAGGTGTCGAACGTATGAGGTGGGGGCAGGAGAAGTCTGGCAGAGGGCTCAGCTGAGGCCTGGGGCGGGGGCGATGGGGGGAGTGGGGAATGGCTGGCGGGCGGGCCTGTGTACGACTGTACTATGCGTGGCCTGTCTTCTCCATTAGATTATGAGCTCCAGACCAGAAGGGTCTGGTCAGCTCATTGCCTTTCCGATCTCTGTGTCTATCATAGGCCTGGAACATAACCTGGGCACAGGGTATGCTGACTGGCTGGAGAAAGGAGCCTCTCCACAGACCAGCGCTACCCAGTTCCAGCAGCTCCTCTAGCAAATCCAGCTGCCAAGATACCCCCTCCTCTTCCTTCTTGGAGCCCCTCGTGGCCTGATCGCATTTCAGAGCCACACACAAGGGACCAGAGACACTCTCTAGTCCAGCCTCGTGGTTCACACGTCAGGAATGGAGAGGAGTGAAGAGACCCGGTCAGGGGTACGCAGGGCCTCGTGACCAGCCCTTCTCCTCCCACCTCCGCTCAGACTCCTCTCCTCTCGTGTCCCTAGGTCCCAGGAGCTGGTAGAGCACACAGAGTCCTGTGATGGCACAGCCCCAGGCCAAGGATGGTTCTGGAACGTCTGCACTGTACGCGAGTGTCTCACAGGTAAGACTCATTGGGCAGGAGTTTCACCTTACTCCCTTTTTTCCATGGCTTGGGGCATGAGAAGCACCCGACTAGCTGCAAAGTGAGCATTTCAGTAAGTTAAACTATAGATAAAATATAAAGTCAACTTCAAACCAGGGGGCTGATTTAATGCACCCCTACTGACCCATGAGCCCAGAACTGCCTCAGAATAAGGACAGGGAGGAGAAACACAGCGGCTGGCAGACATGCCCACTCACCAGCAGGCCAAAGAACTGGACGCGGGGTTACCGAGCAAGGGAATCAACAGAGATAAACTCACTTCCTGGGCTCACAGGTGCTTCATTACTAAGACCGACCTCCTTTTCATGCTGAAAGCGTTTGTGTGCCCTTCAACACTTCCGATAATATCACAAAAGTAAGACGCAAAGCAGTAAATATGGTGATGTCTTGCTCATGGCACAGAGGCACACAGAAATCAACAGAGGCAAAACCACGATGCCTCTCGGGCTGATTTTGCTTTTGATTTGAAAACTGGGCTGGCCTATCTCATGTTCCACCCTTTATGTCATCACAAAAATCAATAAGGACACAGAGGATCCAACTAGCCCAGGTGGCTGGGAAGGCATTATGGGACTTACTTTATCAGTGACTATGGTAACTGTGCTTTTTTTAAAAGACAAACTTTAAAATTCTTTCCAATTCCTTCACTGCCATTAATAATCCCCTCATTCAGCAAACATCAACCAACACCTACTAAGTGTCAGGCAGTAGGCCAGGAACCAGGGAGACAGACGTGGCAGCCATATGCCTGCCTGGAGGGCCCCCTGTCTGTGCTGGTGGGAAGCAAGGCAGACTGGCTAACAATGTTCACAACCCAGGGTGGTAAGAACTGGCATAAATGGAAACAGAGGGAGCCTGAGTGCACAGAGGAGGGTCCCCAGCCCAGCTGGGTGGAGCGAGGGGTGCAAAAGGGGTATGGAAAGGTTCCAGGAGGAAGTAATACAAGTTTTGGGTTTTGAAGGATGAATAGGAGTTAGGCAAGTAAATGAGTTGGGAAGAGGAAAGAGCGTTGGCAAAGCCTGAGCATGTGGGAGGCCAGGGGGCATGTCAGAGCGGCAAGAAGGGCAACAGAACAGCCACGGTTGTGAGGGGCATGACGAGGTTCTCCACAGCCAGATGCCAAGGATCTGGTGTTCTAGGCCAAGGTCGAACTTGATCCTGGTAGTGGTGGCTGGTGAGCCCCTGCAAGGTGTTGTTCCGGGGAGTGATCAATCCACAAGTGATTACCTGAGGGTCCCATGAGCAGCTGGGCAGCACTCAGGGACACCTTCCTTTAGTCACTGCTCCTGAGGCAACAGCAACTTAAAAGCCTCGTCAGCAGGCAGGTCTCCCACAAACAACTAAGCCTTCCTTTCCTTCCATATGCCCTCTCTGAGGCCACAGCTACTTTCAATTGCATTCTAATTTCAAGAAGTGATAAACATATGCTCATGTTTCCATTTACAAGTTTTTGATGATCAGCCTTGCATTGTAGCCGCAAATTGCCCATTTTCTATTAGAATTATTTTTACTTCTCTAGATGAAAAAGGAAAAGAAGCCCTTTAAATTACTAAAGTGCCCAAGCCACAGAGGGAGGGAAGAATTAAGCACGGTGCCATCATCCGCCAACGGCATTATAATAGCAAGAGTTCGCAAAATGAAACGCAAGCTTGTGGGCTGCGTTAGACCAGACCTTCTGGACAGGCGCATGCGCTCACCGCCATCGGTTCACCTAAAACAGGGCCCAGGCTGCAGCAAACCAGGGACAAGCGGGGCTGGCTGCAGAATTGCCGCTGTGAGGCCTCTTAAGAAAGGCTCCTTGACAACTGGTCTGCTTTAGGTCACAGGCTTGCACTATTGGGTCCCAACTCGTGCTTTTTCTGCTTCTAGGAGGAATTTTTTTTTTTTTTTTTTTTTTTTAGGAGGAACTTTTAAAGACAGGATAGCTGCTAACTCAGATGTATCCAAGCACCTGAAATGTTTGGTCATATTCCGGGTGGAACTCCGCAAGGATCCAGCCACGCTAACTGGCATCACGGACCCCTCTCCTCATCGAGACCCAGCGCAGGGCCATGTGTGGCTGCCTTCCTGTCCTGCTGGGGACTGGCTAGGATAGGGAGGGGGAAGAGCCTTGGGAATGGATGGGAGGCAATGAATTTAGGTCACTAACTGAAGTGAAGAGCACGCCAGCAGGCAGAGATGCATGTCTATCGGCAGCTTAATGTGCCATTTAATTTGCCTGCAACATTGATTGACAGAGTAGCAAGTAAATGGAAACCCGACTGTGGCTTTGTGGTTTCGAAGCTGCTGTGGTGGTGGTGTTTTGAAAGTGCAGCTTGGACAAGCTAAACCGTTTTATTATTAGGATGAGTGGCTCATCAAAAAACGGCACCAACCTCCAAATTCCTAACATCTTCCACGTGCAACCGTGCTCAGTCCTGAGGACAGGGGTGGATGAGGACACATGCCTGCTCTCAAGGCTCCCTCTCTAAATGGGGATCAGACCTAGGAAAAGCAAGTGGCTACTGACATTCAAAATGCCATTTGTGGTCCAAGCAAACACTATCACTGCGGCTTTGGAAGTTCTAAATAGTGTTCTCTTTTCACATTTTAAACCCTCACGGATGACAGTGATAAATCACAATCACAATACATCAATAAATACCAACAATGACAACAGCTAAGAGTTACTCAGTGTACTACGGACTCGGCACTTAGTAGGTCTACTAACTCATCTTTCGGCAGCACCTATACTGCACCTATTACTACACTGTCTTCTGTGTTATCTCCAATCTTTGCAAACACTGTACAGAGAACTATTATCATCCTGTGTCTGACAAGAACACGGCAGCACCGGGCTCTGCAGCTTGGAGGCCGTCCAGGGAAACAGAGCAAGGACGAGCTCCTGTCTGATCACCAGGCTGGGGCATTTCACCGCCACTGCCATGAAGATGCAGAAACCAGGAGGGGTCCAGACTGCCCCTCCACCCAAGCCCTGGGCTCCTTGGTATTCCCGATGGGCTCATTCACTTTGGCAGGAAACACAGATGTAATCAGCATATTAACCATGCTTTAGACATCAAACATAAATTCTTCCCTCAAGACTAAATTGTTCTCCTTCCTGGGTATCTCAAGATGCTTGCCTGAGTAAGGAACGGGAAGCGCAGGTTAATTTGCAGGTTCTCTTTCCTCTACGGCACAGGCGAGGGGTCCTCAAGTCAACAGATCTGCCGGGGTGTTTCCCGGGTGTGTGTGTGCACGCGCGCGTGCATGTGTGTGTGCCTGCAAGTGTGGGCGTGCGCGGTGGGGAGTGTGCTGAGGTTGTGTCGGGGTGTGTCGCAGGGGTGTCACACAGGAGCATGTGCCGTAGGGGGTGTTGTGGGGGCTTCTGTGGAGGGAGTCTGCCATGGAGGGGACTGATGGAGGATGGGTCTGTGGGGTGTCTCATGGGGGGTGTGCTGCGGATATGGGAGTCAAGGGTGGGTGACAGAGGGGCTATGCTGCACGGTGTGGTGGGGACCATGCAGGGCTTATTTCATGGGGCACACGCTGTGGGGCTGTATCACGGGGATAGGCCGTGGGGTACATTGTGGGGGGTTTGCTGTGAGTGTGACAGGGAGGGTGTCGTGAGGTTGTGCTGTAAAGATGTGTCATGGGTGTGCGGAGGTGCGGGGAGCCTGCAGTCCAGAGGTGCGTCAGTCTCTGGTCAGAGCTGTGGGGCACCTAGAGAGCCCCCTACCAGGCCTGAGAGGGCCGCTCTTGCTCACTGCACCTGCCTGACCCCCATGATGGTAAACTCATGCCCCCGCACCTCCACTTTTCCTCCAGCCGCATCCTTGGGGTCATGGTGCCCAGTGAGACAATGAGGCAGCATGTTCTGGAGTTAAGCTGGTGGGATGAGCCTGGAAAACCCCCTTTCTTCCTCACTCCGTCACACCCACCTTTCTGTGGTGAGGTCCAGGTGGTGTCTGCAGGTCACATCTAACATAGCTTCTGCATAACTCCTCCCAGGGCTCGCTGCCACGGCGACCCCCTGGGAAGCTCCGGGACACAGCACAGGGGACGGAAGGCTCTTTGTGCTGGCAGCGGGACCCAGCACAGTCCCCTCTCCCCGTGCAGCAGCCTCTCTCAGGGATCCCACCCGTCCACTCCTGCTCACCCCTCCGATCCTGCAGCCCATCTGTCTTCTGCAGGAGCCGTCCCTGGCAAGACCCACTGGAGTGGCAAATGCTGGAGAGCTCAGGCATGTGGGAGAAGCACTTGTTCGTTGTTTAGAATGTATATGTCATTTCCACCCCGATCTTTACTAGGAAAGATTTTCAAACATACTGCAAACTTGAAAGAATTTAAAAATGAACGCCTGGATATCCCTCACCTAGATTCTACCATTAACATTTTATTTGCTTGTTTTGTCATGTATCTATCCCTCTATCCATCCATTAATCCAGCTTATTTTTTGATGCCTTTCAAAGTAAGCTGCAGACAGCAGTGCACTTTTCCCTAAATATTTCAGTATGCATATCGCGAACTAGAGGTCAGTATTGGTTTAGCCTTCTTTTTTTCCTTTTATTTTCAACATACAACAAAATAAACAAATCTTGAGGACACCCTACCATGAATTTTGACAAATGTCTGTACCCATGTGATTCCAACCCCTATAAGACACACAACATCCCATCCCCCCAGAAAGTCCCCTTGTGTCCCTTCCCACTCCATCTCCCTGTCCCCCTTCCCTCAAGCAACCACTGTTCTAAATTTTTCCACCATAGACTATAGATTTGCCTGATTTAGAACTCTAAATAGAAATGGAATCACACAGTGTCGTCTTCTGTGTCTGGCTTTCACTCAGCCTGACGTCTGTGAGATTCACCCAGGTGGTGTGTACCTCAGTAGTTTCTTCCTTTTCGTTGCTAAGTAGTATTCCATTCTTTGCCTGTATCACAGTTTATGCAGTCTCCTATTGATTTATTCCTTTTTAAAAAGTGACGATTATCACCTATTCGAGGTTGTGTGTAATGAAGTCACTCTCTCTTGCATTCCAACCTGTTTCTTTTGTGGGGAGACGATCAGGTACGCCCACAGTTAGCACACACCTGCCTGACCCACAGTGGGGACGGACAACACAAATAGCATATTCCATCACCTGTGTGGACAAAAACAGAGGCAAGAAAAGCACAGTTCTAGAGTACAGACTCCCGAAGTATGATGAGATGCAAGAAAATTCTAGACAAGAATTTTAGTACGTTTGTTTTTACAGATATGTCCCATATCTGGCCTGCGAAACTAGTTTTCCTACACGAAGGGGATATATAGTTTTCTTTTTAAATAAATTTACTCCCATGAAAAAAATATTATTTAAAGAAATATTAGACAAATATATGCGGGGGGGGTGGTAAAGATATGGAAAAAATCATGAGATGTCTGCAGATGACTGAAGTATGGTACCTAGAGCAGCGGTCGTCAATCCTGGGTGCACATTAAAGACACCTGGGAGCTTTAAAAACACCCAAGCCTGAGTGCCATCTCCAGAGCCTCTTGTATAATTGACCGGGGTGTTATCTAGGCAGTGGTAGGTTTACAAAGCTCCCCAGACGATGTGCAGCTGAGAAAAAAAGAATGGCTTGGAAAGCACAGTTCTCTAAGGGTGGTCCCGGGCTGGCAGTATTAACACCACCTGGGCACTTGTTAGACATGCAAGTGCTCAGGCCGCACTCCAGACCTACTGTGGGGACAGAGCCAGGAGTGCAGTTTCCAGGCTCTCGGCCTCACGTGAAAAGGTGTTGGCTCAGGTAGTAAATAGCCATCAACTGTAATTGGCTGACCATCAGCTGTGGCTAGCTGGCCGTCAGCTGTAACCAGTGAGCCACTGGCCACTAATATAACTGCTGTGGCTACACTAGCAGAAAATGGGGGCAGTAAGAAGATGGTGGCTGGTAAACGTGGATTGCAGTTAGGACGGCGGGTTGCGGACAGTGAGTGTGGTTCCTGTTTCCTGTGTCTCCAACCCAGCTGCCAGCGAGAATATAGTGGTGTGACTGCCCTATCTATGGCTCCGTGGGTGTTCCTTTTTGGCCTCACCATATCCTGCGTTCTTATGTGGGGAGCGGGACCAGAGGCCCCGCAGGCCGCCCCGCACGATACCTGCTGAATCAGAAATTGGGGCTGGGGCCCAGCAATTTGGGGCTTCACAAGCTCTCCAGGTAGGTCTGATGCAGCTCAAGTTTGAGAACCACTGCTCAAGGGGCAGGCGCGACAAGCTTTACAAGCAGCTTTCATCCAGCTCTCAAGACTGAGGTCTGCACCATTGTGATTCTAAAGCAGCCAAGGTCAGCCAGCTCTGCCTGATCTAGTCCCTAAGAAGCCCGTCTCCTCCCTGGGACAGAATGGGGGCGGGGACGGGGGAAGTGGGTGGAGGCCAGGTGGTGAACAGCTGCTGACCAATTACCAAGGCAATGACACACTAGGGTCCACTGTGTCTTAACCTCAATTAATCCACAAACCAGTTAATTAGCCTCCAGAAAATCCAGTGTTGACTGTAATTTTATTTTCGCCACAATTTTTGATTATCACTGACCTCCTTCCACCCCATTACCCTTGTTAATTGAGAATTGACTATGCAGTTAAAATGAATGTTTCCTCCACTACCAGAGCTGTACCAGATTCATCTTCAAGTCCCTCGCAGCTCAAAAAATGTGATGAACCTACAGATATATTGATCTGATACAATTCATTTCATCAAGAATTTATGAAATTACCACTCAGAGGTCATCTATTATGCGTTCCTATGTCCAAAGGCTTATAGGAAAGAGAGTTTCCGTTGAAGAATAACATTGTACTTAGAGAGCTAACCCAGGACTTGGCCACGTCTGGCCTCTTGGGTCGCAGTGAGGTCTGTTTTAAAAGATGCTCAACACGGACTACAGATTTGGCAAAGTCCTTGGAAATACTGAGAAGATAAGGTAAGAACACTGGTGGCTGCTCCTCTTCACTGGCTGGCTATTGTGATAAGGAAAAATGCAAAGAAAGAGGAGGCTAACGGGAGATCAGGGAATCTGTTTACCTGTTTTAATACGAAGTTTGAAAAATGAACTTTTGAGAGATCCAAGATGGCAGAGTAGATAAACATTGTGCGTGCTTCCTTCCGTGAACACATTAAAATTACAACTAAAATTACAGAACAACCCATCTAGAGAACCATCTGAAGTCTGGCTGAAGAGAAGTTTTATAACTAAGGATATAAAGAAGCCTCGGAGAGACTGGTAGGAGGGGTGGAGACGCCAAACGTCTGGGCTGTGACAAGTTCACTCAAGTTTAGCTGCTGACAGTAGGGGTGACAGTGATAATGTTTAAGGCCCAAAGGGCAGTCAAAGACATGAGGGTGAGTGAGGGCCCGGCGGGGAGGCCGCGTCCCACCAGATCTCAGGCAGGGCTGTGTGATGGAAGAGATCATTGGGTCGGCCCTTCCCAAACTCCTGCTTCCTCATCTAGGAGGGTGCTGAGTGCTGAAGCACCAGAGCAGGACTATCGGAGCAGAAGGGGTTCCTTTGGCCACCCGACTGGGTCATCTGGTGTCTCCTACTGGCCTCCGACTAGCCCTGAAAGTCACTTCAGAGGCACTAACCTTGATTCTTCAGATACCTGCCATTAGCTACTCTCCCTTCACTGTGTTAATAATCACTGCTGCCTCCCCTCGAAGTATCTGTTACATCCCAGGAGCTTTGCTGGGTAATTTTTGGGCATTATTTCCCTGATTCCACATTTCAAGATTTTGAGAAAGGAATGATTATCTCCCTTTACAGATGTATTAGTTTGCTGTTGCTGCTATAACAAATGATCCCAAACTTAGTGGCTTAAACACACACACACGTTTTATTATCTTACAATTTTGCAGGTCAGAAGTCCAAAAGGAAGCTCACTGGACTAAAGTCAAGGTGTTAGCAAGGCTGTGTTCCTTTCTGGAGACTCTAGGGGAGAACCCATTTCTTGCCTTTTCCAGCTTCCGGCCACAATCTTTGGCTCATGTCCCCTTCCATCTTCTAAGCCAGCCATGGCTGGCCTAGTCTTTCTCACACTGCATCGTCTGACTGATTCTCCTGCCTTCCTTTTTCACTTATAAGGACCCACATGATTACATCATTCCCATCTGGATGATCCAAGATAATTTTAAGGTTAGCTGATTACCTTAGTTTTTCATTGTATACATTTATATTTATTTTTTTCTTAACTTTCTAATCATGTAAATATGTTACCTATTCTAAAAATTTTAAAAAACAAAACAGAAAGCTTCTATGGCATTTTAGGTGTTTCTCAAAGGAATAGTTAGCTGCAGGACAAGGCATTCCAGCCAACGGTTGGCCCAGGTCCCAGCTGCCAGGCTCTGAGGAAGTAAGCTTCTGAGATGGCTCCAGCCCCAGCCACCATCTGACTGTCATTGAGCGAGAGACCCAGAGCGAGCTCTACCTCGTTGGGCCTAGTCAACTCCCAGAATAATTAAAGGATTGTTTTCTTTTAAAACCCCTAAGTTTTGAGTAGTTCTTGGTTTGTGCCCTAGTCTTACACTTGATTTTCCAAGATGGAAGCTTTCTGACAAGCTTAGGACACTTTACCTATGACCCCAAGGAGGTAGCAGAAACAATGTGAAACGGACAAGTATTTAGTTCGCCCTGTGAGAAGAAGAATAGCCTAGAACAAGTGAAACATGCTGATTCTGAATGCCTATATGTGAATCCCAAGAGGCACCATTCAGCAGGCTGCTGGATACAAAGACCTGGGCTCCACAGAAGGGGTGTGATGGAGATGAGGATGCAGGAAGTGTGTATGTAAAGGTGACAAAATCATCCAGGTGGAGTGCATCAACAAGAGGAAGCCAGGGGAAGAACCCTGGGGATGTCCCACTGAAAATGTCAGGAGAGGAAAAAAGGCAGCAGGTGAAGAAATCAAAGAAGAAAACAATCAGGCAGGAAGGAGGGAAATCCAAGAAAGAAGGGTCAAGAGGTGGACATGGTCAGAGGTATCCCATGTTGCACAAAAGATACGGATGGAGAAAGCCCAGAAGATGTGGCAATGTGGAAGTCACTGCTGACTTACGGCAGTGGCAGCGTGGTCTTCCTGAGGAAGCAGGGGAAAAATTAAAATCTCAATGCATTCTCATTAATACAAATGACTTCAACCCAATAGCAAATCATTTGGGGCTCTTTGCTTTATTTTCTAAGCAACATTAGAGGAAAAAAGGAAGAAAGGAAAAGATAAAATGCACACAATTGAAAGAAAAAAGGAAGGGAGGCAAACATTGACGAATTGAATAACTACCGTCTGCATGACAGAGAGATGATTAAAAAGGCACAAGTGGTCAAACTGACTTCCTCTTGAATTCATTCTCTTTTTCTGTAGAGACTAGGAAAGAGTCTTTTGTTGACCATTCACAGCAATGCCAAGGATGGGTAAGAAGGTGTGAAAAGGCACAGTGTGTCCGTAGGCTTCCTCTGGTGAGCCGATACTGATGAATGGTAGTGGCTGCCAGGACCACCCTGGAGAGGAAGATGCAGGCGTAGGATCGGTGAGCGATGTCTGCCATGCACACGGGACTCAGGACCAGGGCCTGAACACCAGGTATCAGCCAGCTCATTCTTTACGGAACGCATGTTGAACCATAGCTTAAAGGGAAATGGCCTCATTTCTCTAAAACACTAGGCTCAGGAATCTTTTCTATACAGATTCCCAAATGCCCATAACTCAAAGCATAGGAACTTTAGCCACTAACCCTATTGAGCCTGTGACATGAATAATTTCAAATCATCTCTTGGAGTAAGGCCTTCATTTGTAATGACAAATATTCTAATAGACTTAGTAATCATAAATGTATAGAGAATGTTTCCAGACTCTGCTTCATGCCCCAAAACTTCCCAAAACTTCTGCTGTGATTCCTCCTCTGTGCATAGGAAAAAAAAAAAAAAAGCACACAAAATAGGTTGGGACCTACAAAACCATAGAGCGAATTCAGTTGAAAGGTCAGCACAGGCATCTTGTATGCCTCAATTGTGAATAGATATTTTGATGAAGAGCTTAGTAATTGGAGACGGAGTGTTTCTATATAAAGGCAGTGACTACAGAACATTCATCACAGTGCCTGCAGCCATAACTACAGAACTTTTCTCCCATCCTCTGGTATGGTGAATCCGGTATTAATAGTAAAACATGGCGCTGGAGATAAATCGTGGATTGATACAAATGACGTTAAATGCTTTCTCCTAATGAGTTTTTCTTTTAAGATCACCTCAATGTATTTGAGAAATAACAGAAAAAAAAATCAAGCTACAACAAAGGGGGAATATTGCAACAATAAAGATAAATCTTATTATACACTCAGGCCCTCTTTTAAAGTGTTGGGTCTCAAACTGCACAGCTGCAGAATACTAGCACTCGGCCACTTCAGTCAAGTATCCGTAGTCCATCCCAATGCACAGGGGAAAAAAGTACGGTACCACTTTTCTTATGTAAAGTTTTATTCCCACAGTTTTTCGTAATATTTTGGGATTGGTTACTACTTCATGTAGTCTTCAATTTACTAGAAGCAGATCTCTGATCCAGCCCAGAAGTAGGGACTTGGTTACCTTCCGTTGCCTACATTAACAGTGTTCATCGTGGCGTTTAGGGAAGAATGTCACAGCAGACCCTGCTAGTGCTATGCCCTGAGCTCTCGGGCCTCCCCATTTTAGAGAAGCCAGCTTGACTTCCACATGCCAGCATCGCCATCCCTTTGCCCTGGTGCTTCACCTGGAGACAAAAAGCTGCTGGAACTCCCCGAAGGAGCAATGCTCAGCCAATGAGGGGCAGCCATCCACCGTGTGTACACTCCAGCCCCACAAGAGGCTAACTCTGGGATGGGTGTTGTACACTGGCTGCTGGGGGCTCCCAACAGCTCTAAACCCCAGTGGTCCACACTGGGGACCTGCTCGATGGTGCGCTCCCCGGCTCATCTCCCTACCTGCTAGCGCGTCCTGCGATCTCCTCCCAAATAAACCAGGCAGACTCAAATCCTTGTCTCAAATAAAGACACACGTCATGCTTTCCCAATGCTTGGCCAATTGAGTGGATTTGAGAACTACTGTATTAGAATATGCCCTTGGCCACGCACTGGGCCATTGCCACCATCAGGCAGCAGAGGACACATGGGTACAGGGCCGACACAGGGAGAGCTGGCATTAAGGACATACAATGCAGGCTCTGAGGAATTGAAGTACCCAGGCCTGACAGGACAACAAGCCAGAGAGATGCGGGGCTGTCCCAGGCAATTGCTCACTTGGAGAGAGGGTGGGGGGGGGCTGGGGGGAGAGAGAGTTGGGGGGGCAGAGGTTGCTGAAATTTCACCAATGGGGCCCCCAAAGGTTATAAACCCCACCCCCACCCCTGAGCAACAGGTGGGGAACAAGGAGGAGAGGCTGGCAGAGGGAAATGAGGCTAGAGGGCAGGAAGGAGCAGTCGCTTCCTTCACCTTAAAAACCCTGAGAATCTGAGTCTACAGGGCCAGAGTGAGCACATCTGCAGGCCATTCAGCCAGGAGACCCAGAGTATGTCCCTCCAACAGTGACACGGAGGCAGGCAGCCAAGCCTGGCTTTAGAAATTGGTTGACTGAAAGATCTAATCAGGTGAAGGCCACAAATGCCATGCCCTTAAAACTGCAAACAGCATAAAGATCACTATTTGACTTAGCTCATTTGAGGATTTTTAAAGAAAGTTATAGGAATAATAAAACAATAAAGTTTGAAGCGTGTGGAAAAGTGATTCATAGTTCCACTGTTCAAATGCAGTTCTTATCCCCGTGGAGGCTTCCCTCGCAGACTGTGTTGCTGAACACACCTTAATGCAACGGCGTTCGCTGTTCACTGAGCGCGACACATCTTCCCACATTACTAATGTCCATGTTTTTAAATACTGCATAACATTCCATCAACCTGGTGTTCTGTAATTTGACTATCTTCCTAGACTGCATACTCAAGTCACTTCGAAGTTTTCAGCATTATAAATAACAATGCATCTTTATATAACAGCTCTTTTTTGTTTCTTAAAAAAATTATTTTCTTAAGACAGAATCCCAGAAAAAGTCAAAGGGTAGTGAGTGGCATTTCAGTAACATCTGAAACAGGCAGCTCTCCTCCTTTTATCATCTGTGGCCCTTTGATTACTTATAAAATATAGTGGCTAACAGACGCTGGCGTCCTTTTCTCACAAAAAGACATTAAGGCAAGAATGACCAAAATCATCCTAAGAGTTACATAAAAGAAGGCCAGATGGGAGAAGTAAAAAGCAAAGCAGTCTTCGATACTAAGTATAGGGTTTGTGCCATAAACACCTATTTCTGATCTTTAAAATGAACGTTTGAAAGTCAGTAATAATTTCAAGTTACACTCCTCCACACCAATTTATGTAACGGGCATTTGGTCCTAATGATCACCTGCTCACAAGAGAAACATCGAGCCTTTTATTAAAGCCTGCTCTTTACCTGGCCTGGTGTGATTCTCTTACTGACACTGACATTCGTTCTCTCCAACATGCAACTTTTGGGGACCAAATTTGGGTTCGTTTGCATAACTTGTTTTCATCATTCTCCCCCCCCTTACCCCCCCGCCAACTGCAGACCCTTGGCAGTGAGCAGACTGGCTGATACAATCCGGCTGCACCTGTTGGTCAGCCTCCCTCCACACTCTCCTCTCTTCTGAACACTGTGACTAGGGGGCAAGGACCAGAGTCAAGGCAGTAACCTCCCTGCATCCGCCTTTAATATGTTAACTCTGCTTCTTCTGCAAGTCAGTTCCCACACTCCTACCTTGGCTGTATCCTGCCTTGACAATTCATTTTATAAGAGGAAGCAAGGCGGGTGGAGGGGGGTGGGGCTGATGGGAGGGGAACGGCAGGAAGGAAGATTGGCTCTAATTTAGAACCATCCTGGGAGCTCTGAGAAGGTCCAGGTTGACTGACGGACACATTTACTCCTTAGAATGCTTTTTATAAATACCCACCACTTAACATGCACTTTCAAGAGACATAAATACTGTCACTGTGTGTCAGCCTAAAGGAAGGGTGATTTCTGCAGTCACTTGTTTTCTCCATGGCTCAGACCACATGATTACAATCCTATTAATGCTGTACCCTGAGAATGCAGCAGTCAAACCCGGCCCACCAAGAATGGCTTAAGGCCTCGTCAAGTTCCGCACAGAGATGCCAGTTCCGTTCCTTTGCTCCGGGGAAGATGGCAGCTCATTTCTCCTAATAAGGTCTACGTCTGGGACTGGTGGGGATCGCAGATGTATTTTGTGAAGAGCGCTCGCCCAACAAATAAAATAACTCTCTAATAATGTTCAGTCATGGGAAGAGAATGTTTCCTGGAGCTGTTTGGATCACATCTTATTTAAAACTGGCCGGTTAGTGGTATTTTCTCCTTGTTCTCAGTGGAACAGAAGGGGCCTAAAGGCAGGTGTGGTACCCTCTGGAGGACAGCTGGTTCCTCACGAGGGACGAGGCTGAAATGGCGTGGCTCTCCATGCGGACAGGTGGTCCTGCCCCCTGGATAACAGCAGTCAGCTTTGCCCTTCTTTCTCTCAGATGGCAGGTCACTAGCTACAACGTGATAAAAATCTATGCTGGAATCTCAGCCTGGTGCCCAGGGGCATCGAAGAAGGAGAAAACAAACAGGCTCTCAGGTAGCCCCTGTCCCTCGGAAGGGAGAGGGCTCCAGCACCCATCCCACCAGATCTACCCTCTCAGGAGCACCCAATGAGACAACACCCGAGGAGAGGCTCTGTAAACTCTTAAGGGGCAAGTAAATTGGAGCAATAGCATTATTCTCCCATTTCAAAGCCAAAGCACAATTACTTTTGGAAACATATACACATTCTTATAAAATTACCTTGGCAGCAAAACACATTGTTTACCAGAATTTATAGATAAACACTATCCAACAGTCTTCAAAGGTACATAAATAAATGAATATAAGCCTCCAACACTTCTGTTGGTGGTCAGCACACTATAGTGTATACAGATACAGAATTATGTTATACACCTGAAACTTATATGATATTAACCAATGTTACCGCCATAAAAACAACAACAAGCCATTTCTGGATACACTCCACTTACAGTAATACTGACTATATTTCTATATCTGTCCCACCTTTACACATTCTCACAGCACACCAGGCTGCTCCTTCATGGCAGTTATTGCAGTTTATAATGTGACAGTGTGTGTGTGTGTGTGTGTGTATGCGGTTAATTCTGTCTTTGTTAATAATCTGTCTCCTGATGTCTGTCGGCCGCATGCGGGTTAAAACTGTGTCATTTTGGCTCCGCATTCTAGTCGCTGGGACACTGTCTGAAGAATGTATAGAAGGAAGAAAGCAGGGAAGGAAGGAGAACAAATGAGCCAGGCACAGTTCTGGGTACCAGGAACACGTGGTCCAATAGCTGGAAGTGTTTCCAATAGCTGGGCTGGAAGTGTTTCCAGCCCAGCAGAAGAGGCAATTCCAGGAAAGGTGGAGAAGGGCATGCCTGGCGAGATGCCCACTGAGATGATGGCAAGGCAGACGCTCTAGGAATTCAGCGTTGGGGCAGCTCTGGCCACAGGCAGTGAAAGCAGGGAGGCGAGGACATGCAGATCAGAATTCCACTGGGCAGGAGGCCAGGCCCAGAGATGGCGCTCTCCGGTGGAAAGAGCAGACAGCGCTCACTTCTAGAAGGCACTGCCTACCTCATCCAAGGAACTTTAACCCCAAAACCCATCACGGAGTACCTTAGATTTCCTTGGAGCTGATTTCCCCAGATTCGCACTAGAAACAGAATGACTTTCTATTCCTAATTCCTAGACTGGCACTGTGGGTTTACGAGCAGATGAGAGACAATGATGAAAGAATCATGAGTCCACTGTGGTTTGTTAAACACCACCACGCAGAACTGCACGGCTGAAACAGTGGGGCAGGAGCTGCCATCCTGAGGCGTGCCTTGCAAAATCGGATTTGTCTGTCTTCACCAGGGAACTATGATAAATGAGCAAAAACAGACACTGGTCAGGACAAGCCACTTTATTTAAGAGCTTCGACAGTCTAAAGTGGTTTAACATAGATGCATGGAAGATTTATCTAGATGATAAAATACCTGAACTTGAAAGGCACATAAATTATAATTTTGCAGGTTTCTTTTCCTTTAAGATTTCACATAGTCAAGTGCTTTAAGTAATAAATGAAATGCACAGAAAGTTGACTTCATTTCACACTACCTGTCTGGTTAGTGTCTGCAGACAGCCATTGCTTCCGGATGGGACAGAGTTCAGAATCAACACCGCCTACCTGTATCTGTGGCCTTCTGTTCCTCACCACAGCGGAGATCATCAGGAGGATTCATAAAAATTAACAGCAGCTATTACTGACTGTGCACTAAGGACATCATCGGTATACTTATATATGAGCATGATTTAATACTCATTAACAGCCCTCTGAGTTAGCTACAATGATTCCCATTTTACAGACGTAAAAGCTGAACTTTAGAGAGTTTTTGTGACACACGTGAGGTCACACAGACACTTATCTGATTCCAAAGCTGTGGTTGTCACCACTAAGGTGCAACATAAATGAAAATACTTGGTCCTTAGCAAGTGCTCAAAAACACTAGTTCTCTTTCCCTATCTCCCTACTCCTTTCTTTTAACAGCACGCTTAAACACAGGGATGCTTGCCTTGCAGATTTATATTCATATATTCATTCATTCATTCATTCATTCATTCATTCATTCATTCATTTATTCTGGGCTCAGTACTCTGCTGGGTGCAGGACTTATAGAATTGAATTCCATGGCTCCCAGACCAGTCTCAGGCAATTACCATATAAGGGCAGGGGCAGCCCCTCATGGGACACCCATACCCAGCTGTGGGTTAGAGACACACCAAGAACAAGACAATTTTAGTTCTTTCTCAACTCCCCCCATGACTTCTGCTGTATTTCCTCTGGCTTGAGTCTTCAAGCTTTCTGACTGTGGCTGTCCAGGACGCCCTTTATCATGCAGAACACCCCTTTTCTCCTGCCAGGCTGATGCTTTCTGGTAAAACCACTGCAACAGATAACTCAACCCCCCTGCTAATCACCCCGCACAGTCCCTCAGAGCCAACCCCTCACCCCCACCTCTTACCCTCTGCCTGCCTTGTTTCACCAGTTTTTGCCCAGAATATGGAGTAATAACAATAGCAGCAGCAGCAGCAGCAGCAGTAACTTCCTACATGTCAAGCACTGCTCTGTGTATTTTAGGTACATTAACTCATTAAATCCCCATCATAACCCCCAAGGTAGGCACTATCATTATTCCTATGTTAGTTCATTGAGGGGAAGGAGGAGTTAATATTTCTTCGGCGCAAACTCTGTGCCAAGCACTGTGCTCAGCTTACACCTGAGACCAGCGTCAGTCACAGAGCTGGGAAGTATTGAGTAAGAATAGGAACCCAGGCCTACAAATGCCTCGCCTCGCGCTCTCCTCTCCAAGTCTGGGACTGCCCTGGCGGTCTGCGAGCAGAAAGACTGCCCTCTCTGCCCCATCCTCCAGCTCCCTTCTGTTAACACCTGTCCTCTGTTTTCTTACCAACACCCACCAAAGGCGCCAGACGCCTCTCTCAACTGTGCTCCCCCACTCTCTGGGCATCCCAGCCACTTTTCACGGAGCAAATCCTGAATCTACACCAACGGTGTAAACAGAGCCACGGAAAGAATTTGGATCATTCAAGCCAATGAAATACACCAAGCAGTTGACAGGTGTTTCCTGAAGCCCCAAACCCTCTCCGAAATCCCTGGAGTTTCAAGATCTGAGGGGCTCAGCAAGGGACCAGCAGGGCTGCTGCCCTCTGGGTAGATTTCTGGCCAGTTTGAGAAGGTGATGCCACCAATAAAAGGAAGGAAGGAACTGAAGCTCAGAAGAGGAAGGTGAGCCTCACGTTCTCGGGGATTCGTGGAGCTGGCAGTAATGGGTGAGGCTTTCTGGGAAACGGCTACTGAGTCAGAAGCAGAGGGTCTTTCTCAGGCCAGAGGTTCAGTCCCCCCTCCTCTGGGCTCCCAGAGCACCAGGCCCACCGGACTAGAACTCAATATACTTCACCTGGCCTGCCCCGATGAGTTCCCGGAGGGCAGGGCCCGTGTCCGATCTCTCTGAATCCTCAGAGCCAGTGCAAGGTGGGAGCCAGTTAAATGTTTCCAGAATGAATGACCAAACCAGCGTCATTTTAGAGAACAGGCTGTTTGACAGACTCTACTCAAAGAAACAGGACTCAAGGAGAGGGTAAGTGAGTTTGCTCAGAGGCAGGCACACTGTTTAGTCTACATCAACATCCTGCTCCATCCAGCTTCACCTTTACTTCACTCACTACCGACCTGAAACACTGTGAAATCCTTTACATTCAGTGTCTCAACGGTCGGTGGGCAGGCACCGTCCCGTTTTACAGAAGAAGTTAAGGAATTTGCTTCCAGCTCTGTGCAGGCCAGACACACTGACATTCCTGTCCTTAAACACTCCACATTCTCTCCCAACGAAAATGTTTGCTCTGCTGTTCTCCACCCTGGAATTTTTCCATTCACATTTAAGTTTGAGCTCCAGCATCTTGGGGACCATCGGTTAAATACTCTCCCAGCACCCTGAACTTTCTATCCTCACAGCTCTTACCCCAGTTTTAACGTTTACATTTCTGTGCGGGACTTTTCCACTAGAATGTACGCTCCATGGAGGCACATGCGCCACGTTCGTTTGCCCATCACTGTATCCCCGGCACTTAGGTCAGTGGTGGGCACCCGGTGGATCACGATAGGAATTTGTGGGATACTTGTTTGTATCTGTTAAGTGCACAAGTGCTGAAGGTGGGATCCGAACTCACATCTGCCGAGCTTGGGTCAGAGCCACAGGAGTACTGGGGTTAGGCTGGCAATTCTGAAGCAAGAATGGGCGGCGGGCAACGGTAGAGGAGACGTTCTGGGGTCGATCCGACCCGGGACCCGCCGCTGGGCTCCGCACGCCACCGCCCCCTGTCATGCCGGCGCCCAGGTTTTGGCCGGCGCTCGCGAGGGCAAAGGCGGGCTCATCAGGATCGGCCCGGCTGCGCTTACCTGCGCGACACGGGGCTCCTCAGAGGCGCTCGGCCAGCCTTGGGGGACTTCCGGGGACTGGGACATCGGCCGCGCCGAACCGCGGCTCTCGGCCTGCGAGCGGCCCTACACCCGAGGACCTCGCGGGGATAGCGCCCGGTCTGCGGCGCAAGGCCCTCCGCAGTGGGATCACCCCAGGACCAGCGCGCCTCGACCTTGCGCTGGGGGGCGGGTCTAAAGCGAACTTGACCCGGCGCTCCCCTGGCTCCCCGCTGTAGGCGGAGTCACAGGGAAATTAAGCTCTGCCCCTCGTCCCCTTCACGGGGGGCGGGCCCTAAGGAGACCGGGATCTGCGCCCCGCCCCAAGCCCCGCCCACTTGCTCCACCCCCATCCCTGCCCCGACTCACTGGCCCTTTTGTTAATGTGTTAACGTGCGTGTTTGCTTTTTATTGTCCTGTGTTTTGTATTCCGTTTTATTTCTTAGTTTATTTAATTTTACTATATTTTTAAAGCTCAAATTAAAATATATATCAAATAAGCATGGGCACTTTTTACAAAACAAAATTTTCTGATTGTTCTTGTATGAAAGCACAGGCCCCTCTCCCTTGCTCTCCCAGGCACAGCTCTTTATATCAGTTCCTCCATTTAGTTCTTGTGGTGGTCACCCTTGTAGCTAAAAAATAAGCTTACATAGCGATTTTTTGATTTATCTATTGACTTTCTGCCATGTTAGATGAGGATTTACTGTCTTACTGTGCCCCTGCCTCCCTTCTCCTGACAAATTTACACCTCTATTCTCAAGTCCTGCCCTGGTGAGCTCTGAAACCTCAACCCTAGAGTGGATAAAGGTTTTCTGGGACCTGAAGCTTATAAAATTATGGAGAGAGAGGAAAAGAAAGGCTGCTTTAGAAAGCTTTGTAGAATTAAGGTTTGCAAATGAGCATTTATTTAGAATGAGGAAAGCAACAAAATCTTGGGGTCTTGGAGATTCAGGTCTCTATCTTAGGTAATTTACTTCTGGAATTTGCTTCCCCAGTATGGCCTGGCTTCCTCTGCCCACCCAGAACCCCCCATAAATCCCAACATTCCCGGGGCGGTGGGGTGAAAGTCAAGATTCATCAGTTTCTGCCATTCAGATTTCCTAATGGGGTGAATTGGAGTGTACAAAAAAGAGAGACATCAAGGGTGATGTCAAGGATTTGTGATCGCTGCACATGTAATTCCCAGCTTTTCCTACTAACACATTCTTAGCATGGAGAGTATTTTTTATAAAGCTGGCTCTGGGCCTCTGTTGAGCCAGCAGATCCTCACAATGCTCCCATGAGGTTGGCTGGACAGGCACACGGTCACCAATTTTAGGAGGGTCCATACTTGTCACTCTTGCATCAGCACAGGGGGTTAGCACCCAATAAGTGCCCAGGTGAAGGGCTTGGTGTACCCCTTCCAACTCAGAGAGAAGAAACAGTGTCTATGAAACCCCTTCTCTCTTTAGAGAGCTCAGCCCTCCTCCTTCCTTTTGTCAACAAAAATTCACTGCCACTAATCTAATGTCAACTGGAAGCCCCATCTAGGGTGTGGAAAAAGGAGAAACTTTATTCAGGTGAACGGTTTGCAACTCCAGGAAATGCAAACTCAGGTGGAAACGGAAAGTACACTCTGTCTAGACAAAGAGGAGGCCATTTTTTCTAGAGAAAGTTCCTGCCCTGGTTCCCAATGGTCAATTTGCATGCAAATGTGGGATCTAAATTTGCAGTCTGATTAACCCAAACTACGCTGTCTGATTGGTCAGTTTTATGCATTCTGATTGGTTATTATGGAGCAACTCTGACTGGAGGTGACAGGAACTCCTTTATAAAGGTTGGCTCAGATTTCAGGAACACAGTGCAGGAGGCTGAAGGCTCAGTCTGTAGTGTTTCCCTGAAATGCAGGGTGTGTGAAAGGCCTCTGTCAGCAATGGCTGCTAGACTGGTTATGAATTTGGGTCCAGTTAACCATGAGGAGTCCTTCCTGGCAGATATATTCCTTCTTGAGGTCCATATTCTGCTCTGCTTCCCTTCTCTTCTGCTCATTCTCCTTGTCCTTCCCTTGTCCAGTTCTTGAGAATCAGGGACTTGGGAGTAACTCCAACTTAGGGTGTGACATGTGCCTCCACAAGGTGACTTTGGGCAAAGTTACTTTACATCTCCAAGCCTCATTTTCCTTTTCTGATATTGGAAGTAACAGCCTCTACTTCTTGGGGAGGATTAAATGGCTTAATATCTATGTGTACAAGGATGATTTTTTCCCATTTTTTTAAACAACTCAGAAATTTTAAATATTGGTCAAATTTATTGCTCTTTTCTTTTTATTGCTTCTGGATTGTGTATCATACTTTGACCATCCCCACTCTGAGATTTAAAAAAAAAAATCCAAGGGTAATTATCTTTGGATGTTCTCTTATTGATAACTCAGTTTGTCTCCCAGCAGAGTGGGAGGTTCATGAGAAAAGTTAGGAACATCTAAGAATCTGTGTGTAGCATGTTGGTACCACAGGTTGTATTAAAATCAAGGGCTAACTCATTCTGAGTTTGGACCTTGACCCAAGGAAGGAGAGGCTGGACACAAAGTGAGACGGACACTGGGCAATGACTTCCTCATGTGAGGGATGCTTCTTTTCCGGGAGTAGTGAAGACTGACTAAGGCTTGGTCTAGGAGGAAGCCTGGCTTCCTGGACGGAAAGTAGTGCCACCTAGTGGTGGGAGGTAGGAGCCTCACATAATAGCCACAATTTACCTAATCTAAGTGGGGGCGGGACAAGGGGTAGTGATGGAGAAATCTATTCTGGAGAGACAACTAGCTCCTAATATTTTAGAAGAGGGAATGTCTAGATGAGAGGCATGCCCTTTTCTTGAAGGCACAACGGGCTACTGGATCACGGATATAACAGGAATAATATTTATGGATCTTTCTTTTATTGGTAAGTTTCACTTCTCCTGAATTCTATCTACCATTATGGCTCAAGGAAGTGGCCACATAATACCACCTCAGGAAGGAGGAGGATTTTACATAGAGGATCCCTCAGTTTGGGACCCTCGGAAACAGATCCTGAGACAAGGATTCAAGTACAAGTAGTTTATTTGGGAGTTCAATAAAGGATAGATTTTTCCGCCACTACTATAACAAGTGACTAGAGCTTAATCTGTGGGAAAACTCTAAAAAGCAGTATAAAGCACATGCCTCAGAATTATCTCATCCAAATAAATAAATAAATAAATAAAATAAAATAAAAAAGGCTGCAAGAGGGACGTCTCTACAGGGAAAAAACTGGAACTAATAGGTTATCTCATTTTTGAAACATTTTACAAATTATTTCTAGTTATAAAAATGTGGTGATCAAATGAGATCAAGCTATAACATTATTGTGCAGCTTTCTTCTATAACCTAGTGGTGTTCTGATGAAATTCCAATAGGAACACTTTGGGTAAACTGTCTCAAGCCTAGAGGTGTGTCCTAAGGACATTCTGGAAAACTTGCTCTTGGACAGATTGTGATGGGACTGAGCTGAATCCATAACCTTGACTTCTGAGCTCTGTAAAAGGTACCTGGTGGGCTTTTAAAACGATCAAAGAAGGCAAACTTTTCAATCACTCCAAATACTTCAAAGGGTGGGTGTTTTCTTACAAGCAATGAACAAGATAATGCCAATGTCAAGTTTTTCTAATATGGCCCTTTGAAGCCTCCAGTAGAAAGCCACCTTGTCACACTGACTCCATTGGCCGTACTTACTGTTGAGTTAAAGTGATCCTTTAAAAATATGAATCAGTTCACGACACTCCCCTGCTCAAAAACCCTCAGTGACTTCTATCACAAGTAGGATAAAGTACCAAGTCGTCCCCAGCGGCCTCCGAGGCCCGGCCGAGTTCTCCCTGACAGTGTCTCTGACACTGACCATTCCTTGCCTTCAGTCTCCTTGGTTTTGTTGCTGTCCTTTGAACACATTGGGCCTGTTTGTACCCCAGAACTACTGCCTTGCTGTTCTTGCTGACTCCCAAGGTAACTTGCCTAGTTCACTAGCTTTCTAACAGACCACCCTACCTACAAAACAAACAGCAAACACTCCCAAACTACTCCATTTATATCACTCATTAGCTGTCATCAACACATATTTTTATTCATTATTTGTCTTCCTCACTAAGTGTAAGGTCCAAAAAGGACTGAGTCTTCATATATTCTGTTCCTTGATATATCCCCACATTTAGAACAGTGCCTGGCACTTAGTAGGTATTCAATAAATATTTGTTGAATGGAATGAATGGAGCCAATAAAAAGTATAAACAAAATCTGTAAATGTTCTGTCCAAAAGTATTCTAGAATGCAGACTTCCAACTAATCGAGATTGGATTCCTCTCAAATTGGGAAGCATGGTTGGAGAACAGAGAGAAAAAATAAAATAAAATGAAGTGGTTGAGATGCATTAGATAATCTGATTCATAATCACAGGTGAGTATTAGACTGAGAACTTCTACTCTTTTATATTTGACCCAATGTCTATGTTAAATATTTAAGCAAAGGTTAGCTTGAAAGGCTACATACTCATTTAAAAGTAGTAAGAAGAAAAAAGTTTCCCCTAGTCATTTTAATAATTCAGAATGGTGTTCTGTGGCTTTTGTTGGCATTTGAGGGCCCAAGCTGGTAACTGCTTACCTGAAAATAGAGGCCTTGATTAAATATTTAAGATCTCACTTATTTTCATTTTCCGCATATTTTTTATTCCTGCTTCCCACATTTTTTTTTTTTACCCATTCTTCAGCTGCACAATTCACACACTAAAGTTAATAGAAATGTTTCATGGATTATTAAATGCAGCTAAGCAATGAGCTTTTGCTAGAACATAAGGCCAAATGGACTACTTTACTGTTCTAACAGAGTCATTTTTCCTTAAAGGGATGGACTATGAATTTACAGAGGACTCTGCTCTGTATTCTGAAGTTTTGTAAGGCAGATGCATGTCTGCTGCAGAAGAGACTTTAAAGTCGAAAACAAAGACTCCCTAAAAACAGGTTTTACCCTGGTGCAGTGATGCAGTCTTAAATCAAGAACAGTTGAAATCATAGAATTGATAAGTGGACCCTTGAAATTATAGTAAGAAGACACTAAATAGTGCCTATTTGCTGATGAAAACATTGAGCTCTGGTGCCACCAGCAGCAGAGTGGGTTTTGGTTAGCATCTACATGGGCTCAATTGTCTAAGGAATTTTCCAGTAGCAGCACTCCACTGCTGTGAATTATCTTTCCTAATGGAGCTTTTATATTCTACACCTGTTGCTAAAACTATAATCCAGGCTTTGACGTTCATCTGGGCCCACTTGGTACAAAGAGGGCCTTCTGAAGGAGGTCAAAGTCATAATACATTGTTCACGATGCAAAGCACTTTAGGGAATAATCTATCATTTTTCAATGAGTTGAGAATACCCAAAGAGGTTAGATGATTTTTCTTAAGACCACATGCAGCTGGTCAGAGATGGGGCTGGAGTATCAGTCAAGATTTTGTGGTTTTTTGTTGTTGTTGTTGCTGCTGTTCCAAGCTACAGAAATAGTCTCTGCTAGCTGAGTAGAAGTGAGTTTATTGGTAGGATTGGGTCTTCAGAACTTACGGGAAAGTCGGAGATGCAGACTTAGGAAGGGACAGGAAGAAAGCAGTTCTGAAAAGCTAAAAAGTGAAAACCCGAGGAATGATCTCTTAGCAGAAATGATCTACTTCAGGGACAGATGACTGAATCCTAGCCACTTTTGTATTATTTCACAAATTCATGAGTCAAAGTCCTGGGGGAGACCCTCGGATTGGCCGAGATTAGGACCCCCTCCTCTGGCTGTCCTGAGGAAGGTGTTAGCAAACCCTTTCAACTTTGGATGTGGAGAGGAAGCCCCCCGAATTTACTCTCCCACTAAGAATCTCGTAGAGGAGAGAAGCAAATCCCCAACAGGAACCCTCAAAAGATGGTGTTAGGAGGAAGGCCGGGATGCAAGGGAGCCCCAATTTAATTGAGAGAGAGAGACTCCTGTGCAGCTGGAGGAAGCCGTAAGAAGCAAACAGGAATTTACTTGGGATTACTAAGAAGGTTTTACTTTTCGAACACAGGAGCTCCCAGTCCCTCTCCTTCCTCCTTACGGCCTGGAATGTGGATACGGACCTGGAAGCCAAGCAGCCATCTTGGATCTATGAGATGACGAGCATGAACTCCAAAATCACTTGCTACAAATGGATACGTGGATAACTAGAAGGAGCCTGATGTGCTACTTGTACATACACCACAGAGCTGTTATATCAGGTCTGGACTGCCTACCTGCAGACTTCTTATTTTGTAAGAAAATTAAAAACCTATTTGGCCGAGGCCACTATAGTTGTGTGTGAATAACATGCAGCCTCACATAATCTCATAACACAAATTGGTCCTAGAATTGTGGTCTCTTGATTCCCTATACGACACCATTCCTGTTCCACTTATACACGATTACGGCCTTCAAGGACCTTATGACTGAATTGAGGTTAAAATAATACCCTGAAGCAAGTAGAGAGCAAGAACCTGTGATGTATAGTGCGTTTTGAGCAGTAAGGAACAGATGACAATGGCAAAGACCGAGTTCAAAGGCCAGCCTTTCTGCCCAGACCTCCTCCCATCCTCCAGCCCCTGGGCTCTTCCTGTCATGGCCATTCTCCTGGCATCTTCACCTTCACCTCTTCTCTGCTTCCTCCTCAAGTCTATCCTATCTTAAAAACAATTCTTCCTTTACCCCGCGGCCTCTCTAACAACCAATCTCTCACCTTCTCACCCAAACTTCTCCAAGGCGTGGTCTGTCCACACTTCTGTTTCTGTTCCCCCCTCAACCTGGAGCATCTACGTAGCTTCTGCCCCGTCCTCCACACGGACCCTTCTCTGCTGATTGCTAATTCCTGTGCGGAAATCTTTGTCCTCACGTGACTGGCCCTGTGTGCTGCCTTAGGCAATGCTGGCCACTGCCTTTGTAGAAAGTTCTCCCTCCTTGGCTCTGTGACTGCACATCCTCCTCCTTTTCTTCTTACCTCTTGGAGGGTGCCAACTGTCGTGCTGGGCCTATTAATCAGGGCAGCAGGCCATACCCTCGCTGATGGGAGGATACTGTAACTCTCCCTGGAAACTGAACTGTGGGTAGAGACACTCAGACAGTAAAAGTGGTAGTGCCTGGAGGGATTGTTGAAGAGCTCCTGGCACACAGGGCCCCAGAGCTGCCAAGTTTCTGTCTGCTCCCTGCATGGTTCCTCAGCTCCCAAGTGACCTCCCTGAAAATCTTCTTTTATATTAGCTGGAGTCAGCTTCTGTTGCTGGTGCCCCAAGAGGCCTGAGAGATACCTTGGGCTATGCTCAGATCTCTAAATACATGTGTGCAGGGCAGGTTGTGGCCCGGGTTGGCACCGTGTCCTCAGAGAGCACAGTCTTCAAGGCTCAGATCAAATATCACCTCCTTCTCCATGCAGCCCTCCCTGACGCACGTCATTGAAGTCACACATGTTGGTATTTCCACTTTACTGCCTCAGCAAGAACCTGACCTCCAATGGTCCCTTAGGGTCTGCAGCAATCAATGGCCCTTTCAGAGTCAGCTCTAATGCTTACAGTCAGAGTAGTCTGTCCAGTCCTGTAAGCCCGACTGGTCTGTTGGACCAGAGGGCTGAGTACTGCTCTTCCCCACTATCCTAGTGTCTCCTAAATGACACCATCCTGCCTCAGGTGAGAACTTTAGAAAGAGATGATGGACTCCTTACAGCAAAATCAGCCCTGGACTTTGATCTGTCTTCTGAGAAGAAGCTGGCAAGACACATTGCTTGGTCTCAGATCACAGGACTTTTGGTGTGAGAATGGCGCATTCATTCTTTTCTCCCTCCCGTGTTTCCTCCTGCCCTTCTGTTACTGTTTGTTTATCCACGAAGCAGATATGAGATGGAAGTAAAGGTGAAAAAGATTTACAGGGACGAGAAGTTGCAGGACAGGACAGGGGGAGCTGACAGACCATAATATAGACTGATAGTCTTTGCCAGCCCATGGTGCTCTGGAGCTCAGATTGCCCACTAGAGAAGCCCTGTGTTGGGTAGAAATGGCTGTACCCCACTTTGCTTAGTCATTGGCTGGGGTCTACCTTGAGAATAGGTCGACCTTGGCTTGAAAACTGGGGCAGACTCTGAAAAAGATAGCAGCTGGAGGCTGTCAGGAAGCCATGCCCCTTCCACTTGGGAAATAAGCCTTTTCTGGAGGCACAGCAGTGCATTTCCATGTCTGCTACACTTTCTATCAGCCAGTATTTATCTGTCCTCCAGGAGCTCATGGAGTGGCCTAGGTCCCCACACAGTTCATGATTCTGAGCCAGTTTCTGGCAGTGAGCCGTGGTTAGGGTTGTACCTGTAGCAAGGGAGATTCTAAAATAATAGCTAGAACTGAGAACTATACCCCTGTGTTTTTAAGTGCCCTAGTAGCAAAAGCCCAGCTATGAATCTTGGCTCTGTGTCCTTCCCTCTCCTGCTGGCACTGCCCTGTCCCCTTGCCCACACTTCCTCTGTATGCTGCTCAGGCTCCTAGTATCTGGAACAGAAACTCAGTGGTCTCACTGGCTGAATGAGCAAAGGAATGAGTGAATTATGGAAGCAGTGACGGAAAGAATGATGGCCCAGTTGAAAGAAGGCAAGAATGATGAAATGGCCTGCGAAAAGAACAAACTGAGTAAAGATACTTCAGCAACAGAACTGCCAGTTGAGTCACTTAGGGAAGAGATGACGTTGTCCACCCTCCAGGGATTCTTTGAAAAATCACTTGATAGCTTCATCCAGTGGCAGAAACAGTGTCTGCTTTTTCTCCTGCCTATTTCCCAGTGATGACAGCTAGTCTTTTGGCTCTAAGCCTTTAGCTTTTTGGTTTAGTTGCCATTCTTCCCTCGAAGGCAGCTTTGCTAAAGGCACACAGAGTGCAGATTTTCTGTGAAGGCTGCGTGCCTCTATGGATCTCAGACCAAAGGTGGTAATTGACTTCACAGCCCCAGCCTTCCTTCCGTGGGGCTTTATTGCTTCATGCTTCATTCAAATGGCACCTGAGCCTCGAGCCTCCATTTCTGGCTGCAGTCGGTTTGAGCTCAGTTGGCCCTCGAGGGGAGGCGAACAGGCTGAGTGCTCCCTTCCATGTGGTTCTCTAATGACTGACAGCCACGCACTAATTGGCCTGCCTCTCCTTGGGCAGTTACACAGCCTGTAATTGGGACTGACTCTGACAGCCTGCCCTATCAGGATAGAGTGCTGCAGAAATATACCCTAGAGGAGGGTATAATTTTCCCAAGATCAGTTTCAGCAAAGACAAGTGCAACTTCACACTAATGCTTTAGTCAAGGCTCCCCCTATTTTTCCTTCCAAGAGGAGGAGGTATGAAACATATTAGTAACTGCTTATGCATTTGCAGCTGCCATATATCGAGTCAGTCAGCTTAGGCTAAGTTATGCTGTGGTGACAAACCACTCCCACATCTCCGTGGCTTACAGAAACAAAGACCTATTTTTCTCTCAGGCCACATGTCCATCATGGGTCAACGACAGCTCTTCTCCAATCCGTGTTTTCACGTTGACCTTCTTGGGAACATTGGCTTGTGGCAGAGGAGAGAGAGACACGGAGAACCATAAGCTATAGAAGTGACATGTCTTCTCATCCATGGTTTATTAACCCAAGCGAATCAGATGTCACTTCCAAGTTCAACAGGCTCAGGATACATAGCCCTCCCACAGGTTAGAGGCCTAATGTCAAGAGGTAGGACAGTAAAATTCTCCCCCGGGGAAGGCTAATTTTGTGAATCATATTGCGCAGAACCTCTTGCATTTACAGTGAGGAGTCCACTGAGGCAATTTGGATGAACAGTTAAGCTCTCAGGTGTGTAAAAGCTCTGTCTCTACAGGTAAAGTAGAGACTGGGCCTCTACAAGCAGCAGGATTTAGTGGCTGAGGTCTCGGTTGATTTCCACTTCTGCTCGTGTGACCTTGAGCTTATTGCTTGAACTTTCTGAACCTCTAAATGGGCATATTAATGCCTATCTATTAAGGTATTGTTGTGAAGATTAAATCAGAGATCCAGCAGGTGCATAATAGGATGGAGATTTTACAATGATAAAGTAGTTCATGCTTGCCTTGGACAATTTGGAAAATTCAGAAAAATAGGAAAAAATTGATCACACTAAAGCATTTCTTGACACCCAAAGACAGCCAGTGTTAAAATTTTGGCACATTTCCGTCAAGAGATGAAAGCATGCTATTTTTAAAGCTACAGCTGCTTCTGCATTTGGGTGGAAGGACAAAGAAGACATTTGCTGGGGAAGACACCTTAATGGGCTGATTAGTGCCCCTCCCTTGCTCTCCTCGGCTAGCCTGGATGGGAAACATTGAAAGAATTCTGTCCACACTAATCAAACAGAAGTTTGAAAGCAGAGAGGAAGGGAGATTCCATTGTTGCGGCTCTGGAAGTTGGAAAAGAAAGAACACAGTGGGCAGCCTAAGATAGTATCGGAGATAGATACACATAGGGAGAAAGTGAGGAATACCCAGAGAGAGGTAAAGACGAGGAGGGATGGAATGAAGAGCAGGGGACATGGAAAGACACAGAGAGGGGCGTGCAAATGGGAGCCGGAGAACAGGAACACTCACATGTAGACCGTGAAACGCAGTGACACCAGCATCAGCCTCCCTTTTCAGTGACGAGAGAGAAGCCAGGTCGATTTTGCTTGGGACACAGATGCTCAGGGTCCCTCAGAGACTGGAGCCTGATTTCTAGCTCTCAATGTTTTCCTGCCCTCTGCTGCAGCTCACCTCCCCCTAACTATCCTCAAACCTTGAGGGTAAACGTCTGTTTCACAAAACAGATGCTGCTGGTACCTTCGAGAATGCAGGAAGGGTCCTTGTCCTGAGAAGGATAAAGTGGAGCTGTGCTGAGAGCTTTCCAGGGGATTGATAACGGAGCCAAGAGAGGGTTTGGAATGAGACCTGAGGGGCAACCCCTAGAAAAATGAAATCCCCTTTCTTGGGGGGATCCTTGAAATTCCAAGGAAGAGGTGTTAGATTCCTGCATTTCTGTGAGATTTAGCTTTCAGTTATATTTAGGTATTAAAATCTGTGAATTGATATGTATTAACTATCAAATATAATCAAATATCATAATGATAGCTATATATTGATATATACCGGGGGGACCAAAAACATGTCTACAACTGGACACTTGGGTCAACGTTGCTCTAGCAGTAGTTCGCCGTCATCAGAAGTGTCTGGACGCCGATGGTAACCACTTTGAGCACCTCTTGTAACTGCAGAAGTCAAACGTGACTTGTATTCATATTTTCTTATTGGTATATATTGAGTATTACAATTTCAATATAGTTTTCCTTTCTTAAAATTGCATATACATTTTTTGGCACCGTGTGTGTGTGTGTGTGTGTGTGTGTGTGCGCGCGTGCATTTATCATACTGTCCACATGTTGTATATGCTGCTTTTCCTCCCAAGCGGTATATTTCAAACATTCTCCCATGTCATTAAAAACTCTCCATAAACATCTTTTTAGGGCATTTGCTGTTTAATAGCCATTGTGTTGCCCTTCCTCTGCTCCCCCTCCCCAGACCTCCTTCCTGCTCCTGCCACCCACTCACTTTGTTTTATGAATTCTTCTGGGCCTCTGACAAGGTCCTTGGTAGGCTCAATTATGGAAAACATGGCCTGAGCCACAAGATGACTGATTACCGTGTCGCTCCCGCCCATTACGAGAGCCATCACGAAGATACTTGCATAGCGGGGGCACACTTTTGTTACTCGCCATTGTGGTTAACGAAAAGGTGCAATTGGAGCCTATGAGCACAACATGTAGGCAACTCCGTAATTAGCCCTTTGGAAGGGGAAGGATCCACTTTAAAACAAAAGAAAAGAGCTTTACTCCCACCATGGAATGGCTGCAATTTCCCAGCTAATGCCGAACCTGCAGTATTTCTGTAATTATGTCCCCTAGGTCTTCTATTCACTGTAATTTCTTCCTTTCTTTTTTCTCTCTTTTCCCTCTTTCTTTCTTTTTTGACTCCTAAGCAAATTCCCTTTTGTACAAAGAAGGCTAAATAACATTATTTGCAAACAGGAGGAAAAAGCTCTTACATGATGAGTGCATTTTGTTTTGAAAAGTAAAAAAATAAAAGGGAGGCAAATAATTAAGTTTCTATTCTAGTAGAGCTGTGCTGTCTAAAATTTGGCCAAACCTATGCATGTAAGACTTGGTCTTTCTTGAAAGCGCAGGTGGCCTGAACAAGGAAAGATGATTTCCTGGGAGGTGACTGAGAGCTGTGGCAAATCACAGGCAGGATGAGGCAACAAGGATGGTGGAGCCAGACACCCTGGTCTCCTCCCTGGACCAGACCTTGAGACTAACACCTCACCTCTGTGTGCCTCGGTTTCCTCACCTGTAAAATGCATGAAAACCCCTGCCTTATTGGCCTGTTGTAAGCATATGAAAATGCTGAGCCCAGGGCCTGAATCATGGCCAGGGCTCAACAATACTAATTATTCCTTCTACCCGACGGCCATTAAATAAATGAACGTTTAGCACAGAGAGAGTTAACCTGAGCTGACAATGATTCATTGGCTTCAGAAGACTTCAGGCTCCGGAAGTCTAGAAGACCGCCAAAGTGAGAAATCTTCAGATTGTTTTCAAAGCAGCACTTTGAGGAGTTTTGTAGCAAACGACCTTGCAAGACAGGTGCTGTTTTCCTGTTTTACACTTGAGGAGACAGAGACTCAACAACTTGCTCAAGGCCACCCAGCTTGTAAGCGGCAGAGCTGAGACTTACCTCCCATTCTGATTCCTGAGCCTACGTTCTTTCTCTGCACCTGTGCTCAGATCCTGTCCTGGTTCCACTGTGTATTCATTTTTTCATCTGCAAAATGGGCATGCTGCTTGTCAAAGTGGTCAAGGGCTGACCTTTGTTGTCAGACAGGCCAGGATTCAAGCTCCAGACGTCCCCTCTCCTAGCTGTGTAACATCAGGCCAGGAACTTCACGTTCCTGAACTGCATCTGTAAAATAAGAACCCTGCTGTGAACTGTCTCAGAGATGCTGAGTGTTTGGAAAGCAAGTGTGTGCAGTGCCTGGCATCTTGTAAGCATCCAGGGAGATCATAGCTTTGATGATCTCTCCTCCTATGTTTTTGTGAAGATTCACTGATGTCACAGACATGAAGTCTTTATAATTTGCGACGTCTAGATCCATATTGGCCCTTACTACACATTTTCTTTCACTAAGTTTCATACTCCTGATTATAATGGCTATGGGACCCGTGTCATCTTGTGCGAGAAAACCATCCTTATTCCTCTTAATGCTCTCAGCTCTGAACTATCCCCAGAACTGAGGAGACAGTTACGGTATGAAAATGTTTGCATGAGGCTCAGCAGCCAGTGCAGAGGCTTAAGCAGCAGTCCCCCTTCCTGATTAGTTCCACTGCGGATCCTAGTGAAACAGAGCCCCCTGTCTGTCAGCACAGACAGCACTGAGACCTGTCAGGGGCCAGGGGGAGAGGGAGGGTGAGTGGCCGGTCTGCGATTGAAAATTCACTGAGGATCATCAGCAAACAAAGCGTGCCCTTTGAGAAGACTAACAATTGACTGCAGTGTCAATTTACTATGCAAGCCTGGGAATCTGTGCCCTGATCTGGACTTAGAGAAATCAGTGTCTGTCGGATCTGAGATTCAGACCAGGTAAAGCTGGAAAGGAGGTGTATGCCAGACCCCTGGAGGCCAGGGTTCCCCTCCATCTCTTTCCTTCCTTCCTTCTTTCCTTCCTTCCTTCCTTCCTTCCTTCCTTCCTTCCTTCCTTCCTTCCTTCCTTCCTTCCTTCCTTCCTTCTTTTTTTCCTTCCTTCTCCCTACAAATAATTCTTGAGTCCCAGTTAAGTCAGATTGTGATCTAGACTCTGAGCTAAAGAATGAATCTGACCCAGCTCTTGCCTCAAGCAGTACAGAAAAGTAAAGGACAATGACACTCATTGATCAGCCATGATAGAGGTTAGCACAGGTGCTATGGGAGCTCAGCCTCGATGGTGATGTGTGTGGAGGGATGTCTATGGAAGCCTTCCAGAAGAAGTGGCATCTGAGCTGAGATTTGAGGTGTGTTGAACAGATGGGGGTGGGTCTGAGAAGAGCCTAGGCAATGATACAGTGACACTTGGGGGATACAAATAATTTGGCATGGGTGGACAGTGGAGTGGCAGAAGAGGGAGAGCAAGAATGGAAAAGGTGAGGCCAGAGAGGCAGGCTGGGGCTGAGGCTGGGCAGGAAGCATCCTTGAAGCCAGGCTGTAGTGAGAAGAATGAGTCAGTTAGATCCAGGACATGTCTGATGACCTTCCATCCTAATTCTGCCATTTATCAGTTGTGTAGCTGTAGGCCAGTTTCTCACCTATGTAAATGAAAATTCTAACAACAACCTCTTAGGGGTAAACCTCTAAGCCAGTATTTGGCCCATTTGAGCACTCAGCAAATTATACCTTATTCTTTCCCCCAAATGTGGAATTGGAGAGAATGTGGGACAGGAAACCAGGCAGACCAGTGTCTGGCCGGTAACGTTTCTCTGTCTGGTGGAATAATCTACTGCCAAGCCCTTTGAAACTCATACTGTAGTTCGAACCATAGACTCTGTAGCCGCTCAGTTATCTCCAGGTAAATGGTGTGGCGTTTTCGGAAGGTCTCCTGGGGAGATGAAGGGGGAAGTTACATTACACATCTTAGCAAACATTTGTAAATACCCTCTTTAAAAAAATTCCTTTCCCAGCTGTTCTTCTCCCCCACCCCCATTAAATCTCCACTCCTTCCGCCTATTCTTCTTTCCTACCCCAGGGACCCCATGGTGTACAACGGCAGGGGCTGCTCTTCACATTGTAGGAACTCTTCATATCATGGCCTATGTGTCTGGTGTCCCTTGCTCCCTGTGAGGCTGCACTTGGTGACCCTGCTACACCCTCTTCAAAAACCCAACACTTAGCACACTTAGCACACCGTCCCCAGCAGACCAAAGCCATGTCAGAACACGTTTCCTGCCCCAAACCTTGGCCTTCCACCATCCCACCGCAACACTTCTCCAAAGTGACCGTTCACGAGGGTGACTGTACACCTGTGTGAGTGCGACCCTCTGCAAGGTAACAGGATGCTGAGAGGCAGGCTTAGAGCCTCCATTTTACATAGGAGCAAATTAAGGTCTAAGAGCTGAGTTCACCACCGAGTTCACACAGTTACCGAGAGGCTCAGCTGCCAATCCCTCTCCCCAGGCCCGCTCTCTGCACCACTGCACAATATTTACCTTTCTATTCTATTTGGATTGTGGGAGGGAAAGACGATGCTTTCTATTTGTATTGTCTTTCTTGAAGGTTTATCACAATGCGGTGCACATACTAGAGACGGAGTGAAGGAATTCATGGCAAAAAAGATGAAAAGCCTTTAGATCACCAACGACACAATCACGGGGCGTGCTCCTATTCCATGCAAGGCAGTTAATGCAGCGATTTAGTTCATAGCCTATGGTGCCAGCCGTCCTGTGTCCCAAGCCCAGCTCCATCACTGGCTATGTGAAATTGAGCAAGTTGTTAACCTCTCTGTGCCTCAGTGTCCACGTCTGTAATTTTGAGATAGTTACTTTATATGATTTTTGTGATTAAATAATTTCAGAGGTTTGAACATTTAGAACAGAGCCTGCATTTTAGGAAGTGCCATGTAAGTTTAGGTTGTTAGTATGGCTAAAAATATTGGGCGCTCACTCTCCAGCTTGACTCTTTCTGGAGAAGAATAATAAAGGGAACAGTAGCTAGATTCCGTTCATTCAAGACGCTTGGAGGCCTGGGCAAAGGTTTTGAGGGTGTTTTAACACCTTTGCTGATTAGTGAAAAAAAGAATTGATCAGTAGGCCAAACTTTTCTAGTCTTGGCCCAGGTGCAAATTCTATTATAACTGCAGTTTCAATCATAAACTCTGGCTGCCCCAGGGAGCACGCGTGACTCTCAGCACCTGGCCCCTGGGCCCATGCTACTTTGCATGCCTGCATTCAAGTCAAGAAAATAGACTAAGTCAAGCAATGAGCATGGAAGAGAAAGTCAGGACATTTTTTTTCCTCCCTGCATCTCACAGAAGAATAGAGTCCCTTAATGGAATAAATGAAGTTGCTCATCCATTACTTTAGAACTACTAACATTAAAAAGTAGATCCCACGTCCCCGAGCCGTGGACATTCCTTTGACAAACTCAAGCTACAACAGGAAGGCGATTTTGACATTTAAAGCGGTAGCTGGAATTTTTAAATAAATGGATACTTTTATGAAACAATACACTAAACTATCAAATCACACGCCCAGCTTCTACAAAACGACGGAAAGAGATAGTTTCCCTGTGTCCCCATTTCCCCCCTTCTAGAATACTATTTCATGGCTGGGCAGAGGCAGCTGGGCCTTCTCCTGCTGGAGAGCAGTTCCACTCTAGCCAGTCCTCTGCTTCTGGTACGAAAATAGCCAAGGTAATTGCAAGGGGTAAGAAGAATTCTTCCCCTCCTTCCTCTAAATCTGTGGCATTCATACCCATGGCCTAGGCACAGAGCTGGTCCTTAAGCAGAGCACCCTGCAGGATGATGTGCCCAGTTCACCACAAAATTATGCACCATTTATGCTGTTTACGGTGCTGCTCAAATTCATAAATCCAAACCAATAAGGGCAAGGTGGGAATTTCTTTGAGAGAGAGCAGGGATTTTCCTTTCCTAGACAGAGAAGTCAAGACATATGCATTTGCTAATACCTGCTTCCCCAGCCAGCCCATCTCAGCCCGATTTCCAACTGGGTAGCTCCCTGGCCTTAATGAGCTGTAAGGGCGTTCATTTTTGTTAATTTTGCGGCTGACAATTTCTTCTCTGGTTTAAGCCGCCTGCAGACGGTGATTTGTTGGTTCTCATTAGAAGGGAAAAGGTGTAGTCCTGCACTCCGTGGCTCTCATAAATCACATTTCCAGGTGGCTTTAGCATGCTAGAACATTTGTGAGCCAGGGCCTGACATGAATAATCCCAAGGATAAGACACCGTGTCCGCAGCAGCGCTTCAAGCACTTCTACGATCCCGTCTGTGATGCTCCGAACATTCGTGCTGAGGCACAGACAAAGGTGAATTAGTTCCAGACAAAAATGCATCACTGCTCTATTGAATAGTCAATTATTAAACACATAATGGAATCTGTGGTTAGCAAGGCATGCTAAAGATGTGCCATGTTTGCACAATTTCTAACAGCAAAGGAAGGCTGGCTTGTATTTTACAAAAATGAAACAATTCAGTGGTATTTCAGGTAAACTTGGAAACACACATCGTTCCTGTTCCTCCGAGGTAAGCGTGGAATTCCTGTTTGTCATTCACATTTTCTTCCGTTTCTCCCTTTAGTTAAACCTTGTGGCAGTCAACTCTTGAAACTCATCAGTCAGAAATTCTGGAGGGGATGAATAGGAGGGGATTGTCCAAATTGTCCAAAGCGGTACACTGTCCAATAGTCTTTATATCTTTGGTTTGTTTCAGCCTTTATTCAACTTACGTGTGAATGTGGAGCTGTGTTTTGAAATTCATAGGACTTCAAGCAAAAAGTGCATCATGCAGATTGCCTTCTTCCCCTGTATCCTGGCCTCAAATTCTCAAATGAATGCAAAGCACGAGCTAAGAGGCATTATTCTCTTCAATCTAGGCTGCCTTCCACGATGCCTGAAGTCATCCTGGGTTGCAAGAGGCTATTCAGTGGTTTGGATTCAGAGCATTGCCCTTGCAGCCCGAGAGCAACAGTTAAGAATAAGACCAGGCACAGGTGCTTCCTTTAAAACTATCCGGAGTCAATGGGTGCCAAGTGCTCTATGTTCTGCTACTAGCTTTGTGTCTTTGAGCAAACAACCGCCCCTCTCCGGTTTTACTCATTTATAAAATGGGTGGGATGAATTTTTTTTAAATGATGATTAAAAAAATATCTTCGCTTGTTCATACACGCATTGAAATCAGATGCCAAATTTTGGGTGCATCTATGGTTTATTGAATAGTCTTAACTTGGGTTATAAACATGAGATGATTTCACCTTTATCTAATCATTGCCTTCAGTTGGGTCTGTTGACTCTTTTGTATCCTTAGCAGCATCTTGGGCAGATTCCATCCGTTTTACGTCACTTTCACTTATTAGAATTTGAGTCCAGTTTAAAGTTTCAACCTGAAATGCCATTTAGATCACCTTTCCTCTCCTACCCCAGTAAAGACTTTACCCATGTGCTAAGGCCTGGATATTTGTGTATGCTAAAAGTCAGATGTTGAAATCCTAACTCTCAGAGGGGATGGCATTAGTAGGGAGGCCCTTTGGGAGGTGTTTAGGTCATAAGGGTGGAGCCCTCATAACAGAATTAGTGCCTTATACAAGGAGACTCACAGAGCTCTCTCTCCCTTCCCACCATGCGTGGAGATGCAGCAAGAAGTCTGTTCCCCAGAAGAGGGCTCTTACCTCACCATTCTGCACCCTGACCTTGAACTCTCAGCTCCCAGATCTGTGAGGAAGACATTGCTGTTGAGAATAAGCCACCCAGTCTGTGGCCTTATTTTGTTATAGCAGCCCTCACAGACTAAGACTCCGTGATTCTCGGGACTTGTAGAAGGGAGGGTGGTATGGTTCACTCTCCTGCACTTTAGAGTTCAGGGGATGGAGTTTGCTTTTCATGCACTTGCTCTCCTCCATCTCTTGGGTCCAAGGCTGAGGGCAAGGAGGAAGAAAGAGGGAGCAGAAGTCTTCTCTCATCCCTGATAACGGGGGGGTGGAAGGAGGCAGGTGTTCCTGGCCTCACTGAGGTTTGATGCAGTCCTGACTCTGGCTGGAGGCTGATATGGAGGTTCCCACATCAGTGATGTCCGTGGCCTTTGGAGGATGTGCTCAGCTTTTACCTAACTGAGGACATTTCCAGAAAGGGACAGCCACTATTTCCTTTATTTCATCCATAGTCCATGTTTCTAGCACTGTGTTTCTACATGAGTGGGACATGGATCATAGCCTCACGTGGGCCACCTGGACAGTCCATGGCTTCTGTGTGTTCCTCTAACCTCAGTGCTCTTCTCAGGGCCACGAGGGGTCCCTCTCCTATACCAGCTCCAGGTTATGTGTGGTGGTGATAGTAGGCTCTTTATGTTCGATTTTAAATGATAGCCTTGCCGGGTAGAGTACTGTTGGTTGTAGGAACATGCTTCTCATCACGTTGACTATTTTGTGCTAAGCCCTTCTGGCCTGCAAAGTTTCTGGTGAGAAATCAGCTGACAATCTTATGGGAGCTCCCTTATAAGTTACTAGTTGCTTTTCTCTTGCTGCTTTTAAGATTCTCTCTTTGTCTTTAACTTTTGCCATTTTAATTATGTGTCTTGGTGTGGGCGTGTTCGGGTTCATCTTGTTTGGGACTCTCTGCACTTCCTGGACTTGCGTGTCTATTTCCTTCACCAGGTGGCCTTATGTAGTACGTGCCTCTGGGGCCCTGGCAGTCTCCATGGTCATCTGCTCCAGGTGTTCCAAGAGTGTCCCTTGTATTATAGGTAAGCCTTGATTGCTATGGGCACATCAGTGGGTGGCATTGGCCCTCAGGCTTATTGGTTGTGGGTTTGGCCATGTCCACAGCTTACAGGCTGCTATGAGGGGGGCTTACCCCGCTGAGTGGGATTCACCCCAGTGGGATCTGGTGACTGTTGAGACTGCCCTTTGTGTGTGCCATTTGTAGGGCTAATTGGGTGGGGCTCTGCTGTGGCCTGAAGCCAACCTCCAACTATGTTATTCTGGGACCTCTTATGAGGGGCTCCGGTGCAGGCCCAGGTCACCACCGCCTGTAACTGGCCAGGGACTACGCGGTAGGAGCCATAACTCTATCCATGGTTGTTCGCTGCCTGTGCTAAAGTTGGAGGCACATAGGAGAGGACACACTGCAACCCGAGGACAGCTGCCACCAGTACCTGGGCTGGGGTAACTCTGCAAAAAGCCAGGACACTCCAGGCCTGCTTCCACCTGCCAGCTCCCTTAAGTTTCAGCCACTGATAAAGCCTTGTGTGGTACGTGAGTTGGGTGAAGCAGGGCCTCAGGGAGTCACTAGAGTGGGAAGAGTTGTGGTCACCAGGTTAATGTAGACTCTGGTTTGATGCCAGTGCTGAGCCTGGAGCTACTCAACAAAAGTCCCAGAGCACACTGAAGCTAGTCACCACGCACCTGTGAACTCTGATAATTTTCTAAGAAAGAGTGCAATGTGTGTGGGACTGACTGGTCATGAGAAAGTGCCTCTGGCATTGGGAGAATTGGGTAGGATGGGTTCCCAGTGAGTCAGCAGGGTGGAGCAGCAGAGCTCACCAGGCCAATCAGATTTAGATTTGGCTGGTGTGGGGGTGGGCTCGACACAGGAAAGATGGCGCCTGCCTGCCGGCTGCACGGGAGTAGGACTCCACTCCGAAAACGGTGACTGTTCTCTAACTCTGCTCCAAAGCCACACACCTCAGTCTGCCCCCCCCACCCCCGTATGCCTCCAACGCCTCCCGAGTCACTGTTTCTCCACCGGAGTTCAGGGTGAGTGCCTAAGAGTGAAAGAGGCCGTGTGCAGGCCCCTTAAGAGGATGCCTGGGTTTCCCGTCACCTTCTGTGCCACCCAGATGTTCAGAATCCCCCCTAGTTTCACAGCCAGGTGTTGTGGCTGCTCTTTTTCCTAGCAGCAGTACTCTGGGTTGGGGAGGTCAGTGTGGGGTTGGGGTCGCTCACTGCTCCAGGGGAACCTCCATGGCCAAGATACCCCTCTCAGTTCTCAGCCACCACACAGAGGTTTTTGGGGTCAGCTCGTTTTGCATCTCTACCTCTCCTACCAGTCTCGTCGTGCCTTCTTTATGTCTTTAGTTATAAAACTTGTGTTCAGCCAGACTTCAGATGGTTTTCCAGGTTGATTGTTCTATAATTTAGTCGTAATTTTAATGTGTTCACAGAAGGAAGCAGGCATAGTGTTTATTTACTCCAGTATCTTGGATCTCTCCATGAGTTCTACTCTTGAAGCCTCATGTTCCTGGCTTTGGCAAGGGAATGTGATCTTTTCCACCAACTTCCGTTTTTATTAGGATACTCCTCCTTGCCCATATTAGGTAAACTGGTAAGGCAGGGTGGCCTGTGGCTGAGGTAGAAGGCCTGGTCCTGCCACTTCCCCCCAAAGCCCTAGGGTGTGTGTGTCTGGTTCTAATTGCTTTGGGCTCACTTCAGAACGTAGAGTACATGGTGACTCTGTTTCCTTAGTGCTGGGCTTTGCTAACAACCCTGGAACCACTGAAGAAATCCACAGTCAACATTTTGTTACTAGTATGTGCATTTGTGTTTTCCTGATTGCATCAGATCCTTACAGAGTCACGTGACTCAAAAAGATTAATAGCTATTGAAATATCTGATGCCTAAGGGAGTTCTGGTTCTCAAAGTTTATGATTTTGGTTGGAACTGAGAGTTGTTTGTGTTTCCATATTAATTGGCAAGGTTGGTACGACTTGGCCACTCTTCCTGGACCTGTTCCTGGGGCAGGTACTGAAGGTTGGGTGACTGTGCATTTCTGTAAGGAAGTTCTGAAAGAGGGTCTCACCTGAAGAGGAGACCCCATATCTGCATAGGGACAGGGTCCCTGTAGTCAGGGAGACCATGGCTAATGGACCCCCTACCCGAACCCCACAGAAACAGGTTAGGCAGGAAGTACCTGATGACGGTGGGTTCCACATTAGGCTTGCGAGATGGCACTGTGGCTTCTGCCCCAGGGTGGGCTGGGAGACCAGGAAACAGAAGAAGGAACCTTGAGGCAGACCCTACACAGAAGTGGGGGCAGTAATGTCTCAGGCGGTGAGTTGTTTCCAGTCCTGTCACTTCTTGTTCACACACCCCGAATGTTTAAGGAAGTCTAAAGCAGGGGCCCATTTCTTATCTCAGCTCCACATCCAGGCACAAAGGAAGAGGCTTTGTGTCTGAGTTGTCCTCCCTCTTCTCTCATCTCCACACACCTCCCCTCAATACGAGCATGGGGGCAGCAGTTCTGCTTAGTTGAAACTTCTTAACTAGGGTAGGCTAGGCTACACTGTGGTAACAAATTTCCAGATCTCAGTGGCTTAGTATAGTAAGAGTTTGTTTTTCACTTCGATAAAGTCTGATATGGGTCAGCAAGGGCTAGCCTCCACCTACCTGGTGACTCGGGGCCCCAGGCTCCCTCCATCTTAGGATGCCACCCTCTTAACGCATGTCCTCTAAGACCTCCATGGCAGAGGAAGAGAGGAATGGAGCAGGTCTCTTGATGAGTCAACTTTGGATGCCCTCAGTTTTTAATTTCCTTAATGAACACTGCATTTCTTCACAGGGACTCCAGATATTTGTCACGTACAAGGGCTATTTCTATCTCCACAATAGATTATTGTAACGTACTTGCCCCGTGATGTTACAATGAGTTAGAACTGAACTTGACTGAGCCTCACTAGATCTGGTAATGACACTGTACATTTATATAGCCCTTTTATTTTCTAAGGACTTTCAGATTTCTCGTCTCATTGCACTTCCTCGAGATTTTTCTGAAACAAGAAAACCCACACATCCTCCCTGTACTGTCCAGTTGGAAAAGCCGGGTTCAGCAGGGCTCTATGGTTTACCTGTGCCCCACAGGTATGGCTGACTCATCCAATGGTCCAATGACAGTGAAATCAGGGTAACAACAGATGGATGGAGCCCTCATGTCCTTTGTGGATCCACTTTCTCCTTCCTCTTTGTCACCTCCTGTCCAGGCTGCCCCAAGTTGTCTTCCTTTACCACCTATCTAGAACCTGTCCTTCTGCAATTACTGCCAGCACCTTAGATCTTGGAAAGTCCTAAGTATCCAATTTAATAACATAGTCATAATTCAGTCCACTCCCATTGAACACTTAATGACTGGATCTTAAGCAGAGCACACAGAGTTTGGAGTTGGGTGAATGTATCCATTCTTGAAATTCCCAGAAGTTTTTAAGATTCTTGAAAATATGTTAGAACTGTCAAAAGTAAGAAGTTTGGCATTTTAAATTGTGAAGTACAAATCATAGCTCTGTTTGGTATGAAATAATATAAAATTGCAATTTGGGGGGAAAAAAGGAAGTAATAAAAGTAGAGACATTGAAATTAAATAGGGTCATTTGCAAACATGCATTTATCCCTACTCCCTCCTGAGATACCAATAAAGTGTCAGAAAAAAAGAAATAAAAATGGCATAATTTTGCCAAGACAAAGAAAACAGGAGCAAAGATGACAGTGGGTAAGAGAGATCAACACATTTGGGAAGGTGGGGTGTGGGTGGTGGAGACAGCTGAAATGCATAAAGTAGGAATGCCTGTAAGGACCTGATGATTCACACCCAGAGCAGGAAGTTTCAGGGATGGAAAGGTCCAGGTACCTCAGAAGACGGATTGATAGACAGGTGGATAGAATGCAAGTCTGTGTAAGGAGCAGCTAGACCCTCATACGTCCTCTTCTTCGGCTGCCTATGGGAGATGGCTCTGAAGAAACTCTACCAGGGAAGTCCTGAACTCAGGACGTCTGACGCAGAGCAGAGGGGGCTCTGGAGGTGGTGTTGAAAACAGAGAAATCGAGTCCAAGTCTGTAACTGACTGAGGAAAGCCCAGGGCCTTTCCTTTGCTCAGCTCCCACAGGAACGTTGGCTGTCTAGCTTATAACCCCCGTGTAAAAGTCAGAAAAAGCATTGCAGAACAGGGAATAAAAAAGGTAGAAATATGACCAAAAAAAAGAAAGAAAATTATGGACTCAGTCTACAAGGTCTAAATCTAACTGATAGGAGTTCCAGAAAGAGAGAACAGAAAAGATTGGTGGGAGGAAATTTTCAAAGACGTAATAAAAATACATTTCCCAGACTGAAGGACTTGAATTTCAGACAGAAAGAGCCTGTCATATGCCCAGCACAGTGGATGAAAAATGACTCACACCAAGGCCAGAGTACCAGACATGAAGCAAAGATCCTAAAAACTTAAAGAGAGAAAGGGGAGAGAGGGAAGGAGGGGAGAGAGAGAGAGAGAGAGAGAGAGAGAGAGAGAGAGAGAGAGAGAGAGAGAGAGAGAGAGAGAGAGAAAATCATAGAAAAATAAGTGGGAATCAAAATAACATCAAACTTCTTAATAGTAACCCAGGATGCTGGCAGATAAGGAGCAATCCTTCAAAAATCCTTAGGGGACATGTTTTCCAGTCTAGAATTCTGTGCATGGCCAAACTGTCGAGGATAAAATAATTACCTCTCAGGCACTCATTTTTTAGAAGGATATGCTCCAAAAAAATGAAGGAGTCAAAAAAAAAAAATCCAAAACCCACCCAAAAACAAAGCCCAAACAGCATGGGATCCAGGAGACCGAGGAGCCAACATGAGAGAGGCGAAGGGGTTTTGCAAACTGATGACAAAGGTGTTCTGGGTGACAGCCATGCAGCAGCTCTAGGGAACAACTTTTCAGATTGGAGCAGGAAGGTGGGGGTATCCAGGAGAGGTATCATCAGGGGAAAAAAAGGAGCATAGAGATGACCTCACATGCTTGACTGTGATGAGAATTGCTTTATAACTGGGTCAATATTTCGCATGAATTGGTGATTGATGTCCAGAAAAACAAGAAAATGAAAACATCACAAAAAATGAAAACATGTACAAGTAAATAGATGTAATTATAACATACTGTCTCACTTGTGAATGATATTTATATGGCTCTAGAAATGTACACACTATAGTAATTCATTCAAAAAATTGTGGTGTGATTCTGTTGGGAGGATGGGAAGGAAAGTTTGTGGGATGGCGGGGGGGGGGGAGGGTGGGAGCGAGAAAGGCTCAGTCCTCCTCTTTATAGTCGAAGTTGATGGATATTTTGCCTAAAACAGATCAAGGACTGGCCTTACAAGTGTCTCGCTTAGAGAGATAAAGATACACACCAGAAAAGACATGCAGAATAGTTGGAATTTTTTTTCCTCTGAGGAGCAGGACTGGGTTAGGAGGGATGGAGAGTCAGACAGGGGCAGGTCCAGATTGGGTGGGGCCCGAAGCTTACACAATTTTGGGGCCCTCTAATAAAAAGAATTACAACTGCAAAATGAGGAACAAAGATTGTGGATAGGTTGGTTAGTCCAATGAGGGTCTCTGAAGATTAAGCACCAATCATTTCCTGGTGCAGCTACCTCTGAAGTCAGGAGACGCTGTTTGTCATTGTAAACTTCATGGCATTATTTATTGCTTAATACCATGTATGTGTATTATTTTATCTACATTTAAAAAGAAAGAGAAAAATAGTACATTGCTAAAAACCAGCTGACTTGGTAACTTGAATTAAACCATTTCTACTTGGCTTTATGTAGTGCTGTTGGGACCGATGTGTGCAAATTAATACTTGCTCACCTTTTCACACTACTTGGTGCATGAAATCCTTCCTCTCCCATTTGAAAAAGATTGAAGTGAATTTTCTCATGGAGCTTCGTGCCTGCTGAGCCAAGAGTCCTAACATTAATATGTTAAAGAAAAAAGATCTGTCCCCCTTCTCTTACCTGCTCTTGCACCCAAGCTTCAGTTGTGCAGGTGTCTTTGACACAAGGACAACTCTCCTTGGCCTTAGTACCCAACACAGTTTTTGGGTCACTTCCCTTGGGGAGCAGACACCTTTACATCAGGGGAAAGCTTGATTGGTAACTTAGATACTTTATTTTAGGTGACAAAGCTCAGATCAGAACTCAGGGTAGAGGATAGAAAGGGGGCATCAGATGGCTGCAAATTTTGGTGGGCCAGAGCTTCTCACAGAGCACTTTTGCCAGCCCACTTCAGGTGCCCCCAATTCATCTAAAAAAAAAAAAAAAGCTGTCATACTGTCAAAATGGTTCAGTTGTATTTGACCATTCAGAATGTGTCAGCCACATTCTATAGCCATGCATGGAATATCAAATGTGCATAGGGCACCGTGCAAGGCTGTGCTGCAGGGACCCCAAATTAGTGCCACCTGGCCCTGCCAGTAAAGAGTCACTGACCCGGGGCTCAGGCTTGCCTAGTCCAGCTCAGCCTTGAAGCTGCCCCCACCTTCCAGTGCTAATCAGACCCTTTCTCTGGGCTGGACTCGACTCTCAGAGTGGGGGATTCAGACACAGGTAGAAAACATGCAGTTCCTGCCAGTCTTGGTAGGGGCCATGGAAGACAAGAGAAAGCTAAGTTGTCCCTGCTTCTGAGAAACTTACAGTCCACCTGGGAATATAACACACCTGTTTGAAGCTGAAACTGGGAGGAACAGAATTCAGAGAAAGCGAAGAAAGTGTCTATAATTGGGAAATACCTTGTAGAGAGGAGTTTTGTCCTTTTTTATGACCAAGATTTATAAAATTTACAAACAGATGAAGAAAATACCGAGTACAGACGTTGACTCATTATAAGTATTATTGATCAAATATACCTGGACTTGCAGTTACTGCAGGTTTTCCCATTCCTGGGGTATGAATTGACTGTGTCCTATGAAATCATTAAGAACCAGCCTGGGGTCCCTCTTCCAGGAAATTTTCCAGAATATCCAGTTTGAGACAAGCCATTCCATTGTGCCGCCAAACCTCCCGCGAGACCCTCTGTAAAAGTGTAGATGACATGGGACAGAAACTGCCTGTTTCTCCACCAGACTTTGACGAACTAGGTCAGGGAATGGTTTGCTGAATACTGAGGTGCCTGGTCCAGACCCCGGCCCCTGGTAGATGCTCAAAAGATGCTTCTTACACTGAATGGGGCACGGTCTGTGATCTCCTGCTCCTTCAAACTTGCACATAACTGGCCCTCTTCAGGCCTGGCTGGGTGACTACTCGTATGTGGAGCTGAAGGAATAGGCAGGTGAGTAGAGGACAGAAGTTCCTCACAGGTATGAGTCATTTCCAAAGTTGTTCCCTCTAGGCCAAGTTGGGCCTCTGTCCTCGAGGCCGGTGTTGTGCCACTTTTCCTCGTTCTCAGGCTGGTTCCCACTCTGCTTGCATGGCTATAAGAAAGACGGCCAGCAATGCCTGCCTCACATGTCCAGTGCAGGCCTGTCTGGTGAGAAATAAGTGTTCAAAAACTCTGGTTTGCAAGATGCATGCTTCACTTTGTCTTCCTAACAGTTCATGACTATCCCGCTGGATGTCTGACGATCTGTGTTTTTCCATCTTAACTTTGGAATAATGCGAAAAATAGAATACAAATTGCGGCATGAGAACCAAAAACATTTTAAAATGAGTATTTCTAGGTTGGACTGAATTAAAACATTTACAAATTCTAACATAATTGAAAGTCGATCTATTTAATGGAAAGGGCTAAAATCCAAGCAGGCAAATAACTCAATTTAAAAACGGGCAAAGGATCTGAATAGATATTTTCCCAAAGAACATATACAAATGGCCAATAAGCACATGAAAAAACGCTCAACCTAATTAGTCATTAGGAAAATGCAAATCAAAGCCACGATGAGATAACACTTCATACCCACGAGTATGGCTATAGTCAAAAAGACAGATAATAAGTGTTGGCAAGGATGTGGAGAAATTAAAATCCTCATCTATTGCTGGTGGGAATATAAAATGGTACAGCCACTCTGGAAACAGTCTGGCACTTACTCAAAATGCTTAACATAGAGTTACCATATGACCCAGCAATTTCACTCTTACGTATATATTCAAGAGAAATGGAAACATGTCCACAAAAAACTTGTCCTCCAATGTTCAGAGCAGTATTATTCATAATAGCCTCCAAAAAGTGGAAAAACCCAATTTTCATCCTCTGATGACTGGATAAACAAAATGTGGTACACCCGTACAGCAGAATATTATTTGGCCATAAAAAGGAATGAAGTATTGATCGATGCTATAACAAGGAACATTATGCTAAGTGAAATTTTATGCTAAGTGGAAGAAGCCAGTCACAGAAGACTACACATTGTATGATATCACTTATGTGAAACAGACAAAATAGACAGATTTATACAGACAGAAGTGAGATGAATGGTTGCCCAAGACTCGGGGAGGGATAATAAGGAGTGACTCTCGTGGGTTCAGGGTTTTCTTCTGAAATGATGAAAATATTAGAAACTTGATGGTGGTGATGTTTGTGCAACTCGGTGCCTATGCTAAAAACCACTGAATTATATACTTTAAGTGGGTGAATTGTATGGTATATGAATTATATCTCAATAGAGCTGTCATTAAAATAAAAATCCGAACAGGGCATCTTCTCTCTGCAGTCTGCCCTGACTCCACAGCTTCCCTCACCGCTCAATTTACACAGGGGCTTCTCCCAACAAGGGCTTATCCATGCTCCTGGGTCTCATGTTAGGGGTAGGCCAGTCTCCCCCACCTGGATTGTGAGTTCTTTGAGGGCAAATGTGGCACCTCTGCCTCTTTGATTCTCCCACTGAAGTAAGCACAGTGCTGAGCACCAGGAAGTTCACTTGTTGATTGATTGGTAAATACTGAAAATTTTAAATATCTCTTAAAATGCAAAGAGGGAATAGAGAAACAATCCCCTCACCTACCATTATTAACAGATCACATGTGTGGTGCGTGTGTGTGCACGTTCATGTGCACACTCCACCCCCCGATGTGCAGGGGGAGAGAGAGAGAGAGAGAGAGAGAGAGAGAGAGAGAGAGAGAGAGAGAGAGAGAGAGAGAGAGAGAGAATGTATAGGCAGGTGAGTGAGGAGGGAGAAGAAGGAAGCAAGGAATGGAGGTACCAGCATTTTGTAGCTCATGATGCCTGGCCTGCGCCTTGGGTTCTGGGACTCTGCAACCTCCCTGTGAAAGAAGGGGCTAGAAATTAAGTCTCAACAACAACTTGTAGCCTGGACACCATGTGACTGAGTCCAGGAGAAAGATCCTGATTGGGGTCTGGAATATTGGCTCTGCCACAAGCTTCCGAGAGTTTCAACACCTTTCCTCACCCCAGGGCTGTTATTTTCCTGCGTGTTCGTTTGGGTTGGGCTCTGGAGCTTTCCTGTCTTCTGTTTCCAGATGGGAGCACACCCACGTCCAGGCCGTGGGCCATCGCTCTGATGGTGGCCATGTTTGCTTGAGCCAAGAATATTTAGGGGTGGCTCTTTTCCCTTCCAAACTTGAGTTTTCCCCAATCCAAACTTGCATTTTCACTTTCTCTCTGGCTCAAAGAAGAAAAGACAGAACAGTGTGATTAGAGCAGATAAAGGAGGAAGAGGCTTCCATGGCCAGGGCCGCAGAGACATTGGGTAGCAGGTTGGCAGCAATAGCCAATGAGGGGTTCCGTGAGGCTTGGGGGCAGTGGCAAGCATAGAGTTGTGGGCATCAGTTAGCTGTCCTTGGAGCCACTTAGGGTGGCTGCCACAGCGGCATCTACTTTGGGATCCCGAGGTCTCTGTCTTTCTCCCCAGAATGAAGCATCTTCCCATGGGCCTGGAGTAGTCTTCATGTGTGCTGACTTATCCTGCCTCTACAGCCTGGTAACTCCCAGTGAGATCATAACACAGCAGGTCCTCCAGTAATGTTATTTTGTTCAACGTCATTTTACTATAACATGGATGAGAAAAAAAAATCAATTCGTAGCCAGGGCCATTACCGTGTTTCCCCAAAGATAAGACCTAGCTGGACAATCAGCTCTAATGCGTCTTTTAGAGCGAAAATTAATATAAGACCCAGTCTTATTTTACTATAATATAAGACCAGGAATAATATAACATAATATAATATAATAATATAATACAATATAATGTAATACCTGGTCTTATGTTAATTTTTGCTCCAAAAGACGCATTAGAGCTGATTGTCCAGCTAGATCTTATTTTCGGGGAAACAGGATATGTTTGTGGAGTTTGCCTGTTCTCCCCATGTCTGTGTGGGTTTTCTCCGGGGACTCCAGTTTCCTCTCACATCCCACAGCGGTGTACATGAGGTGAAATGGCGTGTCCACATTGCCCCAGTCTGAAGTGGGTGAGTGTATGTGACAGCGCCCTGCCGTGGAAGGGCATCCTGTCCAGGGTGGGTTCCTGCCTAGTGCCCTGAGTTACTGAGATAGGCCCTGGCCACCCGTGACCCTGAGCTGGAATAAGCAAGTGTAAATAAGGGTTGGAAAAGAGTCGACTTATTTTTATTTATCTTTCTTAAATGTATGAATAGCTCGTATTCATTTCAATGTCTAACATTAGAAGTGTTTTGGCCTTTATTTAGAAGTCTGGTGATGTTTTTTGTGAACAAAAATATGCTGTAGGAAACTTGTTCATATCAATTAGCCTGTGGTAAAATTGGTTTCCTTCTATGTCGTTTCACTTTAAGTCTCAGTCTCCAAGAATCTAGGATGACGCTAAGTGAGGACTTATTGCAGTAGTGCTCACTCCCATATTTTTAGTATCAAGTACTGTAATTCCTTACCACAGTATTAGTATCCCTACTTTGTAGTAATTATTATGCCCACTTTACAGATGGGAAACCAGAGTGCACCGAGATTAAGGCCCTTCCTGAAGCTCCACAGAGCCCAGGTGAACTTGCCTCTGAAGACTCAGCCCCTTCTATCCCATGATGCTTCAGTGGCAGAGTCTGGACTTTCTCTCTGTGCATAAACGCTCCTCCCGCCAAGCCCACCATTTAGGTACAGAGGCACTCAGACTATATCCACAGACATTTTAGGTTTGATCTGGACTGGATCCTGAAGACACAAGGCTCCAGGAAACAATCAACCAAAGTTGTGTCCCCAAAGGGTCTCCTTCTCTGCTCCCAACAGTGAACGAGAGTGGTGGGCATTGTCGGGGGAACGGCCTCTCATGTGGCTGACCCCACCTCACACTTCTGGGAATAAGTGTCAGCTGCAGGAGGGAGGCATCTAGGGCTTTTGCAGCAAACCAATACCATCTTCCCAAATGATCCCTTTGAGCCAGTGTTCCTGCTGCCCCTGGGTACGTCCCCCCGGAAGGGGGCTGTAGTCTCGGTCATCTGGCTGGTGCCGGGTCAGATTTCACACATGCTGACTCTCCATAGCTACTTTCTGTGGTATCCGTAGTGGAGTCTGTCAAAATGCTTTTTAAGATTATTTTTAAAAAGTCGTATTTAGCATCCAAGTGATACCAGAAATGTAGCCTGTAAAGAAAGACGACAAATGATCACTTCCTCTTCCAATTCTGTCCCAGGCCTGAAGCTGACAGACTTACTCCAGAGGCTATTCTTGGACATTCAAAACAGCAGTTTCTTTTTTATTATTTTTTTTTAAATGTCAATCAAAATGTAATGTTATTAGCACCCTTTGGGCCTTAATGGATAGCATGTGAGCCAAAGAGGGAGATTATAATCAACAGAAGAATTGTCATTATGGAGATAAAGACAGAGTGTTACGGTAATATATATGTATTTATATAGATGAAATTCAATCTGTAGCTGAGTTTCACCTTCCAACAGTGTTCATGGGGCAGCTGCAGTGTGCTAGAGAAGACCCAGGTAGTGTTTTATGAGGGCCCCAGATGATACTAGCAAGCACTTCTGTAGCACTAACACTGTGCCAAAAACTGTTTTAAGTAGTGATTTACATATTTATATCACTTAATCCTTATAATCACACTGGTAGGTCAGTACTATTATTATCCCCATTTCATAGATAAGGGAACTGAGGCTCAGAGAAGTTAAGTAACTTGCCCAAGGTCACACAGCTGGTATGGGATAGAGCTAGGATTCAAAACTCAGGCAGTCAGGTTTCAAAATGTGGGCTCTTCACCTCTGCACTGACTGCCTTTCCGATGCTCGGATGCATGTTTGAGGTTATGCTGGCAGGATCAGGGGAGGTTTCCTGGAGGAGGTAGACAGGGCCAGGTTTGGCTCTCAAAAGGGGTCATCCTGGGCTCCTCTGACCATTTTCCTACGTGTGCCTTCACTGTGCCATGTGCTATCTTTTACTACACATTTTGCTGACTACTCTGTTCCCAGTCTGTGTGGCTTGTCTCTCCCCGCTCATTTCTCCTCCTCGTTAGCTCTGTGAGAGCAGAAGTGCTGTCTTTGTCTTCTCTATGACCCTGGCCTTCAGCCCAGGGTAGGAGCTCAGTGAACTTAGGCTGAATGGAGTTGTTGGCGAGAGGTGAAAAGGAGTGGATAGGGCATCTCAGGGTGGGCGGTGGGAATGAAGGCGGGGGTGTCTGCAGAAGCCTGTGGGGAGCCGCGGGTCCACGGGGTGTCTAGGTCAGAAAGGCAAGCTCTTGGAGGGCTTTGAATGCGAAGGAGGAATACAATCTAACAAAAGTAAAGTTGGTCTTGGGCAAGTAAGCGTCAGGCAGGAACAGTTTTGAAATGTAAATGACCTTGAGGCTATGGGGAACATTGAAAGTGTCCAAACCATGCATTGTCAGATGCAGACAAGAGTCCCAGGAAGATTTCTGATATCTGTGAAGGGGAAGCTTAGACGGGACACAGACAGGAGGCTCGGGGAAGAAATCAGAGAACTCAGCCGAATTAGGTCAAACTCTAATTTGATTCAAAGCAAACACTGATGGAAACTTGCCATGCTATGAAACAGGTGGTGACTCCAGTGGGTGTTGGGGAACACTTACCCCGTGGCCCTCCCCCAGCCGTTTCTCCCTCCTGTGGGGCTGCTTTGGAGAGAAGGCCAGGAGTTCTGTTCAAAGCCACCCGTTGACTGTATCCTTTGCACTCCATCAGCCGCTCCCAGCGTTTCCCACCACAGCCATCTTTCCCATAGCATTGGTTGGGCCAACAACCCTGCACTATTACCCAGGGCTGAAGTTTCAGATGTGTTTTCCTCTCACGCAGGGAAACAAACTGTTTTTAACTCACTCTACCATTCTGGAGTGGGAAAAAAGAACTGCTCCCCTCAGCAAAATTGATGCAAATGCCAACTCTGATTTGAAAACAGCCCCTTCATTGGGAAAGCTGAATTTCTCTCTTACAAGCTCCTCTTGAGTTGCCAAGGGAAGTAGAGTAATCATTTATAAGAATAATAAAATCATGCCCTTGTCTGACTGTCTGCTTTCCAGCATGTTCAGCTATGAAGCAGGTGCGGAGTCCCCGGGCTTTCTTTTGCTAACAGACCCTCTCTTTTAAAGGCTGGGGTATTTCAGCACTGGAAACCCCACTGCACACCTCGAGCTAGTAAAGTCAGAACTGAGGTCTCCTTGTAGACTTTCCACACACGATTCCCTCATCTTTTCCTTTTTGTTCAGGTGTCCTTACCTAATCTGGATGTGCCCTCTCCTCCCTTAGGCCTAGAATGAGTATCACCCCTGGTACTAGTCACTAGTACCTGTTAGTTACAAAGCACTCACTCTGAGCTAAGAACTTTCTGCACAGTATCAATTTAACACTCGCAGCAACTTTGTGGGGATGCTATTTTTATCTGTATTTATGGATGAAAACAATAAGACACAAGAGGTTAAGGAAAACAGTGCAGAACCTGGACATAAAACCAGTTAGGTCTCTGACTCCAGAGCCGTGCCCTCCCCATGCTCTCTGTCCAGCTCTCAGCAAAACTGCTGAGTCGTGTCTGATATGAAAGAGGTAACAGCGGAGGCCATTGTGGTTTCTAGAGAGAAGGTAATGGTGACAACGTCCATGGTGGAACCAATATCCCGTAGGTCGAACGAAACAATTCACTTCACACAATGGCTGATTAAAAGACCCCATGTGTGTTCTCATTGTCATGTCACGTTAGGCCTTTAAAGTACAGGACATTATTATAACACAGAATTGCTATGGAAACAATCATGGCTAATGCTCACTGAGCCCCTGCTGTGCCTGGATACCATCTAACCATTCATGCAATGTAGAATATTGCTGGCATTTCCAGTCTACAGCTGAAGAGACTGAGGCAGATTCCAGTGGAGTAACTTGCTCAAGGTCGGATCTACTAAGTGGCAGAGCCAGGATTCGAAGCCTGGCAGTGACTCCATAGCTGTTGCTGGCGTGCTGGTTCTCTTGCTTCTGTGCTTCCCCTCTCGTGTTCTTTCTCCTCTCCTCTGCTCCGACCGGGACTCCTGAGGTGGAGCTCCTCAGACCCTGGGTTTATACCTCACCGTCACCATCCATCTGTATAGCGCCCCTCTGAGCTCTGTTTGTTTACTATTACTACTTAGCTGTGGATTTCCTCCCCCATCTCAGATCTCCACATCTATCCCCAAAGCTCCACCCCATAAATTCTTTCTCTAATGAGTTGTATGTAAAAACTTAAGGGTGCATGTCTCCTTGTAAAATAGCTGAAGTCCTTCTATGCATGCTTGGCTTTTAATTTATTTAAAAAGTATTATGCCATAAGACCCATTCCGGTTCTGATTTTTCCTATTCAAATTCATGCTTTTAAGATCTATCCACATTGATTTATGTGCATCTGGTCCACAGCTTCTCACTACGGTCTCATATTTTATTCTCCAGCACATTTCACTTAATTATTCCTCTAGTGATAGACCCTCAAGTTCAACTTCCTGCTATTAGAAATAATAACGCTGTTGACAAACATCCTCATATTGGTTCCCTTATTAGATCTGTGGAAAATCTCTGGGTTGTATAAATGAAAGTGAATTGCCACATCACAGGACATAAATACCCATAATTTTACTAAATTCTGTTAAATTGCTTTCCAAAACAGCTGTACCAACTTAAAACTCATAGCCAGCACTGCACAAGTGTTCCCATCTCCTCATGCCCTCACCTGAACTATGAATTACCCACTTTGCTAATTTCTGTTTGTCGGATGGCTGCAAAACACGGTCTCCTTCATGATTTAATTTACATATCTTTGATTACTAGGGAGTGAGAGCACCACCTCATTATTCGTTTTCTGTGAATCGCCTATCATAGCCTTGCCCCTTAACAAAAATTGGGTTCGCTGTCTTTTTTCTTGATGCCTTGGAGTTCCTGGTAGAGTCTAGAGTAGATATGAATGCATTATTAGTATTAGCTATTGCAATATCTCCTTCCAGTCTGTCGTCGATCTGTTAATTCTGTCTGTGGTGCTTCTTATTCAACCCCATGACTACCATGTTGTGACATCTACCTATTTTTGCTTTTTTAGCCTTATGGTTTCTGCTTTGGGGTATTTGATAATAGACATTCCACTGTATTTTCTTCTATGAGGTTCATAGTTTTACTGTCCATGCGTAGGTGTTTATTCACCTGGAATTGTTTGGCGTAGAGTGACTACCAGTGTACAGCTTTCTCCTTATGATAAGCCAGTTTCCTAACACCACTGACTAACCAATCTTTCCTTCTCGCATTGTCAGTGGTACCACCTAGACCATTGATAACATTCTCGTATATACACAGGTGTGCCTTGGCAGGAGGTGTGCCTTGGCAGTGTCCTTCCTGATGGAGACTGGCATCTGTATGTCCCGTCCAGGCAGTTCAGGAGAGCTCGGGATGCTGCTGGGTGCCATGCTTAGTGAGGATTGCTCCTGATGGTGTTACTGACCTCCAGACTGTCGCGATGCACAGCAGGATGCTAATACGGACCCTGGGACATCCTCAGTGCAGTCTCTGGCTCAAACCTGGCTTCAGAGGAGCAGTCCATATTGTAGACGAGTATCTGTAGAGCCGTACTTGGATCACAATGGTCTGAGTGTGAAGCCCAGTTGTACTACCCATAAGCTGGGTGAACTTGAGCAAACCACTTAATTTATCTGAACCTTAGTCTTATCCGCTATAAATGGGGGCTAAGAAGACCTACTTCATAGGGCTATCAAGAAGATCAAAGGAAGTACCTTGCACATTTCCTGGAACATGACAAGTGCTTAATAAATGATAGCCACCTGGGTGCCAAAAGGAAAAGCTTCACAGAAACAGTGATGCTTGGAAGATGAGTAGATGTTTGCTAGGCAGCTATGCTGATGGGGCTTTTGGGTGGGAGGGAGACGTAGAACAGGGCCCTGAGGCATGAAATAGCCTGACATTTCAGGAAACTGTAATCGGTTTGGTTTGGCTGGAGAGGAGGGAGATGCATTGTCTGGCATACACGTAGACAGTTAATTATAGATTGTCTTAGGTGGTTCTCTAAACACTTCACATGGCTGCTGTTTCTTCAGGGTTGGGGGCTCCTGTCTGAATCCCTGACCCTGAGGGACTCCATCCCAGCCTCTGCCAGAGTCCTCTGCTGCCTCTCTGAAGGCTGGAGAAAGGTGATAGTTTGGGGCAGCCCCTGACCCCACTCCTTCTTCACCCCCTGCCTGTCATCCAGTACCAAGTCCAATGCCACTTGTTTTCAATTTCTTTTACAGCAGCAGCCCATTTCTACCACCAAGTTTTATATTAGGGTTTAGGGAAGTGGAACCACTGTGCATGTCATGGAATAAGGGGGTCGTTATAAGAATTAGAATTGCCGTAATTGTGGGAGGAGTCGGGGAGTGAAGGTCTGTGTTATGGGCCAAAACATGTCTCCCCCACCCCCAAATTGATAGGTTCCATTCGTAATCCCCAGTATCTCAGAATGTCACTGTATTTGGAGATAGGGCCTTTAAAAAGGTAATTAGTATTAAATAAGGTTAGTACGAAGAGGAGGAGATTAGGACAGACACACACAAGTGGAAGACCATGTGAAGACAGGGAGAAAACAGCCATCCACAAGCCAAGGAAAGAGGCTCCAGAAGAAACCAACCCTGATGACGCATTGATCTCAGACTTCTCGCCTCCAGAACTGTGAGAAAATACATTTCTGTTGTTTAAGTCACCCAGCCTGCGGTACTTTGTTACGGCAGCCTCCGCAAACTAATACAGTCTGGAAGGGGATGTCAGAGGTTGAGAGTCACTCCTTATCCTCCTGAAGCCCTGACATGGATGGGAAAGTTGGAGCTTGCCGGGCAAATCTGAGAAGTGAGGCAGGTCCGGCTGCTGAGCTGGAAAGGTGAAGGGGGATTTGCTGGAGAGGCCCGTGGGAAGCTGTTGCTTCTCTAGCTGCCACCTCTGTGGTAACCAAGAATCTACTGTAAGCCTAGGGCCACTGTTGGTGATTAGGGCTAGAAATTGGGAAGAAAAGCTCGGCGCATGGTGCTGGAGTACAACAGACTGGGACCCATCAGTCATCTCTGTGTCCATGTGTCACCTTCATTGACCTTAGACATTTTCGGAGAGAAATGCTTCTGCTTTACTTCCACCCAAGTTCCACTTTCAGTCAACTTGAACTTGAAACAATAGAGAGAAGGGGATTCTGGAAAACGTAGCTTTCAGCTCGACCAGGTTAACAAAAGAATGGTGCAGCTCAGTAACCCTTTGAGACGTGCTGGAAAAAAAAAAAAAAGGCAATCTGAGACCTAACAGGTTGTGCGAGTACCACAGATTATAGCCCTCATTGTTCACACATTAAAGGCCCTGAGAAGTCTTGCTGAAAAGAAGCTCATTTAATTTTGATCAAGCATTTTTCACAATTCTTTGGCCACTCAGCATTCTTTCTTTGGGGCATAGCAACTATTGACAAGCTGGGTGCCCTGGATGAGCGGAGGCTGGGTACTACTGCCTGAGGGCAACCCACCTTCCTGCTCAATCCCCTTCTAGGCCACGCTCCACCTCCCAGATGGCAGTTCCTTCCTCAGACAGCTCTTCTGCCCAAGGGTCTGCCTCTGCCTCCTCTTGCTAGTTCCTGTCCTGCCCCTGGGGCCACACCCCATGCTCTCCTCCCAGCCGCAGTCAGCATGTTGATGGGTCAGGGCGGAGCCATCCTCACCTCCTGTCAGTGGGCAGATCAGGTGGATGATATGTGTGAAGGAGCTTTGGAAGAACTCAGCCAGGGGGTTCCTGGCTGCCCAGTACTCAACAAAGGCTGTCCCTAAAACTTGTTATTTGTGACAGATTCACTTTTTGAAAAACTTAAATCAGATTTCTTGCTGTCCCCATCATAGCACCATGCCCACCCCCTTGCATAGCAAGGTGCTTCCTGGAGTGGGAGAGGATGGCATAGAGTGTGGTCCGGAAGGGAAACAGCGTGGCCCACGGAAGCCCCCAGGAATAAGGGACACACAAGTGACTCTCATCCAACGTGGGGAAGTATTGCCTCAAGGTCCCGCCTACTGTGATGGTTGCATTTTGTCTTACCACATCATATGGATCTGAACAAATACATCCTCTAATACCGGAGGCACCCGAGGCGTCAGAAACGCGGGCTGTCAGACCAGACAGAAACCAGAGCCCATGCAGGCTTTGCATTGTGCGTTAATGGTCCTAATTTCTCTGTCAATTTAAACATCCACTGAGGACTTTCAGCTAAGTTTACTTAAATTTAATCACATGTTGGAACAGGAAAAATAAAAATGAAAAGAGGTCCGTATTTCTGACAAGATTTTAGCAACGGGTTAGCTTGACAAGGCTTTAAATAACTGTTATTGGGAAAGAGCCGAAGAGTCTAAAAAGAGTGCATTCCATTTCTCCTGCACCCCTACTCCCAGGGGTCAGCAGACAGAGGAGCTATAATTACACCTCAAGTGGTTTTAATGACACGGGAGGGAATTCTGAAGGCCTAGGTTGGAATAAAAGCAAAGGGCTCTGTTCAGTTGGGCATAGTTCACAAATCTCCTAGCTTTCTTTAGATAAAAACAGTCCTGAGAATTTTTGAGGGACAAGATTCCATGAGTAGGGGGGAAGCGGGGGCAGGGATGGAAATAGATGTATTTATTTTAAGTAGCTTTTAACCCTAGCCTCAAAGTCCACCCCTTCTCCACCCTTCAAGTCTGTGAAAATTAGGGCTTGTAAGACAGTGGTAGTCAGGGCGATTTTCCATATTCATTGGGAAAATTACTCTGTGGGTGAAATTGCCGTTTTCTCCTTGAGGAATCAGAAACACCGTGTGTATGTGTGTGTGTGGGGGGTTGTATGTGTATGCTGGGGAAGGGAGGCGTGCCAAAGCGGTCATCCTGGCTCAGAACCACTTCCCTTGGCCTCCTGGCTCTCCTGCAGTGAGGCTGATTAGGAAATCCCTGATGGGCAGCCTGAGGACTCCAGGAAAGAGATGCGAAAGGAGGAGGACATTGTGAAATCTAGCTTTCTAGCACGAAATACCCTCCCCGAGGCCAGTTCAATCTGGAGGATAGATAGTGGCCAGAGTAGATGTATTTTCCAAAGAACCAGCAGAGGGAGCTCAGAGTAGCAGCCAACAGCCTCCAAGGGCCTCAGACAGAGCATTAGCAATTCTGATTTCCATCTGTTTCTCTCTGTTTTTGACACCAAACAAATAACAAACAACCCCTCCTTGAAGTTGTCAGTGGATTTATGCTCCTCGGCTGATCGAAAGGTCCAGGTCTCCCTTTGGGCACTGGGCTTCCCACAGTGCACGGAAGCATTAATGACATACAGTGTGCTTACTTTTATCCCCCTTGTGGGTCCCCTGTCTAAACCCAGGGCAGAGAAAGCTGTGGGGGAGTGGGAGCAGCTGCCCCCATAGTGGAGAGGCCTGGCATGCTGTCACGAGCTGGGACAAGGTGGCCTCTTAAGAAGGAGGCCATTTGGATAGATAGGTTTTTCAGGACTAATTTGAACAGACACTCCCTCCACTCCCCCGACCCCCCATCGCACCACCCCAGTCCTTCATTTGGTTTTTTTCATTTTGCAAAACATGTTGGATAACTGTTCGTTCAGGTATACACCTACGTCCATTACATTTCCGCTGTAACAGTTGGAGGCTGGGGTTTCTGAGTGAGTGTGTCACTGTTATTTAATTATTAAATTATTACCATGTAAAAAGACGACTTTATCCAGTTATCAGGAGAATGCAAAAGTTCCTGGTGCTTTTCCAAGTCCCCACTCAACCTTCTCAAATACTCCCAAACTAGGGATAGGATTAGTCTCAAAGCTAGGGTGAGCAGTGAACCCCGAGGGAGGAGCCAGCCGAGGGTAGGAATGAATTGAGCCACTAACAGTGAGATTTCAGGCACTGTCTCAGATGAAGGGCAGAGGCACACGGGGTGTGGGGGCTTCTCGGGGACCCTCAAACCTCATCGGCAGATGGCTGTCAACAAACAGGCCCCGCAGGCCTTATACTCCAGCCCGAGCCCCTCCCTCCCTCTGACGGGGGAAGAGATGCCTCCTTTTCCAGACAAAAGGCTCCTGCCAACCGCGGGCTTCATTTATATTTTGTTGACTTGTGGACATGAGATCCAAGTGTTTCATTGCTCTCTATCACGTGTATTAATGGAAGCGAAATGCTTCTGAATGTGAAGCTTATTGGAACATATGGTCAACCTTCCACTCTGAGAGCCTGGGGCTGAAGAGCACAGGGAGGCAAGAGGCTGGGATTTTGATAACCATTTGGTGTTCCCAATTCCCCCGTCCCCAAACAATGAAATAAAAAGAGGGTTTTTTTCCCCTACTTTATGAGGAGGGCTTGGACAATTCAAACTAGAAAAACTAAAGAAAAAGCTAGGAGATAGACTCAAATAAAATTAATAATGTCTATGGATATAGACTTCAGAGTTCTTATTCAAACGTTAACTTAATTCTCAATGGTTTCAATACTTGGTTGGAGGAAGGGTGTGGAGTTTGGGCTCCATAAAAGACTTCACCAATGCCTGGTTCACAGATGAGGAAACTGAGTCTCAGGTAAGCAGCGTGCCCAGGGTGACCGTGTCTGAAGGAAGAGCTCAAATTGTGATAATGAAGAGAGAGTGGCTGAGGGACTGGGGCCATCAGGAAAGAAGAAAGTTTGAGTTTTGATTTGAAAGATAGGTAGAATTTCGTCATGACAAGAGTAGGGAGAATGTAGGGGACACTGATTGAGCAAATATACAGAAGCAGGTAAGATGTGCTTCGTCCATAATGAACATGATAGCTTGGCTTTAAAGAAAGGTTCTTGTTGGCTGATGGGAAATGAAATTATACATGGAGGTTGGGACTTGTGGACGATGGCTAAGGGGTCTGCATTTTATCTTTGAGCAATCCTTAGGGGATTAGTGCCTCGAGGAGACTTGCAACAGATGATCTAGTTCAGCAAGGCAGGGGTCGCAATCTGGTCCAGCAAACATTCACTGGACGTCCACGGTGTGCCAGGCATTGAGACTGGTGTGAAGACACATACAGGAAAATGCTAAGTCCTGGCCGTGAGGTGCGCATAGTGTCATGAGGAAGATTTGCTCCAAAGTGGGAGCCAAGGAAGATGATTGAGGACATAGGAAGAAGGTCTCAAGTGTGAAAAGATGTGGGCTTCTATCAGGATGCTTGTGGTGGTGCTGTGAGGAAGAACATCTGAGGGAAGGATTTTAAGCAGGAGCTAGGGGCCAAGGAGAATGACGGGATTTTGAGGAGGTGGGGAGACGCTAACATTTACTGAGTGCTTCATAAGAACCCGATGAGTAGGGTTTCTCAGCCTCAGTGCTGGTGACAGTTCGGGCTGGAGAACTTGTTATGAGAGCTGCTGTCCTATGCATTGTAGGATGTTTGGCAACTTGCCTGGTCTCGATTTACTAGATGTCCACGGCACTCCCTGCCAACTTGAGATAATCAAAAATGTCTCCAGACACTGTCAAATGTCCCCTGGAGGCCAAATCACTCCCAGTTGAGAACCATTTTCCTATGAATTAGGTGTATTATAATCCCCACTTTACACGTGAGGAAATCGAGTCTCAGGAAAGTTAAGTAATTTCCCCAGGACCCCTTAGCTAGAAAGTGTACCAAATAAGCCTTGGACCCAAGCAGTCTGGCTGTGGAGCCTGTATTCTTCAGCACGTTGTGGCTGGATGAGTGGGGGAAACAGAAGTGATTCCAGCTACACAGTGAGGAGAAATGGCTGCTGAGCCTGTTGCGTCCCAGAAGCCGTTCCCCACCAGCACTCTTGGAATGGGGCTGGCTGGCAGGATGGGCACAGCCGCACACAGTAGGAGGTGGCAACGGGTCAACCACAATTCTTCCAAGCCAATAATTTCTGAGGATTAAAGAGTCAAAGAAAGAAACCTTTGCCTTTCTATAAAGCTAGGCTTCCAGGCTCCAGAGGCATCTGTTACTGCTGTGTTGCAGTATTTCAAAAGTGATTACCTAGCCTGTTTTGAATTAAAATGCATTTGTGGTTAAAAAGTTGATAAGCTAAAAAAAAAAAATTCTAAATCTAGAGATGATGTTTCCTTCTCCCCAAATCTAATTCAGACCCCACACTGCCACTATAAAAATCTATTGATCTGTCAGTTCATCTCACCTTGAAATAATGTAAATTTATTAACTCAAACACCTGGTGAATCAGTTAAAAAACGCATTGCTTCTCAGAGCATCTTCCCTGGCTCTTCCAGCCCATTTCATGTTGCTTCTTCGCGTTCTTTTATTTATTTAACTAATGTGATATTGTGAATTTCATAGCATTCAGTTTGGGAACTATAGATATGTAGATAAGATACTGTTTCTGTTCTCAAGGAACTCACCGACTATTGATCAATCTAAGGTAAGCATGTGTATCATAGACGGTGTGTGAGGCAACCGACGTAATGGACACAGCATAGGCAAAGGCACAGCGGCGTGGCAGAGCTTGGGATTTTAGAAGAATTGCACGCCGCCCATGGCTGCAAGGCAGAGTGTAGGTGAGAACACAGCATGCATTCCAGGCAAGGTGCACCTTCCAGGGTCCTGTTGCTTTCCATTCTGGCCTTTGTTTCTGTGTCGTGGATCTCCCAATCTACCTCTCAGAACCTTGCCCTCTTTCAGGTGTCAAGTCCCCTCTCCACAAAGCTTTCCTCACTATTACCATTTCTCTGATCCCCTCTCTGATTCCTCACAGCTCAGGGTCCATACTCTCATTTTGGTAATATCAAATTTGTATCAATATATTGAGGTTCTTTGAGGCCAGGAGTGGTGTCTTCTAATTCTCCGGTTCCTCAGCAGTATTTTAAGAAAGGGCTGGTACTCAACAGACAGGCTATTGTCTATTTCTTCTGGAATTTCAGAACATCAACTTGAAGAGCTGGTGTTGCTCAATTTGGGTGACTCTGACTGAACTAGCTCTGGGGATTCTGGCTCTGCATGGCATCACGTGACACCATTGTCTTCTGGGTTTCCTCCCAATTTTTTCGTTGGTGCTTCTTGGTCTCCCATGAGAGCTTCTCTACCTCTGTGTGCCCAAGCATCCTCAAGCTTCTGGCTGTGGCTCAATGATCTCTTCACTGTCAACCTGCTGCCTGGCCAAGCTCTCTCCCCTTTGCTTTCACTAGCCACCCACTTGCTGACAACTCTAAGTGTAGCCAAGAACTCTGCCTGCATCTCAGATCTGTCTCCACCAGGCTTACTCCTGCCCCTGTGTCCTCTAAACTTACCATATGCCAAACAGAATTCATCATCTCCACCACCTCACCTTCCCAAGTCTGCTCCCCCTCAATCTGTATTCTGTAGCCTGGTGCCAATGTCAATTTAAGATGCCAACCCAGAAATCTAGGTAATATTCTAGAACTCCTTTTCCCTCCCCAATCCTATCAGACACACACCCAGTAGAGTCTCCGATCAAGTTATTTCTGGAAACGATACCTTCCTCTCTTGTCTCTCTTAACTATTAATTTGAAATTCATTCATTGCTGAGATACCTGCCCTTAACCGCTCTTCCTGTCTCCGTGGGAGACCCACTATCTTTCTAAAAACCAAGACTGATCTTTTCATCCTTCTATTTAAAAATTTCAGGAATATTTTAGGAATGATTTTTAAAGTTCTCACTTGAAAACTCAACATGTTTTATTACCTGACTCCTGCCACCCTCTCCGACAAGTTTCTGGATGGCAGAGACCGTGCAATGTAGGGATTCCATAATGTTTGTTGAATGAATAAACAAGCATATTTTTATTTTCTTGGAAGTGATGTGCATGAGTTTTTGCTTAGGGCTGGATAACATAACCTTTTATGCAGCATCATCTCTGGGGCCTTTTGTTTACATCAACAGAGTCCGACCTGAGACCTCTGCATATTCTGACGCCTTGTTGTCTGTCCCAGAGAAGGTGAATTTCCTGTTCTGTCATTAGGTCATTGTCAAATGTCCTGCCTTGTCACTCAGGATATGTCAGGGATGAGTGTTTTTCAAAAGGAAGCTGGCCTTGTTTTTATTAACTGGCTTGGCTGATTCCATAAAGAGAGGATTTAGAGCTTTATAGTATTTGTGAGAGAATCAGAACACTAAGAGATTTTTATTTGGTAGGAATAAATCTGTTTAACCTGGCAATGCTCTACTAGCAATAACAATACCTTATGTGTTAATGCTTTCATGATACAAAAGTGCTTTTTCATGCTGTATCTCATTTTTATTTTCGATCTTTGTGAGATTGCAATGGCAAATATTACTCTCTGAGGAGCAGAACTGAGATTTGGACTAGAGTTCAGTGGACTCCCAGTCCAGTGCTCCACGGACTGTGGCCATGATGTTTTCTCTGGAAAATAACTCACCTTTCTAATAACACCACAGTTTCCAAAGTGGTCTCGTGTATGCTTTTTTCTATTTTATTTTATTTAAGGAAAAGTCTTTCACTTTCTGTCTTTATCCTTTTGATTGTTATTTTACTTTCAGCACTGTTAAGATAGTTGAATAAAATAGTAGCCGAGGTTGTCTTTCTGTTCTACCATTGTCTGCTGACTAACCAGAGAAACTGCTGCTCTGGTATTAGTATATCAGCACCTTGGACAGTACTCGTTTCACTGCTTGGGATTCAAGTACCTGTCTTCAAATTCTTACCTGAATTTCAGTCATGCGAGATGAAAACGTTCTAGAAAGCTGCTGTACAACCATGTGCCAATAGTTAACAATGCTGTAATGTACACTTAAAATTGATTAAGAAGGTTGATTTCATGTTGTTTATTTATTTTTTACCAGGATAAAAATGTTCTTATTTGTGCACTTAAAGGTTTCCTTTCTGTGTTCAGGCACCACAAAGCCATTGCAACCCAGAGAACCAAGACAGGGGACTATGCTAGCCACAGAAGACAGCCCCACACTTTCCGATGAAGAAAGTGAGTTCTCCTGGAGAGCTTACAAAGCAAGGGCTAGGCTGCACTGAGGGTGGACGTATTTGGTCCCATGGGACCTGAGTTCCCAGGGCTTTGAAATGCAGGCATCACCATGCAATGATAAGGGAAACAGTGCTTGGTATACATAGCCAAGAAGGGCGACAGACAGACAACTGCTCAGTCACTCAGGTAGTTCACTTGCTCTGTTCTCCGTCTCTTCGGACGGAACTCTTACTCTTCAGAACTCAGCTCTGATGTCACCTCCTCTGGCAAATCTCTCTTCCTTCAATGCAGAGTGAATTGTTTCCCCCTACGTGATCCCAGGCTTTGTACACTTTTTGGTTCTGTCTCAAAGAGGGAGTGTAGTGTAGGCCAAAAACTGGGATTCTGTGGGTTTGAATCTCGATTCTACCAATCACTCGCTGTGTGACCTTAGGTGAGTCTTTTCACCTTTCTACTTTCCATGAACTAAGGATGATGCTGATAAAGATCCCATATACCATGCAGGGTGGCTGCAGTGAACAACATACATGAGTGCCCTGTGGCCGCCATTATTATGGTTAGCAGAGTTTTGCCACAATCCGAGCTACTTATTTGAATCCCACTGCATTGAACACATAATTGGTTTAAATAGGTATTTGTTGAGTTCCAGTATTTACATAATAGGTGCTCAACTGGCATTTGTTGAATCATTTATTGAATTGAAATTAATTCAGACTTATACAGGAAAAACAGTATTGAATCAGACGACCAATCAATGAAAATTTTATTAAATGCTGACCAAGGCACTAGCTTGTGTGAAGATTTATAGGCCTTAGTATACTATAAAACTTAGTAGCCTCTGTAATATAATATTGGTGTTTACTATAATTATAATTAATAAGATCCTTTAAGTACTACACTCAATAGTCTGGCACAGAGCAGGATACTTAGTAGACATTTTAACAAATGTCTAGTAAATCAAATTTCCTTCCTGAGTTTAAATTGAAAAAGAACAGTTTACAAAAACAACAAAATCACCCAAACCCTTTCAGAAAATGGTTTCCCGTGGCAGGAGGTGACAGCTCATCGTATCACATGTCATTCACCCTGCAGCTTAGAACACACTCTTCAAAGTCTGGTGTCTTCCTTTGAATTTTTTAACCTTTTTATTTTGAAATAATTTAGATTCACAGGAAGTTGTAAAGACTACACAGAGGTCCTGTGTCCCCTTCACCTAATTTCCCCACAATAGTTACAATCTTATGGTGTTTTATAGCACAATAAAAAAACAAGAAAATGACATGGGTACAATGTGTGTGTGTGTGTGTGTGTGTGTGTGTGTGTGTGTGTGTAGGTGTGTGTAGTTTTCCTTCTGAACTGTAACTTTATTTTAACCAGGGGAAAAGGCTTCATACCCAAAGCTTCCCTGAACACGCACTGGCCCAAGAACCACTGGAGTGGGGGTGTCTCAGCCCCTTACATCCACCCCTGCAGATGTGTGAGGGAGCTTGCAGATTGTCCAGGCACCTCCACTACCAGACAAGCAAAAAAGTGGGTATGGAGGAGGGAGGATATTGCAGACCTTGAGAATTATGTGCTGGTTTTCCTAAACCCTGTCTCAGTTTGCTTTTCCCCTCAGCTCGAAGATTACCGATGCCCCAGGATGTAATTCTTCAATGGATCCCAATCCTCGGCTTGGCTGGTGCCTTCTGCTAGGCTCATAAACACCGGGTTTCAAGGGTCCGGTCCACGTTTATGAGAAGGAACTGAGGCAGAGCCAAGTGCGGCTGAAACACCTGTGATTCGTCCTGTTTATGAAGCTGCAAATAACCCACTTACCAAGGTGTTGGTGATGGTGTTTTATAGGGGTTTAGAACACCTCATAAAGGCCTTTTATTCAGTATGCTTAATTTTAAATAGATCCTTAAATTGTCGGACATCTAAATGCCAGTGTTCTCTGAATATTTATGTACCTTCTTTGAGGAAAGAAATAGCAAAAATGGCCAAGACAGAGAAGGAAGGCCAGGCCACCGTGCCCAGCAGTTTCGAAGGGAAAGTTTGGGAATGATGATGTCTTATCAGTGGGGCTGTGAGAGAGATGTGGCAATTCAGAGTGCTCCACATCTGTGTGCTGCGATGGTGGTAGAGAAAACTCGTTCTACAAACCACATGGCAGCCCAGGGGGCTTAGCAGCCCCCACAGACTATGTGCTACTACAACAGAGCTAGTATGTGTTGATGGCCTACTATGTGCCTGATTCCCTTCAGAACTGAATTTAATCCTCCCTGTAACCAAATTAGGCAGATGTTTTCATTTCCCTCTCGGAGAGGGCAAAGTGAGGCCCAGTGACACAGGGCCAGGAAGCGGTGGACCCAGAATTCAATTTCTGTTGGCCTTGGGGACTCACTCGCCAAGCTTCTTCACTGCAAAATGTGATGAGAAGAGAAGCAACAACCTGTGTGAGAATCAAATTAAATCATCGCGGTAAGTGGAGCCCACCCAGTGCCCGGGATATAGTTTGATCAATGTCAACTCCCATTGTTATTTTATTTATTTTGGTTAAAAAACACTTACTGAGCCCTTATTATGTGTAAGGCACTTTTCCAAGCACTTTCCAGGTCTTCAATCATTTGATCATTAGAAGAACCCTGTGAGGTGGGATCCTCACCATCTTACAGACAGAGGTGAGGTACAGAAGACTTAGCTGACTGGCCCAAGGTCACACAGCTAGGCAGAGGTGGGGCTCAGCCCCAGGCAGTCTGGCTTCAGAGCCTCTGCTCAGACCCACCGCTCTATGCTGCCTCTGTTGGGAGGTTTCCTGCCTCAGGGATGGATCCCTGTGAGAGTGGATTGTCCACAGCCCTGCTGGGTAGACTGGGCTTCTCACAGTTGAGCATTTCCTGCAGCGCTCCTTGTAACACACATTGCTGGCCGGACCCTGGAGTTCTGATTCAGTGGAGCTGGGCTGAGACCTGAGAAGGCCCGTTTCTAACAACTTCCCAGGTGATGCTGTTGCTGCTTCTCTGGGCTTTGAGAACTATGGGTATAGAGCAAAAGCTGGGATCGTCCTCTCCTACAGCCAGCGTGGGGTGGGCTGTAATAGCCTCACGTCTCTTCTCTGCCTGGCCATGTCTGCCCAGGGCTCACCTCCTTCCAGTGTTTGCTCTGTAACGCCAGCTTCCCTGGCTATTTTCCTGACCCTCTACAGATCCTATGGCTGTTGACTCTCCATCCAGCCCAAGGCGCAGTCACACAGGACCCTATGTTTAGAAGGGTTCCACACTTGACAGTTAACGCTCTGTGGCTGCTGTCTGGAAATTCATAATCATCTGTCTTTCAATTTGTGTTCTCTGGGTGAAGTCTAAAACGACAATGGAGCATGCGACCTGGGCTCAGGACGGTCGGCTGCCTTCTGCCTCCCTGCTTGCCTGGGATGGGTTCGCAGTCCCCTGCTCATCTCCCCGCTAATATTCCAGGCCCCTGCTGACCTCCCCCTCCCCTGCCCTGCCCAGGGTCGTGACCCTGTTGCATGGCTTGGAGGAGGCCTGTGTAGCACTGACAGCCTCTACCCTCCAGATGGGCGTGTGTGTGGCCACAGGGAGGGTTGGAGGGGTGGGTGCCCTGGGACATCTCAGGGTGGGGCAAGGTAGAGGCTGTTCTCACTCTGGGCTGGCAGCACCACAGGACATTTAGTCAAGACTAAAGGCAAGAGCCTTTCACTCTCCTTCAATGCAGGTTCTGATCCATGTCCTAGTATGGGTGTCCCCTGGCGGTGACCAGATCACTCTGAGTTAACGGGGTGGGTCTGTGGGAACAAACAGACTGACTTCCTCGCTCCGGGCCAGAGCCCTTTATTTTCATTTCGCCCTGGGCCCCCAAATTATGTAGCTGCTCTGTCCCAGACCTTGGAGAGGATGGAAAGCAGGAACTGAATCCTAGGAGATAAGAGTCCCGCTTTGAAGCATCAAGTTTTTAAGAGCATAGTTTTTGGTGAAAGAGATCTCAATCAGGTCAAAATCCTTGCTCTGCCACTTACTAGCTGTGTGAACATGGATACGTGACTCAAGTTTTCTAAACCTCAGTTTCTTTGTCTGTAGAATGGGTATTAAAAAACCACACTTTGCAGTAACATAATAACAGCTCTGAATGCTGTTATTCATGTGGTATGCCATGTGATGCCTCAGGTATAGGGCAGAGCAGGAAAAGCATTCCAGGTGTGCAGGACGCAAGAGCACAGGTGAGCAGTAGTGCAACAGCCGGCGCTTCAGGATGGCTGGAGGGGTAGGTGTAGAGGTAAGTGTAGGGCAGGACGGGAGGCAGTGGAGCTGAATGGAGGGTGCTGTGGAACAAGGAGGTCTTTGAGGGGTTTCAAGCAAAGGGTGGCAGAGTCACCTGAAGCCCTGCTGCCTGTGTGTGCTGAAAGGTCCCGAAAAGCTCTCCCTTTGAGATCCTCTATCCTGGCAACAGTGGCTGGAGGGAGATTGAAGTGAGGGGACGCATTGCTTCTTGTCCTCTCTGCTGCTGTTGACTTTCCGTGGCCCCCACTCTCCGGGGGCGGGGGGTCCATGGCAGTCAGTCGGCACATCCCCGGAAGGGCAAATGGTATCACAGTGTTGATATGAATGCTGGGACAAACTTCTAATGGAACCTTTTAGTTAGAGTGCGGCAAGAGCTGGCACAGAGAGAGAAGTCATGCCCAGTTTACCAATTACACTAACTTCAAAACAAACCGAAGATGTGGGCTGAGCAAACAGCATGGGGAAATATCAACGTACATAAATAGGAAGGCATAGGAGCCAAGTTGGCCAGACTCCACCCACACAGCTTCTCCAGAAGCCGGCCTTTCATCCCGCGCTGTCGGGGGACGGCTGGCAGGGAAGCACACATACAGATCAGAAATGAGCAGACGAATCACCTCTACAGCAACCGCTTTCACTGTGGCCTCCGTCTCTGCTGCCTCGGCTGGTGACATACATGGCAGGCTCTTGACCAGGTGGGTAGGACAACCCATCTGGGGGGCATTTGTGGGTTGCTGTCTTGGGAATCTCAGGGTCTTGAGAGTGCCGATCCTGTGGTCAGAAGTGCCAAGTTTAGGGGTTAGTTCTGCCCCTCACTGGAAGGGTAACCTGGGGCATTCCAATTAATCTCTGAACTGATTAACTATAAACGGAGATACTAATGGCCACTCCACAAGCACGGTTGAGTCACTCTTCTTTCAGTAAATATTTTCCAAACACATTCTCTGGTTCAGACTATGTGCTGGGCCCAGGCGATGGGGGATAAATGAGACAGGCCCTTGAGGAACTCCCAGTGTAGTAGGAAAGGCAGCCCCATAAACTGGTGTTCATGCCGAGGGCTCCATGGTAGGCCTACTGCTTGAGAAACCATGAAGGAAGCTTCCTGGAGGTTCTCGCTGTCTGTGTGAAGCAGGGCATAGGGTCATGTGCAGAGAGCAAGGAGCTTGAGGAGATGACAGGAACTTAAAGACTGTGGGTATGAAATGATTAAGAAGGAAAATATGAGAAGCCTTCAGCCATCGAAATGTGGCTAAAAGGATAATTGGGACAACTGATATACAGCTAAGAGCAATGGTATTGTCAGTTTTTGCTAACCGTTGTATTGATACTTACTGATACTTTCTTCCATGAAACCTTCACTTGGCATTCTTGAGGGCAAAAGTTGCCTCTCCACTCTGTTCCCTGATGTGTCCATGTATGTTTCTGCCCATTTGCTCACATGTCTATGCTCCTTTCTCTTCATTCAGGTAAACCCACCCTATCGTTCAAGACCCTGCTCTGGACCCACCTCCTCCAGGAAGCCACCTGGGATTCCACTATCCCTATATCTGCTGTATAAGTACTTTCTCTTCCATCTGGAGGGTCCAATAGTCCTGGCTGTCAAGGCCTCTCACTCACTGAGTCCATATTCCCTTGGGGTCTCTCTTAGGTGGCCTCCTGACTCCAAGGTGCATTCATAGCCCCTACTCTGAGCAGAACTGATGGGAGGCCCTGCCCTCAGAGGATCTAGTGGTGAGGTGGGCGACAGATCATCTGAAGGGCTTCACATTTAAGTGATCAGATTTCTCCAGGTCCTGCAGGAGCAGGGATGACTTCTTGTCCATCTCTAGATTCCAGATTCTGGCACACACAGGAGCTCTGCTTCTTTATTCCCTTTCCCCCCTCTTTTCCTTTTGTTTTCCCAAGGCTTTGTGGACACAGATACGATGCAAGGACCAGAGGATACAGCATTGAAAATACATTGTGCTCCAAAACCCCCAGCCTTATCTCCTCCAGTTCCTGGCCTATCGTAGCTACTCCCTAAATTTTTGTTAATTTGAATTGAGGTTTCTGCTGAAGAGAAACTTCTGACTCTCTGAGGATGACACGCCCATCCCAATATCTCTTCATTTCTTCCATGACTCAGTTTGCAGAAACCATTGAGCTTCTACTTTACACTCTGAGATCTTCTGCCCTCCAGGGCGAGTGACCAATGGGGAGATAGAGCAAAGCACCAGAACCACAGAGGATCAAGCTGTGTGGAATTTTCCCAAAGCTCAGATGCTTCTAGAATGCCTGAGTTGCTACATCATGACTACATTTTTCACCCTGCATGCTCTAATCTGCAGGTACAAGACTATTGATGAGTTAGGGGGTAAGGGGTGGGTGGGGGCTGAATATCTTCATGCCCGTCAGGGCAGAGAGCAGGAAGGTTTAAGACAGGGAATCTGACAGAATGCAGCAGAGACCCAGCCCTACCACAGCAGCACACATGGGCAAGGACCTATTTTCCCACAAGGGATTCACATGGGAAGGGAATGTTGGTCCCCAAAAAAAAATGCAATACCCAGTGCTTAGAGGGCACTGGCAGTAGGCGAGGAATGCCCTTACAGATTATTTTGCTGTCCTTTGAGGGAGGCACCCATATATTCCAGGAAAGGAAGATGAAGCTTAGAGAAGTGAGAGGACTGGTGAGTGACAAGAGCCTGGAATCAAGTCTGGATCAGCCTCAAACTCAGCAGCAAGTCAGAAAGGACTTAAAACATTGCTGGACTCCATGGGACTTACTTGATCTGGTGAGTGAATCCATCAAAGAATCACATTCGGTTTGTTACCCCTTTGCCACCTAAGCGTCCAGTGCTGAGCATGAATAGGGGACAGATGGGGCCGGACCAGGTAAGAAGAAGGCCCAGCCAGTGAGCTGTATGGAGCGCCCCCTGCAGGCCAGGGTGCATAAAGAGAGCCTGCGGGCCATGCTGAGAAGCGCAGACTCTATCCTGAGAACAGGAAGGCTGTTGAAGGGCTTGCCAGGAGGGGCAGGCAGCTAACATGATTATTTTAGGAGGACCAGTGGGTGGGAGAGGTGGAAGGCTGGAGGCTGTGAGGTCTCTAGGACTCTGTCCTGTGGAGGGTCTGTACTGAGTGCTGTGGGGAAACAGGCTTGAAATATCTTGGTCCTGCCATCCCAGATCTGGGGACCAGACCTGTGAAAGTCCCTAGCAGATGTTCTAATGCCAAGGGTGAGATAGGCAGGGGAGGGGGCAGAAGAGACCTCTCCAACCAAAAGAGAGAGGGTATGTGATCAGGGAGGCTTCCTGAAGGAGGGGGCATTCACGTCGAGTGCTGAGGTTAGGAGAAGGCCTTGATTGGTGCATATGTATAAGATGAAGAGGTCTAGGACAAGGCACCTGGAAGGGCAAGGCCTGGGGCCTAAGGTGTAGCTAAGACTGCCAAGGTTTTCTCTTTGGCCAGAGGACAGCAGAAGGAAATGAAGCTGAGAGGTGTCTGGGGCTCTGAACACTCTGGGGGTGTTGTGGGAAGATGGGCTGGCAGAGGTGGCAAGGCAGGTGGGCACTGGATCCGAAGGTCTGACGGGAAGAGCCTGCACCATGCAGTTCAGTGGAGCTAACTGCATGTGGTAGCACCTGCAGCAGGCAGCTGCAGGCACTGGTGAGGTGGGGGATGGCCCAAGGGGAAGCAGCTTGCCAGCCTATGATGGGGCCTGTCCACGGGGGGCTAGAATCACAGAGATTGTACAATCATGGCTGGAGATGCCACCTGAAGCAGAGAGAGCAGGGAATAAATACCCTGGTTTCTTTCTTCCTCCTGCCTTCCTCATTGGCTGAATCAGCCAGAAACCACCTCATCGAGGAGCTTAGAAAATGCAGCCTTGCCCTCAAGGTCAGCCCATCTGTCCTACAGAGCAAAGGGGGGGAAGAGCAAGTAATGGGCCTGAAGGAAAACGGTCTCAGGACCGGGGAGACCAGTGTGGGCACGTTTTGTGACCATTGCCTCATCACCCCCAGTCCAAGGCTTCCCAGATGACAGACCCTCCATGGAAATGTTTCCATGGACTGGTGGACACCCCGAGTCTTGCACTCTGGTCCTCGAGTGCAGTCTTTGAGGGCCATGGAGTCCTGGGGTGCAGGCTCAGCAACCTGGTGGTAACAGAGGACGTGGGGGTGACATCCCTAAGGACAGGATGATCAATGAGGACCCGTGGGCTCCAGGCCTCATCTTCCCACCACCTCAGGCAGTGAGCTGCCCACGCATCTTACTCCCTTTTTGCCCCGTCAGCATTTCCCGGCCTCTTCACAGTAATCACCATTGACAGCTATTGACTGGTGGTGACAGGGCTGAAATCTGAAGGTGAAGGAGTGAACAATCTCCTCATGTTCGGAGCCGTCCCTGAGGCAGCAAGATGAAGTGCTCATCTCTTGTCTGACTCCTAAAGCCTAGCGCTCTCTCACTCTCACTTCTCCTTCTAAAGAGGACTTCTTCGTGCTCCTCAGAAGGATCACCTCCTCCGAAAAGGATTCCCTGATTGCTCCAGCCAGGGAGCAGTCAAGTGTGATCAGTATCAACCCTTTCATGCCTGGACTAGACTATCTTAAAGCAGAAGTATCATACCACTTAGTTTGCATCATACCTTTTGAAAGGCAAGTTGAACCACAGATTTCTGGGTCCCACCCCAGGGATTCTGGTTCAGTAAGTCCAAGGTGGGGTGGAAGAATTTGCATTTCTAACAAGTTTCCAGATGCTGGTGCTGCTGGGGGTCTAAAGAGACAATTACTGCTCAGTGGGCCCATGACATTTCCTTAGTGACCCAGGAAGAAACCGTGTGGGGAAGGGACCCTAATTATCAAGGGTCTTACCTAGTGCACTTTTGGTAAAAGCAGGTGCTTAGTAAGTCATTGCCCATGTCTTAATTAAAAAGTATTTTTTTTTCTTTGAAGGGGAGAGAGAAGAGTTTAAGGTTATTGGGATGAATTTTCTGATGCTGTAAAACCTTGAAATTTGCTGTATGTAATGGCTCTTTCTCTTGCTGTTAAATGAGTTAATATGTGAAATGTTTAGAATAATATTGGCAACATGTTAAATGCTACAGAAATGCCTTTTATTATTATTACTGTGGGGGGCCTTGGAATTCTGCTGAACCCCGGGACTTGAGGAATAATCTTTGTACCAGGACACATGTGGCGACAGCAAGGGCTGCCTCGGGCCTTGACTGCTTCAGAGTTTCCCCTTCCTGGGATGAAATATCCCCAAACGGCAGTAGCACCTACATCTTGAGGGGTGGATTACAGATGAATTTTATTTTCTTCTTTGCACTTCTCTGCACTTCCCTAGTTTTCTACTGCAAATGTGTTATTACTGTTACACGCAGAGAAGTGTTATTTGCAAAACTCTGGGCATCTCCAACACAACAGTACACAAGACACAAGTTCACTTTGCAAGGCTGAACAAATCACCTCACCACCAGCACAAACATCATTCTATCTGGGGCAGGAGCTACTCCTCAATCATTCATTCTTTTTCTCATTTATTTATTCATTTAATCACTTAAAATATTGTTTGGGCATGTGGCACACGTTATCTCTGGTCTAGGATTCAGAGACACGCAAGCAGTGCACGATAGGTTAAGGACACAGCTTTGGCATCAGCAAGACCCGGGGTCTAACCCTGGCTCTGCCACCACTGGCTGGGTGACTGGACTCTTTACCTTTGTGTGTCTCAGTGTCCTCATCTGTAAATGGGGATCAGAACTCTGCCTTCCTTACAGCACCTCTGTGAGGATGAACTGGGCAACCCATGCCCACAACGTGGCCACCACTTGCTGCATGCAAGCTGGGTCCTTGTTCTGAGAGCTAGTTTCTGTCACGGTGTCATCGTAACATCAACAATTCCAGGACACTTGTATGCGTGGCTTCCTCTGCTCCCACAACATGAGGTTTGGTGGGGATCATTACCCTCATATTTGAGGTGGGGACTGTGACGTCTAGAGGACCAAGGTTCTGACCCAGAGTGCCACACAAGCCAAATATTTCCCCAGAGATTTGTTTCTTTTAGTGGGAAATGGGCATGAGGGGTGCTCTTTGTTGCTGGTTTAGTCCTTGTTTCTAGGGCGTTTTAGTGGACAGAGATTGAAAAAAAATGTATATGAATGTTTGCCTATTTAAGATAAAATATACTGTGAGTTAATACTGCTGCTACCACTTCAGGTTTAGGACTGCAGAATTTTACTTAACCTCATTGATCTTATGTCTATATGCTTTTTCTGCCATACTGAAAATATTATTTCTCAACGTCACCAGGTAATTACTCATTTGCTGTATTGCACAGCATACATACAACAGTCTAAGAATAATGATCCAAATACCTTTATGAACATTATGATTTAAATGTTAAATATGGGTTTCAAATTTTTTTTGCAGTTCTTTTTGTCCATAGGATATATTCCACTAGGGATGAATATAGAGTCAAATTGCTGTGTTTTATAATTGCATGGAATAATCTCTGTGTGTGGTGATGCAACCACAGAGTTAGGTTTGCTTATTTCATTTTGCTTTTGATTTTAAGGGATTACTTTTCCAAAATTTAATTTTGTTTGATACTTATGTAAAATATTTACATGACTCCAAAATTAAATCTATGAAGCAAGGAATATTTAAAGATTTAGTTATAATAGAAGCAAATATGTATTCTATGTTTATAAATCCTTTTGTAGCTAATCGGTAGGTAGCGTACTGTGCATTTTCTCTACCTTGCCTTTTGCACTTAATATATCCTAGCGATTTCTCCATAGTCTTATGTGGACTTACTCCTCCTTCCTTTTTATGTATGGCACTATTTCTGTGCCTGTCTCTAGCAATCTACCTTCTACCTTAAGATATTGAGCTTTTGTTCCTTGCAGTGCACATCTCCCAGTTTACAAGGATTGTGTGTTAACTAAGAGTTAACAGGTTCCGAGTAAGGATCCAGGGAGCTCTACAGTAAAGAATGGCTTTGGTTTTTCCGGTAGGTTTCATGACTGCTAAGCCTACGGTACAACATCTGTTGCTCAAAAAAGATTAGTTGAATCAAATTGCTTCAAAATGTTTTAGACATCTTTACAATGATCAGAACAGTCACTGTAACAATACGAACCACTACATTCACATCAGACTTAGCCATGGCATTTGGTCCCTTTGGCTGGCAAAGCCAAAATCTGAAAAATCATTATTTCGCTATTAGAATTTCTTCCGGAAAACCCGTCATTTCTGGGGATCATGTAGGCTGAAGGATGAAAAAACATCACTTGGCAGGACTCATCTTAATGAAAGGTTGTTCCATAAACCAGGAAGGGTCTCATTGTTTTCCTTCCCCAGCATTATTTAATGGATTGATGGACGCATCTATTATTCCTGTGTCCTCTTCATGTATAAAACAAATAGTTTCCTGCGCATCTACTATATTCAGACACGATGTTGGGAATTGGAACTGAGGGAGTTTCCTTTTCTCCTCTGAACCCAGGGACATTGTTTCTTGTCTTCCTGGCACAGTCCCATATGACCTGTCTGTTCTTGGTCCCAGATGATGCTTTCTCCTTCCTAAAAGGCACGTGGAAACCCAGGCAGGTGAGGGCTCGCTGGTGTCTGCAAATGCTTGTCCCACTGTACAGAGAACATTGGGTCCTTCAGCTGTGTGCGTTCAGCCATCCTGTGGAAAGTGTCTGTTTATTTCTCTGTTAAATCTTGGATGGACTTAGGTCAAATCTATTCAGGTCTTCATAAAATACTTGGGCGTTTTAAACAATAAAACCTTTTATTGGTTAAGCATCAATAATGTAGTTGTTTGTGGCATGGAAATAATTGGCCCTTTTCTCAATATATTATCTTCTCTGTTTTCTTATAGCTGACAAGGTCTTTGGTTCTGGGACACGATTTGCCTTCTCTTCTGCAAACTTACTCTTTTTATCAACAAAATATGAATGGGTTAGGTGTAGTACTGCTCTTGTAATGCTGTAGTCTTCTACAAAAAAAACAATTTGCTTTGAAAGTCTGTTACCAATTGCTCCATACACATCTTCAGCCTGAGTTATTAAACTGCCTTTTGGGGTTACTGTGAGGATGGTGACGAGGAGACAACGTGAAGACCAGCAGGAGGCAAAGCCCACTAAGAGAGGTGAAAGGCAAGACACCTCACAAACGGTACACATATGCAGGCACTTGCACACGCATTCACATGTACACTCACACAACACACACTTGTGTGTGTTCACACATGTGCTTTGCATGCATACATGCACACACTTGTCCACACGTGAACACATTCACACAAACTTGGACATGCACTCATGTATGCTCAGATACACATTCACATATCTACTAATACATGTAGACGTGGACCTGCACACTCGCACAAGCCACTTATTCACACCCACACGCATGCACAGTTACACGTAAACACTCAAAGCGCACACTCATACACACATGCACTCACTTTCACCCAGGTTCAGAAAAACACATGCTCTTAATGCCATTCTTCATCGTTATGGAAGGTTGAAATGGTCGTTTAAGATGGAAGCTGTTCTATTTTCCCTTTCCGCTGTGTTCGGAAATGAGACATCTGGATGGAAAGTCACTTATTGCCACTAACTTTGTCCTGAGTGTTTTACTGAACAGCAGACTCTCTATGGCTCAAACCTAAGGGACTGGTTTTACAGTAAATTCTTGTCCCAGAACCAATGTCTGAGAATCAAGGGGGCAAGTGTTATACTCTCTGCTCTCCAGCTGTTGAGAGGGAGACAGAAAGAAGGTCTGGGGCCTGCCCAAGGTCATCTAGGGAGGTCACCAGTGGCTGAGCACAGCCCAGAAGCCAGCTCCCCCGAAACCTTGGCCAGTCAGGCTTTGAGCTGATGTGACTTGTTTGACACTCCCAGGAAAAGATGCTTGTTTTTGATTTCTAAACATTCTCTACCATTAATGAATCCTTTAATCAAACTCATTAGTTGTGTTTTTCATTATCTAAAATGGCCCCTGGAAGAAGGCCCCCTACATTGTGCAGAGGAAGTAGCTATATAGTTTGCATCTCATTTATCAAACTTTTATAAAGTAGCAATTATGTGCATGCTTCATGAGCCAGACACGCTCTGAAATTGCTGGGAATGTAATTTTTCTGAGCACTATTTCATTGCTACCTCTCCCAGTGACAGAAAATGAAGCTGATCGTACATGTGAGACTCTGCCTTCGAGAAGAAATTAAAGAACTGCTTGCTTAACACAGGTCCTCTCCCTGGAAGACAAGATTTACACTGTGGTCTTGCTCTGGACCAAATGGGTCTAAAATTCAGACCCTCACATAGATCTTAACCACAAAAAGTCATGAGCGGTAGCCAAATCAAGCCTGCCCTGACCCCAACCACTCCTCGCTCAGCACCTCTCCTTTTGGCCTCTCCTTCTCATGTGCTTTGAAAGAGCTGGAGAGATGAGGTTTCTTTTTATTAAAAATCATTTTGGGCTGGCCCGGTGGCTCAGGTGGTTGGAGCGCCGTACTTCTAAAGCCGAGGTTGCCAGTTCGATTCCCACATGGGCCAGTGAGCTGCGCCCTCTACAGCTAAGATTGTGAACAATGGCCCTCCTGGTGGAGCTGGGCTGCTGTGTGACTACACAACTAGACTGAGAAACAACAGCTTGAACCAGAGTGGAAGGGGGAGAAGTGGAGGGGGAAAGAGTGGAGGGGGAGGAGGAAGAAGGTGAAAAGAAACAAAGCATCACTTTGCATGTCTCTGAGCCCCCTGGGGGCTCTTGTGTCAGGCCCCTGCCAACTACCATTGTTAACCCCTTCCCCTTCTTTTCTTCTGACCAGTAATTTTCAAACTGTGCTTTCGCGTTTCTAAAAGGTCCCAGGTAATAACCCTGACCGGCAGCATCAGCATTACCTGGGACCTTCTAGAAATGCGAATTCTCAGGCCCCAGCCCAGACACACAGAATCAGAAACTCGGGGGGGTGGAGTCCAGGGATCTGTGTTTAACAAGCCCTCCAAGGGATTCTGATGCTTGCTTCAGTAGGAAAACCAATGCTCTGGAAAAGAGGCGGTGAGGAGATACATATGTCAGCACCATGAGCATTTTTAGAGCTGGCCTTAGCTCGGTGACAAAGGAGCAGCCACAGCCTTCCTGAGTGGAGAGAAAAGAACTGACACGTTGGGTCATGCTAGGACACCAGGTGGGGGGCGCAGTGACAGAGTGTGGCAGTAAAAGTTCCCCATCCTCTTCACTATGAGAGAGCAATGCCTAACCCACTCTCTCTCAAACTTTGTCATATGTTGAAATTACCTGGGGACCTGTAAAAACTACTGAGGCCTAACTCCGACCTCCAGACGTTGTGATTTAATTGATAAGGGGTACGGCCTGAGCATCAGGCGTTTTCAAAGCTCCCCAAGTGATTCTAATGTGCGGCAAAGCTTGGGAGCCAGTGGTTTAACCTAGAAGTCACGATGTTCTCTCTGCTGGTGGGACTTCAGACAGTGACGGAGGTAGATGTGGACGCATTTAGCTGCCTTTGTGGTGCCTCTCAGAGTACATGTTGAGGTCACCTACTTTGCTTGTGTTAAAGCTGGTCTTGGTGGGCAGAGTTACCTAACACAAGTGTACGATGAGCAGAGAGGAGGTTCCAGAAACATCCTGACTTTTCTGAGGCAGAAAACGCGCTGCTGCTCTCCTGGTCCATTAGGTTGCAGAGGTGCCAAGCCCAGCCTGACCAGAGCCCCATGGCAGCACAGCCTGTACACACCCCAATAACAGGACAGTTTACAGTGTCCCCAGGTGTCCCCAATTACTGGTCCCTTGTCAGTCATCCCCGGGGGCACTGTGGAATCTTAAGAACAATGAAGGTTCTGGGTCCCACCCAGAATGGAGTGGGCTCCCACTCGGCCTCTTCACTTCCTCCTATCAAACACCTGAGGATGACAAGGCCCCCTCACCTGTGTGCTGTAGGGAAGAGGACGAGGTTCATCTGCATCTATGGGGCACATTGCTGGTTCCTGCATACCTGTCCCCTTGCTCTCAGAGTGGGCTTACCTGAGAAGCTAATCCCCCCCAAGATCTGGATGTAGGGGTGCTCACCTGACCACACTGAAAATACCTGGGGTGTTCAAACGCTCATGCCTGAGTTTTTGCCCCAAAGATTCTGATGTAATTGGCCTCTTGTAGTCTCGGTGCTGGATTCAAAATTCTCCTGAGGTGTTTTCACAGTGCAGTCACTGAGGCCTCACGGGTTTACCAGAATAAATAATGACTTCTCTGGTGTGCTCCACGATAACGTCTGAATAAAGGTCCGAGGAGTCCTAGCCCAGAGGGCTCTGGGCTCTGAGTTTTGGGCTCTGAGGCAGGCCAGAGGGACAGGTGTGTGGTAGGAAGGGGCCCCGTCGTACCCCGGCCCCCGGCCCAGAGGCAGTCACCTCCTCTGCCTTCCCAGTAGGCCCGCCGGGGCTGAGGCATCCAAGGCTGCTCCGATGCCCGACTCCCTGCCCACACTCACATTCTCAGCTGCCACGGATTTATCTTCCCAGCAGCCTCCGAGTGGCTTTTCATGGACACTGATCCTTGAGGATGGGAGCTGCCCACACACCTATATCCACTAGAGTTCTCCTGGCCTTGCCGAGCCTCCTCCTCCCAGCTGCCTTTTCTTACCCCTCTCTGGATAGAGAGGTGCTGCTTCCTTTGTTCCTCCATTTCAGACTTACCCGTCATGCTTCATGTCTGGTTTCAGAATAATAGAGCTTGTTTATACCGGGTGGTTCCAAAGCCATGGCCTGGGGAAGGACAGTGTTTTAGATGCCTTCCAATAGTAAAATGACTTGGCTTAGGCCAGCACTGTGTGATACTACAAGTACCTTGTGGGCAGTGGTGGTCTCGGACAGCTTAACATTAGAACAAACTCTTGTTAAGCAAGAAGAAGCTTGGGAAAAATTTTCAGCACTGGCCATTGGATATGCAGCAGGTTTCAAGCAGGCCCTTGTCCAAACCTGGCATAGAGAGGCAGAGCATTTTACCAAGCTGTTATAAGCTCAACTTGCCGGTTCTCTCCCATTTACCATCTTCCCAGCATTACCATATAGCTGCCCAAACCACTTATGTTATAATGGGAGGGCGGTTGGGCGGTGTGGAGCAGAGGGAATACCAGGGGGCCTAGATGCATTACCTTGCCTTAAAAGGAAAGTTCCCACCTGTCCCTAGGTGAGGCTCACAGATTGCGCATGTTCCAACCACTGAAATTCCAAACAGGTCATGTCTATAGGCCTTGGTGCCTATAAGACAAACATGCACACATGAGCTAGAAGGTATGCCCCAGATGTCTGATTCATCCTGATGTGCCCACAACCTGGCTGAGGGCCTGGCACCCAGTAGACACTCAGGAAACATTTGCGAGGAATGGTGGAGGGTGTTCCAGCCATGTTAAACAACAATACAATTTGCAGACCATGTGACCAAACAATTCTTATTGGGTGCCTACCTTGTGCCAGGTACAGGGCTATGACAGGGAACAAAAACGGACATGTCCATGCCTTCAGGCAACTTACAGCCCAAAGAGGAAAGCAGGCAGTAGGCAGTCATCATACAAGTGTAGTTTTGTTGGGTGAAGTCTAGAGTGATACGGGGAGAAAGCAGTATGGAAGGTCCCTTTGAGATGAGATATGAGTGGGATCAGAGAGTGGGGTCCATCACACTTAACTGGGGTGGAGAGTTGGGTCAGAGTTTTCCCTGTAGCGGGAGCAGCTTCTGTGAGTTGGGAAGAATGAGGTGGCTTATTTCAGTTCCTTGTGGCCAGAGCACAGACAACAGAGGAGAGGGTGGGGTGGGATGCAGCTGGAAGGTGGGGGCCATACCTTGAATGGTCTTGAAGGCCATGGGTTAGGAGTTTGGCCTTTATGATAGAAACCACAGCAGCCAGTTCTGTCTAAGAGTCGTTCTGTGTGGGGCTAGACTGGTCTTATTACAATCCCTCATTCTCCTTGTACATGACGCTTGAGAGTCAGTTTGTAAAAATGTGATTCTTATCTACTCTCAAGTATTAGGGCCATTGACTTCATAAATGTGAGGTTGCAAAGATAATCTAATTGAGCCAAGTTAATTCCTCTTTGGCACCTGAGGGACTGCCAAAAGAAGTGACACACCCACGTCCAGGTGGGGTGGAACCTGGACAGAGCCCAGGGCAATTCTCTAGAGAAAGGGGTGGCAAGAGCCATTAGCAGCCAACACTCACTGCAGCTGGGGGTTGGGTGCATTCTCCCACCTCCTGGATCTAATGCAATCCCATTTGACAGAACCAGATAGAGTTGTTTTACCTTTTCTACTCCCTGATACCCAGAAAGGAGGGACTGCTTCCTCTGGGGGACCACACCCAGCACTCAGGGCAGCCCTGGGAGGAGAGCTGTCCCCCTCAGGAAGACTCCTTCTTGGTTCCTGAGAAGTGTCCTGGGACTGCTCAGAATCTGGGTTTCTGTTAAGGAAGAACTCCAGCACTGCAGGAAAGGAGATTCTCCCAGGAGACTCTGAGGTTCCCAGCATGATGTGCACACAGGGAGTGCCTCCGCCCAGGGCCAGGGAAGACCAGGATCCCAGGCAGGGTCTGGAGCTCCAGTGTGGCCCTCTTGTTAACCCCCTGGAGGAGACCTTGGTCACTGGACTTGCTGTGTGTGTTTCCTCTATTGCTGATGACAGTGTTTACGTTGTGCGATCTTTTTGGTTGGTTGGCTGTGCTTTCTTTGGATCGGTGTATTTTTGGGCTCTGCTGAAAAGAGTCCAATGGTTGGTTAGCAGTGCTGCTTCGGCTGAGCGAGAGGGTCAGGTCTAAAAATTATATCTCAGCTGAAGATCTCTTCCAACTCAAGCCTATGGAGAACTCTCCACGAAACTTTCCCTCACCTTGTCCAAACTAATCCTCCTTCCCTTTTGTTCAGCTCATCAAGGTTTTTAGTTTTGGGGTTTTTTCCTATCCTTTTGAGGCTGGTAGTTTTGTTTTTATTTTGATATATTATTGGACTTTCCCATTATAATGTAATTTTTAAAATGGAACCACTCCACACCTTAAGTAGATTATAACCTTCTTGAGGGCAAGGTCTCTGATGGTCCTACATTCGCCTGAGGGCTTCCTACACAGACGGTCATTAGTACAGGCCTGTTGAAGAGGATATGGAAAGGACTCTTTGATTTCGCTTTATCTGACTGTGGTTAATTGTCAAGCACTTGGCCCCCAATTGCTTCTGGCCCGAAAACTTGATTTATAATTTAAACAATTACGATGAATTCTGTTGGTAGCCGCCCAAATCCCTTTCGCCAGGCGGGTACGCCCATCCCCCCAGCACTGTGAGCTTCGGCTGCCCATGGTTAGCTGGTCTCTAGAGAATCGCCCTCAGATGAGAGGGAACTACCCTGTTCAGGAGGTTACACCAAGGACTGTCTACCAAAGGCTGACTAATCTGGTTGGGAGGCAGGTGCACGAAAGGCCAGGCCCCTTTCCTCAAGGAGGAACTGACTTTCTGCTGCAGTCTATGCTCCGGAGCCCACGGGATCAGGCTGAAGCCAGTCTCCAGCTGAGACCACAGCTTGCTCAGCACTCCATCCCCGGCCCCATGTGCTTCTCTCACTCCCCTTCCCCTGGGAGCACAGCCCCAGGAAAGACACATCTGGAGCTCCGCTTTTAGTGAGCGCAATCCAATACAACAAGCATGTTTGCATGTGTTTTTGCTTGGACTCTAAATTTCTTCCATCGGAAAAAAACCAAAAAGCATCTATTCTGCTTTCTGTGTTGTTAGTTCTGGGCTCAGGCCTGTGGAAGGTTTAATGAAAAAGGCTTTGTCAGCCCACAAATGAGCCTTTTCAGCAACATCTCATTTTCTACATCTTGTAAATATCAGTCTCCTTGATTTCTGGAAACGACCCAGGAAATTCTACATTTCTGTATCTTTCAACCTGAACTGCCCAGGCAGCCTCCTCCTCTATGTAGAACGAGCTCCCAAGTTCTTTGTCAGACTTCAGGTTACCATAGTTATTTCTCCAAATATGGTCACCTTGTACATTTTCTGAGTTACGAATGAGGCCTCATGGTAAAAATGACTTTTGGGCAAATCCGAGGTGTGCCATCATGATGAACTCCGCTCAGGGGTACGGATGAGCCAATGAGCAGGCAGGCTCGGGGGGCATCCCGTAAAGAAGTGATGGCTGTGCAACTTCGGGGCAGAGGCGTGTGCTGATTTCTGGGGGAGCAGGGTCTTTTATGTCTCTCTGACCTGAAGGATGTGAAGCCAGATGGCCTGGATTCAAGTTACAGGCCAGAAGAGAAAGTGGGTTTAGAGCATGGCATTGTGGTGAGGGCATGTGAGTCACTCTCAAGGAAGCTGGGTTATCAGATATGTGAACAGGACTAATTAACCTCTTTGAGCCTCAGTTTCCTCATCTGTAAAAATGGGCATGATGATGGTACCTAACTCTACAGGTAGTTGAGAAGATGAAATGTGATAATGTATGCAGGTGTCTCAGCACTGAACCTGACACAGCAAGCACCTAATAAATGTTTCCCATGATGATAAGGCACACCCATGTGTGTCGAACTGTCACCTCTGCCACTAAGTAAAGGTGGCACTGATGACTCGCAGAGCTTTGTTTACCACCCATTTCTCATCATGGCCTAGTGTGAGGTATGAATACAGAAACCTCAGATCCTGGGAAAGCCTCACATCCTATGAATCAGACCACTAGCACCAACCTTTCCAAGGCCCAGGATGGCTTAGAAAGTACAGGTAGGAATGGACAGAGGTCCTTGGAGCACCCGCAAGCCGACTCAGAACCACAGACGCAGGAGCAGTTGAGAAGAGGAGAGGGGAAGGGAAGGAGAAAAGATTGGCAGCCTTGGGTATGAGGGAAAACAACGGGGCACACAGGTCTGGGTTCAGATCCCAGCTCTGTGTCACACTAGCTGTGTGAATTTTGACTACTCACATAACTTTTCTGAACCTCAGTTTTCTCCTGTAAGATGTGGTACTATCTACCCTGCAGTAAGAACCTGTACTGATGTATGTAATATGCCTGATGTCTAGCAGGTTCTCAGTAGACAGCCAGTGCTATATTTCTGGGTCAAACTTTCTAAGCTGGTTTTGTCTGCACCCATGCCCCTCCCCACCTGGCCCCTCACATTGCTGACAAAGCCCTTGATTCTGGATGAAAAGGTTCCCTCTATAATGGGTTGGAGGATGAGGTCCCAACTTACAGAGAATGGTGCTTGTTTTGATGTCTCTGAAGCCTGTTCAGCCCACGTGACCCAACGCTCTGGGGTTTACATTGCTCACAGTCCTAGGATTCCCCATGCATTCCTCTGCAGTCGGCCCAGGAGAAGAACCCCAGGGTGGAATGTGGGCAGACACTTGGCCCTCCTCTCCTGCCCTGTGGTCTGCAGCAGCTGCTCTCCAATTAAGCATCCCGGTTCAGACAAGGCCACTGACCCTCAGTTCACCTAAATAAATGTACTTCTTCAGGAATTCCAGGGATGTCACACAGGCCTCACATGGATTCCCTTGAGGCTTTTGAGTTTTAGAGACTTTCTATGATCACACACTGGCAGCATTGGGTATTAGGGTTGGCTATGCCCTCAGAGCCCCAAAGCCAGGAGGGCACATAGCATTTCTCCATCAGTTAAATTATGACGAGCTATGGGTGAAGCTTCTTCATCTTAGAGTGGGTTACCCTCTGGAGAGTAGTCATGACTTTGCCCTCTTCAGATTTTTTCATCACACTCAATACCTGGAGGCCCTTCTCCCATGTGAGATGCCCCATACCACGGATTGGAAAACTGTGGCCCATGTGTTAAATGTGGCCCACCATCTGTTTGGTAAATAAAGTTTTCTTAGAACACAGCCCTGTGCATTTGTTTACATATTGTCTATGGCTGCTTTCATGCTTCGCAGCACAGCAGAGCAGTTGCAACAGAGACCGCATGGCCTGCAAAATGTAAAATATTTACTATTTAGTTCTTTACAGAAAACGTTACGTTTGCCGACCTCTTCCCTATACCATCTATGCAGACTTAGTACAAGAGCATCTCACATATTGGCAGGAGTGACTGAGAAATGAGGAAGGATATATACCTCTAAGTGGTACTTCTGCTGGAGCTTGGGGTTGGACATTCCTAATTTGGGCCAAGGATACCGAGTCCCTCAAGGAGCTTAATGTCTAGTGGGGAAAGAAGAATCAGAAGCCATCGTAACACTGCATCCTGTCTGCCGAATTCTGATATGTGATGCTGTGTTGGCAGTCTTCTGAGACCTTCCAGCCAAGGTGGAAGAGGGATTGGAATACATGGAAACATGTAAGCAAGGGCCAGAGAAGGAGTTTCGGTTCAGTTCACCACGGTGGGTTCAGGCCTTGTTTCTCAGATTAAATATAAACTACAGGTTCATGCAATAGAAAACAAACACACACAAAATCTGCAAAGCAGAATTAAACCCACTGGGAAACAATCAGAACAAGTAGTTTAAAAAATCTGAATAAGCAGCAGTGAGAATCCATTTTATCTGGATCACAATAGCAAGACTTTTAAAAAGAAAAATAATTAGATGATGGAAAAGCTGCAGGAGGTTGGCCCTGTCGCATACCACTGATAGGAATAAATATTGCTTTTACATTTCTGTATGCCACAAGAGTCTTCAAAATGTGGCTACCTTTTGACCAGATGGCTTCATTTCTAGAAATCTGTCTAAGGGAATGATCAGAAGCAGAGAAGAAAAAGCTTTATGAACAAAGACGTTCATGCAATACAATTTATGATATTGAAATATTGGAAGCCTTCTAAATGTTCAACCGTAGGGTAAGGATTAAATAGATCGACCCTTGCATACAATGGAATATTTTACAGGCTGTAAAAATTATGCTTACAAAGACGTTTTTAATGACATGAAATTCTTTTGATATAGCCTTAAATGAAAAATGCAAAGCAGTAGAGAATTATCTAAATCATTTATATATATGTTATGTATAACATGATAGAGTAAAAAGATGTTAAAAATACATTATTTACCAATGGTGGGATTATGAGTACCTTAAAGTTTTTTCTTTACTGTATTTTCCAAATTTTCTACAATGATCACATATTATGTTGATAACCAGAATAGTTGATCAAATTCTTTAGCAGTAAAGAGATGGGAGAGAACATTGGCCTGGAGAGATGAAATGCTTTCTGGAAGAGCCGAGTGGACAAAGACCCTGGGGAAACGACCAGAGCTGCTGTGAGGGGTGGATCAGGTGGGTCTTAGCCTCCCCTCTGGACAGCTGGGGAGCCTGAGACCTGTATGGGTAAAAGCCTTGCTCAAGGTCACTCATCAGCAGTAGTAGTCAGGGTGAGAACCCCCTCCCAATTCCAGGCACGTGTGTTTTCCATTAGGCACAGCTGCCTGGTGACGGGAGGAGCCTGTGGCCATCGTTATCTCTCGCTCTCGCCCTCTGATTGTTTGTCTGGAGGGACTGCAGAAGCAAGCCTGGGATGCCTGCCCCCGGACCCGGCTGCCTTGCTTGCGTGCATCTCTCTGTATGTCTCAGTGGACGTTGCTCCAAATCACGGGGGTTGCTGTTTGAAGCTGGCAGCCTTTGGGAGCGTGCTCCTCCCAGGTTCACTGAGACTAACTAGCTCCCAATGCAATGAGCACAGAACAGGTAACGTGTGCTTCTATCAGCAGTATCTTATGCCAGGCGTGACTCTGCAGGTGGGTGACTTCCAGAGCAGCTGTTTATTTGATCAACACTTGATCAGAACCATGCATTCTGGTTTCTTCACAGGCTTGCTAGGGGAAAGCAGCAGCAGAGGCCAGGAAGCCAAATGTGCAGTAAAAGAGCCCACAAAGAGCGGGTATTGTGGTGTGAAGAAAAGGAACTTTGGTGCCAGACAGGCTGGGGTTTGAGGCCTCCCGGTGAAGGTTCCTTGGTCAAGTCACTGGATCTCCCTGAGCCTCAACTTTCCTCATCTGTTACATGGGCATGGTGATATCACTCTCCCAGGGAGAATTAAACAATATGATAAAGATGCTCCCTAAATATACCCCTGTGGCTGATGACAATGATGAATTTATTTTTAAAAAGTTACTACTTACCCTTGATATAATTGAGTGACATTTCATTTAATTCTAAGCATGTTATAACTGACTGGTGCAGTTTGGAACATGGAAGAGCAGTTTGGAACAATGGGAGCCATTTGAGAGACTACAAGCAGGAGGAGACATTATCGTGGCTTTAGGGGGACAGCATTGCTAAGTGGAGGGCAGTGTAAGTCCAAAGCTTTGCCTACACTCGGAGAACTGTAAATGGGTCTGAGTTTGGCTCGGGACGGGTCCTTGCTGCAGGAGGGAGACAGACAACATGGCCCCCTCACTCTGCTCAGGGGTCATGTCTTTCCCATCTGTGTGCCTCTGCTCACATTATTCTCAGCCTAGAGTGGCCTTTTGGACTTTCTTAGTGCCACTATTCTTCCAGATCTGCTCAGATCATCTCTCCCCGCTGCCACCCTGCCTCTCTATCCAGGAGTCATCAAATTGGTCAAAATGGTTCCTTTCTCTTGCTCTGCTATATCTATCACTGTGCCTCTGTCCGAGAGGCTGTTCAGATTAGCTGGGAAGGCTGTGGTACCAGACAGAACCAGTCTCTGCCACGTATCAGTTCTGTGGCCAAGGGCAGGTCATGCGACTGCTCTGAGCATCAATTTCATCATATGAAAATGTGAATCATATTTATAGTTATCAACTTCTGAGCACTTATTTTGTGCCAGGCACTGTGCAAACAGCTTATAAAGACATTATTTCCTTTCGTCTCTGTGTCTATGAGGTAGGCAGTGGTGTGCTGGCAAATGATTAACAACTGGTTCTCTAAGAAGAGCAGCCTTGATTTGTAGTTTGTCAGTTTCTGGGGTGTAAATATTGTCACCACAGTTAATTTTAACCTGCAAATTTGATGTCACTGAATACAGAGTTGGAAAGAGAAGTGGACAATCAACTCCCACAAATCCTGAGAGCTAGTACCTGGCATACCTCAGGAGGAAAGGAGGTGCCATCATCCCTCTTCTGTGGGTAGGGAAACTGAGTCTCAGAGGCTTAAGTGACCTGCCTAAGCTCTGCAAGGCAGCAAAGGCAGAGCAGCACTTGTGATTCAGGCTGCCTTTGTTTTTCCTCTCTGCTTCACTCAGCGATAGGACTATTACAAGGATCCCATATAACGAGGGCACTTTTGATGTAGCATGATGCCGAGCACACAGTAGGTGCTCCAAAACTGAGGGCTGATGTTGAAGTCATTGTCCATGAGAATGTTACCAGTTGGTTTCCCAGGCCCCCCTCCGAGGCTGGGCTTCAGGGCATCAGCACCCCTGGAAAAACCAAGTGGAGGTTCCAAGGCCGCTTCTCCATCTCTGTCTCCTTCCTGCCACAATTCATATTTTATCTATTTCCCTGGTGAGAACATTTGAAAAATGCCTCTCAGTTCAATAATGACCTCCGCAGCTGCCAGAGGGCAGTTTGTTATTTCACACTATTTAGTCCAGAGTTTCATAAACGCATTTAAGATGGTCCAGTTCCAAAAAGAAAAGAAATGGTCAATAAGCCTGCTGGTCGCTGTGGGAGAGGGAGAAGGAGAGGGAGAGAGAGCACATGCCTCCATGGCGGTTGTCTGCTGGTGATAGAAGCTTCCAGGGAATCTGTGTGATTGGCGCTTGGCCATTGAAAGAAAACCTGTCTCTAACCCAGGTATATGCATGCGTGCACACACACACACACACACACACACACACACACACACACACACAAGCCTCCCAAGCACTACAGTCAGTGCTGACTATCGAGAAGAAGGCTATGCACACGGGCTGAGTGTTCCTTTGGGTATCACCTGGGGAAACACCGAGGAAACCATGTTTCCTCGTACAGAGGCGTAGACGGAGGGACACAGCTTCCTGCAGATCCTGTGTTGGAGGTGGGATTCTCCCCATGGAGATCTCTCTCAGGGCACCTGATTCTAAGTCGAGGGACGCCCCAGACAATAGTGGGAACAACAAAAACAAGCACACCAGGCACTTGCCCCACCCTGTGACAGAGGGGTGTGTTATAACCCTACTTCATGACTGACCGGACTTGGGCTTAGGAAAGTTAAGCACCGTGTTTCAGGTTAGGCATTCTACTAAGGATTTTACAAGTACAGCTTCTCATTTGATTCACCCAAGCGATCATGCAATTGGTACGGTTGTTTTTCCATCTGATAGAAATGGGGGCTCAGGGAGGTTGAGTAAGCTACTCAGAGTCACAGAGCTACTAGTGATGGAATGGGTCCTCAAGTGCCCTTGACTCTGGAGTCTGTACTCATAGTGACTACGTGGGGGGCTTCCCTGGCCAACCTGAGACTGTTGTGCCCACCCAAGTCCTGGCTGCCAGCTCACCTTCAGGGAGCAGCTCTGCTGCTGCTACAGATACTTGACCTTACCCAGTCTTGGGCCCCTGGGGAGAAATGTGATGTTATGTCTTCATGTTAAACCCCCAAATGCCTTCTCATTGCTTATAGATGCTACAAAAGTTCCTTCTCTCTCTCTCCCAAGCAAACTAAGTGGACAAGAACCATCGCGTCTTGGTTGGGAGTATGGTTCCAGACTGGCTGGAGGAAGACTGTGCATTTCCTCAGCCTCTGGACCCCTTCACACAGTCCATTTTGTTTTGTACTAGACCTGCAACAATTAATGTACTGCAACCTCAGCTCCTGTTCTTAGGTAGGACCTAGGACTTTGGGGCGCTGGAAAGCAAGTAGCGCTTTCTCGGTGAGAAGGTGGCCATTCTGTTCTCATTGCCAGGTTCAGACCCTGATTATCTCTGACCCAGGACCAGCTGCATAATTGGCAGGACCCATTGCAAAATGAAAATGCAGGGCTCCTTGCTCAATACGTATTAAGAATTTCAAGATAATGAGAGCAGAGCATTAAATCAAGCATGAACCTTTCTAAGCATGAGACTATGTGCCTGCACAGGCCTGACACCAGGAAGCCAGCACTGCTGTCACTTGGATTGTGGCAGCTGCCTCCTAACGGGTCTCCCTGTCTCTCCTCCCGTGTCCCTCTTCAAATCTCTCTCCCCATGCCTCGGCTGAGCTCCTGAGTCTGGCCAGGTCTGGAGGCAGATGTACCGCGGGACTTTGCGGTTTTGTGAGCCCATAAAGTCCTTTCTGTACTTCAGCCAGTTTAAGTTGAGCTCCTGACGCCTGTATCCAATCGGATCATAACACATCTGGGGTTGCGAGCACATGTCCAGGTCTCCCTGACTCCAAGCTCAGGGCTTATTTATAGCAGAATGCTGCTCATGATGGCTGTGCCAGAGCTTTGATTTTGTGTGTGATGGCCCCAGGAGTCAGCCCCACACCTGGCAAGGGTCACAATGAGACAGTGCTGTGGTTCCTGGTGGCACATACTTACCACGTCGCTGTGAGGTTTCTTTAGCACTCATTAATGCATTTGTAGGGAGCGTCTACCCAGAGACACAGCGAGGAGCAGGCCTCATAAATCTTTTAAACTAACATGAAGGAAAGGCTTTGATTTTTCCAAATCCAGGGTAGAAAGGGTAGCTTCCCTGTTTCAAAAATATTTATCTTTTAAGCATCTTCAGGCACAGAGTTCATCAAGTGAATCTTCCTTTGAGCCATTAAAGTGAGCTGTGAAAAGCAGCCAGAATGGAGATCTATTTCTCTTTTATTTTGCTACCCCAAGGCTCCAGTTCTTACAATGGGGTCCCTCCTTGGCAAGTTCAGACTTCCCTAGCCAGAGCTCTAGGTTTTGTATCATCTTGTCTGGTCCTAAAGCAGATGCCATCCAGTGTGGGGAATAAAAGAACAAATAGGAAATTAAAATACAGGGACTAATTGTGCCAGAGGGGGAACCGTGGGAGTTGTGTGGGCACAGTGGTGGGGTACGCAGTCCAGCTTGAGGATCAAGAAAGACTTCCCAGCAGAGGTGACAGTTTACCTGAGTCTTAGAAGATGATAGGGATTAGGTAGCTAGAAAGGGGAGAGGATACTCCAGGCAAAATAAATGAGGGTGTGTGTCTGGTGGGGGGTGGTTGTGAAAGAAGAACTTTGTTTATTCAGCCTTCTACCCAACACTCCCACTGTCCAACACGCTTGGAACCCGGTGAAATCAATATCTTTGCAATGAACTGAGGCAAACAGGGGTCGTAGCCTCTAGCCCTGGTCCAGAAATAGCAGGGCACAGTCTTAAAACATATCTGATAGGGGTGGGTGTGCAGGCAAAATTAATAGGTGACAGCTGGAGGTGCAGGCGGGTGGCAGGTGATTCATTTGTTACCACTGCCAGCCCACTTTTGTCACTGTTTACTATGAGCTAGGTCCTGGCTGGGCCCCAGGGACACAGAGACCCTGCCTTCGAGGAATTCACGGACTACATGAGTGACCAGATGATGCTGGCACTGTGTGGTGATGAGGACGCTGGAGATGCCGGAATGTGTGATGGGATCTGTCTGATAGAGCTAGCACAAGGAGTTTGGGGGGAGTCCCAAAGAGGGCAGTCCAATCTGCCGGGAGAAGTCCAGGCATGCTTCTTGAATCAGGTGGCATCTAAGGAGCGCCCTGAAAGACACATAGGAGTTATCCAGTCAAAGAAAAGTACGGGAAATTATAAGACACTGAAGAAAGGAATGAAGGAAGATATAAATAGATGGAAACACATATCATGTTCATGGATAGGAAGAATTAATATAGTTAAAATGTCCATACTGCCTAAGGCAATATACATATTCAATGCAATTCCTATCAAACTGCCAACGTTGTTTTTCACAGAAATAGAACATATAATCCTAAAATTTATATGGGACCATAAAAGACCCCGAATAGCAAAGGCAATCTTGAGAAATAAGAACAAAGTGGGAGGTATAACAATACCTGACTTCAAATTATACTACAAGGCTACAGTAATCAAAACAGCATGGTACTGGCATAAAAACAGACACATAGATCAATGGAACAGAATAGAGAGTCCAGAAATAAATCCATGCCTATATGGCCATTTAATCTACGACAATGGAAGCAAGAATGTACGATGGAGTAATGACAGTCTATTCAATAAATGGTGCTGGGAAACCTGGACAGACACATGCAAAAAAATGAAGTCGGACCACCTCCTTACACCATACACAAAAATAAATTCAAAATGGCTTAAAGACTTAAATGTAAGATCTGAAACCATAAAATACCTAGAAGAAAATATAGGAAGAAACTTCTCAGACATTACCCGGAGTAAGATTTTTACTGATATACACCCTCGCGCGAGGGAACTAAGAGAAAGAATAAACATGTGGGATTATATCAAACTAAAAAGTTTTTTCACAGCAAAGGAAACCATCAATAAAACAAGAAGGGATCCTACTGAATGGGAAAAGATATTTGCCAATGATATATCTGATAAGGGATTAATATCACAAATCTATGGAAAACTCACTCAACTCAACTCCAAAAAAACAAACGATCCAATTAAAAAATGGGCAGAGGACTTGAAGAGACATTTTTCTAAAAAGGACATACAGATGGCAAACAGACATATGAAGAAATGCTCAACCTCGCTAACCATCAGAGAAATGCAAATAAAAACCACAATGAGATACCACCTCACCCCAGTCAAAATGGCTATCATCAATAAATCAACAAACAACAAGTGCTGGCGCGGATGTGGAGAAAAGGGAACGCTTGTGCACTGTTGGTGGGATTGCAGATTGGTGCAGCCGCTATGGAAAACAGTATGGAGGTATCTCAAAAATCTGAAAATGGAACTACCTTATGATCCAGTAATTCCACTCCTAGGTATCTTTCCGGAGAAATCCAAAACTTCAATTCAAAAATCTTTATGCACGCCTATGTTTATTGCAGCACTATACACAATAGCTAAGACATGGAAACAACCAAAATGCCCATCGGTAGATGACTGGATTAAGAAACTGTGGTACATTTATACAATGGAGTATTATGCAGCCATAAAGAAGAAAGAAATCTTACCATTTGCAACAACATGGATGGATCTAGAGAACATTATGTTAAGTGAAATAAGTCAGACAGAGAAAGATAAGTACCATATGATCTCACTTATTTGCGGATTCTAAAGAAAAGAATAAGTGAATGAACTAATCAGAAACAGTTTGGGAGACAATGAGGAAAAACTGAGGGTTGCTAGATGGGCGGGAGGGGTGGGGGGTGGGGGGAGGGTGAGGGGATTGGAGGGCAGTCGGTGACCACAGGATGGCCACGGGGTTTGAAAATTAATCTGGGGAAGGTAATTTGGTGGTTACCAGAGCGTAAGGGGGTTGGGGGGTGGGGGATGAGGGTGAGGGGGATCAAATGTATGGTGATGGAAGGGGAGCTGACTCTGGGTGGTGAACACACAGTGTGATTTATGGATGATGTGATACAGAATTGCACACCTGAAATCTATGTAATTTTACTAACAATTGTCACCCCAATAAATTAAAAATAAATTAATATAAAAAAAAATAAAATAAAATAAAAAAAAGAAAAGTACGGGGAAGGGCAGTTCCCAGGTAGAGGGAGTATGGAAGGTAAAGTCCTGAAGGGGAGAGGAAAAACCATTCCTTCAGGAAATTGAAAATGACCCAGTGTAGCTGGAAGACGGAGTTCTGGGGGAGGGAGAGGTGCCACTCAGGATGGGTTGACTAGGACAGATGGGGAAGGACAGAAATGGGGAGAAGGATTAAGAAATGTTACACAGGTCGAATCAGCAGGACTAGGTGTGGGGAGGGGGATGTGAGAGTGAGAATGAGCGAGTTCTGTGCTTGGCCATCAGGAGGGGGATGCAGGAGGGGCAGGTTTGGGGAAAGCTGATGGATTCCACTGGACCGTGTTGAGCTGAGAAGCCTGTGGGATATCCCACAGTGGTGGATGGAACCGTGGGCCTGCCGCCCTGTGGGGAAGCTGGGGTGGAGGGACAGGTGTGTGTCATTGGCAGGCAGTGGAGGGTGAAGTCATGGGATCAGCTGTGTTCACCAGGGGTGGAGGGTAGGAGGCTGGGGTGTAGGATGAGAGTACCACGGGACTAGAAGCAGATTTCTGGGTACTAGCAAGAGTCAAGGACTGCCAAAGATAATTGACTAGGGAGAAAGAGAGAGAGAGGGAAGGAACCAGCAACAGGGGACAAGGACAGAGTGGTCTCTGGTGTCCTCAACTCCAGAGATAGGGGTTGTGGGGATGGGTGGGGCTTCCGCTCAGCAGAACGTCTGGTAATTTGGGTCTGGAGGGTCTGTGCCATGGAGAGGGGACCTGGGTCATAGCACAGGGCTTGGTCACAGTGCAGGAACTGGTTTGTAGAATATGTGCAAAGACATATTTTTGGAGTCGAATCACTGTATGACCTAGTGGGGCATGAGGAGTGTTTCCTTAGGGCGGGGGGTGGGTCATTGCTTTTCACTCCTTCCATTGTTCTTCTCTCCCACATCATGGTATTTAGACAGGATATCCACGCTCTTTCTATACTTCACTCAATCATTAGGTTCCTTATTTCATTCATTCTTCAGCTAGTGCTTGGAGAGGGCTTAGAATAGTGCCTTTCATTAAGTAAGAGCTCAATAAATGGTAGCTTTTAAAAAACAATTTGTCATTTTGAGTTGTTGATTGTCTCAGACCAACCTCAGGTGAACCCCCAGTGAGTCATGTCCTTGGGTGGAGGTGGAACCTGTGTCTCGCTTCCAACCAGTAGAATATGGCACAGGTAATGGGATAGCTCCCCTTGATTAGGTTACATTATATAGCAAATACGATGGGCCACGGCTCCTGCTGTCACATTATGTGATGTGAGACTCCTTCTTAGCAGACGAGAGAGAGCGAGAGAGAGACTCTCCTGCTGGTTGTGAAGATGCAAGCTGCTGTGATGTTGAGTACTTAACGTGGCCAGGACATGCAAGGGGTCTCTAGGACCTGAGGCCCTCAGTCCTACAACCACAGGAACTGAGTTCTACACAACCACACGAACTTGATGGAAAACCCCAGCTCCAGAGAGGAACACAGCCTGGCTGATGCTTTGATTGCAGTTTGTGATCAGAGGACCACTCGAAGCTGTGCCCAGACTCCTGGGCCACAGAAGCTGTGACTTAATAAGTGTGTGTTGTTTTAAGGTGCTCAAGGTGTAGTAATTTGTTAAAGAAGCAATAGAAAACGAATACACCGATACCCACTTCTTTAACAAGTGATTATTAAGCAAACACCAACTGGCCCAGTGTTAACCACGGTGTCAGGAAGAAGACAACACAAGACACAGTGCTTATCTCAAGGGCTCCCAGTGGGTTCTTGAAACAGTGGGTTCCCCAAGCAGGAGTTTGCCTGCTGGTGGAGGGTGAGGGGGTGAGAGGACTTCTAGGCAAAGGGAACAGCTCTGGCAAGGCCAACTCAAGGGGCTTGAGTATTCTGGTTGGTGAGAGCTTCAGTGGAGGAAACTTGGTATTTGGAGTAGACTTGAGCAGGCATCACGTTTCCTATGGCCTTGACATCCACACTAGAGAAGCTGCAGAAGAATTCTGAGTAGAGGAATGACTGGGTAACGGATGCTGGGCTGAGAACAGGTATGCCGGTCTTTGCTGCTGGTACAAGGCTAGTGGAGCACTGATGTGCTTTTCCCGGGATGTGATATGAGATGTCATCTCTGTCGACTCCTCTGTCTGGAGCCTGCTGGAAAGGAGGTGGCTCTGGTCAGCTTGAGGCTGAAATATTACCTGTCAGGGTTCTCAGAGCACCCTATGGAGGGTCCTTCCTCCCAGAGCAGTGGCTACAGCCAAGGCATTCTGGGGTTTCAGACCTTTCTTGACTACTGGAGAAAATGCTTTTGCTATGTACCACATAGCGGAGGGAAGGGTTAGTTCAAAGAAACCTTCCAGGAGAGGTGATGCTGGCTGGTCACTCCAGCAGCAGAGATGCCATGAGATCGCTCTCTGTTTCTCCTATCAGCTGTCTAGAAATCCAGAAAGAAGGCATGATTTCTCATGTAGACATACAGTCTAACTTCTGAACTCAGCCTTTCTTCTCTCCCCAGAACCTCTGTGCTAAGAAGAAACACTGACTCCATGTCTCGAATGCACTGTGCCCTCTGAGTTCTCCTGCAAGGAAGCATTTTCTTTTCAGGACAGGGATTGAGCTGGGGCAATGTTTCATGATGGGCATTTTACTGGAAGGAGGTGAGTATGGACTTTGTATCAGGATCTCCTGCCTCTCCTAGTAGACAGCTGTGCCTGGCGGTGTCTGGTGGATCAGGCCGCATGGAATGCAAGCAGGAAGGCCTAGGCGACTGGCTTTGGTCTTGGCAGCCCTGAGACCAACGGGCAGTTGTTATTTTTATTTAGAGGTCTCAGTGCTGCGAGACTGGTGTCACCTCCCATCTCAGCATGAGCCTTGGGAATCACACACTGAGTGGCAGCTGTGTTGCTGTAGATGTGACAGTAAATATCCAGAAAATGAGTGCTTTCTGGTCCTCAATTGAAGAAGTCATTTGCTGGATGGTGCTAACTATGAACAGTCATTAAACGTGAGAAAGCACCCTCCTGCCTCATTCCTTAATTAAATGGAAGAAACAAAAACCTGGCTTCGGGAAGCCCTGGGCTCTGAGTGGAGTGCCCTCGAGGGTGGAAACTGGGATGTGGTCTGGCACCATTTTTCTTCTACACCTCGTGGCTGGGCGCAGGAAGCAAGTGGGCAGGCATATTCAGAGAGGGGAATCCTGCCTTATATCTCCTGGCTGGAATCAAAAGGCAGGGGCCGGATGGGAACAGGGCAGTTAGAAAAGGCCTGAAAAAGAGATTGTTACGGACTGAATTGTGTCCTCTCAAAAGGACATGTTGAAGTTCTAGCCCCCAATATTGCTGTATTTGGAAATAGGGCTTTTAAAGTGGTGATTAAGGTTAAATGAGGCATGGGGGTGGGGTCCCAAGACAATAGGACTGGTGTCTTCACAGGAAGAGGAAGAGACACCAGCAGGCATAAACACATAGTAAAGGACAAAGAGACAGTGGCTGGCCACCTGTGAGAAAAGGAGAGAGGCCTCAGGAGAAACCAAATTTGCCGATACCTTGATCCTGGACTTCTAGCCTCCGGAATTGTGAGCAAATAAATTTCTGCTGTTTAAGCACCCAGTCTGTGGTGCTTTGTTATGGCAGCTGGAACCAACTAATACCGGGGCCATCCTCTGCGATTTGAGCGGGCTGTGACACAGGAGGGACAAATTTAGAGGGTCAGTAGGCCCCAAGGCCAAGGAGAGTGAGGCCTCCTCCGTCCATTGCTCCACCCAGAGGAGGGTGGTAAAGGCTCAGGTACCCAGGGGGAGGTATTGCTGTGATGGACGGACAGAGGCTCTGGTTTGCATGAAGCACTGCTCTCTCTCTCGGGCTTTCCCTCACCTGCAGTAAATCTTCTTTGTAGAACGGCCTTCGTTGGGCATACTTCTCTGGTTTGGCTGGTACAGTCAGAGGAGCCCAGGGTAGCCTCTGCTGAGAAGGACACATCTTTCATTGTCTCCCTGTGAAAAGCCAGGGAGGAGCCAACTCAGGTGTCCCTTGTGCAGGAAGGCCTGGGGTACCTGGCTTAGGCGAGCGGAAGGCCCTGAAGGCATTTTCTTAACTTTGTTTCGTCCTGAAAATGAGGACACTGCAATCTACTTCAGGAGATGTAGTGGGGATGAAGGAAGCTGGAGTGGTACCTTCTGGAGTCACTCCCTAGGGCGGAGTCGTGCTCAAGGAGGGATGCTAGCTGTAATTACTAGTAATATGGGCCGTCCTCAGCGGCACTGTTCTGTTTAGCCCTTCTCTCTGTGTTCTCATCTCTCTGGTCTTTGTAATCAGCCACGGCACCAGTTCTCCTTAAACCCGCTAACTCCACGGTTGTCATCACTGCAGCACCCACAGAGGGGACAAGCAGGTCACTGGGGGTCCCAACCCCTTCCCTGTGTCCCCATTCCTGCTGCCCACTGCTCCAGCCATGCCCTCCCACTGCACCCAGCCCCCCAGTGTCCAGCACCCCTCAGAGGGACGGAGATGACACTCACCACAGCCCTTAAAGACTCGACATTTTTTAGTTTTATATTCGATATGTTCTTTTCTGCAGAGCATTGGCTATGCCAACGTGTCTGAAAAGATTCAGTGTTCTGTTTCGAACTGTATTGTGAAAAGTTGTTAGGCAGTAACTGTGGACCGCTAAACGCAACACATTGAGTGTGAAGTCTCTATCGGTGAATTTGTGCCTCTTGAAAATATGCTTTTGATAATAAAACTGTAAGGTTTCAAAAAAATGAAAATACTAGGTATGTATTGGGGAAGTGTCCTGATGTCCGTGTCATACTTTAAATACTTTAGCCACACAATTGGACAGAGCGGGCAACAGTGATGAGATTATGTGGCAAAAATATACCTTGGTTATAGATGCAGGGTATAATGGCGTTCCTAATACTATTTGTTTTATTTTCTCTAGGGTTAACATTTTCTAAGTAAAATGGAAGAAAGGAGAATGGGGGGAACCCTCTGATGCAATGCCAGGTAAAGGTGGGTACTGTTAATTGTCAGGAAACATCCTAAATCAGGTATACACATATTTTGAAACGGACACATTTTTTTATTAGGCATTTCAGGTATTTTTGTTGAACCATCTGGCGTCTTGAGTCATGTTCTCAGCATTCACAGCTTTAGTTCTGAACAGTGTGCCCTGGCCTATTTCTCACACCTGCTGTCTCCTGCCTCCCGTACCCTTGGCTGTGACCTGGCAGTCACTCTCCTCTTTCCGCCCCTTCCTTCCCTGCCTCTTAAGGTGGGTCCTTGGGAGAGCAAATCTACCTCTTGGAGCTGACCAGGGTGTCTCTGGTGACGGTGGGTAAAGGTCGCTCTGGGTGGGGGAAATTTTCCTGTTCCATGGGGGCCTTCTGATGATCAGACAGAAACCGAGACAGAATTTATGTAAATCAAACCAATTTTTCCTGTTCTTATCTATAAGATTATTGCAAAACATGGAAGTGGTATGTTTGCTTTTCACCAAGCTTAGGGAGCATGTTTGGGATAGACGGCCTTTAAGTTCAGGCCATGTGCCCTTTGTGAAAGCCTTGGGGGTTCAGGGGGCACCTCAAGGCAGTATGCATACCACTACACAACAGCTGAAATGAGGTCCAAGGAGAGGCCCTGGGGACTGCCGGCCAGAGGACACGTGGAAGGTCTATTAGCACACTGTGGGCCCAGAAAGCAAACATAGGTTCCCAACATGCACCCCCAAATCAAGAATCCCAAGTGCAGGTCTTCCCAGGTACCAGACTGATTTGTGACTGAGCTACTTCTCACACGGGCAACTTCATGTAGCATGCTCCTGGGTGAATAGCAGCAGGGATTTCATTATTTAAAAATTGGGGACAGCCCCCAACAGCACAGGGAAAAAAACTAGTGAGAAATGGGCACCCTGCAGCACCTCTGTTCAAACAGTACAGTCTTCAGGCCCAGCCAAGACCCTTCTGCTCTCAGGAGTCCCTCCCTGCCTTCTTGGCTGCCTGGGACCCATCCTCAGGGCTCCTTGCCCTGTCACTCCCTGTGACCCTCCCCGGGCTGTGTCTTACACAGAGGGATCAGTCTGTGCTTTCCAGTTTAGTGAGCTGTCCTGGCTGGTAAGTTGGCTTTGTCCATGACAGGACCTTCAACCTTGCGCAACTTCAAGGGGTTCCATTCACACAGAATGCCATGTTGGGAGAAGAAAGAACAGGTAAAACCCTGTGCGATGTGGTAGACCTGGTGCTCGAGGTGTAGCATCTCACCTGCTAACCATTATTCACCATCCTGAGGTCTTCCACTGCACCCAGGAGTCTCACATTGATGGCTAAAATATCTTTGTGTCTATCCATAAGCAAAGTCTAAACTACGTTAGACAAGCACAATCTTCGAATGAACCCCAGGGCCAGGACCATGCCAGTTCAGAGGTCATGAAGCGCAGGCGCACAGCACTCTGTTCTTCTCCCCGGCACAGCCCTGGCCTGGCTGTGGCCAGCTGGGGCCCTGCTGACCAGAGCCAGCTGCCCTCCTGGAGACGGCAACCTTGGAGCAGGACAAACTCGTGGGGGACTCAGTATCATGCCGAGGACCATCCATCCACATGGGTGGGGTACTCGCTTCCTCCATCAGAGGGCACACAGGCTGGTGACGTTTTGGGGAGAGGGTACATATGGTGTCTAAGGCTGGCACAGTTGTCACACACAGTAGCCACATTTTTGAGGAAACCATGAACCCCTTAGAAAGCAAGGCCTGGGAGAGGATTCTTTTCCTCCAGAGCCCTGCCCATGATAGAGGATGAATCTGACCCACCAGGCCTGATCTTACACTTCCATTCCTGCCCTCAGGAGGGACTCCTGGACCTTTCTTTGGGGAGAGAGGCTTGAGAAGGGACTCCTGCCTCTACCCCCACTTGCCCCCAGAAAAGCTAACTGGGACATTTCTTTTATGAGGTATTGTATTAGTGTCCTGTGGCTGCTGTAATAAATTGCCAGAACAGAGGTTTATCCTCTCACCATTCTGGAGGCCAAACGTCTGACATCAAGCTGCAGGGCACTGCTTCCTTTGAAGGCTCTGGTTAAATGCTTCCTTGAGTCTCCTAGCATTTGGTGGCTCCGGGTTTCTTGGCTGTGGCCGCATCACTCCAATCTGCCTCCGTGTCCATGTTGCCTTTTCCTCTGTGTGCCTCTCTTATTAGAATGCATGTAATCACATAGAGGGCCCACCCAGGTAATCCAGGACGAGACCCCCTACCCCTCAACTTCCTTAACTTCATCCCGTCTTTTGCCATTAAGGTAACACATTAACAGGTATCAGGGATTATAACATGCACATGTATGCTTTTGGAGGGGAGGACGTCATGCAACCCAACTACAGGTTGTTAGCTACAGGCTGGCTGTCAGCTGTGTGTTATCATTCTCTCTGGGAGTGAGCACAGGCCTGGCACACAGGAAGTGCTTGTTTGACAGCTATAGAATGGGTGGATGAAATGCACACGTAGAGTGGCCATGAATCTGGTTTGTTTGTATAGTATTGTTCCTATTTTACTTTATTTTTTCATTATTAGTTTCAGGTGTACAAAACAATGTAATCGTTAGACGTTTACACCCCTCACAAAATGATAACCCCCTCCCCCAATCTACTAACCCTCTGACATCATATATAGCTGTTACAATTCTACTGACTTCACTCCCTATGCTGTACTCCACATCCTGTGATTATATGTATATTTAATTATAGTTGACATTCATTATTGTTCGGCTTCAGCTTCAGGTGTACAGTGCAGTGATCAGGCACCTACACCGTCCATGAAGTGGTCTCCCTAATAGACAAGTGTCCTTCGGATACCCTAGAAAATCTTTGATTCTATTCCCCAATCGTATCCCCGTGGCAATCTTGTGGTTAGCAATTTGTGCCTTTTAATCCTCTCCCCTTCTTCCTCATCCTTCCCGTTCCCATCTAGCAACCCTCAGTTTTTCCTCTGAATCTCTGAGACTGTTTCTGTCTGGTTAGTTTGTTCATTTATTCTATCCTCACATATTAAGTGAGATCATATGGTATTTGTCTTTCTCTGTCTGACTTATTTCACTTAGCATGATGTTCTCTCGAGTGGCCATGAATCTTAAGACGTGTCGGTGGCTAGAGGGAAGATGGTGTAAGTTCTGCTCCTGTTCCCGTCCTTGACACAGCAGTCTTCTTTCCCGGTCACAAGTTTTAAGACAAAACATGGCTTTGAGTCTCTCAGGGCCATGCTCGAGAAGGGTAGCTGTATTACATCCCAGAAGTCATAAGTATTTGGGGAGTAAATCAATTCCTGCAGCAGTTGTGGAGGGATGGTAAGCTGAACATTTGATTTTTATTCTGGACAATCAAGGAGACATGTGTGTGTTTGTGTGTGTGTGTGTGTGTGTGTGTGTGTGTGTGTGTGTGTGTGTAAGAATATAATGTTGCTGCTTATCTTCCCAGCAGGGTGATTGCTGCACTTTGATACAAGCCAACTACCTTGTGACCACCTGAGGTGGGTTAAAGTCTCCCCAGGAGATGGAGCTTCCTCTCTGGCCATGGGATTGGCCGTCGGATGGCTATAAAGGGACTCCAGTGTGAGCTACTGGCCCTCTGTCTTCTGCCAGCAGGGCACCCCCGGGACTGAGAGAGATATAACCAGGGAAGCTGGGGGTTAGGGACTTCCCTTTGGTAGTCTGGGAGTGAATTCAGCTTGAGAAAAAGTAAGTCGAACCAAAAGTAAGATGGGCATGGCCTGAGAGCCAAGGCTAGTCAGGAGAAGTTGACAGACACAGGAACAATTCTTCCAAAAAATAAAATTTGACTCCTTTAGTTGGCCACACTGAGTCTTGTCTGTGCACACAGCAGCTGAACTCAGTTTGGAATGAAAATTTAGGTTCTTTCCCTGTCAGCCATACTGAGCTGTTACTAAATTTGCTGTGTGACCTCCTGAGCCCCGAACAGAAAGCAGGCAAAAGTCCCTTCGCTTTAGTTTCTCCTTAGCTTATGTACAAATTCTTCCCCACCTAGAGGGGTAGTTTAGAATAGGGCTCTCACCAGCTGCTTCTTCTACTTGCTTCCCTTTCCCTTTTTCTTATTCCCTAAGCGTGGGATTTCTATCTCTGGTTCCTGTTTAAAGGGATTTTCCCGGATGCCATTTCTGCTCTCTCTGTTCCTCCCACCACAATGTCTGCCTGGATGCTGAGAAACCTGGTTTATGCAGGAGAGGGTGAAAAGTACATTAGTTTAATAGTTCCTAAATATTAACCTTGTTTTACTTATTTTATTTAAGTATGTGTGATTGTGTAGTATGCATAGGATTGTGTCAATAAAAGGTTTCTTTCATTGAGGAGCTCACATTTACAAAAGAAGGAAGCAATTTAAACTTAAAACATTTAAAGAACACCAAACCTGCAAGGAAAACCAACAGCAAGAGCGAACCATTCTAATCGAGGAGGAGGGCAGAGCTCAGAGGATTCTTCTGAGTTCTCTGAGGTATGGAACCTCCAGCATGGAATGCAGCTTGGAGTTAAGAATCAAAAAAGATGGCGGCTTCTGTGTCCTGGCTGAACACCACACCATATGTTTGCAATGTGAACGTAGGATATCCAATTTTTGAGGTTTCCTTGACATTCTATTGCCTCTCTTGTATTAGAAACATTATTGCCAATGTATACTTAATAATGCATTTGTGTTTCCTAGCAAAGATTCTAATTCAGCCTACGTTTTCCTGTGGCTCAGTTTGAAGTCTCACTTAAGCTAATACACATCTGACCTTCCAAAGAAAGTGTAAACAAAATCCTGACTGCCAAGTGTTGTGATCATTCCTGCTGGAGACATGCAGTGGGTCACCATCCCAACCCTGACTATTAGATCCTTCTGGCACACCATATTAGCTGGTTTGCAGTTCATTCATCCAGTTACAAATTCTTTGCAGGCAAGGGCTTAGCATTTACTATGATGCTATATCCATCTCATGTAGTTTTAAGATGGTTCAGCGATTTCACTACTTTAAAGGTTGCACACAATTTGATTGATAACTCAGAGCTCAAGTGTTTTCAAAAGGAAAAGAAAGTCATTTCACAAAATCAATTTCCCCAACTGTTCAATTTTTAAATCATGAATTCTCAATTTAACCATTGGAACTGGATCATTTGGAAAAAAAAATCTATTCTCAGATCATAACATCTGAGAGACCAAGCATATGCCTTAAAAATGAATGTTCAAATAGTCTTTTAATGTTTTTAATTATTTGCACTTATTTAAATTTTTTTTGTATTTCTGTTTATTTTTAAGATTTATATTAAAAATATAGCTAACATACAACATTATATTAATTTCAGGGGCACACCAGTTATTCAGCATTGATAAACCTAAAGAAATGATCACCATAAGTCCAGCAGCCATCTGTCACTGTACACTGCTATCGTAATATTATTGACTATATTCTCTATGCTGTATATTATATCCCCATGACTTATTTTAATTTTTTTCTTCACTATAATTTTATTCGCTGAATCCCCTCCATAACAATTCAATGTGTTTATCTTCTTACTTTTGTTCCTTTCAGTGTTTTTTGTTGTTGTTGTTGTTGTTTTAGTTTCACATATACAAAACAATGTAATAGTTAGACATTTACACCCCTCACAAAGTAATAACCCCCTTAATCTACTACCCCTCTGACACTGGATACAGCTGTTACAAATCCATAATATTCCTTATGCTGTACTCCACACCTCACAAATATATATATACATATATATATATATATATATATTTATATATAGTTGACATTCAATATTATTCTACTCAGCTTCAGGTGTGCACTGCAGTGGTCAGGCACCTATACTGTCCATGAAGTGGTCTCCCTAATAAGTCCAGTGTCCATCTGGCACCCTACATAATCTTTACAACACTATGGATTATATTCCCCAGACTGTATTTCATATCCCTGTGGCTGTATCGTGATTACTAATTTGTACTTTCTAATCTCTTAACTTTCTCCCCCACCCCCACCCCCCTCCCACCTAGCAACCATCAGTTTTTTTTCCCTATATCTCTGAGGCTATTTCTGTTTTGTTTGTTCGTTTATTTTGTTCTTTAGATTCTACATATAAGTGAGGTCATGTGGTATTTGTCTTTCTCCGTCTGACTTATTTCACTTAGCATAGTGTTCTCTAGGTCCATCCATGTCATTGCAAATGGTAAGATTTCATTCTTCTTTACGGTCGAGTAATGCTCCATTGCATAAATGTACCACAGTTTCTTTATCCAATTGTCTATCGATGGGCAGTTCAGTTGTTTCCATATCTTGGCTATTGTGAATAGCACTGCAGTAAACATAGGGGTGCATGTATTTCTTCTAATTAGTGTTTTGGATTCCTTTGGGTAGATACCTAGGAGACTTATTTGTTTTATACCTGGAAATTTGGACCTCTATTCACCTTCCCCCACCTTTAAAAATTTTTCAATTCCATTTGACATTCAATATTATTTTATATTAATTTCAGGTGTACAGCATAGTGATTAGACATTTATGTAATTTAAGAAGTGATCCCCCTGACTAGTCTAGTACCCACCTGGCACTATACATATAGTTATTACCATGTTATTGACTGTATTCCCTAAGCTTTACTTTATATCCCCATGACCATTTTGTAACTACCTATTTGTACTTCTTAATCCCTTCACTTTCTTCACCCTCCATCCCAACCCCCTCCCATCTACCACCCCAACAGATCTAGTACCCATCTGACACCATACATAGTTATTACAATATTACTGACTATATGCCTTATGCTATACCCTACATCCCCATAACTACTTTTTAACAACTGATTTTTACTTCTTAATCCCTTCCTTTTTTTTTCACCCACACCCCCAACCCACCTTCCATCTGGCAACCATCAAAATGTTTTCTGTATCTATGAATTTGTTTCTATTTTGTTTATTTTGTTCTTTAGATTCCACATAAAAGTGAAATCACATTGCATTTACCTTTCTCTGTCTGACACTCCACTCAGCACAATACCCTCCATACCACCACAGATGGCAAGAACCTATTCCATGACTGAGCAATATTCCATTGTATATATGTACCACCTCCTTTATCCATTCTTCCATTGATGACAGGCTGCCTCTACCTCTTGACCATTGTAAACAATACTGTGATGAACATATGGATGCACATGTTTCCCTGAAGTCCTGTTTTGTGTTTCTTCAGATAAATACCCAGAAGTGGGATTACTGGGTGCTTCTTTGTCTCTTGTTATAGGCTTTGTTTTAAAGTCTATTTTGTCTGGTATAAGTATTGATACCTCAGCATTTTTTTTGTTTTTATCATTTCCATTTTTATGAAATAAATTTGTCCATCCTTTACTTTCTATCTGTGTGTGTCTTTCAATCCGAAGTGAGTCTCTTGTAGGCAGCATATGTAGGGGTTTTGTTTTCTTATCCATTCAGCCCTCCTATGTCTTTTGATGGGAGCATTTAATCCATTTACATTTAAAGTAATTGTTGATAGACATGTAGTTTGATAGATATGACCAATCATATCTATCATCTAGAATTTGATGATTCATAATTTTGATTTTTTTTCCATCTTAAAGAAGTCCCTCTAACATTCCTTGTAATACTGGTTTGGTGGTGATGAACTCCTTTAGGTTTTTCTTATCCGGGAAGCTCTTTATGTGACCTTCAATTTTAAATGATAGCTTTGCTGGGTGGAGTATTCTTGGTTATATGTTATTCCTTTTCATCACATTGAATATTTTATGCCAATCCCTTCTGGCCTGCAAAGTTTCTGTTGAGAAATCAGCTAACAATCTTACGGAAGCTCTCTTATAAGTTAGTTGCCTTTCTCTTGCTGCTTTTAGGAGTCTCTCTTTGTCTTTAAACTTTGCTATTCTAATTAGAGTGTGTCTTGGTGTGGGCCTGTTTGGGTTCATTTTGTTTGGGACACTCTGTGCTTCCTGGACTTGTATGTCTATTTCCTTCGCCAGGTTAGGAAAGTTTTCAGTGATTACTTCTTCAAATATGTTCTCAATCCCTTGCTTTCTCTGTTCTCCCTCTGGTACCCCTATGATGTGAATGTTGTTACACTTGATGCCGTCCCAGAGGTCTCTTAAACCATCCTCATTTTTGGGGGGATTCTTTTTTCTTTTTGCTGTACTGATTGGGTGTTTTCTGCTACCTTGTCTTCCAAATTGCTGATTTGATCCTCTGCTTCATCTAGTCTGCTGGTGATTCCTTCTAGTGCATTCTTCATTTCAGTTATTGTATTCTTCACTTCTGACTGTTTTCTTCACTTGACAGTTTTCTGATTGTATGCTTCACTTCTGACTGGTTGTTTTTTGTGGTTTCTATGTCCTTCTTTTATGCTTACTGTCTCTTTGTGGAAGTTCTAACTAAGTTCCTTGAGCATCCCTATAACCATTGTCTTGAACTCTGTCTCTGATAGGTTGCTTGCCTCCATTTTGTTTAGTTATTTTTGGAGTTTTCTCCTGATTTTTTCATGTGGGACACACTTCTTTGTTTCCTCATTTTGGTTGCCTCTCTGTGTTTGTTTATATGTATTATATAGATATGCTATGTCTCCCAGTCTTGTCCAGGCGGCCTTATGAAGTAGGTGTTCCTGGGGCTCTGGCACAGTTTACCTGGTAACCCGTTCCGCATGCTCCAGGAGTGTCCGTTGTGTGGGTTGTGTGTACCCTCCTGTTACTGAGCGCTGATTGCTATGTGCACATCAATTGGTGGCATTGGCCCTCAGGCTGATAGGCTGTGGGGTTTGGCCACACCGATAGCTTACGGGCTGCTGTTTGGGGGACCTTACCTTACTGAGTGGGATTCACCTTAGTGGGCTCTGGTGACTGTTGAGAACTCCCTTTGTGTCTGCTCCTTGTAGGGCTAATTGGGCAGAGCTCTGCTGTGGTCTCAAGCCAACCTCCAAGTATGTTGGTTCTTGGGCTTCTGGGGAGGGCTCTGGTGTAGGCCCAGGTCACCCACTGCCTATGACTAGCCAGGGCCTCCCTGGTAGGAGCTACAAAGCAATCTGTGGAGGCATGTGGGAGAGGCCACACTGTGAACTGAGGATGGTTGCCACCAGTCCCGTATCTGGGGTAGCTCCGCAAAAAGCCAGGACACCCTGAGGCCTGCTGCCACCTGCCGGCTCCATTAAGTTTCAGCCACTGATAAAGCCTTGTGCAGTACACGAGTTGTATGAGGAAGGGTCTCAGGGAGTCACCAGAGTGGGAAGAGTTGTGGTCACCAGGTTAATGTAGAGTCTGGTTTGGTGCCAGTGCTGAGCCTGGAGCTACTCAGCTAAAGTCTCAGAGCACACTGAGGCCAGTCACCACCTGCTGCCTGGTGTCTGGGGATTCTGATAATTTTCCAAGAAATAGTGCATTGTGGGCAGGGCTGGTTGTTCACCAGAAAGTGCCTCCAGGGTGTTGGGGGAGTTGTGTAAGGTGGGTTCCCAGTGAGTCCGCAGGGCGGAGCAGCAGAGCTCACCAGGCCAATCAGATTCAGATTTGACCTGTGGGGGAGGGCTCAACACAGGAAAGATGGCGCCTGCCTGCCGGCTGCACGGGAGAGGGAAAATTGTAACTGTCCTCCAGCTCTGCCCTGAAGTCACACCCCTCAATATGGCCCCCCACCCCCGTATGCCTCCAACACTCCCCAAGTCACTGTCCTACGCTGGAGCCCAGGGTGAGTACCTGTGAATGAGTGAGACAGTGCATGGGCCCCTTAAGAGAACGGCTGGCTTTCCCACAGCCCTCCGTTCCACCCAGATGGTTGGAATCCCCAATTTTTCACATCCAGATGTGTGGGGGCTCCTGTTCCTGGCACCAGTCCTCCAAGCTGGGGAGGTCGGCGTGGGGCTGGGGTCCCTAGCTCCTCCGGGAAGAACTTCCATGGCTGAGATATTCCTCCTGGTTTTCAACCACCACACAGATGTTTGGAGTCAGCAGGTTTTGTGTCTCTGCCTCTCCTACTAGTCTCAACACTGCCTCTTCTTTATATCCTTAGTTACAAAACTGTGCAGCTAGACTTTAGATGATTCTTCACATTGATTGTTCTACAATTTAGTTGTAATTGTAATGTGTTCATGGAAGGAAGCAGGCACAGTGTTTATCTACTTGGCCATCTTGGATCTCCTATTTGCACTTACTTTAATAGGTTTTTCTGATTAAGAGCAATACACACACATTGTGGAAAAATATTAATCATAAAGGAGCACAAACGGAAAATTCTTTTGCAATCGCCAATAACAGATCCACAATTAGCATTTTGGCATACATCCATCAGGATTCCCCCCCCCCCATTAGGTTGAACCACGTGCAATTGCTAATATTCAATCATTTTTGGTTTACAAAATAGTAGTTTCATATGGTTCTACCTAATATACATATGCATACAGACCTCTATATTTATTTCAAAACTTTATTATTGCCTAATATCTCTCCACTAATCCTCCATGTTTAAATGCACTTTTTATAAAAAGTATTACATGGATTTTATTAAATGAGCCTCACAGTTATTTAATTACTTTCCTGTTATTGGATATTTAGGTTATTTCCCCCCACCCCTGACTTTTAAACTTTGTTGTGGTAAATACGTCTGCAATAAACATTCTTGTTCCCAGCTGACTATTTTCTAAGAACAAATTTTTAGAAGTTTATTTTCTGGGTCAACAGGTTTGAATGTTTTAAAACCTGATGGTGCCGACCAAAACAGGGAGTGGGTTCTGGGACTCCATTAGAGCGTTAGACAGGGCTTTCCACATCATGCCTGTGCTTGCATCCTGCTTCGTCTAATAGCCTGACCCATTTTATCATTTGGTAAGTGATGTTATATTGACTTTACAGAGTTGATATAAAGATGAAATAAGACATATAAAGTGTCTACTGCATGTCTGATCTCTAGAAGAAGCTCCAAGGAGGTTAACTCCATTCATACTAACACTGCTTACTTTAGAGCACGTCAGTGTTTTGTCCACAGGAATGGAATTCTAAGGACGGGACCTGGGGCCTTGTGGAGGCCGTAGGGGGCCTAATGCATTTTCTTCTTCTTTCTCATTTTCAACTTCTCTTTCTTTCCTCCCAATTCCCAAATCCCGGAGGACAAAGAGTTTGCTTCTCTCTCCTTTATCTCTTGGAAGGCTAAGAATTTTTCACGAAATTCCCCACCTCGAACATGAAAAGAAGGCGCCAACACGCAGCTCAGTGTAGGATTCACAGCACAGAGATGCCTGGGACCAAACCCAAACTCGCCCACCCTGAAACTTCGTGAGCTCAGCAGCTTAATTGACTTTTCTGTGCTCAGTTTCCCCCTTTGTAAAGCAGGAATAAAAATAATAGTCCTTCGATGTCCAGGAGAATTTAATATAGGTAGAGCACTTAGAACAGTGCCTGGCACATAGCTGGCATTCAATAAATGTCAGTTATTACCACTCCTCCCTCTGCAGATCTGACAGCAGAGATCGGACTACCTTTTTCACTGTCAGTTCCCACAATAGCGCCTGCTAGGCAGCAGGCCCTCGGTCAGTATTTGTTGAATGAATAAATGGTTCTCTGAACTCCTTATTCCCAAAGCCTGGCTGTGGATACTGTTTGGGCCACTCTGTTGTTGATGTTGTTTTTCACTCATGACAGAGCCATTCTAGGGTTTGCTTCTAACTTTTTTTCTCTGTGGGATAAAATGCTAGTTTCTCAGGCGTAAATATTTAATGTGACTTTAGCTGCAAAAGCACATTCCTTTAGTGCATTTGGGTTCCTTGTGTGTCTGCATGATCCGGTAGGCACTTGCTCTATGCAACAAGTATTTATGAATCTGAATCACACAGTGCAATGGCCCAGGCATTTCTTCCTGTAGCATCATGTGGGCGGGCAATCTGCTGTCATCAGGTAGCTGGCTTCGAGCAGAGCAGATGCACATATACACACATGGCTCAAAACCCCTGCCCTCAGCTGGGGCTGCATCTAGTGGGAGGCGTTTCTCCCCCTGAACCCTGAGGGCTACAGGAGATGAAGAGAACAGGAAGAGAGCAACAGAGAGAATTACGGAAGGATGGTGAAGCTGAGCAACAGCTCAGATCACTGCAGCTCAACAAACACATTACTGAGCACGTGCCATACACCAGGTAGGGGCTGAATAGCAGGGAGAAGATACGAACAAGACACAAGGAAAATAAGGATACCATAAGCCTTTTAAGGGAAGGGACTCTGTCTTACTCATCTTTGTATCCTAGGGCTGTCATGGGGTCCAGCACAGAGCAGTCAGTACATGTTGAATAAATGAACCAATGGACAAGGAGTGCTCGGCTGCAGCTGGATTGTATGGGCTTCTCCAAGGTGGTTGAGTGGAAGGAACAGCTGTTTCTAAGGGGATGAGGCTGGAGCATACCCATGGAGGTGCCTACAATGCAGGGCTCTATATACAGAGGGTGCCAAAAAATGTGCACACGTGTCAAGAAAGGAAAAAACGGTATTAAAATTGCAATGCAATGAATGACACTAGCATCTATTTGATTAACACCGTCTTTTGAGAAAACGTGATGTTACACCTTGCTACCGGAATTCAATTCAACTTCAAAAATGTGACAATTTTTTGGCACCCCCGGTGTAAGAAAAGTGACCTTGGATTACAAAGAGTCATTTTCTGCACCAAAAATAATTGGGATGGATATCTCTTGAGAGAGGTAAGTGCTAAGGGATGATTAGAAATGGGGAGCAGGAGAGGGGAGGTCAAGAGATCAGTCCAACAAGACGACAGTGGTCCTGTCCTCATGATCAGGAATTCGGGTGTCAACGGTGTGCCATTGGAGACTTAGAAACAATACCTCTCTGAATGCTGTGGTGTGATGACAGCAATGGCCAAGACTAGCAAGGAGGTTGCTGCAGAGACCCAGGCTGTGGCGGTGACAAGAGGGAACCACCAGAAAGAGTAATTAGAAGTGGTTGCCTTTTGGACCCGGCCTCCAGATGTATGAAAGCCCATTCTGAATAACCTCCCTCTCAGCATCGTGATTAACAAGTCTTAACTGAAGCTGGACAGGCTGCCTCCAGGAGCCAGGGGAGCATCAGACAGCCCCCAAGACCTTCTGGGGCCCCAGGATCCAAGGAGCAGCCAATACTGGGCTCTGCTCCATCTAGCGACCTGTGTGGGATACTTAGGCGCCACACCTGAGGATGGGTTCTGTTCTGCACCCGGCCATCTCATCTTAGTTAAGGGGTCATTGCAGAGTCTAGCAGAGGTGCAAAGGGTGGAAGGTTTTTGTGAAAATGTCCTCCCGCCCTGGTCCATCAGTTGATGGTGAAGAGAAGGAGAGGGAAGAAAGAAGTCAGCAAACTTCCCAGGAAAAGGCTGGGCCACCAGCTGTGCTGTGCTGGAGGGGGGCTTCTAAATGGGTCAAGCAGAGCCTGAATGAGGGAGATCAAATGCAATCCCGATGAGGATAGAGAGAAGCAGACTTTTCCAAAAGCTGCTTCCTCACTGGTAAAGAAGAGAACGCAAATCCTAGAGAGGACACAGAGAGTAGGGGAGAGAGCACTGGGCATGGAACAGCTAACATTTATTCTAGTCCTGGCTCCTTTACTAGCTGACTTCCCACCTAGTCATTCACTGAGGCAAAGGAATTACTCACCGTGTGTTGGAGAATGAAGGAGAATAGAAGCTAGGCCTGGATGCTGATCTTAAGCACCCAAGTCTGGTGGGGAAGAAAAAAAAGAAAAGAGAAAACCGTATTATGGGAAGTATCACAGAGGATGCTCTGAGGACAAGTGTGGATGATTAGCCAGATGGCCAGAAATAGCTTCCTGAAGAAGCTTATGGCTGCCCAGAATCCTGAAGGATGCCTAAGAGTCAGGCAGGTGGAGGTATCTATGGCTATGTAATGGATCACCCCAAAACATAGCAGATTAAAACAACAGTAAACAGTTACTACCTCATACAGTTTCTGTGGGTCAGGAATTTGGGGGACAGTTTAGGTGGTTCTGGCTTGGGGGTCTCTCAGGAGATTGCAGTCAAAATGTCTGCTGGGGCTATAGTCTTCTGGAAGGCCTGTCTGGGACCAGAGGATCTGCTTCCCAGATGGGTCCCTCACTAGCTGCTGGCAGGAGGCCTCTGTTCCTTGCTGGGCGTACCTCCCCAGCCTGCCTCCTTGCAGGCGGGACCATAGCACTGCTTCTGGGTATCCCTTGTTCCCACATCTGAGATTGTAAGACTCACTGCCCACCCAGGGCAGGCTGAGGAGCAGGAAGAGGAAAGAGGGGCCTTGGGTCACAGAGCAATTTATAAAAATCCAGTGACAGGGTTTGTATTAGCTAGCTTTTGTGAATAATAAACCACCACAAACTCAGTGGCTTAAAACAACAAATATTTATTTTCACTCATGGGCCTGTTGGTCAGCTGGGTGGGGGACTGGCTGATCTAGCCTCAGCTGAGCTGGGCGTGGACAGACTTCACTCCAGGCTACAGATGGTCTAGGTCAGTGTCTGTCTTCTTCCTTGGACCAGTAACCAGCCAGGACATATGTTTCTCATGGCAATGGCAAAAGCACCAGGAGTCAAGAGCAACCACTCAAGCACATGGCTTATCTCAAGTCTGCTAACTTTGCTTTGACCAAAATAAGTCACATAGCCTCATCCATAGTGGAGGGTTGGGGAAGCACACGTGACCCATCCTGACGTCATGGTGATAGTAGGATTACAATATTATGACAGGGGCATGCAGAATTGGGGTGAGGCTGTGCAGTACCGTCAGAGTACCTGGCAGGGGATGGGGCTCTTCCAATCAGAGTCACCCTGTCAGCCTGAGCGGGATTGATTAGGTTCTCCTTGGTATTCACAAGTTGTAAATGGAGCACTTCAAGGGAGCACCAGGGAGCCCACCAGGGAAAGTGGTCTAATCTGTTCATGATGAGAAGGTGGCCTGCTCCACACCACTGTGTAAGGAGGCCAGGAAGGCCTCTGACAGGAAACAGCCACACCGCTGCTTGCCATCCTCCCATTTGGGCCTCATTCCTCTGAGTGAGGTTTGGGTGACAGCAAATGGGGACACAGGTGAGGGCCAGCCGAGGCAGAGTAGGAAACTGGAGGTGATGAGCAGGAAGTGACATGTGGGGTGGGGGTGGGGTGGGCTTCTCTGTTGCCCTGTCAAAGAAGGAAGTTGTCTTGCTTCTCAGATGGAGAAAGGGAGGCCTGATTAAGGAACAGGTCTTGGGCCCCCACTGCACGAAGAGCTACCAGCCCGGGGCTTCCTGACTAATAGTTTAGAGATTGTTCCACCAGGATAAGATCAGGGAAGGTGTGGGTGCAACTGGGAGAGCAGGCTGCTCTGGGACACCTGGGCCTCTCACTCCTCATGGATGGTATCTTGGTCATTCTGGTGACTGCAGCTCCCAGGTCAGAAAGTCTGCTGCTGCCTATGGGACCAGGGAGGCTGGGGAGGGGTGAGGCACGAGAGTGAGGGTGGGGAGGTCACCCGCAGCGGAACAGGGCAAGTAATGCTTCCCGCGGGCTACACTGCACGATGTGGCCTTCGTGTTGCTGGATCTCCCAGATTTTCAAGACTATCTGGAAATCTGAATATTAAAGTAAATTTTTTTTTTTCTTTTTAAGTTGCTAATACTGCAGGCAAAAGAAAAGGTCTGCAGACTTCACTGGGCCTGCAGACCACCAGTATGTCACCTCCACAAAGAGCCCTTGTGTCAAGAGGCCCAGTACACTCCTATTAGATTGTCCCTGAAACCAGCTCCACCCGCTCAGGGGAGATTTGGGTGGTTTTTGCTGCCAGGCTGGGCCCCCAGGGGAGGCGTCTGCTGGCTGCCTCGGATTTTCAGAGATCATGTTCGATTTTATTCATTCAACCAAAATTTGGTGAACTGAGCTCAGCAACGGAGATACAGTGGTAAATAGGATAGACATGGTCAACGCTTTCAGGAAGTCAGAGTCTACCAGGAGGCAGGTAGCACAGGCTCCTAATCACATGAATAAATGTAAGATCACTAAGTGATACACACCAAGAGTGAAAAGCAGGGGTATGAGAGCAGGGTGTAATGGCGTCAGGTTTACAGTGGGGAGAAGAGTCAGCGAAGGCCCGGTGTTGAGTGGGGAGAGCCTTCTGGGCTGGGAGCGGCGTATACAGGGCCGTGTGGGGCTGATGGATGAACTTGATGAAGAGTAGTGAAGCTGTGGAGTAGGAGGCCAGGGAGCCTGGGCAGAGGGCAGGAGAGAAACGACTGATCTGGGGCAGGGAGCTGGTGCCCTGCACCTTCGGGGGTGAGGCAGGATTTCAGCAAGGAGCCACCTGATCTGACTTATGTATCTCCACAGTCACCTGGTGCTAAGTGAGGGAGGAAACAAGAGTGTATGAAGGGAGACAGTGGTCGTGGCCCAGATGAGAGAGGAAGGAGCTGGGACAGGGTGGAGGCAGTGAAAAGGATAAGAGCAGTCAGGAGATATATTTAGAGGGAGAGCCAACTGGACACAGCGATAGCTATGTTTCCATTAAAAGTTACTGCTTGGGATGCGCCAAGAGCTGCTTGCTGCTGTCGCCAGCAAAGGCCCTGGTTAGACTGGATCTGGGCAGAGGATGATAACTTACTCTTCATGTGTCACGTGCTGTGCATCACTCCCCTTTCCTGAGAGAAGTCCACTTGCACCTGCAAGCCTCATCAAATGTGGGCTCAGTGTCTGTGAGTTAACATTTGTCCTTTGAATTTGGTTTTTATCAAGTGGTTTCCAGACACTTAACATCTGCTGTCCCTGGGTGGGGTCCTAGTACTAGTACTAGTTAGTTCATGAGGTGCCTGTCATGGTTCCAAGTGCTTTCCATAGGCTTACCCAATTGAATCGGGTAAATTGTCCTCCCTATTTTGCAGGTGAGAAGACGGAGTGAGGTACAGAGAGGCTAAGTAACTTGCTGTTGGCTGTATGTGTAGCAGATGTCTGCACTAGTGGTTGAACCCAGGCGACACATTCCCACATCCCTGCACGTAAGCCCTGCTCTTCATGTGCGAGCCAACAGTGGTCTTTAGAGAGAGGGGTGTTGAGTGGAGGCTGAGTACCACATTGCTGCGAAAAACTCATGAAATGGCTTTGCCCACATCACCGCCGTTATTCCCTCCCGCAATGTTGTCAGGAGGTCTGTCCTGGACGTGCTCAACTTGATAGACATCATGGCCAGAGTCCTCTAGCCAGGGGTGCTGTGTCCTACCCCTGCCGAAAGAAGCAGTGAGGGGTTGTGCCTCCTGCAGTGGGGCTGCTCATTGGACCAAGGATCAGCTCTTGATCCAAAAGGGATCCGTTTACAGGATGCCAGAAGCCTAGAGTTGGCCAGAAAGGAAGGCCTGGCCCATGGTTGTAAGCTAAGCCCATCAGCAGTTTCTTATAAGGGCTTTGCCTGGAGGATGCAAATACAATCAGCCCACAAAGAACAAGACACCAACAGGAGAGACTACAGAGTTTTGTGAGGAAGACGGAAGACGGATAAGACAGCAGGTAATAACAGAGCCACTACGCCCACACACCCAGGACTGAGTTTCGCTTCCCAAACCTTCCTTCTGAGCAGCAGTGGTTTTTTTTTTTCTTGCTTTCTTTCTTTTTTATAAGGAAGTTCCTCAGAACACTAAATGCCTAAGGAGGAATTTTCCTGGTAAGGAGGCTGTAGGGCAATTGGCCAGCTGCTCTTGATTTGCATTTCCAGGCAACTAGCCAGTTGCTCTTGATCTGCAAGGGAAACCCGGGACTCCCAGGCAAGAGAAACATAGTTCTCTGACTACAGACTTTAGGACGACAGAAGGCTTGTGTTTGTTATCCCAATAGAGCAGGATGGTGGGGATGTATGGCCCAACTCCTTAAGTTCCCCTTATGCTGTCTTTCCTGGGCACAGCATGCCTGTGACAAAGGCTGCACCTTTGTCGTTGCTTTGCTTCCTCTTTCAGATTCTTACGTTTATGAGATACACCCTCCTGCAAGGATAGTGTTTTCTAAGGTGTGTTCCTTGGAACTCTAGGCTTCTGATATCCCCCTCCCCATTCTTAACCAACCTTCCCCTAAGTGTTCCAAGTTTCAACAAGTTTGGGAGGCCCTGTTTGCTAGTTTGCCCTTAGAGGTTCACAGGGCATATTAGCATGTTATATAGCTCCTAGAATTCTGGAAACTTCTTTAACATGGCCTATTCTAAGGTTTCCCAAACTTAATTGATTTAAAATACCTTTTTTCATATAGTAGCCACTAATAACCCATGGTACCAGGATTCTGTGGACTAGACTTTGGGAAGTTTTTATCTAGGAGATCTCAGGCATATCCATTCAGCATCTAACAGACTACTGGCAGCTAATTCTGTCTCATGCCTTGTGCCGGGTGCTGGGCCAAAAAAATATCAGTCTCAGGCCCTGTTCTTAGGGAGCCCAATTAGGGGAAAGACAGAGAGGGGGGACCCCCGGTCAGCTTAAGGCAGTGAAGGATTCCTAGAGGAGGAGACATTTGACACCAGACAAAGGCCCAAGGCCTGCAGGAGATGCACTCAGCCCACAGTGGCTCCAGAATGGACTGAGGACAACACTCAATGTAGTAAATGCTTAACCATTACTTTCTAGTCAAGGGGGGAAACTATACTATGGATTTTGGTTCTTAGCAAAAGCACCTTTAAGGATTAAGCGATAGACATTTTCCAGGCTGATTTCCTTTGTCATTGAGAAAGCAATGATGTAGAGGAGCCATCTCAGACCCTACACCAAACGTGCTGACCTGGTTCTGACTTCACTGGCACATGTGGAGTGGATGTTGCCAAGGGCCAGTGTAGGTAAGACGGAGAACCTGACACAAACGTGTCCATCTGCCTGGCAGAAAGAGAGCAGGTGGAGGGAGAAGGGCATGCTTTCTGAGCAGTCATCAATAAGCCATGTAGAAATAGTCTCACTTCACTCTGCAGAGAACCAGTTCTTCCAGGTGCATAGGCCAGAATGTGATTTCTCATGCCGACCATGCACCTTGCACTGAGCTAGACGTTTTCCTGCAAGTTATCTCATTTAATCCTCCTAACAATCCTATGGGGGAAGGCAGATATGTTCATTTTACTTATGAGAAAACCTTGGTTTGGAGAATGCAAGGGACTGGCCAAAGGTGTGGCTAGGACATGTACTGAGGGACGTTTGTGGGCAGATCCAACTGCCCATCACACTATTTCACATTGTCTCCTCATGAAATGGGGCAGGGAAGGTTTCACAGGTAAGCCTCCGACTTACACTGTGCTCGAGAGGTAGACCAGGTGTACAGTGCTCTTGCCTCTGACCAACCATCCTGCGTTCTGGACTCTAACTTCTCACTCACTCCTGATCACCTCCTTACGACAGAGAGTTTGTCCTTTGGCCTCCTATACTTCTTGTACTGTGGGCGTACACTTTCACCTTGACCTGTGAGGCAGTTCCTTCCACAAAACTCCCCCTTCACCATCAAAAAACCCATCACCTCCAACTGTAGTTTATTGGTTGCTTTATTGGCATCTCGTGGAGAATTCAGAAAATTTTTGAGTTCCCTCCCTCAGCTCTCTTTTCATTTGTTACATCCTAGAGGTGAATTGTGTACCTTTATATTTAGCATGTTATTAAGGATAATTATACTTCCAAATCAAAGGAGATTATTCAAATTAAATGGGAAATGATTAAGTGCAGCAGAGTCGGATTTTCTAGTAAGATGGGACTCAAAAGAGACCTAATTGTAGAACCGGGATTTCCATCAACTGGAGATATATATACGGCTCTCACACGTGTAGGATGGAAGGTGTGAAGCTGGAGTCTCCTGCTAGGTCTCCCCTTGGGGTGGGCATTCCAGAGTCCAGTGCTGTCTTTGGTGCTGAAACAGTTTTTTTTCCAGAGTGATGAGGGAGGGCTCAGAAAACCATGCCATGGCTTAGCCCCTTGGATAAGCTGGGTCCTTATTTCTCCTCTAAAGTCACAGGCTCCCTCTGGGGGGGAGAAAATTAAATCATTTCCTTCTGATCTCATTGCATTATTCCAGCACTCACAGCATAGCTAAATGGCCCAGGGCAGGCATCCTTGGTTGAGTCTGGGGCTCCATGGGACCTCTCCTCATTATAAGCTGCCGCCATACTTTCAACATAGAGCCCCAAGCTCCAGGACGCATATCCCAAGTTAGGAGGTACAGACTCTGGGATATGGTATACTGGTTTAATATCATCTGATTTGCTTTTAGATGCAGAATATTTGATTGGAAATCTTAAGTGGAATCCCAAGATGTACAGTAGATTAAAATTCTCTGCTTTCATTGAAGTAGGGGAAGTGTGTGAAACTCTAGCTGCACAGTCCTACTCCCCAGAAGACCCTTATGAGTCTATGCGGATACCCTATGAGTCCATGATGCAAGCCTGAAAACCACTAATTTTACTCCAATCTTTTCCTGGCCCTGGACTGTTACTTCCTTTTGAAACTAAGCTCAGGTCACCTCCTGCAGGAAGCATTCCCTGATTCCTGTGCTGGGTTAGGGGCTGTGCTCCCCAGTCCTGTGCTCCGTTTTATCCCTACATTGCTCACTGTTGGGTAACTGTGTGTCTCCTCCACTGGACCGAGAGGTCCTGGAGGACCAGGCTCATGTGCCTGGAACATGGAGTGTACACAACAAATACCAATAGGTTGATGTTTAATAAGCCTCCCACTGAAGGCAAAACACGAACTCATCGACAGCCTTCCCAAGAAATAATTTCACAGACCCTGCTTCAACGCGCCCAGGGATGGGAAACTCACTCCAAACTGAACTATCCCTTTCCATATGAAGACTTCTGTCATAATAAAAGGCTTCTTCTTCATTTTGAGCCAAAACACATCTTTCTGTAGCTTCTACTTCCTAAGGTTGTATAGGAAAGGACTCACCCCTCTTCCACAATTGTATTTTCAAGTACTTGAGGACAGATGTGACAGGTCTCATTTCTGGGCTCAACTCCATCTGTTCCTCATGGGACATTATTTTGAGTCCTTTTACGTGTTTGTTGTTTTCTTCTGCACACACAAAAAATGTGTCTCTCTCCATCCAAAAGCCTGGCGTTGGATTCTGAAGGTTATATGTGTGTAAGCATCTCACATTTACTGCTCTTGTGAAATGATTTCTTTAGTTTCATCCCACTGCTCCAGTTTGGCATCTCTCCTAGGTTTTCTCCTCTAGATCCTTCTCTGTCTCATATTGGGAAACTTTTAAATTCAAAGGTAAAGAGATGTTCTTGACCTCTTCTTTTAGCAGAGTGACTGTTGGTGTGAAGCCAGAATTTCTTTTATGTAGCTCACCTTGGGTTAGAATGAAAAAGCAAGATCCATGGGGCAGGGAGTTTTGTCTGTTTAGTTCACTGTTATATCCCAAGTACATGGAAGAATGTTTGGCATAACCTAGGTGCTCAATACATGTTTGTTGAATAATTGAAACATGTAAGACTGATGCTGGCGTGTCCTAGACCTACACACACTGAAGGTGATGCCAGAACCCAAGTCAGAAGAATTAACTGTCACTCCACGGTCCTCATGCTTCAACACACAATGTAAGATTCTCACCCATCCCTTGCTCATGTCTGCAGGCGCGGGGATGAGGGGGGCAGGGCTAATTTATTTCTAATAGTTGGTGCCTAACACAAGAAAGCCAAATGGATCCAGATGATAGGAAATAAAATGGGTGGAAATGTTGATACAAATACCCGTGATAGTTTGTGTTTGTTGTGGGCTTACTAAGTGCTTAACACTTCACGTACGTTTTCCTCATATCCCTATTATTTTAGAAGGACAACGTGATTCACAAGTTCACTGCCTATCCATGGCATAGATCCCCTGAGGGCCTGCCGAGTTGTAAGTTTCCTGAGGGCAGGACGTGACTCTGGCCTCGACCGAGTCTATGTGCAAAGCTGAGCTTGAGACAAAGGAGATTGATGAGAGCAGAGGCAACTGGAGGCAGTGAGCCCAGCTGAGAAACTGTTCTTATTCCTGGCACTGGGAATGGTAGGGTAACATGGCAACACAAGACAAAAAATATACATATATACATAAAGATATACATATATGCATACATGTATATATATACATACATACACATATATTTAATAATAAACGCAAATGTGTTTTCTTAAAGCTAGTGTTAAAGAAATTGAAATTTAATACTTTGAAAGCCAAGGTTTTCTTCTTTTTTTTCAAGTCAGCATTATTGAGATATGACTTAATACAGCCCAGTCCCCTTTTAAGTGTGTAGCTCAACAAATTCCCACAGATGTACACAGTGGTAACCACCCCTACCATCAACACACAAAACATCTCCATCACCCCAACAGAGGTCCCGTGTGCCCCTTTGCAACCAATCTCCTCCTCCTACCCCCCAGTCTCTGGAAACCATTGATCTTATGTCTGTCCCTATAATTTTGCCTTTTTCAGGACGCCATATAAATTGAATCCTACAGCATGGAGGCTCTGTGCCTGACTTCTTCCACCTAGTGTAGTGCTTTTCACATTCACCCGTGTTGTTGCATGTATCAGTAGTTTGTTCCTTTTTAGGGCTGTCTCTTCTATGTTCTGGGAGAGTTTGTCTAATTGATATTATTTTTCCTAAAATATTTGGTAAGACGCTCCTGCGGGGCCATTTGGATCATAAAGCTATATTTTTAAATAACAGGAATGTGTTGGCTATTTTGGACGCTTTGCCCTTTTTTCCCCCACCAGGAAGGGACTGAGGTGTCCATGTATCTCCATGGCTCCCCTGGCTGCTGCTGGGTGGGTTGTAGATCAGAAGGTGCAGAGCGGGGACGGGGGAAGAGGGGAAGATGAAGATTCAGCAGCGACTTGGGGAAGAAACTGGTGGCAAGAGTGAAAGGTCAAAGAAATGGCATCCAGTGCTTCCAGAGCAGAGCGCAGTAAATAGGAAAACAATGCCTCAAAACTTCTTATGGTCTGTTTATTCAGGAGAAAATCACACCATCAAGGTCGTACTGCTGTTTGTTTGCTGTTTCCATTTTCCATAGAAAGAGAAAAAGCAAGCTTCAGAAAGAGGCTGTTTATCAGGACATTTCAGCCGGTGTCCAGACCAAAATGGTTTGGACAGCTTTAGATAAATATTTGATTGCTTTTATGGGCTTGGTGAGGCAAAACTTCCAGATGCTTTGAAGTGTTCCTGATGCTACTGAAAATTCTCCGTATTTAACACCGCAGGGTCTTCCCAATGGCAACAGGCTTGATTTGATCACCCCTAGTCTCATGTCCTAAGGTTGAATCTCCAGGGCTGCTTTCAGGCAAGTTTGCTGAGATTCAGGCCCCTGTAAAGCATTTCTCCTGCTAAAGCTTGAGAGGACATGGATTGTAAAGGGACATCCTACTGGAGTACTCCCAACAACCCGTATTGCTGCTGTAAAGAATGGCCATCTCACATGCTGATTATAATGTACTACTGCCAGAGGGAAGGGCTTTAAGCAATCTACAAGGAAATTGCTAGACCTGGACAAAGGCAGCCCACTGGGGAAAGGGTTACAGAGGGGATTTTGGTGGCAGGCCCAGGTGTCCTTAGAAGGTTTTCCAGGGAGCTTGGCTTCAGCTTCACCCTGTCCTTGCCCTGCTCTCTCAGTTACCCAAGTGTGCCATGTTCCACATCCTGCCATCAGCTTCCAATCCACTCTGCCTTCCCAGCTCTTCAGTGGAGTTTTCTGGTTTTGGGGGGAGACTTTCTACTTCTAAAAAGTTGCTCACCCACTCACTCTTTTAACAAACAGCTACTGAGCAACCCCTGTTTGTTTGACCCATGCTCAGTTAGGGGTCCCACCTTTGTGCTCCTACGACATCGTTAACTATACCTAAGATGTGACCTCTCCCCCACGTGCACTTGCCTGGCTGAAAGGTGGGCTATTAATGATGAAAAAGGAATACTCGCTTCACACCTATTAGGATGTCTATTATAAAACAAAACAAAACAAAGCAAAGCAAAAGACGTGTTGGCGAGGATGTGGAGAAATTGCAATCCATGGGAGTGTTGGATAGTGCGGCTGTTGTGGAACGCAGTGTGGCAGTTCCTCAAAAAACTGAATGTAGATGTACCACGTGAGCCAGCGATTACCCTGCTGGGTATATACCCCAAAGACTTGAACGCAGGGACTCAAACCGACACCTGTACAGCCACGTTCATAGCAGCATTTTCACAATCACCCAAAGGTGGAAGCAGCCCAAGTTTGGAGGAGTGGATAAACAAAATGTGGTCTATACATGCCATGGAATATTATTCGGTCTGAAAAAGGAAGGCATTTCTGTGACATGCTCCAACATGGATGAACCGTGAAGACATGCTAAGTGGAAGAAATCAGTCACAAAAGGACAAATATTGTATGATTCCATTTGTGTGACGTACCTAGTGCAGTCAAGTTCATACAGGCAGAAAGGAGGATGGCGGTTGCCAGGGGCTGAGAGGAGGAGGGAATGGGGAGGTTTTACTTAACGGGTATAGTTTCAGTTGGGGAAGATGACAACTTTCTGGAGATGGACGGTGGTGATGGTGGCACAACAATGTGAATGTACTTAACGCCATTTCAAAATAGTCAAAATGGTAAATCCAGTCACTCATCCTTCCTCCTTAACACAAGACAGAAAAGGCAGAGTTGTCAAGCTGCTTCCAAATGCTTATTTGGGAGGACACATGAGATCAATTCTATATCAGTTCTTTGACAATCAAGTGCCGTCCAAATGTAAGGAAACAATTTCCTGGAGGACTGGGGTCCTGTATTAGTTAGGATGTTTTTGGTTGTAATTAATGGAAAATTCAACACCAACTGGGGGACTTCCTGGATTATATAAATAAAAATGTCTAGTAGTAGGTGCAGTTCATCAGGGCTCTGACTCGCTTTTTCTGTAATATTTTTTCTACTCTGCAGTTCATTTAGTGTCAGCCTCACCATCTTCTAGGTTACTTTCATGCAACAATTTAGTCACCCATGTGCTGAGAGAAGCAAAGAAAAGAGATAGAGAATCAGGACCCTTGGACTCCTGCCAGTTTTCCATTTCTGGTTATAGACCTTTCTGGTCTCCAGCTGTGTTCTAATCCTTGGGTGCTGAAAGCCAATCCACATCCTTAAAATAAATTTTCATTTTCTCTTTAATCCAGCATCAGCATGTTTCTGTTACTTGACACCGAAGAGTCCGAACAAACATGCAAGAACTCCTCTTTTACACCTCGCTTTCCCCCACCCCCAATCCCTTGTGCTGCCTGGGCTCTGAGCGAGTTATCTCCGTGAAGGAAGCAGACTACCTTCCGAATCACACACCATCTCTTCCTCAGCACCACACTGGCCCATTGTCCTGAAACCAAACTTGCGTCTTTTGATTTTCCAGCAGGTTTCTAGGCCCCTCATGTAAAGGTGCCCTTGCTGAGCGCAGCCCAACTTCCCCCTTGACACCTTGAAGGAGAACGTTTCTAGGATGAAGGCGGGGCCGTTGCTAGCCTTGTTTCCTTACACGTAGGGTAAATCCGGAGAGTCCAGTGGCTGTCAATCACATCCTGCCCCCTCCCAGCTACCAGCCCCCTCCCAGCGACCAGCCTGGAGTCAATGCTTCCAACTGAACTTAGAGATGAATTGATCGATTGATAGTGAAGAGACAACCTTATATTTCCAATTTCTCACTGGCAACTATCTTCCTTTATAAAATAGATGCTTTGACATTATAGGAAGTTATATGAAAGTAATTGCTTGTGCTGTTCAAGTTACTCTGCTTAGCTTCTTCTAAAAAAGGGAATAGAACTCAAGTAGGGAACAGCTGTAAAAGCTGAGTCTGTTCTTCAGCTGGATCCTCTCACAAGCAGGTCTGAGTGGCTTCTAGTTTACAAGAAGTTGGAGGATAAACTAGACCACAACTAGTTTCCAATAGGCCCCAAGGGTGTGAAGACAGAGTCCCAAAAAGTAGTTTCCAGGCTCTCGGCCTCACATAGAAAGGTGCTGGCTCAGGTAGTAAATGGCCATCCACTGTGATCAAATGGCCATCAGCTGTGGCTAGTTGGCCGTCAGCTGTAACCAGTGAGCAATTGGCCACTAATATAACTGCTGTGGCTACGCTAACAGAAAGAGGGGGAGCTAGCGATAGTATGGTGGCTGAGCTAGCAAGCAGCGGAGTGAGGGTTGAGAATTGTGTGGGTCCTGTTTCCTGTTTCTCCAACCCAGCCGCCAGTGACAGTATAGTGGTGTGACTCCCCTACCTATGGCTCCGTGGGTGTTCCTTTTTGGCCTCACCATGTCCTGCGTTCTTGTGTGGGGAGTGGGACCAGAGACCCTGCAGGCCACCCCACACGACACTTGGCGTAGTCGGCAGGATCCCCTGCATGACAAAGTGTAATGGAAAAAGGGAGACGTCTATTCTGAACAGCAAACAGCAGATAAACTTTTGGTGGCCTACTCTTTTGTTATTAAATCAAATTATAGAACACATTGGGAAACTCCCTCCCCCACAAAACAAAACAAAACAAAACAACAAAAATTCTGTTCATGTTTTGCCCGCCCTGCTGTTGTTCTATTGTTGTTGTTGTTGTTTTATAGTCTCTCAGAGTTGGAATGTGGGGAAAAGTGGTTCTTATTAATGTACTCTATTTATCTATCCATCTATCTGTCTATCATCTATTTACCATCTAAGCTTTTTAATGTTTAATTGATGGAAGTAAATTATGTAGTTTCACTGAGCAAGTAAGGTATGGATCTCTCCAAAAGGGGATAGGCATGCAAATTAAGAATGCGGTCCGGTGAAATTTGTGTACTGAGTCCAATTACTCTTGATCTCAAGATGTGATAAAGAAGAGAGGTGTGTCTAGGAATAATTGCCTTCCTTGAAATGGAAGGAGAGAACTGAGGCAAACAAGCCTCCCAGAATTCAGCCTTCATGGGTTTTCAGGGAGAATATTAAGAAAACAGGTGGTGGTGACGGGTGTTGTTTGGGGAGAGTGATGGGAAAATAATGTTTTCAAGAAGCATTAGGACAGAGAAGAGCAATTTTCAGGCTTTTCTGTGTAGTCTGAATAATACCTCTTATTTTATGTACAAAATGATCAAAGACAAGATTCAGGCGGGAAAAGGCACAAGCAGCCTAACTTCAGCAAGAGCTCTGGGCTGGTGATAAAAGATTCCGCAGTTAGCAATAGATGAGGTGTCAGCCTGAGTCCTCTGCATAAAAGCCACCACACAGATGTTCATTATAAGAGGACAGATGACCATCTGCTGGCCATGGTCCTGCTTTCGTATTCAGATACGTGAGAGGCCACTGGCCAGACCCAATGTCCACTTCTGCTAATGATGTCATCGGAGAGTGCCTGCGGCCATACACAACAATTCAAGCGGGGTTGTAACTTCGGATGGGCCTGACGACATGGGAATTTGTGTGGGGGTGCATCCCGCTGCAAAGCCTTCTGAAACATGGAACTGTGATGGAGTCCAGGTTTTCGTGGGTTGACTTAGCTCTCTCCTCTTTCAGAATCCTCCACCCACTTCCAAATAAGAACCACTTCCTGACAAAGACAGAATTTCAGCTTTGAACGTAAGCCTCGGTTTCTGTCAGCTGTCCTATCCAGGTAATGACATGCCTACCTCACGAAGTTGATGTGAAGAACAGGTGAAATAATCTTAAGCCCTGAGCACAATGCTTGTTACATATAGATGCTCAAGAAATTTTAGATACTGTTGGTATTGATGTTAGTATAAGTATTTAATGTTTTCCCAGGACACTGCCTAACAGTCAGGAAAAGAGAAACCACCCTAGATCTTTCAAATAGAGGAAGGTAACACGGGGAATTGGTGATGCAAACATGGAAGAGTTGAGAAGCCAAACCATGGGACAGCAAGGTATCCCAGAGGTTAGCAAAAATAGGAAACTGCTATGGGTTTTAGTGCTAGAGGGACAAAAGGTGGAGCGTCCAGAGGCCAAGGCCATCAAACTGGATTTAGAAATATGGTGGGGCCTGTCCAGTGGGAGGTGGGACAATAACGGAAGAGCCTGTCTCTTTAGAGCTAGAATCAGCCATTGCTTCTCTCTCTTGCTGAGAAACAACCAAGGGTAATGCAAGACAAGAAGTAATACTCTGCTGTCTTCATTCTTCCCATCCTTCAGTCTTCCACTAGTGTCTCCCAATAGCTGAAATTACCCAGGAGCAAGTTGGCAAGAGGGGAAATGTAGTTCTGTACCAGACAGAGTAGAGCAGGAAAAGAGAAGGGAGTAGATATGAGAACAAACCAGCCAATGACCACTATTCTTCATGAAGGTGGAAGAGTTGACCTGATGCAATCCTTGGGATGTAGTAGAGATGGTCTTTAGTCTTCCCAGCCTTTTGGCCCTTGGGCTTGCCTTCCACTGATTATTTTGTGCTCAACTTGCTCATTTAACCCTTCCCTGAGGGTATTTCTCCCCTCTCAGAGGTCAACTTCTGGCTACAGTTGAAAGAGTTGCCTCTCAGGGAATTTATATTATAGCATGGACCAAGACCATGAAGTAAGGGAAGATGTTCTAATAGTGTGACATTTCAGGCTTTAAGATACTTTGTTTTATTTGCAAACCTAGGATCTTTATTTCTAGAGTCTTGAAATTACCTCATTTTATTGCACTTCACTTTATTGTGCTTCACAGGTGTGCATTTCTTTCTTTTTTTTTTTAACAAATTGAAGACAAAACCTTCACTAGCAAAAAGATTATAACTCGATTGCGTTACTTGATTATGGTGGTCTGGAACTGAAACCACAATATTTACGAGTTCTGCCTGTACAACACAAGCTCTGTTTATACTGTGTTTCTCTGAAAATAAGACCGGGTCTTATATTAATTTTTGTCCCAAAAGATGCATTAGGGCTTATGTTCAGCGGATGTCATGTTGAAAAATCCTGCTAGGGCTTATTTTCCAGTTAGGGCTTATTTTTGGGGAAACACAGTATATACAGATTATTTAATTTGTCATCACAATCCTGTGAGGTAGATGGACATGGATTGATTCCCCGTTTTTCAAAGAAAGCTCAGAGTTGGAGAAATGTGTTCAGTGTGATACAGCTATAACTGGTAGAGTTGGGATTCAAATCCAGGCTTCTCTGACTCCCACGCGAGGAGTCTCTCTACTCTGCATGGTGCTTTTCTCAAGGGAAAAAAGTGGGTTCAAGTAATGTCATTTATTGGAGTAGTTCACTCTTTTTGCTACTGAAATGCTTTCTTTATCACATATTAAATTTCCATGTATATGGGGCCTGTTTCTGGAATATTTTATTTTCCCCAATTTCAACAGTCTAATCCTGCTTAACTATCAGGCTGTTTTAATTGCTTTAACTTTAGAGTATGACATAATAAAATGGCAAAGAATGTTCCTTCTCCCTTTTTCTCCCTGTCCTTCCTCTTAACTCGTTTCTTGGCTCTTCTTGCATATTGTCTTTTTCAGGCTACTCTTGGAATCTACTCATCAAATGCCAGAAAAGAAATCTATTGGACTTTTGATGGATTACACTGAATAGCGAATTAATTTGAGGAGAATTGTCATCCTTGCTATAGTGAATCTTTCCATGTAACAACCTGGGATATCTCTCCACTTATTCAATTCTTTTTTATGTCCTTTGGTAAAGTTTTATGGCTTTATTCAAGCAGGTATTGCACATTTCTTGTTAGATTTATTCCTAGACTTACTATAGTTTTGGCTGTGGACATGAATAAGGTATTTCCTCCCCTGAGATTTTGTAATTGGCTCTTGCTGATGTAGAGAAAGCTCCTGGCTCTTGTGTGCGCTTGTATCCAATCACCTTCCCAGACTCACGTGTTGGTTTTAATGGCCCTTCCGTGTACGATCCTCAGTTTTCTAGGTAGGAAATCAGATTGTTTTCCCTACCATACTTAAGCTGTGCTTTCTCTTCCGCCTGTATTCCCCCACAAGCACTCTATAACTTATCCCATTGCTTTTATATCCTGTCTTGAATAGTAGTAATGTCTGTGTGTTTTATTGCCTTTGCCAGATTGTCTGAGACTGGAAATTGTCTTATTTATCTTTATGCCATCTCTCCCCATTCTCCCAAGACCCTAGCATATTACTTGGCCTAAAGTGGACAGTATATGCTCAACAAAAGTTTCTGTAATAATTAGTCATGCCTTGTAGTACACTGAATACGCACGTTACATCCAGATGAGCCAACTGTATCCTAACCTGACTTTCTGTATCGTGAGGTGTTTTCCCCAGCTCATGCAACCAAACCGGAATCACCTTGCCCTGTAGAGGGAGGGCCTTAGAGTACAACAGGAAACAAAGCTGTCAAATTCTTGGCTTTGGAATTCAAAATTCAGGCCCAGACAAAAAGGCAAGCGTTGTGGTGCAAGGAAGTTTCATTCCCTTTCCTATGTAGTGCAACACACACACACACACACACACACACACACACACACACACACACACACACACACACCCCCTAAGACTAGACAAAGATTCTGCAGAGAAGGAAGGAGAGGTCTGTAAAGTTGCACCCAAGTCAGCAGCGAGACCCCATGCCTGGAGCTCTATCTCAGCAGAGCCCTCAGTGACCCCGGGGAAACTGTCAGTCTTTTTGTGGGTGAACAGAAGACATTGCCCCAGCTGAGGAATCCTTTGTTATCCAGCCCCCCCACCTTTTTTTTTTTTTTTAACATTGGTGAAAGGCAGTTTATTAGAAATGAAAGTACAGTCCAAAGAGATAGGAGTAGGCCCAAATAACAAAGTGGCTCAAAAGGCCCTTTGTTATCCTTTAAGATGCAGCCAGAGAAGACCACCCCCCAGGAGTCAGTCAGCAGGTCAACGATGATAAACTGGCAGGAGTGATGCCCTGCTGGGGCCTGAGCCTTTGCTAAGTCTCCACACTGCCCACCCCATGCCAACCCTCTGCTCTCCATGGGTCAGGGCACTCTGAAGCCCCCAGAGAGGAGAGAGGGTCTTGATACTTAAGGGGGTAGCAATGACCTAGAAAGAAAAGCCCTTTACTCTGCACCCACCCAACCCTTGGCAAGGTGGCCTAAGAAGAAACCTGCTCCACGTCTCCCACCTGGTGGAGGCAGAGGGTAAACGATCACCTGTTTACAATTATTCTTTGGAGGGAACAGATTGGCTGAGTCAATGGTGCACCTGTCATTCCCGTGACCAGGCAAACGGCCTGTAGATGGAGAAGGTTCACTAGCTGTGTGCTAGGCGAAGGTGTGGAGCTCAGCCCAGGGGCTTCTCTAGAGATGCAGGTAGAGGGATCTTACAGCAGCAGACCAGCCCCCCTCCCGGTGCTGCCTCCTATAAGGCCCCAGATGGGGCATGAGGCTGCCAGCTCTCTGCTGCAAGGGACTTCCTCGGAGCACACTGCACAGATGGTTCCAGAACCTCAGCCTACCTAGCTCTTCAGCCCGCTGGGAGAATTAGCCTCAGGGAACTGGCCCTGGGCATCCAGGCAACAAACATGCTTCAAAGCCGGGTTTTGATGTTCTCGTGAGCCCCCTTCTAGTGCACTGCTATATCCAATTTCAGAAGTGGGGGTGGGGTGCAGCGCTGTGTAGTCTTGGGAAGTGAGATGGGCGCCATTAAGGTGTTTCAAACTGACCCACAGTCCTAAGTAAAGTAACTTTAGAAAACCAGAGAATGTCTAAACTGAGAGGGCTTCAGAGATGCTAAATCCAACTTAAGGTTTGTACGGCTGGGGCGCCAAGAGGAGTGGTGGCAGACCTGTGGTCCCACGGATGGTCAATATCACTCCATGTACCATCCACCCCTCTGATCACAGAGCAGTCATGGTTGCCTGGCTTTTTGTCTAATCCATTGTCGCTTTGTTTATATCTGCTTCACTGCCATCAGAGGGGCTGGGAGAGCAGGGTTATCCTCCCTGCTCTCCCAGCGTGTGGGCTAGTGAACAAACTGGCAGTCCCTGGGTGTTTGTTGAGTGAATGTATAAACTTTACCTCATTACTGCTGAGTCAAAACAGGGGCTGAAAGATGAATCAGAGCCATTCTCTTTCTCCCCAGCCCTACCCTGCCAGCTGCGCACCCTGCAGTCAGCTGGGTAGCCTCTCACTAGGAGGCGTCGTGGATGCTGCCAGCTACTACAGGAAGTAGTAACTGTGCTTCATTGTGCTCTTCCTTTTGCAGATGTACTTGGCTCTTTCTGACCTTGTCTTCCTTTCCTAGGGCTGCTATAACAAGTACCACAAACTGGATGGCTTAAAACAACAGAAATTTCTCTCACAGTTCAGCAGGCCAGAAATCCAAAAGTCTAGGTGCCAACAGAGTTGGTTCCTTCTAGAGGCTCTGAGGGAGAATCCTTCCTTGCCCCACCCAGTTTCTGGTGGTTGCCAACAACCTTCGGTGTCCCTTGGCTTGCACACGCAACACTCCTGTCTCTGCTTCCATCTGCGTATCAGCCTCTTCTCTGTATCTCTGTGTTTCCTTTTCTGTCTCTCACAAAGACATTCTCATGGGATATAGTGCCCACCTTAATCCAGTATGAGCTCACCTTGAGCCTTGCTTTAATTTTACCTGCAAAGACCCTATTTTCAAGTAAGGTCACATTCTGAGGTTCCAGCTGGACATGAATTTTGGGGGACACTAACCCACGGCAGACCTGTAATTCCATTAACCAGATTTGGTTCTCTGCTCCAGTGCATCCAGCCACACACTTTCTAGTGATAACCGGGTTTGTGAGCAACAGCCTCCAAATCCTGAAGAGCAGCAGGAGGCGAAAGAGAGAAATGACTGCTTGTTGCGGGTCTGCATGTACCCAGTGCCCCACCAGGCCTGGTACAGCCTTCCCTTTAATCCTCCCAGCAGCCCTCCTGAGATAGTAGTGCCCCCATCTTCCTAAGGAGAAAAACACAGGCTCGGAGGAGTTAAAAGACATCTGAGATGTAAAGGATACGCTAGGGTTCAAGTCCAGATCTGTCCGACTGAAAACCCATTTCTTTCTATTATGTGCATTAGACATGAGTGACTACTGGGCACTGGGGAAACAACAGAGAAAAAGACCTCATAACGTGGCTCTTACATTCCGGTAGAGGAGACAGGTTATACACACACGGCATAATATTGGGAAGAGATAAGTGCTCTGATGACAGCCCACTAGGGTGGTACGACAGGGACCTAGGAAGAGGGATTTTCAGCAAAGATTTCTCTGGGGAGAGACGCCTGAACGGAGACTCAGTGTCAAGAAGGAGCCAGCAGTGGGCACAGCCCAGGCAGGGGGCATGGGAAGTGCAAAGGCCCCGAGGTAGGGATGAACTTAGCAAGTTAAAGGAAGAGAAAAACTCCCGTGGGGCTGGTGTAAAGGGGGGTGGGGCTGGATTACAGAAAGAAATGGAGCTAGATCAAGAAAGGAGTCATAAGCAGGTAAAGATCGTGCATTTTCTTTGAGGTTGATGAGAAGCCTTGGAAAGGACTGCATCGGGGGTGCAATGTACTCTAATGGTTGCTTTTGAAAGATCACTCACACTCTTGTGTAGGGAACTAATTGTGTCAGGTCAAGGGGAAACTAGAGAGTGGTTAGAAGGTATATAGTGAGTGTCCAGGTGAAAGATGATGGCGGCCTGGACAAAGGTGGAGGCTGTGAGGATGGACGGAAGAGGACGCAGTGAGGGAGTTTGGGGCTAGATCCGGGTTGGGAGACAGATTAGATACAGGTTGAGATTTAAAGGAGGAAATGACGAGGGGTGGTTTCCTCTGTTTGACTGAGGGTGGAAGGAGGTGCCCCTTTCCCAGAAGGGATGTCTCATGAAGGTGAGTACTTCATTACGTGCATGCGATAAGAGTCAGGACGGTGTGCTCTTGGAGTGGGGCTAGCAGATGGCGCGGCGCAGGCACGGTGCCCCAGGGAACCACTGAGCCTGGCCCACCCTCCTGTAAACCATGCCCCCGGGGGAAAGGGTCTGATTAACAGACGTACGCTAAGGTGACCATGTCTGAAACCAGTTTGCATGTGACACTTCATCCTTCCTCCCTTCCATATTTCCTGAGGGATTTCGAATTTAACAGGTAACAAAATGGTTAAGCTAGAAGACGAAACTCCACCTGGGTATATCAGGTGTCAACCAGCAGTGGGGAAAGTATGACCCACACACATCAAGCTCCTGAACCCCTCAGATCACACCATGCAAGCTGCTAGCCTCTTGCTCCACTTGTGAATAGGACCTGCTTGTCTCCCCATCCATTAGAATATTCTATTAATCAGGACATCTCTCTTCCCAAACACACGTTTTCTGTATCAGGGGCTGTGTAGGCACCAAGTATTCATGTAAATATTTAAAAATTGTTATTTACTCTATACCTATTCCTCAAACAGATCTGAGGTGGTTTACCCATGAAGACAGTTAAAACAATGATTTATGTTTTTCAAACTAAAAAGATTTGTCTTTTCTTTTTTTGGTTTGTTTTAAATTAAAGTTTATTGGGGTGACAATTGTCAGTAAAGTTACATAGCTTTCAGGTGTACAGTTCTGTAATACATCATCTATATCTCACATTATGTGCTTACCGTCCAGAGTCAGTTCTCTTTCCATCACCGTATATTAGGACAATGCTTTTTTTAAAGAGCTTGCTCAAGTTACACAAAAGAAGAAAAGAGGAAATTGCATCAGGAAACCAGAATAAGAGGTCATGAGCTCTAAATTTAGCTCAAAGCTCATGGCGCTCCTACCAAAAGGGAAGCACACTTATTTATTTAGATTTCTGTGCCTGAAAAAGGTAAGCAGAGCAGAGGGAAACAGCTGGTGAAGTGAGGTGCCGTATTGGAGGGGAAAAAGGGCCTTAAAGACAGACAGAGGGCTACGATCCAGGTGTGATGTTGCACAATACATTAATTTCTTTGAGCATGAGGTTTCTTATCTGTACAATGAAGGCAGTTATGGTAAGTGGGGTGCCTCGGAGGCACGCTTCCCATGCTTGGCTCATAATTCTAAGAGGAAATGTGTCACAGGGAACTTATATAAGAACCAGTGGGTAACAGAAGAGACAGTGCCATCTGGTCAAATCCGCCTCCTCTCTGGCCTGGTGGCATCAATCATATCTTGGAAGAACACCCCTCTCGAAGGAAAGAAAAACATCCCTTGAGCCCTGGAAATTGGAGCAGACAAGACTTTGCCTGGGATGGATGTTTTAGGCCCCCAGTGCTGCTGAGGTGGGGTAATTCTGTCTGCGTCTGCATCTTGTCTTGGAGCCAAAATCTGGCAGCCCTGGAGGCTGCTGAAGCTGTCACCATTTCTTAGAAAGCCCAGACAGGACTGCACACCTCCGAGGCTGGCCACGCTTCTCTGTCTGGACCATCCCACCATGTTCTGCGGAATCTAGTTCCTTCTAACGCCTCTTTTATGGGGCAGGTGTCCTCATAGGACCCGTCTCTCATGCCCTGTTTCATTTCAGGCCTCCTGGTACGAAACCCCGATTACGAAATTGTTACTGTCTGTTCACCTCTCACTAAAACTGTTCTCCAATCCCACCCCTGGCAAGGCCTTGCTCTCTGGTAGGTACATGAAAAAAAGGAACAAAGAAACAAATTCTCAAGAAGGTAACACCTATAATAATAATAATAGTAACAACAGCAGGCAACATTTACTGAATGTTCATGTTGTACTAAGCACTTTACAAGGATTGTCTCATTTAATCCTTAAGACAACTGAATTCTATCTCCACTTTACACAGAGTGAAATTGAGGTTCGGAAAAGTTCAGCAACTTGCCCAGGGCGGTGAAGGGCGTAAATTCACCAGCCTGAACTATTAACCGCTTCTCTTACCTCTATAACAGTATTCCAGGCTTTTCTTAACTTTTGTCCTACAAAGTACAATTAATTTAACACTAATTGTAAAGTTAACTATTAGTGGAAGAGGTATTTTAGGTTATTAAATACTCTCTCAGATCCCCTTAGATGACTTTTTGGGTATTTAGCCTCTCTGTGCTTCAGATTCCTCATCTACAACAGGAATAGGAATGCATATACTTTAGGGGTTACTGTGAGGTTTATATGACTTACTGTGTGAAAAATGCTTGAACAGTACCTAGGGCAGGGAAGATGCTGCGTGACTATGTTATTATCACGATCATTATTGTCGGTTCGGTGGCTTCCCTCTCCAGCTATGTCTGAGGAAGTTCCTCCTACAGGGTAGCAGGTGCCAGCAGCACTCCCCTTTTCTGGCTCTTTTGGACAACCAGAGAAAGGAACCATGGAGCTTTGGCCAAGCATGGGTGAGATGACTCCTCCCAGCCAGGCCACTCCCAGTATTTCCCAGCACCCAGGATACACACCTCTGTGGTGCTGATGCTGGGCCAGGCTGGGAGTTATTTTTTGTAGTGTTGACACCAAGAAGCATATACCTGCCAAAAGAACTCTTCATGTTTAATTGGGCTCAAACTCACAACCAGAGTCTAGCAGCCATTGTTTGCAGTGGTCCCTCACATACGCTGCTTTTTAGGGAAAAGCCACAGGCTAGGCTGCTAAGCCTCCTGCACTGTGCTTCTGCTCTCTGAATTGACTCTTATAAGAGAGATGCTAGGCTCAAAATTCGATTAATAAGGCTGAGGCTTTCCCCATCCAATCGGAGCTGTATAGCTATATCCTTATTTGCATCTTCACCAACCAATCAGAATGGCTCCATTCCAACCAATTAGGACAGTGCTATTTGGATCAATCAAACTGTGGATTTGGAGTCGTCATTTGCATAGAAATGGACCAATCAGGGACTGGGGATGGGCACTCTTCTCTATATAAACTAGCTTCACCCCGGCCTCAAGGAGCAAACTTTCAGTTTCCATTGAAGACGGTGTTTCCCTGGCTGGGGCTCTAACACCAGAGACGCCTCCACTGGGCCTCCCTACAGCCTAGCTGTATCGTAGTTGAGCTGTTTTCACTAAGAAAAGTCTCCCTGCTTTACTACACCCCAAATTGGAGATTCTTGTTAGTAGTTTGAATTGGCTGCAATGACCTTCATTGACAGCAGCAAGGGGAGAGGAGGATTCTCTGGCATCTCTTGCATCTGAGGGGAGGGATTAGATCACCACAGACCTGACTGTGAGGTGTTACCTGTTATGTCGCCAGTTATGTGCTGGAGTCCTGTCTCTTCTCATCCTTCCGTTCTTAGTTGGATCATCTGGTGCCTGGTGGACAGTGCGTGTGACAAGGAAATGTGGGTAAGTAGAATTTGCCCTTGGTGTACGAGCATGCTGTCCCATCCTCCCCATTGCGTGGGTCCGCAGCTATTCCAGTCGTGGCCCCTACTGCCCTGACCTGGGCTCCCGCACACGTCTGGCCCTTCTAGGATATTTTCTTGGCAGCTCATGAGTACATGCACATACAACCTGATCACTAGCGGCTCGGGCAGCTGTGGAGGGTCTGACTCTGCTCTCTGCACAGCCTGTGCCATGCTGAGCATTACGGGGCACAGAGCGCCCTCAGGAGGTTGGGGCTGAGGGGGCCACTGGCACCTCTCCTCCAGGAGAGGCTGGGCCATTCTCACCAAACAGCCCAGGGAACTAGAAAAACATGGGATCATTCAGTGCATGCAGATTCAACTCCACCATGATTTCCACATAATCCTAATTAACCTAATTAGTGAGATCAATTGGAGTCAACTTCTCATGGTGCCAGCTCTTTACCTGTGTTATTGTTCAAGTCAGGATATGCCTCCTGAACACCCACTACATGTCAAGCCCTCCTAGAGCCCCGGGCACACAGGAGAATCAAAGAGGCGCATACCGTCTCCTGGGAGCTGGGGCCCAGAGGAGTGAGATCTGGTGGGGGCGATGCCTGGCCATCAAATGATGGCAGAAACAGGACAGGCAGGAAGGGCAGTGCCACATTCAAGGCATGGCGATTAGTGAACGAGCTTTGGGGTCATGCCCACAGGGAGTCAGGTCCTAGCTCTCCCCTCTATAGCTGTGTGGCCTTGGCAAGTGAGGTGACCTCTCTGAGCCCCAGGTCTCACCTGTAAATCAGAACTAGTAATACTTGTGTTGTAGCACTATTGTGAGGAATAAGCCAGCAGGTGTCTGTGTGAGTATTAGTTAACTTAAATATAACAGACCTGTGGCCTGTGTATTATTACACATTTTATTGTACATTGTAAGTGTCTGACACATTTTAGTTGTCGCTGCTGCTGCTATTGTTGTTATTTTCGACAAATCTGAGACTAAAGAGCAACTAATTCTGTTGGCAGATGGTCAGGGAAGATCACACTGAAAAGGTGAGATCTTTGCAGAGATCTGAAGGGTGGAAAGGTGTTCACCACTGTCATCGGGGAGAAGGACATTACAGGTGCTGAGGTCAACGTGTGCCAAAAGCATAGGGGTGAGACCCAGCAAGGTGTGTTCAAGGAGCTCGGTGGCACCATTTTAACCTGACTGCTCCCACAAACATTTCAGTTTTTCCCCTCAGGCCTGTGGAATGGGAATCTGGAAACAGCTTCCTGTCCACTTCTGATAGGAGATGCCAACATCCACTCAGTGCCGGGCCAGCTCCAGCACAGGCAGCTGAGGGTCACGAAGCTGGGGACCTTTCTGTTCTATTCCTTGTCTCTGGTCACCCAGCCTGGAGCCCACCCTCAGCTGGGGTGGGGAGAGCTAACGGACAGATGAGGCATTGCAGGAGGTCCAGGGTCCTCGCCCCTGGCTGTCTCTGACCCTGCGGCAGACGGCCTGCCTTCCCCAGCCCTTCAGAGACACCCTCTTGCAATTACCACTCCACAGCTGCCATGCACGAAGGTTAGCTTGGTGCTTCAAATGTGTGCCTGGAAGCTTATGTAACCCGCTGGCAGGAGACAGCCAACACACATGGTGAGTTTAGCAAGATTAAAGGTGTCAACAGTCAGCTTTGAATATGAAATAATGCAAAAGTCTCCTGAGTCTCATCTGAATTAAAAAAAAAAAATCAAGGTTGGTTCTTGTTCTGCCTAAAATGCTAGAGACTGAGAACATGTTGAACTCATTCATTCATTCCAAAAATGTATTATTACAGGCTTAGGATGTCCCAGATAAGTGTGATACATCAAGACTCAAACACCGTTAAGGATCCCTGCCCTCAAGGAGTTTACATTCCAGTGTAGGGCGAGACGGACAATAAATAATTGACACAACAATGATACACATTACCATATGAAAGAACCTGAAAACGTCCTGGAACAGAAACAAAAATCGGGAAAGAAGATCAGGAGTTTCAGGGCCTGCGGCGATGTTGCACCTTAAATCAGGCAGTCAGGCATTCACTGAGAAAATGGAGTTGACATAGATCGCATTTCGGTGCCTTTTCATTCTCCTGAGCGACAGGTGTTTGGTAGGTAGGTCTGGGTGGAGTGGCTGAAATTGCTGTGCAGTGTCCTGAGACATCTTCCCCCATCCTTATGGGGAGCCTCACTGGGAAGGGCTAGAGAGGCACGGCCTCCCCACATACGGGGATCAACTGGCCTGGGTTGTCTGGGATGGGAGAGGTTCGCAGAACATGGGAGATTCAGAGCGAAAACCTAAGGGTGACCTTTTGCCTGGGACAGACTCTCTCTACTGCCGTGTCTTAGCAGGATCTTACTTCTCATCCAGCCCCAGTGAGCCGTCAGCCTTGCCACACAGAGCGGACGGGCTGTCCAAGCCTCCAGCCTTGTCTTACTCATCTTTAAGCATCACTCGGTGTCTTGTTAAAAACATTTCTTGTCTTAAACCCAATTATTTCATTTGATAGAAAAACTGGACCTGAGAGGAGTTCTGGCTTTCATAAAGACCAAACAACAGAAGAGCTTTCTCCTTGCTTTCTGTGATTTTTAGCCCACGTTGGGGCCCAGAGGAAGGGGAAACAAGCATGCATTTCAGGTGTGGTTTTGAGTCTCCAGAGACCTTGACTGGCAGACATCGTGGAACTGAAAGCACTTGCCTCAAGTGAGGTGTTTGAATATTCCCTAAAGAGTTCCGTTGTCGAGGTGCCGCTGGAGTCACGACATTCAGGGGCTGATGGAGTTCAGAGAGCTCCTCCAAGACGGGGGTTGCCATGGTCAGCTGAGTGCTCCCGGCACTGGGTACCGGGCGGGCCTCTGGTAGGATGTCAGCTCACATTTTAGGTGGTGTTGTCCTCCTTTCCATCACCCGGGCACTTCAAACTCAACTAGTGCAGAACTGAACTCGGCAATCTATATCTCCCCCACTCCCTAACCATGCTCCTTCTCCTCAATTCCCACTTCAGCGAACGGTCTCACCATCCTCTAATCCCTCAACTCAGAGGCCTAGCCTGGCTGACTGCCATGCCCACAGCCCGTGAACCACACAGCCTTACCTCTGTACTGCCTTCATCCCTACGGCCACCACTCTAGTCCAAGCCACCATCATGTGGCACTTGGATGACAGCAAAGCCTTCTCATTGGCCTCTGTATTTCCTCCACAAACCTTCTTCAACACCCCAAAGGGACCTTTAAAACCTACTTGCCTGATTCTGTCACTTTCTTCCTTCAAAGACCTCCAGTGGTATTCTATTACTTAGTGGATAAAGTCCAAGCTCCTTAGCGTGATCTACTGTGCCCTCCGGAATCTTGTCTGCTTACTTGTCTGTCTTCCCCCAGCCCCCATTTCCTGCCGCTGGATGCTCAGACGGGACTCAGCAACACGACATTCCTTAGGGGGCTTTGCCTCCCTGTTTTTACTCACACCACTCCCTCTTGAGAACCCTCTGGTAACCACAAAGCTATTGTCTGTGTCTATGAGTTTTTGTTTCTTCATTTGTCTTGTTCCTTTGTTGTTTTCAGTTTTATATCCCACATATCAGTGAAATCATATGGTTCTTGACTTTTTCTGTCTGACTTATTTCTGACTCTGGGTGGTGAACACACAACGTGATTTATAGATGATGTATCACAGAATTGTACACCTGAAACCTTTGTAACTTTACTAACAATTGTCACCCCAATAAACTTCAATTAAAAAAAAAGAGAAGACTCAGCTGATGGCACCGGCATGATGCTTTCCTGACTCCTCTAGAGAGAACAGGTATGCTGTGTTCCCTTCTATCTGCTGATACTCAACACCCTCCCTGTATCACAGGGGCTGGAAGTTTGGAAACTACCTTACCCAGATTCCCTTGCCAGCAGAGTTCCAGTTTAAATTCTTCAAATGAGAGGATTGTGCATGAGAATTGGGGTCAAAAGAAAAGGATAAATCATTATTTACTTCTGGGAATGGCAGATAGATGCATGGATAGATGGCAGCTTTTGGTAGTTCTCTCACTTCCTCATTTCCTGAAAGCCAACCTCAGCCTTCCATTATCCTTACTTCCCCGGCTCTCCCAGCAGTTTTTTAAATATCGAATCTCTTGCAATAAATCCCTCCCTTTGAAATATGGAGAGCGGTTTCTATTTTCCTAATGGATACGTATGCTGCCTACTTTCTCAGGTGTAATTAGTTTTTACATATTCACTTAGCCTGGTATGTGGCAGTTAATAAGTACTAAATATTATTACTAAGTTAAAATGAATCATAAGAAGAAATAAAAATACCATGGGTTACTTTCTTGCCCAAGGCTGCTCCACAAGGCATGGCTTTTTGCTCTTCTAATTGCACATGTTTCTTTCCATCCTCCCTCTCTGTATTTGTCATGTCAGATTGTCTATTGAATGAACTACAATGAAAAGAGAAAACCTCCTGGAGTAAGACAGTCATGGGTTGGAATCCCACATCTCTTAATTACCATCTGTGTGATTTTGTACAAGTTATTAACTTACCTAAACAGCAGTTTTCCAATCTGAATAGTGAGGATAATTATGCTTTTCAGAGAACTTGTGAGAGTAGATACTCAATAAACATTAATTCCCTTTCCCTTCTAAGGTAGAAGAAACCTGCACTTTTTGAGATGTAAGTGGCTTCACAGATTATTTGTGACCTCATCCCCTCATTTTACGAGGGGAAACTGAGGCCCAGAGAGGGACAAAATTACACAGTTATTAAGTGGTAGGTCCAAAACCAACATACATTTCTTGACTCCAGGGGAGTTCATGTTTCTACTATAGGTATAGGCAATAATAATAATGCTAAAAATAATAATTTTATGACTGCAGAAGGACAGGCTAGACCTTCTTTCAGTCAAGGTGCCTGAATGAAGAAAATGTAGAGCAAAGCACCCTCTTCCCCCGAGATGTCCTGTAACATACATGTATAAGCACTTGTTTGGCTACTGAGATTTTGAGGTTCTTTGTGAGCAGAACATAGCCTCGCTGATCCTGATTGGTACGGGATGTGAGCTGAGTGGGAAAGCTTGGCGTCTGGCTGATGGAGATACAGCCACTTAGACTGAAGCCGTAGCTGGTATGAGATGGATGCATGGGGCTCTAACTCACTAGAAACATCCGTGTTCCATGTGAGAAGTGAGAACTAGAGTGAGGTAGGCTTTTAGATTGTTGGGGCAGGGCACTGAGGGGAGGGACAGGCTCTTCTTTCTCAGAAAATGTTGTTTTGAGTTTTGTGTTAAGCTGCATCCAGGACCAAGAAAGACACTTGTGAGCTGACCTCGGATCCACGTGTCTGGTTCATGGGTTCCTGGCGTCACCTCTTTCGTCATGCTCACACACTGGCCTTAGACTGTTCTTTGTATGAGGTCTGAGCATCCTGGTGGATTCAGGGACCTGGAATGGGGGTTTTCCTCAGAGAAGTAGGAGATTCTAATCCACGAGTGGACAAAGAGTAACGAGGACTCTGGTTATACAAGGCATATGCCATTTTCCTGCATTGAGGTGCCAAAACTTAAATGGAATTATTTCAAATCTTATGTCTAAGAAAGGGATTAAAAGGTTAGCTAGAAAGAGTTTGTGATAAAAGCCATTGGGGAACCCCTGCTTAGAGACTGGGATGGCTGCGCGAGGTGGGTTACAGAAAGTTTGTGTAGATCTGAGAGGGGAAGATGAGACTAACCCTGAGAGAATGATTGGAGCGTAGTAAGGCAATTTTCAAGGTGAGACACTTTCTCATGCGTGAGAAAGTGGGCCTGGCACAGATTTGGAAGAAATGTGTCAGAAAACATGTGGAGTTAGGGTTGAAAGGGAAGCTGGGTGGTCAGAGGGAGAGTCGTGGCTGAGGGAAGCCAGGGTTAGATGTAGGACTGGTCTCCTCCTGAGTGCGAGCCCAGGAAGGCGGCGACTCTGTCTTGTTCATTGCTGTACCCGTCATCCGGGATGGCTCCTAGTACACGGCAGGTCCCCTGTAGATATCTGCGGGATGAATGACTATTGGGAAAGTACATACTGGTGAACTTCCTCTTCTCAAAGAAGAAGTGACAGAGATAGGCAGGGTATGTTTGGATAATGGGCACTTTTGCCTCTAACTCTGGCTTTCTCTCTTCTTATGGAGAACCATACCTGACAACTCAGGAGAACACTCAGGCCACAAATGTCTGGGCCTGAAAACAAAGGAAAGCACCAGGATCCAGCAAACAACACTAGCCCTACATATGGTAGAGAAGGAAGGGGGAGAACTGAAGGGTCAGGTGTACATTATAAAACTTCTGGAAGGAAGCGAGGAATGCTACAGGGAGACGGAATGTCGGAGGGAACCCACTGCTGCAGGAAAGGAAGAGGCGGAAAGAAAACTTGGAAGATGAGGAAAGGCAAGGTTTTGGAAAGGAGGCTATGGCATGAAGAGATGGTCTTCTCCAGAATCACCAACAGCAGCTTTTGTTCCTGGCGTTCCTGCAGCTGAGTCCAAAGCTAGGGAGAAGGAAAATGCCCTAATAAATAGACAGGATTCACAAAATCTGTGCAGGGGGCAGAAGCAGCAGTGAATACAGGGCAGGCCAGGAAGTACCCAGGGACTCAGGTGATAGAAGAGCCGGAGTGTGAGAAGAGCAGAGCCACACACACACTGGGCTTAGGCAGGTTCCTACTCACAGGAGGGGAGGGACAGCAGAGACTGAGCATGTACAGCAGGCTCCAGGGGTGTCAGGAACGTAAGAGCAAAGGGCCAATGGAAATCGGGAGGTTTTATAAACACGGGTTAGACTTGGAGGTGATGGAACCTCAAGTAAGACCTGGAGGCAGGGGGCTGCACCAGGGCAAATGCCAATCTTACTGGCAATTCTAGAGAGTCTGAACTCCAGAATATTTTCTGTCTCACATTTGTTGGCTCCATCACCTTTCCCCCATATGTCACCAAGCATCTGCTCTATCCCATGGCTGGCAATAGAAACATGGGTTCTGAGAACACCGTGTTGCGTGGCTAAATTTGGTGGGTGTGGAGCTGGGGCTGGGCTATTCTTGTGTACCCTATTGACGTTCAAACTCTTTGAAAAGTGGGACACACATGCAATTTGGGATTGGATAAATCCAAAGTCCTTGTAGCGTCAGGGGCCACACCCATTCTGGGTCTCCATGCCCAGAGCAGCTGCTCCTGGAGGAGACAGACTCTGGCTGGGGGAGCTCTGCTGGCTGGACTTGGGGGAGTCCAAATCTGGGAGGGAAGGTCTTTCATTTCTTTGGATTTAATTTGCAATAGAGATGGAACTCCAGTTTTGAATTTTGATTTGTCTCCTAGAATTTAATAATGGAGAATTCAGGGTATTTTAAAGTTGCTAGTACTGTGCTCCTTGGGGAATTTTTATGCTGTCATGTGGTATTTGTGGTACAGCTTCCTCTGCTGAGCTATATCAGACAGTGTGACTTGAAATTTGAGATGGGAAATATAATCGGGGTGAATTTTTGGCCGAGGGTGCAGAGGGGACTTGGAGTGATTTTACTTAATATCCTCTTCTGACCATTTCAGGGCTTCCGGGGGTAACAGCTGAATTGTCCATCCCATAGACCCTGGGTAGTGATGAGCAGCGTGGCCAGAAGTTGTGCGGGTACTTCTCTGTTGGCCTTTCCCCCTGAGAGGACAGGTGTCCCCGGCTGCCCATAGGCTTGGTTGTTTAGCCCCATTGGATAAGTGGTCAAAATCTGGGTAGAGTTAGGCTAGAATCCTAATCCCACCCATCTCCTGTTTCCACAGACAAGAAGCTTTCTTCCTGCTAACTCAGATGGGCCAGGATGGTGGAGCTACTAACATTCAGAAGGCTAAAGGTACCGCTCACAGACACGCTAACCCAAAGGTGCCTCCGTGTGAATTAGAAAATGCTTCGTTTGGGCAGGCAGAGCCTGACAGGAACAGGGACTGGTGAATAGATGACATATTTGTGCAAAGACAAATGTACCCCCTCTGCTTTATTCGGATGCTTGGTGAGTGGAGCTGGGCTAGACTCCATTTCCCACTTGCCTCTTCAGGGGGTGCTTTTGTACATTGCACAGACAGCACGGCCACATGCAGCTGCCCTCTGTACCCTCTTCTGTTCTTGCACTGGTCAGCCCCCATCACCAGGGGCACTCGCGTTAGAAAGTTTGTACTCAGCATGGAGCACTAGGCTAGGCCTGCCCCTGGAGGCCCAGCCCAGACCAAAGCTCTCTGTGTTTGCTGCTCAGAGCTGGTGGCCTTCAAATCACAGGAGGGCAGTGAGGAGCAGCGTCCTCGTTGGCCCAGCTTGTCCAGGGGGCTCTTGTGCCTGGGGGGTGAGTGGCTATTGTCTGACCCATTAGTGAAACATGCACAGGTCCCTTCCTACCTAGCATTTCTTGTGATGTTTTCTGTCTGCCAGAGCCTAACAGGGCAGCCATGGTGAAAGGAAGAACGGGCCAAACTCCACCCTCATCCCTGACAATAATGATTCATAATATTTGTTCCTTACGTAATAAAACATGGAGTCTGATAGCATTCAAAAGCATTTTTAAAAGTAATTTTACATTGCGGCTTCTGTCTGGAATGAATGATGTGTAAACACACACGGGGATCCATTATGGGAATCACTTTTGCCTCTCCCTGGGGCCTATCACGGCCTGGGTTGTGAAGTCCTGTTCGTAGAATAGGGAACACACACAGACTGTAGGCGCCTCGTTAAGAGACAGCTCTGTAAGGAGATGCGGGTGGGGGTGGGGGTGAGGCAGGGGTGATTACAGTTGAATTTTAACCTGAATGTTATTCTAGTCATCAGGCTGAGCCTGCTCTGTACAAGTATTCACGTATGACACGATTCACAAGGGTTCTTTAACTAAGGGCTTTGTGAGGTGGATAGAAGAATGTGCTGAACGTGACTGAGTCTGGCCCACACACGGAGGAAAAACAAACACTCCTGTCATCGTTCTATACTTACACAGAAGAGATAGGTCGTGGGTTCTGATCACCATTTCCAGGTCTTGGAAGGAACTTTGGAGAACAGGCATGCCATCCGGGACGCTTCCAGCTTCTCCTGCTCACCACTGTGGGTCCCTGTGCTCCAGAGCTGCCTGCACTGGGAAATCCACTTTTGCCCTCTAGGCATTCAATGCCTAGTACTTGGTCTTTGTTTCTGCAAGTCCTCAACTTACATTGTAAGCTGCCCTCTGAGGAGGCTTTGAAGTTCTCCCTTGAGATTTGCATGATTCTGCCTTAGGTTTAATTCAGAAAAGGCTGCCGAGGCTGCAGCTTCTGTTTCTCTCTAAACTGAGCCCATGGACTTCTAGGGCTAAAAGCAGGGAAGTTCCAGACAAACTGAGGTGTGTTGGTCACTACCTAGTGCCCCGATTCTCTTGTCATTCTGGGGGCTGTGTTCTCTGCACCCTCATGAGAATTCTCTGCTCACACTGTTGTGGCCCATTTCCCATCTGGCTTCCCCCACCGGCCAGCAGCTGAGGCCTGAGCGTGCCCGGGAACAATGTGCGTGTGAGTTAGCGTAGGTAATTAAACTGAGCTGTCTCCTTTTTGTGTGTCTCGAGTCTATGGAGACAGAAAGCGTCCAAGTCACAGGTGTCCCTGTCGTCTGTAGGGTCCTGCCTTAAAGGCTGTGTCAGCTGTGCCCTGAGTCTCACTCTAGCGCTCAGCTCCCTCCTGCTTAGACGTTGTGCTGTGCTGTGCTTCTCTGGGTTACATGAAATAACATCACCGCTTCTTCCGTGCAAAACTGGCGTTTCTCTCTCATTTCAGATTTATTCCAGGCCAAACATTGAGATTGGTTTGAGAGTTGTGTCACTGTCCTCAGTTTCTCTTGTTTCCATGGTGCTTATTTGGCCAACTAACTACCAAATCCTAGGATAATCTGGGTTTTTGTTGTTGTTGTTGTTGCTGTTGCCATGGCGCCTAGAGCCATACCTTTCAGTGGTCACCATGTGATCTGATGAGGTGGCCCAAATGCAATTTATAGGATCTGCTCAGAGTCGTTTGGCAAATCCATGCATAGGGGTTTGGCTAGGTTGGGTAATGTGCTGGTACTGTCAACTCCAAGGTAGGAGTAATCTGTTTATAGTTCCAAACTCATTATTTCTTTATTTGTATTCAGTATTGCAAAGCCATTCATGAGAAACACATTTTTAAAGCATCATTACTATAAAATTTGTTAAACTGCGTGTAAATATTTTATCAGCAATATGCTCTAGAGGTTTTTTTTTTTTCCCCTTTCTTGTTTTGTTTTTTAACTGAAACATTATTTCACAGCTGCCTGGCTCCTAGGCTGGGTCACAAGTTAATAATATCTCTACCTTGGAATGATCTTGGGCTGTTGCTGGCTGTCTTGTCGTGAATTAGGCCACAGTGAGTTTTTCACACCTTACGGCTGCGGCAGGAAGCCGTACATCATCATTATGAAGCTTTCTTTTATACTTTATCTTGTACCATCAAGTGTAATCAGAGGACCAGGAGGGCCCGTGTTCCTTGGCAAGAAATTTCAGGCGCACACGCGTTTGGTTTACTGGTCGGGGGGAGGGGCTGGTGCTGTCTACACAAGGCAGTTTGTTTAGGGGAAATGTCATCCAGACAGCAGAGATGCTTTTGAAAACAGACACCTTTCAAAGCATCGGGACAGATTCCTATTTGATGGACAGCATCCCAGAGTTCAAGTGTCTTTGCCCCTTGACCTATTCTGACGTCACAACCTTTTTAGTTTAGGTTTGCAAGTTTAGGATTCAAAATTGTGTTTGTCTCTTCTGAGGCACGTTGTTTACAAGTGGAGTACAGAACCCCGCCGGAGGAACGGAGTGATTTATGCTCAGAACAATTAAGTTATTAACCCATAAGGGAGAAGTAATCCTAAGATATGTGGGCCCACCAGGTTCACCTGAGTTTGAATCCTGGCTGCATCTAGCTGTGTGTGACCTTAGATCAATTACTCAGACTCTCAGCTTCATTTTCCTTACCTTCAAAGTGGAGAACATAATGCTCAGCTCACTGTAAAAAGGAAAAAAGATCAGCCACACAAATTTTCCGTAGTGGCTATTTGCTGGTATTATTGTTATTGCAGCTGTTTCTAAAGCTGCCACCTCTGAGGAGACTCCCAGTGTTGTGGCTGTGCTATAGGGATCAGTGGGTGTTGGGGCTGTAAGAGCAGGGGTGTTAAGACAAACCTGAGACTCACTATTGAGTGAAAGCAGCCTCTTCTACTGCAGTGTGTGGGACAACCACAAAACTGTATTAGGTACGCCGTACATTAATATAATCATTCCTAATGAAATTTTCTAAGCACGTGTTCCTCACTCCAGTCCTGTGGGTAGGACAGGACTGAGTACCCGTGTAGGCATGAAGAGACAAGACCACTTTGGGGAAGAGTATAGACTTTATAGATCATTTGGAAAGCAGTTTCAGCCAGCTAGCAGCTAGCTGTACTTCTTGCTGGCAGTTTGAGGAAAGGCCTTTGGGAGTGTGTTCCTTTTACTCATGACCTTCATGGGGTTTGGAAGTGGAACGCTGGTGTTTATGCTCACTTTGAGCTGGTGTGAAGTGGTGCTGAGCTCCAGAGACCCTGGGCTTGGCTGTAATTATCAGCCCTTCATGGAGATTGGCTTCACCACGGGCCCCAGGTGGCTGGAGGCAAACAACCCATTCTCAGGGTCATTATCTGGATACTGGGTGGGCTCATCAATTGGCTGAATCCTTTTTGAAAAAATACTCAGCTTGTGTTCTCAGCACTCTGGTTGCGATGCCCTCTCCCAATCCTCAGGCTTACCTATACTGACACATGGACCTTGTTTTATTGTGCTTCACAGGTATTGAATCTTTTTTTTTTTTTCCTTCACATTGAAGGTCTGTGGCAACCATGCATCAAGCAGGTACTATCAGTGCCATTTTTCCAACAGGCTCAGATGATGGTTAGCATTTTTTAGTGATAAAATATTTTTAATTAAGGTGTGTATATTGTTTTTTAAGACATGCTATTTTACATTTAATAGACTACAGTATAGTGTAAGGATAACTTTTATATGCACTGGGAAACCAATAAATTCATGTGACCTGCTTTATTGCATTAATCACTTTGTTGTAGTGGTCTGGAACCAAATCTGGCAATATCTCTGAGGTATGTCTATAAAATGTGCAAACTCTCAGGGGACCTACCATCAAAAAATGGGCAAATAGGCATGTAGATATTTAGTTACCATCCAACATGATAACATGACCTCTATGAGAGCATTTATGTTAGAAGAGGTATCTAAAAAGATCCTGAGGGATCAGAGAGAGCCTCTTGGAAGACAAGGTTTCTGAAGGGTGGGTGGGAATTTGCCAAGGGAAGAGAGAGTAAAGCGAAAGAGTATATGAAAATTTCAGGAGGTAGAGAAAGCATGGTGCATTTGAGTAATTGAAATTAATTTACTATAGCTGAAGGACCGGGAGCTTGCTGAAGTTTGGAATGGTGAAGTAGCAAGATACATACTGGAGAGGAAAGCAAGGGTCAAGTAATACCTGGCTTAGCAGAACACAGAAAGAAGCTAACAGTTTTTTCTGAAGACAATAGGAAGCCATTGAGTGATTTTATGAAAAGGAATGAAATGGTCAGATTTACAACAGAGAAAGTCCATTCTGTGGTGTGAAGTATGGATGTAGGTGAGACATGATGTTGGCCTTAATTAGGGAAGTGACAGTGAATAATAGATTGTAAATCAGAAATCTATTAACAGGCCGAGGAAGATGAAAGAACAAAAAATAAGACCTAGGTTTCTAGACTAAGCTATTGAGAGGTTGGTTGTATAGGATTCCCATTTGATTTTTTTTTTTTTTTTAGATTATAATTCTCTGGTAAAGTGATCCATATTTTAATATATTTTTCTTGAGCATAATAATTATTGGTATTTTAAAGTACATATCTGATAACTCTAATATCTGGATCACCTGTGGATCTTCTTATATTGACTCTGTTTTTCTTTTGGGGTTTCAGTGATTTGGTCTTATTTACTGGTATACCTGGTAATTTTTTAATTGAATTCTGGACATTGTGTTTAAAAAGTTTTAGAGACTTCAGATGATGTTTTCTGTCTCCAGAGAGGAATGTCGTTTTCTTTTTCCTTTGTTTTATTTCTAAATTTTAATGAGAAAAAAATGTATATTTCTATCTAGCTCAAGAAAATATGTGTTTGGTGTGTCATTGGGTCAAGGGTTGGAGACGCACATGGCAGAGCCAGCAAACCGGCTTTGTTTATGTACATAAACAAAGATACCTATAGTCTCAGAATGAAAAACTGGTTTCTGGAATGGTTAATGAGTTTCCTTATTGCTCAGCAACATGTTGGGGATCCAGCAGCTGATGGAGAACAGACGTCCAGACTCTGCGCATTGCAGGCTGCCCGCACCACATCTACCTCCTGAAGCAGGTACTGCATCTTCCTCAGAAATTTCTCATCACTATCGTATTTGTGGACTGGCGCTTTTGTCATCTCGGCCAGATGCAAGGTATTGGCCACCTCCAGAAGTGCCACCCACTCCACCCTGGGCATCATACACGCCACAAAGTCAGGGTTGAACTCCACAGGGTTGATGCAGATCTCAGTGGCTTGGAGGTGTTTGGGGAAGCCAGGGGGCCCCATGTCCTACACATGCAACCTCAGAAGGTTGTGGGCGAGTAGCTTCAGGTTGCCACAATGTGCTCCAGCCAGGCCAGAACTGGAAAGGGAATAAGTCTTCGTGCAAGCAAATAGGATATGGCAAGATCACCTTGATTCAGTGGAGGCTTTTCTATTTCTGGCTTGACTTTATTTCTAAGACGTAGCCTTTCTGGGGTCTCAACTGAATCGCTGGGTGCTTATCAGGACTTTACTCATGGCAGACCCCAAACTCCAATTTTTGACTCCTAGCACTGTGAGGCTACATCGTTCCATGCTTAGATTTTTACTGTCTTAACAGGTTCTTTCTACTTGGTTTCTCTCTGTCTGCCTCATGTGTCTTTCTCATGTTCCAACATGTAGTTTGGAAATTATAAAATGACTCAAGGGAAAATTCAGGTTGAATGTCAGCTTTACCATTCTATGGTCCTTTTTCTCCTGGACTTTGAGTCTCAAGTCTTGGTTTCTAGGTAGCTTGAACTTCAAGTTTTGTCTGTCCAGACCAGTGAGACTCTGTAAGTTCTAGACCACTGTTCCCGCCCTATGCCTCACCCCCGCTTCTATGCTCCATACCAGGAATTGGTAAATGACTCAAGGAGAAAAAACAATATTGAATGCAGAGCTTGTCACAAAGCATTTCCCTTTTTCAGGGATTTCAGCTCCTCAGGTCTTGGAAGGTTTGGTTATTCTCTGATGTCGTCTAATAGCTATTTTTGGGGTTTTATCCGGCTCTTTCAGTTTTTTTCTTAGCCAGAGATTTAGTCTCATGCAATCTACTCTGTCTTAACTGGATGTGTAAATCAAATTAAATTTAATGTATTTCTAAATTGTGTATAAACAGAAAACAAGATTCAAATCTTATACATGTATTTATAGGCTTATATAAACAAAAACAAAAACAAATTAATAAATTTAAACCAATTTAACAAATTTGGTTAATAAATTTAACCAATTTAAAAACTGGTTAAAAACAAAACGAATAATGTTAAAATTATTTTTAATTTAGTATGTTGAGTGATGATTAAGATATGTGACTATCTCTTAATGTCAGGTTTTTAATTGTGCTGTGTGATGATTCAATTGTCATATCTCCTTTCTCTATTCTAACCACTAGATAACTTAAACTCCAATTTATACTGTGTGCTGTGACACTATTTGGTCTTCACCTTGCATAAACATTATATTTATGCATAGATTCAAATATGTTCTTTTCTCTTTGGCTCTGAGCAATTAAAACAGTGTTCTTTGGCATCAACACAATGATGGAAATGAACACAAACCTAGGCACTGAAATGGCATGGCAGTCCTTGCATCTCGATGGTCATCTTCCTATTTTAGGAGGTACCTATGTTAATGTTCTTAGATGATCATTGTAAGGAAAACACAAATTTTAAAAATTACCCTGATTGAGCCTTTGAAGACACTGTGAATATGATACTAGACTTCAGTTATTGAAACCACTCAACCATGAGTTCCAACTCTCCTACTCTGTTCTTCTCAGCCTTTTCACTCCCACAAGTGAGATACGTATCAGGCCCAGCTGGGTGCAGTGGGCAGAGAGCAAGGCTAATGGTACATCCCAGTCTGGCTGCTTCCCACTCAGTGTGGGTCTGTGCTTTCAGAGAAGACACGACACTGCATGGAGATTCAGGCTTTTATTCTGGGATCTGTTACACAACAGCAGCAAGAAGCAGCAGGTAACCCTGCCCTTCCTTAGCTCATGGTCTCCTTTCTGGGCCTGGCGGACCGTGGGATTGCCACAAACCCGTAACCGAGAGCATGAAGAAGAAGGGGGAGACGAAGAGGCCAAGAGAGAACAGAATTGACCTAGATCTAGGTGTCATTTAAAAAATCTTATACACACACACACAACATATTGTTTACAAGTTGACCATCAGTGGGGGTAGTGGAAAAGATATTGGACTTGAGAGTCAAAGAGACTTGAATTTAAATTTAGCTCTGCCACCAGCTTGTGTATAAACTTGGGCAACATACTTAACCTCTCTGAACCTATGTTTTTGAATTTGTAAAATGGAGATATTGACATCTGTTTCACCACATTATTAGGTAATTAAATGAGAAAAATATGTGGCAAAGGGACTTAACCTAGTGTCTGGCGTACAGTAGGAACTTAGCAGCTGTTACTTTACTCCTTTGAGCAAAAATAAAGCCTTTCCTTCCACTATCAAAGTGCAGCCACTTGAAAGTGTAAATAAAAGATAGCGAGCCAGGGTGTAGAGCATGGGGATGGGGTGGGGGGCGGTGGAATATCAAAGGAGTAGAAGCAGGGACCAGTGGGTGCAGGAAGCTTGTAGGGAATAAGGAACAAAGAGAAGTGGGGATATCGGTGGCGTGGACTTCATCCTCAGAACAGCCCCGAAAGGGTTTGAAAGGAGACCCTTTTTTACCCTTGCAGAAATGCCACAGAGGTAAAGTTAGCTGAGGCGGGCGAGCCAGATGTCAGCACCTGCTCAGCTGAAAGAGCAAGACGTGGCTGAGGTGGGCTCAACCTGAAAGAGTCCGGTAAGGGGAGACCTAGAAGAACAGGTGGTGCTCTTTGTCTGGTTTTTAAGACCTGGCCACCAAATGAGAGGCTATAACCAACGGAGACATGCATTCGAAGAAAGCCTGGGAGCAAAGACGGGGCAAAGTTTCTCCCTGCCTTAATTACTGTTTCTCGTTAGAGAACAGCAATTGTGAAAATTAACCCAGAGGAAAAACCGATGCAGGCAAAACCACCCAAGGCGTGACTGGCACAATAGTGTTTTCAGTGTAAGGAAAGCTAATAGCACCTGTGGTAGGACAGACCCTTACATACATTTACTATCTTTAAATGCCTGTTTTAGTGGACAGGCTGAAAGAGGTGCAGTGACCTGAACAAGGCCCCAGGTCATCGATTTAAAGTGGGAAAACTCCAAATTGTGAATGTAAGACTCCCAACCATGGGCAGGAGTTGGGGGCTCCTCCAAGGGGAGTGGGGGCTCCTCCAAGGGGAGTGTGGGCTCCTGGATGAAACGTGTGACAGTGGTGTTTCTGTCCTGTCAAAACAAAAGAAGACCTAGCACTGTGATTAGCTAGAATCACTTCTACTATGTGCTTGTGGGGTGTGTGAAGGAAAAAAGGGGGAGGGTACTATGGGTGTATCTGCCCTAGTATCTAGCCTAGTACCAGGCACTGAAGAGTTTGATACATGCTTGTTGAAGAAAGAATGACAGAGTGAGAGAGAAAGAGAGAAGAAAAAGAGCTATCATTAAAATAGCTAACGTTTACATAGTGCTTACTAGGTGTATGTTTTCCATATATTAACTCATTTAATTCTCCCATCATCCTTCTGATGTAAGGTTTTTATCATCATCATCATCACCATCCCTATTTTAAAGATGAGAAAACAAGTACAGGAAAGTTAAATAATCTGCCTAAAGTCTAAAATACAAGATGTCCAGTTAAGTTTGAATTTCAGAGAAATAATGAATAATTTTTTAGCATAAGTATGTTGTAAATATTGCATGGAAATGTTTTTACTAGAAACCTGTTTGTTGTTTACCTGAAATTCCAATTTAACTGGATCTTTTCAATTAAAATTATTAGGATGACATTGGTTCATAAAATTATATAGGTTTCAAGTGAACAATTCTGTGATACATCATGTATATAGATTGCATTGTGTGTTCACCATCCAAAGTCAAATCTCTTTCCATCACCATATATTTGACGCCCTTTACCCTCTTCTACTTTCCCCCTCCCCCTTTTCCCTCTGGTAACCATTATCCCTTTTATAATGGCAACAACAACAAAAAACTAAATACTTAGGAGTAAACTTAACAAAGAATGTGAAGGACCTACACATTGACAACTACAAGATATTATTAAAAGAAATTGAAGACAATACAAAAAAATGGAAAGATATTCCACGTTCATGGGTTGGAAGAATCAACATAATTAACGTGGCCATATTATCCAAAGCAATATGCAGATTTCATGCAATCCCCAATGGCACTTTTAAAGGAATACAACAAAAAATTATCAGATTTGTATGGAATCACAAAAGATCCCAAATAGCCAAAGCAATTTGGGGGCAGGGGGTGGAAGAAGAAACAAAGCTGTAGGTATCATACTCCCTGACTTCAAATTATACTACAAAATGACAGTAATCAAAACAGCATGGTATTTGTAGTAAAACAGATACACAGACCAATGGAACAGAATTGAGAACAGAAATAAACACATATACTAGTATATATTGTCAGATAATTTTCGACAAAGGAACCAACAGCATACAATGGGGAAAAGAAAGCTTCTTCAATAAATGATGCTGGGAACATTGGAAAGCCAGATACAAAAGGAAGAAACTGGGACTGTTATCTGTCACCATACACCAAAATAAACTCAAATGGATAAAAAAACCTAAATATAAGAACTGAAACAATCAATTGCATAGAAGAAAACAGGTACTAAACCTATGGACTTTGGTCTTAGAGAAGATTTTATGAATTTGACCTCAAAGGCAAGGAAAGTAAAAGCAAAAGTAAATGAAAGGGATATATCAAATTAAAAAGCTTCTGCACAGTGAAAAGAAACCGTCAACCAAACAAAGAAGCAACCACCTGAATGGGAGAAGATATTTCCAAACAACACCTCCAATAAGGGGCTAATATCCAAAGTATATACGAATTCATACAAATCAACAACAAAACACCCCCAAACAATCCAATTAAAAAATGGGCAGAGGACCTGAACAGACACTTCTCCCATGAAAACATACAAATGGCCAATAGATATACAAAAAGATGCTCAAACTCACTAGCAATTAGGGAAATGTAAATCAGTACCACAATGAAATACCACCTCACACATGTTGGAATGGGTGTCATCAACAAGACAAGTAATAACAAGTGTTGGAGAGGAAGTGGAGAAAAAGGAACCCTCATACTCTGTTGGTGGGAATGTAAATTGGTACAGACATTAGGGAAAACGGCATGGAGATTCCTCAAAAAATTAAGAATAGAATTACCATGTGACCCAGCAATCCCTCTTTTGGGTGTCCATCCAAAAAATCGGAAAACATTTATCCGTAAAGATCTATGTACCCTTATGTTCATTGCAGCATTATTCATGGTGGCCAAGACATGGTAACAACCAAAGTGTCCTTCGACAGATGACTGGATAAAGAAGATGGGGTACATATATACAATGGAATATTACTCAGCTATAATAAAAGATGAAATACTGCCATTTTTGATAACATGGATGGATCCTGAGATTATCATGCTAAGTGAAATAAGTCAGGTAGAAAAGGTTAAGAACCATACGATGTCCCTTATATGTGGGATACAAAACTGAAAGCAATAAATGAATAAGACAAACAAGCAGAAACTCATAGACACAGACAACAGTCTTGTGGGTGTGTTGTATTTTTATTTGCTAAATCTGGCAACTATACTAAAGTGACACAACTAGTGGGGCAGAGCAAGGATTAAAGCCCAGTCTCCATTATTAACTACTACACAATGAATTTTGAATGTAGCAAGACATATCTTTTCTTTGGAGACATATCTTTGACAACTCAATTCTTTTCTTTACTTTTGAGTCAGTTTTTTAAATTTATATTTTCTTAGGAAATCACCTGTTACACCTATATTTTCAAAGTAGTTGTCATAGTGCATTGTCTTAAAATTTTAGAATCTTATTGTTTGTAATTTTATCTTTTTTGTCATTTCTAACGGATTTACTCTTTTCTCTTGTCAAAGACACAGCCTTTCCATTGTTTTAAACTTTTTCCTGAGAACAAACATTGTATTTTATAATTTATGACCACAGGAGTTTGTTTTCTATTTCAATAATTTCTGTTTTTATTTTAATTTTCTTCTATCTCATTTAGTTTTATTCAGAACTTGTTCTATTTTCTTGAATTGGATGGTTAGCTCATTATTTTAAATTTTCCTCATTTCTTAACACATACTGTTAAGGCTACACATTTTCTATTAAATATTACTATTTGGCTGATTCCCACAAGGCTTTAATATGTAATCTTCTCAATTTTTCCTAATTAAAATTCCAGTTTTGATTTCGTCTTTAATGCACAGATGATTTAGAAAAGAGTTTTCAAATTTTTCAAGTGGATTTTTTTGAGGACTAAGTTTTTCTTGATATTTTCTAGTTTTATTGTACAATTTCTATTTGTTTTGAAAATAGCTGACATTGTCTTTTGCCCTAATACATAAAGTTATCAGGGTATTTGAAAAGAATGTACATTTTCTATTTGTTGAGCATGAAGTTCCATGTCTGTGTGTGTGTTATCATTTGTTATTTATTATTCAAGTCCTCTATAGTTTTATTTCATATTTATCTACTAGATTTTATAAGTTCTGAGAGAAGTGTATTAAGGTGTATTAGCATTTCTTAATATGTGGATTTGCCTGTCGTATTTCTGGAAGTCAGTGCTTTATATATTTTCAAGTTATGTTATTGGCTCATTAAAGTTTTTTGACTGTTAGAACATCTTTGTGAATTTTACCTCTTAGTCTTACAAAATATCTATGTTGTCTGACAGTACTTTTAGCCTCAAAATCTACTTTATGTGATATATTAGGTTGGTGCAAAATTTGTTGCAGTTTAAAGGGTTAAAAATAATTGCAAAGACTGCAATTACTTTTGCACCAACCTAATAAATACTGCCATCCCTATTTTCAATTTGTTTACACTTGCCATGTCTCTTTTCAGTCTTTATATTTTTCAGGTCTATGCATGAAGCATAAAATTGGAGTTTGTTTTTTTACCTCATCTTAGAGTCTTCACTGTTTTTTTTTTTAAACAGCTTTATTGAAGTATAATTATGTATGATAAACTGTACATATTTAAAGTGCACAATTGCTCACTCATGAAATAATCACCACAATGGTTGTTTTTAATGACTGCTTAATTTTTTCATTATCATTTTTAATAGGGATTTTAAATACAGGGGCCATCACTGAAATAAAAGACACGTTTGGATTTATTTTGTCTTATTTTGTACTTTCTGTACTATTGTATATTATTTGTTCCTGTTTTTTCCATAACCAATTTTTACTGCATTATCAGAGTTTTTATGTTTCGTCACTATTTTAGCCTCTGGTTATTTGGAAGCTTTTCTGGATGTTTCTATTTTTTAATGGGTATATATATTTTGAAGAGAATGTTCAAGTCTGTATTTCTCTACCAACATACTGAATGTCCCAATTTCCCAAAAGGAGACTTTTTAGTATAGTTTTATTCAATTCAATTTCAGCCACAAACCCAATACCAGAATGAAGCTGTTACCGGTAGTATGTATTTACTTCTCCATTCTCTCCGTCTGTTCGCCACCAACTCCTGGGTTTTGTTAGAATCCTTTGGAATTTTGACTCCCAACTTTTGTGTATTGATTTATTTTTACTTTTGTATCTTTTAATCCCTTTTATTGCAGGTGGGCATCTCTTTACATTCATCTATTCCGATGTAGCCATGACTGTCACTTGCTCAGTCCTCCTGATCGCTGTATTTACTCCTTTGTCCTGTCCTTCGCTCGTTGATGATGCTTCTGGCACCTGTTTCACTATTTACCCCTCTCCACTCCTGTTATCATTTAGGAGCTTCATCACCCATGTTGGTGGCTCAGCCAACATTCTCTGAGTCCCATCCCCTCCTCTCTTCCAGTGGGGTCACTCACTGAGGTGCCCATTCCCCAGACTTGGTCATCATCAATAATTGAACTCTGTCAGCCATTGTGATGCCGTCCCTCCCTTTCACCCCATCTCCCAGCTCCCTTGCTCTTGTGCAGCCACTCTCCAATTTGATCTCCCCACTTTTCACTCCATGACCCTCCCACGTCCTCCTTTCCCTCCTCATCCTGCCTGGATCCCATGATCCAGTCCTCTAGCCTCCCTTGCAAATCCTTTTAATGCACTTCCCCCTTGCTCCTTGTAGTGAATTGAATAGTGCCCTGCCTCAAAGATATGCCCACTTGGGAGCTGTAAATGGGACCTTATTTGGTAAAAGGGATCTCCGCAGATGTAATTAAGTTAGGAATCTTGAGACAAGATCGTATTGGATTAGGGTGGGCCCTAAATCCAATGACAAGTGCATAGAAGAGAAGAGAAGGGAAAATAAACACAGATACACACAGAGAAGATGGAGACATCAATAGAGTGATGTATATACAAGCCAAGGAATGCCAAGGATTGCCAGCAGCCACCAGAAACGAGGAGAGAGGCATGGAGTGGATTCTTCTTCAGAGCCTCCAGAAGGATCCAACCCTGCTGCACCTTGACTTCAGACTTCTAGCCTCTGGAACTAGGAGAGAATTAATTTGTTACTTTAAGGAACCAGTATGTTACAGCAGCCCTGGGAAATGAATACATTCCTGCTTAAATTAAGTTCTTGACTGGAAAAGCCCTGAACTATTTAAAACCAAGACTACCTGCGTATTCCTTAGTTATACCCAGGTAGCCAAACAATGCTGGAAAAAAATCTCACCCAGCTCCTAGGAACCTGTCCTTTCCATGCTTTTCTCCTGTTTCAGATGGCACTGCTCCTCAGTCTCCATGTGGCTCTTGTCCACCAACCAGAACTCTGAATTCCCGAAAGTGCTGGGGCTCTGCCCACAGCCTTTTCTACCCCTCTCCTCTGAAAGGTCTCAGGCACAGGCTTATTCTCTGACGCTTCTCATTGTCCTTTCTTCAACCATAATTTACTGTTTGAAACTCTAGATTCATATATCTAACATCTTCCTAATAGACATCTCAGATTTAACAGGAACAAACAGAAATCTCTATTTCTCATACCCTCAGATTGCTTCCTACTGCAGTTGTCCATATCTCAGTAAATTTCCGGAAACTCACGAGTGTTCCTTTATTCCTCTCTTTCCCACATATTTCATATCCAAAACATCAACTCTTGCATTCTAAAGCTCCACTCCAAGCCACAGTGCTGTCTCTCCAAGACTGTGGCAATGGCCTCTTGATTGAGCAGGAGCCCGTCCCTAGATGCTAGAATATAAATCTGATTGTATCATTTCCTTCCTGAACTTCTTTCCCCTTCCATTCCCATTAGACTCCCAGCCCTTCTCATTACACTTGGAGAGAAATTCAAACTTGGTGCTATGGTCCCACAAGACCCTGCCGACCTATGGTGGTCAGAGTGTGCTAACTGCTGTAACAGATTTCCCCGATACTCCACCATGGCTCAGACGGCACAGAGGGTTGTTTCTTGCTCGCATAACAGCACTGAGATTGGCGAATAGATTGGTAAGTTGTTCTATGCACAATCATTCAGAGATACAGACTGACATGTCCAATATGTGGCTATCTTTCAAAGTTACTCTGGGGGTCATTTTCATTCTAAGTAGCTGGAAGGGGCAAATGAGCAGAGAGGAGTGCACAGGGTGATTTTTATGGGGCAGAATTGAATATCTCTTCTCTTCACATTGCATTGGCTGGAACACTCCTGGCCACACCCACTTTCCAGGGAGGCTGGGAAATTGGTCTAGCAATGTGCCCAGGAATAAGAAGAACCTGGATTTCAATGAGTTGATGCTAGTCTCTGCCACACTGCCTCTCTGACCTTATCTTCTAACATTCCCGCCCAAGTTCCCTACACCCCGCCACTGTGGTTTTCTTCCGGAATGAGTGGAACACACCAAACACACCTTGCTATTTCCTTCTTTGAAGCCATTTCTTCTGCTCATAAAGTTCTTCTATAACTCTGCAAGGTCACTTTCTCGTTATAATTAGTTCTCAATTCAAATGCCACCCCCAACTCTGCCAAAGCAGCATGAGCATATCAGTCCCTCTTTTCCTCATTACACCACTTAATCTTCTTCATACTTAATAGGAGCTTCTGGAGGGCAGGGGCTCTGTCTTGTTCTCCACTCTATCCTGGAAGAAAATAATACAGACTTAATAAATATATTTTGACTGACTCCTGCTCTTTGAATATTTCATCCTACCTTGAGATTTTGTTTTTATTTATTTAAAAATTAGAGTTCTCCCTTAAGTAATTTATTTAGAAGTATACTGGATAGCATGCATTATGAGTCTACTTAATGTGAAAAAAACCCTTTCTCTTCCTATATGAATATTTTATTGGATAGTATAAGATTCTTGGATCACAGTGCTTTTCTCCAAAGACTACATATAATTCCACTGTCTTCTGGTGTCCAAAGCTGCCGATGAGAAATCTGTTGTGCTGATTCTCTGGCCTTTGAAACTCAACTTCTCACTCTGTTTGGAAGCCTGCTGCCAGATCTCTTCATTCTCAGAGTTCAGAAATTTTATCAGGTGTGTATCTTTTCTCCTTTCTCATTATTCTTGCCTGACACTATATGTACCTTTTCAATTTAAAAATTTATATCTTTTTCAGCTCAGAGTTTTCCCTTTTTACATTTTTATTCCTAGGTCTGGTCATTTATCTGCTTCTGAAGCTATGTGTTTTGTGTCTTAGTTCTCCTGGACCTCCATATCTCTTATTCTTCTGACTTTTTTCTTTGTATTTTTTTACACTTATGTAGTAAGATAGCTTTTCTACTTGTTGTTTTAGATTACTAATTCAGTTTTCAGTTGAGTCAATTCTATTTTGTAGTTCTGCTACTGCATTTTTCAAATAAGAATATTTTAAAAATGTAACCAACCTTTTAAATTCTCAACTATATAGCTCTATGCATTTTCTGTGATCTTTTATTTAATTTTTCTTCTGTTTCTTTCACTAAAGCTTCATCATTAGGAAGAGGTCTGTCTCTTGCTTCGTCTCCCTTCATGCTACCACCTTCTGACTTGTAGTCATTCATTCCATACCATGTCAGTGGGCATGGCTTCCTCTAGCACACGTTTTAGGTCAAGCTGTGGGTCTTTCAAACAGTGGCAGTAGCCACCTCTCTTTTCAAGAAACATAACTAACATAGCTTTCTGGTTGCTGGATAGGATTGAGAAATGTAGTGTATTTGGAAAGCAGGTTAGAATTTATTTGGGAAAAATAAATTGATTCTTCTTTAGTGTTTATAAGTCTTTAAAGCTCAGGCAGTCTCAAAAGTTTATCAGAGAAGAGGGTCTGCTGCTTTCTAAACCACACTGATAAAAATTAAAAGTCAAGGAACCACATTTGTAATGGAAGCTGAAGCAAACACAAATGATCTTCAAGACCTATCAACTCAGGTCTTGCTGGTATCACTGTTCTAATTCAACTGTTTAGCTGTGTCTCCCATATACCTGGATGTGTGCTACGTGCTGAGGATACTGAGTATACAAGGCAAGATTGCTGTTCTCCAGGGTTTTCCATATTGGAAGGAGGGTATAAATTGCGGAAAGGCAAAAAAAAAAAAAAAAAAAAAACCCACAAAAAAAAAACGAAAACAAAGAAAACAGAGTAAGTGACATGATAAAGGGAAGCATGATATCCTAGAGGAGTGGAGGGCCACCCCACCCAGCCTGGGGCGGGATCAGGAAATGTTCCATGGAGGTGCTCTGAGCCACCTGGGACAGCCAATTGCTGGCACGTTACCAAAGGAACCTATTATCCGCAGGTCAGCAAACAATCCAATTGAGGAGAATTTGAACCACCTCCCCCCAGTTCTACCCTCAGCCCTTACACAGAGGCACCTGGTGGGTCTGGTTAGTATTTGAATCCTGGACAGTCAGGGCCAAGGAACTACATGGGTGACCAGGAGTTGTGGACCAGAGGACTAACGATAGAGCATAAAAAGTCACCTGAATCCAGCAGCCCAGAGGGCAGGAGCAGGCCAAGAATGGTAGGCAGAGCTTTCAGGGCAGAGCTTTCAGGGCTAAGGACATGAAGGTGTGCAGGCTGGCACCTCTCAGGAATTGGAGAAGCCACGCTGGCATGCAGCAAGGTGGCTAGGAAACTGACTGGGACTAGAAAAAGACTGAGGGGATGGTTGTCCCATCAAAAACTCCAAAGGATGAGGTAACAGCTCCAAGTAACAAATGCTTTCCAAGCATCAATTTTCAAAAATTCCTTAAACTTATAAACATTGTCTGAAAGACCCTATGTAATCTTGAGTTTCTAATAAGAATTTCCAAATTTAAGGAAATGTTCCCCTCTTTTGGAAATTTTGTTAGTGTCTTGGGGGGACTGAGCAAGAGGTGAGAATCACTACACATAGGTCTCTTCTTCCTTGTCCTCCACCTTCTGTTCCTCCTAATGGCTTTTTGAGATATAATTGGCATACAATAAACTGTACATATTTAAGTGTAAACTTTGATAAGTCTTGCCATATGTGCACACCCACGAAAGCATCGCCACAATCAACCCTAGAGGTTTCATAGTGCTCTTTTGGAATCCCTCCCTCCTGCCCACCCAACTCCAGGCAAACACTGCTCTACTTGCTGTCATTACATATTATTTTACATTTACTAGAGTTTTATATAAATAGAGTCATACAGTGTGTACTCTTTTTTTTTTTGGACTGGCTTTTTTCACTCAGCATAACTATTTGGAAATTCTTCCAAATGTTACATGTGTCAAGAGTTCATTCTATTGCATGCTGAATAGTATTCCGTTGTATAGCCATACCACTATTTGTTATCCATTCACCTGTTAACGAGCATTTGGGTCGTTTCCAGTTTGGGGACACTGCAAATTAAGCTACTATGAATGGTTAAGTACAAATCTTTGTATGAATGTATGCTTTTTTTTTTCTGTTGGGTAAATACCCGGGAGTGCAATGGCTGGATCACTTGGTAAGTGTTAAGTCTGACTTAAGAAACATACTGAACTGCTTTCCAAAGTGGTTCTTCTACATCACATTCCCACCAGCAGTGTATGAAAATTCTAGTTCCTCACTGATGCTTGCTATAGTAGATATTTTTCATTTTAGGCATTTTAATAGATATATAGTGGTATTTCATTGTGCTTTTAATGTGCATTTCCTCAATGACAATGAATTCCTTTTCACGTGTTTCTTAGCATATGTGTATCTTCTTTGGTGAAGTGCCTGTTAAAATCTTTGCTCTATTTTTAAAATTATGTTGTTTTCTTATTGAATTTTGAGAATCCTTTGTATATTATAGATACATGTTCTTTATCAGATATGTGGTTTGCAAATATTTTCTCCCAGTCTTTGGCTTGCCTTTTCATTCTTTTAACAATGACAGCAGAAGTTTCTAATCTTGACAAAATCCAATTTGTTTACTTTTTTTTTTTTTTTTTTTTTTTTTGTGAACTGTGCTTTTGGTGTCATATGCAGGAAATATTTGCAGGGAGGTCCAGGCCAAGCTGTCATCTGCTGCCTGACCATTTGGAAATATCCAAACTATCCCCATTGAAGAGGGATTATGAGTAACCAGTATGTGTTCTGGTTCTGGATAGGAGTTGAGTTCAGAAAAATAAACTTTCCTACACAAGCTGAGCATATAAACAAATATTCCAAAACCAAAGAAAAAAATAATCTAATGCTAAAAAAGACTGACAATTGTAAACTGAATCTACTCTAGGTGAAATAAAAATGACAATGTGAAAATTATTTTTGAAAAGGTGAACACAGAACACAACAGACAATGTATTATATTACAGAATTATACACTTGAAATCTATGATTTTAGTAACCAATGTTACCCTAATACATTTAATAAAAAATTTTAAAAAAGGTTTACTTAGGTATATCTGTATCTGTATCTTTTTCTTCAGAATTAAAACTAAAATTTTAAATAAAATGGAAAACTTGATTATAAAAAAATAAATTAAAAGGTCTAGTTAGGATTCTCAAAGAGATGAAGTAATGACATCCGTGAATAAAATAGAAATGTATGAAAGTAAATGGGCAAAATGAACAGGGCCAGTGGATATGAAAAAGAGCAACTTGAAATCCTGAAAAATACACAAATGGAATATTAAAATAAAAATATTAGTAGAATCAACTTGATATTGAAAGTTGAAAAAAAATTGAAAGGTAATAAACTTCATTTGGAACATAGCATAAAACAATTAAAATAAAAGATCAGCTAAGAGACATGGAGAAACTTTAAAGTATATTAGATTTTTCAGAAAAAAGAATAAAGGAAGTGGTGGCACAATTAAGTATGCATCTTAAAAAATTAGAAGAAAACATAGGTATAAATCTTTATGACTTTGGATTAGCCAATAGTTTCTTATATGACACCAAAAGCACAAACAACAATAATAAAAAATAGATACATTGAAAATCATCAAACTTAAAAACTTTTGTTTTGTAAAGGGCACCGTCAAGAAAATTCAAAGACATCCCACAGACAGGGGGGAGTTTTTGCCAATTATACTTGATAAGGGACCTGTATCTAGAATATATAAAGAACTCTTACCACTCAATAATATTAATACAACCCAATTTAAAATGGGCAAGAGATCTTGGACAAATGAATATATATTTGTCCAAGGAAGATATGCAAAAGCACTTGAAAAGATGTTCACCAACATTATCCATTAAGGAAATGGACATCAAAACCACCATGAGATACCATTCCATACCCAGGAGGATGGCTGGAATCAAAAAGTCAGATAAAAAGTATTGTGAGACTATGGAGAAATTGGAACCCTCATACATTGCTGATGGGAATGTACAATGGTGCAGCCACTTTGGAAAACAGTCCAGCACTTCCTCAACAGGTTACATCTAGAGTGACCACATGACTTAGAAATTCCACTCCTAGAAATACTCAAGAAATAAAAGCATATGTCAACACAACAACCTGCACCTAAATGTTTATAGCAGCATTATTCACCATAGCTCCAAAGTGGAAACAACTCAAACGTTTATGAACTGATCAATGGGTAAATAAAATGTGGCACATACATATGATGGAATATTATTTGGCAATAAAAAGAATGAAGTATTGATTCATACTGTAGCATCAATGAAACCTGAAAACATTATGCTGAGTGAAAGAAGCCAGCCACAAAAAGACCACATGTTGTGTGATTCTATTTATAAGAAGAGTCAGGATAGGCAAATCCATACAGACAGAAAGTAGATTGGGGTTGTCTAGGGTTAGCAGGAAAGGGGCTGGGGGCAAATGTGGAATGACTGCTAATGTGTACGGAGTTGCTTTATTGGGTAACAACATTTTCTAAAGTTGATTGGGGTGATAGTTGCACAAGTCGATGAATATATTATGAGCCATTGACTTGTGCATTTTGAATGGCTGAACTACATATGAATTATATCTCAATAAATCATTTTTATTTAAAAAATAAAAAGTAAACACAGAGTGAAAGGAAATTAGTCTATAGTTTTCAAGCCAGCTAAGGGAAAAAGGAAAGAATAAAGAAAACTTTATTCATTCAAGAGAAAGTACAAAAGTCAAGAAAGGAAATTAAAAGACACAAAGAAGCAAGTAGCTAAAAAGTTACTTGGGAATAACTGTCTCAACACATCAGCATTCATAAGTTTAGAATCACATATCAAAAGTAGACATGACCACCGCTTGATTACAAATGATAAAAATCAAGCTTTTTGTTTTGCATTAAAGACTTCCCTAACACAAAGTCACAGGGAATATTTGCAAATAAAGAGATGGGCAAGATATACCTACAAATACAAATTAAAAGAAAGAAAGCTATGTGGCATTGCCAATATAACAAAATTGAATTTAATAGAGAGGAATATTAGGAATAAAAAGGAGTCCAACGTATTGATCAAATATTCCAGTAAGAAAATATAATACTCATGAACATGTAAGCCAGGATATAGTCGTACAATGGAATACATCACAACAATGAAAATGAATGAGCTAGATCTTAAATGTATCAACACTGGTCATCTAAAAAAAAAATGCATTATTGAGTGGAAAAAAGCTAGGTGTTTCTCAAAACATAAAGAGTGACACTTTTATGTAAGTTCTAGAACAGAACAATGTATATTGTGTGTGAATAAATACATAGTCCATGATCGTATCATTTTATGACATATTTGAATAAATGCTTGAATCCAGCTACTGCTCCTTTAATCCAGGAATTACAGGGATTTAGGAAATGATTCCCCTCTACCCTCCACCCCTGCAGGATCTGAATTGGTACAATTTTACCAATTACTTAACTAAATCTACATCAGGTTCAAATTCCAGGAAATACCCGAGATGACTGCACCATCCCTGGCCTGTTCTGTTCTGGGCGTAGGAATGGGAGTGAGGTACAGGCCCTGCCTTGAGGGACCTCCCAGCCATCAGGCTGAAGAAACGTAAACACAATATGATGCGTCAGATGGAGGGATGGGAAAAGTTCGGAGAAAGTACATCCGTTCCTCTCTGTGGACTGAGGGAAAACTCTAGAGGAAATGGCTCCTGCACAGTCTGAAAGGATGAGGGTAGCTGTCCAGGTGAAGGTGGTGGGTGAGGCTGGCATGAACAAAAGCGTGCAACCAGAGCAGCAGGGGGTACGTGGAGGCCTGCATGGTTTGGTGCTCCCTGTTTGGGTGCAGAGGTTCAGGTGGTGGGGTGGGGGGACATCTGGGCAGAGAGGTGGGCAAAGGCAGATCCCTGAGGACCATGCAGGCACGCCAAAGAACTGGAACTTGAAGCTAGGAGAAAAGGGGAGCCACTGCAGACTTTTCAAGCTGGGCAGGAGCTTAGTCAGATTTACATTTTGGATGCCTCATTCAGGCAGCCAGGAGAAGGGCTGGGGCCCAGAAGCAGCAGGTGACTTCAAGAGACGAGGAAGGTCTGAAACAGAACCTGGGTTAATCTTGATAGGGTTCAGTGAGACTGGTACCGGAAGAAGGAGAATCTGTAAATACAGCCAGGTTGGGGCTTGGGTGACCGCTAGGTGGTCATCAACAGGGTTTAGGGGCGGGTGGGCGGGTGAAGACTATCCTGAGTTCATTTTCTGGTGCTTCACAGTGCTGAGGGCTATGAGGGGTTCAGTCACCCCCACCCCTTTCATTCTCATGACCGCAGATTGTGTAATACATGTCGGTCAGTGACCAAAGTGCAGGGAGAAGTGACTTGTACAGTGTTTCATCTTCTGGCTTTTTGATATTTCTTTGGTAATACTTATCTTGAATTCGTATTATCTATGACAAAGCGCACTGACACAAAGATTGCAACGAGGAGGGAAGCATCACTGAAACTTATTGAAATAAGAGGACTGCTAATGTGTATTCCTGACATTTTTTGCAGTACTACCTCTCACTTTGTCACACTTACAAGGTACCGTGAGCTGGGATCCAGAGGTGGTGTGTTATCATTGCTTAACAGAGTGTTCCTTAATTATCAGCACTCTCACACTTCCTGCATGGCAGATTGGATTCACTAGAAATAGCACAAACTTGAAAATTAGCATTTTCTCTTAAATAATCAGGATGCTATATTTATAGTTTCCATGGGATTGGTATCTTAACGAAGGTAAACTAATTTCACACTCAAAGGTGAGGTAGTCCCCCGGCCCCTTACTGTGTGTGATTCCCCCTTTCCTAGGGTCTATTTTTTTCAGTCCCCAGATATGCATAACATGAATAATTCTCTGCATTTCCCCTTCCCGAAGGGGTGTTTCTGCACGTGGTTTGCCCTTGTGATAATTCACTATGCTGGCAGGGAACCCATGATGGAATGAAAGATTTGCTTTTCTTTACAGTTACTTACCAGAGTGTGACATTAACAACACTTGATCACACGAATTGCATAACGTTTTAAACTTTGACAAAAGTCGAAATGCCTTGGCTAGGTCACTGAACTCTAAATCACATGTAAACTACTGCTCAGCAACTGACAGTTGAGTGGGAGAGGAAAAGAAAGGAAGACGAAAATGAAAGGAGAATGGAGAGAATTCTAAATGGTCCTTGGCCACAGAAGTGAAGTATATGGAATCAAAACTTGGAGGTTCTCTTTTTGTCTGAGTCCTCATGCTTCCTCTGTACCCACCTTATCCTACACCCCAGGCACACCATGCCCTCGGGGAAGCCTCATGCAGGCCGACCTCCCCATCACGCATCCCTGCTCCAGAAGCCCTCTCCCAAGCACATTACAACTGCCATCCTGCGTCTAGGTTGATACTGCTCATTGAAGAAGAAAGCACATTGTGGATTAATCTTCCATTATAAATGCGTGGCATACAGCATCCTAGTGGTTCTTGAATTGTGGGAATTTTTCAGGAGTGTGAAGAGGTGAAGTGAGGAATTTCAAGCCCTGAGGCTTGGATGCCTTCTTGGAGTTCCAGAAGCTTTCAGCGAAGCTGTCTGTACACAAGGCCAGCCTGGGGAGAATGCACAGCCTGCGCTGTCAACATCACTCATGATACTCTTACATGTTATACTTTTACAGTAAGCTTCGCCATGAATGAAAGGTTCTTTCTGGCAAAGACGTTGTAAACGTGCGGGAAGGGGTTACAAGCCAATACATCTTTGTTTCTGCAGTGATGTAGCTATACACACTGCCTGACTGTTCAATAAATAGATGCTGATAATAGAGAGACAGAGCGTGAGAAAGAGAGAGCCAGAGACAGGAGTGCCGGGCAGAAACAGAGAAGAGAGGGATATCATTAGAATGGGAAGGTACAGAATGTCAGAATAGAACGTCGCTGAGAAGAAGGAACAAGAGACTAAAAGGAAACATAAGAAAAAGTAAAATGTAAAATAAAAGAGAAATTCTAGGTTCTTAGGGTTATGGCTGGAAGAGATTTTAGAGGGCACCGAGCTTTGTTCCCATCAGAAGCTGGATTTTTATGCCTGAATCATGGGGGGCTTAGTCTGCCTGGTATCATTAAGAACTCAGCAAGGCCGAATGGTTAGGCAGGGTCTTTCTGAAGCTGGTAGACACCGTAGGTGTTGGTCACTGGCCCGTGATGTGGGGTGGATGGATAGCGACTGTTTTTGTCATCTATGTCTTCTATGTCACCATGTCTCCTTTCAAGGAAAACTACTCCAATTCACGTCTGGAAGACCAGCCTTCTCCACTCTCAGGCTAGGTGTGGTAGGAATCCATTCTCCTTCCACTTTAGGGGGGTGGGGGCATGGCACTCAGGCTTGGCTAATCATAGCATTGCATTCCCCTGGCCATGGTGAGTGGTTCCAGAAAGGCGCATGGCCCAATCTCAATCCAAGACAATAAAACGCAACCTTGGCACTTGCTGGGCTGTTGAGAAAGAACCCTCACTCCAAACTGTCATAAACATAACAAATGATGCCTAACAACTTCTGACATGGAGGAGTGACAACACGGGTGAATCCTCTCTTTAAAACAACTGAAAAACTGGGGGAAATTGTCAAAATAATTTCAGAGCTCTGGAACTAGACCAGAGACAAGCAACACATGGAGAAGTATTTATTCATGCAAAGCTGCTGAGCTTCAGGTAAGAACAGTGGGCGTCTGTGGCATTCTTGCCTGGGATTATTCATATTCCTCATTTCCCTTCCTCTAAACTTGGTTGTGAAGTGGTTCTACCACAGTAAGGTGGGGTGCAAACTCCTGCAGCTTAATCATAGCTGGGGAAAACATTTGTAAATCATATATATGTAAAGGATTTGTATTCAAAATATATAAAGAAGTCTTACAGCTCAATAATAGGAAGATAAGCAACCCAATTTAAAAACAGGCAAAAGATTTGAGTAGATATTTCTTTCACCAAAGGAGATAAATGAACAGCTACTAAGCACATGAAGAGGTGCTCAACATCATTAATCACGAGGGAAATGCAATTAAAACCACAATGGGCTATCATTACACACCCACTAGAATGGCTCTAATTCAAAATGACAGAGTCGAGTGCAGCTGAAGGTGTAGAGAAACATAAACCCTTGTACATTGCTGGTAGAAAATACATTAGTATAGCCACTTTGGAAAAGTTTGGCACTTAAAAAAAAAGTTACACATAAACTTACCCCACGACTGCAATTCCACTCAGATATATGATTAAGAGAAATCAAAATATATATTCACGCAAAGACTTGTACACACATTTTTATAGCTTCATTTATAAAAGTCCAAATGTACATCAATTGGTGCATAGATAAACGAAATGTAGGGTATTTGTACAATAGAATTGTATTTAGCAATAAAAGGAACAAACTACTGATAGATGCTACAACATAGATGAACCTTGAGAATGTTATGCTAAGTGAAAGAAGCCAGATACAAAAGACTGTATGTCATATGATTATATAAACTGTCCTAAAAGGAAGAACCTAAAGTGACAGCAGATCAGTGATTACCCGGAGCTGGGGCAGGAGCAAGGATTATTACAACCAGGCAGGAGGAAACGTTTTGGAGTGAGAAAATAGTTTTAATTGGATTATGGTGTTGATTGCACAACTCTATAAATTTACTAAAAATCACTCAGTTGTACAGTTCCAATGGGTGGATTTTATGGTATGTAATTTATACCTCAGTAAATGTGTAAAAGAAAAAAAGGAAGACATTCCTAGTTTTACTCGTGGTCAGAAACATGCAAATTAGAGGACCTAAGAAATAATGTTTGTCACCTACCATATGACAAAAATATTAGAGTTAAATTACATATTGCTGGCAAAAATGCAGGTAAAAAGTTTGAATAATTGTTTTAGCTTTTTTATAAAGAAATATGGAACTATTATAATTAAAAACATCTATATTCTCTGGCTCTACAATCTCACACCTAGAAATCTATCCCATAGAAATAAAGATACAGCATTCAAATATGTTTTAAAGGATTTTGTTGCAGCATCATATTTAGTAGCAAAATTTAAAAAACAATCTGGAAACAGAATGATTGCCTATCAATGTGGAATGTATAAACTGTGATGCATCCATACTATGGCTCCAGTGTTCAGTTATGATTAATTTGAGGAGAAAGCGTGTTGATATGGGGGAATTAGGTAGGTACCTAATCCTTGGGAGGGCTGCAGGAGCAGGAATGACTTCCAGGACACCAGCACAGAACTGACCCACCAAGGTTACTACTGGTACAAACAGATAGCGACAGTGGTAGATTCTATTATTCTCAGTTATTTGCTCCCCTTCCTTGTAAGGACTTTATGTTTCTCCACCTCATTCACACAAAGCTTGGCCACATGACTTGCTTTGGCCAATGACATGTCAGTGGGAGTGATGTGTGCCACTTCCAAATAAAAGCTTTCAGTACCTTTATATGGTTTCACCATCTCTCTTTGCAATCTGTCAGAGTAATGGTGTATTCTAGACAGGGGCTATCATCAGCCTGGATCCTAGAATCATGAAGACACAGGGGTGGATTCAAATCAAACCCACAGTCAATGTGCAACATTAAGCAGAAATTGCTCTTTGTCATTAGCCGCTAACATTTTTTTAAAGCAGCATAACCTAGAAAAAGCTGTCTAATACAGCTAGATATTCAGGAAGCGATAGCCCCAGTTGCTGGATCCAAGATACACTGCAGCCGTCATCTAACACAGCGAAATAACTGCCCTGTGTCCTGACTCTGGCTATCCGTGAAGCTGGGCGCCAGTCACCGAGATTCCTAGTACAGCTCCCATGGCACAACCTCCAAGAACATAGCTGAGATGAGAGAAGCGGCCAACGCAAAATTCTTCCATACTTCTGGCTTCCAAATCCCTCTCTGGTGCCTGTTTTCCAGAAAGCAGGTCATATGAGAAATTGTTCAGGGAGAGGCTGGAGATATAGCCTTTAGCATGCAGTAAGACACATTCCAATAGGACTAGAATGCTGTTGACCGAGCTCAACTGCAACGTTTGCCACTCATATTGTGGAATGTCATTCAGGATTTAAGAGTGAGTTAACCCTGATCACACAGGTTATAGTTTGCAATGGCATTTCATACTCGAAGGAGTCTATAAAGGCTAACAGGGCATGTCAAAACAAACAAACAAATGAAAAAACATAGGAGCCAATTGTAGGCGCTCCCATTGGCCGAAGGTGGGAAAACGTGAGTAATTTTTTTATTAAATTGCAAAAGATTAAAATGCATCAAATAGAGGCAAACGAGTTTTCATGATACTCAAACAATGCTAGTGAAATAATAGATTTAGGCAATGACTCCAAATATCACAGGGTGAAAAGCTTTTGGGAAACTTTATAATGGATGGATAGGCTGACAACACCTGAACCACCAACATAGCTCATCACTCGAAGTGGAACAACCACAAGTAATGCAACAGGAAGTCAAAAAAGTTGAATCTAAGTTTTATTAAGCCTTCAGCTCTAACGCCCAGTGTCCAGAAAATATAGAAGATAGAGGAATATGTTAATGGATACCTTGAGGATGTGATCTTCTAAATTTAGAAGGCGGTAAATCTAAATTTACCTGAGCAGATGACCAGGATTCTTCATCAAATAATGACCTAAATGAAAGGGGGAAACTATAATGAGTTAGAAGTGACTTAAGAGAAATATCGCTGGAATATAACTCGAGGACTTCTTTAGAACCTCATTAAACAAACCAAATATAAATAGACTATTTTTTTAGATAAGAAGAAGAAGGTAAACACAGATTATTGGATGGTATTGGATGATATTCATTGTGTTCGGTGTGGCAGGCATTACGATTTTTAAATCCTCACTTATTGTAAATATATGGTGAGGTATTTATGGGCAAAATGTGATCTCTGGAATTTGCAGTAAAATACTGCAGCCCTTGCCAGGAAGGGAGGGAGGGAGAGAGGGAGAGAGAGAAAAGCGAGGTGTGTTGGATTTTTTATTGTTGCTATAACAAATTATGATAAACTTAGTAGCCGAAGGAAAAACCCACACACTTATTATCTTGCAGTTCTGTAGGCTGACATGGTTTTCGCTTGCCTAAAATCAAGGTGTCGGCAGACTGTGTTCCTGTCTGGAGACTCTCGTGTCGTTGCCTTTTCCAGCTTCCAGAGGGCCTGCTTCATGGCCCTCTCTTCCTCTGTCTTCGAAGCCTGCAAGGTTGCGTTCTCTGATTATTCTTCCATAGTTACATCACCCTAACTACAGTGAAGAAAGATTCCCTAATTTTAAGGATTCCTGTGATTAGGTTGGGCCCACATAGCTAATCCAGGATAATCTTTTCATCTCAATGTACTTAATCACATCTGCAAAGTCCCTTTGCCATGTAAGGTAACATATTCCTAGAGGATAGAATGTAAACATCTTTGTGTGGGGGGTTATTATTTGGTCTACCACAGGAAGGATTAATGAAACAAGATTGGCAAAATGTAAATATTGATCATTGTTGCAGCTGGGTGATGAATACGTGAGAGTTCGTTATACTTTTCTTACTTCTTTTGTATATGTATGAAAATTTCCATAATGAAAACCTACAAAGAATGAGTTAGGTCTATTGCAGCTAACTATAGAGGATTTCCATGATGAATTAGAGGGGGAAAAGTAAATTTCAGGGACATATATAATCCTAGTTTTATAAAATAAATAATGACTGAAATTCTATGTATTTACTTGCCCATCTCTTCCTTTCTTTCCTCCTTTCTTCCCTCCTTCCTTCCTTCCTTCCTTCCTTCCTTCCTTCCTTCCGTCCTTCCTTCCTTTCTTCCTTTCTTTTTTCTTTCTTTCTTTCTTTCTTTCTTTCTTTTCTTTCTTTCTTTCTTTCTTTCTTTCTTTCTTTCTTTCTTTCTTTCTTTCTTTCCTTCCTTCCTTCCTTCCTTCCTTCCTTCCTTCCTTCCTTCCTTCCTTCCTTCCTTCCTTCCTTCCTTTCTTTCTTTCTTTCAACTTATCCACCTACGATTAAATGAACCTGGAAAAAGCTAGGATAGAATATTTAGGTAAGCTGTTAATATATTGGTTATATATTGGTGTGTGTATTAGAATAGGGGAGAGATAAGCAAACTCAAGAAGAGTTCATTAAAAGTCATTTGATTTAAAAAGCAACTATATAAGTCCATTTATGCAAATTTTATGTATGAAAATGTATAAATATATGCATATACAGAGGGTGCCAAAAGAATGTATACACATTTTAAGAAAGGAAAAAAACTGTATTAAAATTATGCTTACGGTAACCACTTTGAGCACCTCTGTAATTGCAGAAGTTAAATGTGACTTGTATTCATCTTTCGTTATTAGTCTATATTGAATAGTACAATTTTAATACAGTTTTTTTCCTTTCTTAAACTGTGTATACATTTTTTGGGGGGGGCCCTCTGTATCTATTTCTATATATCTTTGTATAGAAATACCTGAATGGATGGTCATCCAAATCTAGTTATCTCAGAATAGAAGGTACTTTGGGTGATTTTATTTTGTTCTTATACTTTTCTGTATTGTTTGCAAATGTTTTATACTAAACACGTATTCTAACACATCATGAAAGATACAGTAAAGTGATTTTAATTGTGGAAAATAGAAAAAAAAATGAATGAGTATTATTAATATTCCTATGTCAGGGCCTTACCCTCCACACCCTGTTCCTTTCCTCACTCCCACTTCCTCGACAGAGGTGGAACTGAAATTCTAAACAGTACCAACAGTGAAAATGAATTTATGTGGTTTAGAGGAATAAAATAAGGTGTGTTGCCTCCAAACTTTAGGCTTTGTTAGAAAATATATAAAATTAAAGATATGTATTAAAAATGTTTGAGCAACCACTACAATAATGGAAATAGATATAAACATCAAACCAACAAAGAAAAAAATGGGGGGAGGACAAGAGAAGTAAAACAAACAAAATTAAATCATTAGAAAAAGAGAAGTTTGGAAAAGAGAAAAATTGATTAAATAAAACATGCTAAACAATAAAAAATATTAGCAACCCAGGTATAAACATATTCAACTAACCTATTAAAATACAGGGACTATCATGTTGACTAAAAATCAGAACAAAGTTTTAAAATCCATTTATTTGCTGCTTATAAGAGTCACAAATAAAATAACTATAGAAAGGTTAAAAATGAAGAATGGAAACAGCATATTATGCAAATGATAGCCAAAAGAAAACTGTTCTATTAGACAAAATAGGTTTTAAGGCGAAAAGCATTAAGACACTGCACGACAAATGGTATAATTCATCAAGATGTAATAATTATGACCTAAAAATAGGCAGGATTACAAGGAGAAATGGACAATCCCCAGTCCTGGTGGGCAGTGTTAATACACAGCTATCATATACTGATTGATTGACAAAAATTAGCCAGGGTCTCTAGTCCCATGCAGAGAGCCATGATGCTATAGACTGAACGTGTTTGTCCCTCCCAAAATTCATACATTGAAACTTAACCCCCAATGTGATTATGTTAGAAGGTGGGGCCTTAGGAAGGTGATTAGGGTGGAGCCCTCGTGAATGGGATTAGTGCCCTTATAAAAGAGACCCCAGAGGGCTCCCTTTCCTCTTCCATCATGAGAGGTTCTTGTGTGATCATGGCCATCAGTGAGGAAACAGGCTCTCACCAGATGTAGAATCTGCCGGGCCTTGATCTTGGACTTCCCAGCCTTGAGAACTCTTAGAAATAAAGAGTTCTGTTGTGTTTCAGCCACCCGGTATGTGGTTATATTTGTTGTAGTAGCCCAAACGGATTAAGACATGCAGAGACAGAAGCAGGGAGGGAGGAGAGAGGTTTCGGGGGCCATGGAGCCCATTTCTAGTCATCCCCTCCCCCAGGGCACATTTCAGTGAAGATCATATGAACCTCAAATTTGTTCTTTTCCCTGAGCTTATTCTAGTCGTGTTTTTGAAAGACTCTGTCACCCCGCAGTCTAAGAACCTCAGCCAAATCTTTAAGGCCAAATTAAAGCCAATCCAGACATTGGAATACAAATTGAAAGCGTTATTTGCTATCCAGATATATTTTTTCAAGTATATATACATTTTGGACCAGAGACAGATGAAGGAATGGTTTTACTCTGAAAATAAAGGATTGAAAAATACAATGTTAACGTGAATGATGTTTACAATGTGCTGTTAATATTCCTTGTGAGTGAAACTCAAAACCCTAGAGTGATTACTCACTCTACAAACAGCTTGCTTGCTTTGCAAATGGTTTGCCACCGGACACCTTTGAGTAATGAGCTCCTTAGTGCATTCTGTACAGGGCTCCTGTTCCCCAGGTACAGCTAGCAGCAGCTCTGGGGCGGGCACTCTTTCAGAGGAAGGCACTCCTGACCCGGTGCAGTGTGCTTCTTGCAGAAAGGAGCCCAGTTAGTTTCCTGCAGCTGGGAATGGGACCGCAGGCGTCTCTCTCCACGTGGTGCTGGGAACCAGGCGACCCTGGTGCTTGGCAGTTCTCATCCCTGAATTAGACGGTTACACAGTTATAAACCTACTGTGATAATGAAACTGGAGAGGGTTATAATTATGATCCTGGCCTTCGTGGGCTGGGCCAGCCAAGAGGATGGGGAGTTTTAGAGTCCACTATGGACAAAACACTTCTGCAAAACTTGTGAGCTATAGAGATTTTCAGCAGAATGGACAACCGGACATATTTTAGTAAGTCTGAAATTAAATGAGTTATACAAGTCCACTGTAGAAAAATGAGAAAATATAGATAAGCAAAAAGAAATAAAATATCTCATGATTCCCCAGTCAGAGACAGACAATTGCAGTTAACACTTTGGTATTCCCATTTACTTTTTTTTTTCAATGAATATATATCTACCAGTGTATGTGTGGTTTCTTAACAAAAGTAGCCTCATAAAACATGTGATATTCACCCAAATGTAACTATTTCTTGCCATATATGTGTGTGTGTGTATATATATTATGATGATATATAATATATGATATGATATTCCATTGCATGGAAGTACTATACTTTGTTTCATCTGTCTCCTAATGTTGGATATTTAACTTTTCTCCATTTTGCCTGTTGCATTAGATGAACATGTACACCCATCTTTGTACACTTCTCTGTTTGCTTACGATAAACCCCCAGAAGAATTATGTCCAGGTCAAAGGGATTGTACATTTACTAAATCACCATACTAGGACATTTACTAGTTGACTCTCTCACCACCAAGGATGAGACCATCTAATTCCATTTCACCAGCCTTGTGCCTCAACATTTGTTTTATCTTTCTAGTTTGGTAAGTGTAAAAGCTACCTTACCTTATATTTAAGTTTGCATTTACTTGATAGCTGATGAGATTGTGCCATTCCTGCGCACAGGCCTCAAGAGACCTTGTATGTTTTTGCATGTTCTCTTGCACGTCTCTCATCAACATGAGAACATATCCAGGCATATGACAGACCCATGGAACAGAGTCATATTACTCCAGCTGCCTTTGCAGAGGCCAGCCTGTATTAGTAAACAGCCAGGTGGTCCCCGAAAGTGTGAGCAAGCCCAGACAAGAGAAACCCACAACTTATTCCAGATGTATGAGATCTGACAGTTAAGTTTGTGAACTTGTTGCAACGATGTTGCTAACCTTTTTTGATATCAGAGGGATTATTCATTATGAATTTGTGCCAACTGGACAAACAGTTAACTAAGTTTACTATTTGGAAGTGCTGAAAAGGCAGCATGAAAAAGTTAGACAACCTGAATTTTTTGCCAACAATTCATGGCTCTTGCATCACGACAATGCACCAGCTCACACAGCACTGTCTGTGAGGGAGTTTATAGCCAGTAAACAAATAACTGTACTGGAACACCCTCCCTACTCACCTGATATGGCCCCTAATGACATCTTTCTTGACCCAAATATAAAGGAAATATTGAAAAGAAGACATTTTGATGACATTCAGGACATCAAGGGTAATACGACAATAGCTCTGATGGCCATTCCAGAAAAAGAGTTCCAAAATTGCTTTGAAGGGTGGACTAGGCACTGGCATTGGTGCATAGCTTCCCAAGGGGAGTACTTTGAAGGTGACCGTAGTGATATTCAGCCATGAGGTAGGTAGCACTTTTTCTAGGATGAGTTCGTGAACTTAATTGTCCAACCTCGTATGAGCAGTGAATGCTTCTTTCTGTGAACACCAAGGTTTTATAATTGTTATGCAGTATTATGATAGCAAAAACTAACTGATATAACTGATGATGGTTAGTGCAAGAAAACTGGGACATGTGTATGGAAGGGTTGCAGAAGGATGGCTGAATGCATGCAGCAAAAACAGCAAATGTCCTTTGTGCTGAGACATTAGAACTGGTATCTTTTGTCTTCAGCTGTTGACATTTTAGAAGCAGAAGCTGAAGATGGCAATGCTTAACTCAAAGAATGAATCCATGTGGATGACATTTGATGTTGTGCTGAAGGGAGAATAGCCTTCCTTTTGCAGGCCAGGATGGGTTTTGTAGCCAGACTGGAGTCTTCCAGGATTCCTAAGAATATCATTTAATGGGGGTGAAAATGAATAGTGGATGTGCTTTTAGCAGAAGGGCAATGGACTGTTTGAGAAAGGATTTTTCTCTCCTCTCACAAACGGAATCTCTCCTCTTAATGGTTCTCTTAGGAGAGACATGTGGTAAGTGACATTTTTATGGAAGCTGATTGCCAAGCTTAGTCCTAAGAGGTAGATTCTGAGAGCTAGCTGGGAATAACAGAAAGCTAGCTGGGATTAACAAGAGAAACATAGTTAAAATCCAGGGTCGATCTCTCATTTGAGTTGTGTAAATGATGCTAGCTTTCCATAGTTTTTTACTCTTATTTATTTCTCAATTATGTAGCATATTTCTTACAGGAAATGGGATTATATTGCAGCAAGAGAAATTTATGCCTATCGTAAGGATGTATTTCGTATTGTGATGGTCATTAGACCTGGGAAAGGGATTTTGTAGGGCAGTTGTGAAGTCTTTTGCCTCTGAGGCTCATGAGATCGGATTCAGACATTGGCTGATCTGGTTGGTCCAGTTTGGTTTTCATCTTTTCTGGAAGCAGAAAACAGAAAGGTTAGAGAGGCTAAAAATCCTAAAATCTAAGTGCCTGCCAGTTCTTTCTCCTGACCCTACTTTGTTCAGCCCTGTTAGGTTCTGGGGATTTTCTCTCTCTAACCCTCACACCTGCTTCCTACCATGTTTCCCCAAAAATAGATCTAGCCAGACAATCAGCTCTAATGTGTCTCTTGGAGCAAAAATTAATATAAAACCCTGGTATTATATTACATTACATTATATTATATTATATTATATTACTATTATATTATATTATATTATATTTATATTATATTATGACCTGGTCTTGTATTATAGTAAAATAAGAACGGGTCTTATACAATTTTTGCTCCAAAAAGACGATTGTCCTTCTAGGTCTTATTTTCCGGGAAACACGGTAGTAGAGGGCTACCTTTGACCTTCTTTGTTGTTCCCGTTTTCTCCGAATTTCGTTCCCCACACTTTGTTTGGGAGCCATGGGGTGCCATAGTGGAAAGAACATGGTCTGGGCTCAGACATCCAGCCATTCACACACACTGGAGAAGGGCTCACCATGGGCCAGGGTTTGTGCAGAGCATGTGACTCAGAACAGTGTCCTGCCCTTATTCTAATGTGGGAGACAAAAATAAACCAAAAGCAAAAATACAGATCATGTGCTGTCAGGTAGGGATAAGTGTTAGAAACACAGCAGAAACAAACATTAAAAATATTGGGTAAAGGTAGCACCTTAGAGATATGGGGTCACGGAAGGCCATTCTTAGCAGGTAACATTTGAACAGAGACCCGAGTAAAGTGATGAATAACACCATGTAAAAATGGGGGGAAAGGCCAGTGCGGAGTCCTGAGGTCTGAATGCCCTGGGAGTGTTTAAGAAACAGCAAGGAGGTCAATATGGCTGAGCGGAAAGAGCCAGAGGGAGAGTGAGCCAAGATGAGACTGGAAAGCTAGGGAGGGGCCAGGCCATCTGGGGACTTATAGGACATGCAAGCATTTGGGATTTTATTCTGAATGATGTGGGATTGAGACAGCCTTGAAGGATTTGAGCTGGGAAGTGACATGATTTGAGTTAGATTTCTACAGAGCTGCTCTGGCTGTTGTGGGCATGGGTGGGCTGAGGGAGGCCAATGAAGAGGCTATGGTAGCAGTCCAGGTGAGCTACCATGGTGGCTTGGGCTTGTAGCCATTAAATGAAGACTCATTTTGATAATGAGTCTGATCTGGCACTGCTTCTTACAGACTGTGACGTTGGCAAGTTGCTTAGCTTCTTTGAACTTCAATTTCTTCTTCTAAAAAAGTCAAGGATGAAGACACTTCCTTTGTTATCACTTAGTTCGCTGTGGGCCCTCAGTATCCTAATGACTTCACAGTCCATATATTCCCTTCTGGACAATTGTCCTCTTTCTCCTGAGAAGGAATTCCTACAACCAGCTTTAAGCTGTGGGTGTAGAGGGTTGAGTTAATTCTCTTTATCAGTGTGTGGCCCAGAACCGCATGGTCCATGCAAGCTCCCTTTGTTTTTTTATTTACTTGTTTATTCTCCATTCCCTATTCCCATTCTCCTTTCCTTTGACCCTAGCCAATCATTCTAAAGTGTTTAATGTGTATCCTTTTGCAAAGGGCATATTGTTCTTCTGGGTGCATGCATTTTATTTTACCTCAATAGTGTTACATATTTCATTCTCTTTTTACTTTACTCAGCTCTGCATTTTCCAGATCCATCCTTGTTGTCATGTACATGTTTGATCCATTGCTACTGATTGCTGACTAGTGCATACGCCATGATGTGCGTCCACTACAATTTACCTAGCCACTCTTCCAACCTCCTGAACCTGCAATAACTCAACCTCCTCATACTTGCATCCTTGGACTCTGTGAGAATTACTTGGGATATATACCCAAAGAGCAGGGTAACTGGGTCATAGGTATTTGTATATCTAATTTGACTAAGTACTCACCGGACCTTTCCAGAATGGGAAGTGACATTGCACCACTCCCATGAGCAATATGAGGAAATTTCCATACCCACACCCCCTCCAGCACTTGGCATTATCCAGTTTTTCAACTTTAACAGTCTAATAAGCATAAAGGGATGGCTTTTTGTTAATTAGCTTTTCCCTGACTACTAATGACTTTGAGCATCTCTTCATATGCATATTAGTCTTTGAGTTTTCCTTTTCTATAAATTATATCCTTTGAACATTTTAAATTTGGGGTTGCTGTCTATATATATATATTTGATTTACAGGAGTTTCTCATATATTCTAAATAATGAGTTCCTCATTGATGTTAAATGCCACAAATAGGTTCTTTCATTCTGTCATCTATTAACTCTTTCCAAAATGTCTTTCATTGAATTGAAAAATACTTAATTTTGATGTGATCAAATCCACCTAATTTTTGCTATGCGGTTTGTGCTTTTGAAGTACTGTTTAGGAATTATTTTTCTACCTTTATGTCACAGCAATATTCTATGTTTTATTCTGGTCATTTTAGATATTTATCGCAACACATTTAGATCTTTTATCCATTTGGAATAAAGTGACATTAGGTAAGGATCCAACTTTATTTTTCTTGTGGTCTAGTTTTTCCAACACTGTTATTAAGCAGCATTTTCTTTGATTTATAGTGTTATTTTTATCATATAAGAGATATGGTATGGGTTTGTCTTGACTCTCTTTTCTCTTCTATTGGTCCATAATCTGTTTGGGAAAAGAACATCAGACAGTTTTTATTACTATGGCTTTATATTTTATTATTTGGTATAGCATGTTTCTCCTCATTTCTCTTCTTTTTTAAGGTTGTCCTATTTAACTATAAATTTTTATTCTTCTGTAGGAATTATTGAGGTATAACTTGCACACATCAAGTATATATATGTATATATATGTACATGTTTATGTATATATGTATATATATATGTATGTGTATATAATATATAATTTTCAAAATTCATTTAACTGAATCTTACAATCTGTCCACGTTTGTTACATATAAAATGATATCTTAGTAATTTATATGGAGGAGTAAAATCTAGATATTAGCCAGGGAAACCTTAAGATATAGATTATTTGTACTAGCCCACAAATTTTCCTTGTGCCCTTCTGTCAATCCCACTCCCACTATGATTATTTTCTGTTTATATTATGATAAATTAGTTTTATGTGATTTAGAACTTCATATAAATGGAACTACTCAGTCCAAATTCTTTAATATCTAGTTTTTTGTTGTTGTTTTCTTTTTAGATTCATCACTGTTGTTGCAAGTATTAGCATTTCATTCCTTTTTACTGCTGAGTAGATTTGTTTTTCCATTTGCCTGTTGCTAGACATTTAGCTTGTTCTCAATTTTTGTATATTATGTAAAAGGTCATTATAAACATTATTGTTGGAGTCTTTTTAGGGACATAAGTTTTCACTTCTCTTGGTAGATACCTAGGATAAGAATTGCTGGGCTTATGTCTAACTTTATGAGACATTGGCATACTATTCTTCACAATCATTGTAGTATTTTTTTTTTTTTTCCCACAGGAAAAAAAATCTATATTTTATATTGGGGGGGAGGGAAGTAGAAAAGAAAGCAGCCCCTATACTGGGTCCTACTCAGTGGCAGCTTCTTGTTCCATAGAGCTAAGGAAGACTTTGAGGAAATAAAAGTGTTTGAAAAAATCCAGGTGTAGTTGCTTTGTATGTTGTGATGGGTAGAAGGGATGAAGTGAAGTGTGAAGGCCCCTCACACCCCTCCATCTTGCCTCAGACTATGTCCTGGAACCCTGGGGCTGAGGAAAGCGCCACTTTTCATTCCTGCTTCTTGGGATTGTTGACGGCCACGTAGTGATAGAGAACGACAAGCAGGAAGAGCGACACGCCCAGCATGTTGGCGAAGATGGCGAGCTGCACGTCTGTGATCATCCTGATCAACTGGGCTCGGCTCCGACGCGCTCTGCGCCCTAGCTCGAGGTAGGAGAGTTGCACCGGAAGTTTGTCTCATTGTAGTATTTTACATTCAACCAGCAACGGCTGAGAGTTCCAGTTGCTCCACATCCTCACTAACAGGGTATTCCCAGTTTTTAGATAGAAGCTACTCTAGTGAATATAAATGTACTTCATTGTGATTTTAATTTGCATTTCCTTAATGACTAATGATACTGAGTACCTTTACATGTGCTTATTGGCTAATCTTTTGTGAAATGACTCTTATTGTCATTGCCTATTTTTTTCTTTGATGTTTTATCTTTTCATTATTGACTTGTAGGAGTTCTCAACACATCTCCTCACTTCAACCAGTTGGATATGAATCTTGTCAGATAAATCTATTGTGAATATTTTTCATTTGTAGCTTGCCTTTTCATTTTCTTAATGGTGTCTTTTATCAGCAAAAAGTTTTAATTTTGTAGAAAAGTGTAATTTATCACTTTTTTCTTTTATAGTTAGTTCCTTAGTTTTTTCTTTTTAAAAAAAATTTGAGTTCTGACTAAGAATCTTGACCACTCAGGATCACTAAGATACTCTCCTTTGCTTGTTTATTCAAGAAAGTTTATGATTCTAGCTTTTACATACAGGTCTGCAATCTCTTTCAAATTATTTTTTTATATATAGATTGAGATAGATATTGAGACTCAATCCCCCTCCTCCCAAAGAGATATCAAGTTAATATAGCATATTCTTTAAAAAAAAACTTTTTCTCCCATTGAATTACTTTGGTGACTTGGTCAAAAATCAATGCATATATGGGTATTTTGGGATTTTCTATACTATTCTTTGATCTGTTTGTTTATTATATGCAAATAATACACTATCTTGGTAACTATAACTTTACAGTAAGTTTTAAAATCAGATAGTGTAAGTCCTCCAGTTTTGTGCTTATTTTTCCAAATTGTTTTGGCCATTCTAGATCCTTTACATTTCCATATACATGTTAGAGTCACCTTTACTTTCTTAAAAAAAAAAAAATTCACCTGAGATTTTGATTGGGATTGCACTAACGTGGTAGGTCAATTTAGAAAGAATAGACAATTATCAATCTTGAATATTCTAATCCATGAATAAGGTATAACTTTCCCTTTCTTTGTGTCTTGTTTAATTTCACCCAGAAATATATAATTTTCAATGCAGAGGCCTTGTATATCTTTGTTAGATTCATACTAGGTATTTGATTTACTTGACAGTATTATAAATTCCTTTTAAAAATTTTCATTGTCCAATTGTTCATTCCTAATATATAAGAATACTATAATTTTTGAATATTAATCACATTTTCTGCAACCTTGCTGAAGTCATTTAGTTTGGAGTTCCAGTTCTGTTTCCATATACAAAATTATATTATTTTAAAATAAAGACAGGTGTTTCTTCTTCCTTTCAATGTTTATGCCTTTTTTTCTTGCTTTATTGAATGAGTAGGCTTTTCAGTACAATGTTATACAGAAATGGTGAGAAAAGACATCTTTGAAATCTTTCCCAGCCTTAGAAAAAGTGTTCAGTATTTCATCATCAAATGTTATTGTAGCTGTATGCTTTTCGCTGATGCCTTTTCGTCTGATTAAGAAAGTTTCCTTCTGTGGCAGGCAGACTAATGACACTCTAAAGATGTCCACATCTTAATTCCAAGAGCCTGCAAATATGTTAGGTTACATGGCAAAGGGGAATTAATGTTGCTGATGAAATTAAAAAAGTTGCTCATCATCTGATCATAAGATGACAGATTATTCTGGATTATCTGGATGGGCCCAAAGTAATCACAGTTTCCTTAAAAGAAGGAGACTAAAGAAGTATCATAGGTGGATGTAACTGGAGAAACATAATCAGAGAGATCTAACATTTCTTGCTTTGATAACAGAGGTTGGGGTCTATGAGCCACCAGAAGCTGAAAAAGACAAGTAAACAAATTCCCCTCTAGAACCTCCAGAAAGACATGTGGCCCGCTACCAACTGGCTTCTTGTCCAGTGAGGCCCCATTTTGTATTTCTGACCTCCAGAAGTGTCAGACAATAAATTTATGTGGTTTTAAGCCATGATATTTGTGATTACTTTTTATAGCAACAATAGGAAACTGATACACCTTCAGTTTCTAGTCTGTTGAGGATTTGTTGTGCTTTTTTAGTGTGTTTTTAAATAAACAAATTCTGGCTTTTTCCTGTCTTAACCATGCACATTATCTTGATTGCTCTTCATCTCATAATTTTAATAATTGTGTAGTAGACATGATGTGAAAAAGAATAGTAGAGACTGAGGTAAGTCATTCTACCCCCAGGAAGAGGCATTGTCCTTCTCTCAGCCTGCTAGTCGGGGAGTTGAGTCCATCTAACCTCCAGGAGAGCTGAGTCTGGGGCTTTCTTGGAGCTTTCATTTGATTAAATTCACCAGTGACTTCACATATTTTGAGGGTAGAATCAAGATTTCCCTTCAGTAGGACTAGAGACCTGGGGGCCACGGCTCTGGATCTCTTTCTATATTTTATAACTCAACTGCCAGCTTTTTTAGCCATGGGAGCTCTCTTTGCTGTAGGGAGTTTACGCTGGTGTCTATCCCCTTCCTGTGTTTGTGCCTTGGGATACCTCTCTCTGTCCTATTCCCTGCTCCAGTCTTCAGAGGGCTGATGTAGTGCCAGTGCACCTGGGGAGACTCAGAGTGCTTATAAGGTTCTCAGCCCTCCTGCTCTGTCCCCAGCAGATAGCAGTCACTGTTTGAGACGGCCTAAGAGGAGGTCTTTCAGGTCTCCCGTCTCCATGTAAAGTACCAAGTACATTTATAAAGTTTCTTTAAAACACCATTTAGAAAATGGTTGTAATTGCCTTGAATTAATAGACTAATTTGGAGAGAATTAACATTCTGGTTTTTTTTTGCTTTTAAATTTTATTTTATTTTTTTAGTTAAAGTTTATTGGGCTGACAATTGTTAGTACAGTTACATAGGTTTCATGTGTACAGTACTGAATACATCATCTATGTATCACATTGTGTGTTCATCACCCAGAGTCACTCTTCCATCACCATATAGTTGATCCCTTTACCCTCATCTCCCACCCCCTCCCCCTTTACTCTTTGGTAACCACTAAACTATTGTCTGTGGCTATGAGTTTTTTGTTTCTTCGTTGTTTGTCTTGTTCCTTTGTTGTTTTGGATAAAGAAGATGTGGTACATATACACAATGGAATACTATTCTGCCATAAGAAAAGATGAAATAGTGCCATTTGCAACAACATGGATAGATCTTGATATTGTTATGTTAAGCGAAATAAGTCAGACGGAAAAAGTCGAGAACCTATGATTTCACTGATATGTGGGATATGAAACAGAATTAACATTCTTATAGCATTAAGTTGTCCCATTCATGACCTTGGAATAGGTCTCCATATATTCAGATTATGTATATATGTGATTTTATTTATTAGAATTAAAAATTTTACTCCTATAGGTCTTTTTTATCCTTAGATATTTTATAGCTTTTTCTTGCTATTGTAAAGTGCATCTTTTTAAAAATTATATTTGCTAATTGTTCATTACTGGTGTAATGAAATGATACTGATTTTTGAGGTTGCCCTTAAATCCAGCAATTTTGCCAAGATCTCTTATGCTGTTTGATTCTGCTATTGTTTCTACGTAGATGTGCATAATATTTTCAAATAGTGAGTACTTTATCTTTTTTCAAAGTCCTTTTACCTCTTTTTCTTTTCCGTTGGTCAGCACTGTCTGTGGATCAGTAGCATACAACCATTTTTAAAGCACCTGACACTTCCCTGATCTTGCTTTACGCCTTCCTGGCCACAGTTGAATTGAACCAGACATTAACACCTGACCCAAACTGGGACAACCAGCGCCTCTCCTTCAGGAATTTGGAATGGAATTCAGAGTGGTGGTCAGCCTCTGTTAGGCAGGTGAACTGGAAAATGTTGTGAAGTTGGATGGAAGCAGCCACGTTTGGTCATTTGCGCACGCAAGCAGAGAGAAAATGAAACAAGCCTGTCAAAGGAAGCAGTAATAGATGGTACAACCAGAGAGAAGCAGAGACAGAGACAGATAGAGGCACACAAACAGAGAAAGGAGAGAATAATCTTGGAGATGCCAGACAGGAGAGCACACACCCACACACATAGCCACACATTCAGAGAGAAAAAGAGTCAGACACGCAGAGACAAATACATACGTGGAGAAAATAGGCAGAGACAGACACAGCAGACAAAGAGAAAGAGAGACAGACAGATCAGAGTCCCAGATTCAATGAGGCTGTAGGAGTCCAACAAAAATAGAGGCAGAAAGGCAGTCTTGGCTCCTGGTGTCTGCAGGGCTTGTGGCAGCTCCCTAGGAGGCCTGCTTGGAATTTCTACCCTCAGGTATAGTGAGATTCCTCTGAATCCTCATAACAAATCCCACTTTACTTAAGCTCACCTGAGGGGATTCTCCCTGACATGAAATGCACAAATCAGCACAGAGCTCTCCTGACTGTACCTGGACAGTTCAACAACGTCACAAACTCAACCCTTCCCAAATGGAACTCTTGATTGTTCCCTCCAGAACACAACACTTCACCCCTTCCTGTGTTCTGAGAAACCTTGGATTCCTCCCTTCCCTTCAGCCCCTAGAGCCAACCAGCACTTCATCCGGTTAGTTGTTGTCTCTAATCTGTCCGCGTTTCTCCATCTCAATGGACCCTGTCCTGGCCTAGTCCCCATCATCTCCAACCTTGATCATCGCAACTCATCTTTTCCTGCTTGTATTTTTACCCTGTTCCGTCAATTCACACAGCTACCAGAAGGTTCCTCTAAAAATTTAAATAGTTTGATAACATGCCCCTGCTGAAAACCCTTTAACAGCTTCCCATTTCACTTTGCACAAAATCCAGCACCAACCGCAACTTATCAGGCCTACATGACCTGCCCCTGCCTCTCTCTATTCTCACCTCACGTGGCCTTCCCTCACTGGGCTCCACTGCAATAGACCCAGTCACATTGACCTCAGGGCCTTTGCACACGCTGGGGTCTGCCTGGAGTGACTCTTTCCATGACCAACTTCTTATCATTTATGTCTCACTTTTAAGTGTCACTTTCTCAGGGAGAATTGAGGGGCAACTTACTAGTGAAAAGCCATCCAAAGTAGACACATCCCCTTTCTTCTATAGCTCACACCTTGATGATTTCCTTCACAACAGCACTTATCTGTCTTAACCTTTACTGGTCTGTTCTCTCTCTCTCTCTCTCTCTCTCTCTCTCTCTCTCTCTCTCTCTCTCTGTGTGTGTGTGTTTTCCACTCTCACTACTTAAGAACTCAGCGAGGAGGGGGGCCATCTGTCTTGACCTTATGGTCCTCACGTATTGCCTGACACATAGTAGTAGTACAACAAATATTTGATGAATGAATGAGTGCAGGAAGGGACAAAGAAGAAAAGGAATGAAGGAAGAAACCCTCACTAATTGGGAAAGTGGGATGGTGAATGAGGATTGAATAGCAGTGACCAAAGCAAGCATCTCCTCCTGTGCACGTTGGTCCCAGCTGACACCAGGTACCTACCCCAGTACAGAAGGTCAGTGCCAGCAAGGCTGGGTCGTGGAGGCAGTGGGCATAGAGAGTGGAAGGAGCGCCCAGTGAGAAGTCTGGAAGACCTGCATTCAGTCCCAGCTGTGTGTGACCAGGGCTCAGATGCCTGTGGTTGAACTGCGAGGTCTAGGCTCTCTTCTAGGTCCCAGTGTCTTTGGGTCTGTGAGAACTTGCTCCATCTTTCAGGAATTACAGGCTGTGGAGACAGTGTTTGACACTCCAGCTTCCTTTCTGTGCCAGGACTGCTCCTCGGAAGAACAAGGTCCGACAGTGGTGACCCACCCATTCCATGAAGGCCACAGGCCCCGGATGCCCCTGCAGGGCCCTCCCTGCAGCTGGCTTGGCGACAGGTATGGTCATTTCTGAAGAACGTGTTAGAGCAAGGCATCCTGAGTGAGAAGCTGCTCGGGCTGACTGTGTTCTGTAGACGTGTATCTTCCCCCAGGGGAAAGGTGCAGAGAGCCTGGTGTTAAAGTCTTTAAATTATGAATTCATGTTTTAGTTTCAGGCTCTTTTAATTTTAGTTCATTTGCAGAAATTAGCAGACCACATGTTAACAGAACAATATTTTAGTTCTTTATGAAGAGATAAAGCTGTACCTGCTGGATGTGATATCAGTTCTCTCCTTCTCCATCTGTCTTTGCCAAATCTTCAGAGAGTGCCTTCCCTTAGAAGATTTAGGATTCCCTCCCACATGTCTGGAAGTCCTTGATCCTTGATGGCAGGAAGGTTCCAAAAACTCTGCAGCAGTGAGTGGTCTTATCCTCCTCTGAATCCCCAGACCGCTTGCCCTCCAAGCTCCTGAGATCACGTGGGCAAAGCAGGGTGTTTTAGGGTGTTTTTCCAGCTCACACTTGCCTCCTATTAGGACAGAGTGCCACCCCACAGCCAAGTAGAGGGGGGACCCGGATTTGGTTTCACTATATGACCTATCTCCACATATCCTCTCCCACGGTTGATTGAACCAGTCTGGACAGCTGACCAAGTCAGGCCACTGGACTTTCTGTCCTGGGAATTCTACTCTGGGCCTGAGATGCATTGATTTCAAGCAGTGTTTTGGGATGTAGCTGGAACCAAGGCATGTGGGGCAGCCATACCCTGTGCTGCAGAGAAGGTTGGAGGGAGGAATAATGTGGCCAGGTGGCAGGGGGAGCTGATTCTGGGCTCTCGTGCCAGCCCTTGGGGAGGGCCAGCTGCTCTGCCGTTTCCTGGGTCCCTGAATCACATCTGTACCCTTATCAGGGACACCATGGCTTATGTCTGTAACCATTTCTAACTAATTTGAGTAGGTTGCTGCAACTTATGACCACAGGAGTCTCGACTCAGTTGGATATTTGTGTTGTATACTCTAGTTACTTCATCTTTCCTCTGAGCATGAAGCTTCTGGAGAGGAAGACTGAGGCCACATATCTTTGTGTGCTCATGGTGCCTAGTGCAGTGTGATATATGAAGTAGCAATTAAATCACCAATCTGTCCAATAAATGTACTCTTCATACTAGAAAATATATCCAGATGACCTTATTTATTTTGTCTACGAAAAGGAACCATAGGAATCAAAACATTTTTCAACAGTGATTATGTTTAAAAGCTCTCACTATTTAAACAATGGGTACTTAAGTTTTTAATGCAAACTATGCTTTGTAAGTAACAAGTTTTGCCAGAATCCTCTGCTCCAGAACCTTCAGTGATTCTGTTGCCTACCTAATTATGTTCAAAGCCCGGCTCTGTCATTCAAGGCATCCCAGCACAGGGTCCTGAGTTCCTTTCCCTTTCGTCTCCTATTAGGTTGGTGCAAACGTAATTGTGGTTTTTGCAATTATTAACTATTAAAACCACAATTACGTTTGCACCGACCTACTACCTCAGACCTCAGTCACATCAGACCGCTCCGTAATCCTTCTTCTCACCATTTGCTCAGACTTCTTTCACTACTTGCAATGCCCTCCCCTTAGCTTTATTTTCATCAATGTTAACTTCTTTTTGGAGACCAGTGTAGAATCTCTCATCTCTGTATAAGGCCTTTTCTGATGGATACCAATTCAACCTGATCTCTTTTCCTCTAGAACTTCTCAAAACAGTGCAGGGGGGTATAAGCGCAAACAACCGAGGGACAAGAGGTAATTCACACCCCAAATAAAATCAGTCCGTCAATTAATTTCAACAGACTCTTCCCGGGTACTTATATTAACAACCTGCAGGCACTGTGTCAACTGCTAAGGTTTTCCTTATCTTCCATTGGTCCCTTCCCCACAACTGTTGACAGGGACAATTGGTATTTTCCTCAATTCTTTGTGAAAGAAGAGGGGACTATAGCTTCAGCAGCCATTTCTCATCAAATTGGAGCCCATCATCCATTCCTGTAGAGACATTCTGAAGTCTCCAATAAATAAGAGCTTCCAGAGTTTAAGCACTAGAAGCAGAAAAAACACGAAGAAGAACCCCTAACCCTGAGGATATCAGGGATGACTTCCTGGAGGAGGTAAACTGAGTTAAGTTTGAAAGTTATGGGTCAGTGTGTTCCCCGGCAACCCACCTTAAGCTTCCTTTGTGGTCTTTCCACCCCACCCTTCCTTTCCCCCAGACCTGGAGAGGTGGCTAAAGTTTGGATGGTTCTCCCACAGACCCTTTAGACCAAAAATATCCCAGTGACACTTCCATGTATAATTAACCCTGCTACACTGTATTTGCTCCTCATTTATTTCTGGTGCTAATTCACACTTCCAGAAATTGAGTTTGCTAATGGCAACGGGCCACCGGACACAAGGTAACAGTGGGTCGGGATCAGCATTTGCTATTTTCTATATTTGGCGTCTTTAGGTGCCTGGCAACAATCTATCCTACCTGGCTCGCGCCTACCACACGAGTCTCTCTGGGTCATAGAAACCTCAATAATATTCGTTTTCCAGAAATCGAAGTTTTTCCTTCAGGTAACTCACCAAGATCGACGGTGGCTTGGATAACAGTAGAAATCCAATGCATGACAATCTGTCTTCTTTCCTGAGAGATACTGCACAAGTCAGAAAATCATAGCCTGCCTGTATAATCAACAACATTTGACTCCGGAGAGGATGATAAGGAGTGCTAAAGCTATTGAAGCTGTGGTTGGCATTTCCCAAGGTTTCGGAACAGCCATGCTTCTGGCAGCCCTGGTGGCATTTCCAAACACAGTTTTTGAGGAGTTTCCAGTCAGCTCTGTTCCTTATAATTGGAACCGATACCGCCAAGGCCGTGGGTTCATTTCCACATGGACAGTTTTCTTCACTTCCTGTGGCTATATTTTCGATCTCTAAACATGCTCCAGTGAAACTAGTCTATGTGGAAAAGCCAAAGATAAATCTATTAACCCCACATCCCATTCTTGCTCCAGTCTTATTTTTCAAATCTTTTATAGCCAAGCATGGCAATAATACATGTCATGTTTACTATAGTTACCATTTATTGCACACCTATTATTTGTCACAGTGTTTTCCCTACTTTTACTTAATCACAACAATCCCTTAAGATTAGTGTTAATACCTATGTTTCCAGGTTGAAGAACAGAGTTTCAGAAGGCTCAAGAAGGGTGGGCAAGGTACCACAGCAGTTAGGAAGTGGCACAGAGCGGGGAACCGCTCCAGCTCTTCTCACTCACACTTCACCCACAAGAGCCAGCTTCCTCCTGCATGGAGCCCCTGCCACGGCGAGGATACCAGTGCCATCCTGACTGCTAAACCCAGGGGAAAGTTTGCTGTTCTTGTGTTGGCTGCCCTCTCTGCAACATTTGCCACTCTGTCTTCCGTCAGCTCCATGGTCCCATGCCTTTTGACTTTTTCTCCATCTTCTCTGGGTGCTCCTGCTGTCTCATGAGTGACATTTCTGATGTCATCCCTCTTAATCCTGGAAATTCTGTGCTAGATCCTCCTCTCATCTCACAGCGTGTTCCCCCTCTTGGCTGGTCTCATACATTCCCGTGGCTTCAACAACCATCACACCTCCCGAGTCTGTGTCTCCAGTGTGGCCCTCTCTTTTCTGTCTCAGACCGGTAGCTCTCACCACCCACTGCACCCTCCATGTCCTTGGATGCCCTACAGGTACCTCAAGTTCAGTACCCCCATGCTTGTGACATGACAGTCCCAAAGGACAATCAGGATTAATTTCATCAGGCCTGCCATCAGTGTGGACCTCAGTCAGGGGGTCTCTGACCTCATCCACACAGCGCTGTCAGCCCCCCGTTGGCCAACCCCCTCCACACTTCCCTGTGCCTTCTGGAAAGCATGGACCTCTTCTCTGAATAATCCCCCCACTCTCGTGCTTGCGCTGACACCTGACTTCCCCCCCAGGACATGGCTTCTAAAGCAGCTTTCTCAAGTGGAGGTTGTCCTTTCTCCTTCAGAGGCCTGGACGTGAGGTAGATGTGCTCCCTGTTCCTCATTGCCACTTCCTGCTGATCAGCGCTTCCTTCTTCCCAGACAGGCCTCCACCCTGTTTGACTTGCCTGTCGTCCGATTGTGCCTCGTCTCGCCCTGTGTGTTGCAATTATACACTGACTTCTTACTCACTCTTCTTCAGGTATCAGCCATCGAAGACTTTTATACCTGGCTCACTGTATCTCTCTCCTCCACTACTCCTGCCATCATTTTTGATGACTTCGGAATTCATGGGATGACACATCCAATTCCTGACCCTCTCAGTTGCTTAACTGCCCCCCCCCGTGATATCTTCCCCACGCCACCTCAGTCACCCTCTCCCATGAGCACACCTGAGATGTCCTTGGTAGTAATTACTGCAACCCCCAAATCTTAAAGCACAGCAAACCCTCACCATGGCCAGCTTTCCTATCTGATTCCTTCAGTGCCCTTACTCGAGCAATCCGTGGACTCGCTGGGCTTCTGACACTGAGGCCTGGCATATTTCCATTACCCATCACCCAACTCCCCTTATTTTCAAACTTCTATTTCATCACTGTTTACTCCCTTGAATACACCATTACTTCTCTTTCCACGTCATTGTACTTTCCTGAAAAACAAACAAACAAACACCAAATCCTGTTTGGAAAGCTAACCTTTCACCGATTCTGCACCTGCCTTTAAGAAGCTAAACATGACTGGAGAAAAACATTAGATCGCATTTGGCATTTACTATCACAGATCTCGAGTGGGTCCCCAGATTTGACAATTGTTGTACACTTCTCCTTCTTTCCTCAAACTTCCACTATCTGCTGACTCTCAGCTTGTACTCTTGCTTATTTCATTGATCACATAGAAGCCATAAGAAGGAAACTGCCTCAATTTCTCACAAGAACATCCATCAACCTACCTGTATTTGTGTCCAAATGCTCTGCCTCTTGTCTGATAACCACGGGCGCAACTCCTGCTCCTATCTGAGGCCAACCATTCTGCCTGCACACTGGCTTCTTCAAGAGCTTTTGTCCTGTAGTTCTCCACTCTCTCTTTCTTACAATATCAAAATTCCCTTCTCTGTCAATTCATTCTTAATAGCATACAGACGTGCTGCAACCTTAACAAAACCTCCTTTGACCCCAGATCTCTCTCTACTGCCCTATTTCTTTGCTCCCCTTTATAGCAAAGCTCTTTGAAAGAGTATATATACTTACTGTCTCCACTATCTCATCTCCAGTTTTTTTGCACTCACTCCAAATGTCTTCACCACTTTACTGATTCACTCTTGTTGCGATCGATATTCTCCATGTTGCCACATCCAATAATCTAGTCTCAGGCTTCATCTTCATCTCTCAGCCGCATTTGCATTGCCAATCACTTCCTCTTGCTTGAAACACATTCTTCACTTGACCTCCAGGATACCAGGGTGGACTTCTCCCCTGAAATCTACACTCTGACTACCTATCGAATAGCTCCATTGGCAGGTCTAATCAGTAATTCAAACTGAACAATATTGTTCATTTTTACCTAATCCTATGCCCGAATCTTGGCTCAGCCACTCATGAATTGTGAAATATTAGGAAAAAGTACTTAATATTTCTGTGCCTTGGTATCTTATTTGTAAACTAGGCATAATGATACTATTTAATTTATAATGATGTCGTGAGGATTAAATGAAATAGTAACCTGGAAAGCATTGATCTTCATGCCTGGCAGGTAGTCAGTGTTAAATAAGTGGCAATGCTTCCTGTGGCCCTGGCCTGCACTGCTGCCTCCTCTTGGGTGTTCCCCATTCGGTGAATGGTGTCCCCCACTCACCCAAATCAGAACCTGCCATCACCCTTGATTCCTTCCTATTGCTAACCACCCACATCAATCAATAACCAAGAACTCACGTGGTTACCTTTTAAATACTTCTCCAATTTCCCCCCTTTCTTTCTCTCCCATTCCTGTGGCCCCTTCTGTGATTCGGCTCCTGCCTGGCTGTGGCTTCCTATTGGTTATTCTGTCCTTCCTCCACCCACAGCCAGAACTAAGCCATCACTTCACAATGCGTGTCTGCTCCTGTCACTCCCCTTCGATTTCTCCCCATTGGCCTCAGGACAAGGTCTGAATTGCTCAGCATTACTCTCCATTACTGTCACTACACGGGACCTGTGGCTTCCTTATCCCGCTTCCCCGCTCCCTGCTTCCCGCCCCCTCCCCAGATTCAAGGCTCAGTTTTTCTGAACTACTTGCCAGCTCCAAAATTTTGCCATGAGCTCTTCCCTGAAGGCTTTTGTCGGTGCCGTTTCTCTTGCCTAGAACACTGCAAGACCCACCGCCTCACCTTCTCCACCTGGCTTACTCATGCCTGAGGTCTCAGCTCACATAGTTCCATCTGTGAGAGGCTGGGGCTAATTTCTCCTGTCCTGGGTTAACGCCCCCCTCCTGCCAGGGCTCACACCATTTCCTGTGCCTTCGTTATGATCTCCCATTTAAATGATCCTGCTTCCTCACCAGACTTTCAGCTCCTAGTGGGAGGAACCTCATGCTCAAAACTCCTAGGAGAGCATATTTTTAATCTTTGGACCTTCATGGAATACTCTTCAGTACTGATATTTCAGGTGTACTCCTAATTGAATGCAGTACACCTGGACTTGTAACTGGATACTAGGTTTTTTGATGTTTGAAATGACGCTGGTGGGATTATAGAGTCTTTAAGATTTTTTTCAGGTTCTAAAATGCCGGGAAGGACTCTCCGGTGTATTGGGCTGTCTGGGGCCGGGGTGTCACCCACCAGAATAAAAGGGCTGAAGATACTGGGGGTTCTGAGACCATCCCTAGCCAGTCTAATATCACTGAGCAATGGACTTACTTTCTACTTTTCCATCCAATTGTTCAGAAACCATGTAGATATTATCTAAAAGGAAAGTCACGGGACTATTTTTTGGGGGCAGGGGGAATGACTTAACTGTTTCATATTCCTTTTCTATGTCTAGCTTCCTGGAATAATGAGCATGGCAAGGTGCTATTCCCCAAAGGCCACTTACTTCCGTTTGCAGTCCTGTTCTTGCCACAGCACAGCACACAACCCTTCCTGCAGTGAGCTTGTCCTTGGTGTGCTAATTAGTCCTGTGCTCAGAAACCCAAGCTACCGCTGGCCTTGCTGGTGCTTCGGGGGAGGCCAGGGATGAGCAGTTGTCTGGCATCTAGACCCCCATGATGGGGAAGAAGACTTAGTCGTGGGTTTTCAGAGCAGTTAGTGCGTCTGTTGTGGAGTGCCTCGTGCTGCGTGTTGGTGCTACTGTAAGCAGTAGTGACATAAAGATGAACAGGACGATGCCATCCCCGGCCTTAAAGAACTCACCGTCAGAAGAGGAGACAGCAAGGACCATAGTGTGGGACATGGTACGAGAGGGAAGGAAGCCCAGGGGTGGCAGTGCACGGAAGAGATACCTAATCCATCCTGGGGCATCGGAGAAGGTTTCTGGAATGTTCTGGAGAAGGTGAATTTTGAGATGAGTTCTAAATAATGAGCAGTAATTAGTTTTTGGGGAAAAGGGATTAAAAGACATTAGGGACAGAGGAAAAGAGGGCAAGCATGTGTAAAATCCAGAGATATGAGAGAGGATGGCACCGGAGACCTGCAGTTCATGTGCGTTTCTCTGAGGAATGGCAGTGGGTGTGAAAAGAGGGGAGGGGAGGGAGCATCATGGCAGGGGCCACAACAAGAAAGCCTTGCATGACGTGGGGAATTCTCTGGTGTCTAAGAGCCTTCCCGTTCCTGAAATTCTAGGGTGGTCTCGTGCTCCAAAACCACATAGACACCACATGAGCAGAAAGCTGTTAAAGCTCCACGCTGAAGAGACTTGAACAGTGATGGCTGTGGGAAGCCACTGAAGATGATGAAGCAAGGAAGTAACCTGGTAGTCTTTTAGAAAGGTCCGTCTGCAGGAGCAGAGAGGAGGCAGATGCATTTGCGGGCAGGGGCAGGGGGCCGAGAGGACCCGGGAAGCAGTGGTTTTCACGGCACCAGCATCATCTGCCAGGAGTAGAACAGTCATGCTGCCGTCACGCTGCTGCAGGCAGCTGTAGCCACAGCCGGTGCAGTGTGGCAGAGGATGAGACATGCCACGGGAGAGACGCCAGACTTCAGCCCTTTCTGCTTGGGTGCTCTGTGTGGCCCATCACCCCCGTCAGCCCTCATCCCCTCACCCTGCTTCGTGACTGTCCCACCTTTGGACCTTTAAGCCAGCCCCACCCAACTTGCCCTGGACTCAGGCTCCTTACCCTCCTGTCCAAAACCTTCCCTTCTCCTGCTTCCTTTGTTTCAGATGCTGGCACCACCATGCACTGAAGTTTCCCAAGCTAGAAGCCTGGCTTGGATTTCTCCCTTCACAGTCCAACCAACCTCTTGACTTCTGTGTTTTACGTCTTCAGTATGATGGCGGCCACTGCCCTCCATGTAGCCCCATTACCTGTGGCCTGGATCACTGCCAAGGATTCCTCTTAGTCAGCCTCCAGAGTCCTCCTCTCTCTAGTGGAGGCTTGATGCCAGTGCCAGTGGGACGCTTCTAGAATGCAGACCCGTCTTGTGACTCCCCGCTCCCCCCAGGAGAGCATCCCAGCCGTTTTGTGTCTCCTGTAAAGCTCCCGCCCCTGCCAGCTCTCACACCCACTCCTCCACGTGCAGTGCTCCACAGCCCGGAACCAATCATCTTTCCTCTCCAAACACTGCCTCCCTTGCTTTCCACCTTGCTACTGTTGTTCATGTGGGGTCCTCTTTCTAAGGTGTGTTTCTGATCCCCTGTCTTCCTCTTGCCCTAGTTAGTTTCCATTCCCCCTTTTATGGAAAATTAGGAATCAAACCCTCCAAGTAGCCTTGCCCGTCCCTAGACTGGGTCAGGGGAGCTTCCTTCCTGTGCCAACGGCCTCCCGGCTGCCTCTGTCATAGCATTTGCCACCTGCACCATCATTGTCTTCTCTCTGCTCATCTCTTTCTATGTTCCCACAGGACAGTGATTCTGTTGCGTTTATTTCTGTGAGGCCCAGCGCACAAGGCTCGACACAGACTTAGTTGGCACTCAATATACATTTGTTGAGGAAATGGATGAAAAGATAGGCCACACGTGCTGAATGCTTCCTGTGTGCTTATTTGACTCACAGGACCACGTTGGTCCTCACGTCATCCGTATCACGGAGGTGTTATTACTATTATCCCCTTTATTGGTGAGGAAATAGAGGTTTAGATATTTCAGCGTCAGGGCCAGAATTTAATACCAAACGTGTATACTGTGGAGCTTGAGTTCTTTATCACAAGTAAAATCGCCCACTCTGACAACAAAGAGGGCTGGACGCTTGGGGGCCCCCGATGATCGCTGCCAAGTGACTGTCCTGTGGAAATGAGACATGGGAGAGTTGGTGGGTGCAGGGGCTTTGCTTGCTCGGCCTTCAGTGTCAGGTAACTATATTTTTCACTTCCTGTCTCCTATTCCCCAGCTACAAGCCTGCCTCCATTCCCTTGAACGGGAATGATGTAACTTGCCATGGATTCTGGGTGAATATTCCGTAGTCCTCACCTGTGGAAACACACCCTAAAGGCTGACGCATCCCAAAGCCCAAGCCCACCCAGGCCAGGCAGCATTTCCGGCAGCCTGGCTCATCTTCCTTTCTGGCTGGAGCAATTTAGTCCGTCCCGACTCAGGGTGGAGGAGGGGTTGGCTCTTCTATCTTTTATCCTGTGCAGGGCTTAGCCTAGCTCAGGCCTGGGGCACAGCAAGGAGCTTGATAAATACTTGCAGAATTCAATTCAGAACCATCCTGCAAGCTGGGACCTGTGATTTGCTGCCCAGTCTGCTGGGGATGTTCCAGCCGTTGCCAGAGGTGGGGGTTTGTGTAAGGCGGCCACTAGCTCTGCCTTCCAGGTAGGGTAAGAGTCCAGGTAGGGTAAACTCCCTGTGAGACCCCGGAGATGAACCTACAAGAACAAATCATCATAACACCTTTATTGTTCCCGTGACGCCATTTTCACATGTGGTACTCTGTTAAGAAGCAGGGTAGAGTCATGTTTATTTCTACATCAGTGAATCAAATCTCCGTTTTCACAAGGCTTTCACATCCTGGGGAAAAAATAGTTTGTGTGTGTGCATATGTGCATGGGTGAGTATTAAAAAGCTAAAGGGATTAACTTCTCTGGTAGCTCAAAATTCTTTGGGGGTTTTGTATATGCAGGTCTGACACACTGCAGTATCTGAGATTTGATTCTCTAACACCCAATCAATGGTCATCTTCCTAGGTACTTCCCACAACACACTCGTGATTCAGTCTTCTTAATTTCAAATTTCTTTGAAAAACAAAAACTTTCCAAAAGGAGGGAAGATTTCCAATATATGTCACCTTCAGCTTCCTTTGGAGTGGGCTGCATTAGCCCCAACCTCTTTGTTAGGAAGAGGAAGAGGCCAGCTGCCCACACTGTCAATCTGTGTACTTCCATTTGTTTCCAAGCTGCCAAATAGCATGGAGAGAGCCCTGGACACAAAGCCAGGCAGGGGTCCACAGTTGGGAGGATGGAGAGCTCAAAGCTTGGCAACGTGCTTGGCAAAGAGTCCTCTGCCAGGCCAGACCGGGAGGCACTGGGCAAATGGAGGCATCTGATAGCCTGCAAAGCACATCACAGTCTGAGGACAGAGAATGGACTCCAAATTGCCTACCACCACCATGGTCTTGGATGGAAATGGCTAAATCAGACACTTCCTTGAGCCTGGCCAGCATCTAACCAGTTTAATTTGGAGCTCTCCGTCCAGGCCACAGGAGCACAGCCATAAGTCCCATATCTTATTTTTTGAATTATCAGTTTTTTAAAGACATGTGCCCTGTTCTGTGAGAGCTATGGGACCATGTCCCATTGGTCAGAACTACCAAATGCAACCCTTTTCAGGAATCCATTTGTATTTCCCTCCCTGGCAGTCCCATTTTATTTTTATTAGAATTGAAATTCTGTGCCTCTCTCAAGTGCATTTCTCATCCATGGAAGCGTGGTTTCCTCTTTAGTCTTTGGACAAGCATGAGATCTGGAGTTTGCTCACCAGCTGGAGTCATTTCCGCTCTACCAGGAGTCGCTGTGATCCGGAGGCAAGGGTTGGCATGAACTGAGTCGCGCTGCCTCATGGGCTTTCTCAACTTCCACTCCATTCTATCCCACTCTATCTTCTCAACACTGTTGGGACGAGCTTCCACCCTCCCCTGACCAATCCCATCTTGTCTGTGCAAATGTCCCAGGTGGAAATATACCCAGGGGTTAAGCAGAACTGCAAGGACCAGCCTCCAAACAATATGTCACTTTGGATATTTTCAGATTTAAAAGACCATGACCGTTCACTTCCCTACAACCCCACTTTGCAGTTGAATGAGATGTAGTTGGAGAGGCAGTGTGTACAGGGATATTCTGGGACTGGAATCTCAGTGCCTCCCTGTTATTTCTTGGGATGAAACCTCGACTGGCAGGAAGAGATCTAGGATTTGTAGACTGGGAGCTGCATCATATATGCCTTTGTTTCTGCTGTGAAGGTAGCAACATACCTTCACCCAGCGTGTGGCCATTCTTGGTCATTTAAGAAGCTATCTGTCTTGGGCTCTAGTTAATCATGATTTCCCCATAGTTTAATTAACACTGGCAGGCGAAGATCTCCTTTTTGTAGTCTTGATTACATGTTGAGCCTGATTCCAGGATATTAGCCCCTAGAGTCTGGAGTCTGGAAGTGACGTCCTCTTCTTCTGAGCCAGCCTAGACTGCAAAAGACCCTGGCCCCAGGTTCCCTATCTGAGTTATTTGCTGTTGCCTCTAAAACCTGATTTGGGGACTCAGCTCCCTCTCTGTCTTTTGGGGAGTCCTGTCTATTCTGGAAGTCTCTCTTCCATGAACTGGTGGCAACACGGCACACCGATGTGAAAACACAAGGGCAGAATCGGTGGGACTTGGGAATTCTCTCCCTCAGAAAGTGACAACGCAGACTAAATCAGGAACATGCCCAATCTGAGAGTGACAAATTGGGCCTCGGGAGAGAGGTTGGCTGTTTAGACCGTTCTTACCCCGCGTTTCCACACCTGTGTCCTGTGGAGCCACTGACAGTTGTCTCAAATACCCTTTGAGATATATTTGGAAAAGAGACTTGTACAAGCCCCATCTGTCCTGCTTTGTGATCACCCACTGTGCAACTTACTCCAACATCCTCCTGCTTCCTGGGGAGATGCAGTCTCTCTGTCACCCTGCGCTGGCTCAGAGTCAGCTGCTCAGGCAAAGCAGAACCTGCTGACTCCCGTAATAAAGCCAACCGGGCCTGTCCCGTGGGCAGTGGGAGCGGAGGGGGAGCAGGGCCTGAGAGCCCCGATTCCTGTTTTCAATGCTAAGCTTCTCCTTGGAGACTCCCAGGAAGTCACCCCTGCCATCACCACAGTGGCCTCAGGCAGTGTCACTCCCTTCTAAATTCTAATGACTTGCAGCTCTTTGCTTATTTCCCTGTGGGCAGCAGCTGGCAACAGGCAAGAATATTGAACTCAGACTCTACTACAAGCTCCTGGCTAGCACTAGGAAAAGAAACACACACACAATAACTGGCAGCTCAGGGCATCTGGGCCCCTAGGGGAGGCCTCCTGGACCACCTCCCATAGCCAGAGGCCATCTCTGCGTACTGCGCTGGGCAGCACACCCCAATCCCTCAACTCCAGGCTCCTTCAGGGGTGCTGGGCCTCTTCAGTCCGACTCCTCCTTCCAAGATACAGTGTCTTGTCCGGCTACCAGCTGCTTCCATGGTCGACGTTCTGCACTCCTCAGGTTTCTTGGCCACAGGCCCTCGTCATCAAAATCCAGCACGAGTGTCACAGCCTCTCCTGTGTACACTGAGTAGGGGTGGTGGGAGAGGAGGTGAGGCTGCCCCCCTCTCAGCAGCACGCTGCCTTCTCGAAGCAGCAAGCAGCAAGCAGTGGAGGTAAGCAGAAGTGGCAGCTTTGGGGTATCCAGCAAACCTGTCCTCTGTCCCCTTCCCACTGGCCACACTACTTCCCACCAACCTCCTTTGGTAAGTGCCTAGCTAAAGGAGTCAAGGCCCCTGTTAAAAAGCAATTCATTTGCAAAAGAGATGGAACGTATTTAATCATTAACAGGCTTGAATGCCCTGCACTCTTTTGTCATTGTCTTTTTTCTTGATTGTGTTCCCTTCATGATATGAGAGCCTCGTGGGGAAGATCTGTGTGTCTTTTTTTTTTTTTTTTTTTTAAAGTCCGTTGCCTAACATACAGTGTTGCCTACAAGAGTGCTCAGCAAACTCTGCATGAGGGAGTCGTGACCTAAGGCTATTTTGTCTGGAACCTACAGCCTGGAAGGAAGATGAGGTTAGACCAGAGGGTGTCTAACAAATCAACTTTAATAATTTATATGATAGGTAGCATAGCATCTCATTAAAATAAAACTTTCTCGAGTGCCAACTGTGTGTCTAGCCTGCGATGGATGCTGAGCATGAAGATGAAAAGACTTGGCTCCTGCCCTCAAGGGTAGCTCTGCAGGTAAGCCAAGCATGGCTTTTGTCATAATTATTTCTGTGCTTTCCATTACAGTTTGCCATGTGGGACTGCATCCATAAGAAATATAATTTCCTTTGGCCCAGGTTTGAAATTTTGTATGAAAGAAATAGTATCACATATGGTCAGTCCTTTGAGTCTGGCTTCTCTTGGTCAGCATTATGTTTGTGGAATTTATCCATGTTTTTCGAGGTTTTCATTGCTTTATTGTACTCCATTGAAAGAAGATGTCACAATTTATTTATCCCTTCTACTGTGGATTGACATTTGGGCTATTTCCGGTTTGGGACTATCGCAAGCAGTGAGGCAATAAACACTTATGCCTGTCTCCTGGTCGGTGGGTGCACGAGTTTCTCTAGGGTAACTAATTATCTAGGAGAGGTACTCTTGGGTCACAGGTTGTGTCTTAAATTTTACTATGCAACAATTTGTCAAAACTTGTAGAACTTTCTACCCCCACCAATAGGATAAGATGTCCCACTGCTCCATGTTCTCACCAATATTTGGTATAATCAAACTTTTGCTTTTGGACAGTCTGGTGGTTATAATCCTCGCTATAAATTAATAAGAGTCTACTTGTATTCGGGATACTAGAACTTAGTCACTTCGATATATCATAAATATTTTCTCCCAATTGAGGATCCTATTTTCATTCTCTTTATGGTACTAGATGAATACATACAGAGGGTACCAAAAAAGTGTATACACATTTTAAGAAAGGACAAAACTGTATTAACACTTTAATAATATATACCAGTAACAAAAGATGAATACAAGTCATGTGTATACATTTTTTTGGCACCCTTGGTGTTTTTAATTTAACGTAATCACCTTTAGCAATATGTTCCTTTATGGTTAGTCCTTCTTATGCATTTTTTTTAACTCCTTTATCCCAAGGTCATGAAGATATTTCCTATGTTATCTCCTAAAAACTTCAGACTTTCGCCTTTTATGTAGGTTTTTAAAATGCACTTGAAATGTGTGTCCAGCACAATTTATCGAAATGGCATTATGTCCTCATTGGTGTCCAGTATTTCTTTATCCATATATACATATGCATGGATATGTTTCTTTATACTCTATTCTAATCCACTGGACTATTTTTCTCTAAGTAAGTAGCACTCTATCTTAATTACTATAGCTTTATAATAGGTCCTGATACAAAGTAAGGCAAGTGCTACCACCTGGTTCTGCAAGAGTGCCTTGGTTTTTCTTGGCCCTTTATACTTATGAATATAATTTATATCAGCTTATAAAACTCCACAAAACAAGCAGAGAAATAACTCTTTTTAGATTTTTTTAAATTGCAATATAATTGACATATAATGCTGTGTAAGTTTAAGGTGTACAACATGTTGGCATGATGCATTTATATATTATAATGTTAGCTAACACCCTTATCACATCACCTAATTTCTCTTTCTTTTTTGCGGTGAGAACAATTAAGATACAGTTTCTTAGCAACTTTGAAGTTTATAAGACAGTAAGGTTGACTGTAATCCCTATACTGTGCATTGGATCTCCAGAACGTATTTATCAACTAGTTGCAAGTCTGTAGACTTACACATCTCCCAATGTCCCACTGCCCAACCCCTGGTAACCACCATTCTACTCTCTGTTTTTATGAATTTGGCTATTTTAGATTCCACATATGAGTAACATACAGAATTTATCTTTCTGTGTCTGACTGATCTCTCTTAGCATAATGCCCTTAAGGTGGGTATACACATATTACATTGTAAAAAAATTGAAGAGTGAACTACCATATGATCCAGGAGTCCCACTCCTGGGTATAGATCCAAAGGAACTGAAATCAGTCTCTCAAAGAGATATGTGCACACCAGGTCGCCTGCAGCCTTATTCACATAGCCAAGAAATGGAAACAACCTAACTGTCCATCAGTGGATAATGGATAAAGAAGATGTGGTATATATATATATATATATACACACAGTGGAATATTACTCAGCCTTTTTGGATTCTCATTGGGATTGCATTGAATTAATATGTTATTTCAGGAGAGAAATGACATCTTTAAAATAAAAGAGACTTTCAATTTCATAACTTGGTATCTGTAGTTGTTTATTTAGGTCTGTTTAATGTCTCGATAATGTTTTATACTCTTCTCTGTAGAGATCTTTTATTATAATTATTCCTAGTTATTTTTTGATGTTTGTATTTTTAAATTTTTAATTATTTGTGGCTGGTATACAGAAAGGCAAATGATTTTTATATATTATTTTGGTATCCAATAATCTTGCTAAAGGTTCTTATTGAGTCCAATGATTTTTTTTCTATAGATTTTTTTTACTTGCCACATTCAGTCATACAATCTACAAATAATAATTGTTTCCTTTCTTTCCAATCTTTATTCCTTCTTTCTTTTGTTTAAAATCATGCTAAGTTCTCCAGTGCAAAACTGAACAAAAGAGGAGAGAGTAGTATCCTTGCCTTATTATCAGTCACAGAAGGGAAAGCTTTCAAAGTTTCACAATTGAACATGACATTTAACACAAGATTAATAGGTATATTAATATCTAACATATATTAGTATACATATAATATATAGTTATATAGATATGTATGCAGATATACATAAATTTATTTTAAAAGGTGAAGAAGTCTACCTATTCATAGTTTTCTGATATTTTTAAAGAATCATGAATATATATTGAATTTTAAAAACACCTTTCTGTGTCTTTTAAATTAGCATTCCATTTATTTCTTTACATATGTTAATGTGGTGAATTACATTACTCTGTTTCTGAAATTAAATGAACCTTGCATTTCTGAAATAAGCCCCAGTTTTTAATACTCTGTTAGGTCAGCTTGGCAATTTTTTTTTCTGGGGGAGGGGAACTTCTGCATCTAAGTTCATGAATGGGTTTGTCTTGTAATTCAAGTTTTTTTCTGTACTCTGTCAGATTTGGACATCAAGACTAATGTAAACTCACAAAATGAATTTGGAGCTATTCTTGCTTTTTCTATAATTTAGAAAATTGTATATAAGATTGGAATTATCGGTTCTTTAAAAGTTTATTAAAACATTAGCCTAATGTTTTTATAAGAGCATATTTAAATTACTGGATTCCTTCCTAGACTGTTTCAGTCAATATTCTTAATTATGTTTCTATTATATTTGTATGGTATATAATGCTTATAGTGTTATTTGCATTTAAATTATTTTGAAACTTTTCTGAAAGTTTCAAGAATACTTCAATGAAAATTCATATGCCTTTCACCTAGATTCACTGATTGTTAACATTTTGCCACATTTATGCTCTCCTGCTTCCTTGAACTCTCTTCTTCATCTTTTTCTCTCTCACTCACAATCACCTACATAATTACATATACTAAGTTGGTGCAATTATTTTTGCAATTATTTTTAACCTTTGAAACCGCAAGTACCTTTGCACCAACCTAATACGTACACTCACATTTTATTTTTCTGTGTCATTTAAGAGTTAGCTGTATATGTAATATTTTACCCTTAAATAGTCCACTATGTAGTGTTTTCCTACTACCAATCTCAGGTAATTAGACATTCGTATCGCTCTATTATCTAATATACAATTTATATTTATATTTCCCCTAATATTCCAATAGTGTCATATATAGGTTTTTAAAAAAAAGTTTATTGACTTAGGATCCAAGAAAATATCACATGTTGCACTTCCCACTTCCCTTTAGTTTCCTTTACATAAGATAATTCCCAAGCCCATTAAAACCATCTTTCATAACAATGACATTTTAAAGACAATTTCCAGTTATTTAGGAATTTATTTATCTCACCAGTTTTAAAATTTAGCAGCATAAATTATTCATAATATCATCCTATCTTTCTAATGTCTACAGCACATGTAGTTTAGTCTTCTTTTTCATTCTTAATATTATTTCTGTGTGTTTCATCTCCTTTTTTCTGGGTTTATCATGCCAGGTTTTTTTCCCCCCAATTTAATTTAATGATTTTTCAAATAATTCAATAATATTTTCAAAGCACCAACTTTGACTTGATTGTTCCTTTTTTCATTGTTTGCTTTCTATTTCATTATTTTCTCCTTCTATCTTTATTATTCCTTTTATTTTACTTAGGGGATTATTTTAAGTTTCTTTTATGGACTTCTTATGTTGAATGATTAGCTCATTAAATGTGAATGATTTTTATTTTCTAATACAAACATTAAGGATATCACTTCCCTCTAAGTACTGCTTTAGCTATTGCTAAAAAGTTTAATGTTTAATACTTTTGTTAAGTTTTGTAATTCCAGTATGTTTTCTTGTTTGCTTTCTGAGTATTTTAGTTGTGTCTTTAAATTTCTAAACATAAAAATTTACAGCCATTTGTCTTAGATTTTTGTTCTGTCACTTAATTGTGTTATAGATAGAGAATAAGGTGTATATATCAGTCTTTTGAATTGAATTGAGACTGGCTGTATTGACTAACATAAATGGTTCCTGTGTATTTGAAAAGAATACATCTTCTCCAGTTTTGGGTGTGATGTGCTACAACATCCATTTTATTCATCTTAATAATTTTGCTATTTAAATCTTGCATATCTTGATTCATTTTTTGTCTACTTAACGCCACTTACTAAAAGAAGTCTGTTAAAATTCTCTACTATGAATGATAAATATTTCTACTTTTGCTTTAGTTCTTTCAACATGTTGCTTAATTTCAAGGCTGTTATTAAGAACCTAGACGTTTGTTTCATCATCCTTGTGAATTGACCATTTGATATTGATGTGATGAAACTTTTTACCTTAAAGTTTACTTTGGTGGGTATTGATATAACTATTCTAATTTTCTTTTGGTTAGTACTTGCTTTGTATATTTTCATACATATTTTGAATGTCATCGTACTGAGTATGTTTTAGGCCATATGTTTTAGTTATATTTCTTGAAGTCAACATATGGTAGAATTTTGTCCCAATCAAACAATCTATGTCTTTTAACTAAAGAGTTATTCCATGTACATTTAAAAATATTTGTATTTATCTCTACCTGCTAATTATGTAATTTCCGTTTGTTCCATTGTTTCTGTTTTTATTCTCCTCTACTCTTTTCTTCTCTTCTTTGGATTGATGGAGTTGTTATTGCTGGTGTTGTTGTCTTCTAATTTTTGTTTTTTCAATGTACTTTTTGGGCAGTACTATCTTTTGTGTTTACTCTTTCAGTAGTCGCACTGCTATTTTAGCATCCATACTTAATAAATTATGACCATGTCTAACGGCCACTTCACCTGACCTTTTTCCCAAATAATTGGCCCGGAACCACACTGACCTAAGCTGCATCTGGAAGTGCACCAGACTCCTATAGAGACTGGGCTTCTCCAGTACCTCCCAAATTCTGAGGTTTGATGTCTAACTAACTGTGGCCTTTTTGGCACCCTGAAAGGTGAATGCTAATAGGTCCCCTCAGTGCTGCGCCTCAGTGAATTCTCTGGTGTCGCATGAGCCAGGCTCTGCCCTTTCCAGTGATGTTTGGGTCTCAGTCCTGGGGAAAGTGTGGAGGATTCTTTCTTGGGCACTCTAAACTACCCAAGAGATAGAGGTTGTTTCTTATATCTGCTATTTTTGTATTCTTTATAATTCTTTATAACTCTCACTAGCCAATTCCATGTTACTCCATTTCCCTATTAATAATTCTCTATATTAAATTTTCTCTGTTCAAATCACTGTGGGGTTTCTATCTTCTCACAGGACACTTACTAACATATTTTCTACAATGTATGTGCTATTATTGCCCAATATTTCTTTGGACATTCAGTATTATTTTATATTAATTTCAGGTGGACAGCATAGTGGTTAAGCATTTATATAATTTAAGAAGTGACCCCTCTGACTAGTCAAGTACCCACCTAGCACTAGACATGCTTATTATCATATTATTAACTATATTCTCTATGCTTTACTTTAAAACCCTGTGACTATTTCATTGCTACCAATTTGTACTTCTTAATCTCTTCACCTTTTTCACCCTGTCCCCCAAATCCCCTCCCATCTATCACCCCAACAAATCTAGTACCCATCTGACACCATAAATAGTTATTACAATATTATTGACTATATTCCTTATGCTGTGCTTTACATCCCCATGACTACTTCATAACAACCAATTTGTACTTCTTAATCCCTTCCTCCTTTTCCACCCACACTCCCAATGCCCCTCTCATCTGGCAACCATCAAAATCTTCTCTGTATCTATGAGTTTTTTTCTGTTTTGTTAATTTTGTTCTTAGATTCCACATATAAGTGAAATCCCATTGCATCTGTCTTTCTCTGTCTGACACACTCCACTCAGCACAACACCCTCCAGGTCCATCCATGCCACTGCAGATGGCAAGAACCCATTCCCTTCCATGGCTGAGCAATATTCTATTGTATATATGTACCACCTCTTCTTTATGCATTCCTCCATTGATGGAACCAGGCTGCCTCCACAGCTCGGTCATTGTAAACAGTGCTGCAATAAACATATGGATACACATGTCCCTTTGAAGTAGCATTTTAGATTTCTTCAGATAAATACCCCAAAGTGGGATTACTGGGTCCTTCATTGTCTCTTCTTATATCCTTTATTTTAAAATCTAGTTTGTGGTATAAGTATTGCTACCCTAGTTTTTTGTTGTTGTTTGTTTTTTATTGTTTCCATTTTCATGAACTATCTTTTTCCGTCCCTTTACTTTCTGTCTGTGTGTGTCTTTCAGTCTGAAGTGAGTCTCTTGTAGGCAGCATATGTAAAAGTTTTATCTTCTTATCCATTCATCCATTCTACGTCTTTTGATTGGAACATTAAATCCATTTACATTGAAAGTAATGGTTGATAGATATGTAGCTATTTTATTATTCATAATTTTGATTTTTTTTTTTTCGTCTTAAAGAAGTCCCTCTAACATTCCTTGTAATACTGGTTTGGTGGTGATGAACTCTGTTAGCTTTTTCTTGTCTGGGAAGCTTTTTATCTGTCCTTTGATTTTAAGTGATAGCCTTGCTGGGTAGAGCAGTCTTGGTTGTAGGTCCTTGCTTTTTATTACACTAAATATTTGCTGCCAATCCCTTCTGGCCTGCAAAGTTTCTGTTGAGAAATCAGCTGACGATCTTACGGGAGTTTCCTTATAAGTTTCTAGTTGCCTTTCTCTTGCTGCTTTTAGGATTTTCTCTTTGTCTTTAACCTTTGCCATTTTAATTATAATGTGTCTAGGTGTGGTCCTGTTTGGGTTCATCCTGGTTGGGACTCTCTGTGCCTCTAGGACTTGTATGTCTATTTCCTTCGCCAGGTTAGGAAAGTTTTCAGTCATTATTTCTTGAAATAAGTTCTTAATCTCTTGCTTTCTCGCTTCTCCTTCTGGTACCCCTATGATGAGATTGTTGTTATGCTTGGTGGTGTCCCAGAGGTCTCTTGAACTATCCTCATTTATTTGGATTCTTTTTTCTTTTTGCTGTTCTGGTGGGTGGTTTTTACTACCTTATCTTCCAAATCGCTGATTTAATCCTCTGTGTCATGTGGTGCTTCCTTCTAGTGCATTCTTCATTTCAGTTACTGTATTCTTCACTTCTGACTGGTTCATTTTTATGGTTTCTATGTCTTTTTTTATGCTTGCTATCTCCTTGTTGAAGTTCTCACTAAGTTCCTTGAGTATCCTTATAACCATTGTTTTGAACTATGTCTCTGGTAGGTTGCTTTCCTCCTTTTCACTTGGTTCTTTTTCTGGATTTTTCTCCTGTTTTTACATTTGGGATACATTTCTTTGTTTCCTCATTTTGGCTGCCTCTCTGTGTTTGTTTCTATATGTTAGGTAGATCTGCTGTGTCTCCCAGTCTTGGCCGGGTGGTCTTATGTAGTAGGTGTCTTTTGGGGCCCAGTAGCACAGTCTCTGTGGTCACGTGAGCCGGGTGCTCCAGGAGTGTCCCTTGTGTGGGTTGTGTGTGCCCTCCTATTATGGTTGAGCCTTGATTACTATTGGCACATAAGTGGGTGGGATTGACCCTTAGGCTGACTGGCTGTGGGGTTTGGCCATGTCCACAGCTTGTGGGCTGCTGTTGGGGGGGCTTACCTCATTGAGTGGGATTTGCCCTAGTGGGCTCTGGTGCCTGTTGAGAACACCCATTGTGTGTGTCAATTGTGGGGCTAAATGGACGGTGTTCTGCTGTGGTCTGAAGCCAACCTCCAAGTACATTGGTTCTGGGGCCTCTGGGGAGGTCACTCATTGCCTGTGATTGTTTGGCAGAGTTACAAAGTGCTACAAAGTGATTCACGGTTGTCCTTTGCCTGTGATAAACCTGGAGGCATGCAGGAGAGGCCATGCTACAAACCAAGGACTTCTGCCACCAGTACCAGCCAGGAGTAGCTCTGCAAAAAGCCAGGACACCCCAAGGCCTGCTGCCATCTGCTGGCTCCCTTAAGGATCAGCAGCTGATTCAGCCTCATGAGGTATGCAAGTTAGGTGAGGCAAGTCTCAGGGAGTTACTAAAGTGGGAACAGTTGTGATCACCAGGTTAACGTAAATTCTGGTTTGGTGGCAGTGCTGAGCCTGGAGCTACTTAGCAAAAGTCTCAGAGCACACTGAGGCCAGTTGCTACCCACCAGGGGCCTGCCAGGTTCTGATAGGTTTTCAAGAAAGAGTGCAATTCAGGCAGGGCTGGCTGCTCTAGGACAAAGTGCCTCCAGCGTTGGGGAAATTGGAGTGAAGTCCCAATGAGTCAGCAGTGTGAAGCAGCAGAGCTCACCAGGCCAATCAGATTTGGAGTTGACCTGTGGGGGCGGGTTCAACACAGGAAACATGGCGCCTGCCTGCTGGCTGCCTCGGAGGAGGATCTCACACAGGAAAAATGGAGACTGTCCTGCAGTCCTCCCTGCAACTGAAGCCACACACCTCCGTCTGTCCCCCATATGTCTCTGAAGCCTCCCGAGTCACTGTCCCTCCGCTGGAGCCCAAGGTGAGTGTCTGTGAGTGAGTCTGTGTGTGGGCCATTTAAGAGTATGTCTGTGTTTCCCTCAGCTTTCTATTCTACCTGAATGGTGGGAATCCCCACTGATTTTCACAGCCAGATGTTGTGGGGGCTCCTCCTCCTGGTACCAGTATTTTGGGCTGGGGAGGCTGGTATGTTTGAGGGGGTGGGGGTCCCTCTCTCCTCCGGAGAAGAACCTCCATAGCCAAGATATTCTTCCTGATTCTCAACCACCACACAGAGGTTTGGGGCCCAATTTGCGTCTCTTCCCCTCCTACCTGTCTAGACGTGGCTTCTTTATATATTTTTAGTCATAGGACTTCTGTTCCACTAGATTTCAGATGGTTGTCCAGGTTGATTGTTCTATAATTTAGTTGTAATTTTAATGTGTTCACGGAAGGCCACAGGCACAGTGTTTATCTACTCCACCATCTTGGATTTCCCAATATTTTAATTCTATACTATTTCCTCCAAAATTGACATTGCTCTTGTTATTTTATACTGTGAATATTTGTTTATATTTAAAAGGATATTTATCAATAATTTTGCCCTCCCCCCGTTTGTCTTATCTATTGCTGCTGTAACAAACTGACACAAACTTACTGGCTTGGACAACACAAATTTATTATCTTACAGTTTTATGGTTCAGAAGTCCAAAATGGGTCTCACTAGGGCCCAGATAAAAGTGTTGACAGAGATGCATTCCTTTCGGGAAGCTGTAGGGAGAATCCATTCCCTTGCCCTATCCAGCTTCTAAAAGGTATCCACATTCCTTGGCTTGTGTCTCTCTTCCTCCATTTTCAAAGTCAGCATGTTGGACCAAGTCTTTCTCATGCTGCCATCTCTCCGATCTCCTCTTCTGCCTTCCTCTTTCACATTTAAGGGTATTGTGATTACATTGGGCCCACTCAATAATCTCCCTATTTTAAAATCAGCTGAGTGGCAACTTAGTTCCATCTGCTACCTTAATTCTCCTTTGCCATGTAAGGTAACACATTCATACATTCAAGGATTTGGATATGGAAGTCTTAGTGGGGGCACTACCACACCATTGTTTCTCGCAACTCAAAGTTTCCATCTGGGATCATTTCCCTATTCCTTTGTATTTTCTGTTAATGAGAGTAATTTTGGTGAAAGCTTTTCTTTCTTGCCTTTCTTTCTTTCTTCTTTTTTTTTTGGTATGAAAATGTCTCTATTTCACTTTCATTGTTGAAAAACAATTTTGCTGGACATAGAACTATAGCTTGACAGTTCTTTTCTTTCAGCATTTTGTATTCTGACTCCTACTGTTGCTACAGAAAAGTCAGCCTCAAATTGCTTTTTTGATTAAGTTTTCTTCTATCTTCCTATTCTCCTTAATTATTTGGAAGTTATTTGTCTATATCTAATCTTTAACTGCTTACCTTTACAATTGTAACAAGAGCATTTGGTAAACAAAGTCTAAAAGTAATACATATCTCTACTCTCCTTTTGAACAACACATGAAATCTAGACTATTTTAATTCTCATCTCTCCATTCTAGTTTCCATCTTATTTTTGCTCAATAGTATTTTGTTACTATTTTGTTTATATACCACTCATATTACTCAATATTTTATTATTTTTATTTGATCATTTAAGTCTTGTTTAGATTTATCCATGTGTTGTTTATAGGTCACTATTTCTTCTTTCATCTTAAAGTTTCCTTCTGGGAGGGCCTGTTGGTAAACTAGCACTGGGTATCCAAAAGTGTCTTTATTTCATATTCACTCCCGAATAACAGCTGAGCTATTTAAATAATTGATCAATTACAGACATGTTTTAAGCACTTTGAAACTACAGGCAGCTGATTAATTTCTATGAAGAGTTTAAAAGAAGCCCTAACCTCCGTAAGGTACAAAGTTTCATATTCATGAATATGAGTTGTGTTATATAAATCCTCAAAGTCCTTTATCATTGTGTAGTTGCTCTTTGAAAAATCCTCTCTCTCTGTCTCGGTCTCTCTCTCTCTCTTTCTCTCTCTCTCTCTCTCTCTCTCTCTCTCTCTCTCTCTCTCTCTCTGTCTCTCTCTCTCTCTCCTCAGTAGCTTCAGTATTAAATGACCCTTTTGACCAATTTTAGGGAAATGTATTTGGTTTGGATTTTAGTAGTCTGATTTAAGAGTATTCATCTCTGAACTCTAACTCCAAAAATAGCTTGATATTCTTTACAATCAAGTCAGTTTCCAAAATTCAGTTGTTCATGGACTAAAGCAGGAATGGAGCCATACTTTGCCATTTAGGCAAGACATTGAGTTTTTGATGTCCTTCAATTCCTGTGCAAGCAAGTACATACCGTTTATCATGTACCATCCACTCAACACCGCTTTTTGACATTCCCGGTATTGTAGAATATCGTGTGAAGGTGATATAATACATACTGTCCCCTTTGGACACATGATTCACTACACATAACCATGCCGACCTGGAAAACATTCTTAAATACCGAGAAATTGAAAGACATAAAACTTTAAAATTACTTAGGTGAAATGATTTCCTTGGAACAGTTTGGCAAGTCAGCTTGTCACCCTCAGCCTGGAAGGCTGTGAAAGAGGGAGAGCAGACATGGGTAGATTCTCTCTCTGAATTGGGAAAGCAAATGAATGTTTATGCTTTCATTTCTCTTCACAAAGACCTCTCCATTGTGCTGTTTGTGTGGAAGGCATTTCCCGACCCCTACTCCTGTCAGCTCCAGGCGTTTTTAGCACTGGTATTTCTACACTTATTAACCCTCATTATGTAACTGGACATGATGCAGAAAAAGAGCTCTGGAGGGGACTCAGAAGAACTAGAATCTAGCCGAGGATGTGTGACCTTACACCAGGGATGTAGCCTTTCTTTTCTTCCAGTTCCTCATGTACAAAATGAAAGCTATAACTGCACTACCGACCTCTTAAGATACTCTCACTTTCTACCATTACCCCCACCAGTAAGAATTTTCTAACAAGATGCTAAAGCTTCATGAAAATATCAGTTCTAGATTTTCATAAGAAGAGTGTACATGTAAGTGGTTCTGCAATACAGTGTTTGGTGAAATAGTCAACAAAAGAATGATGCAGGAAAAAAAATGTTCTGTTCAGGGAAGGTAAACCATTCATTCACTCAATGAGTATCTAGCCTCCATGTACCAGGCACATTAGTCTCTCCTCTCCTCACATTTAGGGAAGAGACACGCAAAATGAGCAAGGAAATTCATAGGAAAATATCAGCAAGGAGTGACTGCAGAGAATTAAATAGAGAGCAATGTTATAGAGAGTAACTAGGAGGCCTCTCTAGAGAGGTGACACTTAAGATGAGACCTGAATGTCTTGTGATGGTCGGAAGGCAGTACAATCCCAAGAAGTGTTTCAGCCCTAAGGCAGAAAAGAGCTTGGTATGTTCAACAGACCAAACGGCCTGTGGTCAAGGAGAGAGTGGCCTGTGAAGCAAGCAGGAGCAGATCAAGTAGGGCTTTGTGAGTTAGACGAAAACGTTTTTCTTTTATTTCAAGTGTGATGCAAAGCCTCTTGCGTTTTAAGATAAACATGTGCTGGGGAGTTAGAAGACACCTATTGGAGGTCGGCCTGAGTGAGTCAGGTGGGGATGAGTGGGAGGTGTATTCGTTTACTAAGGCTTCCCTAACAAAATATCACAGACTGGATGGCTTACACAATTTATTTTCTCAAAGTTATGGAGCCTAGATGTCTGAGATCAAGGGGTTGGCAAGACTGGTTCCTTCTGAGGCTTCTCTTCTTGACTTATAGATGGCTGCCTTTTCCCTGTGTGTTCACATAGTCTTCCCTCCGTTACGTGCGTGTGTCCTAATTTCCTTGTCTTATGAGGATACTAGACATATTGAATTAGGGCCCAACCTAAAGACTTCACTTTAACTTAATAACCTCTCTAAAGACCTATTTCCAAATACAGTCACATTCTGAGGTATTGGGGTTAGGACTTCGATATACGAATTTGGTGTGTGTGTGCGCAATTCAATCCGTAACAGTAGAGGACAGAGTGTAAGCAATGGCATAGAAAAAGATTGGCATGGTGCCTTTTGACAGACAGGGAAGACAGCACCCTGGCTGGAGCAGAGTTTACACATAATGGAGTCACAGGAAGTCAGGTTACCCATGAAAGTGGAGGCCAGGCTGGTGATAGTCTTGAGTCCTGCTTAAGGAACTTCAACTCTATAAGTCATGGGAGCCTTGGAGAGCATCCGAGCGGTGGGGGAGAGCTGAGTACTCATGATGAAATCGTTGTGTGAAGGCCATGCAGGAGAGGCTGGGGACAAAGGGCAGCTTGGGGTTTGGGACTCACATCAGAGACAGAAAGGACCGAAAGGAGGAAGGAACATTCCCAGGGAAGGACTGCCCGTAGTGATTTTAGGCAGCAGAGAGACAGCTCTTGATCCTGGGAAATCGTGGAAGCATGCCGAAAATCAAAGACTGCTGTGCAACACCGGTGCGGGGATTACGGTCGGGGTGATTCAGGGTACCCACTGTTCTCTCTCCAAACTCTGCACCTACAGCCATGATGGAGGCTGGACACAGGGTCTCACTCGGCTGGAAAAACAGGACTTCAGAGCCAGACAGACCTCAGTGCAAATCCCAGCTCCTTCATTTATAGCAGACGTTTGATCAAACATTATTCTGGGTGTTCCTGTGAGGGTGTTTCTGGATGAAATTAACATTTGAATTGATAGCTTGAGTGACGCCAATGGCCCTCCCTAATGTGAGTGTCCCTTATCCAATCGGTTGAAGGCTTGAATAGAATAAAAAAGCTGACCCTCCTAGAGTAGGAGATCATTCCTTTTGCCTGACTGTCTTTGAACTGGGACATTGGCCTTTTTCCTGCCTTTGGGTGTGAATTGAAATATCAACTCTTCCTGGGTCTCAAGGCTGCCAGCCTTTGGAGTGGAGCTATACCATTGACTGTCCTGGGTCTAGGACCCCGACAGAGCTACGGACTTGTCAGCCTCCATAATTGCATGAGCCAATCTGCCATCTACCTATCTATCATCTACCTATCTATCGAGATATCAATACACAGATATGTATATCCCTATCTATTTCTATATATCTATATATCTCTCTACAGATGTTCTATTCCGTTTCTCTGGAGAACCCTGACTAATACACAGTGTAACTTAATCTCTTGATCCTTGGTTTCCCCAGGAATCTAATGGGAGTAATAAATCACCTTTCAGAGTTGTTGAAGAACTAAATGAGGCAGGCAATGTGTATAATATTTGGCTCATGGTAGCTGCTCAATAAATGGCAGGTTCCTTGTCACCCCCCCCCCCCCAGTGGAACGAAGCCCTGAAATGACAGAGCAGATAGATTTAGGTACTCACAGCACATCTGAACTGCTCTGGCAGGGCATGGGTGCTGATGCTTCTCGTCACAGAGTTGGCAAAGGTGCTGGTGGGGCTGGAGCTGGTGTGATGTCCTATGTGTCTCTATCTTTCCACATTTTGTCTGCATAGAACATACCAACTACCAGACAGGACAAGGTCAGGAAAAAGGCCACAAACAACCGGTGTGGCCAGGGTGAATTTCGACTGTCACTATCAATGACTCTATTAACTGTTTCTACCGTCTGGCAGGGAAAGGAGTCAACTCTTTACAATTCATTTAACCTGCCCAGTTAAAAACAGCTCTGTTACATTAGTGCCAATTTGTAGACGAGGAGACTAAGGATCAAACAGAGGAAGTAGCTTTCTTGAGTTAGAAAATGGTAGAGCTGGGTTTGGAATTTATGTTTGTCTGATTCTAGAAATCACTTTCTTTCCACGAATCTCTACTGGTTCCTTATAATGGCTTCTATAAGTCTCAGCATTTGAGCTACAAAATAGGACTAATTACACATGACTTATCTCAATATACTCCCCTTTTCCTGTCTTTGTTAGAGGGAACAAATAAGTGTGTTCGAGTTATTCTTGATGAGTTATATAAACCACCCCAAAACTTAGTAGCAGAAACAATCATTCTTTTACACTCATGGATTCTGTGGGTCAGCAATTTGAGTAGGATATAGTGAGAATGGTTTATCTCTCGGTTTCTTGATGTCTGAGGCTCAGCTGGGAAGATCCAAACTGTAGGTGACACAGAAGCTAGGAAATGCAATTATCTGGAGGTTCTGAGATGATTCGAGTGTTGGACTCAGGAGGGGCTGTTAATGCACCTACATGGCTTGGGATCCTCCCATCATGGCAGCCTGAGGTAGTTAGGCTTTGTACGTGGAGGCTCCTGGCTCCAAAAGTCAGCATCCCAGTGAGCAAGGCAGAAGCTGCATCGCTTTTATGATCTAGTCTGGGAAGTCACATAACATCGTTTCTGCTTAATTCTAGTGGTAGAAGCAGTCACGGGCCTGCTTAGATTCAAAGATAGGAGAGAGAGTTCCCATCCCTGGGAGAAGTGTCACTGAATTTTATGACTTTGTTTTTTTTTTTAACCACTTCAAGGTATAAAGATCCAAGGAAAATATAGGAGACTGTACAGGAATAATTCCTTGCTATAATCAATGACATCTTTGTTTTCAGTCAGGGTATTCTGCCTTCCCAAGAATAGAACACTCATGTCTAAACATTGTTGAACATAAACTAGATTTGATTGTGAACAAGCTTTCTTGTTTTTTCCTGAAGAGAAATGTCGAAACTTTAAAAACCTCTTTGGCAGGAGCAGTGTCTGCACTAGCACCAAAACGTCTGAGAGAAATGTTGAAAATTCTGTAACCTGTCCTGTTGCTTGTGGCTCATTAAAACCTGGCTTTGCCTGCCAATGTGGCGAGTGGGGGTGTCAGTAAAAGACTTCAAGTTCTTTAAGAATCGGCTTTTCAACCTTTCTTTTAAAGTTAAGTACTTTTAGTTGAATTAAATTTGTGTCATGTAGAAAGCCTCAGTTTAATTTTCTTTTTTAAAATAAGTTTCTATGAGCTGGTATAATTTATTTATTTTCTTTATTTATCCATTTTAAATTATTCAGGGACTGCGTTCTGGTGTTTTACTGGGCAAAGCATTAATGGCCCTGGTGAAAATGAGGTGGGATGGCTATATTTTTGTCAGGTTTGTTCCTGTTAGATTCTATTTTTTGGAACAGGCGAGTTATTTATTTAAAACTATTGACCCAAATAAATCGTTTCAGATTCATTTCTGCATCACCAGGTAGGGCCCTTTAAACTTGGGGCTTAAAGCGACCAAGGCCTTCCATCATTCTGCTCACCATTTTTTTGAGCAAGGGCTTTAAAGGAACATGTGAGTCAAGAATAAAGGGTGCAGCCTCGACAAATTCAGTTTATATTACTACTTTGGTGACAATGGCTTTTTTAAATGGTCATTATTCAGAGGTGATAGTGGATGAAGATTTACAAAAAATTAAATCTCCCAAGAGACCTTCACTGATTTGAGAATATTTTTTGTTTCTTATTTACCCTGCATGCTTCTTTCAAAACCATGATGTGTAGGAGAAAGATGGAATTTGGAATTAGGCAGACATGAATTTATATTCTGCACAATTATGTGAATGCAGATAAGGTATTCAACCTTTCTGAGTCAATAATTTGTGTATAATAAAATTGGGAAAATAACTGTTGTTGCAAGGATTACATGAAGTATGGAATATAAAAGCCCCAAAGCCTGGCACTGAGTGAAGGGGGACATGTTAGCTGTTAGTTGTTTTACCCACTTTTTGCATCCTCGGTGGCCCAGGAGAAGCAGAGGGCATGGCAGTTCTCCACACAGATGACGTGGTCTTGAAGATCTTGTTCCTGAGTATTTCCAAAGCTGAACTTAACTACTTTCATCTCTTCTAAGCCAGGTTGTTGGTGCCTTTCTCCCAAACAAAACAAATCGAGTTCTGACTGGCATTTCAGAGACTTGGGAAATAAGGATAAGAAGGAGGCATTTTTACATTTATTGGACATTGATTATGTGCCGGGCAACATACTGAGTGTTTCACCTGCATTTTCTCATTTACTTCTTATAATGACTTATGGAGAAAGTATAGTGCTCCTTCATCATCCACCCTAAAACATAGTGGCTTAATGCAACACTACTTATTATTATTCATGAGTCAGTTGGGCAGCTCTGACGTGGGGCAGGCTCGGTTGATCTCATCTGGGCTTGCTCACATGTCTGTGTCAGCTGGTGGGTTAACTGGTGCGGGACCAAACTAGGACGGCCTTGGCTGGCTGGGACAGCTCAGCTCTACCTGATGTGGTTTCTTACCCTCTTGCATGTTACCCTGGGCTCGTTCTCATGGTGGTGGCAGGGGTCCAATAGAGGAAGAGGAAGCATGCATGTTACTGTCCTACTGGCCAAAGCGAGTCATATGGCCAAGCTCTGAGTTAGGGTGGGAGAGCACATCCAAAGGGAATGGATACAGGGAGGCATGAACAGATGGAGGTGCACTTGATCTTCCACAACAGGTATCATCCTTACCTCCATTTGTAGAGGAGGCCATGGAGGCCCGCGATGCTGTGTCTTTTAGGCATTAGCCTGCCCCCTAGTGTCTCCCTCTGTTGTGTTCTTTCCCGGTCATCTGTCACAAGAGGTGGCAATGTTTTCCAATCAGCCGTATTGCCCCCTCTCCCATTATTTGGTGTGCATTTGAAATTTCATATAAAATTTTTGGGACTAACCAGTTGGTCCTGATATAATCCAATAGCATGACATCAGGAGACAGTGCAGGTAAGTTGGTAAGTCTACTTATTAGAGAAAATGAAGGGGAGGCAGATATATATTTGGCTTGACCATAAATGAAAGAAAACGATACAAATTTATCTTTCTCTATTTGCCAGTTTCCCCGATTTTGCCTGGGTCAGCTCCCCCTTCTTCATGCCATCCTTTCTGAATTTTTGTAACAAGTCTGAAACAGGCAAGGTCCTGGCGTTGGCCTGGAGCATTGATTAGCTCTTTGACTTTGGGCAAGGAAGTCCCCTAACTTCCCTTAGCCTCCATTTCCTCATGTGTGCAATGAAAATCAATAGCACAGATGTTGGTTCTGTGGGTTAGAGACTTGCAGGTGAAATGCCTTGCATGGTCTGAGCCGTCATGATTCACAGCTGTCCCCCAAGCACCTCTTGGTGCCTGGAAATACAGAAGAGTTGGTCTTTACAACTGCAGGGGCTGCAGGTGAGCTGCCAGGGTAGTGCAGAGAGGCTGAGCAGCATGAGGGCTGTTAATGGATTTTATGGCTTTGTTGAATACCCCAAATTACAGTTATTAATTACAAAATGCTGTTGAGACACTGTTGCAATTATATATTGTGTTAATTGATTTGTATAGGCTCATATCTAGCAACATAAAAAATATGCGTCACCATAACACTTACAAAGCATTGTAACTGCCTTTTATGTCCTCTCCGGCTTGCTTCTCAAATGGAAACAAAGACTGTGGGGAGAGGATAGACAACTCTCCTTGGTCTTGGTCTCTAATCCCGCATCCAGTGGCAGGGTGATACCTCTCTAGGTGCTCAGTAAATGTGTTGAATCAATGAATAAATATCTTGTTTGTTTGTGTATTTATCTTATTTCCTTATCTATTCCTTATGAACCCTGAGCTCTGTGTGATATTGGTACTACATATATGAAAAATGGTTAAGGATTTATTCTGAGCGGCTACTTCATGTTTATTGAGTCATTTTAGGAACCTTTTGTGGCCTGGGGGTGGTGGGGATCATCAAGACTTGCTTAGCCCCTGCACTCAGGGCACTGACATTACTCAATGGCATGAAATGTTACAAGGCATGAGGTTAGGTGGTCTGGTCTTAAGATGTGTGGAGTGACAACACAGAGTTGGTAACTTCTGGCCTGGGCACCATACCGCAGGGAAGTTTATATGTGGTCCCCACTGCAGCTTCAGCAGGCATGGTACCTCAAGTTTGCCTTTTCGGATCTGGTCGCATCAGCTTCTGAGAGACTTGGCTGCCCCTGCCTCTTCAAGATCGTGCGGAGTCCGGCCATTGCCCTCCAGGTCCGCGGGGATTTGCCCTGCCCGACAACTCAGAGCAGCACTCGCGGTTTCCAGCTCTCGCGTGTGCCTGGCGCCCTCCCCAGACCAGGAGGCAGAGAGCGTCCAGAGACCCCGCCAAAGGCAGGACCCGCAGCGACGCCCGCCCCCTCCAGATCCCCTCCCTCCCCAGGCAAGGATCTTAGCCCCAAGGGCGTGGCAGGGCCGGATCCCCTGAGCCCACGCGGACTAAGCTCAGGCCCCAGGTGACCACTTTCTGAGCGAGCCGACCATCCCCGGAGGCAGCCGGAGCACGGGTGCGGGCCGGAGGGCTCCCCGCAGCCTCCCACCAGGGCCCCCCGGAGCCGAGTCCCGACTGGAGCAGGAGGACTGGAGCGGAAGGAGGGCGGAGGAAAGTTGGGGGTCTGGGCCCCCGAGCGCGGCAGCCGGGGCCGGTGTCCGCGTCTCATGAATATGCAGGAGCCACCTCCCTCCCTCCGTGACGTCACGGGCCGTCCCGGGGTGAGCGCCGGAGCCGCTCCGGGTCCGCGCCAGTGAGCGCGGCTGCTGCTGGAGAGCCAACGGCGGGCGGCGGTACCCGAGGCCGAGCGCGTCGGCGCCCGAAGCGCAAGCAGCGGGCAAGGCGAGGCGGCCTGCGGCCCGGCGGGCACCGGGAGGCGCAGCCGGCTTGGGAAGTAGGCGGCAGCGGCAGCTGGCTGGCGGCGGCGACGAAGATGCTGCCTGGGAGGCTCTGCTGGGTGCCGCTCCTGCTGGCGCTGGGCGTGGGGAGCGGCAGCGGCGGCGGCGGCGGCGGCGGCGGGGGCAGCCGGCGGCGCCGCCTCCTCGCGGCTAAAGGTGGGTGCTGGGGAAGTTTCCTTCTCTCTGAGGAGGGTGACGGGGCAGGCTTGAGGGTGCAAGCGGCGGGGACCCGAGCTCACGCTGGATGTGCTCGCCCTCCCTTGCCGCAACCTCCTTGGCCTCCGTGCGCCTGGGTTCCCCGAAGTGAGCGCTCTGCGTGCGGATTCAGAGAGGTTCCACCTACAGACGCCGTTCCAATCCCTGGGATGGGTTCAGGGACGGAGGAGAGAGGTTTAGGGAGTCCGGACAACTTTGGGGGCTGTCTGTGCTGGGGTGGGGGCGTCGCAGGCTCTGGCCCGAGAACGGCTCTAGCAGGGCGCTGGCGCTGGCGCGGGGAGGAGAGGCAGTTGTTTGCTCCTGCCGGGAGGGAGGCATCAGTGGCGGTGCCTTCAAAGGAGGGAGCTGAGCGGGTCTCCCAGCTCGGGGCTAGGGTGGAAACTTGTAGGCTCCGCGGGAGGCCCCCCCTGGCTTGCCTCAGGCTTCTCCAGGGCGGATCTTGCTCCCCTGGGAACGCGCACCCTCCGGGTGAGCCCCGGAGTCTGGTAGAAGTGCGGCATGTGAAGCTCCCGTCTGCCTCTCGGAATCCGCTCCTGCTCAGGCGGGCAGAGGAGCCTAACCTGGCGCCCCTCCCCCGCCCACCCTATTAGGTAGGAGACCTTGATCTCCCCACCTCTCCAGCTCCGAAAAAGCAAGATCCTGGTGAATGTCTGGCGCTGTCAGGAACTAGGCTGGAGAGCCGCGGACTTTGACAGCTGCCTGGGAGAGCGGGGGGAAGCGCTGGGGTGGGGGAGCCTGGAGCTGGAGGGCGGATCTGAAACAGAAGGTCACGTGCTTGCAGGACCTCGTAGGGAGAGGCAAGGGAGGAGCAGAAAAGGGGTGGGTGGTGGTGGGCGCGGGGGAGGCAGTGCAGAGCTGGGCTGGAGCGCCCAGCTTAGTGGTAACTTGTTGATTTTCTGCGCTGTTGACAGGAGGGCATGTGTTTGGTTTTGAGGTAATGGCCAAATCTACCAGGTAACGTGGTCATTGGTTTCTTGTCTGACCATTATCCGAGGACGAAGGGGTTTGCACCTGTAGGCAAAGAGGTTCCCTATTAGAGGCAACGTGATTTGCAAGCTGGCTTTGAGCTACAGCTTAGCATTCAGGGGCAGAATGTATCCCAGGTTTAATTACTCTTTGGAGGGTGGGGCGAGTGAAAGGCAGACCGTTTGCCGACTCTGGGCCTTGGGAATATCTCTCTTGCAGTGATAAATTTGAGAAGAGAGTTTCTGTTTAGCGTGTAATCTTTAATTTTTTTGGTGATATGGTTTTGAAACTATTTTATAAGCAGACATTCTATTTCTTTACAGCAAATTTCCTCCCCTGGTGTATACTTGAGAGGCGGTTTCTTTTTGGGGGAAGACAAAGAAAAACTCACTATGAAAATGTCTCAAACATAGCGTGGTAAAGGAGTCGCTGATAGGAAGGCGTCCTTGTGAGAGACTGTTGTTTGGTGAAAACAAGAATAAAAAACAATGAACGTCCAAACCTTTGCCCTCCTTCCTCAATGTAGACAGTTTGTTAAACAGACAAAAGATATTTTTGAAGCGTTTCCATCACTTTGTAGCAGAGCAAATGGTATATATATATAAGCAGATGTCTACAAAAAGGGGAGGTCACAACAAGTGAAGAAAGGGGAAAAACTTGTTTGGAAAGAAGACCTGGTGTGTGTATTCATTGCGGAATTTTCAGGTCAGAATGAAAAGCTTTGTAGAGATAAGAGAAGATAGAAAAGAAAAAAACATCCGGGCTCTCAATGATTCACATTTATGTGAATAATTCCGTTCATTGTAAGCAACACTTTTCATGTTCTGACTTAGAATATGTTCATTTTGTGGTGACAAGCTATTTGTCTTACCAGTGTAAAAAGTTGATGGACCCTGCAGACTGAGTTGCTGTCTGACTCCCCACTATTCTTTCTTCTTTCCCCTTCCAACCACTAGGGGGCTGCAAAGAGCGCTGTTAGCAGCATTTTTTTAAAACAAATGTGTAATATTTGATCAAAACAGAAACGTTTATTATGACACTTTAGTTGGTATTTACAGAACTGACTTTCCTTATTACAATGCACTTGAATTTTCTCACATGATGTCTGAGAACATTTGAGATAATAAAGGTATGGTTCGTGTATAATGCACCCTGCCACCGACTTTGCCATTTCTAAGGTTCATATCATTATTTGTCCCATCACTGATAAAGAGAAGAGTCAGGAAAGCTTGTGAAGAAGATTGAACAAAAAATAGCTTTCTTCTTCTATACAATTCTGTATTCATGTGTAGAAGAAAATTGGGAGTGTGGCGTCAAGCTGCCTGACAGAGTTGAAGGCACCCTCTGGACAACTGTCTGAAAGCACATCCTCTCGGCTTTGGGCTCATGTAAGATGTCGTGTCGTGGTGCACAGCTTGTTCTGTCTTTGTGTTCCTTGCTTCTTGCTGTAGGGAACTGAGGAGCTAATCCTGACAACTGTTTATAGAGTTTTCACAGAATTACTGCACTTTCATTGCAAACACATTCCTGATTTTGGAACTAACATGGTAGCCAGGCAGTTATTATAACCCCTTTTCTTTACTCTCCCATATCTTGGGAGACAAACACTTCTTGGATTCCTTGAAAAGAGCAGCTCCCATGCACTTGTTTTATGAACAAAGCTGGGACGGTTTCGTGGACCCAAGGAGTCTCTGGGACAGAGAAAGACACGTTTATCCCAGGGAAAGAAGACAATGCAATCTGGACAAACATCTTAAGGTTCGTGCTAGGTTTAGTGATGACGGGAGGTCTCAGGTCTCAAAGACCTGGTACACAGTCCCTTTGCAGTTTTCAACATCCAGGCATGGGTCGTTCAGGACAATACTTGAGTAGAGACCGTCAGTTGTAGTGCCCACCTGTGTGCCCAGAGCAGGGCTCAGTGCTCTGAAGGAGTCTTAGTAGATACGTATCAGAAGACTACTCCCCCATGCCCAACTCACCCCAACCTTTTATTGAGAGCTTAGATCTAGTTGGAAAGATAAGATTTTTATATGGAAATGTTAAGAATATGACAGCAGACAGAATTTGTCTATAAAGCATAGTATTATGTGATAGGGGTGCATAGTATTATGTACAAGGGAGATGGAGGTAGGAAGAGGCCTTGCAAAGGCAGCATTTGGTAATATGGAGGCGAGAAGATAGAGCAGCATAAAAACAGTGGTGGTAAAATGGTAGTAATTGCAGTTTACGGGGTCCCTCCTTTGTATATAACGGGCATTGTGCTAATACCTTTACCTGGGCTGTCTCTAATTTTTACAGCCCATTCAGGTTTGGTGTTAGCTCATTGCATAGATGAAGAAACTGAGTCTGATAGAGGGTAAGTGACTTGCCAAGACCACCAGTAGAGGGTGTGGTGCTGGGGTGAGAAAAGAAGGGTCACTGTGCCCACCCAGTGCCCGCTGACTATTCGTCAGATATTCCCGCTTTGGTTTTCAAAGCAGATCTAGCGCCCATAGAGAAGCTGAGCTGTTTGTCTGAGTTCCCCAGGAGCCCCTGTGGTCCTGCCCACAGCAGTAGGAGCATCCAGGGATGTTGTTCAAAACCTGCTGGTGAGGTGAGGAAAGCGGGCTTTGCTTTCATCCACGGGAGCCAGTCTTCTTGCTTTGAGCAGCAGTCTCATCTTCCCTCCCACAGAGTCAAAAACATTCCTGCATATTCCAAATGACACGTTGTGAACGTCCTGCAGGGCTAAAGGTGGTACGGAATTTTTATGATGATTTGTCCTAAACCATCTCTGGGCCAGTAGTAGCGTGTCTCCTAGGACTGTGACAAGTTATTTCTCCAACTGAAACACAAAGCACCAAAAGCCCTTGGTGATGCATCAGACGGTGCACTCAGACCTGCCACCATCCTGAATCACCTGTGGTTCTGGGACCAGGATATGCTCATTCCCGCCCTGGATCCTCTGCATTATGTCTTCAGGCTAGAAGGTCACCTTCCTCTGTCTAATTCCTTCTGTTACTCAAGACACAACCAGGCTTAGACATGGTCTCTCCTATGAACGTTCCCCGACTGGTCCCCCAGGCTGGTCACCCCCAGAAGTCTATGGCTCCCCCTCTGCGTGCCTGTGCTTCTTGTCTGGCTTCAGCACTGCACTGTGAGCCCCGATGGCTAGAATCTCATCCTGACTCTCCCCACATCTCTAGGGCCACCTGGATGCCTGGCCTTCGTGTGAGCTGAGCAGTCAGTAGTGACTGGCTTAGTGAATCCAATCGCCATACTGTTGTTTCTTAACGCCTATGGGAAGTAAAATTTGGGTTTTGTAGCCATAGAAACCTGGGTTTCAATCCTGGCCCTGCTGCTTCCTAGCTAGATAACCTTGGGCAAATTACTTAACCCCTTTCAGCCTTAGTTTCCTTATCTATAAAATGGGTACACAAAGATCTGCCTTCCAAAGTTGTTCTCAAGAGAGTGCTCAGAAACCATGTAGCCCAATTTATGGCATGTAAACAACACTAGACACAGCCGCTGTAATTATTGACCACTGAAACACTGGGTTCTCGTTTCTGAGACTTGGCGAAATTCCCCTTTTCTGACCTCTTGGCAATTCAATAGCTTTGTTAATAGCTTTTCTCAGTTCAAACTCTGTTCTCTCTGTCTCTCTCTCTGTGTGTATGGACATGGGTATGGAAATATCACATATAAATATAAATACACATTCAAACACACACATTTGGCTTGATTTGAACCCCTTTCACAAGTCTACATATGCCTTTGAGGCCAGGGCCCCCTTCTCATTCCTCTCAAAAGTGCTGGCACTGCATTAGGGGCAGCTCAGAGTGAGGACTCAGCAATGTGTGTTATCTAAATAAACATATCTCCATGTGCCAGCACTGGAGATGTGGGGTTCTAGTCTCTGGAAGAAGAGCGTCTATGGTGTGATTTGGATCGTAAGGAGAGGTCCCCTGCCCGGTTAGCATTTTCCTCCCAGACTTATATCCCAGGAAGCAGAGAATCATTTTTTTTGTTTAAGACAACCTCTGTGATGATACATGTTTACATGGACGGGAGTAACTGACACTCTGATAGCCAAATGACAGCTTGAAGCGGTTTACTATTTTTGTTGCCTGTTATCTAGCCCACCACTAATTGGACTCTATGGAGTAGTGCCATTGGAATGGTAGGCTTGAGGATGGACCATTAGAGACCTGATTTGGGCAAGAGTGCTGAGCTGAAGACACGGGCACTGGATAAGACAGAGGGCCACTGTCTTCATGAGCTGGGGCTGCTGTAACCAAAATACTGTGGACTGGGAGGCTTATAAACAACAGAAGTTCATGTCTATAGTTCTGCAGACAGGAAGTCCAGGATCGGGGTGGGAGCACGAGCGGGTTCTGGTGAGAGCTCTCTTCCAGGTTGCATGCTGCCAACTTCTCAGGGCATCCTCACAGGTGGGTGCGGAAGGGAAGCAAGCTTTCCATGGCCCTGGTAAGGGCGCTGATCCCATTCAGGAGCCATCCGCAGGACCTCATCTCGTCCTAATTCTCTCCTAACGGCCCTGCCTCCCAATACCATCACGTTGGGGGTAGGGTTTCAACATTCGAATTTTGGGGGAGGGGACATAAACATTCATCCTTAATAGTCATACTGTGAATTTCAGGAGAGCAATTGGCAGAAGGCTGGAGGGGACAGTGTTCGGAGGAGGACGCCTGGGTGAGAGTTAGGCCAGCTCAGAGATGCACTGGGCCCGGCCCTGTTCTTTACCCTGATAGCTATTACTCGGTCTCCTGTTATTGTCTGTGAGGGGAATGAAAAGGTAAAGCAAGTTGCAGAAATCCAAAAGCTCACACTATCTAGGGCAAACACTGCACACGATACAAACTATTGGAGAACTTGACAACTTATGGGAAAAGGGTAGACTGTGTCTTACAGCCACTCAATCAGGTGTGTATCCTTATCACCCCCATTTTACAGGTGAGGAAACTGAGGCCAGGAAGGTTAAGCTACTTACCCAGTTCATTCAACTAGTAAAACAGAGCTGGGTTTTGAATCCAAAAAGTCTAGGTTCAGAGTCTACCCTCCTGTTCATTGTGTCAATGATTCTCAACCCTGGATGCGTAGTGGAACCACTTGAGAGAGTTTTAAAATAACGCTGATGCCTGGAACCCACCCTCTGAGATGCTGGTGTAGTTGCCCTAGGCTAGGACCTGGGATTTCTTTCGAAGCTCTCAGGTTCTTCTGCTTCGCAGCCAAGGTTGAGAAGTGCCCCGGTGGACTGCTCACAGTTCCCCAGGGACCACCTTATTTCTTTGCATGAGTTGCAAGGCATTTCCCTGGGGTGAGGGTGGGGGCTTGTTCTTCTGTATCTCGTCACCCTAGTTTCTCACATCAAAGCGCCTATAGCTTTCCTGTCTCCCCAGGCAGGCTCTGAGCCCCTCGAGGGGCAAGCATCCTGCTCACCTCTGTGTGCCCAGTTGGCAGCACTGTCCAGGGTCCAGAATGAATGCTGCGTGTTGAGGGAGTGACTGTGCCAGGGTGATGCCACCCACACTGGCTGAGTCCCTCAGGACTGTGCATGCACACAGCCCTGGTCAGTGCCACTTTCTGCTTTGGTCACTGGTAGGAACTACGCATCAGGCCTCCCCCTTTAGTTATCCGACTGTCCTTCCAAACACATTACAGCATTCACTTTGGAAAGGTTGAAATCAGTTCTGCAGATGAGTCAGGAGAACACGGACCACACCAAAACGTGTGAGGGAGTGAGGTCCAGCAGATGCCATTGGAATTCTCACAGAGAGAGTCTGCAAATGCCACTCTCATGGCTTCTAAATATTGCTGAATTGACTGACATTTGACTAAACATTTTAACAAGTAAAAAAAAAAGTACGTCATTTTTGTGGCTTCTGCTACCTTGCAGTCCCATGGTGTCTGATGTATTATATAGTTAAACAACCTGACGTCTTCAAACAAGTGTGACAAGAAAATCACTGTGGAGAATGAAATAAAGGTGTGGTCTCCAAGTCATGTGACCTGGGTCCACCAATCAGTGTGAGGTGTGGGGCAGACCACTCAGGCCTCTGGGACCTGCTTTTCCATGTGCAGACAGGGCACAGTCGTACTTCCCTCCTCTGCACAAGCAAGTTCTGAGTATCCACCTGGAAGGCGCTCGGGATGTCCTTGGAAAGGATAAAGTGCCTAAGAAAATAAGGTGATCAGATTTAAGAAATTTTTGTTGAGACTTTGGGACTCAAAGCCCCCAAACAAAACCCTGCATCTTTCTGTCTTTAGCATCTTAGTTAATTATATTTTCAGGAGAAGTTTGAATTTAGCGTTAAGTCCTTTCCCAGTTCTGTAATGTACAACCTGTAATGTACAACAATATGTCACACAACTGGTGGTCACCATGGTTACGCAACAGTTGCAGCAGTTGAAGGCCCATAGATTTTCAGGGAAGAACCAGTCAAAACTGTTAATATTATGTCAAGTCGATGTGTCATTTTCCAATTTGCATGGATAACTGCATTGCAGCAAATTAATTAAAACAGATAAATGTTAATCTAATGCATGTCTTAGTAATTAATGAAATATAACCATTACAGGGGTATTTGATTTATTATTTTAATTTATAAAATGTTGAATTCCATAAAGTTAGATACAGTAATAGGAGAAGCTGACCCACATATAGCATTAGGAAAAATAATCACATTTCTATAAATTAATCACTCTCTAAAAGGATATAGTTCATTAACACCATGAACTGAAAGTGTTAGATGTAAATTAGATTAACCTTTTTAGCGACACTTCCATTTATATTGCATATTCTCTTCAAACTCAAAGCACTTTACATATATTAATTCAATTAACCCTCCCCAGGCCCTTGTTAAGTAAGTTCATATATCAAAGTTGGAAGGGAGGAGAAATGAAACTCTTCAAAAATATTGAAGTCCCGGTCTTAGGATGCATTATTTATGATTTCCTCTGCAGCGGTCGAGTTTATCCTGGGCTTATTTTATGTAGCGTGAGAACATGGGCAGGTATTCAGGCTTTCTCTTTGGTGCTGCCAGGAAACACTTAGCATGTCATTTCATACCTGAAGCCAGATACGCTGCTACCTGATGTTCAGGGCAGGTGCTCTAAGGAAACTCCTGCATTACTTCATAAAATGCACCCCAGCGACTCTAGGTTTGGCTGTGGGCAGTGTGTGTGTGGGCAATGAGACCGTGCGGCCCCGCTCTGGCACCCATAGGGTCTTCTTCTCCTGGGCCAGCTGGTACTCCCCGTTTAACCCCCTTCCTCAGACCACGTGGACACTGAGGACCGTGTGAGCAAGACCGTGGGAGGCTAACGGGAGAAGAAACGAGGAGCAACAACAGGAGATGGAAGTGGGCCCTGACGTCTTCACCTGGGCTCCCTCTTCAGGCCTACCTGAGTGGGGGCAGAGACCGCTGTCCTACCTGCTGGGATGGAGAGTGAGGGCCTGAGAGAGGAGGGATTTGCTCTCTCTAGCTCAAAGCCTGTTTTTCAAGAAACTTTGCTGGGTGAGGTGCTGGGTCTCCTGCTATAGCTTGTCACCAGGAATGCTCTGTCTCCTATGGCAGCCATGCCTATTGGCAGGATTTACTGCCATTGGTCCAGTCCTCCTGGAGAGATGTACATGGGGAAGGGGGAAGGGTGGGGAGTGGCATTGTGCAGGCTTATGAAGGCACCGGGGAAGAGACTCTGTAAGCATTTGCTTAGCTTGACTGGATGTGTGTTTGATGGTTGCAGGTTCCGAATGTTTATTTTTCCAACTCTTTCTGCTCCTTCAAGTTCTCAAACCCACAAGTATTCTCCTAGGGGCAGATTTTCTCTATATTCCACAAACCAGGGCTCTTTGAAATGCAGTGTGTCTCAGTAACAGCCTGCCCTGTAGCTAGTGGTTTCACATCTTTCAAGGGTAATGTTAACCCAAAGGAATGAATCACTAATGGTTAGGCATGAAATAGAGTGTAGGAGAACGATTTTGGAGTGTGGGGGAGTCTTCTTCTTGCCTCTGGAGTTAGAAAGTCACTTAGCATGGTCCTTCAGGCCAACATGCAACGATAGTTGAAGCCCACACAGTCCTGCAGTCTGTTTGCTATGCTCTGCCAGCACTTCTCGGCTGCTGATTGCCCCAGCGTGTCCCCTCCAGACCCTGTCTGGGAAGGATGAAGAATCAGGACTTCTAGCCAAGAACTAAAAGACAAGCCATCACTCAGGAAATTCACAGAAATGCTGAGGAATGAGAGAAAGCATTGATTTTATAATTCATGGGATTTTAAGAGCCTTCTTTCCATCCTTCTTCCTTCCTTCCCTTCATTTTTTTTTTTTTTTTTTTTTTTTGGTCATTTTCTTTTTCTTTTTCTTTTTTTTCTTTTTTTCCTGGATGGTCATTTGGAGCAGGAAAGAAGGCTGAAATCATTTATAATGAAAGTAAAAAGAATTTCACATTCACGATATAGATTTTTACCTTTGTAGCTTTCCTTTTTGTTGGCATTTTTTCCCCAAAGAAAACTATTTCAGCTTTATTGCACAATCATCAGAAATATCAAGATGGTTGTATCTTGCTTGATTATTAATTTTAAAATGATATTTAAGACTTTTTAGTGATTTATTCTTTTACTGAGAGATTATGAAAAAAGCATGTTTTATTGCTTTTTCCTTTTTGAACAACCCCTTGCCTCTTTTCCACCCTAATCTTCCAGTAGTTCAATCCCCGTTGACCTACATAGAGCCACTCAAGTCAGAGACCAGCCAACAATCTTTGCTTAGAGCTGTAGCTTTTCCTAGAGTTTTTTCCAGACATGTCCCACCACTGCTTTGTTCCAGAGCCCATGGGGAGGGATTGAGGGGAGGGAAGGACTGACAGAATTATTGCACCAACTTTCAGCATCCTCGCTGGTCCCACTGGTCCCCAGTCCTGTGACGTCTCCTCGCTGGTCCCACTGTTCCCCAGTCCTGTGACGTCTCTTCTTGCCCCCTCTCCCTCAGGCTCTCTCAAAGATTTTGATGGCACCAAGGACTGATGTTGGAGGTAGAGTTCGGCTGCTTGCTGGAGCCACTCCTGAAAATACTACCAATAATGATGAGAGTCATCCTCCTCCTATTCTTACAATTTGTTTTCTCAATCCCGAGGAAAAGGGGAATGAAACCATCTTTAGAAGATGTTGGCACTTCTATTGATCAGAACCCCCTAATGTTACTAAAGACAGGGCTTGCTCTGCTGTCACAGGTTCAGAACAAATCATCTGCTTTATCCAATGGGCTCCTCTACAGGAAATTTGGAGCTGCCATGGCCTCTGCCCCCAGCCTACAAGACATGGTGCCCTAAAGTTCTACCAATACCATCTTATCAGAGAGGGTACACTTTCCTGTAAACTAAGATAATGGGAAACAATGTTTGATCGGGTTTGGTGACATTTGCATTTAGAAAGAGAAGGCATTGATCAGCGCGTGGGATTAAGCAGTTGCATATTGGTGGCGTTTTAGGCAGCACGGCAGGCTGTCTGGAGGGTGTGGGGGAAGTGAGACAGAGGAGTCTCTGTTATGGTGCTCAAACCTTATCAATGAGGTCAGCTCCTGTACCCAAATTGTGTGGACGCTCCAGGGATGAGTCTACGAGGCACACCTTCTGTCATCTAAAAGTTAGCAGTGGCTGGCCACGGAGCCCTAGGAAACTGGGCTCCTGTCCATGCCGACAAGCCGTGCTGGTGAGTCGTGAATGTCTTCAGCCTTGGGTGCTGGCATGAGACAACCTGGTGTGGCTGTGGGCAGCTTCTGTGGCTGTGGGTGAAGATGTGTACTTGGACAGCCTCTCTCCCAAGACCAAAGTAGCCTCAATTTCTGGGGACCTGGAGCCCTGCCAATCCCAAGAGCATCCACCTGTGTAGAGACACCCCCAGGGGCAAAGGAGGGCATCCATTGTGGTACAGGGATGCAGGCTGTGCTCAGACCCAACCTCAGAAGCAAAGCCTGGACACAGGCGTCGAACCCGGTGTCTCCCTTCATTTACCCACAAGGACTCACCTGATCTCCAGATGGGCTGTGTCTGCTTGAAGGCAGGGCAGGGCTTCGGTAGCGGTGCCTAGCACTTCACGGCTGACTCAGCCGTCTACAGAACACTCATCCTTCTCCAGCGTCGCTCTCAGGGTGCTCTTCAGTGTCTGAGGATGCTCCTGTCTCTTAGCCGGGTGTCCCATGGCTGCACCCCTGCCTCCTGTACTGTACTGCAGCCAGCCCAGGACAGGGGGTGGGGGTGGAGACCGGGGCCCCACTGCTCAGGGAGGCTTGGTGACTGGGATTCTCCTTGCCAGACTGGACTTCTGTGTCCCATCGGCTTGTGGACTGATCCCCCTTCACCCCAACCCTGTACAGCCCTGGCTTGATCTTCCAAACACACGTGCGTGGTCCGTCACCCCTGCTCACCATCCCTCCGTGTTGCTTCGTCCTTGGAGGGTGAAGTCCACGTTGCTTGGCTTATCTCAAAAGGCCCTTACTTGGTGCCCGCCTGTTCCTGGGCTGAAGGTGAGCGTGTGTGAATAGAACCCAGCACCCAGCACAGTGCCTGAGCAAGCCAGTGGGTGAATCCTCTCTCTACACTTTCTCTTTCTTCTCACACTTTAGTTCTGACCTACAGAAAGAACCCAGTTCCCTGCCTTATGAGGCCTCCTTGTGCCCTGTCCACTGCACATGCGGCCCCAGCTGTCGCCCCACTTATGCTCTGCTGGGCAGCCTGGCAGCTCCCCTCGCACTGCGGGCCCTCCTGTGGGAGTCCTCCCCTGGGCACTCCCGGGCCGAGCAGGTGTCCTTCCGTATAGACTTCCGCAGTGGCTGACTGTGTCCTCTTTGCCCACCTGCCTGCTCTCACTAAACTGTGCCTGCCTGGAGGTCAGGGTCTGTAAGGTTCTCATTCCTGTGTCCCCAGCAGCTCAGGGTCTGGCACAGGGCAGGTGGATGAGTCGATGGTTGGAGCTCCCTGGAACCCAGCTCTTTGCTTCATGTAGGATGCGGGGCTAGGATGGAGTTTTCCTTGATCCGTCTTTCTTCTTTCCCACCCTGGGTCCCCATCTTCTCAGTGCCAGCCTACCAGAGCAGGAGGATTTGGTTAGGGAAGGTCACCATGGTGTGCTGGCGGGCGGGCACTGGCGTGAGCTGGTGTCTTCAGGAATGAGGTCTTGGAGCCAGGCTGGGGGCAGGCGACCTGCTGGATATGAGACAGGCCAGGTAGTTCAAAGCCACGTGGCTCAGGGCCTTGAACCTCTGAGACTGACGCTTCTGGGCGCCATTTCCAGGGTCTGTCTCCTTCTGGGATGAATGATGAAAAATAACTTTCCCACGGGGGAAACAGCTTAGTCACCAGCTCCCTCTTTAATCTGTAGCATTGAATACCATACATTTGGGAGAACTTCTGTCACTGCTCTGATGAGAATTCCGTGGTATCCATCGGCTGCTGCAGGTCTGACACTCTCCCGTGTTGCTCTGTGGGTCCTCCTTGCTCTTGTCAGCATTTTCTTAAACCCCAGATCACAGAAGTCCTACATATATATAAGGCATGCTTCATTTTCCAAACAGGTCATTAAAAACGATTTGCAGTTTATGGTATCACGTCCATGTTATGTGGAGGCAAGGAGGTGTTTTTTAATGGAAGGAGCTTTGCCGTCAGTTACAGTGGGATGGCCACATGTGATGAGGCCCACGGGTTTCTGCCAGCGTAGCCTGTGGACAGGCGGTCAGGGAGCTGTGTCGACTTCCGGCCGCTGACGTTTCCAGGCTGTGTAGGTAGTCTACAAAAATGAGCAAATGGCTAGCTCTCCAAAGTCGAAACATTTACTTCTGGAGCTAACGATACACTGGTTCAGTTCTGAGCATTAAAGCTTTGACAGTACACAGGGAAACACCCCTTCCCACCCAAGCCAAAATCTACCATGTTTCCCCAAAAACAAGCCCTAGCTGGACAGTCAGCTTGAATGCATCTTTTGGAGCAAAAGTTAATATAAGACCCGGTGGTATTATATTATATTATATTGACTATAGTAATTATATTATATTATATTATATTACATTATAGACCCGGTCTTATAGTAAAATAAGACTGTGTCTTATATTAATTTTTGCTTCAAAAGATGTATTAGAGCTGATTGTCTGGCTAGGTCTTATTTTCAGGGAAACACGGTAGAACTTCTGAGGCTGGTGGTAGGAAAGGAAACTCCTAGAACTTCTGAGGCTGGTGGTAGGGAGGGAAGCTTCTAGGACTTCTGAGGCTAGTGGTAGGAGAGGAAGCTTCTAGAACTTCTGAGGCTGGTGGTAAGGATGGGCTGTGGGCTGTGGAATAAAGTATGGGACAGGGGGCTAAGAGCCCTGACTCTGACCCTGAAGTCCCTCTTCTCCTAGGTCTGGGCAGGGGCCTAGACAGCATGGAGCTCTGGCTCAGGCAGGAAACTTTTTCCTTTGGATGTCAAGGCTGGAGCCTTGATCTAATGGGGTTTTACTAAAGTCTCAGGGAGCAAAACAGGGAAATAAATAGAAAAGATCATGAATCTAGACCACTGGTTTTCATCCCTATCAGAACCAATGGCCCCTTTTTACAACATATATTTTTTAGTGCCCTCATTATTACCTTGAAATGAAATTTACTGATACTATTACCTGCTTGTATACATAATTCAGCAAATCAATGTAATGCCTTAACTGAAATATAAAGGAACTAAAAGGAAAATAATGTGTAATCCAATAGTATGTCACTCTTGGGCCTAACTATACTAGAGGAAGTAGTGAATTAGATGCTTGCTGTGAATCCCACAGCTACAAATGCAAATGGATCCAGATGTGTTGCATTGGCAATTGAAATATCTTGGGCAATATTGGGGTGATGTGATGTTGAGAAATGGTGAAATGCTTTTGGTGAAATTCTGAATAAGACAAAGTACACTCTGGTCTCGATTCACAGTGTGGTTGCATTCCTGGAAAGCTCGGGGTTTATTAAAGCTACACAAACAATATTTAGCTGACCCCATTCAGTGACACTGGCATAAGGAAGAGAACTATGGAGCTCTAGATCGGGTGCTGGGGGACATTCAGTCCAAGAGGTGCCTGAACACCAGCAACACTCACTCTCACCCACTCACTCACCCACTCACCCACTCACTCACTCACTCACTCACTCATGAGTTCCTGGTTTTAAGAGGTACCAAGGATGGAGCCCATATATGCTTGCAGACTGAAATTACCTTAAAGGGTAGACAACTTCTGGAACTATAGTCTTTCTGGGGACCTTTTAGGGGGAAGAGGGAAAATGCCACCAGCTCATGGATTACTGAAAAAGATGGTCATATGTCACAAGAAGATCTTCTGAAGAGTAAGGTCTTCCCAGTGGGACATGTTGGAAAATAACATTGAGTCCATAAATCGTGTGTGGGGACATTTACCAGCAAAAGAGGGGGCTGGTACTTTGCTCAGTTAAGTATGGAGACACCTCTTAGCCTTTCCCCTTTCACAGGCAGGCGATCAGAACGGAGTGGAGGGAGAGAGCAGACCACACTGGCCTCTCCATCGTCAGACTTTGGAATGCCTCGCTTTAGCAGGGAATCAGGGAGAGTAGAAGATCTTTGGATTAGGTGGGAGACTGAAGTTTAAAAGTGAACTGGATTGAACCTTAGTAACTGAAAGGGAATAAAAAGCTGTGGCATTGGGCTGGAGTGTCTTTAAGGCAGTTGCCACCAGTGGGGAACAAGAGCTTGACATAGCACAGTAGGGGGCAAAAATAACATTTCCTGTTTATAACCTGATGGATTAAACGCCAATAAATTGTATTTATTATGGCCAGTACTGATATTTCAGAGATAAAACACCATTCTCTTCGATGGAAATTTCTTCCTTAGTGTTCTCATTGATAATTTAGAGGGATGAGGGGTTTTAATTCTGTTTTATTTTTAATCCCTAGGCGCCTATTATTTTTGCCCCTTTCCATCACATAAGCTTAGAGTGTTACTAAGAAGAGAGGCTGAATTGCCAAAGAGAGTTTCAGTAACTTTGAGATGAAATGCACTTTAATATTTTGATTTAATGGGGAATGGTATATTCCCTTAATAAGTAGTTCAGTGACCTTTGGCAGTTCTGTAATATTTGACTTGGAGTTGAGTTTATAAAAATTTCAGCCCAATAGTAACTTGAGGGTACTAGGGGATGTATGCATTTCTGAAATGAGAAGACCTGGTTGACATTCTGATTCTAAAATCAACATCATCTCTGATGCATCACGTATTTATAATTAGAATGGACAACCAGCTATGAATTTAAAACCAGCTTCCCTACAAACCCTCACACAGACCCACCTTGTGTGGGATGAAGAGAGGAGCCTGGGTGGGCAGGGAGCTTTCTCACACCTACTCTTCCAACTCAACTTACTAAAATGCTTCCTTCTCTGATGTTGCTTTGGTTTCTTCCCCTCCCCACCTCCATATTGATTCCTTCGGGATTTTTTTTAGAAAGTAGAATCTTTTTCTCACTTCGTGGGGAATTTACATTCTGATTCACCTGAAATGGTTGAACTTGGGGAAGGTAAAAATCATGGCAGTAAAATCATGTCGTGTGAAATACCCAACAGTCCGACAAGAAAAGTATTTCTAACAGAAAATTTGAGGGGTAAAACAGATGTGTAGGGCATGGTGTTCTTATCTGTTTGACATTTCAGGATAAATTCAGACTTTCTCTACCTGTTTGTTTCACATTTCAGTATTATGTCGCTCTCCAAGTAAAAAAAACAATATATATATATATATATCCCTTGTGCCAAGTTCTCAGGACGGCACGCTTAGGCGGCATTTTGGTCAGGGCTTACGCTCAGGCCATTCGAGGAGGCTCTGTTTTCGTGCAGTACTTTTTTTTCTTTTGTCAGAAGGCTCAGGAGCAGACTTCCCTATACCAGCGGATGGTCAAATAAAACCAGATATGCGGTGGCACCCTAGTCTGCCCATAGGCTGGGGAAGGGCCAGCCTGATTCCCACCCTGTTCAGCTGGACCAGAGGAGTGGAACAGCTGTCACGTTGGGTGGAACCTGCTCCCAGTGGCTTGTTAGCATTCGGGCCTCCTCCCCAGAGGGGTGTGAGCTCCCGGCTGAGCCTTACAGCAGGCCTTGTCCCATCTTCAGAGTGCGTTGTCATCTGACTCAGAAAGATGCAGGTCGGATACAGAAGAGACAGTAGCCACAGTGTGTGGAAAGGGCAATTGTGTGCCCAGAGACGGTGGTTGTAACAGACATTACCTGTCTTCTGCCCACGTATCCTCTGCTCCTGCCATTTTCATGCATTGAGGCCCAGCGTCCAGTACCAGTGGGCCTTTGTCTGTGGGCGGTGTTTGACTACTAGACCTCTCTCTGCCTGGGTGTGCGACAGGTCAGAAGTTCCAGGGAATGACCCCCAGAAAAGGTCCTCAGCCAGTGACTGACAGGAGTTGGCGGATCGATACCCCCACGCCCTCTTCCATTAGGTGGGAGAACGTCTGCGGTCTTCCCCACGGTACCCAGAAGTCCCCAGGACGCCTAGGCTCCACTGGCCCTCAGTGGTGACTTGCTTCCCCACTTTATTCCTGAGTCACGTCTCCACCTCCCTACTCGTTTCTCCTGAGTTCACCTCCCAGATAAGCTACTTGCACTCAAATCCTTGTCTTTTGGCGGGAACCCACTAGGGAGCGGGATGAACAGGATGAGGTATTTTACACAGTATTTGCTGTGCTCTCTCTGGACTCTTCTGTCCACCCCTCTCTCTGGTACATCTTATATTCAGGATCGCAATGCTGGGGTTCCTTTGTACATAAAGTCAGATGTCCGTGGCAGCTGGGAAGGGACATTTGGAGGATTCTGCTTACCCCTGACGGGTGTCTCGCTGCACCGAACCTTGAACACTCTGGGGCAGCACTTACACTCATCTTCACACCCACCTGGGGTCAGGAGGCTTCCGTGCAACAAACTGCAGCTGGGGCAGGCACAGGGCCTGGCGATGTGTGACTGACTGGGCCCAGGACTCCGAAGGCTCCTGAGGGCGGGGTTTGCCCATCTCCTTCCCCACGGGGGCTAAGGCAAGCACCCGCCCTCCCAAAGTGAAATGAGTTGAATTAGGCTGAGTGCCTGCAGCACACATCATCCATGTGTCTGGGGGAGCACTTGGTGCCTCTGATCGCAGCCAGATTTCTCAAGTGTCTATTTTCAGCACTTTCCCAGAGCACCTATAAGTGAATTTGCAAAGCAGTTACCTCTGTCTGCAGTGCTTCCTTCTCTGATGTGGAACAGCCGGCGGAACGAAAAATCTCTCCCTACACCCAGCTCAGCTTGCCCATAGATCTGAATTGCTGTGGTCATTCGTGTGTTGCAGGGAAAGGCACTGAAAAATCTGATTGATACAAATTCTGCCCTTTCTCTGAGAGACTTAATGCACGGAACATTTTGATGTGAATTAGTCCACGAGCTTAGCTTTAGGCATATGGTCCAGCTCAAGTGGCTGGGATTTAGTATTTTTTTATGTTTTTGACAGTCAAAGGACTTTATTTCATAGGTGGATCTCGTCAGAATATACTCGTAGGATATAAGTAAGCCATTTCAGGCACTGAGTACAACATCCGATATATTTAGCATGTTCTTTTAATTCTGGCTGGCTGACCTATGTGTGGTGTATGGATCCTGACTACGCCACTTAGAAGCTATGGGCTCTTGGAAAAGCTGCATAGCTTCTTTGAGGGTCAGATATCTCATCTTTAAGATGGGTGTATAAAAGCCTAGCTCAAGGCGCTGTTGTAAAGATAAAGTATGCCCAAGGACATAAAAACGTGGCAGACAAGAAGGCGGTGTTCTGGTTATCTCCTTCTGCCTAACCAACAACCCCACGGCTGAGTGGTGTAGCAGCCATTTTCTTATGCCTGGATCCTGTGGCTTGGGAATGTGGACGGCAGAGGGGGATAGCTGGTCTCTGCTCCACGATGCCTGTGGCCTGGGATCACTGGGAGTTGGTTGGGATCATCTGGAGGTTTCTTCACTCCCATGCCTGGCGCCTGGGCTGGGATGACTCCAGGACTGGGCTTAGCTGGGGCTACTGACCAGAGCCTGCACATGGCCTCCGCATGTGGTTTGGTTTCTGCCATGAATGAAGACCTCAGGACAGTCACACTTCTTACCTGATGGCTTAGAGCTCCCGTGCACAAAGTGGGAGCTGCCACGTCTCCGGGGAGCCAGCTGGATCCCTCCCCTAAGTCATCTAGAAGCAGGCCCTTCTCACCCCAGGTGTTTCTCTCACTAGATGATAACTTGCATTTTCTCCTTGATTCTGTTTGTCCCTGACCTTGGCCTTAGCGACAGTGGTCTCTACTCTCTGTCATGGCCCTAGAGAGAAAGGACGGGGGACACTCATTTCCTGGGCAACAAGCCTGAAGCACAGCCTGTGCGGGTGGCTGCGTGTGGAGTGGGAAATCTGAAGGCAAGATGAGTCCCTGTTGGAGGTTAGACCCAAAGGCCGGAGGAAGGAGGGGTGACAGGGTGGTAAGACCCTGAGGATTGTCACCCGCATTTGAGAGACTTTGCACGCATCAGCTCAGGTCAGCCTCGCAGGGACTCGGGGAGGCGAGTCTCCTGACTTCCTCATGTTATAATTGAAGAAGCTGAGTCTCTAGAGCTTGAGGAAGTCTGTAAGTAGTGGCATTGGGGCTTGAAGGCAGATCTGTCCGACTTTAAAGCCTATGCTTTATTGTTGGGGTCTGCAGCCTCTCACTTGGTGACACATTTTCATGTTTCGTTCTCTGTTTATTGTGCATTAAGCATTTTCCCTGACTCCATTCTGTAATCACTGAGGGCAAGCGAGTTATCTTCTCCTCTCGTATTCCCCTCCTATACCCATGGGCGTCCCTCAGAAAATAACAATGGGGTTTGGCAGAGAGGCCCCCACCATCTTTCAGGGGCCCAGCATGGTGATTGTCTTGTTGGCCACACCAGCTGGGCTCCAGGGGATAGAGATCAGGGCGGGTATTGTTCATATCATAGCCTCCAAAGAAAATTTTGTGGTGGTTTATTCTAAAGTATTGGTTTTGAAATTGAAGCACAGGAGGTCTACAAAAGGATGTCCCATTTGGAAAGGGCTCTCTTTTTTTCCTGTTTTCAGGTTAAAAGCAATAACCATAAAGCAATCAGAAAGAAAACCCTCCAAAGAATATCTTGAATGGCTCTGACAAGTTAAAGCTGCTGGATACATGCAGAATTTACATGACAAAAGCTAAGCACATGCTGACTGTTGTTCACCAGTAATAGGGTTCCCTGAAAAACTGAAAATCTTAATTAAAAAAAAAAAACACATTATTTGTGCTGGTAAGTGTCCTTTTGCCTTAGGAACTACTCAGGCTAGAATATTGCTCTCCCCAAACTCCACGGAGGCTGGATCTGCTTTATCCTTGACCCCTGTCCCCTACTTCCTCTTCCTGGGTTAGCAGGCGGCCGGGGGCTTAGAAGCCTTCAGAGAATGGTGTCTCCTGGAAAGTCCATTCTCTACCCTCAAGAAGATCTAAGTTTTCATGGGGAAGTTAACAATCTGACAGATTAAAATATTAAATGATGATTCTGGACAGGAGGGCAACACAGGCATTGAATGAGGTTAAAGAGTCAGAGATGGTGGAGGTGATCAAAGGAGGTGAAAAGAGGGTGTGATGAGGGGAAGCGATGCCTGCTCTGAGCAGGAGGCCCTCAGTGCCTTGGGGGAACCCAACTTTTCAGCTTTGCCTCCTCCGGGGTCATACCAGCCAGACCTGACACTTACAGCTCAGTGGAGGAACCAGGAAGACAACACCACTTCCTGTCCCTATAGGACCTGAGATGCCCTGGTCTCCTGCCTCCCTCCAACCTCCATCCCAGATTTCCACCAGTGGACAGAGATCAAGTCTCCTCATCTGGGACTTCTATGAAGCTTTATCTTTCTCTTTCCACAATTGGGTCTGACTCCAACCTGTACAGACCTCAATTAGAGATCATACAATCCTTTTTTTTTTTTTTTCCAATTGGAAAAGTTGGATGTGCCAACCAGATAGTGAAGTCTGTAAAGGGGCAGGGCTTTTGTCTTAATTCATCCCTGTTTTCCAGGTAACTAACTGCTGACAAAGGAATGAATGAATGTTGATTCACTGAGATATCTTGGAGTGTGTGGGACACTGAAGGTTCTGGAGAGGCTCAATGATGTTGGGGAAAGGCCCAAAGTCAGCGGAGAGCAAGTGCTGTTCGACGGGCACAAACTGAGACCGGCCTGTTTGCCTGGGCTTCCATTTGAAGGCCGGGGGAGAACGGGGCCCCCTTTCTAATGTTGGGCCCCATGGTCCTGAGCAACGGGTCTGGGCTAGGGCAGGAAACTTCTCAGGTAGGTACTCACAGTCTCAGAAACACGACGGGAGGCCAAATGTCAAGCTTATCAAAGGCATGCACTTTCCCTTGTTTTTCTGATTCTTTTTTCCTGCTGAGTTACTGCCTATGCGGAAACTGCTGTCCACCCACCAGTAGGGGACCCCATGTTTGCTATTGATCCATACTGATGCAGCCAGGGCTATGCAGAAACAGATCTTAGCCAGGGCTTCCAGGCGGCCTGCTGTCCTTCACAAGGAGGACCTGGGGCCAGCTTGCTCTGAGAAGGCTGGTCAAAGCAAATACCTGCTCCTGCCTGATTTGCAGTGTGGATGCATTGTTGCCCCTGGACAGGGATATAGCCACCAGAACCCATGCCCAATGTCGCCTAGGAGACTGGGGCTGCAGGATTGTCAGTAAGGACCGAGAATATTGCTGGCCCACTGCTGGGAGGGCTTATTGGCCACATGGTGTATGTATGCGCCTCCTGCACTTGCCCAGGAGGTATGGAAATGAGTTATGTGTGCTCGTTTCTTCTTTATCTCTCTTCTGTCCATATTTCCTTCCTCTGCCTCAGTAATTACTTTTCTCCCTTGGCACAGTATCCATTTCTGTACAAAAGACTGAAATCCATTGTAGAATGTGGTGGGGCAGCGGTGGATAAAATAATAAATTCAATTTCTGCCAGTGTGACATGATGAACTCGAAGACACGGCTGGCCATGGAGTACCAGGTGGGCTGGGGAGCAAGCATCGGGGCAGGGAGATCTACTAGGAACCTGCTGAGAAACACACCCGGCAGCCTGTGCTCCTAAGGGTACGGCAGGGACGTTGATGAGAGTCAGGATTAGACAACAGTTTCATGCGAAGGAAACCCAACATGCTGGGAGAATAGATACTCTGTGAAGCACGGTGCCGTCCCCTCTGGGCCCTACGCATATACCATATTTAATCAATTCTAGGACAACTATTGTTTTTTCAAATGTTAACATCTCTGAAATCAGGATGAGTCTTCCACTCGATGGTGTCCTAGGTAGATGACGTGACAGACAGAGACTCTCCCTGCTGATTTCCCTCCTCCAGGGGAGGTGTGGCAAAGTTCCAGGTTCTGCCACAGGGCCCCACCTCTTGGGCTTTGGTGACCCTGCCTCCTCTGTTTGTCCTGCAGTCCCCGGTGGTCATGGCTTCCTGTCTTGTCATTTGCTTTTTAGCTTTCCTGTTTACCGGCACTTGGATAACTGATTCTTTACATTGACTTTCCTCCCTTTGAAGTAAGTACCTAGAGCAGTTATTGTTTTCCTGCTTAGATCCGGACTGATACAATGGTACATCATCACAAGATTCAACATCGAGGGACCATTATTTCTCTTTTCCAAATGCCCACATTCTACTGAATCTGGTCAAGTTCAGGTCACCAGTGGTCCCTTTGATGCCAGCCTCAGAAGAGACTTTGAGGTCTATCGTATTTGACAATGTGGCTCTCCCCCTTTGTTGAATCTTTCTCTTCTGTTTCCTGGGACATCGACACCTTTCTTTTTGCTTCTTTAATTTCCTCAGTTTCCTTTGCCCAGGCATCTCTTCTGCAACTCCCTTAAATGCTGGGTCCTACAGACTCCCAGGATCACCCGTCTACCCCACCCCTTTTGACTCTACCTGCCCTCACCCATGGCTTTCAATACAATCTCTGCAGCACCAAGCTGTCTCCCAAGCTTTCAGACACAGAATACAACTATTCTCAAGCCACATTCTTTGAGTTGTCTTACAGATCCCTCAAATTCAGAATGTCTTTGGCTGAACTCACCTTCCAGCACTGACCCCATACCAGCTCATTCTCCTGTGTTTCCTACCTTTAGGGATGGAGCCTCACCCATCCTGAGATCCAGACTCAAAACATCAGGGGTCATCCTAGACTCTTCACTTTACCTCCCAAATCTAGCTGGTTTCCAAAACCCTCTATCCATTGGCGTGTATAAGTATTTTAACAACTGGCTGTCTGGGGGTAGGGTACCTCTCTGATTTGTAGCACTTGCCAATTTCTTTAGTAGAAATAGTCCTGTCATGGCAGTGATTTGAGGCTACAAACGTGACACCATTGAACATGGACTTGGGAAGGGATGTGCACAGTCTGTTCTTGGGAGCTGCTGTGAGCCAGCTCAGCAAGTCACCACATCCGTTCTATCCTCTTGTTTCTGTCTTCTCTGTCTCACATTAGTTCAGGCCCCTGTGTATACGTCGCATCACTGCACTTTCAGTCTCTTTCCCCTTCCAGTCATCCTTCCCCAGGTCTGAACATATCAACCCCTCATGAAAAAGCTTTGGGCGTTCCCCATTACTTCCAAGGACACTAAAGGTGAGTCTTCTTGGTATTGGAGGACATGGCCATGTCATCTCTCCATCCTTAGCATTCCTCCCAGGCTGACACTGCGCTTAAACCACCAGACGGCCAGGATCCACCTGCTGACTCTCTTGACATTTTGCCTCTCTTTTTCTTCTCTACCTTCCATCACTTTAGCTGTTTTAAGTATTTACTCATTTTAGAATATTTGCTTGGTGGGCTATGTGGTGGTGACCATGTAAGAAGGCAGGGGCTGATTCAACTTAACATCTGGGGACTGAGGGACTCTTGAGAAAGAGGACAGATCTCCTCAGTGTGTCAATCATCTTGGGCTGCTGCAAAGGCTCTTATGAAATACATTTTCAGTTTAGAGAGTCACGTCTTTGGTCCTGAAAAACTGGAGATTCTCTTGGATATAAGTTACATTAGAGAAAATGGATTCAAATGCATAGCCATCCCTTTGCCTAATTGTTCACTCTTTCTTCTAGAAATAATAAGAATTTACCAACATTTCTGTCTGGGCTGGGCAGTGGAGATACAGAGAAGAGCAGGATATGGCCAAAGTTCACAGGCTCTTGGGTGACCATGGAGTCCAGTCCTTTTGTTAATTGTTCAGATAAGGGAGTCAGAGAAAGATTTCCAAAATTAGTCTCAGCCAAAGTCCCACGCCCTACCACCCACCTCCCGGGCTCTTGTTTTGTTGGGAGTTTGATTAAAACAGGAAATGACTCTCAAAGGCTGACTGTGTAAGAAATCATACATCATTATTATTAATTTATTCATCTGTGTGTGTGCGTGAGCATATGTGTGCGTGTGTGTGCGTGTGTGTGTGTGTGTGTGTGTGTGTGTATGTCCCTGAACCCTCAGCTCTTTGCTGGATATTATGGCAAGGTGGGGTGGGAGTGATGGAAGGCATAAATGAAGGAAAACATCCCATTTCTGACTTCAAGGGGCTTACGCTCAGAATGTGGATAGAAGTGGAGTTTTAACGAGACAGAACAAGAGTAGGTGACAACATATGGTGTTCATCAGTTGGTTCTCTACATGGTCTAAAAGTAGAGAAGGGACCGTGAATTCAAGTCATAGAGCAGCAATTTGCAGTGAAGACATTTCTACATTTTCACAGATACAATGATCAGAGAAATGCAGTCTGGTTTTTATCTTTATAGTAGGGCTTGCTGTTTCAAGAAATAAGAAAGACTAGAGGATTTCCTTCAATATGACTTATTTTATTTATTTTATAATTTTAATAATATATTCTCCTTATAGAAAATTAAGGAAATACATAAAAATAGTAACATTTAAAAATTTGCATCAAAAGATTAAAAATTACCTATTCCTCATCACTCAGAGATAATCCTAAAAGTATTTCAGAGATTATTCTATGCATATTTTTACATAATTTAATTCATGCTGTATATACAATTTATATTTTGCCTATTTTCACTTAACATTATCATGTAAATAATGTTTCTAGGTTATTAAAAACTCCTCATAAACACTGACTTTAAGGCTACATAATATTTCAATATGTGAGTGCACCATAATTTACTTGAGCAGTCATTTTGTCACATATATTAGTGGTTTCCATTTTTTCCATTATAAATAATTCTTCAGTGAGAATTTTGTACCTCTTTTTATGTCCTTCGGATACAGTTCTAGAGGTGTCAAAAGATAAGGATATTTTAAGGTTCCTGATAAGTTTGCCAAACTGTTTTCCAAGGGGGATCTCGTTTTATATCCCTGTTTGTATTCCTCTATTTCTCTAGCCTCCATTATCATTTTTTCATACGTGTAATTAGTATACAGTAAACTGCACATATTTAATGAGCACAGTGTGATAAGTGTTGGCAGACATATGTCCAGGAAGCCATCGTTACAACCAAGGTAATGAACAATTCTATGGCCTCCAGAATTTTCCTCATGACTCTTTATACTCCTTCCCTGCTATTTCTCCCCACCTTGCTCCCACATCACAGACAACCACTGTTCTGGTTTCTGTCACTGTAGATTAATTGGCATTTTCTAGAATTTATATAAAGGAATTATGCAGTGTATACTCTCTTTGTCTGGCTTCTTTTACTGAGTATAATTATTTTAAGATTTATTAGTTGTAGCATGTATTAGTTCATTCCTTTTTATTACCGGATAGTATTCCATTGTATGGATGAACCACAATCAGTTCACCCATTCCGCTGATGGAAATCTGGGTTGTTTCCAAATAAAGCTGCTATAGACATTCGGTACAAGTCTTTGGTGAACATACGCATTAATTTCTCTAGGGTAAGGAGTGGAATGGATGAGTCATATGGTGGTTGTCTGTTGACTAATTAGCATCTTTTGTTAGTAGCGATGACCTTTTTTTAGGATAAAACCTTGATTCATTATAATAATATGTAATAATAATAATAACATAAAATATATTAATAATAATGATTATTTTAATTGGTTCATTGAGCATCGCACTGGTTCCCTGATCAAAGATGAGCTCAGGGAGGAGTGGGGGTAAGAAGGGGACAGAGACCCTCTTCCTGCCACTCTTTTAGGTTTTCAGCGGAGAGTCTCCGTGAGGGTGCTCTGTGCATACAGGGGCGGCTTCAACCCCTACTCCGCTCGCGGGGTCCGTTGTCCTGCCTCTGTTCAAGATACCTCCAGACCCCTCCCTATTTTCCTTACAACAGTTTCAGGTCCTTCTGGTCTTTGATTAGAGTGTTCTGCTTGGATTCAACTTTCTTTCTCTTTATTATATGATGAAACGACCTCGTCCTCCCCTGCCCATTGCATCACCTCTTTTTCTTCTTCCACATCCAGTGGCCTTCGGAGTATCAGGAGTGGGGTGGAGGAGGGGTGGCAAGGGAATGTAGAACTGACCATAGTGGAGGGCTGACTGGGAACGCCAGGAGGGCAGACTGGCCTTTCTTGCTTGCTGTCTTTGGCATGAAGAGACATTCAGTAAATAATTGTTGAGCAAATGAATGTACAAATTTACACCAGGAGGAAAAAACTAAGCATCATCAACAGTCAGAGGAGGGAGTGGATCAAACTGACCTCCCTTGGGCAATTGGAGGCGGCTTCTTTGAAGCATATGGCACACTTGTGAGAAAGTAATGCAAGACAAAATACAAAACATTCGACTGTATAGTTCAAAGAGCAGAAGTAGAGGAAAGGAACGGTACTTTTTGTTTTAGAAACTTCCCATGCACCATAACATTGAGTGCTCATAACAAACGCGTGGACTGGAATTACCTCTGTTTTTCCGATGAAGTAACTGAGCTGCAGAGAGTTTGGAAAACCTACTCAAGGTCCCAGCTAATAAGGAGAAAGATGACAGGAGATACACGCTCAGAAGGACTGGGATGGACCTTGAAATGGCCCCAAAAAGAGTGAGATCATTTTTGTGCTCTGAGTGGTATGAGGCACCTGCTTTTACTGCATTGGTTCTGCAAACATGAACCCCTGTGCTGTGCAGAGGAACTTGCTCTAGCTGAAAGGTTCAACCCTCTCTTCCGCTATTTGGTGAGATGTAGGCTGGGACCATTTCCTCTGCCCACTGAGGCAGCCCAAGGACACCCAGTTCACACATGGCCCACCTGGGGCCCTGAACTCCAGCATCTCTGGGGTTATTTGGGAGCCAGGACAATGTGCAGAGACACGTATTGTCTCCATGCTTATCTCTCGTTTTTCTCAAAGTCTTCTCTGAGTCATTTACCATATTGATCTTAAGGAGATGAGCTTCTGATATATCTGATAAGGATTTTTTTTTGAGTTCTGCCAACTGTCAGTTGTTTGCTAGTTTCTTAGTGTGGCCACTGCAGTCACATTCAGAAGGCCTTTGCTTCCTGGCTTCGCATTCTGGCCTGTGGAAGGGACCATGGCTATCGTTTAGGCATTTCTCAGTACGGCTTGCCAGGGAACTCTTCCTGGACAGCATCTTGCGTGATGCTGGGGTGGGGGTGCTGGAGGAGGGCCTCGCCCTTGAGCGGTCCATGTGTGGCCCAAGGCTGAGTACAGTGCTTGGCACATAATGGCAGGAACTCAGCAGATATTGGGGTGAATAGCATTGCTCCTGGGCTTGGAGGACATCACCAGGGCAGGCCTGGGAGCTGTTTTCCCCATTCCCTGCACTAACTTCACCTTAGGGCAAAGGTTCCCCAACTTGCTCAGCTTACGGTATGCTTTGTGTCTTAGTAACATTGTTACAGTGGCCCTAGGCCAAAAGAAATACCTAGCGGGTCCACTTATTAGATAGATTAGTCCCCCAATTTGAATAACTATGTTCTAACAACTTAGGGCCTGTAGGGCACTGCACAATGTTTCAGACTGTGGCATCACACGGGACACTGACGTCGTCATGTCTTATTCCACACTGATTGTCACACATATATGGCCTTTCATCACAGCAATCCTGAAAACCACCTTTCACAAAGATGTGGCATCGTGGAAGGAATGCAGCAATCTGGTGCTGAAACTGAACTACCTAGAGATGGACGTGTGCGTGGTGTCTGACATGTGTCACTGTAGTTCCTTGAAACATTTAAAATGTCCCGCGGTGTCTCTCTGGTTTTCCGGTGGCTCCCCAGGGTGCCTCGGCGTAGAGTTTGGGAACATGGCCCTAGTGTCACCGACTTCCCTCAGTTCATCTTGTGGAGCTTTGACAGCGCCCTCTGTCTCAGGGATCTAGGTGAAAACAATCACATTATACTCCAGTCTGGGCCATGCTGGAGGTCGGAGAAGGTATTCTGCATGGCGTGGGAAGAGCACGTGGCATCTAACAGAATGTGTGATGACGTAAGGTAGCCTGGGATCTGGGATATGTGCAAGTGCAGGTTCTAACCCATCCTGGAGAGCCAGAGGAAGCTGCAGGGTGGAGGTCTCACGGTGTGTGCTGGAGCAGGAGGGGAGAGGCACTCCGGGATGAAGGTGCCCTGTACCGTAGCACCCAGTAAGGGGCCAAACCACCCCACAGGCACTCAGGAGGGCTGAGGAGTTGGGCGGAAGGTCTGCATTTCTGGGCTGGGATGCCTTCTGATCGGAGGGAGTGAGACAGGCTCATGCACTGGAGGGCTGAGTCGTGTGTCTTGTCCCTGGAAACTCTGGGCCGTGCAACCCCAAACCTTTCCTGGGATGACTTTTCTTCTCTCTGCATTTTTATTTAAACAGAAGAGAAATGTGTTTTGCCAGTGCTATAAACGCTATTTCCAAGGGGGTTTCATTGTACCCCCCAGTCACAAATCTCTGGCCCATTGTGGATGCCTCTTGTCTTTTCTGCTGGGGAATGACCTGCTTGTCCTTCAGAGCAGTGAGTTGACAAATGCCATCTGAGGTTTCTCCCAGGCACCCCCATTTATCTTGATGGCAGGCTTCACACAATACCACCACGGTTCATATTTTCTACTTTGGGAGTTTTTTCTTCAGTGACTTCATTTCATGTGCTTTTGATTTTAGTATCACCTTCTCTTGGTCCCCAGAACGTTTATACAGTGTCACTTGGTGAAGAAAATGGTTTTCCATAATTCTGTTCAAAGACTGTTGAAAAGAATTAATAAAAGGCTCTATCATTTACACAAGCCTGGTTGCAGGTGAGGGATGGGCATCGATTGATCCTTTGAAAACAGAGCTTTCTGAACCAACCCCTCTGCCTTGGTGTATCAGGCAGTATCTCTCAGAACCTTTGCAGCGGCCCAGAAGAGAGGCACCGGGGCAGGAAGATGGCATTGGGACTTCTGAGCAAGCGGTGGGTCCTGTGTAGTTGTGGGCAGAAGCTAAGCTCATTTATTCTGTTCTTGTGGTCCTTCCAGGTGTGGAGTGGGAATGGCGTCCTCCACACCTGGGGCCTGGGCTTCTGGGTTGTTGTCTTGGGGACTCTGCTCTGGTGAGCACCGAGGGAGAAGATGGGTAGGTAAATGGCAATGCCCCACCCAGGTGCAGGGCAGGGTGGCTAGCTCTGTTACAGGGCAGCACGAGACAGGGAGGCAAACACATTCCCCTCTCAGAGCGCCATCCTCAGGTCTGGCCCAGCCCTCTCGAGAAGCAGGTGCTGCCCCAGAGCCTCACTTTCTTCCATGCTGGGGCCCGTCCCTCCTTCTTGCAGGGGTGCGAAGCCCTCACACAGCCTCCTGCTTTCTCCAGCAGCCTCTTGCATCCTTCTGCATCCTCCTGAAGCCCCTTTCTGAAGCCCCAGAATGCCCCAGTAGTATTCTGAGGCACGCCCATTCACTCGCCACCTCCAAAACCCTTGCACTTCTCTCTCACTTCTCTCTTTCAAGATGAATTTGTCCCGACAACCTGATGAGCAGTGGTTTGATGGTTGGCCCATTTAGTAGTGTTCCTCTGTTTGCCTCTGGGAAATGCTGGCACTTCATCTACACTGGTCCCATGGAGGCGGGTGGGTGCTGGAAGAGCCGAGACCAGGGTCAGGAGAATGGACCAGCTAGTTGAAGGGGTGTCCTGGGCTCTGACTTACTGGGACTCAATGACAGAGGAAGGCCTGGGCTCTTGTGGGGCCAGTGCTGCCATCCAAGTAGGACTCAGCTGTGGGTGGGGATGTCACTGAATTCCAGGCTCAGCACGCTGCCTGGGGTGACTGCAGCAGCTTCCTGCCTAGTCCAGCGCTCCTGCTCTCTCCCCACAGTCTACAACTCGTCATCCACTCTGCAGCCGGAGACGTCATCCTCCACCCCAGATCGCAACATGCCACTCTCTTGTTTCAACCCCTTCTGTCACCCCAGTCATATTGGGATAGAGTCAAAGCTCCTTAACCGGCGTCTGTGGTCCTTTATGATCTATCCCCAGCCTAACACTTGACCCTGCGGTTGTAGTTCCCACACATACACCATGATGGCTGTTATCGCCTGCTGTTGCTGATGCTATTTTCTCTGCTGGGAAGGCTACTTATTCCCTCCCCACCTCCTACTGAATTGCCTGTTAATTCCTTTTTTCAGGTTCACCAGGCCAGGCCTCACCCCTCCAGAAGCCCTCTTGGGGTGCTGCTGGTTGGGGCTGGAGCCTCCTCTCTGAGTTTGCATAGTACCATACCGTGCCCTGGAGCAGAGACCAAACTGTACTCGCATGGCTTATTTATTTATGTATTTGCCTCCCCAGCTAGAGCATGAGATAGATAGTTGAGCCAACAGTTGCCATCTTCACGGGTGCATACTGTTTGTTGATGGACTGAATGAGGGAAGGCAAGGTGCTCAGAGTCAGGCCGATGGCTGAATCATTTTTTGGCGTCTGTTTGTGAAAAGTGGCAGGCCCCAAGCCAGAGGCTGGGGGATTGAGGAGAAGGGTCACTAGGAAGAGCGAGGCAGGGGTCAGTACCCCACCATGCAGCCAGGTTCCTAGGCTGTCCCCGCGGGGAAACTGGCGTGTGCATTAGGTAGGGCCATAGACATGTGTAAAGTGCTGAAGGTGGAGGAAGCCTACAGCTCATTAGGGTCTGCCTGATAAATGGCCACCGTCGCTGGTAAAGGGCCTTGGTGGCGCTGGCCTTCGCGCCAGTGCTCCTGAATTGCCCCTGATCATGGCGGAAGTGAGCCACTGACGTGAAAGCCACAGGAGTGATGGATGAATGAGATGGATTTGGGGAGAAGGGGAATAAAGGCTGCTTTTGAGGGACCTTGTGAGGGAGAGGTCTACCACTCCTCTGCCTTTTTCCATGACTGGCCCAGCAATAACCTGCAAGGTGGCCTTGTCTTCTAAAGTTGTACCCACCAGGATGTGATGAATTTAGTTGGTTATACCTCCGTCTGACCTCCTAGATATCAAGGTCAGATAAGAAGTTGCCAGCAGTGGGCACGGCCATCTTCCAGCTGCACCCCAGCAACACCCAGCCTTCTGTGGAAGGACCATCAGAGAATAGTCATGGCTGTCACCCACGTTTGTCCTTCAGGAATAAGCCCAGGGAATATGACATATGGGACTCAAGATGGCTACAGGAAAAAGTCCCATAATTCCCTGGGAGCCTAACTGTACTTTATCTATCATTATCTTTCCAGGACTATGGGAGTCTTTCTGTCTTCCCTCCTGCTTAGAAAAGGCTGTTTTGTTACTAAAGGCTGTTTTGTTTCTAAAATGGTTGCTAACTTATTCTTTGCCTGACAAGTGAGAACTCCCAGTTTTCTGGGAATAAAATATTTCCATTGTGTTTGGAAGTTATAGCAAATAGCTGTTTAAAATGAATAATTTCCCCATGTTTTTACACATCTCTGCAAACATTTACACATGATAACATGCATGCAGAGACTAGCTACTTCTCAGGTGGTCATTTTACCAAGTGGTCCTGCTGGTTCTATTGGAGTAAAGAGAACTCATGAGATGAATGACACATTAGGTCCCCTGGTCCTACATTCAGATTTTCTGAAAATGGGAGAGCAAATGTAGGGGGCTGGTTCTGCTGAAATATTGCGTCACACAGGATCCATGCTGTGTGGCCTTTGGCAACTTATGTAATCTTCTCTTCCACAAAACATGCAATAACCCTAGTTTGTTGTGAAGATAAAATAAGAATGTGTGTGTGTGTGTGTGTGTGTGTGTAATATTATATATATATACACACATTATGTGTATAATGCATATACATATGCACAGATATGCATGTATGCATATACATTTGTATAGCAGCAAATTGATCTATATGATTCACTTTTCTAAATAAAACCAATTAATGTAGTAGCAAATATAAGTAAACATTTGGCATGAAACATTTAATAATGGGTTATTTGGTTTAGAATAGGTTGAGAAACCCAGATTGGACTCTCCATTTGGATGGCATATATGCCTTCTTGAACATTTGAAGTGCGGGGAGAATTTAGCACTCACATGAGAGGCCACAGGCACCGAAGAAGTCACTGGAGGCCATGAACTTCAGTCCAGAGGTCACTAGAATTTCACAGGTCCAAAACCTGGGTCCCTGGAAGCCATGGAATGCTACTTAATGGAATTTGGGGATAATCGAGGGTTAGCCTTCAAACCTGCTATACTTTGCAGTCCTTTATGTGTGTTACGTAAGATTCAATAAATCTCATTGATTGAGGACACTGGTCATCAGCATCATGACCGCCATCTTCGGAGAGTTCTAGTAACAAATATCTTCTTTCCTTTTTCTTAAGAGAAAGACAGAAGACATAACTTTTTTTATGACGTTGTGTTCTGGTTAGTTTGGATCTTGAAGCATTCCAGAAACTCAATATGTAAAATTATCGCTGCATAAAATAAGGGGAAAATGTAAAAAGAAATTAAATATATTTTAAGAAACTCAAATGAAAAATTATTGACATTTTAATTGAAATTCATGTTGGTAACTCAGTTCTCTAGCAGCAGCAAAAGACATAAACTCTTTTTATTTGTTCATAACTTTGAGCTATAAAAGAATCATTATTAAAATTTTTTTTCTCATATGGTAGCAAAGCCCTTCAAATTTAAGAGCTTGGAAAAATAAAGAGAATGCGCAGAGTATTAATAGCATCATGAAATTATGTAGGGTTCTGTATATAATGCTTTTTTATCCCCCTGAACGTGTTCACATACATTTTCTCATTTGAGAGTCACTGCCTGCCTGTGAGATGGGCAGGGAGGCTTTTATTCTTTCCATCCGTCAGAGCTGGATACTAAGGCATGGAGAATTAAGTGACTTGTTCCAGGTCACCGTACTAGTAAATGACAGGGCTGCTATCAAAAGCAAGGCGTCCTACATGGTCTGTCACTGCCAAGTCTTGTCCATTCTGCTGTCCCATGGCTCTTATTCCTTCCAGTCTCGCTCCCCCCACCCTGGGTCAGTTAGTAATTCTTGGGAAGGTTGCATCTTCCTCCTAATTGAGATCCCACCCCAACCCACCTGATCTCTCAGTTATTTCCTTGTTGTACAGTAGATTGTAAGTACCTCCCTGGGCCATAGCCAGGTGACTCTTCCTAGAGAATATCCACTGACAGTTGGAGACTCTTCAGGGGCTTCCTGTTGCCAACCACATAAATCACCTCCTCCCCGCACTCATCTGTCTGTCTTCCTACCCTGCCTCCGTCTACTCCCTGGTAGTCCTCTGAATGCCAAACTCATTGACTGATTGTGTTCACGGGACCCTGCCTGCTCTCCCACCTCCCTGCTTTGTGCATCGTGTGCTCTGCCTGTGACACCTCCCTGTAACTGCTCTACGGATCTATGCCTCTGGTCCCCTTTCAAACGAGACTTTCCTGAAGAAAACATCATCCATTTGTCCCAAATTCAGGAATCTCTCTTTCCTTGGACGCTATAGCCCTCTGGATCCACATCAGTGACTGACTCTGTGACACTGTAGGCTGGCCAAGTTGTCTGTGGACAGCTTGACGGCAGTGACATAAAGAATGGACACTGGCTTTGGAATTAAACCCATCTGCGTCCATGTCACCCAGTTCCTGTCCTATTGGCCTTGGGAACTTAAGCTGGTCGTTAGGCCATTGTTGGAATCACCTGTATCTGACTCTTAGAGATTTTACTATAATTTGGACTGGGGGATAGCCCGGGAATCAGAATTTCTAAAAGCGCTTAAGATAATTCTGATGAGCAACACAGTTTGAGAGTTAGTGATGTAACCTGTCTGAATAGGTAGGTTAGAACTTACTCTCAGATAAAACACCTCTCTCTCAGAGTTCCTGGCACGGTAAGAGACGGCATGCATAAAGCATCTGATGGGGTGTGCTCCCCATATGCTGCCAATAAATGGGGGTCGTTATAATTATGATTCAAAGTTGTGGCCTCCACAACAGCTAACACACGGCCCCGAGCATCGTAGGTGCTCAAAACCTAGTTCTAAAATACGAGACGTAAGAAAAGCATGCGCTTTCATGACAGAAGTGTGCTCTTTCTGTAGCCTCTGGTGACAGCGTTTGCTGCAAGCAGCCTATCAACTGTTTTGCGTGGCTCAGTCGGCCTTGGTGGGCCTTCTGACGCTGTAGACGTGGGCAGGATCTGCACCCGAGGCTGCCGCCTGCAGTTCCACTAGGAAGGAGCTGATGAGGTGCTGACGCGGTTGTTTCCACGGGGGAATTGCAGCCTCTCTCTTCACTAGGTCTCATCAGGGGTCAGTAGCTGGGAGAGGATGCACATTTTAGAAATAGCACTTAAACAGAATGATGGGATTTGGCTTCCAGAAAAGCTGAAGGAATGATGACGAGACACACTGTTCGCCTGCCCTTTGCCACATGTCAGATGCATCACGTAATGTTATGAAGGGTGATGGTCTTTATAAAAACTTGGGTAGGCAACACTGCCTTTAATGGTGAAATTTTGCCTTGAGGAAATCAATCAAAGGGGAGATTATGATTTAGAACTCTCAGGAATTCTCTTTGGCATTCATTTGTTCTTTTAAGGACTGAATGGCTGTTAGTAGACCTTCCTGGTGCCAGAGAAAAAACATGACCACTGAAGATTTGGGATCTTAGTGCTGTTAAATGAAATACTTATAGACTAAATAACACCTCTGATTGTGAGGGGTATGAAGAGCCTCAGTGCTCTGTAGGGCTAGAGAAAAACGAGATGAGAGGACTCATAAAAGAGCAGTCAATTATTTTAAAGATGAGCTGGCATCTTTTAATTTCTCACCAGATAATGAAATATCTATTTGAGCCTGAGGCTGTTGTATCGTTTCTGGTGTATTCAACAAAATTTATTCAACACTCGTTTATTGAGTGCTTCTCTGTGCCAGGCCCTGGGCTGGGGGCTGGAGATATGCAAAAGAATGAGCCACAGTCGCTGTCCATGGAGCTGTCAGTGTCTGCTGGAGAGAGGTGTAGGATGGAGAGTAGTGCAGACTTCCTGGAGGAGGTGTGGCTTGAGCCAGGCTTGAAGGGAGGAGAGGGATTACCCAAGCGGGAAGAGTTGTTGAACAGATAAGGGGTCTCTGTCCAGGTGAGCTGGGCTTACCCAGGAACAAAGCACTGCATTCATGAGCGGGCAGGTGCACTGGATTCTGAACCCGAGTGCAGACTAGGCCCCTGCCACAGTTACAGCGGGCTGAGCAGGACGGGGCATACTTGATCAGTGGGTAGTAGAGTCGGGAGGACAGGAGATTCTAGCCCCAGATCTGTCTCATGACGACTGTGTATGACATGAGCCATCGAGGCCCCTGGCCTCCAGTGTTACCACCTGCCAAATGCAGCCTCCGATAGTCTCTGATCCCCTGACCAGAGGTGCTGAGGTGGGCTGGGGAGACTCAGCTTCTGCAGAGTCTTGCTTCCTGGAGGAAGGGTTTGGTGGGGCCCTGGGGAAGGTAGGTTTCCGAGTTCGGGAGCTTCTCATTTATTCTTTCAGGTCTACTGAAAGCGTTTCAGTCCTGTGCCCTTCCCCCAGGCTGCGGGCAGGGGCAGCGTGAAGAAGGAAGTTGTGATGTCATTATGAGCCTCTCTGAAGATTTGAATCCCCTATAAGTTCTAGGTCTAGTGACAGGGAAGGGCCTGGGCTGTGGACCCCGAAGTCAGCTCTGTCACCTGCTGATAGCACCACCCAACTTCTCAGAAAATCAGGGTGGCCCAGTTACTCAGAGGCCTGAGAGCGTTCCGTGAGGTCGTCTCTGAGAGGCCGTAGCAGAAGGCACAGCCGATCACCAGCAGTCAGTAAACTGTAGTCAGTAACATTAATCGGGCCGTGACAGTTTCCTCAGGGAAGTCAACGCATGATGAGGAGTGCGGGCCCATGCTGGAGGCTCCCCCGCTGTCTCAGGCCAGGACAAAGAGCAGGAGGGTCATAGAACCATTGCTTTCTCCTGCCTTGGTCCCCAGGTAGCTCCCAGTAGTGTTTATTGAATGAATGACTGGGTGAATGACTGGAAAACAGAAAATGGCCGTCTGGTAGGAATTTTGTCTGCATGCCTGTCTTTATTATTAGAAATTCATTGCTCCTTTAGCCTGCCTTTGAAAAATCAAAAGGATTTCTGCAGTTTTACATACGAGGGAGAGGTTGGATAATCTGGTTGGTGGGAAAGGGACCCATGCTTATTTGGTGCTCACCGTGAGCTGTGCACGGGCGCTTTCCTGATGGACTCCTGCGGCGAGGTCCTGAGGCCAGCAACCCTCCATCCGGAGGGCTGCAGCCCCAGAGCTGGGCTCTGGCAGGGCGTGGGCTTCAGGAGCCAGGCTTCCTTCATCGCTGGGGAGCCAATCTCTGTGTCTGGTCTGGCTGAGAAGCGAGGCAGCTCCCTGGGCCTCCCAAGCACTGAGATCCGTCCACAGCATCATTCGTGGAGGGCTCAGGTGAGTGGTCTGGACTTAGGAACTCCACCGAGGGCTGGAGTTCTCCTCTTAGAGGATGGTCCACTAGAGGGGTCTGTCTGAACTAAAGGCATGGTGTTGGGGGACGTGGGCGTGGGGTGAAGGACTTGTCCTCAGGAACAAGGGGCTGTCAGCGGGCCGGCAACCCCCTGAGATTGCACTGTGGGGCAGAGGGAGCCTGGGAACTTGGGGCGCTGAATCCTGCCTGGCTGAGAAAGAGTGGCATTTTCGGGAAGCTGGTATTACCCACTCTGGCAGCTTTCCGGGAAAGGATGGGCCCTGTGGTTTTGTCAGGAGGAAGAGTTGAGTTTGGGATTTGTGAAGTCTGGTGCTGGGATTGGGGGGGAAGCTGCTGACTTATCCATGACAACCCAATCTTTGCTGTTTCTGTTCCAAGGGGCTGATTTTGCAGTTCTCCCCAAGTCCACAGTGGTTGAAAGCCTTAGAGAAAGCTGTTTGCTATAAATGTTCTGGAGAACCTGGTAACGACAGGGAGAAGCTGCAGGTTTGGGGTCTCGAGGTGGCGCTGCCTGTGAGAACCCGCTTGGGAGTGGGAACCATGGGTAAAGACTACAATCTGGTCATCTGGGCGCAACCGAGACACCTTTAGCCATCGGACTCTCCCGCGAGACTCCTGCTCACGTCCAGGTGTGGTCCCACATACCGTGTCAGTTGTCCTGCTCTGGCCTAATATGACCCTGCTCCCCCTGCTCCCCCTGGAGGTCACCGTGTGAGTTTCCCAGAGCCCCGGGAAGGTGTCTGTGGAAGGATAGCATCATCCTTAAGGGAGCAGCACTTTCTGAATTTACACTCTTGCTAAATGTTTTACAGCGTATGTCGTACTGAGTAAATTGAAATTGGGCAGGAAGGTTTTTAAGCAATTCATCAGTCCAAGTAAATCCCCGTTAAGAGGTAGAAATGAGCTCTTACGGGGATAATAGCCATAGGAAAACAAAGCACAATAATATTCTTCTCCTTCCGAATTGTATATAAAATCAATTGTTGGCTCCCTGCTAACGAGCCTAATGTCTTGTGCTGGAATTTATTCCAGGAGACCAGGCCTGCAGGTCTGTTGGTGTGCTGGCGGCCCTCTGGCCCCTACAGACATGTCTGACCCTTGTCTCAGGGAGGCGCACTGAGAAAGGGTTCTCAGGGGAGGGCTGGTGGCACGGGCTCAGCCTGGCAGGCAGTGGTAGCGGCCAAGAGTACAGGGCTCTAAGGAGAAGATGGGGGTGCTACCTCGCCCTGAGCACCAGGGCACAGTCTGTGCTTTCTCTCATTTGATCCCCAGGACACTGTGTTGCTCTGCAGAGGAGGACCTGAGACTCTGAGTGAGGAAGTGCCTCCTGAAATGCCTCTGAGCTGGTTAGGATGCTGGGAGCAGTCACCTGGGCCCTCGGCCTAACTGTGAGAGGTGTAGCTTTCTGGAGCCCCATGGGGGGGTCGGGAGGGGCTGGCACAGTGTCAGGAACTGGAGTAGGAGGTGCAGGAGCAGGAGCTGGGGCTGAGGGAGTCGGCGAGGCTGCACCTCTGACAAAGGGGGAGACTCAGAGGAGCCAGGTGAGTTCCCCAGACACTGGGATGGGGACGGGAGCAGAGCCCTGGACTGTGCCCTCCTCAGGGCAGACACCGTCTGTCATGGGCCCGCCAGCTCTCAGGAGTGCAGATGGGTTCGTGGTAAGTGTTAAGGAACGAATGAATGATACGTATTCTCAGCATTAATTGCAGATATGAAATAGGACCAGGGGAAGGGGTCGTTCAGCTTCATCAGGACGAAGGGGCTGATGGAGACCTTACACAGTAAGATTCAGGAGATCTCGGTTCTAAGAAAGCACCGGGAAGTCTGACTCTTAGGCACATGTGGTGACAGGAGTAAAAAGCCTCAGACTTCTTAAAACACAATTTCCGGAAACCAGGGACTGGCTCCGGCTAATAGTGTGCCCAGCCTCCAGGCCAGGCTGCCACATAGTGGGCCCATGAGAGCTTGTTCCGTGGATGGATGAATGAATGAGACCGTTTCCCCATGGCTTTTCCGTAGGCAGTGCCTCCTCACACTGGGGCGCAAATAAGTACCCCAGTGTCATGTGCAGACTTTCCCTTCTCTGAGGCCGGCGGAATCAGGCAGGCCATGGTCATTATAAGCGCAGCCACAGCACAAGAGCCACCATGATGACCAGCCTTCATCGAGCTCTTACAGCGTGTCAGGCGCTGGCTGAGGACTTTTGACACCCCACTTCACGTAATTCTCCTGTCACAGTTAGGAGGCGGCTACTCGCTGCAGAGACTAAGGCTTGGGGGCAGCATTAAGCTGACTTTGCCATGGAGGGAGCTCAAAGCAAAAGGCTGAAAAACCTGACTCACCAAATTACCGTGACCCCTGTGTGTAAATCATTGACATTTCAGAATCTATACAAGACTGTCACCAAATATTTCTGCAGAGCAGTTCGAGCCATGGACCAGCTTGGAAACTGTTGGAAGAGCCTGTTCTGCCCCCCGGGGTCAGGAGCCTCCCTATGTGACAGTGCCCTTGGCCCCCTCTCTGGTGCCCCATGACCCCCTTCTCTGGGACCACCCAGGGATTAAGGCTCAGCCAGGCTGGGCAGAGGCGTCTAAAATAGCCACAAATCTGAATATTAAGGCGAGAATTACTAACATCTGCCACTTAAGGGAGCAGCTTGAGGCACTGGGCCAGGTGCTACATGCATGGAATCTCGCAGAATCCTTGAAACAATGCAGGCCATAGGTACTGCTCTCCTCAGCACACAGATGAAGGAAACTGAGGCTCAGGGGGCTTAAACACCTGTCCAAGGCCACTCAGCCAATAATGGTACAGGGAGGATTCCCATGGAGTCTGCCTGAGCCCGAAGTCCCTGTCTTTCCCACCCCCCTCAGCCCAGTGTGCCAAGCAACAGTCCCGTGAGGGATTTGCCCAGCAGGGGGATGGCTGGGTCAGAAGAAAGAACCATGGGCCCAGGCATGCGTCCTGCCACGGACAAGTCACCTCACCTCTCCCAGCCTCTTCTGCCACATCTGTAATATAAGCTTGCTACACATGCTGAGGGTTGATGAATCTGGTGGTGTCTGTATACTGCTGTGTGTATATCGGTGGGAATGTGTGTATGTTTGCGTGCACGCTCATGTGCTTTAGCAAGTTAGAGACCTACAGCCTTCTCTCCTGACAGTCATCCTTCCTAGAAGGCAGATATGCAGGCTCCCCCTATGGAGACCTCCAGTCCTGACCTCCAGTCCTTGCCCCTTCCATCTGCCTCTTCTTCCAGCTGCAGCCAGTTGCCACCTGGGCCCAGGCCTGGGAAGGACCAGCAGCCACTTGCAAATAGGAATCAGTGGGGGAGACAGGACAGGACCTCAAACCCTCCGGGCCTGCCTGGCAGCCCTGACATTTGATTTGTAGGTGAGAACGGAAGTCAGTGTTATTCCTGTTGTTTTCTCAAGCTTCCTGGGTTCTCACCTCGTATCTCATCCCCACCACATCTCCTTCACCAAGGGGCGGGCAGTGCTTCACAGTCCACGGGCAAGCAGATTGGAGGTGTGGTCAGGGATGGGAGAAGGACCGAAGGAGGAAGGCAGGGCCCCTGAGAACACCCGCTCGTGGTGGGGAGAACCCCAGGAATGGGGACTCTTCCTGAGCACCCTTGGACCCTGGCTGCCATAAGACACCTGGGTCTCACTGTCTGCTCTCTCTTCTCTTGTTCCTTCCAGAATGTCACATGGGTCTTGAGTAAAATGATGGTGTTTGGTATAAATAGGATGGATTTTTATACCTGTGCTTTTTTTCCCTTACCCATGAATCTCCAAGGAACCTGCTAGATGAAGTATTCTGGGGTCAGGATTACAGCATCTCTGTTGGCATCGCTCTGATTCACATGTTTGGCAGCGTGTCAGAGACCCTGCTTTCCCTGCGCTGACTCTTCCCAGGTCTATTTGGCCTGCAGGCTGGGGGCAGTGACCTCGACCAGTCAGCCTGGGCATTGCAGGAAAGCCACTGCCTGGCATAGCACAGACTTGCCGTTGCGTCTGTATATTGGCCAGAGCACAGGTCAGTCACATTATTTTTCATTCTTCACCTGCCGAGAAAAATATAGCTTTGGAATTGAGATTGTTTTCCTGTGCTCTCTGCTCAGTGTGTCCTTTAAGGTCCCCTTGCTGACCTATTTCTGTGACACGCGGTGACATGGAAGGGCATTGATATTTCTCATTTTGAGTGGCAGGGCCCTGGTTCTGAGGAAGGCCCCCAAACAGCAGTGTCAACTTCTGGGGGACCCTGTGTCAATTCAAATTGCAGAGGAAGGGCTTGTGAAACATTGAGGGAGGACCAGAAGGGCCATTTTGTCTTAACAGAACTAGGAGGCAGAGAAAAGCAAGGGGTCCTTTGAGCACATCTGTTCAATGATTCAAGACACTTGAATTCAACGAGACCCAGTATCTGCTGGTGCCAGATGCTACACAAGGCCTGTCCCAACGCTATGGGTTATGAAGCTCTTCTCTCGTGAGATAGTTATAAATTTGTTTGTGGAATGTTGCTCTGGGATAATATCTCCTTTCTCACTAAAAGCTTCCCGGTGTGTGAGTGCGTGGGGCAGAGTCAGAGAGTGTGACCCTAGAAACTTAAAGTTTACAGGTTTAGATTCTGCCTAGTTATATATTGTTTCACGGTAGAAAGCACATAGAAAACAAGAAAGACAAAAAAATGAAGGTAGTTGTTAAAATTGGAAAGCACAGAATGTGACTAGAGGCATCTGTATGACTTAGCCGTGAATGGCTTCTACATAATTGTAATCGTGTAAATACTGAACGGTGGGCTAACCAAAGGGTAACATAACTATTGAGAAGACCGGGGATGGGTTGATGTGTGTGTGTGTGTGTGTGTGTGTGTGTGTGTGTGCGCGTGCGTGCGAACACGTAATCTATGTGTGTCTTTGTGTTTAGATGTATGTAGGGGAGAGAGAACAAGAGCTAAATCCTCATCTGCCAAAGTGGAAAGTCGATAGATGGTGCTTAGAGGTGAAAAACGAGGTAGCAGCGTAAACATGTTTATTTAGAGATACGGAGGTAAATAAGGAAAGAACCAGCTCAAATAGTTAAAAGCAGTTGCCTCTGGAAAGTAAGACGTGGGGCAGAGGGAAGATTCTGGATAACGGCTATTCTTTTGTAACAAGCCCTGTACAACGATTTGACTCATTTAATTATGTGTATAGGGAACTTTGAGGAAAAGTAATCACACATTTTGAAAAAAGAAAATATTAAAAAGTGGGTGTTTAATGCTGAGTGGATCCCCCTGCTCGTGCCCCAGGATGCACAGCTGCTTTGGAGGCGGGCGGTGGGCCTAGGGAACCGAGCGTCTGAGCCCCTGACTTCTGTGGCCCACGCAGCACTAACCTCTGGTCCATGACAGTGACCAGTGTGCCAGGGAAGTCTGTGGTGACTGCCAGCCTGCCTGCCTCCTGGGAGGGCTTCGTGAGCAGTGACCACTGGCTTGACCACCTTGAGGCTTGTCACCCATTCACTGAGGGTGTCCAGGTGGATGTGGGACAGTTCAGTTGTCATTTGTCATTTACATTTCCTCGCTGATGGAACTCAAAATAACGTTAGCCCATTTCTTTCTCGTCCTGCAAGTAGCTGAAGACCAGGTTCCTATAGGGAGCTCCAGAGAGGGCTTCTTGCTTGGTTCTGTGAGCACTCATGTTTAACTTGTGAAAATCGAGATGGGCCCTTCATTCCCATTTCTACTACGTACCATTGTTGCCATTGTCGTCCCCTGTCAGTGTGTATGTCCAACACTGAACTCTTGGCTGCCCCTTCTCACACTCCTCCCTTCTCTGCCCCAACGATCCCCAATGCAGTAAATGGCGCTTCCATTGCTCCACTTGGTTAGACCATCTTGTAGTATTTGACTCTTACCTGTTTCTCTCCACAGCTCATCCACCAGGAAATCCTGTTGCGTTCTCCTTTCAAAATGCATCCGTAACCTGTTCATTTCTCTACCCGTATACTCTCCACCTTAGTCCAGTCTACCTTCATCTCTCACCTGGATTACTGTAGTAGTCTCCTGGCAGTTCCCGGCTCCCACCTTACCCCTACAGTCTGAGAAAGCAAATCTTAAAACTCTCATGCCTCCCAGGAGCACCTAGGATGGAACCGGAAGTCCTCACAATGGTTAACAAGATTGTATAGGAGCTGCTCCCCCGGCTGGCTTCATTTCCCGTCATTCTGTCCCCAGCTCTCTCTACTTCAGGCACACTGCCCTGCCCGTAGTTCCTGGACCACTGCTCCTGCCTCAGGGCTTTGTACTTCCTGTTGCCTGCTGGACTCTGCCCCCAGAGAGCCACAGGTTTTGCTCCTTCAGTTCATTTAAGTCTTTGCTTCAATGGAAGCTCATCAGAGAGGACTTCAGGACTATTTTAGGTAAAATGGTACCCTTTCCCCTGCACATCACTGTCTGTCCCCTTCAGCTTTATATTTCTTCATAGCATTTGGCATTTCTGTGTTATATTAGACATGTATTTGTTTATTTACCTTCCCCTTTGGACTGTAATCTCTACGAGAGTATTTGTCATTTCGATCCCCTGATATAACCACAGCCCCAGAACAGTGCCACTACATAGTAGGCATTTGGTAGCTATTAGTGAAATGTCTCCGTGAATGCATTGTACACTGACAGGTGGGCAGAGCCCTTTCAGTCACTACATAGACATACGAGACTTGTGCCTACATCAGATGTGTCACACCCATGGAGAGTTACAGGAGCACAGGAGTGGCCCAAACTGACTTCCTTCAGGAATTGTGGAGGTAGTTCCCTCTTATACAAGTACGTCTTGCCTAGAAGGCTGGTGTGTTGTTGGGGTGGGGTGGGGCAGAAAATGGGGCACAGAATTCCCTGCAGTCAGGGAATTAAGGGCGTGTTCGATGGGGCAAATCAAAGCGATCTCTGTCTACGGGTCCCCTACACACATCGGGGTTTTCTGATGTCTCTCAGTGGCATCATCTCTTTTCTGTCAGCTTTTTGGAAAATGTCATTCTCTCAACTGACTTTCTGAAGATTCGGCTGTGTGCATGGGGCGTGATGCAGCCCCCACTCCCAGATTTCCTTCCTTCTTGGTGAAAATATAGTGATATTTAACCAATACTTTTGAGCATCTGCTATATTCTTAGCTCTGTTCCAGGAAGTAGAGATGCAGATGGAATATCAGCCCTAGAATTTAAGCTTCTTGGCAGGGTCAAGAGTGACCCATGGAAAAGATTATACGTCTGTGTGGGTATTAGTGCCCTCTGAAAGTATAGCCTCCCTTCCTGTCCCCGTGTAACTTCTGTCATTGCCTATGCTTCTGGATGGCTGTGCCAAGCTTCCTTTACTTGGACTTTCTTCTTCAACAAATGGGGTACCAGACATTAATGAAATGTCAATGACTGTTCCTGCCAGCTCAGTTTTCTGGCTCTATCTAATTAGAACGAAATGGTGGGAGAGGTTAGGTTAAATCAGAGGAACAAAAGGAGGTCAGGCTTCCAAACTGTGTCCCTGCATTTGCTAAATCAATTTCAATTGGTTGCCTAAAGCTGTTTGGCTGCTTTGGGAAGGGAGATGGTTGCCTTTTCAGTGAGAAGCTGTGCCTCCCACTTAGCCACGTTGACTTTGGGCCACCGCATGGTCCTGAGATCCTCTGTCTCCCTTGGGCTCGTGAAGCAACATAAGCAAGTGAAAGGTGGGTTTCCACGCTGGCACTCACAGGTGGAGAAGGCAATTCTGTCTGTTTCCAAGGCTGCCTTGCCTTGGTCCCGCCCTCTCTTGCTGGTCAGTATGTGTTTGCAGTATTCCAACATGGCTGGTGGGAGAGTTGCCATGATTTGCGTATTCCCTCTCTCTACTGGCAGAGCAGGGAAGAATAGGCCTGAGAGGTGGGGAGCTTGCTGGTTCACCCAATAATAATTTATTTACTATTCAAAAGAAGTCAAATGCCTTGGGGGCATATTTTCCCAACTGAATTAAGCATTCATCAGAAAATTAAAATGTGCTACTTTCTGGTCTCTCTGTGTGTTTGTTTCTAGTTGAATTTTTATATTTTTAGATATACTTTTATTAATTTAATGTTTAGATTATAGGTGGCCAAATGAACTTATCACATGCTCCAATTATACTTTGGAGAGGTATTTTGGTATTAATTTTTAATATGTTTATACTTGTGAATTATAGTGGATCACATTAATATTAAAACATCTTGTTTTTTGTTGTTGTTATTGTTGTGTTTTTTTCAGTTACAAATTCTCATGGGTTCCTAAGGGAATATAATACCCTTGGTATGAAAATGCTTCTGTGAGGGCTTAATTTCTGCTGATAATTGTTGATAGTTAGAAGTGCCAGAAAGTCTTTTGACAATACTGGGAGAGGCTTCTTTACTTGGCGTCAGCGGCTTACAAACTTTCATAGATCTGAGAAAGCTGTGCATAGGGAGACTCTGCCCCACCTCTGGGTAGCAAGTTTCAACACTTAACCTTTTTGTGAGTAGAGATCCATCTATAGTTGTATTGTGTTGCTACTAAAAGTCCTTCTGTGACGAATTTCCATCATGGCTAAAGTCTAAAACCAGCTTTTGTTGCATTCTGTGAAGATGAAATGTGCATACAATAAGGGTACAAGAGAAGAAATCAAGGACTCAATAAAAATTAATGGGAACTCGCCATAACCATACAATATTGAGGTAAGGTAACAAATGTTGATATTGGGCAGATTCCAGATATTCATTCAAAGAGAAATATGCATCTCAATGGCCACGCTGTAGGGTTTCACAATGAATAATACTTCAAAGCTGTTATTGATACTTATAGAAACAAAGTAACAAATAAAAACTTCAAAGGTTACTCTTTCCTATGTGAAGTCTGCCTCTGTTCTGGTATTGTTTTCCCTAATATTACTAGAAGGCTTTGGGGTTGTTTTGGCCTGGTCTCTCTGCACTTTTTAATCAGTGAAAAATTGGTTATGTATGTGTTACTCACCTTTCATAAGCAGCCACTCATGTGGAAATCTGTTTACAAAAAGAGTGGACTGAAAAAAAAAAAAGGTGGGAGGGATGGTTTATATCTGATTTAATATAATGTAACCACATTAAAATCTTCATTAGAAAATAAGTTTTAAGCTGTGGGTCTCATCTGGAGAAATACGCCTGAAAGCACTCCTGAGAGAGAAATGAGCTCTTTTCTTAATTCATTATTGTAACTTGGTTCACATATACATCCTAAGGCCTAGAAATAATCTCCTGTTTTAACCTTACAGCCATGAGAATCCACATGTTATTATATCATTAACTTTGGAGATAGAAGTTATCGCGTATTATTACTAAGACTGTTATCCATTGGATTTCTGAAAGTATAGAATTTTGTGTGTCATGCCCGCCCAGTTTTATTAAATCTTTACCCGTGTGATTTAAATTTCTTGGAGAATCAAAATGCCACCTTTCTTTCACTGCAATATAGTATTAAACTATGTAATTATTTAATATGTGATTTTTAATATCTTTTAAAAATTAATTCCCAGATTATTTAGAAGGTACTGTGTACCTTGTTTTGTGTGAAGTACTTCACATTTTAAATAAAAGCTTACCCAATCAATAGCGTGTTATTAACTTTGCATATTTGTAATAACATGAAATTAAAATCCAGCAGTCTCATCCTTCTGAAAATGAATATATAAAGCAGTATTATTTTTTAATCATTTGTAATTTGATTCTACCTCCCAAAATGTTTTCCCTTCATTACATTGCTTTTTCTCTCTCTCGATTCTCTCTAGGAACCAAAGTAAAATTTATTGGAGTCAGTCCATAAATTGATCCATCTTTAATGAACCAAGCAATGGGATATTTATAACAATGGCATGGTTGAAAATGCTTGTCCTCGGAGGAGGGATCAAGAGGGAATATTGGGAACTGTGTCTCAGGAGGCAGGGGAGACTAGGGTTGCAGGCACCCACTGCAGGGTAGCTGAAGAGACGAATACATTCTAATCTTAGTCAAGAGCCCAGGTTCTTACTCCAGGATGAGCTATGGTTCTGGAGGCTGCAGGTAGTCAGTGTCCCGGACAAACAAAGAGTGTTATCAGAGATCCTTCTCCAAGAGAGTGAAGCATCATCCACCCAAAAGAGATGCATCCAGTGATTCTCTGTGCTCCTCTCCCTTCGCCCCGTTCCAATTTGGTTTCTGGAGTCACACACCATTGAGACCATTCTCTACTCCCTGCCCACTCCAACTAGACCTTCTCCATTCTTCCCTTACTGGACCTCTCAGTAGCTTTTAACATAGGCGACCACCTCTTCCTTCCTGAAACACTGCCTTTTTTCACTGTGGGGATGCCAGAGCCCCTGTTCCTCTTCCCTCCCACACCACCCTTCCTCTTTCCAACTCCTGACCACTTCATATGGGTGGTTCCTTGGGTTCTGTCCAAGGTGATCTCCTCAGCAATCCCTGTGTCACTTTCTAGGTGATCCCATCCAGTCCTGTGAGGAGATAGCTTAAGTATTTTCACAACAGGAAAGTTTCCAAAAGCTAAACCTCTCACTCCAGCCTTCTATCTCCAGTTCTCTGCTTAAGATTTCCACTTGGGTTCCAGTGGAATATCTCAAAGATCAAGATAGAACTCTTGTTCCCCTACTCCCCATCCCCAAACTCTGGCAGATCTTTTCCTATTTGGACCACACACTTGCTCCAGCCAAAAACAAAACAAAACAAGGCAAAACAAAAACAACAAAAACGTGTTCTTTACCCATTACATTCAAACTGCAAAAGTATCATTAGCTTTGCCTCCACAATGTGTCCCAGGTCTGTCCCCTTCCCTCCGTCTCTACTGCCACAGTGAAGTAGAGGTCACTTTTCTCCGTCACTTTCACCCGCATCACCTGTTACCTGGTTTCCTGCTTCTGCTTTCCACACCTTCTCAACAGTTCTTTTTCCACAGGCAATGCTCCACACAACAGATTTTTTTTTTTTAAGACAAATAAGATCCTATCACATCCTTGCTTAAAACCCTCTAATGGCTACCCACTGTACTCTGCCTAAAATCCAAACTCAACTGTAACGTATGAGGCTCCCAGGGCCGAGGGGAGTGGCCGGAGCCCAGTTCTGAGGAGACACGAAGGAGCTGACCATTTCTATATAAGGAGCAAAGAAGAAAGGCTCCCAAGGAAGTGGGGTGGGACAGAAAAAGAGGAGCTTTTTGAGCTTTGTTCCTTATACAACCTCTTAGATGTTTCTCCTGGCTTTGTGTCAGTGATCCATGAGATAAACAGCCCTTTTGGGTTCTCTAGATTGAGCTTCCTAATCAAGGGTCCATGGCAGTGTATATCCTGAAAATGTTGACATTTCGTGTGTGTGTGTGTTCTCAAACACTGTTTTTCCTGGAGAGAGAATCCATTGCTTTCATCAGCTTCTCAAAGAGATCTGTCGCTGCCACTAAAAATAGCTTATTTAAATATTGTGACATAGGGATACAGCCAAGGAGAGAAAGGTAATGGAATGTTGGTTGTGGTGAGATTCCTTTGGGGTGTGTGTCAGGACCCGGTTGCTGAGAGGTCCGTTTTGTGTTGTCCACACTGCAGCACCGTCCAGTGGGACTTCCTGGGAGGGCCATGTTCCATATCTCTGCCATCAGGATGGTAGCCACTAGCAACGTGGACACTTACAATGTAGCTAGTGTGACAGAGGAACTGAAGTTTTCAAGTTGGTCTAATGTTCATTAATCGAAATTCAAGAGCCACACATGGCTGGTGGCTACCGCATTGGACAAAGCACACTCAAGGCTTGTTGTCCAAGTCTAGCTAGACACTAATGAATTATTCCTGATGTCCGTTAGCACTTTACAGCTTCCAGCATCTCTCCTCTCATGCCAGCCTAACCCTGGGAGGTAAATTGGATGTGTTTTCTTCTACACTATTATTGAGCAAACACAGTCATGTCTGCATGATTTGTCTCGGTTTTTGGGAATACAATTGAATTTTTATAGAGCAAGTTCCAGAAAGTATTGAGAATTTAAAAATAAACTACTGTATGTGCATAAAGGTTTTTGTTCTGAATCGTTACTGTAATTACTAATAACAGCTGCCCTGTATCACATGTCTTTATTGCGTGCTTCTGTAGTCCTAAATGTTGTGTGTGTTCGCTCCTTACTTTCCATCCCAGCCCTTTGGGGGCATGTGATCCGGAGCCAGAGAAGTTCAGTATCTTGCCCACTGTACGAGGTCCCACAATTAAGTTCATGAACTTGTTGCAATGATGTGCTAACCTTTTTTGATATCAGAGGGATTATTCATTATGAATTTGTACCAACTGGACAGTTAACCAAGTTTACTATTTGGAAGTGCTGAAAAGGCTCCATGGAAAAGTTAGACAACCTGAACTTTTTGCCAACAATTCATGATTCTTGCATCACAACAAGGCACCAGCTCACACGACACTGTGAGGGAGTTTTTAGCCAGTAAACAAATAACTGTATTGGAACACCCTCCCTACTCACCTGATCTGGCCCCCAGTGACTTCTTTCTTTACCCGAAGATGAAGGAACTATTGAAAGGAAGATATTTTGATGACATTCAGGACATCAAGGGTAATATGACGACAGCTCTGATGGCCATTCCAGCAAAAGAGTTCCAAATGGCTTTGAAGGCTGGGCTTGGGCATTGGTGCATAGCTTTCCAAGGGGAGTACTTTGAAGGTGACCGTAGTGATATTCAGCCATGAGGTAGGTAGCACTTTTTCTAGGATGAGTTCACGAACTTAGTTGTCAGACCTCGTACATGGCAGAGCTGGGCATCTAACCTCAGGTTGCCTGCATTCCTGTTGGCAGCCCCCAGCTCCTGCTTCCCTTCACTTAACATAGAGTGCAGCATGCTACGGGGGGAGGGGCTGTCTGTGTAGTCCATCCTTGGTGCCCCCACTCTGGAGCTCATTCAGCTTCTGTCGTGTCTTGCAGTAGAGACACTGCTTCCTTCCCCTTCAGCCCATGCCGTTCAGAGCCTGACTTAAATGGTCCCTGTTGCCCTGGGTGGGTCTCCCCTGAGCCTACGTTTCTTTATGGAACGGTGCATGCCTGTATCGCTGGATCATGCTCAGCTCGGCTGTTCGTGGCAGGTCAGCGTTGATGTGCTTTTGCCTGGCGGTAGGAAGTACATCTTGCAAGATGCATGCAGCTCTCGCAACAGAACACAGAGAGCCAGAGAGTTGGGTTTGGCAGCAGTACTCATTGCACTCGGGGGCTGGCTGGGGGCCGGTGTGCCTGAGCTATATTTGAAAGGTGGCAGAGATGCCTGAGAGACAGGCTTGGTATGAGGGCCGGGTATCTCCAAGGAAAGACACGTGTGATCATCCTCAGCGATTGTTCTTAGACACCCTCTTTGAGTTAAGGATATATCATACCTGCTTATTATCTGGCTTGATGCTGTTGAAAAGAGTCCCCGTCGGCATAGCAAGAAGAGAAGACACCCTCTATCTTCTGGAGAGTCAAGTATTTTTATAATCTGATTCATACAAACTGAGTGTGTAACTGCCTTTTTCTTTCTGCTTTTACCATTTGAATAGACATTAGGCAAGGCCCATGCTCAGTGCTGGCCCTTACAAACAGTTGGTGGCAGGGGCCTTGGCGGTCTGTATTCACTGGTCTTAGAATATTTACACTCTACATTCAGTAATTACAGTCATAGGAACTTACCCTCAGGAAAGAATATGAGAAAGGGGCAAAAAACTTGTGTATGAAATGTTAATTGCCACATTATCTTTAACAGGAAGCACTGGATGACAATGGAGCCCATGAAAACAGGCAACAAAGTAGCTGATGCATCCCTCAGTCCCACCTTTCCGCTTGGCTCCCAAGGTGTCCTGCCTTTCTCGCCATTCAGAGATGGCCATTCTGTCATTGGTTTGACCTTCTATTTTTATAGTTAGAGAGAGAGAAAATAGAAAAGTATAAACGCTTCCTTGAGACGATTTTTTTCCTGAACACCAGTACACAGCACAGGGACGTTGCTGCTGGTAGTGGAATTTGTCCAGGTTCCCTGTTTCCAGTGGCCTTGATCCTCCTGGTGAGATCTGTGAAGGTGCCAGGCACACAAAAAATCAAATCGCACACCTCGAGGGCAGTAGGTGAGTCACCGAACCTTTGGTGGGTTCAGCCTCTGAGCCACAGGAACCGGAATACATTACCGCGATTGCTTTTGATTTTGTTCTTGGAAACCTGTACTGCCTGTATCGCGGCTGCAGTTGCCACTCTGAACTCCAGTGAACAGTGAGGAAGAAGGGAGCGGTTCTTGTGGGGAATGAGAAGGATCGGTGTGACTTCGCAGAAACAGATTGGGTCAGATTCCAATTTCGCGTTGGAAGGTCAGCGCTGGATATCTCCCAGATTTTCTAGTTGTGTTAACATTGTACAACTGGCCGTGTTCTCCAGACATCTTAGTGGGAGAACTGCTTTGGGGACTCAGGGCATGGGGAGGGTGTAGCTCCTGCCCTCATGGCCCTGTGTCTTCCCTCTCAGGGAAGCACAGATTACAACCACCATCCAGGGTAGCAGCGATTTCTTCTCCTTATTGGGCCTAATTGGACTCTCCCTTTAAAGTTTATGCATTAAAAACAAAAAAGCAAGAAAACAAAAGTGGGCAAATCATGCTACCTTCATAAAGGTAAGACCACCTACAGCTGGATGGGATTTAAAGTACAGCATTGAGAGCACAGCCCCAGCGTCATGATGAGAACCTTCAAACGTGGTGACTCCTGATCCATGTCCCCTGGTATCTGTGCAGCACTAGTCACATAGTCAGGTTCCAGCTATCAAATGTTTGCAAAGCATCTACTTTGCGCTGGTTGCTCGGCTAGGTAGTAAGACAGTACAAGGATGAATGAGATGTAGTCCTGGCCCCCAAGGATTTCATGGCCTTCCTGGGGCAACTAAGAAATAAACAGACAACGGGAAGCTGGGGAAGCGCTGGGGAAGGGCTTCTACCAGCCTGTGGGATTAGGCAGGCTTCCTGGGAGGTAACGCAATGCTGTGGGAGGGATCGAGGGGTGAGAAGGCTGTCCAAGCAGAGAAAGGTGCAAGAAGTCAGCAGGGCGCATGGTGGGGCTTGAGCGCGGGGGAGCTAAGTACTATCCCTGTGCAAATAAAAGTCCACTGCTGGTCGGCGGGGGGCCTGCCTGGATTCGGAGATTTTTATATGCATACGTTCTGTCAGGGGTCTGGGGCTTGTAACACAGATGGATTTGCGTGGTAATTACTTAGTCACCCCTGGTAAGCTCAAAGACAGAATGTGACAGACATGGGTCATCTCGTGTGTATAACATGTAAAGGAGTCCGGCCACACTCCCTCCTGAGCAGGTACAGGACTAGCCCTCTTGGGACAGGCCTTCTTTTCTGCTTTACAGTTTGGGGAGCATTGGGACTTGTGTTATTCAGTGAATCCTTGCAGTGGCCTTGGAAGGCAGAACATACAGTCCAGGACCAATCTGGGGTTTCAGCTCTGAAGTGACAGCTCCTAGCAGCGCCCTCCATCTCTGCCCATCTTGGCCCTGCAGGCACCTGAGCCCCACGTCACCGCTGTAGGGTTGGGATGCCTGGCCTTTGCCTCAGCCATTGTAGACCCACGCTTCCTCTTCTGCTCCCTCTTCTCCCGTGCCCTCAGGCTGCAATGCAGCTCCCCTGTCCCCTGCCTTCCCGAGGGTTTTCACTCTGGTGTGGTGCTCTGCTGCCCTCTGCACATGGCTTAGGCCCCTTCCCTCCACGGGGCCTATCACAGAGCTCCCCTACTCTGTATCCCCCGGAGTCTCCCTCTGCTCTGTCTGCCCTCATTTCCCCAGGCCTGAAGTAAAGGCTGCCTTCTCCTGGAGCCAGGGCTCTCAGAACCTGCCTTGGTGAGCATATCCAGGAACCTCCCTGAGCCCTTTGATTTCTTAGTTGTAAGAGAGGGACGTGAGGACCAGTTGCGTTAACATGTTCAACAGTTCTGCACTGAGCCTACTGCGTCCGGGGTGCCAAAAAGCGGCAAGCCCCTTCTCCTCACCCCATACTAGGCAAACCTCCCTAAAAAGTACCACCGACAGGCTTCTCCCACCCACCCTTCCAGTCCATATGCTCTCCAGTTCCCTCCCTTCTAAAAGATCCCTGTCAGCAACAATGTAATCCATGTGCGATCGTATTAATAGATTTGAAAAGTGTGATGGAAAAGTTTTGCAAGTGTCACTTTATGCACAAAGTTGGAAATAATTGGACCCTCCCAATTTTTTTTTTCTTCCCAATTGCGAGATTTCACAGCCAGATGGCTGACCTATAAACTGCGCTCACCCTTGAACTGGTGAACAGAAATACTCCATAATTTGTTCACATTCTGGGAGTCCTTTTGTTGCTTGTATGCATTGGCAGGATGTGAGTCATTTTGGTAACCACAGTGCCATTAATTTAACATTCACTGCTATTATCATTGGGATCCTTTTTTATACCCTATAGGGTTATAAATATCATCCGAGTGTTCGTTAAGAAACATCGGTAGTCCTGAAAACTGTTCCTGAATGTCAATAAGTTTGGTCCAGGATGTAGGCCTGATAAAATAACCATGAAGAAGGCCAGGCCACGGCCATGATTTGCTGCACGATAACGTAGGTGCGAGCAATCTGTGGACTATGAGGTCCACTGCCGAGAAAATAGAAGACAACTTTAAAATAAAATCAGCGAGCATGCTTGCAGATTGATGTGCTTCGAGGATTCGTTCTCCTTACTTCGTATTTATCCCTAGGTCTGGCAATGGACCTGTTTTAAATGGTCTGGCACCTTCAGAAATGCCTCCTTTGCTTACAAATGCAGTTGTTCTGCAAGATGAAAGAGGTCATCCACCCTGTAAAAGATGATTCTAGCCCAGTTCCTGGTCTATCGATAAATAACTAAGTGTTTAATAAAGAAGAGAAGGCTCACTGCAGGAAGGTCCAATGTGGAGACCCCCCCCCCCCCGAGTGTGTTAGAGCTAAACAGGTAGATGCTGTGTGACGCAGGTAGGCTCAGGAAGGTGGGGCACAGGATGCCCTTGCAGTTCTCACTGGAAGGATTTAATGCACGTTTTCCCCAAAGGAACCGTGACTACCATTGTTGGTATGCAGGATGACTTTGAATGGGTACAGAAATAAACCATTTTTATGTTAGTAGCTATGTTTCTATTTTCATATTGTCTTACAGCATAGCTGGTGTATCACACTCATGAAGTTTCCTTTTAAAAATAAAAGTATTTAAATGAACAAAACGGGTCTATTTAAAGACACGTTTTCAATAAGTAATACCACAGGTGGTACTGGCTATAGCAGAAGTCATAAAAGTATTATGTAAATGCTGAAATGTTGGAAAATGTTAGTTTTAGCTTATTTAGGTAAATACGGGCATTATGCTGATGGGAATCCTGGCACGCGTGTATTGTTCTTTTGGGGCAATATATCGCAAAATTGGATATACTGCTCTTTTATATGTGGCTAATTTCAGAAGCTAAAACAACCATATCTATTAAATGCTATTCTATTTGATTAATAAAAATGTTAGATTGTTTTAGGATTGAATAAATATAAAATGCTAATTGGATATAAAATACTTATTTATGTGATTATGGGCATTGCCATAAAACTATAAGACAGTTATTACTGTTTAATATTGCTTTAATTAGAAATGCTCTTCTAAAAGTTAGAAGACAATAAGCTTTTTCCCAAACAGTTCCTGAGGAGCCAAAGTGATGTCGCAATAATATCAGGAGTCAACAGGGGGATTTCCTTTTTCCCAAGAAGGTATAGGGTGATATTAAGTTGTACTTTTGAAGGCCAGGGTTCAAATAGGCTGCCACTCAGTCGTTGAATTTTATTTTATATTTATTGAATGTCCACTCCATACCATGCTCTGTTAGGTCCCTGGGGAGGTGGTGATATTTATATGAGGCAGGATTGTTTTAGGAGCAAGTCATAGAAAAACCTGACTCAAACAAAACAAACAGACAAAGAATTTATAGGTTCACGCAATGAGAAGTCTAGGTGTGGGTTTCAGGTATGGCTGAATCCAGGGACTCACGCAGTGTTATCAGGATACAGTCTCCTCCATCTCGCCACTTTGCTTCCTTCTTTCCCAGGTTCTCTCCACGTGGTAGCCCCTAACAACCGGAGGCCGATGTCTCCTCGGTTTCGGGTCTAATAAACATAGCTTTACTCTACAATAGCTTTGACATTAGTCTCAGAATTGAGACTCATTGGCCAGGCCTGCTGGCTTGTTCCGTTTCCTGGAGTGAGGATAGGATCACTTGTGTGGACTGAGGGGGGAAGTCAGGCTTTTCTGGCATCAGCAACCAGAAGAACGGGAATGGACAACAAATGTTCTGTCTCCAAGGGGCTCACTGGCAACTGGGGACAAAGAATACTTGCACAAGACTTCCAACAATGGGCAAGAATGCAGAGAGCATTTTAGCAAGGCAGTCAGAATGCACAAAGGCATGGAGGTATGAAGAGGGATGGGGCATTTGGTGAACTAAGGATCAGGGATTGCTGGTGCAGTGATTCTCAAGGAGAGAAAAGGGGTGTGATGTGTTCATATCACAATCTTCTGGTAATTAAAAGAACATATCCTGTTATTTCATAGCCCTGTACTCTTACCTTCTGAGAGATGGTGGGAGTGGTGGGCAGGGAGCCTTGCCTGGAGGCTCAGAGTCTCCCTGTACAAAGCTCAGAGCTGGAGCTCTCCTGCAGCCCTGCCAGCCTTTGTACTATTGTCTCTCTAGGCAAAATAAAGAACCCCAGCCAACAAGGACTTACTGAGCACCTATTAAGTGCCAGGCTCATTAATCAAATCAGAGCTTTGGTGCTCCTTATTTGCTGCACCACCAAATGTCGATGGAGTTGGTACTGGGAACTAAGGATTCTATGAGGTACCACGGGACAATCAACCAAGAGAAACGGGATTTTCCCTACAGGAGAAGTGAGGAGAGAAGTTGCACAGTGGGCTGCCAGGAGCTCCGGAGAGGAGGAGGGGCCTCCCGGGAGGAGAGGGCTGGAGAGCTGACCGTGGCTGCTCTCCTCCATGCCTCCTTGTCTCCTGTTGTGTTTCTCTCCTCTCTTCCTCCACTTCTCTGGAGAAGCCCGGGCTCCACTTGAGAAAGGAAGTTCAGAAGTACACTAACTAGCATCCAGCAGGACCCATGCCCACAGGTGGTCCAGCAAAGTCCTGTGTTTCTCCTCTCCCACTTTCCCCGTTGGTCTCTTCTGCCCCCTTTGAGGTCCTCTCTTTTGCATCCCACTGGGAGGAACAGGGGGTTAATCATTTTATGTTATCTTTTTGCAGCCCTGCCTCTCTTCCCAAGCCCATTTCCAGTTCCTCTTATCAGGGAGAAGGGCTGATTGGTCAATGTCTGAGATTTTAATTGTGCCACTGTTCCTGATGTATGTGTGGTGAGGGCCAGCCACTAGTAAAAGTCCGGCACACAAGCTTCCTTTCTCTCTTATGCTCCCATAGGGACCTCTAGACTGGTCTTTCCTCCTTTCCCAAACGTACCTCTTGGTGGTTAATTCATGCCAAACCCTTCTTCTGGGCCTGGGGTCGCTCTCTTTCTCTTTCTACCTTCAGAGGTTCTGGAACTCACTGGTTACAAGATTCAGATCCCTGTGTCTCTAGATCCTTGTGGCCTGTGCCTCATGTCCCAACTCAGGCCACAGCTCTGTGCTGGGGACACCGGTGGGCTCTTTGCTTCCCATCACCACTGCTTCCTGCCTGGGAACCTGCAAGGAGCGGGGAGCGATTCTAACACCCAGCGAATCCTCGGTCTGCAGATAATGAGCAAATAAGCATCAGAACCTCATCTTAACCCCAACGCACCCTCTCCTGAGGGCATTTTGCCCTAAAAATTGTGTCCCCACCTCTCCCCCTGCCCCCAAACTCATAAATTGTGCCTGTGTCTTCCTGAGTGTTGGTCTGATTAATTTAACACTGATGCCCAAACCAGTGGACAAAAAGTATGGGTTTTGTGGAAAGCATATCTTGCTTTAAATTCTGAGTTTGCCACAAACCAGTTAATGTGATTTGCGGCCAATTTGAGTCTCAGTTTCGTCATTCGTCAACGGAAGATAAAAATTCTGACCTGGTGGGGTTGGGAGAAATCAGCAAAAGTATGTGACAAGTGAGTGGTACATGGCAGGGGGCTGCACAGATGAGAGTTGTGATGGGTGCCATGCATCTGTGGACGTAGGACCGGTCCCTGTGAGCTGCTTGCTCGGGCTGCCTGGGGCAGCTCCTGTGCCTGCTGCTGCCTGTTCCATGGCACCCCTGTGGTGGGGTCTTCATAGGGACTTAGGGAAGGTCTCCAAGTAGAGCACTGACTTAGCCTAAGTGAGTCCCCAGGGATGATGGCTCTTCCGCTCTTTACATCTCCAGGGTCGGGAGTGGACAGTGAAACTCACTCACAGAGGTCCTTAGGCAGACCCAGCACTTTTCTGCTTTGCTGAAACCAGTCCAGCTCTTGGGTTTGGGCATTATGTCTTCCTGGACTGAAGTACATTTCCCTCTAAGAAATGTCAACTTGCCTATACCCAATCCCATCTTTGAGTTGGCTTAGCATCTGCCAATGACCTTTCCTTAATTTTTCTACAAACTTTCCTTAAAGTTTCTATAATGTTGCATACTTTTTTTCAGACTTTCACATCCATATCACTTGATCTTTACACAAGTTTGATAGGTATTATACCCATCTGGCAGATGAGAAAACTGAGACCTGATGCTGTACTTGAAATCTCCTGATTTCTGATCTTGTGCTTACTCCATTGCTCTGAGCCACCACACCTGGCCTTCCATTTTTATTATTCCTACATAGAGATAATTTTCTGCGAGATCTTAATGCTTTTGTTATTCTGACCTGGTTGAGATCCTGGGCTGCCAACGAACCTTCCAGAATATGCAGTGCCCTTGAGAGGACTATTCTCCTTTACCTCCCTGTTAAGAATTCCCCACCTCAGCCCCTTCCTCCTAGTCAATGCTTGTAGATACTCAACACCAGGTACATGCTTCCCATGCATATTTCCTATTGCTTACCTGAGCCTCTTGGATTGGGGATATTGATGAGGAAATCAGCAGCCTTTAGTGAGAATATACTATGCCCTATGCCCTATGCACTGCAAGGCAGTGAAGGCACTGTAAAGAATTAAGAGAGGTTTCCCTTGCCCCCAGGGAGTCTCCAAAGATAGTCCCCTCCTTATGATTTCTTTCCCTCCTTTCCTTCCTTAGTGACTCAGGTCTCAGGCTGAAAAGACCTTGGCTTTGCACCAAAAGAAAACCACGCGTGCCTGTGTCCTGGCCATCTCTCTGACATTTGCTGGGCGCCTCTTTGGAGCCGTGGCTCTGACGTTGACAAGCTGTGGGGCATTTGGAGAGTTGAAAGCTGGTGATATCAGCGCTGCCCTTGGGGCTTCCTTGGCAGCCATCTCTCCAGGCTACGGTCCTGCTTGTCCTGAGCATTCTGGGATGCGTTGGAGGAATCACATTTCCTTTCTGAGCTGTGAACATCGAAATTTCCCTCAGGGACCCCAAATGACCCAGTCACCCATGAACAGAGATATTTCTTTGGGAAATTGGTTTCCATTTCCAGCCTCCACACCTCACAGCGTAGCATATTTTCCACACGTCAAGTTAAATATGCTGTTGTCTCTCCCGATTTTCTCTTCCTCTCAGGAACCAAGCAGGCAGGGGCTTTTGCTCAGGGCTGTGTCAACCAGGGAACCACAGGCAGTTTTATGGACTTTGCTTCCTACTCCGTCAGCTGACTTTTCTCCTCTCTCTTGCCTGTGATCTCTTGAATTCTTCTTCTCTGAATTACCTGCTGTTCTGGACACCCTGATTGGGTTTCTGTTGACATAACACCCATTTTTCCACATACTTCATTTCAAGTGACTAAGGGGAGAGCTGCACGGAGGAGTTTGCAGTCTCAGGAGGTCTATTATTGATATGTACCAGGTCATGACGAGGAAGGGTGGTTCTAGGGTTAAGGGGGCTGCATATCTGTCTGCTGTCTCTGTTCAGATGGAAACGGGCATGGAGAACCTTCTGGTTACAGGTTTCCAATCTGCAGCAGTGTGGATGATAGATAGTTGCTTCCTATAGGTGCTTTTTAGTGATGGCGGTTTGGTAATTGCCAATATTCAATTGCACCAGTATCCCAGATTTTTTACTTTGGACCTCAGGCCTACAGAATTGGATTGATCCTAGTTCTTTTCATGACACACTATTATCATTGGTCCTTTTTTATTGATTAAAAAGGCAATAAATACTTGTGAACCCACAACTCAAACCAAAAATTGTATATCACCAGTAACTTACGTCTACACCTGTGCCTCTTCCCATCACACTACCTGCGTCCCGTAGCCCACAGATGGGACCATAATTCTGGGTGGTGATTACTATTCCTTTATTTTTAAAGTTTTTTAAATCACACATGGTACCTAAACCCCAGTTGTTTAGTTTTACTTATATTGACCTTAATAAAAAAGTATCTTACTGGTTATTGCCTTCTGGGACTTTTTTCCCCCCCAGTCAACTTTAAGATGTTACTGTGTGTATCGACATAATATTCCGGTGTGTGACGTATCCACACCTTATTTGTCCATTGTGCAATAGATGGGCCTTTGGCGAGGTTACTGTCCAAATTTACAAGATGATGCCAAATTGCTTTTCAAAATACTTGTGTCATATTACACTTCTGCTGGCGACGCATAAAATATCCGCATTACACCGCATTGTCTCAGACACTGAGTATTGTCAGACTTCTTATTTTTCCAGTTGAATGAATGCACAATGAAATCTCATGATGTTGATTTTCCAGTTTCTTGATTGCTACCAAAGCTTAGCATTTCTTCATACCATGTTGGCCATAAGTGTTTTTGCTTCTGTGAAAATGCTTGGCAATGTCTGTTGCTAATTTTTCTACTGGGTTGTTCATATTTTTCTTACTGTTTTGTAGTTGGTTTTCATAGATTCTCGATCTTACTCCTTTGTTGGTCATCTGTTCCACAGATATCTTCTCCAGGTTGTAGTTTGTCCTTTCTCTTTCTTTGAGTCATCTTTTGGTGAATAAGAGTTTTTAATTTTATTGAAATCAACTGTATCGATTTGTTTTTTTCTTACGTTGCTAGAACTTTCTGAGTTTTGTTTAAGAAATCTTTTCTCCCCCAAGGTCAGAAAGACACACACACACACACACACACACACACACACACACACACAGAGTTGATTTTTGTGAATGATGAGTTAGAGATCCAATTTCAATCTTTACACAGGGAGAACCACATTTTCCAGCTCTATGGACTGAATTTTCCCTCCTTTCCCCCGGATGATCCTGTTGTCTCTTTCACATGATAAAGGTCTGTATATGTGAGGATCTCTTTCTGGGCTCTCTATTGTGGTTTGTTGGTCATTTTTTCTAGTCCTATATCAATGCCATTCTGTATGAATCATTACGCCTCTATATTTAGTCTTTGTGTCTGGTATGGTAGGTTCTTCCACTTTATTCTTCTGCAGAAGTGGATTGCCTGTACTTTGTCTATTTCTCTTCCATATACATTTAGAATCAATTTGTCAAGTCCCTTGAAAAAGCTTGTTCTTGTTTTGAATGGAGTTGCATCAAATTTATAGGCCAATTTGGGGAACACTGATATTTCTCTAATTATTAACACTTCCTTTCCGTGAATGTGGTATATCTCTCTGTGAAGATATTTTTGGAGTTTATAGTTTTCTTAGGACCCTGGAATTACAGGGCACAGGTTTAGAAAATAGTACCACCTTCTTTCTTCTTGACAGTCAGAGGTTTGTACCATCTTATATTAGAAAACAACATTAATGGGTATCTGGTCTGGTCAAAACATTTTCTTTTCTACTCACAGGGGGATTGCGAGAATTTACATGAAATTATGTGTGTGTGGAGGGGTCTGGTGCAGAGTCTGGCCCAGGGCGATGCTTCAATAATCAGAACGGAACATAATGTGTGGAAACAAGCCTCTCTGAGTTTAGGAATCAGGCAGACCTGCCTTTACATCCCTACACCTAGCAAGCAGGAGGCCTGGACCAGGGACTTCTCATCTCTTATTAACCTCAGTTTCCTTTATTTAAATTGGGGCTAATAGACGTTAGAACACAGCGCTCTGGAAAGGTTCTCTCAGGGGTGCTCTTCAGCATTGGTTGCTTGGTGCCAGGCTGGATCTCAGTAGAGAGGGGTTGTCTTCCCTGACTCGAGGCCAGGCCAGGACATTGAGTGTCTCCCTTCAGGAACCACATGGGCTCTTCTCGTCAGGTTCCCACTGCCTGCCCTGGCCTTGCCCGTGTGCTCTCAGAAACGGATAACCCCATTTCCTCAGCTGATTTTCTGACTTATATTCTAGTCACACATAGAGGCCACACAAGATCTAAATAGGTTTCTCGAAACCTTGAGGCCAGTTTCAAATGAGACTGCCTCTGATGAGAAGAGCAGACGCTTTAGACTCAGCTTCCCTCTTCTGCCTAGACCTTGTGATGTTTTTGTTCTGAATCCTCCAATGACCCTATTATGTTTGCCTGTCTCCATGGCCTGGCCTGCCTGGGGCAGACTCACTGCTGTGCCAGCTGTGCCAGCCCCCGGGGGAGAAGAGCTGTCTCCAGGCATCAGCCACTTGGGGCAGTGTCTGTGGTGATGGCCCGATGTGCCTTGAAGTTTTCTGATCCTGACTCTGGGGAATCTGGGGATGGGGAAAAAACTCAGCATCCCATACTGCCTGCCTGCGGCCCCAGGGCGCTTCCTCTACTTGTGTAGCTCTTCAAGGAAGAATCTGAGCCTTAGCTGGGGCTCCTGTGGTTCTCTGCTGCATCGGAGTGCAGCTGTTCCTGGGGCCTCAAATCTATCTCAGATGTGCCCGACAGAGGTGGGACCTACTAAGACAGTGTTTCTGATACAGCCCAGGAAGCTCTGATGCTGACGACCTGAAACCAGATTGGAGGCCAGACACACTTATTTAACTTTCACTAAATTACATGAAAGTGTGCAACAAGCAAAGTAGATGTTCCCGTTTCACTCTCCGTGTGAATTATATGGGCGGAGCATTTTAAATACCAGATTGTCCCCCTTTCCTGAGATCTCTGTTGTCACGCAAATGAAAGGCAAGAGGCAGCGGTGCTTAATGAGTGTTGACTATGATCTGATCTCTGTGATGGGCACGTTATATAATCGTCTCCTTTAAGCTGCCCAGCGGCACGGCGAGGGGAGCGAGTTAACAACATAACTGCATTGTAGACGAGGGACTGAGTCCCAGAGGTTATTGTTTGGATTCAATCAGGCCAAGTAAAGGTTCCAAATATACAGTGGCACTCACAGTGGCAGATATTCCCCATCCCCAGGCCACACTTAAGAGCTGATGAAGAACCTTGTTAGCTGGTTGGCCTTGAGGAAGGTATTTAGCTGTACTTAAATAAGAAGGTTGTGATAAATGATTCATGTGCGTATGAATTGTTAAGACCAATGTCTGGAACGTAGTATGTGCTCATTAAATATTAGCTGTGAATGAAATAACACATAGTAAGTCATAGTAGTCAATAATTAATACAACTGGGAGTACTATGACTGAGTATTAGGATTGTTACCTCATTTCACCCCTGTGGACCTGTCAAATGGGGGTTGCCCAAACACAGGGGGTCTGATAGGAGACTTAACAGAATGTCAGGGCCCAGATAAGCACAGCTCACACCACAGACTACAGATGGTCCCGTCTCAGTGGGTAGTACTGGATAATGGCTTTGGGAAGCATCTCTAAGAGCTGAACTGTTTTCATGTGATTTCTGGGTCCTGGCAAGGGTGGTGCTTACTCTGGTAGAGTAGCCCAGCTTTTTCCCTGGCCTACATTGTCTCTCCTTTTTCCAGTTTCCCAACCTGTGCCATCTGGCTTCTTGTCGGGGAGACAGGACAATAATGCCAGTCCATGAGTTTACATTCCTAACTTTCCGTCTTCCACAGTGACCAAAGGTGTATGTGCCTAGGAGTCTAGTATTAGGGGCCTTTATTCCAGGGTTCTGTAGTTGCCGGCATTCTGGGCCAGAGATGATTGGGAAAAGCACACAGACAACACTTCAAAATCTCCTGCCTCACTTTAAAAGCCTACAATGTTGGCTTATTTGTTCTCATTTGGGAGATACAGAAACTGAATCTCAGAGGAGTTAGGCCACCTACTAAGCATACCCTTCACTCATCCAGTAAGTAACCTAAGAGGAGAGTGAGGTTCAGCCCAGGTCTCTCTGAAGTCAAAACATTGTGTGATTTTAATTACAGGTATGTTAGGACATTTGGCTATTTTTCACATTTCTCATGTGCTTTTTTTCTCTTTTTTCCCTCCATTCTTTTTTCTCTCTGCACACTAGTGTGGTTATCTACTAATATTGTCTTCTGCTGTGTCCAGTTTGCTATCTTGATGAATTCTTAACTTGATACATTGCATATTTCAGTACTAAGTGCCTTTTAAACTCTGTCTTATACGTTCCAGTTTCTGTTGCAGTGCTCCATCTTTTAGTCTCTTTGGTTCATCTTTTCTTCTAATTTTAACGTGTTAATCACAATTATTTTAAAGTCTTTGTCTGCTAACTCAAATATATGGATGATTGGTGGGCTTATTTTTATCGTCTTTCTTTCCTTGATTGGTCAAATTTTCTTGCCTCTTCACATGTCCAGTAATTTTTTTATTGTATGCTGGTCATTGCTGCAAAAAAAAAAAAAAACTGTGCAGACTCTAATGTTATTATCTACCAGAGAGGGCTCCCTCCTTCTTTGTGTTAGGCAGGTAGGGTGAGAAAATGATCTCCTCAATCCAGTAAAACACAGATGCTCGTATTACAGACCGATCAGTGCTCAGAGCCTTTTTGAGGTTTTCGTAGGCTGTCTGGCTTATTGCAAAGATGAAGCTGCAGTTTCTCTTATGTTAATTAAACAAGTACCTTTATTAATAGGCAGTTCTCTTGTTTATTCACAGAATTAAAGCCAAAAAGAGAGATAGTCAATCAGGTAGAAAGTGGCTTTTGTAATGTAAGCAGATGACTAATCTGACCTTGGTTTCCATTTATGACAGGTGCCATCTGGAGAGCCCTCCAGGGGAGGTGTAGGCATTGACGATGTAGGCTGTGGCAAAAGTCACTATAAATCCACCTCTGGATGTCTGGATCCCAACGAGGAATTAGCAGTCACAGGGGCAGCAGGAAGGGTGCACCTTTAGAAATATTTAGGTCTTTCTTTACAGAGCTTTTCTGATGCTGGAGCCCTCTCAGGGACCTAGTTTCCTGCCTTCGTTGCCCTCCAATAATACACTAGCATAACAAAGCTCTTCATTTGAGAGTGACGAGGAGGGGAAGATGTCTGAATTGGAAAAAGAAACAAATTCCAATCAGGAACATCTGATCTCTCACCCCTTCAACCAATACTAGTAAAATTGTGTGTAAAGGGATTCTTGTATTAATACGGTTGTGACCGTTGGCCAGTAAAAGACCCAGTGGATTTATTTGTGGGGAGTTCGTGGTTTTCATTTATCTTGCTGAGGAAGATTCAGAAATCTAAAACAAAAACTCTTCTCTATCCTAGAGCAGGCACTGTTGTTCAGTTCTCCATAATACGGCCATATCATGCATCCCTTCACTGGTCCATCTAGAAGGCTGAGGAAGAGGGAATAGGAGCCAGTGGCTAGCCCTGGATGTCACCACAACTGGGAAAGGTGGAGCATACTCTGGGCCCAGGAACCCAAGGGTAAAGGAGCTAAGCACTATAGACTCTTCTTTGGGAATGGGGTGAGTTCTTGGCAGGACAGCGCTGAGGAGAACGGTGTCCCATGATTCCTTGACCATCAGGGTGACGTCCAGTACACTCACGTCAGGCATGGTCTTGGTCCTAAGCCACTTGCATGGGCTTGTTTTTGTCCCCCTTCACTCCAGATCCGCCCAGCTGTGTTGTGAGTATTGCTTCTCCTATTCACCGTATTTCCCTTCTGTACCCACTGTTTGATGGCTTCGCTCCCTGTCTTTGGTGTTAATCCAGCCTCTGATTACATTTCGTCAGATTGCCCTCGGCTCCTAGGTCTTCTCTCACCCTCTGCCCACCAGAACCCCCTCACAGAGCCCCACCTGCCTGCCTTTGTGTCTCCTTTTGGCCCCACTACGCCTTCTAACTGATAATCTAATAGATGCTCATCCTGAGCTGCGTGCTGCGAGAATAAGTGAAAGAAAATTCCTGCTGTTGAGCAAGTTCCATTGTACCTGAGAGACAAAAGTTTCCCCAATTCTTCACAAGATGGGACGATATTTAATTAGGTGCTAAATGGTGTGGTGCTGATAAGTGTTAGAGAAAAGCTAATAAGAGAAAAGTTAATGTAGTTTGAAGTGGGAGACAAAGTGGATCTTGACCTGGGTTGTATGTTCCCACCTACTACTTCTGGACTTTGGCCAAGGTCATCACCAACTGGCAACATGTCTGGCAAACAAAAAGTACAAAAGAAATGAAATGGTAAACAGGATTGTAGAGGAGCCACCCCACGCATACCAGAATGGTGGTGATAACTCACAGTCTCTGGTGCTGACAGCTTAGTTTGAACCATAGTGTGTATTTGATCTAGAGTTAACAGAATTGGAGTTCATTCATGCTACTGCTAATATTAGCAAAATTATGGTCTGGGAGCTAGTTAAATCCATGTTGCGGTTTCATGGTTTCTCAGTGGGGTTTCCATGGATCCCTGGGTGTTAATGAGAATATGGTATTCATGAGCAGATGAAGAAGGCTGACCTATGGCTTTAAATCAGATGAGACATTTTTTCCTGTGAGATATTTTCTTTTATTCTTTCTGAAAAATTTAAATTGCAAGAAAAATACTTTGGGCCACAGATTTCATAATAATCTTCCTCCCACAAATCTAAAATAATCTTATAAAAAATTCATAGCCTGGTTTTAAAAATATCTACCAGGTTTTCTTCAGTATGTGAATCCTCTGGCAGAAAGCCTTTCTTTATTCCTTATGCAAATGTTCATGGAAGTGGTTGGTCTCTAAATCTCTCTGAACCCCTGCAAAGCACCGTGTGATCCACTCTCCATCTTTCTGGCTGGCCATAGTGTGCTTCACCATGCTTTCTCCCCGAAATAAGATACACAGTTGATCGGTGTTTTCTAATCAAGCACGGTCTGCCTCACTGTCTTCTGAATTTGTGTCCCTACTACTTCTTGCCAGCTGTGTGACACTTCTTATACTGTTTACTTTTCATACCTCAGTTTTCCCGTTTGTCAAATGGGAATATTCCTAAGTACTGATAGAAGAATTGTTAGGCATATGTGTGTGTGTGTATATATATACACATACATATATATATATATATATATATATATATATATATATACACATACATATATATATATATATATATATATGTATGTGTATATATATATATATATATATTTTTTAAGTGCAGTGTCTGGCATATTATTGACACTTAGTAAATAGTAGCTCTGTCAGTAGGGATTAGGGTGAAATGAGTGAGTCACTCATCTCAAGTGTAAAACTTAAGGAGGCATAAAAAAAGACCCTCAGAAATAAAGGTAAATAGTATTTTAGAAAATGAAAATAATAAAAATCCATGATAAACAAAATGTCAACGTTTTAAATAAATGTAAGATTGTCACTGATTTTTCCTTTTGCCTGTAATAGGGCTCGGCATGGCACTGGAGGTGATGTGGAACTACATATCCATACCTATTCCTGTCCTTTGTTTCTGTTTGGCCCAGCAGGAAGTCCCTCTTCCTCCATCACCCACTAGGGATCCGAAAATGAGATGGAGGCGGGTAAGGGATTGTCCATCTTGCAGGGATGGTTTCACCAAGCTATTGGGCTTGCTGAGGAAATAGCATTCAGAAAAAACATGGGTATGTCTGGGAGTACACAGGCCAGAGTTGGCACTGAATAGTTAGGAGTATACACACCCAGGCCAGTGCCTGATTTTGCAGGTGTGGAAACGGGACACAGGACACCCAGACCAGTGCCTGATTTTACAGGTGTGGAAACAGGACACATGGGGGTAGGAGAGGCAGGTGTGCTGACAGCTGGTGTGGTTAGAACAGCATGAGTGGTGCCAATGGGGGCTGCTGGCCAGGGCTGATTTCCAAGCGGGCAGCCTTTTCCCTTCCCCCTTTTATCCCAGTTTCTTTCTGAGCTTATGAGAATTGAAGTAGAGGACTGCTTGAAATTCATATGTGAATTTTACTCCTTCATTTATTTGTGCTACCAGCAATTTTGAGGACAGTTGAAATGGTGCTGGGTATTTCATCCACCATTCCACTTGGAGCTGGCGGGCTCCAGAGTGAGCATGCCCGAGAGTGACAGGAGGTTCAGCCTGGCCCAGGTTCCCATGTACCCACCACGGTGTGCGCACCTCGTGATGCCAACTGAGTCCTTGTGTTTGTGTACTGGAGTGTGTGGATGTGAAACTGCACCATGGACACTATGTGAGCTGAATAACCACTTCCTCTGGCTTTCAATGAGAACCAGTGCTTGTCCAGTAGTGGAGGAAAGATGCTGGCTGATTCTGTATGGACCTTCTGGGTAAGTTAAGGGGTTTCCCAGAGGTAACTCAGACCGTCCGTGATGTTCACCACACATAGTGACTTAGAACCTAGCCGTTGGGTGAGGTGCAATTTTGTTATTTTATGCATTCACCTCATCACTCGTTTAACTGCCAGTAGTTACTGAGTGAGGACTCTTGGCAGGGATGCCAAGTCCAGTAGGAGCTTATGTTCCAGTGGAGAATGACTGCATGTAAATGGGTGATTCCAGCAAAGGATCAGCGCACAGATGGGCGCATGGGTCTGTGGGGCGATGGCCCCTTTTCTTTCCCAAGTCCTTGCGTTTTCCCAATGAATGTCCCATGCTTCTTCAGGGGAGCAGCTGTGAGCTGTCCAGTTGTCTCCAAAAGCTCCGGCCTAGGTCTTAGCAGTAGCCAGCGTGACTCTGCGTTGACCACCTTTCCCCGGCATCTTGTTGTCTTTGGCCAATACTCCAAGGTTCGGCTCACCTCCTGCTCCTGCAGTGCCTCTCCTCCGACCTTTAGCCTCCTGTGGATCCTTCCATGCTGTGCTGAATGTGGAGGTGCAGCCAGGTGAGTGGGGCGCAGCCAGGTGAGTGGGGCAGCCCAAGGAAGGTGGGAGTCGCACTGCTTGTGTGGGACTTGGGGAGCCTTGTGGGATACAGGCAGCTGTTCTTGCAATTGATGAGGGTCCCCGGGGCCCAGAGCCCACCATTTGGCCCACTTTCTCTAGCACCTGCTGTCTGCTTTCATCAAATCTGCCAGGATCACAGCCAGTGCTTCGCCTCCATCAGGACTTCCAGAGTTTCAAAGTTAACAGAATTTTCCTAATGATATGAACAATCAAAGGATTACAATTTGGCTGCAAAAGGACATCAGAGAGTCGGTAGTGTTATTTACCCAGCATGTGCTTTTAGTGCTGCTGATGGTGTAGCTGGCTGCAGTTCTGCTCAGCCGCTGGTCTGGATGTCCAAGGCTAGAGTCTCTATTATGCTAGAACATCTGGGCGAAACATGGACAGTGCAATCAGTCACCCGGAAATTGATCCAAATGCCATTTGTTTTGCAGATTTTCCCAAATATTTAGATGTTTGGCATACATAGGCTTTTTTTTTTTTTAATGTGATCTTTTTTTTTGGCAAACATCAGCCTTGTTGTCTTCAATTTTGCATCAATGTAAATGTTTTCCTTTACTAATATTTAACTAATGTGCTGTGTTACAGATTGCTGAATAAATATGAAATGTGAAATGGACTTGCGTTAAGCAAATTGTGGCTGTGATGCTGGAGAAAGGTTTATTTCTCTCCAATGTTTATAGGAGGAATATTTTCTTTCCCCCTATGCTTATCCAGCCACACTATTTTCTGTTCTTCTTTAAGGTCCCAGTTCCTAATTATAAGTCTTGATCTTTAACACTGACCTTGGCAAGTCATTACTTGCTTTGGAAAGATTTCTTGTTTAGTCCTTTTGGCTTTGCAAGTGATTCATGTGCATCGAATAAAAAGAGTTCAGATAAGCAGATACAGAAAACAATTTAAAATCATCAATAACTCTATCACCCAGAAATAATGACTGCAAGTGTATTGTTTGGCTTTTATCTGTTCAGATGTATTTATTTACCATTCATTCAGTAAATATTTATTTAATTCCTATTTTGTGCTCACTACGTGGAATCATTTGTTACGTGTTCTTTGAGGCCTGCTTATTTCTCCTAGAACTGTACATATTTCCAAGTCAATAAATGTGTGTTTACCTTGTCTTTTTAAATGTTTTTCCATTGTTAGGAGATATTGACATATATTGTTGCTATTTTTTAAGTTTCAATTATCATAGGTTCCTGTTTTTGTAAACAAGGCTGCAATAAAGATCCTTGTAAATATTTCTTTGCATGCTTATTTGATTATTTTTGAAAATTTTTCGTATGTATTTACATTGAAAAATATAAAAGAAGGTGTAGAATCCACATGTATTGCCCTCCCTCCCCCAATGCACCAATATTCATGAGTCACTGGTAATGAAATCGCTGTATCAGCAATGGGTTTTCACTTGTGCTGTTGCCCTATCCAGACTTTGCTTCATGAGGTTTGCCTTTTGATCATCCTTCAGTTTCAATTCAGTGTGACATTCTGAGAAAGTCTTTTCTGACTCTCCATCAGACTAGATTTGTATTATTATTGCTGGCACCCACAGCCCTCCCATGGTGTCTGTATTTCTCCTGTCCTGTTAAGATCACTGAAGACAGGGATTCTGTCTGTTAGACTCACCAACCGTAAGTATTTGCTGAATGAGTAAACGTAGCTGTCTGTGGTTGTTTTATGCTTTTCTTTGCTTTTCACTTCTACCTTTTGGGGGACTTCTGTGCCCTGTTGTCGCTTAGGAGGCCTTGGTTTTACTCTTTGTGTTGGTGTAGACTCTTTCTATCATAACGCAGTTGAGAACATTGACACACATGTAGAAAAATTCCAGAGGTGGGACTGGGCTTCAGGCATGGCTGGATCTGTGTGCTCAGTGATGTTCCCAAAAATTCGTCTTTACGTTTCTGGGATTGACGTTCCTGCAGGCTGACCTCATTCTCTGGCAGGCTTTCTTCTGGTGAGAGTGATGGTCCTTGGCTGCTCTAGGTTTACACCTTGGTCTTTCCTGAGGATTCCATCAAACATCCCAGGGGAGATTCTGAATGGCCTGACTAGGCGCAGAGGCCCTCCCCTGAATTCTTGTGCCCCAGGAGAGGGAATCCTCTGGGCCCATGGGTCCCTCAGAAAACCAGAGGGAAGAGAGGAGACCATATGGATGATTACCACCGTCCACTGTCCTCTGACAGTGTTGTGAGGTCGTCAGCACGCCAGACCTCGCAGAGTCTTGCTTTATTGTTGTTGTTGATGCTATTCATGTAGAAAATTAGAAAAGTGATAACTTGCTTTATTGTTGTGCTGGCTTTATCCAAGGAAATAACGGATATGAAAGCACTTTGGCAATTACAAAACAATTAGAAAAAAGAAGGACTGTTCATATTCTAGATTTGGAAACCCCTTTGTCTTTGCCCAGGTGCAGTGAGTGGTCTGTGTGTTCCAGGGGTTGCAGAAGGCATCGACTAAAGGAGTGGTCTGAACTGGCTGGAGCCGCGTCCCCTCCACACCTGCCATGGGACATCTCCCCACAGTTAGAACGTGAGCAGACCTGCTTGGACAGACCCAGGGAACTCACCCAGACGCCTCTGGGCTTGAGCCATGATGCTGCTAAGCTGGCAGCGTGTTAAGGTGCAGTGTTTCCAGGAATCTCTAATGCCTTGATTGGTGGCATGGCCATGTTAGACTCAGGTCAGGTACAACCCCTCTGCTGGTGTTTCAGTGGGTACCTGGCTTTAGGAAGAGGTCTCAGCAGGGCTCAGGAGCCAGCGGCAGAGTGTAAGGGGAGAAGGCCACCCTGCTCCAGGACATGCCCACCTACGACCTGGACCTGCCGACCACCCGTTCCTCCAACCCCGTTTCTCTTTACCTCAGACCACTGATCTGCCTATTATTTGCTGTGTGATTTCAGACCCACTGCTGGATCTCTCTGAACCTTGGAATCCATTCTCCATAAAACTATCCCAATTGTGCATTTTAAACTGAGGTGATACAGGGACACCCCCCGCCCCCAACCTAGGGCTGAGTATATAGTGTATGTTTGCTCAGTGCTCGTTGTCTCTCTGGCCTGGTCCTTCCAGCGACTCCCCACAGGACTGCCTGGCTCTGGGTGATGTGCCAGAATGTAACTCTGGTCCTTCTTACCCCTCTGGACTGCTGGGACTCCTTTCCCTGCCGTTGCCACCTTCACTGCTTCCCTGAGTCCCTGCAGGAGGATGAGTGTCTGGGAATGGAAGCTAAGTGCTGAGCCCAGGGTTTGAGAGACTGGGGCAGTGGGTGTGGCTTGAGAGTGGGGCCTGGGAGGGAGGGGTCTCTGGCTCTGGGTTGCAGCATCGTCCTCGTCAGGAAAGTGAGGCCAGAGGAACCTCTGGGAGACCCGAGTGTCATTGCAGTATCTCAGTGGAGAAAACCCAAGAATCTGATTTTGCTGGAGGTGTGCAGGAAAGCCTTGAAGAAGACACAGTGAACAGTGTCAGTAGACTTGGTGAGACTTTGCATGACTAAGGTGCACAAGGGGAAACCTAGCCTGGGCGCCCCTCACGGTGAGTATGTAGCTGGCTTCTGATCTCTCTCCACTGTGCAGCACAGAGCCTGGGCAGAGTGGGTGCTCAAAAAGCAAGCCCCTGCTGAAACAAGCTAGAAAAGGGAGGAAAGAAGAGAGAGAAAAAGAGAAGAGAACAACTGAGTAAGAGGGAGCAGGGGGAGGGAGTAGAGAGAGCAGAGATATAAAAAGACTTCTCGGGAAAGACTCCTAACGGCAAGCACCAGGGCACAGAGTACACCTGTTTATCTCTCAGGATGAGCTGTCTGGAGGCGAATGGTCCAGAGCTTGAGTGGCGACTCAGCAACGCCACCAAAGTCCCCAGCATCTTCTCCCTTCAACTCTTAGCCTGTACACTTGCTGTCCCCCAGGGTCTCGGGGGTGGCGGCTGGGGCAGCAGCTCCAGATATACATTAGTGTTGCGGGGAAGACGGGGGCTGGGGAAGCGGAAAGGAGGAGGGTCACTAGCTGCATTCCTCCATCTTTTCAGGAAAGCAAAAGCTTCCTCACACACTACAGCAGACTCCCGTTTCTAACTCCTTGGGCAGAACCATGTCATGATGAGCTGCCTGCAGGAAAGGAGAGTCATTAGCTTTTGCAGCCTCTGCAGTGAGGCAGGCAAGTCAGAGGGGTGGGAAAAGGGTGTGGGGTGAACGGTAGCACGTTTTATTGAACTTGTGGGTTTAAGGCTTTGTGACTGAGGAGCTGCAGGCAGAATTCACATAGTGAGGGACGTTGGAGAGAAACTGCTGGGCCCCAGATTCCAAAGTGCATCTGAATAGAAGCACAGCTGGCAGTGGGGCTGGAGAGAGTGACGACGTGGAGGTGACTGTTATACGGGGTGAATGTGGCCTAGGGGAAAGAGTGCTGTCCTCATCCTCCAGGCAGCAGGAGGGAGAGGCTCCAGGGCGCTGTCAGGGCACACAGGTCGTGGACGCCAGGGAGGACGGCCTATCCAGGGGCGGATGGGTCCGGGAGGAGCGTGGGAGGGGAACTGTCCCAGGAGACCACCACTGGGGAGTGTGGTGGGCCGTGGAGTCAGTAGGGAAACCACTGCAGTCCAGGCAGACATGGTTCTCAGAGAGCCATTGGGGGATAGAGTAACCTAGTTCTGGGTAAGGGAGAGAAAGCAGTAGAAGGGGGCGGAGGCTGAGGGCAGAGCCTGAAGGCTATCCCATTCCTGGGCCCAGCCCACGAGGTGCTAAAGCCCTGGGAAAAGGCAGTTCTGATTGTGAAGCAGGCCTGGTTACCTCTCCTAGCTCTTTGTTTTGGCTCACAAGGCTCTGGAGGGCCTAGTGTGGGAATCGAAAGAAGTACAGGGAAACGTGTGGGTGATATGGAAAAAAGGATGTTTGGGTGCCAAATACTGAAATATCTTTTCTTATGAGTCTTCTGCTACGCAAATATATAAACTGCATGTATGAACACACCATGGTACATTACAGGCAACCTGATGCTTGGGTCTAAAGTTTTAATTTAAGACAATTTAATTGTAAAATACTAAAAATAATCAGAAACATAAATAGCACAGCAGGCCTGTCATAATCACCAATCTCAAAACCATAAATGAACAGAGTATAAGATGCTGCAGAAAGTGTACCAGTTGAAAAAATAAGCCGACTCTTTCATATGTCCCCAGCCTGTGCTAGAAGTCGGGGGCAGGGTCTCCTGCCTGGAATCTCTGTAGTCTGAGCCTCCTTCCAACTGCCTGCAGGAGCGCAGCTCAGCCCTGTGCCACATCTCCCCCCACAGGTATTTCTGCAGCTCCCTGAGAAGGCTGGCATTTACACGGACCAGTGTCGGTCACCCCTGCTCCTGCGGGCAGCCTTGAGGACCAGGCCAGTGGGCTGCCCTTTTGCTGGATGGAAAGCTGCTTCCTTCTCTGTGCTATTGTGTGCCCTGGTGCCAGTTTCCCATTCCACAGCCGAGAGAACCTCAGGCGCCCGCCTGTATCATTGATTATTTGGGGGTTGGGGAGGGTGTGCTGTGACCAGGTCAGTTTGCTGGGGTGAGGGTGGTGGTGAGACTTGGTAAACTGACCCAGGAAGGCCATACCTGGAAAGGGACCTGCACAGGGAAGCCGGTAGCCCTGTGGGGACGGGATCCAGGGGTCGTGTTGAGGGCCTGTGATGGCATGGAGGATGAGGTTTTAAATAGGGGTTCAGGATGGTCTTGGTGAGAAGGTGACATTGAGTTAAGGCCTGAAGGAAGTGAGGGAGGGAGCCACGCGGATATGGGGGAAGAGCTCCCAGGGCACGGAGCAGCGAGCATAGCGACTTGCAGAAGAGCATGCGCCTGGTGTGTCTGTGTCTGAGTGACAGTGAAAAGGCCATGGGGATGGAGGGGCGTGAAAAGAGAGGGGAGGGGCAGATGAGGTCAGAGGCCCCCTGGGGCATGAGAAGTGGGCTCCAGCAGGGCTTGGTGGCCCTTGTGTGGACTTCGGATATTACCCGGTGTGATGTGATTGCGGGAGTTTGAGTAGAGGAGTATTAAATGAGCACTTTGGCAGCTAGGTGTCAACAACTGTGAAGGGTCTGCTTCCAAGGTTACAAGCTGGCCTGCCCCAGTTTCTTAGATGCTGGCAGACAGGAGACACTCCTGGTCAGAGACAAAGGACTGTGTTACTTACATCTCCTCACGCAGCTTGGGCTCTTGTTCACACCCAGTCCCCTTGCTCCCAAGTCCCATGCGGGTGATTCAGAGCAGCCCAGGTTGATGCTGTGCACCCAGTGGGTCCAGGTCACAGCACACAGTGGGTTTAGGTCACAGCTGAGGAACCTCCAGTCTTATAAGGGGCTGTTGGTAAACCTGCCGAAACTTTGCCCTGCAGTAAGACAATATCTTTATTATCCTATTTAGGACACAATCTGCTCTCTGCCCAGGAAGGAGATGTTATCTCTATCTTCTAAGGCTGTTTGTATGTAAACATCCTCAGAAAGATAGTCCAGGACACATGCTATCACAAGACATGTGGAAATAACATGGGTAGTTTTCCCCACCTCTTTTAAGACAATAAACTGATAGGAGACAGGGAAGCAGGAAGACTAAGGAGGAGGCCATTGCAGTGACTAGAAAAAGAGATAATGGTGCTTGGATGGGGTCATAGCAGTGGAGGTGTTGGATCATGAAAACCGAATTCTGGGTATACATTGCAGTTAAAGCAAAAAGGATTTCCTGAAAGATTGGATGAGGGTGTGAGAGAAGAGAAGGACAAAGCGTTTGGGGCCCGAGCCATGGAAAGATGGAATTTCCGTCAACCAAGCTAGGGAACGTGATGGAAGAAACATGTTTGGCTGGAAAGAGCAGAAGTCACGGGCATGATGAGTTTGATTTACCTGTGAATAAGTAGCTCAGAAGGCTCAAGGCTCTGGAAAGGAGGCCCCAGACCCATTGTTCAGGCCTGCCTGCCCAAAGCAGTGTTGTCCTGGTGATTGTAGCCACAACTGTCCTAGTCAGGAGAGGACTAAAGGCAGAATATGCTTTAGGCCCTGCTCCATCTTTCTAGGCACTTGTCCTCTTGTGCTATTGTGGGCGACTTTCAGTTCCCCATCTGACACCTGCGGGGCTGTGCCCGAGGTAAGCTCCCTGGGCCAGGAGGTGCAGACTGGGTCACCTCACCAGCCTAGGAGGGCAGGGTGTCTGGAGAAGGTGCGTGGGACCTGGGGACATAGGCCGTTATCCAGGTGAAGCAGCGGACAAGCTAGTGGCATGTGCGGGTTGGAAGGGATGACAGCTTGAGCCTTTTAAGAGTTTCAGGATCTCAGGACGTCCTCTGCCAGCGCTCAGGTACACGTACGTGTAGGGTGGTGCATGCAGTGGGGCCCCATATAGGCTATAGGCATCATACGTGACATGGACAGGTGTCCACTGCGGGAGCCTGTGCCAGGGCCTGGGGACTGCTTTACTGCCTCGTCCCGGAGCATTTATGAGCATGGGGACCTGTGGCAGAGATTGTTTTTCCTAAATGACTCTGGAGGGAGGTGCTCATCTTGGTGACTTTGCAGAGCATCCCGAGTACAGTCTGTTTTTGTTTTCTTCTTGAAGGAAGAAAGAATTGAGCGGTTTGAGTTTTTGAGGCTAAGTAATGAATCTGCAGTTATAAAGTACAACTTCAGGGCACCCCTTTTCTCCACATTTTTAAAGGAAAAAAAAATGTCTTTCTTTTCCTATGTCCCATTGTAACGGCTGAGAAACTGGCAGTGGTCTCTTTGAATGTGTGTCTGGAAGATGCTTTTAATCTGGCATGATGCTTCCATTCATATTTACATAACACCAGATGAAAACCCACTTGCAGCTGTGATGTGATACTTCTCTAAGAGAGTCATCAAGTCTGAGTGAGATGCGTTTTGCCATAACTCTGAGAAGAGCAGTGTTTATAGACAGCAGTCTCTGCTGAGGGAAGTCCTCCTGCGAGGGGGCTGGGGGCTGGCTGTAATATAATAAGTAACCCGGACAGAAGCCTGGAAGGCGTTTGGTCAGAGGAAGTTAAAAGTGCCCTTTTCTAAGGCTGCAGCCTGCTCTAGGGGACAGCCTGGAGCCCGGGATCCCTTGGGGAGCTGTGGGCCCCAGAGAATCCTTGTGCTTTGGTGGCCTTCTGGGCAAGAACGTGGGAAGGGGAGGGGTAGAAGAGAGAGCAGTCTTCCTGGGGGCCCAGCCTCAAGCCTGAGCTCCCCACGTCCCACGGGTGGCGTTGAGCTGGGTGTTTCCATCTGTGTCTCGTTCGTATTCTTCCTCTGTGGAGACGCCCCAGTTTATGTGCAAACAGCAGCACTTCACGCTGGGGAGGGGTCTTAGGGGCCATTCCCTGCATCGTCTTCATTCATCTGCCCCGCATCACTTCAGACAAGGAGACACCCTAAGCAGGAAGTGTGTGTGGCTGTGCAGACACAGCTTCAGCATAGGTCCCATTACCCCGCCCCCGGCGCCTTCCCGTTGGATGGCTGCCCTTAGTCTGCCTTGTAGGAACTCCCGGCTCCCACCACGCACACGCTGTGCCATGTGCACAGCATAGGGCCTGGCACTCAGGAGGCACCGGGCCCTGCTCAGTGAGAAGAACTCAGTGATAAGAGCCACATCCTAGGGGAGCCTGAGCTTTTGTGTTCTTTTATGTTACTCGTCTTTTAAACGCTTACTGAATGGATGCACAACACACCTCATCTTCCCAATTAATGGATTGTTGCCTGTCTGTGGGAACTTGACCCTCCCTAGGCCTCTGTCTTCCCATTGCTGCGTGAGGGGCTTAGATCAGATGATCAGGGCTCCCTCCAGCCCTGAAGGTCTGGTTTCCCACGTGTGGTCCCTCAGGGGTCCCTGCACTGGTAATGCTGGAGGGGGATAAGTCCTGCTTGCTTCCAAAAGCCTTGGCCCCATCATTATGGGAAAGACATGGGGTGATGGTTAATTTTATGTGTCAACTTGGCAGAGCCACTGTGCCCAGGTATTTGGTCCAACATTATTCTGGTTGTTTGTGTTTGGGTGTTTTTGGGTGAGATTAACGTCTAAGGAGTGGACCTTGAAGAAAGCAGATTGCTCTCCATGTGGGTGGGCCTCATCCAATCAGTTGAAGGCCTAAATAGCACAAAAGACCGAGGTTCTCTGAGGAACAAGGAATTCTGCCTGCAGACAGGCTTTGGACGTGAACTGGAATATTGACTTTTCTCTGGGTCTCCAGTCTGCTGGCCTAACCTACAAATTTTGGACTTGTCAGCCTCCTAATTGCATGAGCCAATTCTTGAAAATTCCAATATCACCCTCAGTTCCCGTGTGTGCGTGCGTGCGTGCGTGCGTGCGTGTGTGTGTGTGTGTGTCTCCTATTTTGTTTCTCTGGAGAGCCCTGTCTAATACAGGAGGCATAGTCGGGTCTTTTTAAGAAATGTTGATTAGACATGTTCCCCAGCAGAGCAGTTTAAGCCTCCTGATGATTTTAGTAGGGGTCACATGCAAGCACTTAAAGTAGAAGAAGGACATCATTGGATTTCTATTTTAGAAAGGTGATGGGAAGGGTCAGACAGTGGATGGGGAGACTGGGGTAGGAGAACAGCTATACTTACAGGTAGAAAATGACGTATTTGGTGACAGAAGTCGGGATGGACAGAAGAGGGCCACAGTGGGAAGATATTTATGTGGAGGAACCTAATAGGAACCCAGACACATTGGATGAAGGATGAGGCGAGAGAGTCACGGTGTGTTCGGTTCCTGCCTTGGTACTCTGAGCATGCTGGTACCTAATGGTGCAAGAGAAGTCGAATGGGGTCAGGCAGTAGTGCGGAGAGGTGATGACTTTCCGTGGAACGTGTCAGGTGGGAGGGCCCCGTGGGACATCCTGAGGGAGATGCCCGGGGAGAACAGACTTGGGATATCGCAACTTGGGTGGGGGGCTTGAGCAGAGCTTATCTGAGTTTCTACCAGAGCATCGTTCCCCCAACAGCCATCTGAGTGCCTTGTCTGCATGTGCCCAGACTCGGTCTTCACCCCGCGGCCCAGCACACAGAGCAGGTTGGTAACGCCGAGAGGGAACTTTCAGTACCTGTCATCAGAACTCAGCAAAGGTGTTACACATCATCTGGTGACATGCGATAAACACAAAAAGCCTGAGAAGACCCCACACAACAGATGTGTTGCTTGTACTAGAGGGAGTAGAGGAGGGGGGTTTCTGTGTGTGTGTGTGTGTAGTCAGGTAAAACTCCCATGCCTGCACACACACATTTATGAATAATTGAATATGCACCTACTGCCAATTAGCTTATTTTAGCTTCGCAGACCCTTTCCCTCACCCCCTATGATAGCTGTGTTGTCCCCATTGACCGATGAGGAGAACGAGGGTGACCTGCCGGCAGACCCTCAAAGTGTTCTGGGAGGGAGGGGCGCAGTGGTTCTGGCCCCAAGTCTTCCCTTTGGGGGCAGCGTAGGCCCAGAGTGACCCAGGTTGGCAGACCCAAGGCCAGACAGGCTGTGGGCTCTCTGGTGTGACTGGGGACAGTATCCCCTCCTCCCAGGCTGGTCCCCCAGGCTGACCCTTCTCTGAGCAGGACCCTGACATCAGGTTATAAATTCCTCTGTCTGGGTGCATTATCTAAATTGTTAGATGGTAATGGCAAAAGTAAAAACCGCTGCTAGCCCAGTGCATAAATCCTTGGTGTTGATCAATCATTGCACAGCGTAGACTCTTTAACAGGCACAATTTACACGGAGACTTGGCAGACTGTTCCGTCTTCTAATTGCAGATGGAAAAAGGATGCCGATCTCTGCTGTGCCATAAAAATGTAAACTATAAATGACTTAAATGCGTGTGTGCTCCCTGCGCCACCCAGCACTCATTTTCACCGTGTATTTAAATACAAATTGGAAAAAAAACTACTCTCCTGTGAGATAATAACTTTTATAACGTGGGCTGGGGCTCCATGCTTCTCCCATCTGACGCCACACATTCTTCCCAGGGCCATGCTTTCCCCGGGCCTCGCCTCGCGGGGGAAGGATCGGTGTCGGCTACACAGACAAACCCCAGCCTCTTCAGTGCCGTGCTGCCATTACAGTCTTAAGTGCCCTGAGTTACTGCCCCTGTGCTCGTCCGTGCTTCTGTGGGCTGAAGGGCTCGGAAGCTTCCAGGAGAGCTTCACTCCAGCACAGAACCCTGGGAGACAGTGGATTCGGAGGGCCCTGTGTGCCGGCGACAGACTGGGAGCAGGTCAGGAGTTCCAGGTCAGCACCGGTGACAGACATAGTGACGTGGTGCGCCCTGCAGCCTTGCCAGGAGCCAGGCTTCCGTCACTCTCCACTTCGCTCCCAGACACCAGCGAGCGCTGTTCTGTCGGGAAACGTCCCTGCTGGAGCAGAGCCGCAGTGTGTGCCTGACTTTTGTCATCCGGCCGGGTGGCTGTGTGTACACGAGTGAGTCTCAGGAGGTTGGGGCCAGTTTTGAATTTATACTCCAGGAGCCTTGGGAAGTATGTGTGACTCCTTTGGGGTGACGTGAGGGGGGCATTGTGAACTCTCTTCGTCTGGACTGAGGTAATGGTCCATGTGTGCTCTATCAGCAAAAAAGGCTCAAAGTCATTTTTAAGTAAGATTTTTTAATAAATCAAGTGATCCAATGTGGGCACATGGAGGAGTCTCATTAAAGACACACACCGATTTTCTGGTGTGTTTTATGTATTTCATAAAGTCCCAAATGTTTATGAAGCTCAGTTTGTCCTTGGGCCCTGGCCCTTCTGGTAGTGTCAGAGGTGAAATGGGCACAGGCTCCGCCCCTAGAGGACTGACTGACAGCCAGGAGGGACAGACAGACAGGCAGAGTATGATGAGGGAAGTGCCAGGACAGGCCTATATAGAAGCCTATGTAGATCTGCTGAAAAGAGAGATGACCCCCACCCTGGAGAAGAGACAAGCTACCCAGAATGTTGCCAACTGATCTGAGAAGCGGGGGAAGGGCATCCGCAGAGAGAAGGGCACGTGTGGAGGCCCACAGAGCATGGTGGGTGGGCAAGCACAGGTGGTGCCCACCTTTTGTCTTCTTTTGTGTGTGTCCCTCACCCTGCAGGCAGCCTGGGGAGTATGTCACCCTCCCTCGGGAGACCTGGACTGAGCCCCAGGAGGGCCCACCTCAGCTGGGTGTCCTTTTTTCCTGTAAAGTGAAGTTTTTTCCCCTGCAGATCACTGAGTTTTGTGCAGCCCCCTGGGCAGCCTTGGCCTGGCCCATGTGAAGGGTTGGTCACCAGCAGACACCCTGTGGCCTAGTGCCGGCTGAGCTCTGTGTGATGGCTTCTTGTCAGTACAGGTCTGCCCATTTTGAGCCTCCTGGTGGTCCTGCAAGTAAAGGAGACACAAGTCTCGGATGTAGAGATGTGCAGACCCAAATCTCTGCTCTGTGGCCTCCACACCGTCACTTGGGCTTTCTGAACCATAGTTTTATCATCTATAAAATGGCGGTGATAACTGTTCTCTTGCAGGTTTCTTTTCAGACTCAAGATACTGCATATAAAGTACCTGGCACATATTTGCTGCTCAATACGTAGTAGTTGCTACTATTTCTGTAAAATGAATATACCCAATGACAGGATTTAGCCTCTTAAAGTAAACCTTAGCGATCACTTACAATATTATTTGAACTAGACCAAAGATTTTAGAGCTGGGAGGGAACATAGTCAACTTCTTTTATTGGCAGATGAGAAATTAAGGCCCAAGGCTGTTGGTAACTTGTCTAGGGTCTCCCTGGTCAGGAACCTGGCTGTTTCTCAAATCCTTTCCCTTTAGCTCCCTATTATTTGTTTGTAAATATGAACTTTTTGACAGTAACCATGATTTTGTTCTTCAAGTGGTTTTGTTTCTGTTTACTATCTTGGGTACATGAGAAATTTGCTCAGCAAGATTTTGTTCATGGGTATGCTGACCCAAACCAAAGATGTGTACGTCTAGCGGTAGGCCTTAAAATATACCCACAGACATGATGGCTGTGCAGAAAGGCAATTCACTTTTCCCCAGGAATTTGCTTTATAAGAGCAGAGGTCTGGAAACTCTGGGTTTGGCTCCTCACTCTGCTAATTGTCCAGCTGTGTGACATCAGCAAGTTTCTCATCCTGTCTGAGTCTCATCTGAGATGGAAACAAACAAACAGCATGACCATGCAAGCTTTTTGATGTTGTAAATATTACAGATGGTTATTTCTAATCTCCCACTGCCTCCCAACCATGTTCTTGTTGATGGAATTCATAGACGATGAAGAGGGTGTTAAATTGTTTTTCTGAGCAAAGCAGGAGGAGGAGGCAGCTCATGGCCTGAGAGATGTCCAAGGAAGATTTAAAGGATGTTTTCAGTGTGATGTATGATGTAGCCCTCTCCAACATCTCAAGTAGTATCTGCTTTGTAGGCGGGACTATGGGAGGTTGGATTTGCTTTATCAGGATAAGGGCAGAGTTGAGTCCTTCTTCAAGAATGGCTTGGGATGGGCATGGAAGCCTGGGAATGATGCAGGGCCCTGGGGGCTGGGGACTCCGGGGAACTGAGGAAGTACCATGTTCATGGAGTTATGCTCCATCAAGGACTGTGGCTGCTGCTGATAATAGTGAAGGAGATCCCTTCCCCTTCCTTCCAGAGGGTGGCGCAGTCCTGCTAGGGACTAGAGGTAGGAATGAATGGAGGTGTTTGCGGGTCCCCCTCCTCTCCAGCCTCTCCCCTCACCCCCTGCATTCCCCCGTCTGGGTGGGAGGAAATTAAGTTCCTAACCCCACCGGCAGGGTATTGATGAGTTCTCCTGGATGACTCCAAGCCTCAGCACTTCAGTATTCTTGACATGAGGGTAGATCACGATGGAAAATATTGGAGTGGCAAACTATTAAAGTGTTTTCTGAAGTCAGGCCGTGGACTGCAGATTTATAGAGAAGAGCTTTGTTAGGGGAGAAAGTGCCGAGAGCATAAAAGCCGACCATACCTAGTATCTTTCCCAGACAGAAATGATATTTCAGTAGGTAAAATAAATAGCAGATAGAAGTGCTTGAAAATACATCACTGCGCCCTTTCTGTACTGTGTGGGGTATGTATGTGCTAAATGTGTCCCAAGGCTCAGAAAGCAGAAAAAGACTAAATGGACAAAAAATTTGCCTTGCCATAAAGAGCCATCTTTTCTCTGCTTCCTCTCTCCCTCACAGAGTGCTGTGGAATTTTAGGGATGGAACTGCCACTTGTTTCTTGTTGGGCTGATCACAGGGACGGGAGAGGTTGGCCAGAGTCTACTCCTCAGAAGTTCCAGCCTCTCAGGGGCCTCAGCCCCCCTGCCCCACTGCTAAATGACAGTCCAGATGAGTATGAGACCTCTGTTCCCGAGGCCTTCCCATCTCCGCTAGGTCACTGTTTCCAGTCAGTAATGTCTGAGATCCAAGAGCTGTCTCCTCATTTTACACACGGGTGCAAGGGGCCTATCGAGGGGAGTCAAGACCCCCGCCCCCATCTCAGAGGCCTCCTCACTGGACACTGCCCAGGCCTGGGATGCCATCTTTCCTCCTGGCCGGTGGCCCAGGCTCCTGAGTCAGAGGCGTGAGACTTCGGGAGCTCCATTATGCAGCACGGCAGGGGAGGGACCCCTGACTGGAGCTCCAGGAATTCACGCTGATGGCGTCGCAGGTTCGATTCCATTAGGAGACTTCCCCCTCAGCTGTCTACTGCAGTGTAACTTTGAAAGACAAGTGTCCATCCTTCTTCTGCAGTTGTCAGCCTAGGGGCTTCGTCAGAGCCACGCTGACCCAGCGGGCAGGTAGTGAGGCAGGAAACAGCTTTGCCTTCAACTCGGTAGTGGGTGTACAGCATCCTTCCTAATTCATGTCCTCCCTGAACCTTGGAAGGTGGCCTTATGAAATAGGTCCTTGTAGATGTAGCTAGTTCAGATGAGGTTGTACTGGACGAGACTCGGCCCCTAATCCAAAGATGAGTGTCTTTACAAGATGAGGAGAGGGCACAGAGGCCCATGAGAAGGTCAGGCGAGGGCGGAGGCAGCCCCGAAGCAAGGCGCCCCAGGTGCCCCAGAAGCTGGATGAGGCAGGGAGGGATCCTTCCCTAGTGCCTTCCGAGAGAACATGACACTGACCACACCTTGAATTTGGACTTTGGGATTCCAGAACTGTGACAGAATAAGTACATATTACTTTCAGCCACCCGATACATGGTGCTTTGTTATTGCGGCCCTAGGAATCTAAGTGGAGTGGGGTTGGTCCAGGGGCTGCTGCTTTGAGGAGGGCAGATGGAGAATGGGGGCCTAGATAATAAGGGTGTAGAGAAAATGAGAATGGTCCAAACTGGGTATTTTGTTGCAGAAGCTGTATTAGTCATGTTCTCCAGAGAAACAGAACCAATAGGATACACACACACACACACACACACACACACACACACACACGCACATACACATATATGCAAACCTTTGTTATGAGGAATTGGCTCATGTAATTATGGAGGCTAAAAAGTCCCACAGTCTACTGTTTGCAAGCTGGAGATCCAGGAAAGCCGGTGTACTTGCATCTGAGTCTGAAGGCCTGAGAAGCAGGGGCTCCGCGAGCAGGAGACGATTCATGTCCCAGTTTAATCAGTCAAGCAGGAAGGGAGGAATTCTTCCTTCCTTCTTCGCCTTTTTGTTCTATTCAGATCCTCAGCAGATTGGATGAGACCCACTCACGTTGGGGAGAGCAGACTGCTTCACTCAGTTCACTGATTCAATGCTGATTTCATCTGGAAACATCCTCCTAGATACACTCAGAAATAATGTTTTGCCAGCTATCTAGACACCCTGTGGCCCAGGGAAACTGACACATAAAATTAACCATCGCAGAAGCTGTGGTTAAGCAGAGTGTGTCTCCTACGGTGAATGGTGGAGCTTCCATGTTACATTTAAAATGTACCACTGACGAGTATGAGACGGGTCTGCAGAATGCCAAGGCCTTCCTGGAACCGTGTGGTGGGCTCAGCGGGTCACGTTCACATTCATACTGGTGTTTTGTCTGCAAATTGTCTCTATTGCCTCCTTTCTCTTCCTCCCCCGCACCCCAACTCTCATAAGATCCAGAACATTCTCATTCTGAGAATCCAGTACATCCCCCCCCCCCCCGGCCTTTTAGAGGTTTCTCTCAGCATATCTGGAGTGAAAGTGGGGTGGTCTGGAGTAAATGGAGGAAGGAAGCGTTGATTTTTGAAGAGAAGTGACTTCTCTCCTTTGTTGGCGTTTCCCTACATTTCTACATTTTAAGGGTGGCAAAAATAATGAGTTTTGTGACTAAAAGTCTGGTATACATATGGTATATGTGTGTGTTCTTAAAATTCACAGTTGAATTTCGATCTGTAAAGAATGCTGAGGAAAAGCAGAACAACCAATGAGAATGTGTAGCCTGGGTGTGCAACGTTTGTGCCCCACGTGTCGATGTTTTAACTTCATTGTTTGAAATTTGAAGTCATTCTCATAAGAGCCCACAGAGCAGTCTTCTCAGAACTACTTGACTCAATGACTTAAGAACTTGGTAGGGAATTTGGGCTTGGGGAATATGCATGTGTAAGAAATACACAATGCACAACACAGAGATGAGAAATGCTATATTGCAGATGTCTATTGTAAATTTTAAAATTAAATTTCCTATGCTTTAGAGTTTGGAGTATTTTCATGTCTTGTGTGGGGATCATTATTCTTTGCTCCTTCTGGGATTCCTCCTTATTTCTGCTTCCCATCTGCTGCTCCCTCTCCATCATGGGGTTAGTCTAACACCAAGATCTCCAGAGACCCAAGTAGGAGACATCAATAAATTTCAAAGTTGCCAGAATACAGCAGATGCCCCATAAAGTTCCCAAAAGCTGAGTTCAGAGAAGCCAGCGCTATTTCTGAGCTGTCACAGCTGCAGCTGGGTCTCTTAGCATTTCACCTTGGCCCCGTATTTTCTGTTTTCTGTTCAGTGCTAAAATATACTGTCCATCACGGCATTTGGCAGCACCAACAATTTTCAGGAGCTATGTGCTGGCAAAAATAGCAGAGCAGGGGTGGCAATAGGACCGCGGAGAAGAAGTTGCTGTTTTTTTTTTGGGGGGGGGAGTGGATGTTGAGGAACAGTGTGTTTTTCCAGGGCCCATCAGCTCCAAGTCAAGTTGTTGTCCTTCAGTCTAGTTATGGAGGGCACAGCTCACTGGCCCATGTGGGAATCGAACCAGCAACGCTGTTAAGAGCTCGCACTCTAACCAACTGAGCCATCTGGCCGCCCTGAGAAGTTGCTATTTCTTGTCGGCAGGGCTTGCCGAGTGCCAGGCACCATACTATCTGCTTCACATACCCCATGCCACATAATCCTTTTGTGAGACAGGGAGTATTATGCCCATTGCAGAATGGAAGTGAGGGGTTAGGTAACTTCCCCAATGTTATACCTCTGGTGAGAGGCAGAACACCCAGCATGGCTGCCCTCAGAGCCACGGCTCTTTCTTCTTTCCCCGATACTGACTCTTTAGAAGTGGGTGTATGCTGAGCGGCATCATCGGGAAGTAAGAAGGAAGCAGGAGGAGGAGGGTGAGGTTCATACTTGCAGCCTCCATTTTCCCGGTCTTCTGAGGGGTCCAGGAGGTCTTCTGTCACCATAGATGGAAGACTCAGCACATTGGGACAGGGGAGAAGGTGTCCCGTGCATTATGCCATTGAGGAACCAGCCCCAGGGTGGGGAGGACACAGGGCCAGTGAGGTACCGGACACTCAGTTCTCTTCTCACACCCCTCTTCCGTCCTGACCAAGAAAAATGGTCCCATCACCTCACTGGAGATAATTTAACTGAAATCAAAATGCCTTAATACACTTTTGGAATCGTTAATTAAGAAATGCACGCCCAACCACATTTTCACTAAGTACCCAAAATGGCAGATAAATTGTATCATCTGCCTTGAATTCCCTTCGGTGGGACACATTATTAAAGTCAGAAACAGCATAATGGTTCTGCAGCATAAATTAGGCTGAGGGAAAGAGGAGCCCTAGACGAATGAGTGCTTTTCCGTCCCTTTTCCATGCCGGCCCTTCTGTGGAGGGGGACATTGGCTGTGGCGCCGCCTCTTCTTGCTTTTATTCATCTTGGATCATCTGAACTATGGCATGTCAAAAGGCGAGGATGCCCTTCTGCCAGAGACCTCACAGACACGCCTAATGTTTTTCAAGAGCCTCAGATAAGTTCAGTTAGAGACTGGTATTCCCAGGACGCTGACGCGGGCTCATGTTTTGCTTGTGTTTGGTTATGCTGTAAATCGAACTAGGTTTTGCATGTGACGTGCGCAGAAGACATTCTTGGACTGTGAAAGACGTGAAGAGCCCTGTTTGGTTCTTTGTTAATGAGGAGCAGCACACGGTTCTCAAGTGGTGGGGGGGACGGCCACCCCATCCCTAGAAATTGAGGTGTTGGCTGCCTTAGTCACGGTGGCCACTTGGACGGGTCCTTGGAGGCGTCCCTCCCTCCCTGAACTCTTGCTGCCCGAACTTAGGAGATCAATAGTTTGGGTAAATGTTCTGAGAGGGTGGCTAGCCCTTGCTGTTCCAACTCTTGCTGCTTTGCTATCCTACCCAAATTTCAGGAACTAAATAGATTCAGGTGATTAAGTGTCTAAGTGAAGCATCCAAGTTCTCTTCTTCTAACTGTCTAGGTTTGAATATCAAGGGATATTTGTAGTTTCCTTATTCCAGGCATTTCTTGACAGCAAGGCCAGACCTATGTGAGTTGGAATTTGGTGTAATGGAGGTAAGACAGGCTCAGAAGCTGTTTGTTAGAGCTGGTTCCCTGCTGCTACAATTAAATGGGGTGGTGCTGTCCAAAGCTGGCCCTGGGAAGAAATCAGGTAGCTGGCAGCTTGCACGATCTGAGATGTGCTAGGAAAGATTCCTGTGTCTTCAAGTAACTCTGTGCTAAGCCTGAACAAATCTGTCCAAAGTCACATGGTTAGGAAGAGGCAAAGCTGGGATTCAAACCATGCAGTCTGGCTCTCGTATCTATGCCCTCAGACGCTGCACAGTTGACTGGTGACCTTGGGCAAGTCCCTCCTCTTTCTGGACCTCACAGCCTCTCTGTAAAATGGTGAGGTTAGACTTCAGGAGACCCATACCTCTTACCAGTCCCAGCACGCTGTAGCACTGGGGATATTATGACATGCTGCTAGGACCCAGAGTGAGTACATGCAGAGCTGGGAGGGACACACTCATCTTCAACCTTCCTCCCCTCCACGCAGACAAAAGGACGGTGCTTCTCCTGGCCATATTGCTTAGGACTTGTCGTGAAAATTATGTCTGTGCAAAATGAACAGGCTTGCTGGAGAGGACAGACCCATAAATTTACTCACAGGGAAAAATTAATTTGTTAAAAATATACTTCACATGTAGCCTTTTTATGAGTCTGCCTAAAATGTATTCTTGTTCCTCTGCTGTCTTTGCTCCCACCAAGCCGAGGGCCAGTTAGTACCATTGCTGGGTGATCCAAAGCTGGTACAGGGTCGCAGAGGTATGTGCATGCCTTCCTGCTTCCTGCCAGGGGGGCCTCAGGTGTGCACAGGCTGCAATCGCCCAGGAACCAGGAAACCTGGCTTCAAGTCCCGCATCCACCATTTCCATCTGCATGACCTTGGGCAAGTCACTTGGACTCACTGGCCCTCAAGTTCTCCATTTACAAAATGGCAGTTGAGGGTAGCAAAATACTTCTCTGGGCTTGCTTGCGAGAAATGCATCGACCAAAGTGAAGAAAAAAAACAGGACTGTAGAGATGGGAGAGGCAGGTTGGACCTCGGGTTAGAGCAAGGACATTGGAGTCAGATAGGTCCTATTGAATCCAGCCACACCAGTTATCAGTCAGTAAGCCACCATCAGTCCCTTTACCTCTCCGAGCCCTAGTTTTCTTATTTGTGAAGTTGGAATAATAACCCCTACTTCAAAGAGTTGTCTCAGTATTTAAAAACAAATAGAAAGCCTGGCAAATAATAGATTTTATATAAAAATTATAATACGCTCTGAGACACATCTTAGAACACTGATACTGCACAGACCTCCTATGTGGACCAGAGACAGAGCGTGATAAGGGGGAGTCAACCTAACTGCATCAGGGACCAGGCAGGAATCAGCTTCTGTGCTCCCAAAGACACAGTGATGGCCAAGACAATTATATTGCACACCTACCTTCTGCCAGGTGCTGGGCCTCAGAGAAGAGCCTTCCTCTCCTGCTGTACCCTTTCTTGGGACACCAGGAGTGACATCTTTTATCCCCAGTCCAATGGTACATTTACCTAACTGTCCCCTCTAGAGGCCATTAGCACATTTTTAAAGTATGTGCAAAAACACTTGAGAATTTAGTTTGGGAGCAGAGAGATAAACATACATACCACGTATTCTGCTATCCTCCTTCACTCAGTATATACACCACTAAGGAAACAGGCTGCCACCAGTTTAATAAACAAATCACTAGACTGAACAAAGAAGAGAGACAGAATATTCTTCAGGGTTCTTGGGCTCTCAGGTGAGCCAGGAAATATCTGAAACTGTGTTTTATGTCTGTGCAAAATTAACTTTTGTGTGTGCAGGTGTGCGTACCTGAGTAAAATGGTGGGTTTTACTGGGGAGAGGGTATAGCACTCTTCATATTCTTAAAAATCAAAATGTTATCACCCATTAATCTACTGGATCATTATTTTTTTTAGACAGGAGGAGGTTGAAATAATTAGTTGTATCATAATATATGGGGGGAAAATCTCTCATTAGACCTTTAACGGCTTGAAAGGGGGCAAACTTTAAAGACTTCACCAGTGAACATTTTCCATTACTGCTGAGCAAATTTGCATTTTGTGGATGTGATCCAGTGTGTATGACTCTGTATTGGAAACATTTCTAGGCGCTGAGAGAAAGCACAAAGCCAGAGCATGGGGGGTTTATGCTGACAATCCCAAGTCAACTCTCTATTTGTTTTAGAGATAGCTCTGCAGTGCATAGAAATTAATGAGTAATTTTCTTGGTGACAGCCCGAGGCAACCAAATGAATGCTCAAATCCGAGTCTATGCAGAATGGAAAGGAGCAAATGACAGAGGCTGTCGATCGCAGTGGGGACAGAGCGCAATGCTCTGGAGAAGTGTTTCATAGGAATTCTCGTATTTTACTCATTAACCTGGAGCTGGGATGTCATCATCCTGTCAGAGAAAGAGGGAATAGAAGTTCCAAAGGCCACAGGAGTCTCAAATGCCAACTTGGACTCAAAGTTTGAAATGCGGCTTGTCCTCCCCGCAGAGGTGCCCTCTGCCGTTCCCCTGGCAGTGATGCCTGTCCTGGCGTAAGGCGTTCCACGCGGGGAGCACGCCTGCAGGTGCCAGGCTTGGCCGCAGATGGCTTGCAGCCTGAGGGGAGCTTGTCTGTCCTGCCTTCCTCTCCTTTGCTGGAATCCACCCCCTGGAGATCCGAGAGAGTGAGGAACGTGGGGGTGGCGGGGAGAGCAGGGGTCGTTTTTGGAGTTTGATATTCATTGATATCAATCAACTTTTTCCCTCCAACGTCTTCATTCAATAATTCATTCATTTTAGAGGTACAGACTGTAAGTCAAATAAGACCTAGATCCAAACGCACATTTCTTATCCACAAAGGGAGGATTGTAATGCTTGCCTCCCAGGGTGGCGGTTCGGCATATCACTGATGCAAAGCCCAGGGTTCCTGGTGGCTGCGCAGTAGGAGTTAGAATTGAAGGATTGTTACCCAGATCGGGTCTTCCCTGGCCTTTGGGGTCCCGTTCTTAGCCCTCTTATGCCCCTGGTGGCTGCTATAGGAATTCCCAGGAGCCCATCCTTTCCTGGTTTAGGGAAGGTTGATGCACTAAGGACATTGTTTCTGCCTACTCATACATACTGGAACATTTCTGAAGTAAACATTTTCCACGTGGAGTTTTAAATGCTGGCCAGCCAGTCTGCCCACCCCATGGCTATGTCAGCTAAGGGACTTTTACTGAATCTCTGCATCCTTTGGAATTCTGATCAGTCCCAAGACTGGAAGAGGGCATGGAGAGCCCAGTGGCACCTTGTCAAGGGGATCACTGAGTATGTAGTGGTGACCCATGTTGGCATGTCTTTCTACATTGTGCTGTAAGCTTTTTGTAGAGCACACAGGGCAATAGGAAAGGGAGGAGTGCAATAGCCTCCGAGATGATCTCCCCCGCCCCGCCCCCCACAGCGGCCATGTGAGCCCAGAAAGGTGGCGGAGCATGGTGACAAGTGAGAGGGACTCTGGAATCAGGGTTTGAGTCCCAGCCCTAAATCTACTAGCTGTGGGCACTGCTGCCTGTTATTTGTCCTCTCTCTGCTCCCATTGCTCCATCTAGGGTAATAATAGTGCCAGCCGCCTAGGACTGTAATGCGGATTAAGTCGGAGAATCCATGTAAACCCCAGGACGGCACCTGACTCATGGAAGGGCTCAGTGATGGTGGCAATTATGACTATTGTGTCAGTCACCTGCCTACGACACTTCATTGACCCAGGACTGAAATTTTTAATACGGCCTGGAAGTCCCAGCAGGATGTGCCCTCTACCTCCCTCTCCACCCTCATCCTGAGCTCCTCACCACACTTCCTCCTACCTGTTTTCTTCCCGCCCCTGGAGGGTACCACCTTAGCACAGCCCTTTTCTACCATGTGCACATTCTTCCCAATCCACCTCCCTAGTTGCATGAGGGACATGTGTTACTTTTGCATCTTTCCCATCTCAGCTGGAAGAGGTGTGTTCTGAGCACCAGCATGAGGTCCAGCCCCCCGCCATATGTTCACTAAGTTACCGCATTCTTTCACTTCATAGCTTTTGTTGCCCCTTCTCTGATGCATTTGTGTCTCTATTTGATGAAAACCTGATTCTCCCAGTAAACTGTGAGGTCTGCGAGGGCAGAGGCAGTGTTAATTTGCCCGTCCTTATTTCCTAGTGCCTGGCCTGGGGTTCAGCATCACCAAAGTGCTGGCTAGTATCTGGTGAACGAGTGGTTGACCATCTATCTTCTGAAGTACTAACCATCATGTGCACTCTACTTATGTTTTGTTTCACTTTTTACAACTGTTCTCACTCCATTATCTAAAACGTTTATAGCTCAGCCCCAAACCCATAGAGTGATTTTTGCTGCCTTTAATTAGAGCCAGCTCTGAGAGAGCTTGGTGCAAACCTAGAAGGACCCCAATGGCCTCGTCAAGTGTTTGCCCTGGAGAATCAGATGGCATTATACATATACAAGATGTCAAAAATATGGTGAATGTTTAAAAAAATATATTATTACAGTAAAAGACACATTGCCATTAATTGCCCTCAAAATACTCCCCCTCGCTTCAAACACACTTACCCCACTTTCTGAAGCAGTTCTGGAAGTCCTCTTTCCTGAGTGTCTTCACTTCATCCTCCATCATGACAACACTCCGTGTCACACATCGCTTCTGATTCGGCAATTTCTGTCAAATAGAAACATTATGGTGTGTCCTCATCCACCTTTTTCACCGGATCTGGCACCATGTGACTTCTGGCTCTTCCCCAAAGTCAAAATGACCATGAAAGGGAAACATTTTGAATCAATTCAGGACATTGAGGCAGCTACAACAGCGCAACTAAAGACACTCACAAAAGAGGACTTCCAGAATTGCTTCAGAAAGTGGTAAGAACAATGCGACAAGTGTGTTCAAAGCGAGGGGGGTATTTTGAGAGGGATTTGTGGCCATATGTCTTTTACTGTAATACATTTTTTAAAAAATTTAAATATTCCTTGTATTTTTGATCACACCTTATATAGCTTTTCTTGTTGATATCTCTATTTGAAGTACATGGGAAATAATGATATGCTGGGGCACTGTCTCATAATATGGATAGGTAGGTAAAAAGCCCGACATCCAGGCACAACTCAAGACATTTAGCGACATTTAGATTTTCACTTGATGATTCCACTTTCCTTTCTGATTGTGCATGAGGTGAGCACAGTGTCAGCATCCATATCGCAGCATCATGTCAAATGCTCTGCCCTCTCCCATTATGCTGATTCCATCAGTGAGGACACCAGATCTGTTTCACAGGAGGCTGAACATCAGATCAAGTGCCAGACATTCTGTCACTCATCAGAATGGTTCCAGTATTTAGCATGTGGTCATTAATTGTGACCTACATTTTAGATTATGTTGATTCATTCTAATTCTTGAACACGGCACACTGTTAAATGTAACAAGCACCAACACTTTTTAAATTAAAACATATGTGATAATTATAAAGTAGCACAAAATACAGAAATGCATTAAGGAAATAAAAATCTTCCATAATCCCTACACCCTGAGATAATTACAGTTTGCATTTTGGAGTGTATAATTTTAGTCTTTTCTCTTGTGTTATACATACAACTATATTTATATACAAAATTGGAATCATACAGTAGGTGCAATTTTGTAGCATCCTTTTAATGAATACATTAAGGACAAGTTTTAACATTCTTAATTATTATTTTCATACTCACAAAAAAATTTTGAACCTGGAAAATTTCAAGCATATATGACAGGAAATACAACACTGTCATAAACCTTCATGAACCCGTCGCCCAGGTTCAACAGCTGCCTGCTACGGAGTTTTTTAAAAGCAACTCTCAGCTATCATGTCATTTTCTCCATACATACGTGAGCCTTCATCTCTACATGATAAGGACTTATTTCATTAAATACATACCCATGATGTCACTATCTCACCTAAAAAATTAATAAGTTCTTATTATCATGAAATATTTAGTCACTGTTCCTATGTCCCCAGTTGGCTTATAGCTTATAATATTTTTGTAGTTTGTTTGAATCAGGATCCAAATAAACTCCATAAATTGCAAAGTACCCCCCAATTCACTCACTCACTCACTCACTCACTCTCTCACTCACTCACTTTTTCTCACTTTTCCTTTCTTGCAGTTTGTTAATTTGTTCTGTAGAGTTTCACACAATCTGAAGTTGCATCCTTGTGGTGTCCTTATGACACGCTCTTGTCTGCTCTGTATTTCCTGTAAATTGATAGTTAGCTCTGGAACTTGGCTAAGTTCAGGTCTGAAGTTTTGGCAAGGTAACCAACTGTGTGGCAAAGCATATTTTCATCAGACAGTGTGTAACGTCTGATTGTCTTTACTGTTGTGATGTTGGCAGTCACTGATGCTTATTGCCTAATAAATTACCTCCTAGGCCCTGTGGAATATTGGTTTTCCAATTTGTTATTCCTTCTGTACTTCTTATTAGCTGTAATACTTCTACTAAGATAAACTTCCCTTCCTTAACTATTTGGGTAGCCGTTTTCAAGATAAGGAATTGGTTCTGTAATCTTCCTTACTCAAAGGTAACTAGTGTGTGTTTTGTGTTCTTGTATGCGTGCTTTAAGTATATTTGATGTGCTTCAATCGATTTCATTTGACATTATTATTGCTCTGCGAATTGTCCCATCTTTGGTCAGTGGAAGCCTCCGCAGCGTGGCGTCTGTATTCTCTGAGATGCAATTCCACAGTCGTTGATGACTCTTTGTTTTCTGTCATGGCAAGATATTCTAGGCTCATCTTGTTCATCTGCTGTCCCGGATCGAGAATTAGCCATTTCCCTGAGGAATCTTTGTTTCTTTTATTGGAAAATGTTTTCTAGATAAGTAGGTGTGCTCGCTGCTGCTGGATTTTTCATTCTTTTTAGTCTTTTCGTTAGATAGACATAGGGAAAATGTGTTTGGTTAAACTGTATGAAGTTGTTATGTTATTGGTTAAAGTTATCTAATATTGGCAATTTCACATGGTTTAACCAATTTTTATGGGCAAACACATTATGAGTTCTAAGTGATACATCCCAGTGAGTTTGTCTTAACTTCATGAGTCCTGACAGCCTGAGCCACTTATCCCTAGGTATCTGCTAGGCTACATCCTATTCATTGCTCTTCTTCTCCTTAAGGGTTTCCAGGCTATTCTTAATTTGGACCTTCCTTCCTCCTTCTCTCCCTTCCTCCCTCCCTCCCTCCGTCCCTCCCTCCCTCCCTCCCTCCCTCCCTCCCTTCCTGTCTCCCTTCTTTCCTTCCTTCCTTCCTTCTTTCTTTTCTTCCTTCCTCCCTCCGTCCCTTCCTCCCTCCCTCCCTCCCTCCCTCTTCCTTCATTGGTTGTGTAATAGGTGCAAGTCCTTTACTTGCATACATTGTAGTTAATCCATATTTTTCCTGAATATTTTGATCCTAATTTTTATCTATCATAAATGTAGTTGTGAACATACTTGAATATGAATCCCTATTGTAAATTTCTGATTATTTTCTTAAGATAAATTCCTAAAATTATAGAATTTTTGGAATTCCATGATTCCAGCAGTAGAGACCTTTTAAGGCTTTTGGTACATTTTGCCAAATTACTTTCCTCTCCTGCCTCCCCCACTATTCACTGGTAGGTTTTTTTGATCGAATTCTCTATTCCTCATCTCATAGGTATTTCTGGTTTCTACTTCCACCTTTTGTATATTAATACTTGTGTTATTAACAATAACAATATTAAAAAGAATGCTGAACTATTTTTAAATAAGAGTTTTCAATTTATAATTCTGCATGACATTCCTTATTCAGGTTTAGGGCCTGTCTTAAAAACACTGTTGATGTCCTTCTCCACAATAATGCCCTGATGTCTCTCGTTCCACTGCCAACAGGTAATTTGTGGGGCTGGAAACAACTCGAGCGCTGGCATCTAAGCTCTGGGGGAAAGTTCTGTTTCATGTGTATACACGTATGAGTATAACACACTTTGTAGCAGTTGTGTTAAATAATCTGGTTATATTTAACCTATGTGATGCATGGTTCAGGCTGTGCCTTTGTTTGCACATGAAAGTACCGACGAAAATTTTTGTGATGTGTTTCTACTCTAAATGGTAAAGAGGAGCTAGAGAGACCCTGGATTGAGTAGCACAGTGTGTTTCGGGGTGAGGACTGCCTCAGCTGTGTACAGCAGGGTACTGCCTAAGAGAGCCACCAAACCACATGAGGAAAGGAAGGCCACCTGCAGAGAATGGCTGCTGTGCCTGGGAGACTCAGAGCAGGAGACTCAAAACACTGTAGCGTTAGCGACTGAGTGAGCACCGTTGTCCACTGTGCAAGCTCACCTGGTACGAGGCCTATTTACGGGCGGGGAACAAGAGTTTACTTATACAAAATGAAGCTTAATATTGGAGCTTGGATTTCTTAAAGCAGTTTAAAATAAGGGAAAGAAAGCTCCAATTTATCTAGCTCAAAATAATTTAGGCAGAGTTCAACATTTTGGATACTTAGAAGTTGTTATGTTGTCTTCTAATTTGGTTGCTATTGTTTAATTCATGTGTTTATACTTATTTAATAAGTTAAACATTTAAAACTATATATGCGTTTACTTTTTATGCACGCACACACACACACACACACACACACACACACACACATACACCATACATCTACCAGCATAGAGGAGCAGATTTCCAGCCCTGGTACCATTCTCATGTGCTGTTTCTGCGCCTGGGAGGTGGAAGGAGGAAGGCCAGTGACTAATATCCCCACAGGTGCAGGTTAGTATCCCTCACCGAGCATCCCGGTCCTACCGTATCCCGATTTTGCCAGGGGTCTCCATGTTTTATTCAACACGGGTAGCTTTTCCCATTGGTGAAAAGAAAGTTCGAGTCGCTAAGCAGTTTGAAGAGATTAAAGAAAATGGAATACTACGTTAGAAATGTGCCTTTGCTTCTATTTAGTTGGAACCCAATGGCAAGAGAAAAAGAATAAAGTCTTGGCTTGGAGGCTGTTGATAGTGCAGTTCGAGTGACAGTCCCACTGAAGGGGAGAGAGTATTTTTCACGATTACAAGGTGCAGTGTGCTGGATCTGGCTGTTAGGCAGGCCCCGCAGTGCGTCAGTCATGGGGGGTGAGGGAAGAAAGTGCGGCTTTGACATTCAACTCCTATTGCCAATGGCAGTGAAAAATGAAGGAAATAAGTGCCCTCCAAATCTGGCGGCCCAAGTGGAGAAGAGACACTGTAATAAAGATAGGAGATACCTTCCCCCGGCGCCTCTGTGAGCTCTCCATACAGTATATTACCCCTTCCATTTATCACTGGTCCAGAGAGCAGTGGGGAGACACAACTGCTCATTTTTCTCATCTTGAGATATATAAGCTGTGAGCGTGACTTTAATGAACTAACGTGAAGCAAGTTTATTTAGAGTTGCCTCCCCACTGTCTGTGAGGGTTACGTGGCCACATGCAGCTCGCTCATGGCTGAGATGACCATTGACTCTGCATACGTGGCCATTTGGTTCATGTACACAGGGTGTTTATTTTCTAGAGACCAGAGGGGATCAGCACAAGAGGTTTCTAGGCAGCCCCTGGTCTCTCCATGTCCAGGCAGTTGGGCGCCAACAAGAAAACTCAGTTCTACCTTAGAGGGATCTTTGTAGAGGACAGTCCCAGAAGAAAGGCAGTTTCCCCTTTATATATTATGGAAAGGGGGGTGGTGGTATAGGAGGAAAGATGGGAAACTGCACCTTTGTGGACGTTTCATCATCCTGGGCCCACGGCTCTTCATGCCCCTGCCTATCTCTTTAGATTCACCTCCTTTCAGCACTTATATCCTGCACAGATTCCTTGCAAAGCCTCAGTCCCTCTTGCTTCCAAGCTTTTGCACATGTCTTCCCTTCTGTCTGAAGGGCATTGCCCCACCTTCTGGACCTGAGCCTCTCCTCTAAAGTGTTTAAGGCATAGCTGTATCATTTTAGATCATCAGTGTTACTGTTTCTCTCAGCTTACCAGGCAAGACCAAGAACCAATACAGAGGCAGGGCTTTGTCTGTCTGGGTCTCCACTGTGGCTGCGTCATCCTTAGCACTAGTTTATGTAGAGCGGGTCAGAGAAGCCTTGCTAGGGCAGGGTGAGGGCGCTAGGCTGTCCCAAGCTGTAAACCCTCTTCTCTTTCTCATTCAAACCCCAGCCCTGACACTTCATTTTGTTTTTTATATCACAGCTTTATTGAACTAGAATTCACATGCCATAGCATTCACCCCTTGAAAGAATACGATTGAATGACTTTTGATATATTCACCGTGTTGTCTAACCATCACTACAGTCAATTTTAGAACGTTTTAGAATTTTAGAACTTTGAGAACAGCAACAAAACCTCACGCCCATTAGCAGTCAATGCACAGTTAAGTCTGTTGCATTCGTTACGCATTTGAAACCAAAAAGAGACCAGTACCCATTAATGGTTGCCACCCCCACCCGCAATCTCCTTCCCTCCCAGCCCCTGGCAGACGCTAATCTACTTTCCATCTCTATGGATTTGCTTATTCTGGCCACTTGATAAAAGTGGATTCATACAACGTGTGGCCTTTTGTCACTGGCATCTTTGACATAGCATAACCTTGTTAAGGTTCATCTATGCTGTAGCCTGTATCAACACTTCATTCTTTTTAATTGCCAAGTAACATTCCATTGTATGGATGGATCACATTTTGTTTCTCCATTCACCAGTTGAGGGATGCCAGCCCTGTTTCTTAATGACAGCTCTGGTGTCACCTCCTCCAAGAGGCCTTTCCCAGCTCATCTCTGTCATAGAATTGGGAAAATTTCCTTTCTCTGTCTGCCACACAAATATAACACGGTGAGGGCATGCCTTTCGTTTCTGCGTCCCTACAACTTGGCAAATGGCCTAGCTTGGTGTTGCCCGCCTTCAGTTGTTCCTTCTGGGTGAGTTTTGCATATCTGCATGCTACATGTGTCATTGTTTATATTGAAAGATTTAGAAAATAAAGGAAAAGGCAAGAATATTTAGTAAACATCCACGTTGCTTCCATCCAGATTGCAAACATGGTGTTGTAGTTCTTTGAAGTCACTTCCTCTCCCTTTTTTTTTTTTTAAAAAATGAGATTTACAAATTTTGATAATTTATGTTCCCTTTGATCGTCTTTCTTAGCCATATTCCCTCCTCTCCCTTTTTCCTTCACCATCCGTGGGAAGCACTATGCTACTCGATTTTGTATAGCTTTACAAATACATATTTGTAGGCAATATCAGTAGTAGTATTCTGGGCATACTTTAAGTTCTTCCTAAATGATGTCACAAAACATACACTGCTCTGCAACATTCTTTTCATTCAGCTGTATGTCGTATTTCACCATGTTGATGTACATAGAGACCTAGTTTATTCTTTCTAACTGCCATATGATATTCCACCTGTGCTTTTTATTTATATAATATTTTCTTCTAACTAACTCATTTCTTATGCAAATTAATAAGAAGGCAATTTATGACACCACTCTAAATGAGAAATGATTATCGTTTGGTGTAAATAAGGATACAAGGAAATAAAGAACTACGTGGCTATTAAAATTAAAGTATAAAAAAATTGGTCAGAAGGATATCGTTCCCATGGTGACTGAGAGGAGAAAGGAGGAGGAGGGAAGATGGCCAAGGAGCATGATCTAGAGGGACATAAATTTATCTGAGACATTGCCATTATTTATCTAAATGGAAAACTGATATTCCTTGCCTCAAATATTGATATAAGGAAATCAAAAAATACATGGCTATTAAAATTAAAACAACCCTCCCCAATGTAACTCGCACTGTCAACTCGTGTGCCACAGTTGGACGAGTATACGTTATTTAGCGAATACAGCTCAGTGCATAGTTCAATGGCTGAATCAACGCAAGATGGAAAGCGTTGCAGTGAATTTCAGGCCTCATGCCAGCAACCAAATGGTGAGCTGTGGTGAGACTGAAGGCCTCCTTCCCTCGCGTCCTGCCTGCGCTCAGGGTGACCCTCAGAGTTGGCCAACGTCCTGCGAACAGTAATGGCAGCTGACCCAATGTAACACCTACCAGGGCCCGCACTGTGCCACGTGCTTTACACATATGAACTTGCTTCTCACAAGAAGCCTTATTAGATGGATACTCTTAGCATCCCCCTTTTACAAATAAGAAAACTGAGGCAAAGGGAGGTTAAATAGATTGCCGAAGGTCATACAGCTTGTGAGTAGAAGAGCTGGATGTGAACGTGGGCAGGGCGACTTCAGGCTCCTTGCCCATCAGCCAGTGGGGCCTTGCTGAGCCCCTACTCTGAAACTGGCCCCGTGTTAAAGGCTTCTGAGCAGGCTGGAGGGGGACACAGGAAACCCATGTCCATTTCCGCGGAGGCAGTAGCGGTCCAGCTGCTTCACCACACCCAGTGGGAAAGGCCAGACTTAAATCCTGCCCACAGCCCCAGCTCACCCAGACACATCTCCTGGTGTCCGTCTGTTTTGCCATCTCCAGTCCCTCCTAGTTTGACCAGTTGTGCTCAGCTGGCCGACAGGAGGGAGTCCCCCTCTCCCACACTCTGCTGGGCCCTGCACACTGGGCTCCATCCGTTGGAGGAGGCACGTGCCAGCTGGAACGGGAGTTTGAGTGAGGATAACAACCCAAGCGGGGAGCAGGGAGTTAGTTTTGACTGAGGCATGGAAGGTGCCTCCACCAAAGACTCAGGAGGCAGCACAGCCTGCAGAGGACCAGCTCCAAAGAGGAATAAACAGCCTTCTACTCTCACCCGCTCCGGGCGGCCTTTTACTGACATCTTTGTCTTCCTAGAAAATTTAACAATAAAATCAAGAAAACCATCTTTTACGGCAAGTTTTCTAAACCCAGATATATAAAATCAATAGGTGATAAACAATTTTAGCCTCCCTCCTTAAGCCACCAATTATAATCCCCAGATTAGAAATATTATTTCCAGAATGGGGGACCAGAACCAGACATTTATTAAATGCTTATAAGAGTCTGCACATTTTACCTTTGTTTTCTTACTTCATCTTCTCAGCTTCTCTGAGGGGGCTGTTACCTCCCTTCAGGGGGGAAAACTGAGTATGGAGAGGCCAGGTGAGGGGGCCAGGGTATGCAGGTAGAAGGTGCTGGAGCTGGGCCGGGGTCTGGCTGGCTCCAAAGCTTCCTGGAGACTGCATTGCTTTGAGGGAAGTGCAGTGGGGTCCCAGGGGCTGGGCAGGGACTCACCAGAGGGGTGGGCTATGCCCCAGCACAAAGGCTCAAGATAGTGGTGACCTCAGTGAGTCCTTGAAAGGTGACCCCACTCCAGCTGCCTCACCTGGCATTCGCCAGGCTTGGTCACTCCCCACTGTGGTTCCATCACCTCCTAAAGGAGTGTCATGTACCAAAGCTTGTACTGTCTGTAGGGTCAGCTGGCGGGGGGCAGCAAGCAGAATGAAGACAGCAGCGTTATGATGTCTTAGAGGAAGTTGTATAGAACAGTGGGAAGGGACACGGGAAGAAGAAGCAAGGAGGCGGGCGGGGAGGACACACCTGGGCTTTGATTTAGGGTCTGCATTCAGGCAGCCTCCCCATTCCTGGGCCCTTACAATATCCCCTTTTAGCTCCACCAAAAGCGCAGGAGCTTGTGATTCCCCTTTGCACACCCTCTCTCCACCTTCCCCATTCTGTCTGTGCCCCAGGACGCTGAGCTCTGTGGACTGCTTCATCCATGCTCCTTGCCCTCTTGCTCAGTTTGGCCAAAAGGAGGGTCCTGGATTAGGCCCCAGGGGAAGGGGACTCTTACCTTCCCCAGGCTTTGATATCCCCATTGGTAAAATGGGTGTCATAGCAGTCCCTGTCTCAGAGTTTCAGAGATTCAATGAAACCATCTGTATGAACTGTTAGCACAGTGCCTGGCACACGGTAAACTCTCAACCTGTCATTATGATCTTCCCAGCCTTACGCCGGATGACCTCGGATGAGTCGGTGAAGCTCTCCGAGTGTCTGTGTCTCACCTGTGAGCAGATGCTAACCGATTCCCTAGGCCTGCTAAGGGGGTCGCATGGGGCCCAGAGGCCCACCCAGAAAGATTAACTGAAGAGAGTAAAGAAGGGACCGTTGACTCGGTGGAACCACATGCAGTTGCTAGTGATTGAACCACTTCTGACCGACAAACGCAGCAGTTCCACGTGGTTTAAAAGTGTGGGCAATGTGAGAGGGGCAGTAGCAAGGGATAGGGAAGCACCCAGTGCCTGGCAATGTGGAAGCCGTTGGCACCGCCGGGATGGAGGGCCCGGGGCAAGAGCAGCAGCGGAGCAGTTCCTGGGCTCTGCCAAGACCTCTGGCCGCAGAAGACAGGCCGGCCCGCAGGCAGGCACCGTGGCCCTGCGCAGAAGCTCGGAGGCCACGCTGGGGCCCACCGAGAGGGAGCTGGAGGAACCATGACCCCAACCTCTCGCTCTTCCTGCCCTTCGGTTGTCTCCTGGGCCTCCCTGTGCTCAAACCCAGCCAGACAAGATGGCAAGCAGTCTGCAGAGGTCAGCCTCCCGCCATGGGAGACCGAGGGGGAGAATGGGTGTGGAGGGCTCCTGTGCCTTGGTTCTGAGGAGAGGACGTGTTCTGAGGGCCAGTGCTGCTGCCTGCTTCCTTGTCACCTCTGTTTTTATTATTATTGGAGGTTTAAAGACAAAGCCTGGGTGGGCGAGAATGCAAAGTTTGAATAACATCAAAGAAAGACAGACAACAGGACAGGAGCCCACACAGAGGGCACCTTGTACGACTGTCCTGTATCCCACAAAGCCTCTTGAGTTCCCTGCGAGTAACTGAGGCAGGCAGACCCACTCCCAACGCCTCTCCTTCCCTCCAGACGTCCTTCAGCTCCAAGGGAACGGGAAAGATGGCCTCTGAGGCACGTTCAAAGCCCAGGCTGGGCTGATGGTGTGAATAGCTTCAAGATCTTTGGTAGAGCTGAGGTTTAAATGGCAAATTGCTCCAAGGAGAGGCTGGTGGGAGAATCTTGTGGCATGTGCAATTTGCACACATTTGCGGGCCTTCAGGACTTTTTCTGATGAATGAAAAATAAGCAGATCTGGATGAAATAGCACAGACTTCGATGAAGTCCCATTAAAATGAAAGATGAAAACCCTTCCTGCCTTCAGTCAGTTCTTGATCCATCTTTGGCACGGCCACTGTGGATCTGCCTAAACAGCTCTCTTGCCATTCATCCCTACTCCACCTGCTGGGTCCCACCCAACAGGCAAGGCGAGAAGGAGGAGAAGAGGGCTGCGAGGGGCCGTGAGCATGACTTCTCCACAATCTGTGCTCTCGGTCCAGGCTCCCCACGGCCTTCGAGGCCTGTGTTATCATGTCCACAGAATAGCACTCCTCAACTTGGGTGCACCTGGAACCATCTGACAAGCATCAGGAAAGCACTGAGGCCCGATCTGACCTCATTTACATCAGAGATGGCGATGTCATTTTTGGAGTGTGGCCGAGGCTCCAGGATTGTTGTAGAAACACCCCAGTTGACTCCAGGTTGCTCCGATGCACGAGGGCCACTGCCCATGTGGAGGGGCACTCGCGGGCTGCGTCAGAGTCCCCCAGGGGGCTTGGAAACACAGATGGCTGGGCCCCGCCTCCAGAGTTGCTGGTACAGTAGGTCTGGGGTGGGGCCTAAGAATTTACATTTTTCTCAAGTTCCCAGGTGATGCTGAAGCTGCTTGTCTGGGTTCCATACACTAGAACTACTGTCTTAGTGGAAACTGAGGCTCAGAGAGTTTAAATGACTTGCTGGAGGCCAAATGCCCCTCAGTGGATGCAGAATTAAAGGCCTTTCTTCTCCAGGTCTGGCTGGTTGAGCATGTGAAGAGGGTCAATACTTGCTTTAAATATTTCTGGTATCAAATTGTCAGGAGTCCAAACCTGTTCCCTACCCCATTCTAGGCTTATTCTTAGAGACCTGTCTGTCCTAGACTTGCCAGATCATAAGAATCCCTGGGGGGAAGGATGAGTACTTGTGTAAAGCATTTATTTCTGGCCAGCGGTATCTCTCACTACTGTGAAGTGGATTTGGAAACACCCCCTAAGGTAAGCATTGGCCTCACTGAACTTCCCCTTTGAAGTGTAGTCCTTCCCTTCTTCCACTCGGGAAACCCTTGACATGGGCTCTGGAGGCCAACAAGCCTGGGTTCCAAGCACAGTTTGTCAATTCATACACTGTGTGGCCTTGGGCATGTTACTTAACTTCTCTGAGCCCACTTTCTTTCTCTGACAGCCTCCCTTCCATACAGTGAGGATTTGGGGAGGACTGAATAGCATGCCTTGGGTATGGGCCCAGCTCATCGTTTCTCCTTCCCTGTGTAGCACAGTAGCAGGTAGTGTGGTACGGACCACCACAGCTGCCACCAGAAAAGCACAGCCCACCATGGGTCTGCAGGGGTGAGCCCAGACGCCATGGGTGGAACTGGCAGTCAGTGCATCCACTTGGGCTCCCTGTCACTCCTGGGTGCAGGGAGGACACAGGGCCTGAACACAGCCTGCCACCCAAGATGCCAGCCCTCATAGCTGGCAGCCCCACCGTGCCCCCGCTGTGGCCCACCATCCGCTGCGCTCTGGGCGTGAGGTAATTTCATGCCCCTGGCTCTCTGCACCCTGGTGATGGATGTGAATAAGTGACCTTGGCTCCTCCAGCCACTGTCGGCCACACAATGATGTAATTGAATTTGTATCCACTGTAAATTTTATTAGAGGAAGGCAATCTAGTTCCAATTCTGGTTCTCTGAAGTTACTGGATTGTATCTGAGGATAAACTCGCTGGTCAGCTGGGCGGGAACAGGGGTCAGGGCCATGGTAGCTCTCTCACTAGCTTTCTCTGGGCATGATACACAAAAGGGCGCAGCAAGACCCAACAGTACCAGATGCCTCCCGCGTGGTCCTGAGCCTAAAGGAAGGGACGTGTGCAGACCCCCGCGGCAGCAGAGACTCACAACAGGAGCTCAGCAGAGAGGAATCTGGGTGTGTCTTGCATGTTTGACTCTCTGCCTTCTGTCTTCCTCACTTCTCTTTTTTATCTTCCCTTCCCCCCTTCATGGTTCTGCTTCCCTTCCCGCTCCTCTGAGCTGCAAGCCTTCTGCAAAATAAGTAGGTCACTTACATGAGCCTCAGTTTCTTCACCTGTGAAATGGAACCACTAATACCTATTTCAGAGGGTTGTTGTAGGGACGGAATGAGAGAATTACTGTAAAGTGCTTGGCACATAGTCAGTACTAAGTGCACGTCCGGAACCTTTCCTTCCTTGAAACCTTCCTTGAGTGACTGAAATCCTTGTCTGTAGACACATATCTACTAATTGCTCACTCTGAGTGAGGCTTGGGCCCAACCCCCCTGGGTCACGACAGTCAGTCCTCAGGCAACTGCAGTCTCGTTGAGAAATCCCAGCATACAGAGACATTTCTCTATCATAGGACAGGGCAGTGAGGGACCAACAGGACCACAGAGCTTAGGGGAGGGAGACGTCCTTGGGGACCATATGATCAGGGAAGGCTTCCTAGAGGAGGTGAGGAAGAACTGGTCCTTCGTGGGGAGGGTGAGCAGAGCCAGGAGGCCAAGCATTTATCAAGGGCCTTCCCTATGCCAAGAACCTTACACTGTCAATTTATATAGTCCTCGCCTTAACCCAAGAAATAGGTGTGCTTTCCCCTCCTGACAGAGGCTGGGACATCAGTAATAATGAGAGAGTAAGTGATTGTGCCCCAGGGGCCAGGTAAGGACTATAAGATGTGTAAATCAAGGCCACACGGCCAGTCCAGTAAGTGGTGGGGATGGTTTACAAGCCTAGATCTGTCTGAGCCCACAGACTTTGCTGAAACCACCTCTCGTGCCACTTACAAACCCACCTGAGATTGTCTCTGCCAGATGTCCTTACCCGGTAGCCAGGGGAGGAGACAAAAGACACTAATAGACAAGGTGTGGGTGGGTCTGCCTGTAGGAGAGCCACCACACAAGAGCCTGCATTGTGTGTGCGTGCGTGTGTGCGTGTGCGTGTGTGTGTGTGTGTGTGTGTGTGTTCTTCAGGGACAGATTTACCAGCAGAGGTTGGTTCCCTGAGAGCTCCCCCATGCCATAAGCGAGTGTTGACCACGGCTAAGTCCCTGTGAAGGATGCCCCAACTGGGGTGCGGGGAGGAGAAGGGCGCTGAGGAAGAAAACAAAGCCACGGCGATAAGAGACACTACTCCTGTCCTGTCCCCAAAGACAGCTCTCCTCACATGGGTGGCGGGGACTACTTTACCCCAAATTTGATTTCCACCCAACTTCTCAGGAACACAGCTATTTCTGGAACACACCTGGGAAACGCCTGTAGGTTTATGTACTGTTGTTTCTGAACTTGACAGAAAAATTGGCTTTGGTTTTGTTGAAGGTTTTCTGTTTTATTAATGTTGGGTTTTCCCTCCAGATAGGAAGGCAGCTCAGTGATGTGTAAAACCTCCATTTTCATTTTTTTTTTTTTCACCTCAGAATTTCATTCCACTTCATCACTTGCTGCTTCCTATCTAGGACTTCCCAGAGATGGATGGCGGTGTCCAGAAACCATTTTCTTATTCCTCTTATCTTCTTTGCTTAAACCCTGGCTCAGAGGGGCCTACCTCTCCCTTGAGAAGGTCCTGGATTTTCACCTGATGTTGAGCCACCATCACACAGCAAACAAGTTTTGTTTATCTTTCCAGATTGCAGCATGTAAGCAGATCTTTGGCGGTAAAAGGGGGCATATGTTCTTGGGGAAAAGCTTGGGGAAGAGCTTAGATTTCAGAATCACACAGCAGTGTTTCAAACTAAGGTCTGCCGTTTACTAGTGGTGAGACCCTGCACAGGTTACCCAACCTCCTCAAGCCTTGGTTTCTGCACATACAACAAGGAAATAAAAATGCTCTCCCTCAGGGTTGTGGTAGTTAAGGGAGGAACAAAAACAAAGCGTCCAACATGATGCCTAGCATGTAGTAGGTGCTCAGTAAATGATTCGTTTTTTTTTCCTTCCGTCTCCTTGAACAAGAAAATAAAATGCGCTTTGGTTTTAGCACTTATCTTCGAAAGGTGGTAACAAGGAGAAGGAAACATCTCATTTTTAGTGCCTAGTTAATCAGTCTCCCAATCTGCTCGGTGTCTAGAGTTGTCCTTGGAACAAAAAGGTATGCGAGAAGAGAGCTCAAAAGGGCTGAGTAGGGACAGAAGATGAGTATAAGCGATACAGACTTATACTGTATGTGCCGGTGCGTCGGGAGCACAGGTGCACAGTGGCTCTTGCTACTGATACAAAGAGAAGGTCTGGAAACAGGCTGAACTTGAGCGTGCCTGTGGTTTTGGGCTCCATTTGGAGGGGGAGAGGGGGTCTGGGCTGGAAAGATAGTTTGTTCACCGAGGAGGCCAAACCACACTGGGGAGACATGTCGGGGCAGAAGTGTATAGAATGGACACTGGAGTGAGTCACCAGAGTGAGCCCTGTAGGTTCTTGATTTAGGAAGTGTCATGGTGACATCCAATGTCACAGCCGCAGCATCCAGCACAGTGCCTGGTACACAGAAATAGTTGCTGACTGCTAGCGGATGAATGAGTGGTCGGATGACCGAGACTCACCTCAAACATCGCCCCCTCCAGGAAGCCTTCCTGAACCCTCCTGCCCACCTCTGCTCTTGGTCGGGTGAACACCCCTGTGTACCTACAGAGCCCTAGATGGACCGCTCTGTCAAAGGCCATGCCCCTGGGTTGGCCTTCTCTGTCTCTGGTCTGTCATCCCCACTGGACTCCAATATTCCTGAGGGCAGGACTGTGCTCTCTGTCCTCAGCCTGGCCTGTGGGACACATGGCCCACAGACATGGGCCAGAAGAATAGGACACAGCTCCTGAATGGGAACTGAAAAGGAGAGGAGTGAGGATGTTTGCAAAACCCACAGGCCCTTAGGGGTTATGAATTGAACTGTTAGTTGCAGTATAATTTGGGCACTTAACGACAGTGGATCTCAACCAAAATAACTTGAGAATAGGTCGTATTTGAAAAAAAATTCATGCTACTTAGTAACAAATTCTTTGGGAAAAAAATTTGAACTATTTTACAGCATTGAACAGTGCTGGGTTTCTAGAATGGTGCCTTAGAAAACATTGAGTGAAATGCTGTCATGTTATGGAGTTTGGAAGCATGACACCGATCCCCAAGGTCACTTGGCTGGAACTCGGAGGGCAGGGCAGGGCTGCAGATCCTCTCTCTTGAATCCTCCTTGCTAGAGCCACTGTCTAATGCCAGAGCCTCTGCCAGGAATAAGAGATTTCTCTTGCCCTCCCCACTCTGCAACTTCAATAGCAATTTCCCCAGGACACACCCTTCCAGGTACTTTACATGCATTCGCTCCTGTGATCCTCATAATCCATAGGCAGACACCAGCCTCATTTCACAGATCAAGAAGTTGAGGCTTAGAGCCATGCCGTGGACCAGCCCAGGCCTCAGCTGCACTGTGACCATCAGAGCTGAGATTTGAACCCAGTGCTCCTGACTCGTGAGTTAGTGCCATTCTAGGGGTGCCGTGTTGCTGCAGTCAAGGCAGTGTACATGCAGCAGCCACTGCTGGGACCCTTTGTCACAGCACCTGGAGAGAAATGGGGGCGTTTTATGGGCATCTCTCTACTCTCTTGGCTTTCGATGACAACAGCAACGTCCTTTCTTCCTAGATCCTTTTGGTCACTGATGCCACCAAACTGAATTTCTTAGCATGGAAATGTTACATCCAGGAAGTACTTTTCCTGCATGTTTTTCTCGAAAAGTTAATCGCCTCATTAGTGGTATTTACGTTCTGTTTTAATCGCATCCTCGAGAGCAAATGTATTCATTTTTTTTTTTTTTTTTACCCATATTATAGTTCTCACTTTAACAACCTCTTGACAAAGCAGAGAGAAGTTCAGAGCACATGACAAGTACCTGGCTTTCTTAAATGTGCCACCTCCCAAAAATGTAGGGCCCAATTATCACTGTGGCTGTGACCTAATTATCAGATACAAAATATGGATCACAAGTAATTATCAGGATCTGACCTTGTTTTGAAGCCATAGATTTCTGTAAACTAGGTTACCATTACTAATGAAATAGAAGTTTAAGTAGGAATTCAAGAACTACAGTAACCAGAGGTTATAAAATGTTTATATTTTTAACAAAGGCAAGAGAGAATTTTCCTAGGCTTATGTCTGGTGAAATTTTCCAGGAGTCCACCGTGTGCCAGGCCTTATTAGTGAGACACAGATGATGGAAAGTCCATTTCAGTAGCATCCTAGAATCTTCTATTTTTTTCAAAAACTGAACTCTGTGTGCCTGCTATCTACAGAGCTCTATGCTAGGCAAAATGAAAAATTGTGAGACAAATAAGCAATTTCTTCACCCTCAAGGGGTGCAATCGGGTAGGTGCAAATGAGATGTGGCTCCCAAATCCTTCTCTGGAGTGCTTCCAGAGAGGGGACCGCTGAAGTCCCATGTGGGTAGCTGTGGGTGAGAACATCAAGGGAGAGCTCTCGTCTGGCCTAGTGACAGTGGAACTGGGTTTTGATCGGTTGCTAAGTTTTCATTATATGGAAATGAGGATGGAGGAAGCACCATGGATGGAAGGAATGGCATGAACGGATGGAAGGAATGGCATGAACAACTGTTGAAAGGGGTTGGTATGTTTAAGGAATTAAGAAACAGTAATGAGGTTTGTGTGTTTATGATAGAGGTCTTCACGGTGACGTATCCTGGACAATCCAGAAAGTGTCTGGTAACTTTGCAAAGAGCTTGCACATGTTTGCTTTCCTGGGCAGGGATGGTCTATAACTTCTGTTGGCTTCTCAAAAAGCCAGTGATTGCACCAAAATTTTAGACATCACGGACAGCATCCGTGAACTAAGCGAGAAATGCAGACGTGTGTGAGAACAGACTACGGGGTCCTGCAGCCTTCTAGCCAGAGTTCTACCTCCAGACATTATTTGGGATTCAGCTGGGGTGGGGTGCCAGGTGGAGTAGAGGTGAGAGAGGCCAGGTGTGAGCTGGGCAGATGCTGGAAGAGGCAGGAAGGACAGAGAAAGGCTGCTGTGGTTCCAGAAGGATGGGGCCAGAGTCTGGCCCAGTAGGGAGAGGAGATACCAGAAAGGAGAGTGGAAGAAGACTGGAAAAGCTGTGGAGGAAAAGGAGAAAAGGTTTGGTGGCAGAGGGAAAGCGGATAAAGACAGGCAGCAGCAGAGTGTGATGGTGGGGTGTGAGCTCTGGCACCAGACAGTTTGGTTCAAACATGTGAGTAACTTCACCACTTCCTGCCTATGCAATTCGGGGCAACTTACCCAACCTTCCCGTGCCTCAGTTTCCTTAGCTGTAATACTAGCTCCTACCTCAGCGTTTTCTAGGGGAGGATCAAGTGAGCACTGACCCAAACAGTCCCTGGATTAGGCCATGGCGAGTGTCCCAGGAGTGTCAGCACTCATTTGCAGACAACTGGCAGCTGCATGAGAGCAGTGCCTTGGTGCCGTGTGCACTGCCGTCTCCCCAGGGCCTGGCACTGTGCTCGGAACATGACAGCGTCTCCCCAAATACGTGTGAGTGGATGAGTCAGGGTGATGTGGCCGGAAACTGGACACAGACAGGCCCTTGATGGAGATAAAGGTGCTCGTGAGCAGGGGACCAGTGAGAGATAGGTGGGGACCCAGGGGGACCCCAGGGGACTACACACGCCACTGAAGTCACCTCCTCAGGTCTGTGTGCCGAGCCCTTGTGCACTCGCCATCTTGACCAGTGTTCATGGTGCCTCCTCTGAACCTGGCAGGATGGATCTGATTCTCCCACGTTCAGGCGAGAGGCTGAGGTTTGGGCGGTGCAGAAACTGGCCCTTTGAAGGTTTTCACTTGGACGCAGCTGAGGGGGTCTGTTCCTTGGCCCCACGTCTTCTCCTTCCCCGTGCTGTGTGGCTTCCGTGGATTCTCAATCTGTGATTTCCCAGCTTGCACTGGAAGCAGTTATTTTACTAAGAAAACACAATTTTAAATAGCAAACATGAGGCACGCTTAGTCCTGTCGAAGGAGCTCGTTCAGGATGTGAATAGTTTTGCTTCATAATGGGGTGAAGAATGACACCCTCTCGCAGATTTCAAGAGGAACTAGCATCATCCCCCAGCCCTGCCACTGACTGGATGGGCGGCCTTGGATGAACCACTTCGTCTCTTTGAGCCTTGGTTTCCTCACCTGTAAAATGAGGATAATGAGATCCCTTCATGGGCTGTTAGAATTAATAACATATGTATACGTAACTCAGCAAGAGTCTTGGTATCAAGGAAGAGTTCCATAAAGGATTGTTACCCTCCATTTTTATACCATTGTGCCTTATTGATGCCAATAGCCTGGCTCCGAGGTACTGTTGTGAGAGCTGAAAGGCTAGTCTTCTCGATATAGTAGAATAAACTTGGCAGTGAGGGTTAGGGGGCTGGGAAGTAGGGGTCCGGGAAGGAAGGCCTCCCAGGGCTATAACCAAAGCTGCCTCACTGCCGACTTGCAGAATTGACAAGGAGCTGCCTTGATGTAACTCCCCAAATCCTCTTACTGTGCAAGGGCGAGGTCATCCTGGGCTTTCTCAAACCTGTGGAAGCCCTGAACCCCCGGAGGGCCCCAGTTCTGCCACTCCCAGGCTGCCTGAGCGACCTGAGCCTCGCAATGGCAGGGCCAGAGGGATGAGGCCGCCTGGATGCCTTGCCCAGCGGAGGTGCTCTGCATCTGGCTGCTGGAGTGAGCCCATCAGGGCATGGCCATCCCGAGTGGCCTGCACTATGTGGGACCCAAAGTCACAGGACCTGTGGTTCACCTGGGTAACTGGTGTTAACAGGTGGTAGGAAACACAGGGAGACATGGGGCTTCATAGACAGAAATACTGAGTTCTGAATCTGAGTTTCATGAGTATGCCATGAAACTGTCATTCCTGTCATTTCCTGTCATTCATTGAACATTTTCCAAGCATCTCTGAGGACCAGATCTGTGCTGAGTGAAAGGAACCTGGAAAAGGATGAATCATGATCGCTGTACTCAGTGAATTTCCAGCCCGGAGAAGGAAACACACCGTTAGTGGGCAGTGGATCAGTGTTCTGGCAGAGGGAAGCCCTGAGCACGGGGGACAGGGGGAGGCACCCCTTACTCAGCCTGGGAGACAACAAGCAAGATTCCCCAAAACTTTTCCCCCAAATCTCGCACCTTTTGAAGTCACGTGGAAATAGTAGCTTTGATCATTTTCTCAAAGTGAGCTTTCTTAGATCAAATTCTGTTTTGCAACCAATGTGGTAGGTAAACCTTCAAAAGAGAGGGATTAAGGGTAGGAAGATAAAGGCATGTGAATGGACAGTTTCCTTTGTTTGGAGTATTAGTCAGTTGCTAACACAAGCCCACAGATCTGTTCAGCCCCCAGGCTCTATAACAATGTGGGAATGAGAAGAAAAGCTCAACGGAACAGCCTGGCCCTGCAGAGACTCAATTTGCCCACCCCCCTCTCAGGTGTTCCTGACTTTCCAGAGAGAGGAGTTCTCCATGTTGCCCTGGGAGGTCCAGCATGTAGGAAGCTGGCTTCCACTGTCCCCATCAGCCCGGCTTCTCTCCAGGTCTGGGGCAGGTGTTCTCCTAGAGCAGGAGGTGGGAAGTATCACTCTTCTGGGCTGAAACTCCCTCCAAGAATACTCTCTTCCCTTTTTCTCTCTTATCACAACTCCTATCAGGCTATAAGACCAGAAGAAGGTTCACCTCTCCAAGAAATCCCATTCAGACTACTGCGCCGTTGCATTCTGTACCAGGCAGAGAGGAAGGCCTGCCAAGGCCTGACTGGGCCATGCTGTTTCCTGCCACAGTGCCTTTGCATATGCTGTTCTCTCAGCCTGAAGCTTCTTTTGCTCTTATACTTCTTCAAGACTTGGCAAAGTGCCCCAGAAACATGTGCTCACCTCTCCTAATGTTGACAATCACATAGTATTTAAAGTAGTTGTTTATGCAGCAGCCTCCTTTTAGGCTGAGAGTTCCAGCAGTGCCCAAGCTATAGGAATTGCTACGTTATTGTTGTTGTTGTTACTATTACTATTGAACCCTATAGTGGTGGTGGTGAAGAAGTGCAGAGAAGGAATTTTAAGCAAGGGCTCAGCATGTGTGAAGTTGAGGCCGGCAGGCAGGGAAGGCCAGGAGAATGGTAGGTGTGTGCTAGGACTCCCAGGCTTCCAGTTTGCAAAATGCTGGTGCGAGGATGTCAGTTCTCCCGAAACATGAGAACATTTTCCACGGAGAAACACCTTCTCTCTGCTTGCAATTACTGATCTCAGCAAGTCTTAGGTAGCAGGGAAAAGGACCGTTCTCCAAGTTGAGGAGTTTCTGTTCTGTAGGCAAGCATATCCACCCTTGTGAGATATGTAATGTACTGAGGGATTATATTATCTCCCTAAACTGCTGAAACGCAATTATAAAGAACACACGTTCGTGATAGGAATTTTAACTATACAGACAACTCGAGCCCCACCACACTGTCATGTGGCCACTGAGAGATTATTTAACCTATTGTTCGATTCCATGTATGCAGACTTCAAGAAAACAAATACTAAATATTTGTAATCGCTGCTCTGAAGGCCTCCCTGGCTGAGCATGCAGGGCTGCAGGCTGCGTGCCGGCTTCCCGTTTTCCCTTGCTCCTCCTTCGCTGAGCTGCACCCCTGCTCCCACAGCTGTCACGAGTCATCATTTGACTGAGCTGCGTGCTCACTACCTGCCCCCCCCATTTCTCCCTTTTGTAAGATCATCATATGCTGGTAGAGTTGGAAGACTGGGGTTCTGGTTCCCACTCTGCTGTGTGACCTTAGGTGGCTCACTTGTCTTCTCTGGGACTATTTCCTCGTCTATGACCAGGGTTCTTAAACATGTTTTTGTACCAGGGACCTCGGTAGCCATCTGGTGCCACAGAGGTCCATCAACCCCTTCTCAGAGTAACGTCTTCTAATCAGTAAAATAAAAGACACTGGACTCTAAGACACACTAATTACATTGAAATAGTTATCAAAACATTTATAAATTGTGATATTGGAATACATAGTCTTATTTATGAAGACATGAAGTGGCACAGTCTAGTTGTGAGCATAATACCTATCCTAATTCTGAAGTGGTGATGGATGTAAATGAGATTTTGCGATGTCTGCGCTAACTGTCTTGCGCCACACAAACACCTGTGATTTTTATTAGTCACAAAGCCTCAGGTTGTAGGTCCCAGCTAGGACTCCTGTGGTCCGTGGCCTACATGCATAATGAAGGAAATCCTAAATTGCTGTGAGATTAGTGAGGATAACGCACAAGTGTTTCCTATGTAAATTACAGGTACCCCCTGAATTCTACCCACGAACCCCCAGACTAGATGGTCTCCCTGGGTTCTCCCAGCCCTGGCACTTCACTGGTGTCTAACTCTGCAGGATGTAGGCCGCCATCTCTTAGCTTGAGCCCTTTGCTAAAGGGAGAAGGGAGTAAAAGAACCTTCCCCGCCCCGTGGTAATTGAGCACCTGCTACAGTGCTCAGAACCACCCTCCACCTTTCATATGCATGTTAGTCCCCAGGGCTGGGAAAAGTCATCCCTCATCTCAGGTAATAAGTGGATAGGAAAACAGTGTTGGAAATACATCATTTAAATATTACATATGTAAACAGAGGTTTAAAACCCTGGCAGAACCTCACAGGTCCATCCTTAAACAGTTCCTCCAGAAACCTGCTCTGAAATAGAAAGGTCTGAATCACCACCACATTCTCCTGGAATATCTTGTCACCTTTCTGTAGGAGCTGCCGTCCTGCACCATCCACCTGACCCAGAGTAAGTTCTGTAATCTTTCGGAGCTTCCGTGTCTGTCTCTGTCAAAGGGGCTGATAACTACTTCACAGGATTAAAGAACACAGTTATAGAGTAGTACACTGGGAGCAGTGTAGACACTGGCCCCATTTGGACAAGGCTAGCCAGGACATCTGGGTGCTATTCTTGCATCCGGGGTGCTTATGTATGAAGACCCTCCAGGGCGTTTGCTCCTGCTTCTGTGGACCTGGTGTGAAAGGTGGAGCACTGCCTTCACCACCTGACGCCCTGTCCAGGGAATGAGCATGAACAAGGAGCAGAGTGCTCAGGGACATGCCCTCCCAGCATGAATGGGGGGCCCTGCGAGCCCCGTCAAAGGCCCTGCTTCTAGCTGCTGAAACCCTTCACTTCCCTCCCCAGCCCGAGAAAAGCCATCAACAATTGTGTATTTGCTTTTGCTGAATAAGTATCTGGGGGAGTACCTACTGACGCAAAGGGGCGTGGTTCTCGTATTTCCTTTTCTGGTGTCATTGGCAATTATCTCTGAAGCTTTAGGCTGGTTGCTTAACCGCATCAGGTTCCAGATTCTTGCTCTCTGAAAAGTGGAGTAAGAATGTCTTCCCTGCCTGTGGAGAATCATGTGGTAGCACTTACAGTGAAAATCGAAGCAAAATAAAACCTAATCACGTGGAAAGAAAAAAGTGGAGCTCTCTTAAATGATTTTTGGGTACAAATGAAAATCAGAACCACAATTACAGGCTATTAATAGAGCAACACAATATACCAAAACTTATGGAATGTGACCAAAGCTGTACTTAGAAGCAAATCCATAGCCTTAAATGCTTCGTAATCAGTGAGAAAGAATGAAAATAAATAAAGCATTCAACATAAAAAGTTAAAAAAGGAGAAATCTGAGGAAATTAGGAAGCAATAAACCATAAATATGGTAGAAATCAATGTGTTAGAAAATAGGAAAACATTAGACTTTATAAGTGCATCTAAAAGTGAGTTTTTGAAGAAACCAATAAAATGGACATGCTCTTCTTAGATATAATCAAGAAAATAAGAGAAAAGGCACAAAGACACAAGATTAAAGATAAGAAAGGGCATATAACTACGGATATGGAATAGATTAATTCAAATTACAAGAGGCTAATACATACAGCTCTGATCTAAGGTATCGGAAAGCCTGAAATGCATGGTATTCTAAGACAATGTATACTGTAAGATTTGACTCAAAAAGTTAACTTGGCTAACAGCCATGGAAGCAATTCAAAATGATGTTTAATGAATTACCAAAAAACAAACAAACAAAAAATGAGTTTCAGAGCAGGCTCAAAACAGACTTAGTTAGGGTTTTATTGGAGCAGGTGAGTGAATGGGGCAAGACAAGGAGTTGGACCCTTTCGAAGGCACAGGGAGGTCAAAGTGAAGTCAGGCAGTCAAGGACAGGGGCAGGTGCGTGGGAGTGAGGGAGCAGGGCCAGTCCAGAATGCCTGCCTTTGGAGACTCAGGTCTGACTGGTTGGGCCCTGCCTATCTCTGTCTTTATGATCATGCAGGGACATGGCCTCTCTCCACCTACTCACCCTTGAGATTTGTGACTGCCAACAGAAAAGGGTTTGGGAAAGCTTGAGCACTTGCACTAATGCAATTTTAACAGGAACTTGAGCGAAAGGAATACCCTTGTCACGTCCAAGAAGTTGATTCCTACAAAGCTATTGTGTTGATAACTTCAAGACTTCCGGTGCTTCCTGCGGGCTTGCATGTGTCACCCTGAGGCGATGACAGGAGGACTGGGGCCAGAGGGAGATGCCCTGGGAAGCAAATGTGTCTTTCTCTCCGGGTCACCGTCCTGCAGTAACTGGCCACCCAGACTCTGCATGGAGTGTCTCTGGAAGCAGAAGATGAGAAGATGTTGGGATTTTAAAGGCCCAGTTCCCAGGGACCATTACGGGAATCATCATGCTTTACTTCATTCATTTACAGGATGACATTGGCAAATACAGTCTTGGGAGCAAGGGGCTCAGACCCAGTGAGCAATAAAATGCTGCATGAGAACAGTAGGTCTTAATTGGCTACTTTTACCATCCCATGGAAGGATTAATCTTCTATGCTCTGCTCAACCGTGGTGGAGAGAGGAGGGAACTAATGGCTATCAAGCTCTCGTGACTTGCCACCCATTTTCCATTCACTATTCCATGGGACTCTCACCATCACCAATTAATGTGCAGACATTATCCCTCTGCAACAGAACAGATAACTGAAGAAATGAAATAACTTGCCAGTGGTCTTTTAGCTAGAAAGGGGCAGAGATGAGATTTACACCTTGATGTTAAGGTCCTTGATTTTCCCATTTCACTGTCCTTCAATTTTTCAGGAAGGCGCAAGCCCAGAAAGAATATTTGCTGAAACGTTCCATCCTATTTTCCATGCTGCCTGTCTGGGAGCCCAGCAATAGCCCGTCTGTCTGCCTGAACAGATGTGAGCTGAAGAATCAGTCTCCCACTTTGTATTTCTTTAGGGAGCCGACACAGCCTCTGTCCTGGTGATTTTTTTAAGGCTCTCTCTGCAATCTTTCTCTGATGCCTGAAATTTTGTTTGCAGGCACCAAATTTTTGTTTGATGTCATGAGAAGAGGCGATGCCAAGGAAGGAAATGACCGTGTGAAAGAAGATAAGTGGCTTTCCGTTAACATAAAAGAGTGACTGATTTCTAGGAGATGTTTTCCCAGAAGAAGGTCTGGACAGGAAGGTGACTAGGGCTGAAGGCACCAAACCTTTTGTGTAGGAATGTTGCTTTCAGAAAGGAATGGGCACCAGCAGGAGAGGCTGGCCATTGTCAAGACAGACCCTTCCCATTTTACAGCCTTACTACCTTGGGGAAAGGCTCCTGCAGTATTAAAGCAAGGCAGTACGTTGTTGGCTCACATTCGTCAATGACCACTGTGACCTCCAGATTCCCTTCTAATGCATCAAGTTTATGACCCATCACTTACAGACACTCACAGATGCTTCGGAGTCAGAAAATGACAGCCAGGAGGTAGACTGTGCCTCGCTGTTCTTTCCCTTTCTGTGAGGATCACCCCGGACCAGTTGTCAGCAGCACCTGTCACTCACATTTCCATGTCAAGGAGTTTGGTAATTTATCATCAGTGTAGTTTAATCAGAGCAAGAGAGGCCTGGAGTGGATTTCATCAATCTTCAGGGAGGAGAGGTTTGACCCTTGACCTTCCCTGCACCCCTAGTCTGTGTGACTCCATGATGGATTACAGAAGGTAACATGGGATAACAGGGGAGGAGTCTCATTAGCTCCAAGAGGGAGGTGGTGATCTTACCCAAGCTCGCTGTGCCTCAGCCTCCTCCTCTCTACACTGGGGACACTGGCCGACTTAGAGGGCCGTTCTGAAGGTCATTGTGTAAAAGCATCCAGAGCCAGCACATGATAGGGGCTAACTGCTGTGGATTCCTCACCTCTTTCAATTTTTGTTTTTAGAATAATTCTTGCTGTCGTTCTCTGTGGCTATCACAATCTTGTTCAGTTATCCAGGTCCATGAATGAGGTGATGCACAGCCTTCATCTGCTTCCCACAGTTCCTGACAAATAACTTCCCCGTCTCTGCCATCCTATGTTGGTGCCTCCTTAGTCCCCAGGAGGGAGCTGCCACCCCGAGCACCCACTTTGTGCCAAGCATGTTTCATAAATGATCTAATGTAAACCTCCAGAAGTCCAGGAAAATAAGCATTGTGCCCATTTTAGAGAGGAAAAGGTGGAGATTCAGGAAGGTTCAGTGATGTCCCAGCAGTCACACATAATAAAGAGGTGGTGTTTGAATGGAAATTGGAGTGTGTCTGACAACTAAATGCCAGGATCACAGGCACTGTCACCTCCTCTGATCACAAGGGCTCCCCTATGGGTGGCCATTGTAGAAAGGGCACTTTTCTGGGAGAAATGGGCTTATTCCCATTGTTTTGATGTGGTATCTTTGCCTTGTTGGCTTCAGGTAATGGAATTCTTGAAATAATCAGTCTCCTCACCTCATCTTGCCACCTTCCGGAAAAGGTTAAAAAATAGCGATGTGTATTAGGTTACCTTATCTCTGGTTGACAGAAAGGCTCTGCCCTCTTGGCAGAGGTTGTGTCTGTGGTATCTTGACACGATTTGTATGTGACTCATTTGGTTCTAGTTCAGGCTCTGTGCTGGGCACTGAGACCACAGCTCTATTTCTTCAAGACTCCCAAGGCCACAGCAGGGGCAGACTCTTACATCCAGTTACTCCTCAGGAGATGGTTTCAAGGATGGCAAAGAGTCTGGTCCAGAACAGGGCCAGACCTGGTGCAGTTATGCAGGAGGCAGAGTTTGTCCTGGGCATATGCCACTCTTTCTATGGGGACCCATTTCAGCCAGGTAGAGGGTGGCACTGAAGTATGGTGAAAAGGTCCTGGAGCCAACTGCTTTTAAATGCCAGCTCTACCTCTTACAAGCTCCAGGAATGTGGTCAATTCACTTAACCTCTCTGGGCCTCAGAATCTTCATCTATAAATAGAGTTAAGGCCCAGACAAACTTATGCCTGCAAGTACCTGGCGCTTGGTAGACAACCCTGAGGTTCCATATGGACTTTTTCTTGAGTTTATGCTTTTACCTCCTTCTTCCCTTCCAGATGGACTTTAAGAATCCCCGAGTACTTGTATTTTAGATGCATGTGTTAGTCATGTGCATTGTTTCTGTTTCCACTGAAGAACAATACCTATGTATTGAAGTCCACCTTGTGACGGTCCGCTCCTCGGGCAGGCATTAGCTGGAGCATGACCTTTTTGAGTCATCCTGAGGAGGGACCTATTTCTGATGGGATGGCCTGGCCAGTATCTGAAGATATGGCCAATTTCTAATGTGATCCTCAGTGGGAAGAGGCCACTACTTAGTGGGAAGGCCAATGTCTGCCTCAAGAAAAGGCAACCATGGTTTATTGAACATCCACGACGGACCTGACTTTGTGGGTGAATTGCATATGATTTAAAGCGGTCCATGGAGACCGGCACATAGGTGACAGTCGTTGAGAGCCTAGGTTCTAATATCGTATTGCCTGGTTCTAATTTCATTTTTACCACTTTAAGCATGTCACTTACCCCTGTGTATCTCTGTGATGATAATAGAATCTCTGCTATAGGACTTGGGGGAGGAGTTGTCTCCTGCCACATAGTAGGTGTCCAATAACATTTAACTACCCTTATTTTTTTATCCATATCTTGCTGACAGGGAAACCAAGCCTTGGAAAGTGAGAGTGAGAGGGTCTTCCTCCTCCAAGAAGAAAGCCCGAGTTTAGATCTTGCCTCAGATCTTGCCTAAGATCCGATTCTGGATCTCAGCGTTGTCCTATAGTCATTTTCAGTTCTGTCTACCTCTTTGCAATGTAAGGTCATAAGCTCCCCCACTCACTGAGAGTGATGCCCAGGGGGACATCCTGGGGACAGCATGACAATGAGACATGAAGCCATGGTAGATCTCTCCTAGACTACTGAAGGCAGACCCTGGTGGTGGGAAAGGTAGAGTTGTTCACAGAATCTTCCTAAGTTTCACAGGCAGAGTCTGAGCCTTATAAATGCCGCTTGGCTTTATGAGAAGTGAGTTACGACCATCCTGTTGATGAATAACGAGCCCCACGTCATAAGAGTGGCTTTCCTGTCTATGCATTACCTCTTTCAATCCCTGTAGCCATACTAGGGAAGTATGCCTGTTGCCCTTTACCGTAAGAAAGCTGAGGGCAGAGAACTTCACATCTTGGCCTCACAGTACACATTGGCAAAGGCGAGGTTTGAACTTGGGTTGGACCATTTAGTCTGTGCTCTCCCTGTACCCACACTGCCTTTCTCCATGAGGATAGGACGAGAGGGCCAGCAGAGGGCCAGGAGAGGGTCCTGGCAGGGAATTAGGGAGAAATTGGCCACAGACAATCCATGATCCCAACAAGCAGTTAGGTAAAGCAAGGCTCCTCAGGAAGGAGGTAAGACTGGGCACGGTATAGAGAGCCTATGGTAAGAGGATGCCTCAACCTGAAAGTCAAGGAAAGTTGGAGGAGGCAAGATTGTTGATCACAGGTTTTTCTGGGATGCCTCAACCCTCAGGCAGTACTGCTCACATGGACACAGTGGGAAAGCACTCCATAAGTCGGGCTGTCACTCCTACACAGATAGCCAGGGCAGGTCGGGGGCCCACAGAAAGCCCACAAAAAGCCTAAAATATTTACTGTCTGTTTTTCTAAGAAAAAGTTTGCAAACTTCTGACCTAGAAAATTAAACACATGAAAATATAGACACACACACAAAAACAAACAAACAAACAAACAAACACCATTAGAAAAGATTGATATGGGCAGGATAGCCTTACCAAATTTCAAAATGTTTACTAAATACCCACTACTTAAATCTGTCTGTTTGGTATTGGTGCAAGAGTAGAAAATTGTTCCATGTAACAGAAGAGTGCAAAAAAAGGTCCAAATATTGGGAGAACTTACGTCTAGCATATGATAAGATGACATCTCAAATCACCAAGGAAAGATGGACTATTCAATAAACTATGTTGATATCTAGAAAAAGGAAAAATAATCTCAATACTTTCCTGATGCCTTATATGAAAGAAATTCTAGATGAATACAATATTTAATACTAATCAGTGGAATTACAAAAAGGCTAAGAGGAAACAAAAACTACAAAGGAAAGAGGTTGATGTATTGGCTTTAAAAAAAATTTAAAGCCTACCTAGTAAATTTATTATAGCAAAGCTAAAAGACACATTGAAAACAAGACAAATTACCCTCAACGTGAGAGACAGAGATGGTATGCAAAGTCTCAACAAATCAATGAGAAAATACTAGAGCTATCTAATAGGATATCAGCAGAAAGCATCAACAGGCAGTTCATAATACACAATAAAGAAATCAAAGATCTCAAATAAACAAATGGAAAAACATGGAAAAATGCTCTTTCCCCTCTTGATTAAAGAAATGTAAATTAAAACAACTCTGATATATCTTTATTTACCTGTCGGATTAACAGATTGGCAAAGATATAAAAAATGTCAAGGGTGTGTGGAAACAGACATTTGCACACATATTTTGGAAGTAGTATTTGCAATCTCATTGGAGGGTAATTTGACTGTATTTATGAACATTGTAAATTCATCCAGACTTTGATCCAGCATTGCCATATTTAGATGTTTATCCTACAGGTCTATACAAACACACAAAGGTACTTGGAAATGGAGATTAATTAATTGCACATTGTTTGTATTAGAAAAACAATAGGAAATAACCTAAATGCCCATCATCAGGGTTTCATTGTGTCAGTGTTTCTCAAACCTGAGTAATGTATTGATTCCAATTAAGGGGAAAAGAAATTCTCAGAAACCCTTTCTGTTGAATTTAATTATTTTTATCATGATGTTCCTCTGAAATGTGGAAATGTTGAACTAAATATAACCTTCATAGGTTTATAGGTCTTATAATTCTATAAATAAAAAAACACATGTATAAATGATATACAAACAAATTTGAAACCAGTAAAATTCAAGTTAACAATATTAAGTTTCCTACGAGATTTGTGGGCTATTCTGCTGAAACTAACGGGTGGCTGTTGTGTTAACAGTGGTGTTGTAGAGACACAGATTCAATTTTATATATAAAATCTATACTTTGGGGTCAATAGCACTAATGAAAAGAAAGCCTACTTACATAAACAGGCTTTGGAAAATCATATTAATGCATTTAGGCTTTGCTTGTTAGTTCAGGCTATTCAGATCCATGATTAATCAAAACCTTCAAATGCCAGTTTTAATGAGCTGTCATCGATAATACTGCGAAGCTACCCAGTTTATTTGAAGATAATGCTAGCATCGTGGCTTATTGAAATGTGTGTTAAATAGAGTTTAATCTAATTATCCCTGGAGCTGAGGCCAGCAGCCTTCTTCTTTGGATCTTTCCTGCCATGCTTATTGCTAACAAGTTGAGGCACGCTGGCTGTGTGTGCACAGGTGCAGCGTGCTGTGGAGGGCATGGATTGAGGTCTGTTTCTTGCCTGTTCCACCCAGAGGACTCATTTTCCCTCCTCACCTTTTTCTTTTCGAATGTCTTTGAAATCTTTGTTTCCACGGGCTGCCATGATGTCGTTTCATCTTCATTTGCAGTGACTGTCATGGTAAACACAAATGACGATGCTGCAACTTGGTTCAAAGATGGCCCGCGGGTGATCCAAAACATGGCTTTCACTCACGGACTAAAAGAGATACCGTGAACATGAACGTGCAAAATCCACAAAGTCTGGGATGCTGACGACCAGGCTCACGGGGATAAGGTGAATTTTGAAAGTTACAGAGAAAGTGTTGGAAGAAGTAGGTGAGGGGTGTGGGGACAGAGCCCCAAAAAGCAGTTTCCAGGCTCTCGGCCTCACATAGAAAGGTGCTGGCTCAGGTAGTAAATGGCCATCGACTGTGATCAAATGGCCAGCAGCTGTGGCTAGTTGGCCGTCAGCTGTAACCAGTGAGCCATTGGCCATGAATATAACTGCCGTGGCTAGGCTAGCAGGAAAAAGGGGGAGCTAGCAAGGAGATGGTGGCTGAGTCTGCAAGCGGCGCAGTGAGGGTTGAGAAATGTGTTGCTCCTGGTTCCTGTGTCTCCAACCCAGCCGCCAGCGAGAGTATAGTGGTGTGACTCCCCTACCTATGGCTCCGTGGGTGTTCCTTTTTGGCCTAGCCATATCCTGCGTTCTTGTGTGGGGAGTGGGACCAGAGACCCCACAAACCCCGCCTGACACCCCGCACGACACATTGGCGAAGTCGGCAGGATCTCCTGCACTACACATGGTGCAGCGAGCAGGGTACGGTGCCGGCCAAAGCTCTCCGAAGGACGGTGGAGCAATTTGTGCCTATGAACACTCAGTTGCAGGAAGACTAGGAGGAGCAGCTGCTGGAGAGCTGGAACCCCATGGAGGGGTGGGAAGACGTGGACGGTTCCCCAACCAGCAGAGGCCGGAGAAAGCGAAGGTCCTTGCGGCCCTGTGGGCTGGGAAGTGCTTGCTGAGGCAGCCCGGATGCAAGACTTGTAGTCCCAGGAGGAAAGGCTTGCTGAGTCCTCCGTGGGAGCTGAGGGTGAGGTCAAGGTCATCCCTCACCCCCAGGACAGCCCTGGTGAATGACTATGGACTATGGGGAATTGCCTTCCATCCCTAATTTAATGGACAGCTTGACTGTTTGGGAACATACCACCATGTAGTGGAACTGGGGGATGTTTGCTTTTGTGTCTTGACCGGCCGCCATCGAGAATATGTAAGCACCTTGACTGTGAGCCGCTGTTGTTCCAGCACGGTACCCTGAGAGGCCCAGAGAGAGTGGCAGTGCCCTGAGAGCCCTGGCTGAGTCCAGGAGGTCTGGCTGTGTCCAGAGAGAGTGGCAGTGCCCTGACAGCCCTGGCTGAGTCCAGGAGGTCTGGCTGTGCCCAGAGAGAGTGGCAGTGCCCTGGGAGCCCTGGCTGTGTCCAGGAAGTCTGGCTGTGTCCAGAGAGAGTGGCAGTGCCCTGGGAGCCCTGGCTGTGTCCAGGAAGTCTGGCTGTGTCCAGAGAGAGTGGCTGTGCCCGGGGAGACTAGTGGTACCCTAAGAAGTCCAGGAAGTCTGGCTGTGCCCAGAGGTACTGGTGGTGCCCTGAGAAACCCTGGCTGTGCCCGGGGAGACTAGTGGTACCCTAAGAAGTCCAGGAAGTCTGGCTGTGCCCAGAAGTACTGGTGGTGCCCTGAGAAACCCTGGCTGTGCTCGGGGAGACTAGTGGTACCCTAAGAAGTCCAGGAAGTCTGGCTGTGCCCAGAAGTACTGGTGGTGCCCTGAGAAACCCTGGCTGTGCCCGGGGAGACTGGTGGTACCCTAAGAAGTCCAGGAAGTCTGGCTGTGCCCAGAAATACTGGTGGTGCCCTGAGAAACCCTGGCTGTGACCAGAGAGCTTGGCTATGTCCAGGAAATAGCATTCACCTCCAGGCTCCTCGCACAGGGCCCCTTGCGGAAGACGCTTGTCGCGTAGATTGTGAGGCGAGACCCTGTAGGGGTGGAGTGTGGGGACAGAGCCCCAAAAAGCAGTTTCCAGGCTCTCGGCCTCACATAGAAAGGTGCTGGCTCAGGTAGTAAATGGCCATCGACTGTGATCAAATGGCCAGCAGCTGTGGCTAGTTGGCCGTCAGCTGTAACCAGTGAGCCATTAGCCATGAATATAACTGCCGTGGCTACACTAGCAAAAAGAAAAGGGGGAGCTAGCAAGAAGGTGGTGGCTGAGTCTGCAAGCGGCGCAGTGAGGGTTGAGAATTGTGTGGCTCCTGGTTCCTGTGTCTCCAACCCAGCCGCCAGTGAGAGTATAGTGGTGTGACTCCCCTACCTATGGCTCCGTGGGTGTTCCTTCTTGGCCTCACCATATCCTGCGTTCTTGTGTGGGGAGTGGGACCAGAGACCCCACAGACCCCGCCTGACACCCCGCACGACACATTGGCGAAGTCGGCAGGATCTCCTGCACTACAGGGGAGAGAAAGGAATCCCAACTCCGAAGTCATCATCACAGGATGTAAGAATATTTCCTGGGAAGGCTTTTGGTGTGGCTGTTGAAAATGTGCCTGAGCTTTGGAACCAAGGTAACATGGGTTCACATCTGGGCTCAGTCACTGACTCACGAGCTGACTGATTTGGGCCTTGCACAATGGTGAATGCCACAGCTGGGCCCTCAGCTTCCTGGGTCATTTGCCCACTTCCTGCTCGGCCTAATGGACCCCTGCTTCTCATTCATGATACCACCCAGAACCCCACCAGGCAGGGTCCCCTAGGGCAGTGGTCAGGGGCAATGGAGGGTGGGCAAACAGGCACCAAGGCTCTCCTTAAAGATCTGGGTGACGCAGCTCTGCGTAGTTGAGTAAATGTTGGCAGCGAATGTTGAAGCATTTAAAATCCTCACATCAGATGTTTTTATGCATTTCCCTACTAAGAAGTGCAAAGCGTGCTTGGTTTAACCATGGTTATTTACAGCCCACAGACAGTGGCTGGCAGTTCGAGGGAAGCCAAGGGTTTTATTTCCTCACTCCTGTTTTCCATTTCTGTGATTTATGACCCTTGGGCCTTGCACAACTCGCCTGAAAAGCTCTGAACTCAGTCCACTCCCACCGGGCCCCTGCGGAAAGCAGGCCCGCTTTCTGGGGGTGCTGGGAAGCCACAGGGGGTGTGCCCTTGGGAGAGGAGGCCTGTTGTCCATGGGTGGCTGGTCAGCCAAGCTGTCCTCCTCTGTTTCTGGCCCTGGAAGCACCAGCCCCAAAACTCTTGACATAAACATGGAGGTCAAAGCTGTAATTTGCGGTTGTTGTTTCCACCTGCAATTTGACCTTTGATTTTCCTTAGGTAAAATGCTTATTTTTAAAAAATTAGCCACTTCTGGTCAAGGCTATTATCATCCATTTTTGTCTTGATTCTTGGGCTCTTTAGTTTCGGGGGAATATTTCCTGGCCTTGCCTACCCCCTGCCCATGCTAGGGTTGGACAGGAGGCCCGGTCTGGAGTGTGCACTGGGGTGGGCATTGATCAAAGGTGCCCCTCCCTTCCTGGCAGCTCCTCCACAACCTGGGTGGGAATGGTAGCTGTTCTTGGCACATAGGAGGTGCTTCGTAAATGACTGTTGAAGGGATTGGACAGATGAGGGATGCCTGGTTTTATGGGCCCATCCACAGAAGGGCAGGTGTGCCTCTTTGCCCAAATTGTTATATTCAACTGTGTTCACTGACGTGTGAAAAGAATAATATCCGTAGTAGTACTCGATGCAACCGAATACGTACTCCGTACTCACCTCCTCTAATGCTGACAGCAACCTTATCAGGGAGGTACTATTATTAATTCCCATTTTACAGGTGCAGAAACAGAGGCACAGAGAGGTGAAGCAATTTGTACATGATCACAAATCTAGTTAGTTGTAGAGATGGGATGCAAACTCAGGTCCATGTGACTCCTGAGCCTGCACTCGTGGCCACTATGGGATACGTAGTCTTCTTTCAGATCACTGGAGTCCCTTGGACATTAAAAGCTCTCATTGTAAGAAGCAGCGGGGGTTGTACTCTTCCCCCTGTTGGAGCAGCTTCTGGGCTCCCCAGTTAGGAACGGTCTTTCCTCTGAACATCCTGCCTGGAGCACTCACCTGCCCCAAATCTCTGCCTGATGCTTTTCCAGGGACACTGTCTTATCTGTCTCCTGCGTTTTCATCCTGAAACAGAGGCCAAGTCTGGGAGCAGCAACCGTGCCCACCAAAACGCCTCCACTAGTGATTCTGATCCTGATTATTTCCTCCTCCCTTTTTTATCAGCCATACCAGAAGTTTATCATTTTTTATTAGCTTTTTCAAATAACCTACTATTGGCTTTCGTAGTCTTTTCTAAATTGCAGTTACCATTTTATTAGTGTTGGCTTTAATCTGTATTATTTTTCTTCTACATTCTTTGGGCTTATTTTACTCTTCTTTTTCCAGTTAAGGAAGACGGGTGTTTCAGCTCATTAATGTTTTGTCTTTTCTTCACTTAAGGTTTTGCATTTTCCTGTAAGTACTTCTTCAGCCGAATCCTGCGTATTTTGATGTGTACATGTCTTTTATCATTGAATTCAAAATATTTTCTGTTTATATTATGATTTCTCTTTTGACTCATGGGTTATTTAGAAGTGTATTTCTTAACTTCCAAATAAATGGGAAATTTTGGGGGTTTATCTTTTGATAATTGATGTCTCCTTAAATACTATGAAAAAAGAAGCACCCTCCCATTTATCACTCCCGAGCCCATGACAGGAGCTTACTCTCCTTGTCACAGGTCCTTACACCCTCACTGCTCAGGCCGTGTCAGTTTCTCCATTTCCCAGATGAAGAGATTGAGGTTAAAGACTTCGCCTGATGTCACACAGCTATTGTGTGAGCTGGAGTTGTGCAGGTGGTGAGAAGAAGGTGGTTCAGTGAAGCCCAGCTCTTTCTGGTTCCAAAGCTCAGCTTTGCGCCCACCCCTCTCCATTTCATGGTCATCAGGGATGTGAGCAGTGGGGAAAAATAGGAGGGTCCACATCAGCATTACTCGGGAGGGGGGCACCAGCATCCCCCTCCCTGCAGTTACCCCTTCACATCCTGTCTTGTGCTTATTTTCACCAATTACAGTCCTCCCTCCAGACTTCCTGGGCGATTTTGGACAAATTCAGGCTCTGGTCACCGGCTCTCCTCGTTTCAGCTATCCACAGCAAGTAGCAATGCTTCTACAGTCAGAGCAGCAAAAAAAAAAGAAAGAAAAAAAAAACGAGATATAAAAATGCAAAAATAGCTTGGAGGGAAGGACCTGCCTTGGGATGTGAGTGACATATCATTTGAGCAGGCGATGGATGTCAGCGCCTGCCTCCCACACTCCGCCTGATGGGCAGAGCTGTCAGCAAGTGGCTTCTTTATGATTCCATCATAAAACAAGCTCATCCGGGTGGTTCATCCTTAGCAAATATTAAGGAGAAAAATGAAGACTCTGGTCATTATTTGGCACACAGGTTTTCATTATTGTGTTGTCCCCCAGCATGTTTTTCTCTACCCTCCTGGAGGTAATCTCTTTGCTGTCAAATTACTCAAGGCAGCCGGAGAGAGAATTTGCTCCTGCACATGTCCTTTCTAGAGATCATCAATAAATAATAAATAAACTTGGGAGTTTCTAGAGCCTTCTGTTTTGTAATGAGGTCACTTGAGCTTGAAGTAGGGAGAAAGTAAGGTCTTTAAGGAGAAATGGAGAAAGGACATGGTCCGGAAATTCTGAGTGTTAGGGATCTAACTTGCCAGGTATCAATTTTTTAAAAGACTTTAAATAGTGGAGTTTAATGCTGATTCCACATAGCCAAGGGCTGGGACAGGCATGTGGTGGGTGATCCCTGTGGCAGGATTGTCCCCAGGGAAGATGGCCCTGAAAGCCCTGGTGTCTTCACTTGCTTGACATGAGCTAGGCAGCCGGTTTAGTTTGTGGTGTTTGTTCAGAGTATGTATGGGACACTCACTGTTCATTTTCTGTAATATAAAAGCAATGCATGATCATTCTGGATAAGATACAATTAAGGAAAAAAACAAACTTTCCTTTCATTTTAGCATGTATAATCACTTTAACTTTCTTGAGTACATTTTTTTCAGACTTTTCTCAAGGAAAATACCGTGTTTTCTTTTCTTATTCTTAAAAATAAGACCTAGCCGGACCATCAGCTCTAATACGTCTTTTGGAGCAAAAATTAATATAAGACCCGGTCTTATGTTATATAAGACCGGGTCTTATATTATAGTAAAATAAAACTGGTTCTTATATTAATTTTTGCTCCAAAAGATGCATTAGAGCTGATGGTCCGGCTAGGTCTTATTTTCGGGGAAACATGGTATATATTTATGCAAAATGGATCTTATTGCGTGCATTTTCTTTTGAATGTTATATTTTCACATAACTATGTATTGGAGACATATTTCTATGTCATTAAATATCCTGGTGTAGTGTGTTGATTGCTGCATTGTATTTCATTGAATGAATGTACCATAATTTATTTAACCAATATTGTATTTTTGGGCTTTTAGTTTTTTTTTTTTTTTTTCCTGCCACGAGCAGTGTTGTAATTAGTAACCTTAAAGCCAATTTGATGTGCACATCTTTAATCCTTATAACTCTGGGATAAATCCCTAGGAGAATTGTTAGGTGAAACGGGAGACTCTTGTTTTTAACGCTTTTGATTTGCTTTGCGTTAGAACTGAACCCCTTATGCTCTCACTCACATAGTTTGAATGTTAAAGGTCTCTATGTCTTCTATTCTCTGTATACGACACAGCAGACAAACTAGATAAATATTCCCAGGCCTGGAGGTATGCACGTCCTGAGCATAGCTTCGTGATAACACCTAACACTCTGAATTGAAATCATTTGTTTGCTTACTCTTCTTTCTCTCCCTCTGGACTAGAAGCTACTTGAGACAAAGGATTCTTATTTATCTTTATAACTCCAATGCCTAGTGTATAGTAGGAGCTCAGTAAATACTATTTCATTCCTCTAATAAATATTTACTGAGTGTCTACTATGTGCTGGGGGCACCTCAGTGAGCAAAGCAGATTTACATCCCTGCTCTCACCGAGCTTTCAGAGAGCTGAGCTGTGTGGTCAGTGTCGGCCCTCTCTCCAGCAGTGGTGTCTCCACCTTCACACCCAGCTTCTCTCTAAAGTCTTCCCTGCCCCCCTGCCTGCCCTCCCCCCACCTGCCTGCCCCAGACCTCAGGGCACTGCCCAGGAATTCCACCGCCGTGAAGGCCTGTATGATTTATTTGGCTCTTAGCCTGTGTGGTGTGAATTGTTTTCTATATTTTTATAGCTCTCTCTGGCCTCCTGGCTTGACCTACAACTACTTGAAAGGTGAGAACTCCATGAAAATGGAGACCACGTCTTCTGCATCTGTGGGTTCACAGCTCCAAACGCTGCCTTATACAGAGCTGGCTTATGGGGTGAAGTTCTGCACCCAGTGCGGCCCAGCCAGCACAGGGCTTTGGAGCTGCCGATCACGCCTCTTCTCTACGCTGGCTCCCCAGCATTTAATGCTTGAATTGCATTTTCCACCTCTCAATTCTAAGATGAGTGGAAAAGGCCAAATTCTCTCAATGAAATAGAAAACATATAAAACTTATTAGAAGCAAACTCAAGCGAAACATGCATTCTGATCAACTGCCCGTGCTGCCTGGGGGCTCCACAGTGAGCCTGAACTCTCAGCCACAGCTGGAGCTGGTTCCTGGGGCTCGCTCTGCTGGGGCTTTCTGTCCTAGCAGTTCTGTGCCTCCTGCTGACCCTTCCTCTGTTCTCTGCCGGCTACCCTCCCCTCTGACCTGTTCCAGGCCTTCCCAGGCTGATTGGCGAGTGTAGTATCGCAAAGCTCTCGTACACAACGTAGGGTTCTCAGTCTTTCTGTCAGCACCTGCTCAAAATTCCTTCCTTAAAACAAGATTCTTAAAGAGTCCAAGAGTTCTACCACTGTTTCCGTTGCTCCAGTTAGTTCTGTTTCTGTTGTACTACACAGAAGTTTTCAATAGTAAGAGATGTAGGGGGCACCCCTTTCTCAGGGAGAATGAGCTCTGCTAACGCCCTGTGGAGACAGGCCTGCCCTGCCCGCTGGTGAGGACTTCCTACAAAACCCCATTGTGCCTGGAGCGGGAGGGGTTTTGTCAACCTCCCCTTCTTTTAGAGGGGAGGGAGAAAATCCATTGAAGCCTTTGGTTTGGAAATACTCAACCGCAAAACACTCTTCTCTTCCATCCACTGCCCACAAAACCCTTTTTTCTGGTGTCCTTTTTTATCCAGTATCAAATGCCCATCTAGCTGTAGCTGCCAGCGTGTGGAATGCTGGACTTGCTCCTCGGCTGGGATTTAACGGTTTGATGTTTTACATGTGGACTCTCCAGGATCCAATCCAGATTTGATTGTGATTATTACATCACCGTCTCCGGGGAAGTGGTTGGAACTGGAGAGAAATGAATCAACCAATGAAAAGTCGCTGAGAAGCTTAATTTGGGGGGTGTCAGGGATGGAAAGGAAGGAGGGCAGAGAGAGGGGGAAAGCAGGGATTACCATGTGGGCGGGTATTTGGAGCCTCTCTCCATTCCACTTAAACTCTGACCTCAGGACTCAGCCCCGTCCCCCCAATCCTCCTTTAGATCAGTGTAGGGAGAGGCTTGCAGCAGCTCCCCTGTGATTGGCTCTCATCCTTCACTCTGCACCTATGCTTGGCTTATCTCCTTAACAAGGTGATAAGCGCAGAGGCATGGAACTAACCTCTGCGGGTTGACTGGTTCGTTGAAGAATTGGGAGTTCGAATCTGGAACTGCCCGATGCACCGTGGTTGATGGTCGGGGCAGAACTGATCCATATTTTTGCCAACATGAAACCAAAGTGTGATACAATGTATTTTTGGGAGCATTAGAAAATTAAAGGTAACTTTTCAATGTGGATTGCAAGCCACCAGCAACCTGTCTCAGGAGCTCCACGTAATGAGTATATTGTCTCTGATACGGGGCCTTGAGGACCGAGAGGTGAAAAGCTGTGCCACGGCCTGGAATTATTCTCACTCGCAGAAGAGGGCGAGAGTGACGCGTGGTGATCTATAAGTGCTGTCTTGGGGTTGATGTAAGCGTTCCCGGCACTAGAACAGAGAAAAGGGGAATGGTGTGGAGGGAGCGGGTATGGGGGAGGGGTTGGAATCAGTAGTATTAGCAGAGTCGTGGTAATACATGCAATCTTTTATTTCTGGGATGGGTTTTTTGAGCTGGTTATGAACTGGATACTTCTTTTTAGTTTATAAGTTGGAGAGAATGAGAATTTGGGAAAAACAGTCCAACGTTCTGGTTCACACAGCAGCTGTGTTTGGCCTCTTAAAGCTAGGGTTTTCTTAGTCGTTGGAAAGGAGAACTGAGAAGTGAACGTCTATGCAGAAGGAGATCTAGGAATGCTGAGGTATGGAGTGTGATCTTTGATGTCAGAAAGACCCGTTCCTGAATCCTGGTTCCAGGTGCTATTAGCACGACCACTGGCTGATTTCTTCATCTGCAAAAAGAGCTAAGCCTGTCTTCCTAGCCAGGGTGGTTATGAGGCTCAAATAGCATCATGGGTGTTTGTAGAGGCATCTAGCATGGCGCCTGGTGGGAAACAGCTACTCCTCCAACTGTGGCTCTGGTTTGCTGAGGCCGTCACCTTCTCGGCGTTTCAGACTTCACTATAGTCACACAGTGGCGTCTGAGGCACAGGCCAAGAAAGAGTGGGGTGGTGGATGTGGCCTTTTGAATCTGTGGATTATCAATAATCACATTAGCATCAGATGTCTAAGGAGGGAGCGCCAGCCTCTAAGAGATACAGAAAATCCCTCCAAAAGGTAACAATGGGCCCCGGGAGTACCCCAGCAGAGGTGGAAGGTTCACATATCATGGACACTGTAGAGAAGATGGCTAGGGCGGATGGAAGGGAGGAATGTGAGTCTACACATTGTTTTTTCCAAAATGAGATTCTAATAGTTATTTTTAAAATGCTAGAAAAAAATCTGAGGAAGAATATACTGGGTTTTGTGTTTAGCTTTCTGAGTGGTCCAGTGCATAAAAGTTTGATTATTCTCGATTATTTGGCAGGGAGCAATTAACATATACTGATTTTGTGGTGGGTGTGTTTATATGCATGATTTTCATAATTCAGGGACATCTTACAGATGAGGAGATTGATAGCAAAATATGTCGTCTGTAGACTCAAGTTGCACAGCTGGCGTGAGGCCGGGGTTCCCGTGCAGTCTCATGGTCTTCCTGCTGCCTCTGGAACACAGAGGATATTGGGAAACCTTCCTGGAGCCTTTGTCCCTTCCCTGGCCCAGTGGGTGCCCCTCTTTAGGCTCTGACAGCAGCCGGGTCTCTCGCCCTCACCCCTCTTAACTCACTGTGCTGTGCTTGTCTGTGCTCTAGTCTTTTTCTCTAGCGTGACCTCCTAAATTGCAAACACCGTGTGGGCTTCACCCCTGAACCCCCAAGACCTTCCTGGGGCTGGCTGGTATACAGTAGGTCCCTGGGAAACATCGTTTGAATGAATGTTGGAGCATAGCACCCAGGTGTCCTTTGAGCGACGGTGGATCTCGACATCATCTACTCAGGGTCCCGTTTGGACTCATGTTCATCCCAACTCAACTTTCTTTCCCTGGTCCATGGATTTTTCTTCATCAACACTAATGCTCTCCCAGCCCTCACTCCTCTGCACTCCTAAGATTCTCAGCTTCCTGGACCCCAGCTTCGTTCTGGTTGTTTCCCCCCTTTCCGAGGTGCTGCTGCCCACACAGGCTTCCACGACCCACCTGCGCTCGAGCTTCTTGGCTTTGACTGCTTTGACTCCATCGGTGAAGCCACCATTCCACATGCTCTCAGATCAGCTCTGTCCCAGGGGCTGGAGCTCGACAAGCCCACGCGGGCTAGGCCACGTCCAGGGTCTGCCACTGACATCAGACGAGTGCAAGGTGTGCTACGAGGATAGCGCAGTGATGTGCTGGGGGAGATTTCAGCCTGCTCCAGCTGAGGGACACCTAACGCTCTGAGCCTCTTTGTCCTGTCTCTGCAGGAGGGCTAAAGATACAGATCAAGTATTAAGTTTCCCAAAGCACAGATTGGACGGCGATACTGTGAAAATGCTGTATGTGGAAGGTGAGTCGGAAAGGTGGAGAAGGCGGCTCGCTGACCTCCCTGTCCCGACCTCCAGAGCATGCACAGGGAGGCCGGGGACCTAGGGATTCATCAACGTGTTATTTCTTTGTGGAAAATGGGCCTCGGAAAGAACGGGAGATGCTTCTGTTGATGACAGAATGGAGCAAAAGGTGAAAATGTGTGAGAAAGTGATGGCGCTTTGCAAGCAAAGAGCCCTTCAGTGGGGAAGTGGCACGACGGTCACATTGGTCAATTTGGGTTTTGCCCGCCTTTGGGACAAATCTCTCACTGATGGCGAGACACTGCTAAAAATGAGCAATGAAGAAAAGATAGAAAATATGAGAGGAAAGCATTTGGAATTTTCATTTGTTCCTTTATTTTGAAAGATTAATTTCTTAGTACCGAGGTGGATGTTTCTCCCTCCGCATGTTGGCCATTAGTATTCTGTGTGAAAAGTTCAACACTTGAAACGGGTAAAGATTACCTGCCAGTGCTTTCCCCATGAATCAGACTGAAAATGCAAACTGTGACACGGAGGCAGAGGCGTTTCTTTTATGTAGTCGGGAATGGGGAGAGGACATTTCTGGCTTTCTGTGCCGGAGCCCCAGGGGCTGGTAGGTCACAGGGCGAATTCCTCACCCACCTCCCCACCCCCACCCCCACTCGTGTGCTCCTCTTCCTGCTTCCAAGCTGTGCCCCAATATCATACCACCCCTATCTCCTTTAGGAGCACTTCCGAACTCTTCAGAGAGGAAGAGGACAGGAATCTGCCTGCGGGAGGGAGCTTCGCTCATTTTTAGCTCCAGAATTTAGCTATCACGCTACTCTGGAGATCAGAGAATGCTTGGGGTTAAATGATCAAGCTCTACAACTTAATAGCTCTTTGGCCCTCAGAAAGTTGCTCTCTGGATTTAGATGACTTATTAAATGTTATTTTTTATATAACATGCCGAGGTAACTACCTGCTGGCTGATCCTTTTAACTAACCATATGCTGCTGCTGGCTGCTCTCACTTGCCTGGAGTGAGTGTTGGGCAGGGCCTCTCTCCCCTGCTGTTTGGAGACAACAAGCCTTTTGGGAGAGCTGCAGGGACTGAACCACTGTAACTGGAGGGGGTTGGGGGTAAGCTGGGCTCCAGACTCCCAGCAGGGAGTGCCCAGGGAGAGGCCTCCGAAGTGGGACTGGAATGCAGCAATGCCGTCCTTTCTGCTCCCCCCTGTGCCCTTTCTCCTGACTTGACTTTATTCCCCGCTCTTGGCTCCTCTCCTGTAGCTGGCCTGTACTTGCCTTCTCTCCTACCCCTAGACCTCAGAGGGCTGTGTGCTGTATCGGGAGGGCTGGCAGGGGGAAGAATGGCAGTGGGCATTGCTGTCTGCACTGGGGTTCACCTACTGAAATATTGCGGGGTGGGTCATCTTCTGGACTTTGCTTTGCAGGTGGCAGGCAGAGGAGTTTGGGAACTGCATCCTGGGAGTGGCTCCGTCTCCAGTTCTGCGCCTTGCTGGGATCAGAATGAGTCAGGCTCACCCTGGATTTTAAGATCCGCAATATGCGGACCTTTGTTTTCTTCTCCATGCCCCACACTACAATCTGATCTTCCACACACACCCCTCTGAGCGGTGGGGTGGTTCCTGGTTCCTATCACACCCCACATGTCTGCCTGCCTCCAGCCTTGCTCTTCCCACCATCCCCTTCGGGAGTGCCTTGGCCACTCGTCTGTACCACTTCAAATCTTTTTGTTCAGTCCATGATCCTTCTCATATCCACCGTAGTGTCCTGCTTATGACTCATTCTGGGGCTTGACCTTTGCCAGGGCCTGTGTAAGGTGCTGGTGATACAAAGAACTGTGCGTGGCTCCTGGCTGCGGTGAACTCACATCTAAGCTTGATCTTTTATATGTTCTCCATGTGTGTTTCAGGAGCATGTGGAAAATGTATGCACTTTCCAAATGGGTGCAGCCATGGATAACATCCTCTTTTCTACCCCAGGACCTTTGCACATGCTTTTTCTGCTCCCTGGAGCAGTCTGATACCTCCGCTGGACAATTAGACTCCATAAGGTCTTAACAGAAATATTACTTCCTCATGGAAACTTTTTGACTGCTGGACACTATATGGGGCTTAATAAGCACTTGTGGCTTCTTGACCTCTTCTGTCACAGTGTTTATCATAGTTTTTACTGCTCTGCTTTTGGGATGATTTGAATATTTTATGTCTCTTTTTCAAGATTGTAAGCTCTATGAGGTAAAGCGTGATCTAATTTGTTCACAAGTCTACTATGTTGCTATTTGATTAATTTGTATCAAATAAACGGCTGGATAGATGGATGAATGGATGAATGAATTAGTGGCTAGTTGGATGAATGAACGATGGACAGAATAAAGCCAGGCCTTCCCAAACAGCAGCTCTGATCATTCAGAGATATCTGGGTGTCTCTGCCTTTCTTTTTTCTCTTCAGCCTATAGCCAATACTTTGTCTCTCCCACCTTCCATCACCCCTCGACCTCATTCCTGAGTGTCTTTGCATTTCCAGAGGCAGAAGCTGGTTCTTGTGTTGCGTGGTGCATGATGAGTTTGTGTTTTCAGTGTAGGATTTCTATCTGCTGGCTTTCAGCCCTGAACTGCTGGGGAGTCCTCCTTCCGCACAGGGACGCTACCTAGCTCTGGTGGTCATGCTGCCTCAGAGGCATCTGTGGGTGGGACACAGCCATGGGTCATAACAGGAGTGAGCACGTCAGCATCCCTGTTGCCAGAGCCCAGTGATCTTTTTTGAGGATTTTTTCCTTCTTTTTTCTTCTTCGAAGTAGTAAACTTTGATCCTCTGCCTCCATTCAGCAAGCATCAAAGGTAGATCTTTGATACTTATATTTTTGATGTGACACATAAATCAGAGATCGGTAAGGGACCTTCTCCCTTGCTTTTAGAAAGCTCTTACCATGGACAAGTAATAGGTTCCTTTGATCTAGGAATGTAGACTTTACATGATGCTGCACAGGACCCCAGAGGAATAGCAGGTCAAATCCTAGTGAGTCAGCATATCTCGTGTGCTCTTTGCCTTTCTCGTGGCAAATTGGCACATGCATTTTCCATGTGCCCTTCCGAGAGGCACCGACGCATGCTTGCAGCATCACTGCCTTGTGCTGATGACCAAAAGGTGGAGAGAGAGATCTATATGGGTCCAGCACTGAGGACGTGAGTCCCAGGCAGGGAATGGGAAAACGGGGTTCCTGTTGGGTGAAGCCTCAAAGCAGCTGTGTGAGCTCCAGCGCGTCCTTTAACATCTGTGGGCTTTCACTAAGGTGAGGAGTCGGGGTTTATATGAATAAATATGCATTGAGATGTATTCCAGCTGCCTGACAAAAATCTAATTTCCTACAGTGGTGGAGTTTCTGCCAACATCTGGCAGAAAGCAAGCCCACAGACAACTTCGATAGAATGTGCTGCTTGTTTTATGCTTATTTTACCCATTGCTCAGGTTCGAGGCACCCATAGTTGATGCTACGTGGTGCAAAGCACACTGATGGAGGGTGCAGCATATTGCTGAACTTGAGCCCATTCCAGAGTCACAAATTCTAGGTGTTAGAGGGAAGCCTAACAGCAACCCTCCCATGTGCCACGTGAATCCCTCTCCCAATGCTGCAACAAGCTTTCCCACCCCTGCCACCCACTTCCAATGGCAGGGGATGCAGAAACCTCTAAAGAAGCCCAGTCACTCTTTGAATTGGGACTCAGCCAGTGCACGTACTTGCATGTAAGGCAAATGAGCTAATTCAAGGTTAAAAAGATGAATTGTGGCCATGCGTCTTACTGGATTTATGTTTTAAAGATCCAAGGTGAATTGATAATATGCCCCACTTCTTTTTTTTGATGTTTTTTGTTTGTTTGTTTGTTTGTTTTTGTTTGTTTGTTTTTTTAGCTGTCTCTCAGTGTCTTGCATTAGAAGGGTCCATTTTTCTACCTCCCAGAGTCATGCTCTCGGGATGAGTCCATCCTTTTACCCAGTCAAGACTTCATCTATCTACTTATCCCTGAGCTGGGTTGTGTTGTGGATGAAGAGGTGAATAAATAAACCCTTGTTTTTGAGGAATGTACTTTCAAAGTTAAGCACAGAAAACAAAACAGTAAACGTACCTGCATAAGTTGAGGTCATATGGGGATCACTGTTAAGTTGTGTGGGGTCCCCAAAAGGGACTCCTAATCCAGCCAGAGATGGGAAAAGAACGCCACTGGAGGTTTCTCAGAAGAGGCGAGTTTGGAGTTAATTTGGTAAGGTAAGTTTGTAGCATAGGGAGGAGTTCAAGAAAGCAATATGTGGCAGGGCAGGGAGAGAAGGTAATGTCTGCAACAAGTGGAAACTTCAAAATGTTGGCACGGTTAGAGTGTAAATTGCAAGGGCGGCAATACCATCATGCAAGACTCAAGCCATATCCCTGTGAGTCCCATAGTCCAGGTTACGGAGTCTGGGTTTTAAAGAATTTGGAGCCACTGAACTCGTGGGCTGGATGGAAGGCTAAAGGTAGGAGAGTTTGGTATCTCATCAGTCCTTCATTCTTCTGTGACATCTCTGACATGTTGGATTCTTTCGTGGCCCATGATTCTTTCCCCCGAAGAAAACCAACTGCAAACACAATCACTTGGTTAAAATAAGATTTAGAACACTTTTATCACAGAAGAAATGGTGTTATCATAAAAGTCTCTGTCCCACAGGCAACATTTTCTATTAACAGTGGAAAATTTAACAGATGTCCATTATCTGCGAATGGGATTTGTTCTGATAATGGCCAGACAATGAGTTCCAGACACAGTTGATAATCCAGAGTCTGCTTTATTCTTATGCAGAACACATATATCAAAGTTGACTTTTATGTCACACCTAGATATGCCATCACTTGGTGGGGGAGACATTTTTCGGAAAGCCTTATATTTTCAATCTAGAATACAGCTGAGGCATGATGCCCTATCCACACCCCATTTCACATTGATGTCCACCAACTCTTCACTGACGTTCAAGGTCATTTGAGCTGACCTTCACAGTAACTTCCGAAAAACAAAGGAAGCCAGCTTTCCATGGCAGCTGTCACTCCCCACAACCTCACGTCGTTCTGCCCCAAAGGGTCTGAGGTGCCTGAGGGACCTTCAGTACCGGGATGCTTTGACCTGCCACGGGGATGTAGTGATTTTATGCGTCATACCTCGCTCTCTCCTTGGGCTCTGGGAGAGCCCATCACAACTTGTAGTCAGATACCTGAGGCAAAACCTACAAATGGGAACCTACCTTGCTGCTTGCCCCTTCTCTTATATCCTCAGTCTCTTTAGTCTGTGCCCCAGTTTCCTGGAGACCAGTCAGCTTAGTGGCTACTCATGTTCAACGTGACCCGGACTCAGTTACTCAGCTGGCTGAGCCTTGGTCTCTGCGAACCCTCTCACCTCCTGTTCCACTTGCCCAGTCCTCTTAAGATTCTGACTCGGGGTTTGTTTTCTCATGTGTGGTCTTGTGCACCCTTCAGAAATCAAGCTTGGTCCTTCTGCTCTCCTTGGGTTGACCTCTGACTTCCCTTCTTGGCCGAGGTTCAGATGTGATCTTGGATTATGTGACCTCTGAGTGCACTGATTGACCACTTACGTAGTTCTCCTAAGTGTGAGCTCTTAAGTTTAAGCCACAACCCTGCACTGCTCCGAGGGCAGCCCTTCTGATGTGCCCCGTGCAGAGCAATATTGGTTCAGCAGGCTGTAAACACCCAAGACATGGAAGGAAAAGTGAAGCCCTGAATCTTTAAAGCTACTCCATTTTGGTGGCCTTTTCTGCTGCTTTATATTGCTCAATCTGTTATTCCATCCAAGATTAATGAGAACAAACAAAGGCATTATGAAAGGATGCAGAAATGCAGGTCAGATGTCTACTGGTGTCTAACATGGTGTCAGGTGATATGGGGGAACAGCGAGATGAAATCATGATACCTTTGCTCTGGGACCTTAAGTCCTATTGGACACATAACACTAACACAGAGCACATAATTAGGGAACGATGGAATCTCATTGGAGGAGAGGGCTCGGTAGGCCAGTGAGGGAAGACTTCCTGGAGGAGGGGAGGCTGGGTGTGGTCCTTGAAGGATAGGACAAACTTAGTTTAGGGATAGGGTGAAGTTTCTGATGGGGGAAATGAAGGCCCAGAGGCAAGCTGGACGTAAGATTGGTGAAAAAGGCAGGGAAGGCATAGGGAGGGTAGAGGATGTTGGTCACAGGGCTGAGACAGAGCTTTGTGGTGGGAAGCTGGAGGCCCTAAAATGCCAGGTTGGAAAATGTGAACCTGACCTTGACCACGGTGGGGAGCACTGAAGGTATGCAGGTCTAGTAACATGGTGGAAGGATCTAGACCGACGTTGGGTTTCTGCTGGTGTGGTGGAGTGGGGGGCATACGGCAAGGTCAGCAGCTGTGTCTCCTTAGGCAAGTTTGTGGCCCAGAGCCAGTCCCTGTGTCTTGATGTGAAAGGTGGGCTGAGGGATGACCGTGACCCCTGGAGACTGATGCTGGGATTGCTGTGAACGAGCACTGAGCACAGCCTGGTGCTCTGTCAACACGTGGTCCCTGAGGCATGAAGCAGGCTGTGCCGAGAGGCCTGGGGGGAGGGTGGGACAGAGCCAGGGCGCTGTGATGCCAGGTGGAGCACACCTTGTTGATGGGACCTGAACAGAAGTTCTTGAGCTTTTCAATGGTGACACATGATCCAGAGACAAAAGGAAATCTACTCCCCAGACTGGGCCCCTCAGACTGTTGCTTCCAAGGAGCTATGCCCGTGAACAGGTTTTCGTGTTTCACCCACAGACCAGTGTCAGCTCCCAGCTCTCCGTGAGGAAAGGGATTCCTAGTAAATCTCCCAGCCTGCCTGGGCGGCCTGTGACAGAGACACCGAGAGCATTTCATTACCAAAATCCGTTTACAGTTGGAAGACATTTGGAAAATGTGTATGATGACTTACTGCACTCCTCTAGGAAATCATTTGCTGAAATCACTCAGTAAATGAAAACATTTCTTCATTTTTTGAGGTGGAAATGAAACAAGCATGGGCCATGCATGACTCCTCCGCGGTTCGTCTGAGCCAAGCACAAAGCCTCAGAAACAAACACAAAAGGAACAATATCTCATTAGAGATTCTGTTGATGTGCTTAACAGTTATATTGTGTTTTAAAGTTCTATTATGAATGGGAACAATAGCTCCCTGGTTTACCTTCATTGCCTCACCACACAGTACAGCGGGTTTTCCATTTGCCATGTCTGATTTTCTCCATTCATCTTGGTTCCCAGTCAATGCCCAGCACTTAGTAGGCACTCACACAGTAAATGTTTGTAGCCTAAACAAGGATGCAATTATTCCAGCCAGATGGTGCCTCAGAATCCCCCATGGGACTTTACAGAGAGCTCGTCCTGGGCTTCCCTCCTGCCTCCTGGGGCATGGGCTCCCTGGAGGCTGCTGTGGATCCAGAATCTGTCTCACTGATGAGACTTGAGGCTCCACAAACTTCCTGGCCCTGTTTGGAAATGTTCAGACCTGGGATGCTCTATGGTCTCCCTGTTCGGTTCGCTGAGGAATCGTCCCAGAATCATCACCTGGGAAAATACTCTGGGACAAGCTAAGGGATCCTGCCAAGAAGGAAGTGAGTGCATCTTGATGAGAGGATGGAAGGACACTGGCGCTATGCTTTGCTCTGCGCCCTGGGAGCGGAGGAGCGAACAGCGCAGGGCAAGAAGCTGCTGTTCACTTAGCATGTGCCCAGGGCTGACAAATGTTGTTCCTTTGCTCCTGGCCTTGGAGGGAGGTGTCATTGTTTTTCTCATGGGGAATCGAGTCTTCCAGCGGTTGAGGGTCTTACCTTGAGAAATGGGAGACGGACCAAGTGCCCCACGGGGCGGTCAGCAGGCACTGTGGGAAACTGCTGTGAAATCACCTTGCAGAGAGCAGTGAGCTGGGAGTCAAATGACCTGTCTGATTGCTGCCGCTGTGGCCTCAGACAAATAAATGACAGCATGAAGGGGTTGTACTAACAGAGGAAACTCTGCTCACTGTGAGTGTTCTCGGTGCTCACTGCCCTCGGGGAAGGGATGGAGCACCAGAGAAGATAACCCTCCAGTTTTCCACCCACCCCTGCCCACTCGGTGTGTGTGCGACCATCAGCAGGGCAGGCTGAGCAGAGTGCACCTGGCAGGTGGACTCTCCTCCTAGCAGGGGGTCCCCTTCTCTGAGTAGACTGGCCACAGGGCCAACTACCAGGAATCAGGGGTGGTTGGGTGCAGCTCGGCTCTTCTGGAAGCCCCCAGACCCACACATCCTTCCCCATAGTGTGTATATTGTCTGGTCTCCTGAAAAGATTTAAACCCTTTGTTAGCCAAGGTGTTTAGGTGGAAGCTACAAAGCTGTGCAGAGACCACGGCACCATCCGGGCTTCCTCAGGGGGAGGCAGGGGCACTGCCCCCTATGTTCACCCCCTAAACGATTATTCTGCACATATTATTCTTAAGGCTAAGTAAAAACCCAACTCTACTTAAAGTCAAGTAAATGATAGTTGAAGTAATAAATCATGTCACCAGGCCATCCTGCCAGGAAGTGTCACAGCTGCATCCCACACTCACCTCGGCCGTCCTATTTCCCCTTCTCAGTCTTGGTTGTTAACTCCTGTCCCCTGTCCTCCTCCCCCGACTCCCGGTCCCCTTCCCTCCTTCTTTCTCCTCATCCTAAATAGTGGAGTCCTGGTTCCCTCGGATCCCCTCCAGGGCGTGCACATTTCATTCTCCTGCTTGTTGAGCTTCAGTTGAGTTCACTTGCACAGGCATTGTCCCCCAAGGCCAATGACAGGGCTGGCAGAGCATGGGGGTGGGCTCTGCCCCAGCATCCACAGGGGGTGGGGTCTTACCGTGACAGGGATGCCATCATGAACCATGGTGATTTTCCACTCTAACTCTCCCTCAACAGGTGCTGTGCAAAATGATTTTGAATGGCACAGGGTGAACATGGTTGATTTATAGTTCTGTATTTATTTCCTTGTGTTATATATGGAAATGTATATATGATTAGCATGTCAAACTTATTATTTCTCAGATACAAGTAACAGTATCTTAAGACAAGGATAACTCAAGCAAGTGAGCTTATTCACGGTCAAGTAAATAATAAGAACGAGGGGTAAATACAACTACAAAGTGTCCAGTTTTGGCAAGAACCTGAGAACTATGGTACAGGGAGTGACTGAACAGTTGCAAACATCTCCCTGGGAGGATCTATGATGAAAGAGCTCGTGCCCGAGAGGATGCAGGTCCTTCTGAGAGCAGCCCAGCTGTTCCATGGAGAAGTTCAAACTCTTCTCATGAACAGAACTTGACTCCATTTTCTATCACTAGTATTCTTCTTAGAAGAGAGACCCCAGCTTCTAGCCTCCAACCCCAACAATGTAGAGCAGACACGCATGCTGCATGAACTTGGCAGTCAGGCCTTCGTGGCTAAAACAGCTTTCTAATCCAGTGGACTGGGGAGTGGAGGACCTTGATGAAGGTCACAGTCTAAGGAAGAGCGAGAGCCACGCATCAAACCGGCTTCTGTCTGACTTCAGAGCCCGTGCCCTTTCTCTTACTTTCCTAGAGGAGCTGTAACGTCTCTTCAAACTCTACAGAATCTATGACTTGAATTAAGTGTATTTTAATTTCTCGCCATGCCCTTTGAAAAATAAAATTGACCTTATATTTTCCTGGGGCTGGTTGATTCCTTTAACTTGCACAGCCATTTTAATTAGTGTCAATTCCATGTATTCAAGGAAATGAATTTTGATTTCAAATGGCGCAGGAGCCTCTGTAGGGAAGAAAGGAAAAACATATTAGCAAATGAAATCTTCAGTGCTCAGAACTCTTTCTAATTTAAAAATGCAACATCATAAGTGCCTAAATTAGGTGGCTGGAGTGCTGTGCAATATTAATACTATATATCCTTCAATCTGTAGCAGCAGTGGCAGGCAAATGTGGGGAAAAAGCAGACCACCCTTCACTCTCCCCCGCAGGGAATATCTATGCCCCCAAGTTAAACTGTCAGGAAGCTTTCTTTGAATATGGAAATGGGCAGTTTTGTGATGTCTCAGAAACACACTGTCTCCTGGTGGCAGGTTTCCTTGGTAGCAAAGTAACTTTGCATGAAAGATGTTCTAGGACAGTCATGATTCTACTGCAGCCAGGACTTCACAGTCGTTGGCAGACCCAGTAGGACTATCGATGCCCTTTTGAGGTCTTGAGGTGACTTATATTAAGAGCGAGACTGATTATAGGACCTTAAGCGGGCTTTACTGACTCCTTGATGCCCCCATATTGTGGGAGGCAGGCAGTGTCCTCAACCCCATGAGAAATTTCCACAAAGATTTTCACGAGTTGAATTTCTCTCTCTGTTTCTGATTAGTTCTGTCCCCCCTCCCAACACCACACCGTAACTGCTCACATAGTAAGGATATCTGGGGTTAGGAGCAATAATGATGGACGAAGGTGAATGAAGTGGTAGAATAAAATCATTTGCAACGTTAACTTTTGTTCTGGCAGTTCTCCGTGAATTACTACCATGGGGGGAGGACGGTTTCTGAAATTGTCATGTCAAGTGGCCCTGTCCCTTGATTTGGTACTCTAGATTGCCTGACCATATGCCTTGAGGCCCCCATCAAAAGCCAAACATCCAAAATAAAAATTAAGGAGATCTTACATCTCTCTTGCTAACGGAGACATCGTGAATATTTAACACAGGAAACCCAGTGCCACTGGAGGAGAACTGGCAGAACCAGTGGGCCATGCACAACTATTCCACTGCTGATAGCATCAGCTCATGGAGAGCGGGTAAACGTGTTTTCTGCCTTACATAGTAAACAGCATCAGGCCTGGCATGATTACCAATATCATTCCACTTACACTGCAAGCACCTCCAATTCTCATAAAGTGTGTGGAGACTTTGCCTGGTGTCCTGGTTATGAGATCAGTCACACGCCACTAAAATGTCTGCACCAAATTGTAGAGGAAGAGTGGGTGGCTAGGGGAGAATGCCTGGGGCTTTGGGACCACGTCAGTGACCAGTGACAAACATCTGCGTCTCTTTAGTGCTATGTGTTTTCCAAGGACAGTGACAGCCATTCCAAACTTCGTAAATTAGCTTTAGGACGTGAAAGTAATTGAGCTACAAGCTGGCACCCGCACTGTGGGTGAGTGGGTTGCTCTTTATTTGTCTGTGATGGGCTCTTGTTTCTAATGGTTGTGCAGTCGTGTCGAGTTGCTCTCCTAGGAGATAAAGCACAATGGGCAGATGAGGAAATTTAAGGACACTAGGTGACAATTTAGTTAGCTTCTTGAAAAAAACAAAAGCACCATTCCCACAGAACAGATTCTAAGGGAAAGTTATTTGATTTTATCAAATGATTTCAAAGTCCAGTTTCAGAGTTCTGAGACTGTATCCCAATTCCTTTTGCTTTCCTACCCCTGAAATCTCATTTTCCCTCTGATGTCCAGGGGTTTCCTGCTGTCTAGCTCCCCACACAGCTCAAGGCCTAACTAATTCTGCTTCTCACTCCTGCCCTTCTCCCTCTCAAGCCAGTGTTATCTAATGAAAATCATGTTCTGCTTAGAAGTTTCCCAGCTTTCCCGGTGGAAGGTTTCTGATCATTCAAATGACATTAATAGCTTGGAATACGTTACCTCTCCCAAGAGAATGTGTGATGTGCCATGGATGAATGTCATAGCTGGAAGGAATGACGCTCCGACGGCAGACTGTGGCACTGGTGGGAGAGTGCTGGGAGAGAGGCTTGGGCAGGAATACTTTCCTGATATTCTGCTCACCTGTTAAATGGCTGGTGCCCATTCCCATGGCTTCTTGTGAAAGTTGGATGAGGGAAAGTGTCCTGGGTCATTCCCCAGGACCATATCAGCGAGGATCATTAGCTGGACATGTGCTTCCATGCAGATGGAGAGCCATAAAAGCCTCCTTTGAAAACACCCAGAGCTAGATGTGGCTCGTGTTGGAAGCTGGACAGTGGTCCCAGGCTCTTGATTTGGAGTTGGTCTTATTTCATTTTACGAGGGGTCTGCTGTGGTCTAGTCAGCTGTGCTGTGGGGTGCACAAGAAGGGACGGTTCTGATGCTCTTGGACTTGGCCTTCTGTTTGGAGACATGAAGTGAGAGAGGCAGTGGGGAGATGTAGGTAGAGCTGGCATCTGTGTGCAGGAGACGGGGGCTCTAGCTCTTGCTCGGCCACTAACCCTGAGGAGACTAGCCATGATTAAACTTGGGTAGTCCAACTTCTTTCTCTGAGCCTCGGTTTCCTTATCTATAAGACAAGCTGAGCTCTCAGACTCCTCTCAGCACCAATATTGGATATAATATGGGATTATCACTTCAAACAAATGGATACTTTTTGAGTACCTATAATGTGCCAGTGACTTTACATATATTTGTTTATTACCTTCACTTTTTACATAAATAGGCCAAGCCTCCAAGGGTTTGGGTGACTGAGCCACGCTTACAAAGTGGAAGTGCCGGAGCTGGCACTTAGGTTTGCCTGTCTCTCAGCCCAGCAGTCCTTTTCTCCCTTTCAACTGGAGAGAGAGTACAAACCATCTGGTTTGGACTTTCTGCTTCTTTGCTTAGGGGCTTCTTAGCCCAACCTTACTTAGGGGCTACTGTTTCTCTTGGTAAAACCAACATCATCATCATAATCAAAACAGCTACTATTCTTCAGCCTTTATTATGTAACCTTGAGCAGCTTGTAATCAACTTGAGATAAGGCATACTGATGTGCAACATTTAGGTAAAAACCACATAAATTATTCAAATAGACACAAAGTTGCCTATTAAGTAGATACAGAGTTGCTCATTAAACCATATGGCCCCCACGCCATTTGCTGTCAAATTCTAGAAGAGAAATAGATGGGGCGGGCCAGAGAGCCCAGACATACCCCGTCTTGTCAACTATGCTTAGTTCCAGTGTAATTACACTGCTGGAAGGTGCTGGTATTAAAGTTTACAGATGAGATCCATTGAATAATTTGTGTAATAGTTGTAGGTTTTCATTGTCACAGGGGTTGGGAGTTTTCAGGAAGTGATTTAAGATCAGGAGATAAAGAATGTAATTATTTCCCCCCCGAATACAAATGGGCAGCTTTGATTACATTGGATATGAGTGCTGGTATTTTTGTTCTACATCTAAGATACAATGAAACTTTATTTCCTGCTATTCCCTCAGAGAAATGAATTTCCTACATGCTTAGCACAATGCAGTGATATAAGACATTGGGCCAAATATTCCTGAAAACAGCATTGGGAAGAGAATGTAAACTGAATAAACTTGTCTGTTCAGCTTAAAGGCCAATAATGGTGAGATACTAGAGTGAAGAAGCAGAGACCAATGAGAAACTTTATTCTGTGCAAGTGTGAGAGCCAATCGGAGGTTTCCAGAACTCCACAAAGCAAACTACATTAAATATTGCAGCTGGGTGAAAACCTGCTTCTGCAAACTATTGTTGTTTTTACAACTGCACTGAGCTTTCCACAATCCAAGTGGATATTTTCTACCAACTTCCACAAAGGTGGTACAATCTACAAAGTTAGACTAAGCCTTTTCCACACCATTAAATTTTAACATTTCACATTTCCAAGTATTTGGCTACTAACACAGCATTACTTTTAATGAGAAATCTCAACTGCTGATTTCTCACCAGCTGTCATTGTTGAGTTGCTTGACATTAAATCCTTCAGCAAGACTGAGGGAGAGGGAGAAAGAGCTATAAAGTGACATTAATGACATCATCAAAATATGTTTGCTTGGAAATGTATAGACACTGCATATTTACTATTTTGAAGGAGTATTCATCTTATCAGTATATATTGAGTATTACAATTTTAATACAGCTTTTTCCTTTCTTAAAACGTGTTTCTCTCTCTCTCTCTCTCTCTCTATATATATATATATATATTTTTTTTTTTTCCTTTCCCTGGAGATTTTATTCATTCCATGGGCTTTGAGGTAATAACTCAATAGTCAAAAAACATGTAATCCTCCCCGATTGTAGTTCGCTGTCTTATAATAGACATGAGGTCCCTTGTCTTCTTCCCGTCTGGCTTCCAAACATCTTATTCCATGGCCCTGAATTACTGAGCTATAGACTGTGTGCTCCTAAAAGTGTTGTTGTTTTTATTATTATTTTATATCATATGAAAGCAGTAGGAGTTTGAGTGTTGGCCCAGGAGCAGTGGGGAGAGGTAAAATTCACTGGACTGCCATGTGAAAAGCAAAAGAGCAAACACTTTTCAGTCCATGGCATAAATCCAGGACAAAATCAGAGGTTCAAGCCATGCTTATAGTGAGATCGTACGTGGACACCTAAAGCTGTAAGAGTCCCATGTTGGACAGAGAGCCAAGTGAGGGGTGTGCCACATGGCACAGCCCAGAGAAGGACACAAGAATCGGCTGCTCCCTGCGTGGCCCAGACAATCTTATCTAATAGCAAATTTCTCTCCTGGGGCAGATTTTAATGAACAAAAGGTGAAAGAGTGGCTGCCAGCTTTTAAAATGCTTTCCTGGGAATCCTACTATATTAGTTCCCCAGGGCTGCCGTAACAAATCACAATGAACTTGGTGGCTTAGCACAACAGAAATTTGTTCTCTCATAGCCTGGAGGCTAGAAGTCTGAAATCAGGTGTCCTTAGAGCGGGGGTCCCTCTGAAGGCTCTAGAAGACAATGTTTTCTTCCCACTTTCAGCTTCCGCTGGCTTTAGGTGTTCCCTTGGTTTGTGGATGCATTACTCTAATCTCTGCCTCCATCTTTACCTGGCCTTCTCCTCTTCTCCTATAAGGACAATTGTCACTGGATTTAGGGCCTACCTAGATAATCCAGAATGGTCTCCTCTCTAGATCCTTAACTTAATTACATCTGCAAAGACTGTCTTCTAAATGAGGTCACATTCATAGGGTCCTGGATGTGGATATATCTTTGAGGGCCACTGTTCAACCCACTGCACCCACCAAACTGCTGTTTCTACCTCATTGGCAAAAACGGAGTCTCAGAGTCATTTCTATCTGCCAGGGAGGGTGAGAGATGCATTTTAGCTGGAAACATTTCTGCCACAAATTCTTCTCAGTGTCATGCTGCAGTTTCAGTTAGAGCTGGCAAGGCAGTTGAAGTCTATTTGTCAATCTTAAGCAAATGGCTGTCACAGGTTAAGGGGTGAGATGAATGCAGGAGTCAAAGGTGGAGTTAAGAGACTGGGTCGCTTTCTGTTGGTCAGTTCTGGGTCAGCCTGTAAGATGTTCCCGAGGCAGAAGCATGCTATTCTTGCTACCTAATTTCTTTGAAAACTGATAATCAGATTGTGCAGAGACCTGGCTGAAGGCTGGCAGAGTTGGACTTTTCTCATTCCTTTCAACCTCTTCCCTCCTTCTGGGAGATTACACAAAATGTTTTCCCTCCTATCTCCCGTAGAAACACGTGCTTGCATATACTTGCCAAATTGCTTTATAATCGCACATCATCAGCCTCTGTAAATTGCATTTCTTTTTTTTTTTTTTAACCTTGCAACTTTTGTGAAGTCTTCTTTTTTTTAAAATTTTCCCTTTGGAAAGTCTTAGCCTTCTTTATTTGCCCTCATCCTTTGCTGTGAACTCATTTCCCTTCTTGACTTGACCTGGGACTTTTTTCTATTATTTCTCTCCTCCCCTCATGTGATGTGGAGGTGGCTCCCTGCCCAAGCCCCTTGGCTTCCTGTAGACTGTACCAAGGTATTAAAATGACCATCTGCAACCCTAAGGCAGTATACACCTCACGCTCCACTTAATAACTTCAGGCAGTTGTCAAGGTGGACACCTTGTGCTTAAGCAAAAGACGATGGTTTAAAATGTTGCTTTCAATATTTACTTTTAAACTCCAAAGATAGAAGGAAAGGACTGGAAACTATAAGAGTCTCTTAAATTCTCTTTAAAACATGACTTTGTGATAGGAAAACATGAGTTTCAGTCAATGAAGGCTTTCCTTGTATTTCTTTCTTAGGTGTGCTTCTGATTATGTAGCCTCCTACACAGCCCAGCATAGTGCTAAGGGTCCAGGCTGAGTGTCGGGGCAGATGCATAGTCCTACCTGGGGGTGGGGGGAATTTCATGCAAATGCACAGCAAAGGTGGTCTGTGAGGCTCATTCGGACAAGAGGTAAGAGGCATCATTGGCCACCAGGTTGCTGTAGAAAGTTGGGAGACTATCACAAACCCGGAAGTGATATTTCAATGGCACCAGTGCCCATGTGCGATTACAATTATCTTTCTACTCTCATCTTGTACTCCCGATGCTCCTAGAGAGGCTGCCAAGACAGTCTTTATTGGTAGCTTTTGTAATGCCCCTTGTGGTCAGGATGTATTACTGCAGGCCTTTGTGCAAAGGGCAAGGCAAGGTTGTAGGGAACCTGTTACCAAAAGGACAACAAATGCCCCGGGGTCAAACGGGTTCCGCTCCTGGTGTTGGGGACTATCGGTCACATGTCCTGTAACCACTCTGTCAGGTTTTCATTTGTAAATTGAAAATTAGCTAATACCTACTTGATTAGGATTTTTACAAGAATCCGATGAGTCCGTGTTCCTGATACATAGTGAGCACTCACTAGGAAAGTGTGAGTTTCTCGCTTCTGCCCTCCCCAGTGGACTGCGCTGCTCCGTGCTGGCCCCCAGCTGACCTTAGTTGTCACTTTATCAGTCAGTCACCAGACAGTGGTAGTGATGACACACTACCACGGGGCATCGCTGCATCTGCTATGCGACTCCAGTGTGCCAGTACCTGTGCGCTCCCAGGTGACAGCTCAGGGATTTCGGCTAGCTCCGTCGTACAGCTGTGCCTTCTGGGACATGTGGTCAAGGAAGGGGGCAGAATGATAGGAAAAGCACAACTGCTTTTAACTTCATTGGCCCAGAAGTGACACTACTCAACTCTGCTCAGAGTCCATTGTCTGAACTGGTGAATGCAGCTCCGAACCAATTGTGCGGGAGGCAGAGAATGCAGGACAGCACACGGACATTTGGTGAACACAGGCTATCCTTGCCACACGCTGGGTCAAAACTCTCTCATATCTGGTGTCCACAGCTCCCTGGGATCTTCCCTAAGGACTTCCTGGTTTAAAATCTTGATAAAAGAGGCTATTTTTTTTTTTAGGTGCTCATTTTAAGCCAGACCACACGTGTCACGCAGAAGTTGCTGGCTAGTATGAGGCTTCTGATAAGCAGTCCACCCCTGGGACAATCATTTGTAATGAGGAGCGACACAGTCACATGGTCTGTTGCGTCCTTGGCAGAGGTTGTTTTAGAAACATGTTCCCTGTTCCAAGAAACCTGTTGTGCTCAGGCATCATTTCGGCCACCCCAAAGCTTCCATGATCATTGCTTTTCTGTAGGTCCTCATTTCAAGCCATACCACACATATCATACAGAGGTCTCTGCAGTAACTGAGCAGCGTACTTCAGGCCTTTGGAAAGCGGGGCAGGGGGCAGATAAACATATTGCAGAGACTCTTGCCACTGATTCTAAGTAGAAACTCTAAAAATCCTTCTGTGGGTTGCCTAACAAGATTTCCTATACGGAGGGGGTAATTTCTTTGTCTACCCAACAAGACCTCTTCTGGAAGCCTCTGTCTTCCTGTATCCCAGATGGCTCCTTTGTCATTTCATGTTCTTAATGATACTGATATTAAGAGCTGGGAACAGAAACCTCAGCTCCACCCAGGTGGTGATGGAAGTGCCTTGGAAAGAGAATTCTAATTGTGGTATTCAGAATGGCATGTGCAATAAACCAAGGATTGACACGTAGAATAGTTAGAGAGTGACCAGTAGTTGAAAGAGCATTGGATCGGATTCAAGTTGGGGTCCAATGCCTGGGTCCAAAACTTACTGTGTGATAAATAATTTACTCAATCCCTCTGGCTCTCAGTTTCTCACCTGCCCAATAGGGATATTAATATCTATTTTTGTTTTTCACATTTGAAATAAGTATGAAAATGATGTAGCCCATTGCCTGGAAGAGAACACCTGCTCAGTGAAAGGGGTGATTTGATAGTTCTTTGAAGGCAGTTCTTCTCCTGGGCCTGACATGTTCACAGTGCCTAAGCATCGGTTATGGCTTAGTCGGTGGGGTGACAGCTGCTGAACAGAACACCTGGAGATACCTCCTTTAGACACGATCCTGGTCTGTACCTTTAGCCAGTCCAGGGATTGACAACTTCTGCATCCCCTTCCCACAGCCTTCTGCTCTTTCTGGTACGGAGCTGAATGAATGATGCAGACCTGGCCTGCTGTGAGTGGAGAAGAGGCAGTCACACCCTCTGCAGTGAGCCTTCAGAGGGGACAGGATGCCTCTGTCCACAGTTTTCTCTCATCCTCCACACCTGCCGTAGCGCTTCCAATTCCATCATCACAGGTTCTTTGTAGAGTCATTTAGAGATTCTACATTCACCTTGCCATCAGTGGCATGGATAAGTGAGTGATGGATTCCTGTGTTTCCCAGGGTCCTTATGAAGCAAGTGTTTTAGCTGTGATCTGAGAATCCTAGGCTCAGTATATCAAATTAAGTCTAAAACGGGAGGTCTGCTTATCCATATCTAGACTGTCAAAAATAAAATACAAAGTAATTTTCTGGGGGGATATATTATTTTCTCTTGTTTTCCGTGGCCTTATTGAAGTCCTGGAGAATCACACCCAATGTGACAGGCATTTGTATAGTACCTACTGCGTACTCAATCCCAGTTGGGTTTTCAAGGAGTGTTTGAACTAGCTGGGGAGAGACTATAAACACATGAAAAAAGGATTCACAATACCAGGGTCCTGCAACAATAGAGAACAATGCCTGCCAGTAATTGAAAAATGGAGGTATTCTAATCTTCAGCGAACTGGGGCATGATTGATGGAGAAGGTAGAGGGAACTGTGAAAGCTGATTAGAACTTTATCTTCACCTTGTTCTTATCAGGGAACAAGGAGATACTTGTTCACATTAAAAGCTGGTAAATTTAGCCAAATGGAAGGAATTGTACAGATGGAAGGAATATTAGTCAGAATATTGCCAACTCGTGCATTTCAGTATCATGTGGTTAGTAAGAATATCCCCCCAACCCCCCACCCCCGCTGACTCCAATGGTAATAAGGGTCGAATGGCACCTTCAAAGAATGACCTGGATTCTTCCAAAAACATCCCTCCCTCTGTCCTCTTCTTCACAGCAGCGGGCCAGGGGCACCAGAGAAAGAGATAAACCCTCTGAAGAATACCACCCACCCTTGGAAGATCATTGTTCTTCTCCAAGCGGGAGCTACCAACAACAGAAGCTTCTATTCTGTTCCCAGCACAAATATCAGAAAAGATCTAAGATTCTTTCTTCGTTGCCAACTAAGCAATGTCCAGCTGAGAGGCGCTCCCGTTTTTCTTGTTTCCCACCCGCAAGCCCACTGATTCTACAGTGTGGTGGAGTTCTTTGGGTTGACTTACATGTGACACCTGTGCCAAATGTAACACTTCTAGCTCATTCCAGCTACCCACTGATTTCCCTTGCAAAGAGTAGCTGTTCATAATTAAGGAAAAACGCAGCCAGGCAGGTAGGCTGAAAAGAGAAACCGTCACTGAAACAGAAAACAAAATGCAAAACCTGGATTTCCGGTGGTTGCATGGGGGAAATCCTATACCATGGCAAAGACTCACAGTGGCTTAGAAAGACATGTTCTATTCAAGTCTTGAGATATTTCCAGGTTCAAGTTAAGCAGTGACTAACAGCAGTTAAGACTTAGTGAGATAAGTACCAAGGTTATCTAGACTTGGCTTCTTTAAATGCCTCCTCTGAAGACATGTCATCTTTAAATACTCTGTCCTCTTTGGACTTGAGTGGTTTTACTAAAGTGACTGAAGAAGTGCATTCATGTACTTGTTAGTAACTGTGCTCATGACAGACCCTGATTGGACTTTAGGCTTTCATTAAAGCTCATGCCCCAAGTACAAACGTAGTTTCTGGAATGAGGGCATTATATCCTAAGAGAGCTCTAAGCTCTCACTCCAAACACTGAAAGAGCCAGCACATGACACACATCTTGGTAGTTTTAGGAATAGCTGGTAATTGGACAGTAATGTCTCTTAGCCCTGAGGTCCCCCATTGAAGAACAGAATATGGATCTTACCACCAAGCTACTCAGCTTTGTATCCTCTTCCCTCTTCGGGGCATAGTGAAAACTCTGACTGCCAACTTCTGTGCCACGCAGATTTCTCAGAGCAGTTCATCAGACAGACATTTGTTGAGCATCTAATCGGTGCCAGCTCCTTCCATGATGTGTGCTTGTTGCCCAGAAATGTGAGGCAGCGTGAGGAGCTGTTTCTGCAGACTCCTGGGCACCCTGGGTTCCAGCTTGCGCGAGCCTTTGAGATGTAGCAGGTCTCGTAGTCACCTGGCATGGCCCCTCTTGTGTTCTGGGTCAGGGACCTGCTTTCCCCTTCTTCCCTGAGAGAGGGCTGCTGTGGGTTGGGTTGCTGCCATGTAGCACGTGGACCTGCCTTTGAGCAGAAGTCATGCTCAGTGACCTAAGAAGTGGCGGGGCCTGAGTCCGGTCTCCTTCAGTGAAAAATTCCCTTGCTTAGTCTGGGGGTGCTGAGGTAGGTCTGGATTTACCCACTAAAGACGTGGTAACTTCCGTTGCAGAGGACGTGGTAACTTCCGTGGGGAAGCCCAGTGAGGGTCCCTTCCTTTTCAAACAGCCAGGTATATGGCCGGCATTTGAGATTGCCTTATAGTATCAGATCTGGTCTTTAAAGCCCTGGCCTGTTCTTCTACTTCCTTTTACACACAGTTCCACCCTGAGCAACATACCTTCCAGACAGACGGATTCTCTGTGCAGTAGGCCCTATTACCGGCCCTGCTCTGGAGAGAGATCCCCCAGGGGACCCCCATCATCCTGAATATGTGCTTTCCTTTAAGGCCCAGTCCTAGGACACTTACTCAGAACCTACCAGGATTCTCCCAGGAAGGGGCAGATTTGATCAAATCAGGGCTTTCTTCCCACTGACAAAGTGAGCCCTGCATTGTGTCTGGGTCATAACCTGGACCTTGCCGACCAGGCACCCACAGCCTGTCTTCCCAGAGCACAGCCTCCGTGACACCCAGGCCACAGCAGGGGTTCCACCCGCACTGGTCCCACCCTGACCCCCTGGGGTGGTAGTGCTCACAGCACCACATGCTAGCTTCAGCCTGGAATTCCAGGCAGGGGGCCTTTCTGTAAGACAAGGTACCCCTCCAGGGTAGTCCTCAATGAGATGGGAGGGTCAGTGACGTCCCCCCAAACCACCACGCCTCTCTGGACAGTGTGCAGGGCCCTGGCTCATCACACATAGTTTATACAGAAGAAAGGCTTCCACTTCCAAAATGAAACTTCATTCAAAGCAAGACAGAAAAATTTCGTGATAGATTTTTAGATCCTGTCATGAAAAACAGAATTAGAAATCATAAAAGCATGCTAATTTTATCTTATATTTCACAAAATTAGTGTTCTATTGCACCTATGTGCTACTTATGCTAAGTTGAGTGTTGAGTATTCTCCCCCAACACTATTGTAAAGCAGCAGGGGAGACATTTGAGTGGGAATCCATTGTATCAATGATCATTCAGTGAATGACATGACGACTTTTCCTTTCTTACACAACTTCACCATTGGGCATTGATGAAAAGATTCTCTGTAAGAGGACTGCCAAGATTTATGAATTCTTTTGCTGAGTTCGGGGATGGCTGGAAAAAGGCAGACAGGGACTGAGTAGAGGTCTCCCTACATCAGAGTTGCTGCAGTGCTGAGAGAGAACTTCCACTGTGAAATGGGCCTTGGTGGTGGCATCCACTGGGGAGCCCCCTGTCCTGTCCTGGCTCCCTGAGTGTAGTCTGTCTTTTGGGCTCTTCAAATCTCCACCCACTTCTTAGATTCTTCCCCACCCCTCCCCCCAGCACCAGAGCACTCTCTTTCCTTGGATCTGCCTCTTCCTCCAGCTCTTCCCAGTCACTGTGTTCTTACAGGAGCAGTTTCCAATGTCCCCTGTTGCTCTTTCACGTCCAAGAACAGCTCCATGAAAGCGTCTTGCAGGGCAGGTTTTCAAGGGAGGCTTTCCCTGCCATTTCACCCCAGTGTGAGTGCACACTGACCTGGTCCTTGAACAATGGACCGTTCGATAAGACATCTGCATGTTCATCTCTCAAGGGTGACAGTAGTATCCTGAAAACACCTGTATCTAAACCTGCCCGCTCAAGGAAACATCCCTGCTTGTCTTACTAGCCGGTGGCTTTCCCTTCAGGTGGTGTCAGTGAAGTCCACCGACGAAGCAGGGTTTGGTTCCTTACCTGTCCACCTTGAAAATGAACTGAAGGGAAAAAGGGTGCAGGAGGCACAGTGTTCCCTAAGACTGCTCCCCTTGTTACCCGAATAGGAAGCGATTCACCGTTCTCTTTGGGATTACTGAAATTCTCTCTTTCCCCTCAATCTATTAATCCTCATAAGACTGCAGGGACATAGGTGTCTATCGCTCAACTTGAAAGCGAAGAAAATAGAGGTTCAAAAAAGCTACTGGATTTTCTGGAGGCCGCATAGCCAGCCAGTAGCAGTACAGGACCTGAACTGAGCCAAGTCCACTGTTCTCATGTGCTGCAGCGTCTGAGCAGTAAAGGGTTAATGAGGGATCCCCTCAAGAGTGACTTGTGTTCCACGCAGGTGTTCCTCTCCAGTTTGCAAACCTAGAGAAATTAATTTTTCAGATAGGATCTTCTGAAATTTTAATGTCAACTCTTCCAGTAATTATGCAAATGCAGCTAGATCCATATCAACAACTCAGGGAGCTGCCAGTGGTCATTTCAAACATGCAGGCACAACTTGCGTGGGGAAATTGGCATGTGTTTGGCATAAAATAGGCTTGCTTTTTAAAGTATTAAATCGCAGTACTTAATACTGTATTATGTGAACTACTTAGAGATCAGTCTCCATCGTACTTGTGTGCCAAAGCCACAGAGAAAAAAACTCTTTAGGGATTCCTAGAGTCCATGGAACCTGGGCAGCATGCCATACTGGCAGCGAGGAAATGGCAACCCTCCCTGCCTCTCTCCAGCCGCCTTTTTCCAGGCTCTTCTCGTTCCCGTCAACCCAAAACTGTCCCTGCAGCGAGGAGTCCGTTCTTTTCTTGCAGAGAGCATGCATCGGAATACACTCACTGTGTTCCCTCTTTGGACATACTCACTGGAGAAGATGAGCCCAGAGAAGGAAACCCTTCAACCAAAGGAAAAGAAAGGGATGAGTATCTCTTGCAGGCCTACTAGGCTCTGGGCACTGGGAGAGATGCACTTACACGGAAAGAGCTCTCCTCCTGAGCACGGCTTCATGAGCTGGGTGTTAGGATCTCGTGTTGGAGGTGGGGAAGGTGTGCGTCAGAGGTGTCAAATAACTCGCTCAAGCCAGGCAACTGGGAAGTTGTGGAGCTCAGATATGAACACACGAGACTGGAAGAGGTAGAATTGTAATGATAGAATTCCAGGTCCTGTGGTTCGTGGCTCATGGAGTTAGTTCTGGGCACGTGGGACTTTCATGGGTCTAAGCATCTTACCTGTGGAGACGACTCTCTTCTCTCCGTTGCCCACACATAGAGAAGACCACTTGTACCGTTGCCCCCTCCATAGTCTGAGGTAGCTGGCCCCAGGACAATGCTCTGCTTTCCTGGAAATCCAAGTGTCACTTTGGAGGATCCCTCTCTTGGCAGGGCCAGGAATCTCAGCACAGGCACTTAGAGTACTTCCGACGGCCCTGGGAAGGTCTGGCCATGCCTTCAGGAGCCTTAATTTCCTTTAACCGGAAGAAATGCTCTTGTGTGACTGGGAGAATTATTGGCTCAGCCTCCTACCGAAGTGGGTGGAGAGTGTCTTTCTTGTCGGCTCTGGAGGCCAGCAATGGATGTGGTGCGGACATGAGCCTTTTACAAAAAGGCTGCTTGCTCCGTGGTTCTTGCAAGGCTATTTGAGTTTAGGGAAACCCCATGGTATCCGTGCTCTGTTAAAGCCCTGGACTCTGTGCAGCTCTTCAGAATGTTTGGAGAATTCTGAGGGAACTGAAGAGATTTCCAGGCTTGGTGGAGAGGCCCACTGTATCCAGCAGAAGAATTTTAAGGCGGCACAGAGATGGTGCCAAAGCATCAGCCTAGAGCAAATGAGACAGCAAGGACTTGGGTTTTGTGTGACCTGGTCAGGAGACCGTTCTCCAGTCCTGGCTTTGCAAGCAGCATCCAAGTGATCTAGGGAAGTCACGCTTCTCTCTGCACTCATTTTCCTCAGCAATAATTAAAAGGAATTTATTAAGGGCTCTTCCGGTTTCCTTCTAGTTCACCACGATCACGGTCATTCTTCCACCTCTGTTGTCATGCTCACCTTTATCAGCCGTCCAAGAACCATGATTCTCAGGCTTGCGCATACCAATTTTATGCCATGTTTTGCAACAATAGTTCTTTATTTTAATTGGGCAGCAATTTCAAGGGCCTATCACCACTCATCTTAAAAGCTTCAAATACTGGAATAATTTCACCTTAATATTCAGGTTTTACCTTGAATTGTTCCATCCTTTTATTGTAAGGAAAGAGCTACTCAGATGGGTCTGTGCTTCCTTGGGCTTTTTAATCAGGGTGAACTTTTTGAATTCCAAATGGCTGTTAAGATGACCAACCTCTTCCTGACAGCACTGCCCACTCCCAGACGTTTAATCAGGAAATTCAAAAGATCGGGCAGTGGGTCACTTTGGAAGAGAAACCTCATAGCATATTCACACAGTAATATTTTGGCAATAAGCAGAGAGGGAAATGTACCCATTAAATACCATACGACAGCATGTTATTGAATTAAGAAGTTAATTTCTACATTTCTGTAGAGAGGACAGACATTTGATTCTAAGGTCAGGACATTTCCCTTTGCTGTAACTTCAAATCACTTTATTCTTTATCATTAGAGAAAAATAAAACTGTGAATGTTCTAAAATAATTCCCTTGGAGGGTTAATATGTTGCTGCCAAAGCTGGGATCGTGATTTCTGTTGTAGCTCTAGGAAAGCTGAGGTTCCTCAAGGTTCACTGACCTCACAATCATGCAGGGAGTAAGGGCACAGCTTGCAAACCTTCAGACCTGAGTTTTCTCTGCTGCCCCTCAACCTGTGGAATGCCTCCAGCCCGAGAGGAAACCTCTGGAGAGCTGGGAGATGGCTTTTCTTCCTGCTCCCTGTGTGGCGCCCAGGCTGGGATGGGACTTGCAAAAGTGTCCCCACCTAGACAGAGGAGACACGCTCTTGCCTACACAAGGGCTTCCTTCTTATTTGGGGCCCAGATCTCTTTCTTCTTACCCCCACCTCCTGATTCATCAACACATTAGCCTACAGTACCTTGCTTATCGCCTATACTCTGTGTTCCTGGGGCTTACAAGAGGAGGAAAAAATGGCCCATCCCTTCAAGCAGTCAATGTATCGTTGAAAAGACAAGGCGCGTGTGATTTACCGTCGTCATCACTTATGAAGTGGCTACTGTGCCAAGGGCTTTATATTGCAGTATTTCATTTAATTCTTAGAACACCCATAAAGCTAAGCTCACTCTACAGATGAGGAAACTGAAGTTTAGAGAGTATAAGTGACTCGTCAAAGGCCACATAGCTAGTGGGCTGCAGAAGTGAGCTTCAAACCCAAAGTCTGACCCCAGAGCCTGTTGTCTTAACCCCACTCACCCTCTACCCCCTCTCATAATACAAAACTGTTTGCAAAGTGTGGGAGTGAGGAGGCATGATTCAGCTCGAAACCCCAGTAAAAGAATTCTTTATTTTGTTGACTTCAATATCTTTCTTCAAAATAGAGTCTTGCTTTCATTTCCTGCTTAAGAAGAAGATGGCTGTTTCCAGCCATCTCGATGGAATTTTCACTTCTGTTCTGAGAGGGGGTGGCAAAAGAAAGAAAAAAACCTCCTTTAACGACGTGTCCTCTAAGCAATTTTAGGAACACTATTATTTTTGAAACTTATTTTGCTTTCAAAATCGCAGATGAAGTGGAGTAACAGAGAAGAGGAACAAACACCAAAAGTATGTTTTTCACTCCATTCCAAATAATTACTTTTTCCCTAAATGTTCAGGCATAATCTATGCATCTTTAACGCTCGACATAATAAGGGGCCTTATAATTTCCAGGAGTTCATCTTCATGGGGAAATCTCAAGGACCAAGTGGTGGAGGTGCAGACAGCCACGTGCTGTATATTGCACACAAGGCCGTGATTTCCTTCATAAACTCAGTAAATGGGAAAGAGTTATTCATCTCTCTGTCAAATATGAACCGTTTGAGGGCTGCAGCCACGCTCGCCTCTGGCTTCTGGTGGGTGCATGTAATCTGGAGGAAATGTTCCGATCCAAGCAGAGGCAAGATGAGCTGTGGTATGACTGCACGTCTGACTCAGTAAGCACCACGAGAGACAGAGAGAGTGGACAGTCTGCCCTTTAGAGTTCTATGCACGTCCTGCTTCCTGACATTAAGGGAAGGCACATTAGAAAATTTCTCTGCTTCGCAAACATACATGTTCTGGTGACAAGTTGAGAACAACACACCATAAAAAAACCCCTTTGGCTGATTTTTCATTTAACCAAACTGAAGTGGGAGTGCGTATTACAGAAAATGGCTCATACGAGTAATTTTGTAGTAATTTCCGGGAGAGGTCCTGAGATGCCAAACCCATCCTTCTGATGGCTGCCTCGATGTTTGCTGGAACTGTCTTCACCAGCTAGCTTGTTGGAACCGATTGTTAAGTATTGTGGAAGTTTTGGAACCAATTCTTAAACCACTGGTGGCTTGAAATTGGCTAGGGTTGGAGTTTTTATACCTTGGAAATCAGCAAACCCTACAAATGGAGGTTTTTGCTTTTGTCTTCTGGAAGGCTGGTGTACTAGCACACTAATGTGCGTAGTTGATGTCAAATTCAGAGTATCCAGCACCCCGATTGTGCTCCTCAAAGTTCTGTCGAGACCCTCCAAACCCTGCAGGACCAGCCAGAGGGCCTGCAGACCTCAGCTCTCTCCCTCGCTGCTGCAGGCTCTCAGGACTGCCCTCCAGCTGCAGCATGGGAGCTGCTTAGGAACCGAATCAGCACCATGGCCAGGGCTTCTCACCCTGCGTTCCCAGGAGTCACAGGAGTTCCCATCTCAGGGCCTGCCCTCCCAGGACCCTGCCCAGAGGGCACTTTCTCCTCCCCTCTGCTCCTCGGCATGGCACCAGCCACCTTCCTCTCGGCCCCATTTTCTACCCTGTTTCTGCACAGTTCACACAGGGGGAAACGCAGCGGTGGGGTTTAGAGTTCTAGTCGCATAATTCCAGTAGCCTCAGGTTAAATCTATCGAAGGTTCCTGGGAAGCATCTTATTTACCTTCATAGTAACTCTCCAAGTTAAGTTTGGGCATGAGCATTCCTATTATAGAGAGAAGAACAGCGAGGCAGGGAGCAGTTGGATGGGGAGAGTGTGCAAAATTGTGAAACTGATTGCAGCACAGAACACTTAGACTGAGCAAAACTATTAATGTTAAATAATACAGTGAACGAAACAAGTGCGTGTGTATCACCTGTGAATCAGTGACACGAAATGTGGGGAGTTACTTATGACCCTGGGGAAGGACCCAGCTGCGTGGATCGCTGTGGTGGGTCAGGCCAGTGAGTATGGGATGCTTTGGGAACCCGAGGTGGCCTGCAGTAACTACAGCTGCCTCTGAGCAAGGCGCTCCCAGTTACAGTCCTTCAGAGTCTCCTTGCTGGGCGTTAGGTAAGGCCCGGATTCCTTGCCCCGGCCCACAAGCCTCTGAACACCCCCTCCCTGGCAGATGTCATGTTACCCTCACTTGCCTTAGGGGTTCCCATCTCAGTGGCTGTGCTTCTGGCTCCTCCTGCCCTGTCCCCGGCTGTACCAAACAGCTCTCCTTTAGAGCTTTGCAACTGCTGGTTCTTTACTAAAGAAGCTCCCCTGTCCTCACCTGTGGGCTGCGTTAGGTATGCCCGATGGTGTCCCCGCTGCCCCTACGCCTGTCACGAGCCTTGTCACGCCACATTCTGTCCTTTTTCTGTCTTCTATTCATGTCCACCACTAACCTGTAAGCTCTTGGGGCACACATTTTAATGAGCAGAGACTCTGAAACTGCAGTCCCCAGCCCAAGCTTCTCAATAAATTTGTGTTGGGAGAATGAAGAGATTGTCTTAGACAAAGGGATCATAACTCACAGTAAGTCCGATCCGATTTCCACGGCAGAACTTGTCCATTCAGTGAGTGCTTTCCTTCAAAGGGTCATTACACTCCTATTCCAGCTATGTGGGCTCCTGATCCTAAGGATCGTGAAGGCAGGATGTGATACTTTTATCCTTTTTATTCCTGGTACCACTCAAGTATTAGTTGGATGAACCAAAATAATGAATCTGTAACAAAGGACTTGATGTCATTTTCTCTGTCCTGGCTGCACAATGACCTTCACCTTCTTTACATGGTTAACCTTCTCTGATGTCTGATGCCGTTTTCAGGAGCCATCACTGGAACCCTGTCAGTGACAGCAGCTGCAGTCTCCCTCTCCTGCCCTGATAGGTCTTCCACCTTGACTTTTCCAGATTCACTCCAGGGCCTGGGTGCTATCTGTTTTCCTTCTTTATAATGAGGCCTGTGGTTTGGCCCACACTTCTTCATATTTAATATTCTTTCTGATGATTATATCAGTTGTTTCTTGAAGGGAAGAAGCACCAGCCCATTTTACAGTTGAGAAAATTGAGGCTCCAAGAGTTACAAGGCTTATTCTAAACCACATGCTGTGAGCAAGTGAGAGGTGGATCTGGGAACTGTACCTTGTTCATTAGCCCCTAAGCCTATTTAATGTCTTTCCGCGATTCTGCCTTTGCCTTCCCAATTACAGGACACCAGAGTGGGGTACACAACATTATATAAAACATACAGCACTTTTCTCCCTGTGTGCATTCACAGTGTTCAAAGGTAGAAAATCATGACATGCTGGGCAGCCCCATTCCTTGTTTGTGGGGATGTCACCTATTTCCTGGATCCTCATCCCTTCCTCTGCTCACCAGGGCTAGAAAGAGGGCTCATTCTTCACTCTCACTGGCACAGGGGCTGGCAGGGAAAGGTGAGCAGAAGGCTGTCGGCACAGGGCAGACAGGCAAAGCCCCAATTCGGATGAGATTTTCTCCCCAAACCGGCTCATCCCCTTCTGATCCCTGTACATCAGCAGCGCAGCCTGGGCCAAAAGCCTTTGTGTTTGGAAGTCTTTTCAAGTGAAGGCACCAGAGCCACCTCCTCCTTGGTCACCAAGGTGTCCTGTCCCCAGAGAGGGATTGAAACATGAAGGACGTCTTTACTAAGGAACTCTCCCCGTCCTCTTTTGCTCACTATCAGAGGCTCTCATTCTTCAGAAAATGAAAAGGGGTTTCTCCAGGTTTGATCAGAAATCTTCTGAATAGAAGAGGTGACTGAAGCGACGACAGAGCAGGCTTGGTTTTTTTGCTGAGAAATCCTGGAGCAGGAAGCTTCCGGCCTCATTTTTTCTGGGAAACGTAAAGCCACTCTCTTTTCAGAAACAGAAGCTGCCTTCCGCTGTGCTGGGGCAGGAGTGGCTTCTCGCTCAGTGGACGGAGTGTCTGGCATGTTGCTGTTTAATGCCAGGGGACACGCCCTTTCCTTGCATCTCACAGACTAACCTGTTAAATTCGAGGAACAGCTGAAGTGGGAAAACCTCGAGTCTCCCAGTCGTGGCCACACGGTCCAACCTTCACAATGTTTCCTCATCTGCGTGTCCCCTGCTCCATCACTGACTTCAGATTTTTCTTCAGAGGAACTCACTTGTTTTACTCAGTTGATTTTATTTTAAAAGGAATCTTTGTACTTCAACCATGAATGGAAAACTCTTAATAATATCACTTGCTATAAATCTGTAAAAGTAAATATGGTGAAATCAAAGCAACATTATTAAATTCTAGCTGCACACCGTTGCCTGGGGGAGACTCTAAGCATGAAGCCTGCTCAAAGCGGGAGAGGTGGCAGCCAACGTTAGAGACATAGCAGCCGTCACTTTACAGGGGTGAGAGGATTTGATTATGAATTGAGAAAGGGACTGACTGTGTCCCTTTGAGCAGGGCGGAGAGTAGGGGGAGGCCAGAGAAGCGACCAGGGCACCAAATTAAAGGGGCATTGTCTCAGAGCAGACGCTTCACTAGCGCTGGTGCTGGGAGGCGCACCTCCTTACATTTTGCCCCCTGGGCACCTCACTTTGCCTTACTGTGGTCCCAGGCCTCTGGGAGTGGATGTCATGCATCACCAGGTCCCCTGACTCCCTAAATTCATCACTGGAGCACCCGCTGCAGCCTTGGGAAACGCGACTTCTTCCAGCCTCGGGCTCAGTCAGAAGAGAGTTTGGGTTGGCATGGTTGTGCTCTGGTAGCTCTTAGCCATAACAGAACCCTCTTCTAAGGACTCACATGCTACCCGTTTACTATCCGCTGGCAAAGTGTGCTGAGGATTTTCATCACGTTTTTCAGCTCTGGTTTCCAGAATCTACCATTTCACCCCTTTTGAAACCTGGGGATTAGTTGCTTTTGGTAAGTCTCTTGACATTGCTCCTATACTTCTGGTAGCCTCTTTTTCTCCTGCTCCAGCGTCCTATGCGGGCAAGGGAACAGTTTTACTAGGATGGCCTGAGTCTGCCATGCTGTTCCTGTCCCTGAGATGCCCTTAAAGCCATGCTCAGATGTCCCCACTCCCTCGGTGACTATTCGTCTGCCCATCCCATGACAGAGGATGACCCCAGCTCAGTCTGCCTCTTCTCTCCAGTATTCTGCTTTTCATAGAGCACAGTTAATTGCTGAATGCGTGGGCAGCAGGGCATCCTGCATCTCAGAGCACTGACTTTGGAGTCCTCAGCTGCCACATGGGTGCTGGTGGAGGCTCCCTGAGCCTCAGTTTTCACATACGTGAAATGGATGTCTTCAGGGCTTCCTCTCTGGGCTTTGAAGTATTCCCAGTCCTATCAACATTCTGGACTGGGGAATTCCCCCATGTAGGACTGTCTACAAGGATTCAGAGCACTGTTTGCAGGGGTCCACAGCAAAGGGAGTCTACAGGAGCAGGCAGAGAATAAGCTGAGTTGGGCCTCAAGTCTCAGAAGCAAGAGCCATGATGAACTGGGTACCCACCCCCACCAAGACCACAGTGCCCTTCTCAGCTCCCTTTGCGTGTAAATAGAAGGCTGCTGCAGGGGCTGTGCTGTGGTCCTGAGAAAAGTAGAAGGCTCAGCTAACACGCTGTTCAATGAGCTCAGTGAGAGGAAGCATGTCACTTGTCACTGGGACTCTCCCCAGCAGGGGAACGCCCAACTCTGCAGACCCTGGAGGAGCAAGGCCTGGGCATCCAGGAAGAGGACGTCGCTGCTAACACAGTGTGGCCAAGCACGGGAAGCCAGTGGCCTACTCTTATCTTCCTTCCCTCCAGAGCAGACCAATTTCCACCACGTCTGAACTGCAGGGAAAATACAAGCCTGAGGTTTGAAGTTGACACCAGTAATAGCTTTAGGGGGAGGAAAAGCGTTACTGTAATGGGAGATCATGTATTAGAGTTTTGATCCAATCAGGAGCAGAGCGAAGCCGAGGGCGGTGCATCTCCCCACGGTTCTTTCTCCTGCAGCTGGACATTTCTCACTACTCGTAGACAGTTGCTTCCGTGTGACTATAACTCTGCCTTCTGTGGGCACTCACCAGCTTTCAGTGCACATTTTGTAGCCGGAGGATGCGTCTCCCCCGTGCACGAGCTTGTCGATGCACCTTTAACAGTAGGAATCTATTAGCTGTGCAAGTTTGACATTTATGAGGAGGCAAGCCTGGATGGGCCCTCTTAACTTCAAAGCCAGAACCATGCAGCGGATAGATGTGAGGGTAAGAGCGTTTGGTACACAACAGACGCTAAACGGCCAGGAGTGGTGATAACTGCTAATGGAATCACGTTAGCTGAATCATGGACTCCTGATTCACAGTATAACTATTTTATTAGATAATAAAGAATGCCTTTTCTCCCAAGAAATGGATTCCTGGATAGTCTCCTGAAGAAACCTCTCGAGCACTCTGCTGTGTACCACATTAGCTCCCCTAATGGGCTGGAAACTGAATGAACTGCGTGGGGACCGTGTTTACCACTCTGTGTCACGTGGGAAGTGTCTGTGTGAAGGGCGGCAAAGCAGCGAGCACAGCACGCTCTTCAGAGGGCCTCCAAGGGACAGGCACACCACCTGTCACCTTGGTCTCCTGGAGCGGGGGGGCGGGGGTCTGCCAACTTTCTCTGTAAAGGGCCGGGTGTTTTAGGCTTAGCTGGCCATCACGTATTTTTGTTATTGGTTGTTGCTGCTGCTGATGGCGCTCCTTCTCTGTCTCTTCCTCTTCTTTTACACCCTTTAAAGATAGACAAACCATTCGTAGCTGGTGGGCTATACAAACGCAGGCCATGGGTGTGGCCATCGGGCTGTAGTTTGCCCACCTTGTGGTGGAGGCTTGGTCTGTGCATGAGCCTCGCAGGTGGGGGCACCGACTGAGGGGGCCTGTTTTGGAGTCAGTCATCCCAGCAGGGCGTCTCCAGTGAGTGCCTTCTGCACACCAGCAACCATTCTAGGACACGCGAGACAGGTCAAGGGGCAAAATAAACAGGGGCCCCGCCCTCGCGAATCTCACATTCTAGTGGGTAGAGACAGACAACTAAAAAGAATAACAAGCAAGTACGTGGGAGCGTGATCCGTGCCAAGAAGAATGTAAACAAAAGAGTAGGAGCATCTGGACATAGTGCATGGGGAAGAGAGTGGTCTGGTCCACTTTGTTTCAAAATCTAGCTCGACCACTTCTTGACTGTGTGAGCTTGGGTGGTTTTGTTAACCTCTCTGAGTCCTTCTTGTTTTTGCTTATAAAATGAGGGTCATCTTTAAGGGCAGTTGTGAGGATTAGATGGGCGTGTGAAGCACAGGTTACAGAAGGAGACATTCAACAAACACTAGCAGCTCTTGTCGTTATCATCCTGTTGTAAGTAATAGCAGGAGTGGCCGTGGTGATGGTGCTAGTGGTTCCGACAACACTTGAACTAAGCTCCCAGAGCATCCACCCATTCATGTCAAGGCTGCCAAATCATGGTCATGGTTGGAAGGCTCCTAAGTCATCAAGTCCAAAGTTCTCATTTTCCCTGCTAAAGAACAAGACCTTTTGTGAGAGGTGGGCTTGCTTACGGTCACACAGTGAGTCTCAGGGCGCTTTCTACTTCTAGGCTAGAGCACATCCTACCGCTTCACTCCTGTGCTAACAACTTCTTTTCAAACTTATCCCCACCCAGCCGGGCTCTTAGAAAGCACGCATGCCAGTGCCTTCTCCTGAGGACTAATCCTGGCCCTGACACATGGCAGCTATAGGACCTGAGGCAAGTTACTTCTTTTCTCTGTGCTTCAGTTTCTCCATCTATAAAATGGGGATGATTATAAAACTAATCCTGTGTGATTAGCATGAGGTGCAAATGTGTCAATATTTGTAACACGCTTAAAGCCTAGAGCATTCTAAGCATATTATCCATCTTCATTAAAATACGTGCTGTAGAAAAAAATAAACAAATGGGGAATAGAGCTACCAGGAGTGAATGACGACTTGAGCTAACGTAGTCAGGGAGGAAGGACCCCTTTAAGGAGATGGCACTTGCTCTGGAATCTGAATGCTAAGATGCCAACTGTGAAAAGACAGGTAGTAACACCCCAGGAAGAGGGAACAGCACGGGCACAGACTGTGGGTGGGAACTCATTCAGTTGTATTGAGAACAGAAGCCTAGCATGGCTGCTCAGCATTTGGGGATGGGTGGGCAATGAGATGGAGAAGAAAGCCAGGGCCAACTCAGGAAGCCCTCATAAAACAGCTGTTTTATGTTGAATGTTCCCATGCAAAACCGCCGGGATTGTTAGCAGCCTGTCTCAGAGTGTTGGAATGGGCAGTGATGAAAGCAGGGCGAGCAAATGCCCTCTACTGTAATAGCCCATGCAAGGGATGACAGTGGCTTGCACGAGGGTAAAAGGAGGAGGAGACGGTGAAAAGGGGATGCATTTGTGGGAAAATTCGAAGGTAGAGCCATAGGTCTTGCTGATGGATATGCAGGCAACATAAAAAGAAGCGTTGAGGATGGCTCCCCGGGGTTTGTCCGGATCAACTGAGTAGTGGCAGAACCCGGAAGGGGGAAGACTGAGCCAGGGGCAGGTTTGGGGAAGCAAGCAGGAGTCTAGGGATGAGCACGTTGAGATGCTCAGGAGACATCAAGTGGACATGAGTAGTTGGCGGTAGAATCCCCAAGTCAGAATCTCAGGGGAAAACTTGGGCTTGGGGACGAAGTGGTGGCATCCTCAGTATATAGGAGGTATTTAAAGTTTAGTGCAGGATGAGAACCTGTGGGAAGTGAGTGTGTATAAAAAGAGGGCCGAGGACCATGCCCTTGGCCAATGTTGAGTCCAGGAGAGGGAACAGCAGTAGACAGGGCCAGCAGCCATGAGGCAGAAGGAAGCCCCAGAGAGTGTGGGGACATAGAAGAGCATGTGTTAAGGGAGCCAGTGTGATCCTCTCAGAAGGTGAGTGAGATGAGGCCTGAGAACTGATTATTGGATTTAGCAGGACTCGTGGCTTGTGACGTGGTAAGGGTGGCCTCCGTGTTGCTGTGGGGCCTACGCCCAATTGGTGTGGGTGGAGGGAGGAAGGTGGGAAGGAAGCGAGAGCCATGAGTGCTTTGAACTCTTGAGAAAGGTTACAGTGAACAGGAGCGTGGCAATGGGGCAGCGGCAGAGGTGGGATGGGAAGTGGACGTGGACAATGGTGGGTGTTTCAGAGTGTCAGTGTTAGGCCTGTTTATATGTGAGAACTAAGGTGACTATTCCGGAGAGAAGGCAGTCGCAGGATCAAAGACCTGGAGTGGCCCAGAGGGACATATCTGGGGCGCAAGTGGAGGGGTTGGCATTGGGAGAGGAGGCTTTTACTGTGCCAGGAGGGAAAGCGGAACACTTGAGGACAGGTGCCTATGAGTCGGAGAACTTAGGAATGGGAATATGAGGGGGTTTTCTCTATGAAACATGAGGCGAAGTGACCAGCTGTGAGTGAGGTAGAGAAGGGAGTGTTGGAGGTTTAAGTGGAGAGAGGAAGGTGTGAAATAATCAGATGGGGCGTGAGACAGTGAGTTTCCTGGAGAACCGGCCTAGTGCCCGTGGCAGTGCTGGGTGCCCACTTGAGAAGTGGGTTCCTGCATATCAACTGAGCCCCCTCAGTATTGTTTACTTGATGTTCTCTAGACACATTTACCTGGGTGCAGGATCTGAGAAGGGGGGTTCCAGGTTCAACTAGGATTGGAGTAGTGCCTGCAGAGAAGGAAGGGGAGCGTTAGGACAGTTAAGCAGGTTTGCAAGGGAGAGATTGTAGTGCTGAGCAACGGACTCTCGGCTGAGTAAGGATGGAAATGGGGACGCGGTTGACAGCGAAAAAATGGTAGGGTTTGTGGGACCAATGGACTGGAGGGTCCTGTGGGGCCAAAGACTTGTCCGTACATTTATATCGGAGTGAATGAGCAGAAGGGATAGGAGGCAAAGACCAGGAGTGACTGGTTGAAATAGAACCTTCAGAGTCGGGTCAGTGATTGGTGATGACGTATGGCCTTAGGAGGAGGTACCCCGGAGGGGAGGAGCCAAACGTTTCTTGGGATGAGGAAGTCAAAGAACTGAGAGGCCGTGGTTATGGAGACACCAAGTCCTCCCACATGAAGACAGGAGTGGCGGTGTGGGGAGACAGGGAGGCAGGTCTGAAATCTTTGCTGAATGGGGGGGGCGTGGAGCGTCTGGGAAGCAGGCAGATGATAACGGTGTGCTGATCTGCTTCGAAAGAGCTGGGGGGTTCTGAATGAGGAAGGCAAGGAAGGGGGATCCAGAGGACACCTACCCACCTCTGGATCCTGAGCTGTGAAAAATCAGCCTCTTTGAGTAGAAAGACCTGTGCAGAATGCCCCGAGGCTCTTCGGGGTTTCCACTAGAATAAGAAGGTGAAGGAACTATCCGAAGCGGAGCCTGGGGATTGAGTTTGCTGTTGATATTTTCCGAGTGCCACAGGGTCCAGCAAACGGGTTTGAGGATCAGGGAGGGGTATTGGAGAAATAAGGGGGGCACAGAACAGTAGGGTTCCGTCACTTACTTCCCTCAATCCTTTTGCCAATTTATTTTTTCCCTCATTTTCTGGGCCTTTGGGACTTGAGGGTCATGCTTTCCACCTCCATTTACCCAGGTACTCTTGCATACATTTGTTTAAACATTCTACTGAGAGCCTGTGCCGGGAACATGAAGATGGTCATGTCTAGATCCTGCCAAACATGGGCTCCAGTCGCTGTGCAGCACACGGTAGGCTGGCATCCACCAGCAGTTGCAAGGACTGTGTTCCTGGCAATGGGCAAAAATAATGCAATTAGCAAATTATCGACTTCAAAACATTTCGAGCAGGTTCAAGATTATCACTGTAACACCAGTTTTCCTCACTTGCGTACCAGCTTGCTTTCTTGTGGGGTGACGGGGTGGCGTTAGGGCCCGCAGGCTGGGATATGTGGGAGTACCCCACAGTGTCATCTTAACCCTGGAAGGCGGGAAGACCTAAGGACAACCTGCCAGGGTCAGTCCCAGAGCCACTGCTTATTAGCCATGTGACCCAGGGCAAACTGCTTAACCTCTCCATGCCTCTGCTTCCTCATCTGTAAAATGGGAACGATGATATTCGGGATGGAATTGTCATGAGGATTAACCCAGGTGTGATGCCTATGAAACCCTAAGGACAGCACGAGTCCAGTACATAGGAAGCTGTCCAACAATTCTGGGTTTAATTGGTATTACTCATATGCCGCAGTCTATATTCTGGGTCATGTGTATCACTGTGGGAAAGGGGATGAAAACCACTGGTCTGATGGCAGGGGCAGTGCACAAACAGGTGACTAGCATGCAGATGGCGGAGTGGAACGACAGTGGTAAGAACGAGATGCTACGGCAGTCGGGAGGAGAGGGCCGTCAGGTGTCGGCTCTCAGACCCTTCCGAGTCTCCTTCCCTTAGTCAAGAAGTGATTTCCTTGACCCGTATGGGCCAAAAGAGCTAGGCTAACCTCAAGGGCTTGAGGAGATAGGGGTAGAATAAGAATAGGACTAACTTGATGGGTATGAAATGAGATAATATTTGGAGAGCAGTTCGGACAGTGCTAGGTACTGAGTAAGGGCTACATAAGTGTTCAAGCTGTTAGTTTTCTCTTCTCTCATTTCTAAGCTTCTAGGATTTTTGTGTTTCATCCCAGATCCTGGTAATACCACACTGCAAATCCACGTTATACATCCAAGTGTTATCCCCATTTAAATAGCATTAACAACAACAACAACGATAATAAAGCATTTGGAAACGACTGTGTCTTAGAATTAGAAAGCAAGGACTCATATCGTGATAGGATTCTTTGCTTTAATAAATAATGGATTCATTGCAGGGGTTCCTAACCTCTGGCTGATGAACTGCCTGAAAATTTATGCGAACATTCATGAAAACATGCATTTGTATGTTTTCTAGGTTGAAGGTCTGTCTATATATAGCTTTCATGAGATTTCCTAAGAGATTTGTGTCCCTAAAATAGATTAAGAAACATTGAGCTCTCCCAATTAAAATAGAATTCCATTTGGAAAAAAAAAAACTCCATTTAAATAAATTTGCCATAACTTCAACTCTTGGGTGTGCAAGGAGATATCCAATCAGGCAGTTCCCACCCACTGTGGCCTGACTCACTCTGGGGTTGATGCTGCGGATAATGAAACAAAGTATTAAATCGTTTCTTCTCTCCAAGATGGTATCAGACAGCCTCCTGGCAGGAAACAGATGGCACATTCGAATTAGGTAATTTGAAGAAATGTTAATAAAGGGATTATTTACAAAAGTGTGGGCAGGATTGTGTGAATGATGACAATGCAGTATTCTAGGCTAGACAGGGTGGGTACAGTGACCACCCCCAACCTGAAGGAGAGGGGAAGCTGAAGCGAAAGCTGGGGGTGGGATACACCTGGCAAGAGCTGTGCTCTTCCTTTGGTGGAGAGGCTCCGCCATGGTGCAGGGACCTAAGAGAAGGGAGCTGGGGTAGTAAATACCCCCACACCTCCCCTTTACTCAATCCCTGAAGTGGTTCCCATGGCCGAACCCAACCACCAGCGGGCCCACAGGGGCGCTCACTGATGTGATCGTAGGTTCCCTGGGGCAAGAGCCGGGCGGAGAAGGGACAGTCCATCTGGAGAGGCAAATGGAAGCTGTCCAGGCAGAGGCAGGGGGTGTAGCTGAGTGGATCATGCGAGACTAACACACGAGACAATCAGAAATGCATACATGGTGCATAATTAAAGTCTCAGCAGGAAGAGGAGAGAGTAAGTGTTTTCACAGTGGCTCGAGAGCATGAAGTCCTCGCATTTTAGGGCATATGAATCTTAGTTATCTAAAAACTTGTAATCCCAGAAACCAAGTAGCCATCGCAGTTTCCCCCAGCTGCAACTCAGAGGTGATCTTCATTTGAGTGTTTAGTGAGTGTTTGTCAAATTAAATTGACGCCTAACATCTGTTTTTTAAAACTTTTATTCTGAACTAATTATACACTCATAAGAAATTGTAAAAATAGCCCAGAGAGGTCTAGTGTACCCCTTCCTGAGCTTCCCCCCGGTGACATCTTATATAGCCACAGTACCTTATCCAAACCATATTCCTACCACTGTTTTCCACGTATATAATACGTATATTTTCCCTTTTAATCATGAAACATTGTATACGTACCTAAAATATTATAATGTTAGTCTGTTTGCTCACCTCTAAGCCAAACAGATGTGAACAGATGTGAACATCTCAGTTTTTTGCTTCAGATCTCTTCTTTTTTTAAGTTTAACTTATACCATTGTGTGAGGGTCACGTTTGGTGAGGGTGTTTATTTGGAGGCACCCACTTTGTAAACAGACCAAAGGCTTGTAAACACCTCCTCTGCCACTCTCCTGGCAGCCCAGGAGGGCTCTTGGGAGAATTTGTTATGCCAACATATAATTTTCAACTTCTTAAGTTGTGTGTTCTTGGTCAAGCATCTTAACCTCTCTGAGCCCTGGTTCCCTTATTTGAAAAACTGGGAAAATAATATTTACCTCATAAGGCTGTTGAGAGAATAAAGACAGAAAACGCATCCAGACTGTCTGACACATTTTAGGTGCTTCTTATCTATAGCTGCAGAGAACTACTAGCAAGGACTCTGGCATCAGTGGACCCGATTCAAACCCAGGTTCTTTTACTACCCAGCTATCAGCTACGATGACTCAGAAGGGTTCATTAAGCCTTCTTGGTCTTTGTTTTCTTATTCTTTAAAAGAAGATTACACCTGCCCCATAGGGCAGTAGTGAAGATTCAAGGAGAGGAAGCATGTGTCTGCTGTACAGTAAGTGCTCAGTAAGTGATGCTTTCATATCAGATATAGGTTATTAATAGGTTGTGGGTAAGGACTGTAACTCCCTTCTCTAGCTGCAGCATCTAGCAAGCAGAGGCTCACACAAGGCGCTCAGTCCATTATTGACAAGTGGAGGAATGTAGGCGTGACTGGATCTTGAGTGGGTCCGTGTGCTGGAAACCCTCATCAGACATCACATCAGTGTTGAAGCTCAACGCCGTCTGCGCCCTTCCTGTCGGAGCCCCCATTCATCACTCCTGACTTCTGCACGCCTGCACAGCCAGTGATGTCGCCCAGCTCCTTATCAGGTGCAGGAGGCCTGCTCACCAGGCCCTCTCATGTAAATGCAGTCGGGACCCCATTTATCAAGGGGATGCTGTGGTCTCGTGGTAAACTAACCTGCCTCACATCCAGTGAGTGTGAATTCCCTCCACAGCATTCCGAGCAGCCGGAGTGAGGCACCTGGTGGGACAGATGCCGGGTTCGGCTGCTGCCATTCAGGAGCTAAAACTCTCGGGTGTCAGAATGTGATTGTCTCTAACACAGGTTTCCAGAGGAGGCTGAGGGAGAAAAAGTGGAGGCAGAAGGTGAGCTTTACCGTCCGAGAGATGAATGTGGTCAAGCTTCCGCTCCACCCCTTACCCTGTGCACTTGGGAATGTTACACAACCTTGGTGAGCCTCAGTTTCGTCCTTTGCCTCAGGGCAATGGCAATAACAGACTTCAGAGTGGTAGTGAGAACCACAGCGTTTAGAGGGCCCTCTGCAATTACACTGTAATTCAGCTACAATGCAGTTCACCGTGTAATGAGTACAGCCGTGTGTGTGTGTGTGTGTGTGTGTGTGTGTGTGTGTGTTAGAGAGACAGTGAGGGGAGCTATGCAGAGGCTCCGACCAGGTACTTACTGCACATTCCAGGAACCCCTCCGTGACGCCCTACCAGGAGTCAGGGGTCACGCCCTTAGAGAAGGTCGCCTAGAGTACAGTAAAGGAACATTCGTGTTTGTCCTCATTTATTCTCTCAATAAACATTCACAATAGCCCCTGCTCTTCGCAGCTCACTTCTGGTAATGGCGAAGAAAGCATGAAACACATTTAAAGCCCCGTGGTGAGATGAATGCTATGGTAGAGAGAAGCCCAGGCCCTGAGAGGAGGGTCCTGGCCCAGCCTGCAGCGTCCTGGAGGCTGGCTCAGGGGACGCTGAGCTGGCCATGCTCTTCTCTGTGTAGAGGAAGACGTTACATTTTGTATCTTTGTTTTCAAAGTTTGACATTCACAATTTTGTAGCCCAATTCAAAGCACTGCTGTATTTGGATCCCTGTTTCACAGATCTCCTCAGGGACAGTCCTTTCACACCAGAGGCTGCTATCCCTGACTGAGCTCTCAATTTTGCTTCTCTTGGATTTGAGGGGACTGAGTTCGTCTCCACAGAACCCCTTCAGCAACACCCCTGGGCAGAGCACATCTGGGCAACGCTTTCTGAGCCCGGACGGACTGAAGATAATCTTTCCACGGCCCTCAACGTGGCTGCTGTCCCCCCGCTGGGTCACACATGCTTTGCCCATCACAACCTGATAGCTGTGTGTGGTGGTGCTGCGTGTGCCCCAGGAGAAGCCTGAAGGCAGCCTGACTGTTTTTTTGGCCACAAACCCATTTTCTAATTTTTGCTTAGGTACTTATTAGACCGTATTTTGTCCTTTCACATCCACATTTTTGCAGAAGGTTACTAAGAGTGAGTTTCTTCAAGGATTTTTTTTTTTTTTTTTAATGCAGTGATCCTCTTAGGTCATTTTTCAGCTCAGCAAATGTATTTTTCTTTTATATCTTTATTGGTTGCTTCTGTACTCTGTACGGGTGTTTTCTTCTGGAATACAAGTTATGTTATGTTCCATGGTTGCAATTTTCTATAGTTATCATTTTCTCTACTGTGACATTTACCTTTTTGGCCTTTTCTTTTCTATTCTAAGAAGGGTTGACAAGTCTGTGGTTCACATCTGGACTAGTCATAGCTCCTTAGAGGCAACAGCAAAGCCTGGCTCCGTTTCCTGCGTCCTAGCCAGATGTTAACCACTTCCAATGTTGTCTATCGTCCTGCTTCTGCTTGGAGACGGCAGAAGTATGCGATGGAGTGAAGTGAGCAGGTGATGACTGGATGGTGAGCGGCCTTGTGTTCTGCTCGTGATGGGCAGCCATTCAAGGATGTTTGGCAGTTTTGTGTTTTAGGAAGTTCACTGTGGCATTCATGTAAAGGAGGATGGGCTGTGACCAAAGAGACAGAGGTAGAAACACTAGCACAGAGAGGGCTTTAACATTGCCCTACAGTTGACCAGTGTCTTATTTGAACTGGCTGGCAGATGGGGAATTAATGGAGCCGCAGGTAGCGATGTTGGAAACGTTGAAGACTAAATAGATCGTTGCAGCTATACTTGTATGTGATTTAAAAGCAGGTAATACAACACCCCCAAAGTAATAAGCTTCTCTCAGAGATGAATTAGGATTCAGTCTGGCAATTACATTAAGGCTTCTGATAGATAGCTCACGTGGAGAGCTGCAATTATGATACATATCGCTATTCTGCGTGGCGGGCTCACATAACTCATCGTGTCGGTTGAAGTTGAACAGGAGGAAAGAATGTAAAAGACTCCCCATTTTGAGGGGAAAGGCCATCCTCTGATTTCTGTGATTTTTTACCACTACTTAAATAATTAGTTCTTGTTTCTGTGTTTGAAGATCCATATGTACCTTCCTTCTTATTGTTTCAAACTAATAATGCAAGTAACATCACTTAGGATGTAGAAGTCTTCTAAAAATACTTTGTAAACCAACTTCATCTCTCCATGCAGGAAAAGAAGAGAACATCATTTTCCCCTGCTATCATATGTAGAGGAGAGAAGGGGTGGGGTAAGAGAAAACACCTGGTCAATGGATTTTGGTAGCTCCAACTTCTGGCCCTAGCTCTGCCTCTCTCTAGATGTGGGGAATTATTTGCTGCAGCTGAGGCTTAGTTTCCTGGCTGTATGTTGAGCACTATAGTGTGTCGTAAGGACTAAATGAGATGACATGTGAACGTGTAGTACACAACGGGTGCAGAGAAGTGAGTTCTGTTTCAACATTTTTGTATTTCTTGAAGTTGAAAGACATTATTAATAGCAAAGAGCATTCAAAACAGTTCTGACAAGAGCTACTCAGCTAACACCCACAGCTAGAAAATGCCTGCTCCACTGTGGCTCCTGTGTCCCCGTGGGAGATAACAAAACCTACCTCCGTCCACCCAGGGGTATCCTGTATCGAAGATATTGTGCTGAAAGGTGTTTTCAACGTTTTTGGAAAATTATATATTTTGTTATCATTTTAAAGGATTTTTAAATGCAGAGGGGGCGCATCCTTAAAATGTGTGTGTAATGAAGCAGTCATCGATCTGCTGACTTTGAAACTACGCAGAAGCCTGGTTCTTCAGTGGAATCACAGACGAGGTCAGGATCCTTGCCCAGGCCAGTGGAATTTATACCCAAGGTGTCTCCAGAGAGACCAGGGAACAGCTGGCACTTGGTAAATCAATAACCAGGGACTCGGGTAGAAGCATGATCAATAGTATGTTTTGGAAAGGCCCAGGTCACTCCCACAATATCTGAAGGTTGGCTCCTGGAGAATGGCAAGGTGGAGCATCCAGGAGCCTGCGTCATTGCCAAGTCCAAGAGCATTCAGGGATAATGTTGCTGGGAGACCCACCACATTGCACAGTACTGGAAAAGCATGGGAGGTAGAATACGGTACTCCATTGGGGGCCTTCAGTGCAGCACAGAAAACCTAGGACCTTCTCCCTGGAAGTGAGAGGATAAAATCCATCTTCACTAAAATAGCCACAGCTACCGTGGAGACAACAGGACATTTCTGGCTGCAATGTGCACCTCGGGAGGTCAGAGCTTTGATGGGATAATAACCCGCCCCACGCTTCGTCCTTGGGTAACTGATTGTAGTTAGAGTGGAATGAGCCACAGACATGAAATTAAAGCCAACTCTCACCTGGCTTGAAGCCCCATCTCCATCACTTACTTACGGTTTCTCCAGAATCTGACTGTACCTCCTCTGAGTCTCAGTTTCCTCAATTTATCACATAGCGGTGAGCACTAAAGATGCCGACTCCCCCCTCTGACTTACGTGCTTATGCTCTGAGCTGGGTGTTTTCCTTCTGGACATCAGAGTCTTTCCACTGGAGTTGCAGAACTCCCTGCAGCCCACGTCTGACTGTCTCCTGCTTGAATGGCTCTCTGCCCTCTGGCTGATGTCAGATAGAGTGACTCTTCTCCATGAATCAGGGCGGTCCCAACCCCCACCACAGCCAACGGGCTTATTGGGAAGAGCACCCATGCACAGGCCATCCAAACGTCCTGGAGAGCTAAGTTAAGACATTCCTCTTAAAATAATGTTTCCATGGAAACCTGGTCTGTGCTAAAGCTGAGAACGCTTGGGTTTTTAATCAAGCCTTTTTGAGCAGCGGAAGTTACCACTTGGGTATCAGTTTAGGAGAAGATAGTTTGACACTCGCTGAGCATTGTCTTTACAGATTCCTCCCAAAGCAGCACAGGGGCCACCAGACAACACTGTGTGCAAGGCCAATCAGTATCAGCCCAGCAGAGCGGGGCCTGGGTGAGGAGGAGGGAGAAGGAAGCGGCTGTCACTTAGCACCCAAGATGCATGCTCTGTCACTCCAGAAATCCATCCAGGAACATCGTCTTCATGGAAAGCTCCAAAATACATGCAGCAAATCTCTAGCTGATGGCTTATGAAGAATTTGCCAGTCTGGGTTATAAAAAGAAGGTTAGAAGATGCAAATTAGGAACATTTTAGAATGGAGAACACCTGAAATTTCTTGCCCCAGGATGTGTCCACTTCACAAACAAACATGGGTTCAAGACAGGTTTCGATAACATTTCCAAGAGGGTGTCCTACCTAATAGCAGTCTAAGGTGACACTTTTTAAAAGGATCAGGTATAGTGGAGACATACTGGGTATCACAGTGGTCCCTTGAAGTTAACGATACCTATTTGAATATAAAAGACTCTGAGGTCTGTGTTAAAGATATAATTTTGTTTCATTTAGTGTTTCCCAAACTCATTGATTCTGGAAAGTTTTTGATGTCCTGTATGGCACGCCATCCTTCTTTTGTGGCGCGCATTTGGGAAAGCCTCGAGAGTTTCCATCACACGTTTCCTCAGTGTAATCTGTGACCAGTCTCAAAGGTGGGATCTGTGCTGAATGCCCAGTGAGGGCCACCGATGTGTCCTTTCTGATATGTTTCCATTCTCACGTTCTCTAAACATGGACTAGTTTGGGTAGGAGACATTCTTGAGCATCTAAACTTCTAGGAATATCAAAGAAAAACATCTGAAGGGGGAAAATGAGAGCAGTTATTACAAGGCCATATGGAGAGCTGGTAGCACACTGCCTCGTCATACGCTGAGAGCAGAACCATAGCAGAGCACACAGGATCACGTGTGGAGTAACATTTAGCTTTGTGACAAACGGAAATGTTAACCTGGTGGAAACATTTTAGGACATTGAGACTGGAATATATATATTTCAACCTTTTTTTTTCCGAAAGCTGAAGTCAGTTTATAAAACAAAGGGCCCCTGTTATGTGGGTCTCTTTCTCCATTTTAGAAATTTGGTTTAAACCTAATCTCTAAAATCTTGGAACCCCAAATAAGTTATATTTCTGGTATTTACTTTGAACGCGTTGATGAATACAGACATATGCTTAAGTCTCTATCTTGGAGCAGTCCTCTGAGTGAGTCCTTATTTATCTAGGACTTAAGAAGACTGGAAGGTTTTCGATCCGGGAAGATCAGAGTGAGGGCCTCTGTCATTCTTAATGAGCAGTTCCTTCTGAGCTTGGTAAACAGAGTGAGGCTGACTGTGCCGGTCAGCCATCGCTTCCCTATAGGATCTGGACAGAAAACAGTGCTCTGGGGATTACAGATATACATGACTCTTAGTCATCAAGCCCCAACAGGAGCTTGGATTCCCATGAAAATAGGCAGATCTCCACCTATGTGTTTTCTGTGTTTGTAATTGGCACGAAAGTGGTATTGTGGTTAAGAGAACAGGCTTCGGAATTAGGCAGACTTAACTCTGCAACTTACTAGCTGCACCTTAGAGGAAGTTACTTAACCTTTCTGAACTTCAAGATCCATACTGCGTTTCCCCGAAAATAAGGTCTCGTCGGACAGTCAGCTCTAATGCGTCTTTTGGAGCAAACATTAATATAAGACCCAGTCTTATTTTACTATAATATAAAACCAAGTCATATAAATATAATATAATATAATATAAGACCAGGTATAATATAATATAATATAAGACTGGGTCTTATATTAATGTTTGCTCCAAAAGACGCATTAGAGCTGATGGTCCGGCTAGGTCTTATTTTCGGGGAAACATGGTATCTGTAAAATGTGGGCAGTGGTATTTATCTTGTAGGAATTGTTGTATGGATTAAGGTGACAGTCAGCACCTTGCTTTGTCAGTAAGAGGCTTCACCTCAATATGTGGTAGTTATTTTGTTGACACTGTTGTTGTTATTATTTGACCTGTGGCCATGGCACCTGACTTGAACCCAGATGAGCGCTTGACCATGTATGTGGTAAAGTACACAGGTTTGGGGTTCTAAGGACTTGAGCTAGAATCATGGCGTTTATTAATCAGCTGTGTGACTTTTGGAAAATCACTTTACCTCTCTGAGGTTTATCTTCTCCATCTATAAAATGTGATGATTCTCAACTGCCCCACAGGATTCTTTGGACCAGTGGATGGGAGCAGGTGGTCCATGAATGACTGCTATTCTTACTCTGGACTTTGAGGAAGAGGAGTTGTGGATGGGATGGAAAGAGCCAAGGTAGCTGGGTTTCTCTTCAAATATGGACTCTGGAGACTGGATGGCAGAAAATATGGCAGGTCACTGAAGAGATAGCAGAAGTCAGTTTATAAAGGAAATGGCAATAAAAAAGTAGGACTATTTGATGCTCCATTGTTATTTTCATAGCCTGCTACCTCTACTGGAGGTTGGAAATGCTTTTATTTAACAAATGTTTACTGAGAACAAACCGTGTACCAGAATTTGGGCTAGGTTCTGGGAATGTATTAACTTATTCTGAAGAGGGAATCATTAACGATGGTTTGTTATGTAATCAGAGGCAAGGAGAAATCCATCTCCCTCCTGTCCCAGCGCCAGTGGGGCTCGGAAGGTCAATGATATGGAATTACTTAGGCAAGGAGCTGAAGACCTTTACTGATATCACTTTACTGGAGCTTCAGCGTAGTATATGTTTTCTTTGCTCTGTTTCATTGTACATGCTGTTTTCCCTGCATCCCCAGCCTCCCACCCTGCATCGTTCTTATCCGTCCTCCTGGGCAAAGCTCAGGGTCACCTCCTCTTTTTGGACCACAGTGTAGGTTGGGTGTCTCTCCTCTGGAGCCCCCATTTTCCCCCTATGCTTCCTTCCCTCTAGTTTAGCACCCACCAACCACTCTCAGTGTCCTCCCAGACTATAATTGGCAGACGTGTCTAGCCCAGGGGTTGTAATGGGGCAGTAGTGGTGTGATTTGAATGTGTGTGGCATAGCATACGTGCAAATCACAAAGCTATGTAATACTGGTAGCTGTTATTATGACTATGCTAATATTTACATAAAGATTTACAGTTTACAAAGCACTCCCTCAGTCTTTCCTCACTTAATTCTCACCCAGCCACATGAGGTGACAATGTCAGCAGAGCAGGCTGTGCTTCCCTGTCCCGTCTGTGGGTGGAGAATCAATGAAGGACCGATTGTGTGAGTTGTGCTGTGTCGGAATTCAAATCCCGGTCTGTGTGATTCCAAATCCTTTTGCTTTCTCTATTGCCATAATTTGTTAATTTTCTTGCTTAGCAGAAATCCTAAGGGAAGGACACACACACACACACACACACACACACACACACACACACACGACATACGCGCATGCACACACAAAATCCAATGGCCAATGCTGCAAGTGAGGTGCTTTTCAGTAATGAGTCCTCTAGTCAGGAGCTCTCCGTCCCCTGAATTACTTACCTTTGCCTAATTTCCTGAGACCCTGACATCTCTTCATGGGGACAAAAGTGTAACATAATTCAATAGGGCTTGACTTGTACATACTGCAAATACCCAAAATGGCAGATAGTAGATTTCTCCTGATATTCATGTGCTTGAAAGGAGGACAGAGTACCTTGTAACGAGGGACGGGAACAGGTAGAAAAGTAAACAAGCTGCTTGCCATGGATCCTTTGCTGGGTTAATCCACCAGGGTCGGTCACCTGAGGAAGGTGCACCTTCCGAGTGCCCTGAGGCAGCATGGGGGGGAGGGGTGTGCTGAGAGCAAGGCCAGGTGAAGCCAGGTAGACACAGGAGTCTCCGTCTGAACCTCAAAACTGAAGGACAAATTCACCAAGTAGGGCATTGGAAGACATGTCAAGCTCATCCTGGAGTTTTGTGGGCCCCGAAAGCACATGGACACTCGCTCTGAATGGCTTTCTCTTTGAGCCTTTTCATACCCCATGGCTACAAGCTACTCTCACCAAGGTCCATATGGCCATCTGAAGTCCTTTTCTTCCTGATTCAGCCACGTCTTATACAAAAAGATAGAGGGATGTGCAAAATTAGATGTGCCTCTTTCTGGTTCTGACTTGCTTTGTTGTGATGGCTTCAAATCAAAGTTTATTTTAAGAGGCAGTGTTGACATTTTCTCATGTCCTCTCTCCCAGAAAGGCAGTATGGTATACTGGAAAGAGCACTATATTTAGAACAAAAAAGATCCAGGCCCAATTCTAGCTTCCTCATTTGCTATCAGTATAATTCTGGGCAAATTAATTACTTTTCTCAACTGAGGTTTTCTCTTTGCAGAATGTGAATAATCATACCTCCCTGGCAGCATGCTTGCTAGGATTAGGGATGATATCAAGTGTCTGCCACATAGTACGTGCTTAGTATGTGGCAACTGTCTAGGCAGACAGGAGATAACATGTCACAGTAGAGTGAACTCTTGCATTGGAGAGAACACAGCCAGGGGTCAAGTCTCAGCTCAATTCTGACTACCCTTCAACTCAGGCCAGCAACGGAACATGTCTCAGAATCTCACAGGGGCAGTGTTGTTGTTTTGTTGTTTACAAAATTGGACTAATGTTTGCCCTCCCTTACTCCACAGGATCTTGTGGAGTCCAGGTGACTTCCGACTCACGAGCTAGCTTTTTCCCTCTGCAGTGGTAATGCCCGAATCCGACCTGAGGGTGGGGACCAAGAGGACAGAGGGATGAAGATGAAGAAGAGGGGGTGGCCTCTGCTTCTTGCCTGCCTGCCGGTCACCAGCATCACAGACTGACCCCCCTGGTTCCGTGGTTCGCAGTCCTGGGCTCCCGGGGAGGTTTGAAAGCCACACAGGCCTGGTGTCACCTTCTCCGGGAGGCACGGAGGTGATTGGGGTACAGCCTGGGTATGTGAATTTTTCAGGGCTCCTCAGGTGCTTCTAATCTGCAGCCAGGGTTGAAAACTGTTTTCGGAGAAAGCAGATCTAAAGAAATCTAAGTGGCAGCCCATATCGAACTGACTCCAGCGCCATCAGCATTCACGGAGTGCCTGCTTTTAAGATGAGTTCATTACCCCGTGTGATAGCACCCACTCAAATTCTCATCAGATTAGATGGAATTGGACGTGCTCTCGGCTCAGGTTTAAGTCAATGGGACCACACTCTCCTCCCTCATCCAGTGACTTGTCCCCAGTGATCATGCTTATGCCATGCCTGGCCTGGCCACGGGCCACTGCCTGAGTTCAGCTCCGCATCTGAAAGCCAGCACAGAGGAAGGCCATTCCTTTGTCTCTGGCTGGACAGACTGACATTCCCTGTATGCCTACAAAGGTTCTCAAACCTTTAGGTACATCAACACCACGCAGACGGCTTGTTAAAACACAGGTCGCTAGGCACAGTCCTCGGGCTTTCAATTCAATGGGTTTGAGGTAGGGCTGAAAATTTGTGTTTCTAACTGGTTCCCAGGTGGTGTTGCAGCTGCTGGTCCAAGGAGCACACTTTGAGAACCCCTAGTATAGGCAGCCGGGGTCCTTTTATTATTTACGTCTAAGCTCCCCAAATTACTTGAGTAGGCACGAACACCCCTATTTCAGAGAGTTCAGATTGCTAAGGAACTTGGTAAGGGGCACACCTTGTAAGGGGCAGAGCCAGGATATGAACTCAGGACTGCCTAATTCCTACATCTGTCCCTTTTCATGTAGTAGCACCCTGTCTCCTGACAGGCCATCATTGGGTCCTTGCTACCATCTCAGCCACGCTCCAGGCACAACTGAAGTGACAAGAGAACCCTCTCTCACTCACGTCAGCCTTTTCTGGTGTCCATCAAGGCAGGAAACTCAGAGAGTGGCTCCAGCTATGCCCCAAAGCAGCAGCAGTAGGAGCCTGCTGGTGAGCCAGCGCTCCCAGGTCCCTTTCCACAGAGCACTTCCGTAAGGTCGACCCGTGGGGAGGGGGCTGAGGAGGTCAGGAAAGGCGCTTGGAGGAGGAAGAGGTAAAGTGGGCCTTAGAGGACATGGTATTCTGGGTTCCGTTCCTGCTGCACCCGCTGAGGATGAGAGGCCAGTGTCTCTGATCCGTCCGGCTCTGCTGTCACAAAAGATTTGTTCTTCACTCCCTGGTGTGAGCTCTGTTTCTTCAAGAGCTGTGCGCACCCCAAGAAGGGGTTTCGTCCTGAGTAGTTTTCAACCTTGTCTCCCCTGATTAATGGAGAAACCAAAGAAAACAGAAGAGCTATTCCACTGGGGTACAGCAAGACAGGGCCCCAGCTTCTGAAGCCCACTCAATAGCACTGAAGTTTTGGATGCTTCATTCTTCTCGGACTCAGTGGTCTCACTTTTCTAATAAAGTCACTGGTGACTTGCACAGGAGGTAAATAGGCTAGCAGCGTGTATATTCTTCAACAAATCTTGGTATCTAGATGTGTTCTTGCGAAGTCCATCCTGGGCTCCTGTTGCTTCCTGTGAGTGGAAACTGAGGACGGAGTTCGTGGTTTCATTCTTAATATCACCAGAACTAATAGAGGTGCTTGCTGGAGACAAGGGATGCCCAAGGGATGGAGCACCTGGGTACATGAAGCCTGCTCACAGAGGACCCCCCACCTGAGAGGAGGCTTGGGGGACCATGAGACTGTTCAGGCTGCTTGGCTGGGGAGGGCCTCCCAGGGAATAGCTCCATCCCAGCAGCATTAGGGGGCGGGACGTCCTTCACGGGTGCCAGGAAGCTGTGCAGAGCTGGGCCCACCCAGCCAAACTGGCACCAGGTGCCAGACAGTCTCAGGTTCCTCTCCATAAATTACAAGATGTGTCATGAGTGACCAAGTTATATGCCTGGATTCCTGAGATAGTTTTTCTTTTTATTTTCCAATTCCCTTTCATGTGTTGAGAATGCTCATTCTTTCCTTGTCTCTGGACATTCCTGCTCAAGCGATGGCTTATCTAATGCCATCAGGCCCTGGGGGGACCTGGAGAGTTCTGAGAGGGAGGAGGTAGCATCCTCATCCTGGCTTAGACCATTGTGATCTCAACACCTTGTCTCTTTGGGCCTCAGTTTCCCTAGCTGTACAATGGGAATAATACCTGTCCCATCCGCCCCACGGGAAGTCGGAGGTGATGACCTCTGACATTGAAAGGCACTGGGACATGCCTGGCAATTTGAAACTCTGCACGTATGAGGAGTAGCAGATCAACCTCTACTTGGAAGCACCTCTGCTTTTTGCTAACACTGTGACTGTGGAGCTGTCAGACCCCATGTTCTCACCTGCCTGATGATAATAATACCCTTATCACAACAGAACTGTTGGGCTGCTCTAAATTAAAATAACGTGTGCGAAGCATCCCACACGTTGCCTGGCATATGGAATGTAAACCTGTTCCCATTGGCTGCTGTTAGAACGGCTACAATCATCAGACGGATTATAATAGTCATATATATGAATAGAGATATTTCTGCCAATTCTTTCATGGAATTTCGTTTTCATCTGTTTTACTCCCGGGGTTCCCAGGATCTCTGTTTAAACCTAGAGCCAGCCTTGCTACGCCTGCTGGGGGCCTGGACGAAGAGCATTTCCTAGAGCCCACCGTTCACTGTCTCTGCATTTTCCCACGTCCTGTCGTTTGGGAAGGATATTTCTGCATGCTGGCGGGGCCCATCCCCCTGATGCAGAATGGGCTTCAGTCAGGACGCCTGCCTAATCATATGTGTGGGAACTTAGGATGTTCTGACAGCAAACTTCCCATTGCTCCTTGGCCCGAAATCTTTAAAGGATGCATGCAGAAAGACATGCTATGACTCCAGCTTTCCCACCAGTGAAGGCACATGGAAGGTGCTGTGCTGTCTCCCTTGCAGAGTGCCTTTGTCCTGTCTGTCAACTGCAGCGTGCTAGATACTAAACACTGCGAAGGCAAATGATATCATGACTGACAACTTAATAGATGTCTTTTTGAGCTGAACGTGCTCCCCAGTGATCTAGCCAGATAGAATTAACAAAAGCTATCAAGACCATTCTTTTCAGGCTGACGTGCTAGCAAGTGCCTCTCTGCTCACATGGAAGACATCAAACTCAGTCCAAGTGAAGATTAGGAGATTGGATGTTTGTCAACAGGCTGCTGGCTGACTTGCCAGAGAACTGGTATTTCCACAGTCATTTCTGATGACAGGTAAACATTAGGAGGGGTGGAGACAAATACAACTCCTATTAATGTGAGCAGGCCTCCAAATGAGGGTCGGCGTTAAAAGTAGTCCCCTTCGGAGATTGCACTCGTATTCAGATTACACTGAAAGTACTTAAAATGACTTTCTTTTTCTTATTACAGATTGCTTTCAGAGCCCATAAAACCAAAAAATATCAAAGCAGTGCCGCTCAAGTTAGCCACATTAGGCTCAAAGTGCTATTTCCTCTGGAAATCAGTGGTGCTGGGCCCCTCTTTTTTCTTTTTTCTGTTAGCTTTATTGGGGTATAATTGATATCCAAACAAAATCACACGCATTTAATATATACATCTGATGAGTTTGGATATATGCAAAACTCTCATGATACCATAACCGCAACCAAGGTACAAAACTTATCTAGCACCTCCAAAAATTTTCTTGAGTTCTTTTGTATGTTGATATATATATACTGGGGGTGCCAAAAAACTGTATACAAGTGGACACTTTGGCCAACATTGCTCAAGCAGTAGTTCGCCGTAATCAGAAGTGTCTGGACACCGATGGTAACCACTTTGAGCACCTCTTGTAATTGCAGAAGTCAAATGTGACTTGTATTCATCTTGTATTATAGGTATATATTGAGTATTGCAATTTTAATAGTTTTTTCCATTCTTAAAATGTGTGTACATTTTTTTGGCACCCTCTGTGTATATGTAAGAACACTTACCATGAGCTCTATCCTCAAGATGTTTTAAAATGTACAGTACCATATTTTTAACTGTAGGTGCTTTGTTGTATAGTAGATTTCTAGAACTTATTTATCTTGCATAATAGAAAATTTATACTCATTGAAAAATAACTCCCTGTTTCCCTTTCCTTTATCCTTTAGTCCCTGGCAACCACCATTCTATTTTCTAATTCTGAGTTTGACTAATTTAGATACCTCATGTAAGTGGAATCCTGCAGTATTTGTTGTCCTATAAGTGGCTTATTTCAGTTAGCATAATATCCTTTAGGTTTATCCATGGTGTCAAGAATAGCAGGAGTTCCTTCCTTTTTAAGGCCGAATGACAATGGATAAAGAAGTTGTGCATATACGTGCACTGAACTGCTCTTTACATCCTAATCCCACGCTACCTTGTGTCTGAAATTCAGGTCATACATACTAAGCCATTTTTATTTGCCCAACAGGCTGCACATTCTCCTGCCTTGGGGCCTTTACAGGTAGCTCTTCTTTTGCCTGAAACAACTTCCCTTTCTTTTGGGGCTTGATAACTCCTTGTTGTCTTTGAAGAGTCATTTCTGTTCATATCTTCTGTGAAAGAGGTGCGTACCTCCAGTTTCCCCCAAGAAGACCATTTCCTGCCCCTGCACCCCTGCTGCTCCTGATCCATTCCTTGGCAGTTTTAGTCTTGGCAGTGGAGTTATGGGATTGTTACCCACGTTGTGATTTCTTTCAGATCAGAGGACATGTCTTTACCAAACCCTCTGTAACCCAGCTTGTAGCACAGCATCCAGCACCCGGTGTCATCTCAATTAATGGTTATACAGTGACTCTAGACAGCTAGAGACAGGAAGCATAGGGGTAGAAAGAGTTCAGGCTATGACATGACAGAGCCTTGATTTCTAATTCCTTCTCTGGCTCAGAGGAGCAGGGAAGCCTGGGGAGCAATCCTCAGCGTCTCTGAGCCTCATGTCTCCTGATTGCTATAAGGGAGAAAATGATTCCTAAAGGCATTGGGTTCCTAGGAGAAATAAATGGCATGGGTCAGGTGCTCTGCACAGCATGTATGGGCCCTGCAAGCATATTCTGGAAGGATCATAGCTTCTCAGGGCACTTTTCAGAGAGAAACTCTCCCAGTGGTTCCAGGAGCCTGGATCATTGCAATAAGTACAGAAGCTCCCACGGGGCTACTTAGAAGAAAGCTCTCTCAGCTGCTCAGCAAAGACTGCTGGGTGGCGGGAAATGCCGCTTTGCCTTCCAGCAGCCAAGGAATGTGCTCAAGCAGTGCCCAGGGCTGCCCCAACCTCTGTCCAATGGCCCTGGTAGCAAATTCTAACACATTTCCAGCTTTGTCTGCATGCGCTGTTCAGCCTTGTGCACTTTAACAAATTCCAGGCAAGATTCCAGTGCCTCTTCCAAGCACAGGAGGTTTTCTTGGGTTCAAAGAATACCATTTCTGGAGCCGGCAAAATGATATTTGTGATACACACCAGCCATGTGGGACAGATGGTGTTACAGAACATTCTGCCCGATGCAAATCACTGCCCGTGAGTGAGATGGCCCAGCCCCCGTGATGCCTGCCATTTCATAATGCTTTTCCATAAGAAGCCTGCTTTGTTTCTGGGAGTTGATTGGAGAGACGTGGACATGTGGTGCCAAAATTCTTGGAGCCACAGGGCAAGCTCTGGAAGGACCTTTCCCCAGGAACCTGCTGAGCTCACCTGCCACTCCCTGCTGAGGTATAATTCTCTGCGGTCCCTGCGGGTTTAGAAAGCCTGTTGAAAAATATATACACGGGCACGGACTCTCTTGCAGAAAAGAAAATAAACAAGACTGGAGACAAGTGGGATTTAATAAGTTCAACTAAGCATATAATAACATAATAGCTGGGGTGCCTGAAAGTTGCTGAACACACGATAAAGGAGGAGGAATTTAACTGTAGTTAAAATGCAGGGAGCAATGCAGCAGGTTGTTTTTATTAGGAAAAGGATATTATAGAAATAGCAAGAGCTCAGCATAGCGTTGTTCAGGTGTTGCTGGAAAGCAGGAGGGCTAGATAGCTCCGACAAAGCGAGCACCGGTACCCAGGGAAGTGAAATGAAAGGGTTTTGTGGAGTAGGCCGTGCTGCGGAAACGAATGGGGAGCACTTCTTCTCAAGGGCTCCTTGAGCTTTTGCTAAGTAAAGCAGGAAGGTAATTCAGAGGAAGTTCAATTGGGGGAAACGAAAACTTGAAAGACATTGTGTTGCTTTTATGAAGTGGCAGAAGTAATCTAGTAAACATTTGACTAGCAACACACAAAAGAAAATATCTTAATCCCAAAGCAGAATGGCGCTGGGAATAAAAGGGTTTTCGTGCGCTGAGATGGGACAGGGAGGGAGACACTGCTGGGCATTTGGAAGGTTTGGGTCGGCCTAGAGTCTGAGACGTTACCCGCAAGGACATCGGGCTCTCCCCCTGCACCGACTCCTCCCACCCCTCCAGCAATAGGGCCACCTGGGGAGGTAGTCCCTTTTGTAGGAATAGAACAAGTCCTCAGTCACCTGTGCACTTATTCATCAATACTTATTTAGTACCTACTGGGTGCCAAGCTCTGTTTTAGGTGCTGGATATACAGAGACAAGGTGAGCACCTGGCAGTTTGAAAGGAACGTGTTGACTTCCAGTTCGTTGAGCGAATTAATGAGTTAATGAGTGACTGAAGGGATGGCCCAGTTAATGAGTGAGTCTGTTTGGACACGACCCTTCTTTAGCAGAGGCCACAGTCTAACAGATGGAAACAAGGAGGTGCAACAAGATGCTTCCATGGGTACTGAGGTAGGAGTGTGTGCAGGATCCAGCGGGTCCCCGAGGGAGCGGGCCTGTCAATCTGGGAAGACAGCGAGAGCATCCCCGAGGAGGATGGAGGAATCCTGAGACCAGGCCTTCACAGAAGACTATCCTGTGTCATGGCTGCCTTGTTCCCTGCCTGCAACCCCAAATACAGGCCCACAATTGAGAGAATCCTTGCTCCCAGGAATGGCTCAGCTTCTCTGCTGGACCCTCGGCCCCACTGCATATGCAGTTTGCCTTTGTCCACTGATTCAATCTGTTTCGGGCCACTCCGTAGTAACTGTCCTATCGGATGCAGCCTTTGGCCAGGGACCAGCCCCCATATCGGCCTATGTGATGGACCCACATTCTCCATGGATGTGACAGGGTTCCCTGCATTATAACAAGTGGGTAGCTTCATCTCTTTAAAATCATTCTGTGTCAGGGAAAGCAAATACAGCTCATTCCAGAATCATCTAAAACTCAAAACAGGATTGCAGTAAAAACAAATGGAAGAGTGGAAAAGGACAGGATGAAAGTGGGGTAGAGGGCCCTCCATGTGGCTGCTCCTTACCACCCGCTGTGAACCCTGAGCTACCTCCGAGGGTCCCCAGGGCTGCCTGGACCCTTGTGAGGACCACAGAGGGTCTTCTCCTTCCAGCGGGAGGCTGGCTGAGGAAGGTAATGACCGTGTTGTCACAGGGCACCAAGCAGAGCTCGGAGAACTCTCTCTCATTGGGCATGGGTGGACCTCCCCTTTTCCCATACAGCCTTTAATTGCTAATGTCTTTGAGTGGGATTTGTTAAAGTGATCCTTTGCGTTCAACCTTTTTTGTTCAAAGTCATTACTCACTGTAGTTTGGTTACTTTGGGTATTTGAGCCAGCTCAGCCTGGCATATTCCCCATCATGGCACTTTAAAAATGTTCATGCTGATTAGAACTTTTATTTTTCATAATGACCCGCTAATGTAATGATAATGCAAGTAACAGGCCATATCTAATGGCTTCTTGTCCAAGGGCTGAGGGAATTCATGTAATGTATTCAGTGCCAAACTCCTAAAAGAAAACTATTTAAGATGTTGCATTCACTTATGCTTTTTTAATGAATCTCTGGTTAATAAAAGGGAATGGCTCATCTGGAAAGCTGGGAGAAAAGGAAGAAGTTCAGGTCACTTGTGATGGCATTTTTGATTGTACACTGTTTCCTTATCACAGAGCTTCTGAGAAGCCTCAACTTCTAGGCCGACGACAGGACAAGGAGACTCTGAGTGGGACGATGGGGGTTTTGCAATATCTGGGTCCCTTCTGGATGCAGTGGCACTGGGACACCAGACTTCTCGGTGGCCCATAAGCAGGTCACGTGCGGCAGGTTGCGGTGGGCAAAGGTTTATTGTGGGAGAGGGGCTGGTGTGTTAGCCTCCAAGCCAGAGAGAGAGCCCATGAGCCTGTTGAACAATCTTGAGAAGGCTGGACCCTTCTTCTCATGGAGCCTGACAGAAAAATGGAGACACCCACAAGGCTACCCTGCACACCATCCACCTTTTCTTCTCATCCTGAGCCCTTCACTCCCTTAGTAATTTCCACTCTTAGCCATTCCTCCTCCCCATCAGCGCCCTCCTGCATTCCCCCAAATCTGCTCTCAGTAGTACCGTGAGGGTGAATAAGTGTAGCTCGTGGGCCCATTCTCGCAGGGGTGTGGAGACACTAAGCATTGGCTTTCACTGGGCAATGATGAGCTTTGGTTGCAGGTCAATGTATTTCAGACCAGAGGTCTGGGAAAGGGTTTGGTCTGGGGAAGCTTTCATATCATTGAAATCGTTTTACAGGTAGGGGTGGATGTCCTCTACTTCACCAATGAGTAAGGTTGCCAGATAAAATCTCAGGCACCCAGTTAACTTGAATGTCAGATAAAGAGCAAATGACTTTTTAGTAGAAGCATCTCCCAAATATTGTATGGACATACTTATACTAAAATAATCATTGTCGTCTATCTGAAATTCCAATTTCACTGGGTGTCCTGTACTTTTATTTGTTAAATTAGACAACCCTATCCATGTGTTCTAGTCCTGGTACCATCTCCTGAGGTCTTGAATGTGGCCTGGGGTGAGGCACTGCCCCAGCAACAAAGGTCTAGGTGGTACACGTGGTGGTGCAATCCGCTCACTCTCAGCATGACCCTGACATACGACTTCTGCCTTTTGTCCTTCTGATTATTGCAAAAGTAGGCGCTCATGGTCAACAATATGTCCAGACTGTGGTAGGTGAGGGGCCACAGTTTGAAAGCCCCTACCCACTTGTTTGGAAGGAATGAACATTGCTCAGTGACACAAGCCTACGTTGTGAAATTAGAACTGAGTTCAAATACAGCTGTAGAACTTTGGTCGAAAGATACTCTCTCCATTCCTCAGTCTCTCATCTGTAAAATGGAGATGATATCTACGTCTTGGGTTATTGTGAATTTTCAAAGTGATGTATGGAAAGCACCTATGTGGTGAACCCTGCAATATGCCAGCTAGACACCCCTTCAGTAAAGTGCTAGTTGTCCCAGCTACTGGAAGAAACATGGGCAGAAACAGTGCTCAGCTGTCATCCCCTTCAGGAATTGCCTCAGCTGCAGAGCGGTACCTTGTCCGAAGGCAAACCCCTTCATGGGGTGTGCCCCATTCAGTGACTGATGAACGCAAGAACGTAAAGGCTCATTCATCTTAGCTTAACCCTAGACAACTCAGAAAGGGCCATTCAAGCTCCAGAGCATTGCTGGGGTCCCCTCCTCCTTCTGCCTTTCCTGCTTCCTTCTCTTCCACAGCTGTGATCCCAAGGACACGCCTAATGAAACATCCTGCACACTAAACTCTGTTTGAAAGTCTGCTCCTCAGGGAACCCAACCTGCATGGTACAGTTCCCGGCACATACTATAGGTGCTCAACCCATAGAAACCAAGAATGACAACAGCAAAAGTTTGGCAACAGTAGAGTCAAACACAGTGATGATCTAGATTTATATGGCATTTCCTGTACCTTCTTCAAAACTTCTTCCTTCTTGTGGTCTTGTCACTGTCATTAGATTGTGATCCATGCAAGACCTATGCCTATCCCTGTGCCTTTCTTGGCAGCTGACATGGGTCTGGAAACACAACAGGTGCTCAATAATGGTTTGGGCAACATTTAGCTACTTGGCCTCAGAAGATCAGATGGAGAAATAAACTTCTTTTGGAAAAGCCATTTACAAGTATAAACAGCTTCAGTGTGGTTTCCCTATAAGCGTGTGCAAAAGAGATATATGAGTGGTTGCAGCAGGAAAGTGAGAGGTTTGGGGATACCCCCATAAGAAGTGTGGTGAATTCTCCCAGAGACCCTAGGAAATGGGAGACAAAACATCTGGGCGTAAGGCAGTGGTGGAGAGCACAGGGCACACCCAGAACACTGGAAGTAGCTGAAGGTATTGGGGGAGATGTGGCAATAAGTGGGAGTCGGAGCCAAGTGGAGATTACAAATGGAAAAGCCTGTGTGCCAGGCTAAGGAGTGTGATCTTTATATAGAGGGTGACGGGAGCTACTGAAAGGAGGGAAGCAGCGAGGTGGCGTGGTCCAATCTGTGTTGTAGTGGCTGCGCTGCCCACAGGAGGGGGGCTGGCTTGGAGGGTACAATACAAGGGACACTTGGGGCAGTTGTAACATCCAGGGGCGATGATGGGGCCATGGCCTAGGCAGTGGGGATGGAAAGCAGGCATTTCTAGGAGAGACATATATAGACAGGATAAAGGATAAATTAACAGATGAGATGGAAGGTGACGTGTCGGTGGTATCCAGGTTTTTTTTGTTTTTGTTTTTAATTTTTATTGGGGAAGGGGAACAGGACTTTATTGAGGAACAGTGTGTATTTCCAGGACTTTTTCCAAGTTAAGTTGTTGTCCTTTCAGTCTTAGTTGTGGAGGGCGCAGCTCAGCTCCAGGTCCAGTTGCCGTTGTTAGCTGCAGGGGGCGCTGCCCACCATCCCTTGTGGGAGTCGAACCGGCAACCTTGTGGTTGAAAGGACGCGCTCCAACCAACTGAGCCATCCAGGAGCTCAGCGGCAGCTCAGCTCAAGGTGCCTTGTTCAATCTTAGTTGCAGGGGGTGCTGCCCACCATCCCTTGTGGGACTCGAGGTGTTGAACCGGCAGCCTTGTGGTTGAGAGTCCACTGGCCCATGTGGGAATCGAACTGGCAGCCTTCGGAGTTAGGAGCACGGAGCTCTAACCGCCTGAGCCACCAGGCCGGCCCAGTATCCAGGTTTTTGACCTTCCTTCACCTCTCTGCCTACCCAGCTCGTCATGCAAGACCCAGCTGAGGTCAGCCTCCACCTCCTTCATTCATTATTGACCTCTCCTTCCTTTGTAGTTCCTACAAAATTACACCCAAGCTCCCCAATTACATAGTTCAAATCCCGTTCTCAGTTTCTAATGTCATTGGGAGCCTCTCTAAGCAGAAGCCACCCCTTCTGTCCTTCATCACGCACACTAGATTGTCACCTCGTAGTATTTTCAGATACATTTTTCTCTTCTTGGAACATTCTTCTGTCCCTCTCGGTTGTCGCTTTTGAAAGGTGGTCCCTGCAACAACCTCAAATCAGTCACTTCCCCTTGATGTGTAGCCTCATAGGCTCCTGTGCATCTTTTTAGCATTTATCCCGATTTACTTACTAGTGTAATTAGTTAGTGCTGTACCTACAATACCCAGCATTGTCCCTCCCATAGATAATAGTTACTCATTAAATACGTATTTGTTGGATGACATGGCTACCACATTGGGTACATGGGCAACCAGTGTTCACATTCCATTTGCCTGGCCCTATGTGTGGGTGGAGCCATTTTGAAAGTTACTTTCTATACGGCGAAGTTATTGCCTCCCTCAGCCCCCAGGATTAAGTAGCCCCACGTCACAAAGCTTTGCTGTACAGCAAATTCCCTTCCCTTGTGCTATAGGAAATCCCGTTTTCTCCTGCTCCGTGCTCAGTGGAGTTGGAGGCACTCTGCATATCCAACACATAAATGCTCCATGAATCCAAGAGCTATTTAAAGAGAGCCTGCTCTGCACAAACCCTGGAGACAGGACCTAGAGCTAAGGTCTGTCCCCATATGCACTCCCTGCTGCTCAAATGTTCCCAAAGGACGCCCGATCCACCTGTGACTGGGGCCACACTGACTGTGGAGCTTGGGCGCCCGCCTGGTTTATCTGGTGTCACAGGGAGTGTGGTTTATGAGGATTTCAGAATTGCATGCCAGGGCGCAGTGTGGGCTGTTAAACTCCCATAGGGGATGAGACGAGGATTTAGCTTCTGCTGTTGAGAGAGCGGGTCCTGGCACCTTGTCCCCTGCATGGCTCCTCTCAGCTCCGTTTCTGGGCCCAGTTCCTCAGGCTGTGTGGGCAGAGTCTGCTTTATAGAGACATAGAGGTGGAAGAGCAGGTGTACCCATTGGGTGCAGGGAATTCAAGAGGCTGCCAGGCAGCTGAAAGGAAAAATCACCGTACGTGAAAGCACGGGAATGCTTTGCCTTTGGCTGTCACTCCTCAGACCTCCCCACGACAGGGAAGGCACCCAGGGCCCAGCTGCGAGGCCCTGACACAGCTTGGCTCGGAGGCCATGCCATCCGTAGGCTGAGCGTGGGGGTCCTGGGGGATGCGAAGGCAGAACCAGAGACATGAATTCCTCTGACTGCTGATTTTGGCTTGAGGAAGCCCCAAGGGCCTCTGCTTTATCGCGTTCCACTCAGACTGCGTGCCAGTGTAAGCCACGTTCACCCAGCCTTCTCTTCCTCTCTCCTGCATCGGGCTTAGACGTGCATCAAGGTCTGATCTCTTCCCCAGCCTTTTCTGGCTCTTTCTCTGTTTTCCCTCACACAAGCATTGTTCCTTCGAAAATTCTTGCATGTTTAATGCCGTCTTGGTATCTGCTTCTTGGAGGACCTGGACCAACACATCTTGCTACCATCAGAAGGAACCAGGGCTCTATTAACCCTACCAGATGCCAGCTGGGCAGCAGGGGAGGCCTTGTCCCTGCCCTTTGTGAAATAGAGTGAGTTCCTGGAAAAACATTCCATGGGAGGAGGTATCACTGTAGAGAAATTCAATCCTCATTTAAAAAAAAAAAAAAAAAAAAGATGAGAAAATGATGTTGAGAATTAACATATAGCTGTTTTAGTAAATATCTCCATTTTCCTAATATATACGACACCAAATAATATACTATCAATGATATGATACTCATCTTAAATTCAATATAATGTGCGCTGCACAATTAATTCCATTTATCATTCTGTGTTCATAAGAATCCTTTAGACTCTCCCAACTGTACAGCAGTTAATTGCTAATACATTTGTGTGTTTTGTTGCAGATAATATGTATGTCTTTTTCCCCATCCAAATTTCCTGTGACAATCTGATTTCATGAGTCAGGACTTACTTTTTCTCCTGGGACCTTCTCAATTCCATGGAATTCCATGGAATTCTTCCCATCAAATGCTATACGCTTCCAGGCCAGTGTTGAGCTTGTGCCAATATCCTTTATGGATTCTGTGCATTCATCCTCTTTTTTGTCCTTCCCCCTGTTTCTTCTTTGTTCAGTTATCCCCAGAAGTAGTGTTGATGTACCTGGAAACCAAACTTCTCTCGATCGATCAAAAGTTATTCAGAAATACATATGTCCAAACCAGAAATCTAGGTCAAGAGAATTTATGTGTGGGGAAGAAGCATTGCGCATGAGTCTTTGCACAGAGAACTGGTACAAGGAGTAAGAGCATAGTCATGCGTTCATTGACCTTTTAACACACATTGGTTGTCACATGCCATGCTCCACACCTAGCACTGGTGAGATCAGAGATCTCATTCATCTCTTTTGGGAAGGGTGCCTTCAGCATTGAGAGGCTCTTCCAGCTGGCAAATACCTATTCTATTTACCTCTAGGAGAAATTGACACTTTTAACAGTGGAGTTACCCTTTACAGTCTCTAAGATCGTGATTTCTCTTTTGAGACACCCTGGTTGCCTCCCAAACACTCAGAAAATTCAGAGTACAGATTTATTTCAGAAATTCATCATGATGCTTTTAACCTTTGATGCCTTTTGCAGGAATGATTTATGAAGTTTGTTTCTTTTTATGGCGGATTTTCCAACCAGGTTGCAAGAGATATAAGGACTATGATTTCAGGCAATTATTCTCTTGATAGCATGCGCTCAAGTTCACACAGCAAGAGAAGATGCTCCTTGTCCTTTTTTCCAAAAGAATCAGAGGCTCTGTTACTTACACAATTGGTGTGCAAGCGCTTCAGTCAGCCAGTTGCTTTTCTTTCACAACCAGAACCATAGAAAGGACTGATCTTGTCACCACATTGATTTACTCTCCCCCAACCGTGTTGAATCGAAAACTTGATTATGTGAGTCCAGCCTTGACGACTTTAGATAGCCTTTCTTTCCTTCTGTCTCTTTGTTCTCTCTCCACTCTTCCTCTACTCACACCTTTTCTCTTTCTTCCTACATTAGTAGTATGTACTATGTTTTAGTCCTTTGCCAGGTCATATATCAAATTTTTTGGTCTCAGGACACTTCAACGCTCCTGAATATCATCAACAGTGCCAAAGAGCTTTGGTTTTCGTGGATTATACCTATTACTATTTATTGCATTAGTAATTAAAGCTGATACAAATTTTAAAAATATGATTTATTAATTCAGTTAAAGATAACAAACCCATTGCATATTGACAAACATGTCATGCTTTTTCTTTTCTTTTTTTTTAAATTAAAGTTTATTGGGGTGACAATGTTTAGTAAAGTTACATAGGTTTCAAGTATACAATTCTGTAATACATCATCTATATATCACATAAAAAAATAGTGAGGAGAGTACCATTGTTTCACGTTTTTGCAAATGTCTGACTTAGTATAAGACAGCTGACGCCTCATATCTGCTTCTGCATTTGGTCTGTTGCAAATAACCTCTGGAAAACCTCTGGAAAGAATGTTCCATAACCTCTGGAAAATTCTGGAAAGAATGAGAACAAAGAAAGCAAGTAGTATCTTAGTGCTTTTCTGAAAATAGTTTTGACCTTGTGAACCCCCAAAAGGGTCTCAGGGAACCCCAAGAGTTCCTGGGTTATACTTTGAGAACTCTTGTGCTAGGGTTAGAGATATAGACATAAAAGACCCAGAACCTTTCCCCCCCATCTGGTAAAGACACAAAAGGATATTTACAGCCCAGTATAATCCTTACTGTGCTAAGGATCGGCAGGGGGAGCAAGGAGAGATACCCGATTCAATCTGGGGGGTGTGTTTAGTGGTGGAAAGGAAGGGTTCAGAGTCCCTGAGTCAGTGGTGCCTGAGCTGAGCTGAGCTGAGCAGGTGGGAGTGCAGACATTTGAATGCAAATAGAACCACCTAGTCTGATACCCTGATACTCAGAGCCAGTTACTAGGGTGACCTAGGGCATTTGGCTTGCCGCTTTATTGTGATTGTGTATTTGGTGGCAGTAGAGGGAAGGCTTCTTTTGCCAATTCTCTACCTCTGATATTTCACAACTTCCCAGGAAGGAGCCAGAGCTGGAGAAATGCAGATAACAGTTCTCATAAATAAGAAGTGAAATTGGCCTTCCAGTGCTTTCTTTCTGAAGTACTGAGAAGCAGGTGAGCATTTTGCAGTGAATATACTGTAAGCCAGATAATTGCCATTCATCATTCTGAACGTCTTGGGATCTAAGGCATGAAATGGAATTTGCAATAAAAATGTATCACATATTTGCTACCCTCTAGAACAAAGTTGATAGCATAAACCACAAAGGTTTTATTTATTAGTTTACAAGTAGAGAACCAAAAATATGGTGTTTCTTTCTGAGGTTAAAAGGAATTTGTACTGCCACATCAAATCTTCTCACTCATTTTGAATATAACATTTTAAAAGATTCTTCGATGGGTGTGATGGTTAGTTTTATCTGTCAATTTGGCTAGATTATAGTAGCCAGTTATTCAATGAAACACTACTCTAGTGTTGCTGTGAAGGTATTTTGGAGATGTGGTTAACATCTACAACCCATTGATTTTACATAAAGGAGATTACCCTCCATAATGAGTGTGGACCTCCTCCAACCAGTTGAAAGCCTTTAAGAGCAAAAACTGAGTTTTCTTAGCAAAAAAGAAATTCTGCCTCAAGGCAGCAGCGACAACTCCTGCCGGAGCTTCCAGCCTGCAGGCCTGCCCTACGGATTTCAGATTTGCCAACCCACATAATTGTGTGAGCCAGTTCCTTTACATACAGACAGGTATGTCAATGTCTATGTATGCTCGTCTGTCTGTGTCTCTCCTCTCCTGTTGATTCTGTTTCTCTGGAAAACCCTGACTGTTTTCTAGTTGTTTTCAGTCTTGGCTGTTTGGTCTCCTCTTGCCCCTGCAGAGCACGAGGTCCAAGGCTTGACCCATACGAGAGGGAAACAGATGTGTCCTTTTGCCCCGACCTCTGCTCAGGGGGAAGAATGACCAAGTGCGGTGGGAATCCCAGTTCTTCCAGTAGGACCATGGCCTTGCATGATTTCCTAATGTTCCCTGAGCCTTTACAAAATCATCTATGAAAGGGAGCCCCTGCTACCCTCTCACCGGGCTGGTTGTGACGATTCAATGAGATCACAGCTCTAGAGCCTGGCACGTAGTGGGCCCTCAGGAGTGACAGTTCCTAAGTCAGTATGTAGTGGTTTGGGTTGAGCAATGACAATTATAGAAAGAGTTTTAGACAATTACATTTAGTAGCATAAATTCCTAAGTAAGTTAAAAGCTGGTTTTAAGGGTTAAAGATGTTTCAAATGCAGTAAGTATGAGATATTGAAGTAATAACAATCTTGGGGAATTATAGATATAACAATTTAGTGCACACTTCAGTGCAATAATGTTGTTTAGTAGGTAAGACATTTTGTGTGGGAAAATGAGCTGGCTCTATCAACTGAATGGGAACATTAAACCATCACAGTCTTTTTCTCTCCCTTTCGTTTTCTAAATGATCTTTTCCTGAATGGCTCTTTGTCTCCTTCACAGATTTAATATAATCTTCCCAGCTTCTGGGAGTTAAGCCAAGGACTCTGGTAGGTCTTTAGCCCACCAATAGATGTATGGGGTAATGGGTGTTGTCTCTTTGGGGCACCCTGGGTCCCCGGTGGGTCCTGACTCCAGCTTGTGGTGCTGAGGTTCCAAATCAAAGAGCCTTTGCCGAGGACGTAGGAGTTCGTCACCACTAAGTCAGTTCTGACTCAGGGTCCATTTTGTTTTCTTCCCAATAACCCTGTGGCTTTGGTATGACCTCCGTTTTATAAAGGAGAGCAAGCAGAGGTCTGGGAAAATGAATGCGGGACTACTCAGATACTCTGTTTACTCTGTTGGTCACATAGTGAAAGAACGAGGACATCAAACCCAGTATCCCTTGGACCCAACTTTAGAATCTGTCTTAGGGCAAGCTTTGGGCAATTGGACTTCTCCAGAGAGCTTGTGTAGAGACAACTGAAAATTTCACTTTTGTGAGATTACACCGTTCCCCAGTGCTCCTTTCTCCCTGGGCCTGCTCCTGACCTGCATGCCAGTACCCCGGGGCATTATTCATCCCCAGCCTGGAGAAATTTAGTTAATGAGTTTGAGAGACCCCATACTTCAAACAAGTGAGTGTTTATGGATAGAAAATGACAGATGGAAAGAAAGAAAACAATAGGAATGGTGGATAAATGGATAGAAGGCAAGGAGGGGGAAGGGCAGGAAAACAACGTTCCACCCCCACTGGAAACACCTCTCAAGCAGTTAAGGATTCATGACTCAGTCATGAAAGCATTTCCTCAAATGCTTTTTCAACCCAGTTAAAACAGTAAAATGTAACCCTCATTTTCTGTGATTCTTTGCATACGTGAGTCACACACATGGGATTTGTGTTTCAAATTTGTATTTAACTCGAATTGGTACGTCTAGCAAGAGATAGATATTGTCTCTAATGAAGTGATGGCAAATGTCACCCTATGATTTGGGAGGCACGCCCTTTTTTCTGTTTGGGTAAGGTAGGGATACCTGCTCATTGGAATCAGAGCACTGATGACGGCTGCAGGCGGTGGAGGTACCAGCAAAGCAAAGATGTTCTCACCCCGTTTATCATTGTGCTCGGTGGGCACGGTGTGCATTGGGACGTGCGGACATCATGGTGGCTGGGATCCGGCCTCTCCCTCCGGGGGATTCTCAGTTCTGTGGGAGAGAAGCGCAGGGAAATAGCTAATTGATGGCAATGGAGTGGGCCGGTACCAGGAGAGCGGGCGGTACAGGGTGACGTGGGGGACAGAGGAGGACAAGTGGAGGGGGCGGGGCTGGAGCTGAACCTGGAAGGGGTGTGAGGACAGGGGTCGGCGGCACAATGAGGGCACAGGCATGGGTGCCTGAGGGGGCTGGGACCTTGGGATGGCTCCTCCTAATCTGTGGCCTAGGACACGGGAGCTGCTGATGGGCCCTAGGCAGGAAGTACAGAATCAGAGTGGGCTTTAGGTCGGCTTACCTCTCACCTAGACAGGGATCCCATCCCACCCCCACTCGGAAGCAGGGGATAAAAATACCTTTAAAAATGCTGTTATAATTATTGTAGGTAGGAGTCACTTTATTGTAAGAACAGATACCCACTCAAACTAGTACAAGTTAAAAAAACATCGTGGTTGTGGGAAGAACTATTGCAAGGCTTCCCTTGGCCACCTAAAACACTCCACGGGAGGTGGACAAGTCTGAAGGGTGAGCACAGCCTGGACCGGAAAACGGGAGTGGGGGCCAGCCTGCATCTCCTGCAGCTGCTGGGGGTGCTTCTCTTCTCTCTGCATGTCCGCTCCCAAATCTTCTGTCTCCTGGCAGATTAGCTTCCTCTGATTTTCATGGCTTCTCAGCTTCCCCCAAACCTTGAGTGATCATTACATGAACAGCAGCTCCCAACTCCTCATGAACTTGTATCTCAAGGGCCCATCACCAAATAAGTTACAGTTTCTGGCCCTCTTAAATAAAATTGTAAATATCCAAACCATTGGCCCAGCCTATTGCACCCATCGATTTCTCTATGGATTCCACGTCCGTTCTGGTCTGGGCAGCTCTTGCAAAGGTCAGAAGGGGAAGTTGGGCCTGGAGACCAAAGTCCAGCCTGACCACAAGAATGACCTATTTACTTGGGTGTTATTAACTTCACTATAGCATTCTGCACTCAGTACAGTATGTTTTTACTCACAGTTCACCTTACCCAGGGAGAAGTATTGGAGTTCTGAGGATTGAGGAGCTAGCAATGGCCAGAGGGTCAACTTTAGGATGAAAGTAGAAAGATGCAAAGGGTAAATCATCTGCCATTGGGCCGTACTGCTTGCATTGAGTGTTAATGCACTTTTTCAGAGATGGAAGCAAGGAGAAGAGAGCCAAGGAGTGCTCCTGAGAATGCATCTGTGCTCGAGTTAAAGGCACATTGAGTGGCAAGACCTAATTTCTCTGTAAGTGGAGCAGAAATATCACACTGGTGTTTTCTCTGTGTGGGTGCAAAGATCGGCATTTTCCAGGGCTGCAGCATCATGGAAAATAGACAAGACAGAGTCAAGAAGCTGTCCTAAGGGGGCATGATACGTCAGAGCTCAGCCTTGAGAAGAGTTGTGCAGCAAACAGGGACATTATCTTGTGAAGAATTGATTAAAAATCAGTTCTTCTGAAATTACATCCCCATGGAGCAAAGCATGAGCTCACTGGCCTCAGTCTATTGGAACAGAGAGGTAAAACATTTATCAGAGGAGGGAACCCATTAAAGAAGAAATAACAGCCAAGTCACAAGAATCAACACCTATTGCTTCTTTCTGGAAAGGAGATGGTTCTCTGGAGTCCCATGAAGCCAGGGTTTGGATGTGGCTCCTGGGTGATTCTATATTTGCCAATAGCCCTGGGTGAGGTAGATGCCATCTATCAGTTCAACTTCTTGGCCTCTCAAATTTTGTTCTCCATCCAAACCTAACTCTTCATATGTCTCCCGTGGTGTACCAGTTGCTTTTACCATTGGGCCTTAGCCTATGCACATGCCTCTGCCTGGGACCGTCCCCCTCCTTTATCCCTGCTTAACTCCTATTGCTCGTGACCGAATCTGCTTTCTCCAGGAAGTAATTCTGGATTACCATGGCTGAGTTAGTGCTTCTTCCCTTTACTCCTCTTCTTACCTCCCTGTTACCATACTGTTACCATGGATCCCTCTCTTGTCCCAGAGTCCCTTGAAGATAAGGACTTTGTTCTTGCCCCATATTTATTGAGGTGTAATTTATACTAATAAAATTCACCCTTTTAAAATGTACAGATTGATAAATTTTGACAAAGGCACACAGAAATGTAACCACCACCACAAGCGAGTTACAGAACCGTTCCATCTGCCCGGAAAGTTCCCTTGTGCCCCTTTGCAAGCAAACCCCACCCCACCCCCAGACCCTACAACAACTGAACCGTTATCTGTCTTTATACTTTGGCATTTTTTAGAATGTCATGTGAATGTCATCAAACAGTATGTAGTCTTTTGTGTCTGACTTCTTTCACTTCATTTCACCAGTGAAGTGCTTTGGATATTTACCCACTTTGTTGTATGGATCAGTAGTTGATTTCTTTTTATTGCTGAGTTGGTATCCATTACAGGAACATACTGCAATTTGTTTACCCATTCACTAGTTGATGGCCATTTTAGATTCCAGTTTGGCACTATTCCCAATAAAGAGTCTACAAACATTATATACGAGTCTTTCTGTGTAATTTGTGTTTTCAGTTCTCTTGGGTTCTTGGGTAGGTCCTATGAATGGAATTGCTCAGTCATTTTATAAGAAATTGCTCAACTCTTTTCCAAAGTGATTGCTAAACTATTTTGCAAAGTGACTTATTTTACATTCTTACCAAATATATGTGCGAATTTCAATTGCTTCACATCTTCATCAAAACTTGGTATTGTCAGTCTTATTTTAACCATTTTAGGGTTGGTGTGGTGATATCCCATTGTGGCTTTAATTTATATATCCTTGATAACTATTAATGTTGAGCATCTTTTCATGTTCATATTTGCTGTTCAGGTCTGTTCAAATTTTTGCCCTCCCCCCCTTTAGTTTTTATAGATTTTTTGTTTTATTGAGTTGCAAGAGTTCTTTATATATTTTGGATACAAATCCTTTATGAGATATCTTTTGCAAATATTTACTCCCAGTCTGTAGTTTTTGAAAAAATATTTTTCTTAAGTATGTTTTTCAAAAAATAGAAGTTTATAATTTTTATAGTTTGATGTATCGATTTTATTTGTTATGGTTCATGCTTATTTTGTCCCTTCTAATAAACCTTTGCCTAACTCCAAAACACTAAGTTTTTTTTCTATGCTTTCTTTGAAAAGTTTTATAATTTGAACTCCCACATTTAGGACCATGATCCATTTAGAAATAATTTTTGTGTATGTCGTACAGTAGGCTTGAAAAAAGGATTTTTTTTCATATTGATTTTTCCAGCAGCATTTAATAAATGACCATCCTTCCCCTCCATTGAATTATCTTTGAAACTGTCAGAAATTAATTGTGTGTGTGTGTGTGTGTGTGTGTGTGTATCTGCATTCTTTATTCTTTTTATTCATCTATAAGTCTATCCTCATATTAATACCACATGTGCTTGATGGGTAGCTTTACAATATGTCTTAAAATCAGATAGTGTAGGTCCTCCAACTTTGCCCTTTTTTTAAAAAATTGTTTTGGCTATATCAAGTCTTTTTCATTTGCATAAAAATTTTTGAATTAGTTTATCCATTTAAAAAACTATACTAGTATTTTGATTTGGGTTGCATTGACTATAGATCAATTAGGGGAAATTTTACATCTTAACTATATTGAGTCTACCAAATCATGAACACTACATTAAGACTTTTCCAGGTCTTCTTTAAATTCTCTCAGCCATGTCGTAGAGTTTTCAGTGTACAGATCTTGTATGTATTTTGTGAAAGTTATTTCTAAGTGTTCCATGTTTTTTGATGCTATCAATTAGTATTTTTAATTTAAATATTCAATTATTTACTGCTAGTGTAGAAATATAATTGATTTTTTTATATATTGACTTTGTATACTGTGATTTTCCTAAATTCACTTATTAGTTCTAGTAGCATCTTAGGAGATTCCATAGAATTTTCTTCATTGATGATCATGTTCTCTGCAAATAAAAACAATTTTAATTCCCATCGGATTTTTTTTTCTTACCTTATTGCATAGGTTAGAATGTTTAGTACAATGTGAATAGTACAGTATAAGGTAAGAGTGGACAACCTTGTATTCTTCCTGCTCTTGGGAGGAAAACATTCACCCTTTAACCATTAAGCATGGCATTAGCTACAGGTTTTTATAAAAGTTCTTTATCACATTGAGGAAGTTCCCTTCTATTCCTTATTTGCTGATAGTTTTAATTATGAATGGCTGTTGAATTTTGTCAAGTGTTTTTTTCAGGGACTTTTCTCCCCATTTTATCCCCAATGCTTAAACCATTTTTGCATATTTGAGGCACTTCATAGACATTTGTTGCTTGAATGAAACTGAGCTAAATACCTCTGAGAGTGCAAGGACACACTTCAAACACTCAAAAGCATGAGATGGCCTAGGGAGACTTAAGTGAATTTGAATGCCTATTATTGTCAGGGTATTAGATTTGCCTAAATGGTTTCATGCAGTTTTACAGCATTCCTATGAAGTAATTATTTCCATTTTAAAAATAGAGAATAAGCAATAGTTGGAATTATTACAAAGCTATAATATGGTTGGGATGTGGGAAAGAAGTCCTGTGTTTTATGCATCAATAGGAATAAAAAGAATCATGAGAGACGTCATCAAAATGGCGGCGTGAGGTGAGCCTCTGTAAAGCTCCCCTGGAATTTACAACTAATTGAACAACAATAACTCCACAAAGGACTCCCTGCACAGCAGATAGGCAAGACGAAGAGGCCCACTACTGAATTCACCTAAAGGTGGGCGAATCTAGCAAGCTGGTGAGGAGGGAAGGGAGAAGTGCGGAGACGGAGCCACGCAGGCACAGGATGCAGACCTAGCTCAGTGCTCCGAGCTCGCTGCGTCCCGGAGCTACCGCAGCTGCAGGACAGAGAAGAACTCGGACTGCTAGGGTTCCCCTTATGGCCCACATATAGGGCTGAGGGGGCAGCATATAACACAGCTGAACCCAACGCTCATGGCAGAGACCTCGGAGAAAAGACTGAGGGAAGAAGGCTGAAAATGGTGGTTTAAGCCCTCACTGCTGAGCAGAGAACGGAAGCCTTAGGCATTGAGACTAGCTGCCTCCTCCCTACCCTCCCAGAGCTCACCCCGCTCCCACCTGCCTGGTGCTAGAAGCGGAACAGTAGCAGTGTCAGATCAAAAGAACAGAATATTTGCTGTTCTGAGAACTGTGGACCGCAGACACAGATTCACAGCCCAACTAGTTCTTGCAAAGGGGTGGGAACTATGGAAACAGGACCGGCTGTGGTGGTGGTCGCTGCCATTGCTCTGGGCCACCTCTCACAACTCACCCCACCCCTGGCCCCACCTATCTGGGCAGATCCCTGCAGGAGTAAACAGAGCTGCTGAAACATACGGGCTCTGAATCTGGTGCAGGAAGAGCTTTGGAACTTCAAAAGCTCTCCGCATACCCACACGGACACTGCGCCCTGTGACCCAGGCGAACTATTAACAGAGGAGAAGCCCGTCTCCCAGGGAATCCCCCCATTGTGTGAGAAGCTGGAATAGTGCAGAGAAAACATAGCACTACTGTGTGAGAGAAGGAAAAAAAAGGCTGCAGTCAGAGAGAAAATAAAACATTCTACCAACAAGTACTGGAAAACAAAAGAAAGACCTCTTCCTATCAACCTGTTGCACAAGCCACTCCTGTGGAAGAGAAATAATAAATCAGTAATTGCCATGAATAACCAAGGCAACAAGACAGCTCAGAAAGAAAGTGAAAAATCTCCAGAAAAGAAACTTAAAGATATAGAAATATGTGATTTAAATGACAGAGAATTCAAGATTGCAGTTCTGAAAAAACTCAACGAGATGCAAGAAAACACAGAAAGGCAGTTTAATGAACTCAGAAATGCAATCAAAGAACAACATGAGCTTTTTACTGAAAGAGATTGAAATTTTAAAAAGAACCAAATAGAATTTCTGGAGATTAAGAACTCAATAGAAGAAATTAAGAATGAAATAACCAGCTTAGGTAGTAGAGTTGACCAGATGGAGGAAAGAATCAGTGACATCGAAGATAGAAACCTGGAAATTACACAGATGGAAGAAAAAAGAGACTTGAGACTTAAAAGAAATGAAAGGACTCTACAAGAACTTTCTGACTCCATCAGAAAGAGCAATATAAGAATAATGGGCATACCAGAAGGAGAAGAAAGAGAGAAGGGAACAGAGAATATATTCAAACAAATTGTTGATGAGAACTTCCCAATCTTGTGGACAGAACTGGATCCTCTAATCCAAGAAGCAAATAGAACACCTAATTACCTCAATCCCAACAGGCCTTCTCCAAGGCACATTGTATCGAAGCTGTCTAAAATCAACAACAAAGAAAGAATCCTCAAGGTAGCCAGGGAAAAGAAGATGGTAACCTACAAAGGAAAGCCCATTAGATTATCCTCAGATTTTTCAGCAGAAACTCTACAAGCCAGGAGGGAGTGGAACCTAATATTCAAACTATTGAAAGAGAGAAATTATGAGCCAAGAATAATATATCCAGCAAAGATATCCTTTAGATATGAAGGAGGAATAAAGACCTTTCCAGACATACAGAAGCTGAGGGAATTTTCTAATAAACGACCTGCACTACAAGAAATACTAAAGGAGGCTATTCGACCACCATCAACAGGGACAATTTGTGGCAACCAAAACATAAAAAGGGGGAGAGTAAAGGCCTGAACTGGAATATGGGAATGGAGAAAGTAAGCGTGCTGAAGAAAATGGAATACTCTAAATATCAAACTTTCTTTTACATAAACTTAAGGGTAACCACTCAAAAAAAATCCAGAACTGAAATATATACTGTAAGAAAAGAAGAAAGAGAGGGAAACATCATAGAATACCACCACACAGAAATAATAGACAACAACAAAAAGGCAAAGAAACAATGGAGACACAGCCTTACCAGAAAACTAAAGGTAGAATGACAGGAAATCCTTACATATCAATAATTACCCTAAATGTAAATGGACTGAACTCACCAATAAAGAGGCACAGAGTAGCAGATTGGAGCAAAAAACTAAACCCAATCATATGCTGTCTCCAAGAGACACATCTCTACAAGGACAAGCATAGACTCAAAGTGAAAGGGTGGAAATTGACACTCCAAGCAAATGGTACCCAGAGAAAATCAGGTGTAGCCATATTGATATCAGATGAAACAGACTTCAGGGTGAAAAAGATAACAAGAGACAAAGATGGACATTTCATAATGGTAAAGGGACTATACAACAAGAAGACATAACAGTCATCAATATTTATGCCCCCAATCAGAGAGCACCAAAATATACCAAGCAACTACTAACAGAACTAAAAGGGAGAAATTGACCAAAACACAATTATACTAGGGGACTTAAATACATCATTGACAGCTATGGATAGATCATCCAAACAGAAAACAAATAACGAAATAGCAGCCCTAAATGACACATTAGATGAAATGGACATAATTGACATATATAGAGCACTTCATCCTAAAACATCAGACTATACATTCTTTTCTAGTGTACATGGAACATTCTCAAGGATAGACCATATATTGGGACATAAAATCAGCCTCAGCAAATTTAAGAAGATTGAAATCATACCACGCATATTCTCTGATCAGAAGGCTTTGAAATTGGATATCAACTGCAAAAAGAAAGCAGGAAAAGACATAAATACATGGAGATTAAACAACATACTTTTAAAGAACTACTGGGTCAAAGAAGAAGTTAGAGGAGAGATCAAAAGATACATAGAAACAAATGACAATGAAAATACATCCTACCAAAAGTTTTGGGATGCAGCGAAAGCAGTTTTAAGAGGGAAATTTATATCATTACAGGCCTATCTCAAGAAACAAGAAAAATCCCAAATAAAATATCCTCGTGTTACACCTTAAAGAACTAGAAAAAGAAGAACAAGTGAAACCCAAGGTCAGCAGAAGAAAGGAAATAACAAAAATCAGAGCAGAACTAAATGAAATAGAGAACAAAAAGACAATAGAAAAAATTAATGTGACAAAGAGCTGGTTCTTTGAAAAGATTAACAAAATTGACAAACCGTTGGCTAGACTCACTAAGATAAAAAGAGAGAAGACACTAATTAACAAAATCAGAGATGAAAAAGGGGAAGTTATCACGGACACCACAGAAATACAAAGGATCATCCAAGAATACTATGAAGGACTATATGCCACCAAATTCAATAACCTAGAAGAAATGGACAATTTCTTAGAAACATATAGCCTTCCAAGGCTGAACCATGAAGAACTGGAAAATCTAAACAGACCAATCACCATTAATGAAATTGAATCAGTCATCCAAAACCTTCCCAAAAGCAAAAGTCCGGGACCAGATGGCTTCACTAGTGAATTCTACGAAACCTTCAAAGAGGACCTAATACCAATCCTGCTCAAACTCTTCCAAAAAATTGAAGAAGAGACAGTACTCCCTAACTCATTTTATGAAGCCAACATTACCCTGATACCAAAACTTGGTAAGGACACACAAAAAAGAAAACTACAGACCAATATCTCTGGTGAATACAGGTGCAAAAATCCTAAACAAAATTCTAGCAAATCAAATACAACAATGCATTAAAAAGATTATTCATCACGACCAAGTGGGGTTCATCCCCAGGGCACAAGGATGGTTCAACATCCACAAATCCATCAATGTGATACATCACATAAACAAAATAAAGGACAGAAATCATATGATTATATCAATTGATGTAGAAAAAGCATTTGACAAGATACAACATCCATTTATCATTAAAACACTTAATAAAATAGGTATAGAAGGAAAATACCTTAACATAATAAAGGCCATATATGACAAGCCCTCAGCTAATCTCATAATTAATGGTGAAAAACTGATGCCCTTTGCTCTACGCTCAGGAACACGATAGGGCTGTCCCCTATCACCTCTGCTGTTCAACATATGTTGGAAGTCCTTGCCAGAGCAATCAGGCAAGAGAAAGAAATGAAAGTCATCCAAATTGGGAATGAAGAAGTTAAATTATCACTCTTTGCAGAAGACATGATGCTATATATAGAAAACCCTAAAGACTCCACCAAAAAGCTATTAGAAACAATCAACGAATACAGTAAAGTTGCTGGCTACAAAATCAACGTACAAAAGTCCATTGCATTCCTATATACTAACAATGAAATCTCAGAAAAAGAAATACAAAAAACAATTTGTTTTGCAATTGCAGCAAGAAGAATAAAATACCTAGGAATAAACTTAACAAAGGATGTGAAGGACCTATATGCTGAAAACTATAAGGCATTTTTGAAAGAAATGGAAGAAGACACAAAGAAATGGAAAGACTTCCATGCTCATGGATTGGAAGAATCAACATAGTTAAAATGGCTATATTACTCAAAGCAATATACAGATTTAATGCAATCCCCATCAAAATCTCAATGGCATTTTTTAAAGAAATAGAACAAAAAATCATCAGATTTGTTTGGAACCACAAAAGACCCCGAATAGCCAAAGCAATCTTAAGAAAAAAGAACAATACTGGAGGTATCACACTCCCTGACTTTAGCTTGTACTACAGGGCAACAATAATCAAAACAGCATGGTATTGGCAGAAAAACAGACACATAGACCAATGGAATAGAATTGAGAACCCAGAAATAAAACCAATAAATATGGGCAGATATTTTTTGACAAAGAAGCTAAAAACATACAATGGAGGAAAGACAGCCTCTTCAATAAATGGTTTTGGGAGAATTGGAAAGCCACGTGCAAAAGAATGAAACTGGACTGCTATCTGTCACCATGTACCAAAATTAATTCAAAATGGATCAAAGACTTAAGCATAAGACCTGACACAATAAACTGCATAGAAGAAAATATAGGTACTAAACTTATGGACCTTGGGTTCAAAGAGCATTTTATGAATTTGACTCCAAAGGCAAGGGAAGTTAAAGCTAAAATAAATGAATGGGACTATATGAAACTTTAAAGCTTCTGCACAGCAAAAGATACCATCGACAAAATAAAGAGGCAACCAACTAAATGGGAGAAGGTTTTTGTAAACAGTGCCTCGATAAGGGGCTAATATCCAAAATATGCAAGGAACTCATGAAACTCAACAACAAAAAAACAAACAACCCAATTGAAAAATGGGCAGACGACCTGAAAAATGGGCAGACATTTCTCCAAACAGGACATACGAATGGCAAATAGACATATGAAAAAATGCTCAACATCACTAATCATCAGAGAAATGCAAATGAAAACCACAATGAGATATCACCTCACCCCAGTCAGAATGGCCATCATCAACAAGACAAATAGTAACAAGTGTCGGAGAGGCTGTGGAGAAAAAGGAACCCTCATACACTGTTGGTGGGAATGCAGACTGGTGCAGCCGTTATGGAAGGCAGTGTGGAGGTTCCTCAAAAAATTACGAATAGAATTACCATGTGACCCAGCAATCCCTCTCCTGGGTATCTACCCAAAAATCTGAAAACATTTATACATAAAGACACGTGTGCTCCAATGTTCATTGCAGCTTTGTTTACGGTGGCCAAGACATGGAAACAACCAAAATGTCCTTCGATAGATAAATGGATAAAGAAGTTGTGGTATATATACACAATGGAATACTATTCGGCGGTAAGAAAAGATGATATAGGAACATTTGTGACAACATGGATGGATCTTGAGAGTATGATGCTAAGCGAAATAAGTCAGACAGAAAAAGCAGAGAACCATATGATTTCACTGATATGTGGTATATAAACCAAAAACAACAGAAGAACAAGACAAACAAATGAGAAACAAAAACTCATAGACACAGACAATAGTTTAGTGGTTACCAGAGGTAAGGGGGGTGCGGGGTGGAAGATGAGGGTAAGGGGGATCAAATATATGGTGATGGAAGGAGAACTGACTCTGGGTGGTGAACACACAATGGGATTTATAGGTGATGTAATACAGAATTGTACACCTGAAATCTATCTAATTTTACTAACAATTGTCACCCCAATAAATTAAAAAAAAAAGAATCAGGAAATTCAAAAAACAACAAAAATATATATGCAAATGAGGTTGGTTTCAAATATGACGCAAGTTAAAATGGCATGTCATTTGGTTATTTGATGGAGTGAAAGAATCAGGAATCCAATTGGTCTGGATGCAAGAATGTTGTCCTTGGAATGACTGTTAGAAGGAAAAGTATGAAGAAAAAGTACTACTTGCGCTAAGAAGGAAAAGTACTGTTTGCACAATACTTCTCTCAGCCATCAATGATAACCTTATAATAATGTAACTTTAAGTTGTTGATTTTGCATTCCTGAGGATTTGATCTATAGATAAAGCGAAAAAGATTTAATTTTGGTTACAAATCAAAGTGTAAATGTTTATCAACCTTGACAAAGCAAAAGTTGAGATAGATTTGAAGGAAGTTAGAAAGTAGGAGAGAAATGAGAAAATTTTAGAGATGTTAACATTCTTATTTTCCAAAAATGGAACATTTAAGCCTCTCTGAGCCTTAGTTCATACCTGCAAAATGAGATACAAAGTCTTATCTATTCAAGTTGTGAGGATTAATGAATGTATGTCAGATGTTTAATTTGTGATAGGTACTCAACTAACTGTAGTAGTTATAGAGAGGAGAGAAGAGAGGTATGCCTGTGGCTAGAAAGAAATAAACCCATTCCACTAGAAGGGAGAACCTCAGCTTCAAGGCCCATAAACCACCTCTCCTGCAGGCTCTGTCACTGCCCAGATAGCGGGGTGCTGAGTCTGAGTAAGGAAACATCAGAGGTTGTGTGTCCTTCCCATCTGAATGACATGACAGCCCTGTGAGTGGTATCTTCCCCCTTTTACAGTCGAGGGAGTTAAAAGTCTTGAGTGGCCAACTGATTTGCCCAGGACCAGCCTTGAAATGGCTAAGCCATGGCTGAAACCCAGCAACTGTGACTCTGGATTCCATTGTCTGCCACTGTGCCAAGTGGCACAATGAATCTGAAACACTGGGTGAGCTTTTGGCATATCCTCTGTACACATTTCTAATGAATAGGTCCCTAGGTTTAATTAAAGGGAAAAAAAGATTAATTGTTTCTCCCAACAGCTGCAAATTATTTACATTGCTTTTGTGTTGATGGCTAATAAAAGAGCAAAGGAGTGCGGGGACAGCCCAGGGTGGCTGTAATTATTCTGGGATCCATAATGAAGCACTGGATTGAATACCAACATGCAAGCATGGATGAGTCTGCTGCCCGTTTTAGACCTGCTGTAGGCAGAGCTGCTCTCTGCCCTGGAAATGATGTAATAATCAGAAACAGGCCTCAGGGGCCAAGACTGGAGACTAGCAAGGCATATGTCCCTGCCCCACTTAACTACCTCTTAGTTCACGATTGCTATAGGATGGGTGAGAAGGAGCAAAGTGGTAGTCCAAGTTGAGGCTACCACCAATCCTGAAACAGCTCTTTACTGACCCTTTGAGGGATGATGGGGTCGGGAGGGGCCAGGAGACACTGAAATGAGGGTGTTCTCAAATCTGTGAGTTCTTGCTTTGCCATTGCTGTTGAAAAATGAATAATATGTATATATATTAAAATGGGTATTATATATTAGAATGTGTATTACATATATATTATATGAATGAATGTGTGTGTGTGTGTGTGTGTGTGCGCGTGCTGTGTGGATATCATGGAGTATGACAGTGTTTTTGGTTTTTCCCATTATGAACCCTTTGGCCATGTTGGGAGAGACCCACCTGCGGAAGTAGTTTCTTCATCGTTTCCTCATGATCACATCTACCTCTCAGGTTGCCACAGGGAGCGTTACATTACATAGGACAACACTTAAATTGTGAATCAGGGTGTGGTAAGTGTTGGTATCAGGACACCTGTGATTATTCTCGGGCTTCCTCTAATCTCTTTTGTTTCTAAAGCACCTACTCTGCATCCAGACTTCTATGAGAGTATGTGGAGGCAATAAAAGATCAAATCAAGGCACTCACAGTGGAGTAAACAGATTAACAGTTTAGAAAGATCACTCTTCATGGTAGTGCGGACGATGGGTTCAAGTGGGACAGGACTTCTAACGGGAAGACCAGTCCCTGCCGCTATTCATCTAGGAGACAGCTGGCCAGAACCAATGGTGGGTCCAATTAAGTTGAGGTCCGACATCCCAGCACACATTCACAGTTTGCTTGTTTGTTGATTGATGATGGACTTTAAAACGTCTATAGGTAGTAGCTTTTGAGAATGGAAACTTTCAATCAGTTTCTGATGTTATCTATACTGGACATAGATATCTATGACGATATCTATAATGGGATTTTGGTAAAGTAAAAGGTCCATGATCTTAGAGCCAGAGACTGTTTGAGTCTCAGTGCTGCCTTTATTTCTGTGTGCCTGGTGAGTGGTTGAACCTCTCTCTGCACTTCCCTGAAGCTTACTTGGGTGTAAAATGGGGCTGACATGCTCTACGTCCCTCATGTGGTCTCATTGGATGAGAGCCTATGATTAGGTCAATATACAATATTGATAAAATTATTATGGATTAGTTATTCAAATGATGATCTTATAAGTCAATCTTTTGTTTTGTTTTTTTCCCCATTGTTTTCTAGTCAACAAGCACAAGCCATGGATCGAGACTTCATATCATGGAGTGATTACTGAGAATAATGACACCGTCATTCTGGACCCACCCCTGGTAGCCCTGGACAAAGATGCACCGGTTCCTTTTGCAGGTAGGATGATGGCTTAGCATGGTTGGGCTTGGCTTCCTATGGAGACAGGTTGGGAGACAACTCACACAGCCCAGGCTCGGATTTCATAGCTATTCTCACTCTGCTGTGCATCTCTTAGATCGGCCTGTGATTTCAAAGCCATATGCCTGTTTTGATTTCTGGTGTGGATTCTGTATCTCCTTATAGTTTTTCTCTTTGGCGTCACCTCCTGTGAAAGATGCTTATTTCTTCTTTTTCTGAGAGATGGTATATTGCTGACGTGGCCCCTGGAGTCTGAAAAGTTGGGCTAGGTCGTTCTGCAGGGGAATTTTCTTTCTAGAAAGATGACCCACAGACAGGAGAAAATGGCCCCCTTCCCCACATATCATGGACAGGTGAAAACTTGCAGCTTGGGAGATTGGCAAGAGAAAAGGAAAAGAAAAAAGACAAGGAAATATTTGCTAAGGGTAGGACAGAGCTGTGCCCTTGAGCTTCAAAGTGGGCATGCTTTAGGAGATGGGCTCCACAGGCGGTGCCATGTTGCCCTCTGCAGCTCGTGGCCAGCCGTGGCCAGAGAGCCTTTTCATTGTTTTCCAGACTACGAGTACTTCCTCCTCTAACCTCCTGCATGGGCCAGGTCCCAGGAGGACTGTGTGAAGAGTATGGCTATGTCTCGTGTTTCCATAGATTTGGGCAAAGACGAGGGGATGAATGATGGCAGAGGGTGGAGAGATTGAACAAAGAATTTCTGAAGATGCCTGCATCATGAGTAATATTGTTAACATTTTATAACTGTCAGGAGAAAGACAGGAAATTTAATGAAGGTTTTCAAGATTTCTAGAAGATTGCTTTATGATAGATGGGTGCCAGACTGAGGTTTTCACCATGATGAAGTCTATTGTTTCTGACAGTCTGTCTGCTACATTATGAGCTACTTGGGCAGAAAGAAAAAAAAAAAGATCGACTCTTTTGCACTTCAAACAGAAAAGCTTTGGGAAGGTCCTTTTTTCATTGCGGAACATTGTAAAGTAAGGACCAAGGGGGTGGTTTAAATGGGGGCAAATTCAGCGTCATATGAAGGTAAACCCATAAGCATTCTTGCCAAGCATGGGGGAAGATGCACTTGACTGTCAGAAGAAGGCTTTAGATTGATTTTATGTAGAATGTACCACCTAGGGCATCTGACTGTGATTTGATTTCCATGGCGTTTAGAGTTGGGGCATCTTCCAGCCATCTTCCAGCCATCCTCAGAGGTCCCAGCTCAGCTGGATTCCACTTGGAAGTATAATTCCCATGCTGTCTTTAACACAAAAGATGAGGTGTCTCCCCCCAAAGCTTTGCCAGCCTGGGAATATTTCATTTCAGTTCGGCTCTTTCTTGGACATAACTCAATGGTACTGGGGTTAATCAGTAATTCTTAATCCCTGGAAATGAGATTTTTTTAAAACACACACTAGCAAACATGTTTGGTTTGTGGAAATGTTTGGTTTGGCATATACTGTGTGCTTAAAAAAATAGAGACAACATTTAGAAACTGGGAGATTTAGCATAAAAAACAGGATTCTGGTTTATCTTGATGCATCGGATCAGAAATACAAAGCTGAGCTGTGGCTTCGTTCTTCACTCTGTGCCGTGTGCCCCAGCTTCCCTCAGCCTCTTCTCTCAAAGCCTGTATGTGTGCAGAGGTCCTTCCCCCAAGGAGTTCTTCTCATTCACCTTTCATTCGAGTGGGTGACCCCTCTTTAAAACAGCAGAGACCAGAACCTATCTGGCCCCTACGTAATCTTTACAACATTATTGATTATATTCCCCATACTGTATTTGCTATCCCCGTGACTATATTGTGACTACCAATTTGTACTTTCTAATCCCTGCACCTTGTCCTCCATTCCTACCCCCCTCCCATCTAGCAACCAGCAGTCTTTTCTCTATGTGTCTGAATCTATTTCTGTTTTGTTTGCTCGTTTATTCTGTTCTTTAGATTCCACATGTAAGTGAGATCATATGGTATTTGTCTTTCTCGGTCTGACTTATTTCACTTAACATAAATCCTCTAGGTCCATCCATGTTATTGCAAATGGTAAGGTTTCATTCTTTTTTATGGCAGAGTAGTACTCTATTGTATAAATGTACCACAGTTTCTTTATCCGATTGTCTAACGATGGGCATCTCAGTTGTTTCCACATCTTGGCTATTGTGACTAGTGCTGCAATAAACATAGAGGTGCATATATTTTTTCAAATTAGTGTTTTGGATTTCTTTGGGTAAATACCCAAGAGTAGAATTGCTGGGTCATAAGGTAGTTCTATTTTTAATTTTTTGAAGAACCTCCATATTGTGCCCATGTGGCTGCACCAGTTTGCAGTCCCACCAACAGTGCACAAGGGTTCCCTTTTCTCCACATCCTCGCCAGCAACTTGTTGTTTGTTGATTTATTCATGACAGCATTCTGACCAGAGTGAAGTGGTGTCTCATTGTGGTTTTTATTTGCATTTCTCTGATGATTAGTTGAGCATCTTTCCATATGTCTGTTGGCCATCTGTATGTGCTCTTTAGAGAAATGTCTCTTCATGCCTCTGCCCATTTTTTAATTGGGTTGTTTTTTGGTGTTGAGTTGTATGAGTTTTTTTTTTTTTTTATAAATTTTGGATATTAACCCCTTATCAAATGTATCATCGGCAAATATCTTCTCCCATTCAGTAGGGCTTATCAGGAGGATCACTTCATAGACTGTGTCGCTGCCTGACCACCACGCTGTACACCTGAAGCTGAAGTAGAATAATATTGAATGTCAACTATAATTTATATATATATAGTCACGGGATGTAAAGTACAGCATAGGGAATGTAGTCAATGGTAGTGTAACAGCTATGTAAGATGTCAGATGGGTAGTAGATTGGGGGGAGTTATCACTTTGTGAGGGGTGTAAATGTCGAACTATCATGTCGTTTGGTACACCTGAAACTAGTAAAAACTTTCTAAAAATTAGGAGCTAAAATGGGTGAGATGACTGTCATTAAAATAGGAAAAAAGTATATAATGGAACAAATACAAGTAATCATAAAAAGAACAAAATAGAGATTTTGCAAAGAAAAAAAATTAGCAGAGAAAAGCAACGACTTATTAAACAGGAAGTAAATGGATGCCTTTAAGTCACTTTAGTGTAGTGAGGCTGACACTTTCAAAGATGAGGGATGTGTCTGATTATTCATTATGTCTGCCCTCAGTGTAGCACCGTTTCATCCATTAGTGAACTAGGAAACTGAAATCGTGGAATGAGCTTTTCTGTCATCAAGATAAGCTCTCTAATGTGGACCAAAATGGGGGGAAACCCATTTCAAGCAAATTTGATGTTTGAAAGTTTAGAGTTACAAAAGATTGTTTATCTTCTTTGGTTGTTGGCCTGAACGGCAATTAATAATTTCACCTGAAGATTCACCAAAAGATTTCCTTAAATCAGAAATCTATCAAATGCCTTTAAACTTGAATTTGTATTCTAAGCATTGGATGTGCCTATGGCACATCTTGAAATGAAGGTTTACTTCTAAGCCAAGCCCTGAGTAGTTATTTCCATCTGAAGACAATTTCTATTCTCCTCCTGATATCTGCAGCTGCATTTAAAAAAATCTAGCTTAATACATCAAAATATAATCTCCCAAGCTCTTGAGAGCAAAAAAATAAAGATGCTTTTTAGAATGGTCAGAACTATTTTTCTCAGTGTTATTTATGATCAGCTCTCAGCCAGGACACAGGCACTAGCCATCCATCCATGCTGCAAGCATTTATTTTAAAACATTTATCTTAAAAAGAAAATACAGATTTATTTCAGATCCCTATCATTCTCATAAAATTGAAAAATTCATATCTGCCAGTTCCATCACTTCTTGAAGTCAACTGCAGCTTTTAGTTCCCCTATCAACTGCTCTTGTGCCAGTTTTTCCACCTCTTTCCCAGCAGTCTTTATTTCCAATTTAGCCTGTGAGGTGAGCCGTAAGCTTTTTGGGAGATGGTTTCATCCGTATCATTTTTACTCTGTCTTATTTCTCTTGTGATAATCCCCCCTTTAAAAAAATTGTTTTAAGAAAAATGTCCTATGGAAAATGTCATTCATTTACATAAAAATCGTGACTTCATTTTACATATAAATGCAAAATTCAAGGATATAAATAGTTTTTATTGTATATCTTTGTCAATAATATTGTATTTGTCCTGGTTATGACAATAATAACTTATTTATTGTAGTACATGTGAAAAATCTAGTGAAACCCCACAAAAGCATGAAAAAATACGTTTTCTTACCCCCAGAGCCTCTGTTAACAATTTAGTGTATTTCCTTCCACTCATTTTTTCCACTCTTTCTTTTTCTTTTTTTTGTGTGCAAAAATAGTGATCACACTCATATTCTATACTGTAACTTATTTTCCCCACTAATCTAATAAAAATACACCATTTTACTAAATACTGTATATTTTTCTGCAACTGATTAAATGGCTAGATGATTTCCTACTCAATGAATATTCTATAGTTTGCAATTCTCTTATTTTTTCCAGCTTTTATTGAGATGTAATTGACATATAATATCGTGTAAGTTTAAGATATACCATGTGTTACTTTGATATACTTACATATTGTGAAATGATTATAGGCATAGCCTTAGCTAGTACCTCTGTCACCTCACATAAGTACCACTTTTGTATGTATGTGTAGTGAGAACATTTACGATCTACTCTCTTCGCGGCTTTCAAGTCTGTAATTCAGTATTGTTAACTATAATCACCAGGCTATACATTAGGTTCCCCAAACTTATTCATCTTCTAACTGAAAGCGTCTACCTTTTGGCCAACATCTCCCTATTTCCCCTACCTATCCCAGGCCCTGGCAGCCACTGTTCTATTCTCTGGTTCTATGAGTTTGGCTTTTCAAAGCTGATTGCACTTACAAGTGAATCCACATATAAGCGATATCATATATGTGATATAAAGTCATTCCACATATAGATCCTACATATAAGTGATATTAGTCAGTAGTTTTCTTTCTCTGGTTTGTTTCACTGAGCATAATATCCTCAAGATCCCTCCACATTGTAGCAAATTGTAGTATTTTCTTCTTTCTCATGGCTGAATAATATTCCAGTATATGTATATACATATATATACTCCACCTCTTCTTTATCCATTCAACTATTGGCAGGCGCTTAGGTTTTTTCCGTATCTTGGCTATTGTGAATTATGCTGCAGTGAACATAGGAGTGTAGATATGTCTTTGAGATCCTGATTTTATTTCCTTTGATTGTAAACCCCAGAGTGGAATTGCTGGATCATATGGTAGTTCTATTTTTAACTTTTTTGGGAACCTCCGCACTGTTTTCTATAGTGGCTGTGCCAGTTTATATTCCCATTAATGGTACACAAGGGTTGCCTTTTCTCCACATGCTTGCCAATACTTATCTCATCTTTTTAATGATAGCCATTCTAACAGGTGTGAGGTGATAAGCAATTTGTCTATTTCAGTTTTTTTTTGTTTTGTTATAACACATCTACACGTCTGATTCTGTTGTTTGGATGGATTTCTAGACTCAGAATTAATAGGATGAACATTTTAAATTTCCTGAAACATGTTAAATTGCTTTCCAGAAAAGCTGTGTGAGTTTGCAGTCACAGTCATACCACATGAGTCCCTCATTGCCTGGCCCCTGTGTGGCTCATTCTCATGGTGTGATTTAGTGACAATATGGTGGAATCACTCGTTACAGTAGCCTCACTGTCTTCTTCTGTAAAATAATATAAGCTTTCCAGGGTTGCTATTTTGATTAAATTTAAAGAATGTCTATGATGCATGTTGCGTGATTCAAGACAGAGTAAAAGTTTAATAAATTTGAGTTTTCTTTCCAGGAACTTTTCCCTGCCTGTTTCATACAGGAGGTACCTAACTCACAGAAAGGCAAAGCCACTTGCACAGTAATCCAGTGCAGGCCAGCGTGGGGCTGGGACTTCTCACCACTTGCTCTGCGTTCCTTTTTCCTACGATCACTGGTAACTGCCTTTTGATACCTGCCCCACCTGGTTAGAAGAGATGCCAGCTCTCAGGCATTGAAACTTCCCTCAGATCTCAGTCAGGTCCATTAGACCTGACTCAATTCTCAACCCAGTGTTTGAGCCCAGTGGACATGACCTTCTAAGAGAATCCGATACAGAAAAATCCTTGAGTAATCATGAAAATTCTGTCCACTGCATGGCAAAAAAATGAAAATGAAAGCAAGCTGGGCAGACTGTGAACTTATTAATTTCTACATGAGCCCCACTGAGGCCTGTTAGGAAACTGTGGAGACATTTAAATTTGAAGGGAATTAGATTGCCTTTCAGAGATAATAGAACTCCTCATTTGTCTACATTGGGACAGTCTGGACTTGTCTTTTGTAAGGACAGTTGCGGAGACTGATCAGGCATAATTGGCTGACTTCTCAGGCTGGGTGACTCTCTGAAGGCTGCCCAGAAAATTCCCTGGGATGTGATTTAACCTGGTTTGATTAGCTGGTGCCAACAGAAGTCGCTCTTTCATCCATGGTTAATTCCATTTGTCCTCCTGCTCTGCTTGGCTTCTGCCCATTTACCTGCCTCCTTGTCTTGGGACCTGCCCAGGGCCCTTGTTCGAGTTGGGGCTCCACAGCTGCCTGATGACAAAGACCATCCCAAGGGCTTGAGTCCCCACAGTGTCTTGTGGCAAGAAAGGGATGCCAGTTGTGAGCAGACCACAGGCTTTGACCAGATGCACGTGGTTTTACATTTAGGTTCTGTCATTTACTCGTTGTGCGTTTTCAGATAAGTTAACTGAACTCCTCCGAGTATCAGTTTCCTCCTATTTAAAATGGGGGTAAACACAGTACTCACCCCAGGGTTAATATGTTGATTAAATAAGATATTAATGCACAGTTCCTAGAGTAGTCTCTTTCAGTCAGTGGATGTCCAAGATATCACAGTTCTGATAATCTTAGCAATGGTAATGCGACTAATCATAATTCTTATCATCAATAAGCCACAAGTGTTTTATTCATTTCTACATTGAGTACAATGATGTGGTTATAATGGTGTTAGGGAAAGGAGAAAGGTAACTCTGGAGTTTGTTCTAAAGGCCTGATGCCGTCACCCTCTAGCACCATCAAGTTATGTTGCCTAGGTTGTTTGGTTCCATGGCAGTGTGGGGGCAGTATAGCGGAAAGTAGTTTGTGAATTCTGCAGAATTCTTTAAGTATTGGTTGGGAATTAATTTGTTTATATTCTACTTGTAATTTATCCCTGTGGAGTAATCTATTAGTTGAGAGATACACTTTTCCATTACTATAAACCATGTCCCTGTTTATTGTAAACACGCACACATCCTGCCCCTATATGCACATAAACACACAGACACACACAGACACACGTATGTGTGCTAGGTGCTTCACACACAGAATTCCATCCAAGCCTCACACCAACCCTGTGGAACAGGTAGGTCAGCTATTGTGATTCTGTTTTGCAAATGAGGAGTTGGAGATTGAGAGACATTGAGTAACTGTTCAAGGTTACCTGGCTGAGGCTGGATCCACCCTGTTGCTCAATTCCAGACCTTCCGACTCCAAGTCCTGCTTTCTTACTCCTTTGCCAGTTGTCCGGTGTGTGAGACATTTCCCCTTGGCTGTAGAAGACTTACATGGTACCCAGACATAGAGCGAAAGAATGGTAAATCCCACGCTAAGTTCCCTTTTAAGTTCTTTTTCCATCTCTCTGATTATGTCAAAGGGAAAGGTGTAGTTTGGGAGGGTTAAGATGTTTTCAACACTTCTCAAACACTTGCTTTTTGATGAAGAAGAGCAAGCTCTATCGCATAGCATTGCATAGGCAAGAGCATCTAGCTAGAATTTTAATAACACCCCGCTGTATTTATTTAGGTTACTTTCTATCTGAGGCAAGTGTTGCTGGCTTTTCAGTTGCTTTCTTTTTAAATAAATTCAAGTGTCTTTAAAACTCCAATTTAAGGGAAAATGTAAGTATTTAAGTGTTTAGGTCATCTATGGCAGTGGCAAAAATGATAGGAGAGGTCTGTGACTAAGTACCATGTGGGTCACCATGGAATAACCACATCTGGGCCTCACTCTCCAGTCCAGCCACCTCAGGACCATGGACACTGCACTCAGCCATCTTCGGTCTGTCCTGCCCCGTGGCTCTCTGAGCTCCGGTCCTGGCAGCAGACAAACCATATAGACCAGCCTCGTAGTAGATGTGTCTTTGATTCCATGTTGGTTTGTGTTGGGGGTCATTCCTGAGGGCTGGAGGCAGTATGCCCCTAGCGTCCCACCTTGCTTTTTGAGCATTCACTTGGCCTCAGCCAGAGGTCAATTCACAGCATTCCCTGTGAGAATCAGGTTCAGAGCTCTCCGGAATCCACAATCTGGGCTACTGTCTTGGACCTCACAGAGTTGGACTCAAAAATAAACAGGAAGCAGAAAGATGTGAAAATTACTAAAAAGCATAAAGAATAAAACAAAAGTAGCCCACCTTCCTAAGACCCTGTCAGACTTGTTGTTCTGTTCATATGTAGATACATAATTCTTATTAATTTGAATCGTAGTATATATGATATGGTTCACAGTCTTTGTGTTTTTACTTTTCACAGACATTTTCCAAGCTGACTAGAACATATTCAAAAATATTACTTAAGTGGAGGCACAGTTATACATCATATAGCTGTATCATTCCAGTTCATTTAACCATTCCAGTATTTTTGTATATTTAGGTTGTTTACAATATTTTTCCAGTTTTAGAAATAACGCTGCCATGGGCAACTTTGTGTGAAATATCTTTCTCATACAAACATAGGAGTCAGTATTTTATATTTATGCTTAGGTCATAGATAGTGAATAAAAAAACCATGAGTTCTATTTTCAGTGACAGATTAGTTATGTTGTCAAATGTTTGTGCTGATAGGATCTTTGATTGCTCAATTTTTGAGCAGATGGTGGGGTTCCAATCAGACAGGGGAGTGAGAACTGAACTCGGCTCCCACACCTGTCTGCACCTGTGGTGGAGCCCCCCCCCCCCGCCCTGTGTCATCTCCACAGGCTTCAGACCTCCTCTTCACTATCGTGACTATATCTCAGGGTTTCCAGCTATAGGCAAGATGTGGTTTGACAACTCATCAATGAAATACCAAAGTTGCTTTAAAGCTGAAAAATTTGAGCGGGGAGGGCACAGCACCAGTAAATAAGCCAGCAGACCTGATCAAGTTGATGGTTGTAACCTCTGGAGAGGGTGACAATGAAAGGGGCCATTTGGAGTCCCCAGCATCAGCAAGGCTTTTGGGACCACACCTATGGTCCTGATTCTGTTGGTGCTGGCGGGGCCTGTCAGGGAGACTGGGAGAAAGAAAGACCTGAGGTATCCATAACTCTGGAATTATACTATTAATTTGATTCTGTTCCTTGGTTGGTTTCCGCCAACTTGGCAGCTGCCAGCCCTGACAATGATTGATACGGGGTTAGGGCTGTATTTGGGATCTTTTCTTGGTTATCCCTCCGTGGGCACTGCATTCGCTCCAATTTTCCCCTTCCACACTGTTTTCTCCTCAGTCTATCTGTTGATGGCCAGGCAGCTCAGGAAGCAGATTCAGCTCCATTGTGGTGGACAGGGGTCATTCACATACCCCCCCACCCTGGGCTCCAGGAGCCTATGGTACAAAGCCCTTGCTTTGCCGAGAGAACAAAGCATTTCTCCTGCCATAGAGATGGCAGGTGGCCCCTTGCAGGGTAGAGCTTCTCTACTGGAGGGAGAATAGGGGGCTGTCTAGGTTTGGGGTCTTTGCCCTGAATTTTTTCTCTCGGCTATTAAATCCTTCCACATCTTTCTTCTTATTAACTATCTTCTTTCCTTGCCCACTCAGAAAGTTAGCTACCTTTTATCGAGCACTTAGTACATACCAGGTATTTTGTACACACTGTCATTTCAGTTTTACAATAATCCTCCGAAATAGGCATTATCATTACCCTATTTTACAGAGGGAGAGACTGAGGCTAACCCCGATTACAGTAGACCCCCCACTTCTCTATAGGGGATCTGTTCCAAAATCCCCCAGTGGATGCCTGAAACCACAGATAGTACCAAACTCTATATACTATACTAAGTTTTTCCTATATATACATATTTATGATAAAGTTTAATTTATATATTAGAGATTAACAACAACTAATAACCAAATATAGTATTTATAACAATATAGTGTAATAAAAGGTATGTAAGTCGCTTTGGGGTCATTATTAAGTATGGTAAGGGTGAGTCGAACACAAGCACTGAGATACCACGACAGTGGATCTGATAACCGAGACGGCTACCGAGTGACTAACAGGCAGGAGTGTCTGTAGCGTGGAGATGCTCAACAAACGGATGATTCACGCCCAGGCAGGATGGCGCTGGATGGTGTGAGATTTTATCCTGCCGTTCAGAAAGGCATGCAATTTAAAACCTATAAATTGTTATTTCTGGAATTTTTCATTTAATATTTTTAGACCTTGTTTGACCACAAGTAACTACAACTTCAGAAACTGAAACCAGAGAGAAGGGGGGACTGCTGCATGTAATTTCTTCTGAACACAGTAGTAATGGTGAAGTTGTAATTCCAACCAGATGTTTCAGCTACTGCTGTGCAACAACCCCCCCAAAACTTAGGAACATCAAAAAGCAGCCATTAATTCTTTCTCACGAGTCTACCTGTTGATGGGCAGCTCTGCTAATCTGAGCCAGGCTCCGCTGGTCACAGCTGGGCTCATTCAAGTGTCTGTGGGCAGCTGGTGGGTAGGCTGTAGGCTGGCTGGCCTGGAGTAGCTTTGGCTGGGATGACACTGTGCTCCCCCATGTATTCTCCCAGCAGGCTAGCGTAGGCATGTCAGCAGGCTAGCCGGAGCACGTCCCTGTGGTGATTCCAGAGAAGCATAGAGAGCACAGAAACGTGCAAGCACTTTTGTAAGCAGCTCCTTGGGACAAGTTTGTATAAGACCCAGTCTTATTATATTATATTATATTATATTATATTATATTATATTATATTATATTATATTATATTATATTATATTATATTATATTATATTATTATTATATTATATTATATTATATTATACCCGGTCTTATATTGTATTAAAATGAGACCAGGTCTTATATTAATTTTTGCTCCAAAAGACACATTAGAGCTGATGGTCTGGCTAGGTCTTATTTTCGGGGAAACACCATAGCCTCTCTTGATCCAGAGGCATGTGCTAGAAAGATAAGTTATCTTCCCCACACAGCCTCCAGGGAAAGGAAAAGCTCAATAACGTCCCGTGCAATGAGGGGAAGAATGGGAGACACTAGCAGTCACCGGTCTGGCTCACAGTGATCCTGATATCTTGCTAGTAAAATGTTGCCAGACCCCTCATTGTGAGGGTGAGTTGTTCCCCAGCAGTGGCTTCCCTGTCCGCTGTTCTCTCCTGCTCCCTGTGAGCCACTGCTCCTTTGCCATCAGTTGGTTCTGCTCCATCCCACAGCTGGTGACTCAGCAGGAGTGGGCCTAGTGCTCCTGAGGTCAGGGGCCTGGCCTCAGTCCATGGGGACACTTTTAGCTTCATTCATCTCCACCTCAGTGTCCCTGGCTGTGCAGTCTCCGAGAAAAGACTATGGGGTAACACCAAGAACTACAAAGTTAGGGCTCCAGACACAATACATCAGGAAAATCAAAAATCAAAAAAGCCAAACTAAACTACAGCTTTGTTTCTGTTGGAGAAACAACAGAAGGCAGAGGCGCCCATCAGTCTCTAAGCTTGAAGACATCACAGGATATCAGGAACTCCAAGTCGATGGTTTTATTGACCACTGCCATGCACGCATGTTTATGGTACTTTCCCACTCACTGCTCTTGGTGGCCAAATTCCAGGCCACATGACCCAGCTCCCATGTCCAACTGTGATTGGGCCTGAGATCAGCACCCGACTTAAGGTAGACAGTGAACAGACTAGTTACAGCCTGTGACTTGCTTCCTAGATATAAAAGAACTCGTCAGCCAATTGGCTTCCTGTTTGAGGTTAGAGGGGACATGTTGGAGGCTGGAAGTTGAGGATGAAGCTTCCGTGACATGTGCAAATTGAAGTTTTGCTTGGTCAGAGGACTGAGGGGTGGCAGCTGCTCTGAGAGAGAAGCAGATGTGCCCTGAGGGAATAGAGTAAGTGGGTCCTGATAGGAACTGTGGCCTCGTTCCTGAGTTGTCCTGGTGATCTTGGATTTGCGTGAACTCATCCTCATTTCTGCCCTTGTATATCCACATTCTCTCCTGAGATGGCTGAGTATGTCACTATCCTTAGAACCCAAAGAGGCCAAGTGAAAACCACCTGTAAATATGGTTTTCTGGATCAAGGTCATGGGGCATCATTTGAACTACAGGAGGGAAAAAAAAGAGCCCCAGAAAGTTCAGATAAGGGAAGAGCATAGAGAAGAATAAACTGGGAATTTGAAAGCATCAAGGAAATCCTCTTAGATAGTAGTAACTGGTAATTATCACAGTGAAATCAATGCTGATTGAAAATCAGCTCCAATTGTCAATAATTGGACTGTTTAATAGCTAAGCTTAGACAAATTATTACTGATACAAACTCCTTCTCCAGAAGCCATTTTTGCAGTTTATGACAGTGTCCATACTGAATAGACCTGGAATCAGACCTCATTGCAAATATTAATTATGAACATGAATTTGTAAGGTCAATGGTTTTACTTTAATAGGAATTTGGGGCCTATGAATGCAAGTCTTAAATATCTTAGACATGTTTGAGATTCCAAATGAAAGAACAGGAGTACAAGTAAGCATTTATAGTTTATTCTGCTTGGCACTGTGTCTAGCGTGAGATCACTGAATACCTTGGCATGAGTTCAGAACTCAATTTTATCATCTTGTAGCTTTCTGTAGTCACAGATGAGGCATCAAAGGCCAGCTGTCCCCCGTGAACCTTGACAGTCTGTATAAACTAATTACTTTTTTATGAGCCATCCTTTCAGAGTTTTGGAGAGAGGGCCTATTAAGCCAAGTTCAGTATGATCTACAAACTTTAAAAATTATTATTTATCTAAGTTCCAGCTGAGTGTCATGCTAAATGACATCCCTTGAAATGGTTGGCTGGCATGATCATGGACTTCATTAAAGTAAAATACTTTGTAGTTTTTTTAGTGGAAAGGTGAATCCCAGTGTGGCCTGAGTTCTTTCGGCATATTAATAATACTAATAGTGAGTTCCAGTCAAGATGGCACAGTAGGTAAATGCTGTGTTCGTCTCCTCTCACGAGCACATCCAAATTACAACTAAACTGCAGAACAACCATCATTAAGAATCACCTGAAGTCTAACTGAACAGAAGTCCTATAACTAAGGATATACAAAAGAAGGCACATTAAGACTGGTATGAGGGGTGGAGACATGGAAGGGCTGGTTCTACACCCACATGTGACCATGAAAAATCGGGAAGGATATCTCAGCTGTGGAGGTAACCCCTGAGGAGCGAGGGGTCCAAACCCCACACTTGGCTCCCCGGCCTGGGGTTCCGGTGCTGGGAAGAGAAGTCCCCACAATTTCAGACTGGGGAAACCAGCGAAGATTGTGGCTGAGTGAGACCGAAGCTGCTGGAGTCCCAGGCACTCCTCTTAAAGGGCCCACACACAGACTTACTAACTGATGGACTCACTTGCTCTGATTTCTGGCACTGGGGCAGCAACTTGTAAAGGCACCAGGGACATACAAGGAGGAACTGATGTGTCTGGCTTCAGGACAAGGGCTGTAGGGGCAGCGTTCTCCAATGGAGAAGGGCTGGCAGAAGCCATTGTTACTTTGCTGAGCCCTCCCTCACTCCCAGCATGCAGATGCAGTTAGGTACCATATCTGAGTCTCCCCCAATCTGGATAATATCATTTACCTGACCCTGGTGATTCCCCGAGGCCCTGCCCCACCCAACTGATAGGCTCATACAAGCCTCTTCCAATGGCTTTTCCATACAAATGGCCTATCTTGGCTCATGCTGCAAACTTTCCTAAAATTTCTCAAAGGTTCACAAACCCCAAATAAGTAGCATCTGGCTTTCGTGTGTCCCATATCTCTTGCTGAGCAGCCCAAAACCTGGCATTGGCAGCAGCCAGCCTTGGTTTGAGGCTTGGCCCTTCTCAAGCAACTCCAAGCCCAGCACAGATGGCAGCCATCTAGCAATCACTTTGTAGCTCATACCAAGTGGCCACAGTCAGGGCACAGGCAGTGGCTGACCTTGGCCTGCAACAAAGCCCTTCCCAAGTGGCCACATAATGAACACACCCAACAGCCAGCTTCAGACCACACCAGAGCATCACCCAACCACCCCCACAAACAACACCCAAAGGACAGACCAGGCAGGCACCAGAGCCCTGCTAAAGCAAATCCTGTTCCATAGTGTCAGCCCCTTCATAACAACTCCTCCACTGTAGTCACAGCCAGTCATCATAACCAATTAACCTGTGGGTCAATCCCTCTCATTTACATGCAAACAGCAACCAACGCTCAACTACAATAGGAGGACATACGTAACCCAAACAAGAGACAAACCTGGAACAAGCATCCAGCTCAGGTGACCAGGGAGACTGCACCACTGGGCCTCACAGGACACCTACTACCTAAGTCCACTTTTCTAAGACTGGGAGACATAACACCTCTACCTGATACATAGAAACAAACACAGGGAGGCAGCCAAAATGGGGAGACAAAGAAACATGTCCCAACTGAAAGAACAGAACAAAGCTCCAGAAAAAGAAGTAAACAAAATGGAGACAAGCAATCTACCAGATGCACAGTTCAAAACACTGGTTATAAGGATGCTCAGCAATCTCACTGAGAACTTCAAAAAAGAAATAAGAAACATAAAAATGGAGATAGAAAACATGAAAAACAACCAGTCAGAAATGAAGCATCCAATAACTGAAATAAAGAATACATTAGATGGAATCAACAGTAAATTAGATGAAGCAGAGAACCAAATTAGCAATTTGGAAGATAGGGTAACAGAAAACACGCAATCAAAAAGAAAAAAGAATCCAAAAAAATGAGGACAGTTTAAGGAGCTTCTGGGAAAATATCAAGCATACCAGCATTCGTATCATAGAGGTACCAGAAGGAAAGAAGAGAGAACAAGGAATTGAAAACTTATTTGAAGAAATCATGACAGAAAACTTTCCTAACCCGGTGAAGGAAATAGACCTACAAGCCCAGGAAGTGCAGAGAGTCCCAAACAAGATGAACCCACAGAGGTCCACACCAAGACACATCATAATAAAAATGCCAGAGGTTAAAAACAAAGAGAGAACCTTAAAAACAACAAGAGAAAAGCAGTTAGTTACCTACAAGGGAGCTCAGCTGACTTCTCAACAGAAACTACAGGCCAGAAAGGATTTGCAAGAAATATTCAAAGTGACAAAAAGCAAAGACATACAACCAAGATTACCCAGCAAAGCTATCATATAGAATCGAAGGGCAGATAAAGAGCTTCCCAGACAAGTAAAAGCTAAAGGAGTTCATCATCACCAAATCAGTACTACAAGAAATTATAAAGGATTTCTTTACGAAGAAGAAGAAAAAAGATAAAAAATATAAATAATCAAATGGCAATAATTATAATACATATTTGTCAACAGTTACCATATTTTGCCATGTATAATGCGCACTTTTTTGCCCACATTCATGAGGGAAAAATAAGGATGTGCATTATACATGGGTAGTATTAATTCCATATCTATATAAATGTTTTTAATTCTTTTGAGTTAAAAGTGTAACTCTAGAAATCAATAATGATATCCATATGCAAAATAATACCTTGGAATACGATAATAATCGGTTTTGTTGAGCTTATGACGAAGAGTTCTTGGCCTTCTATGATGCGTAAGTATCGTAACTTTGTTACCGGTACATGAAATTTCTTGTACTTTGTATCTGTTCTTGTGTTTTGTAACTGTTTTTTACATAAAATTTCTTGTACCATATGTTAAAAATTAAATGCTAAAATTCCTTTATAATACAAAAAACAAGTATCTAAATGTAAACCAATAAAAGTGTGAATTTAAAAATTAAAATGAAAAAATTTTTCCCTGAAAGTTTGGGCCAAAAATGTGGTTGCACATTATACATGGAAAAATACGGCACTTGAAATGTAAATGGATTGAATGCTTCAATCAAGATATAAGGTGGCTGAATGGATAAGAAAACAAAACCCTTACTTATACTGTCTACAGGAGACTCACTTCAGATTGAAAGACAGACTGAAAGTGAAGCGATGAAAAATGATATTTCATGAAAATGGGAATGAAAACAATAAAGCTGGGGTAGCAGTATTATACCAGACAAAATAGACTTTAAAACAAAGGCTATACAAGAGACAAAGAAGTACCCAGCAATCCTACTTCTGCGTATTTATCCAAAGAAGTCCAAAACACAACTTCAAAAGGACATGTGCATCCATATGTTCATTGCAGCATTATTTACAACAGCCAAGATATGGAGGCAGCCTGGGTGCCTGTTGATGGATGAATGGATAAAGAGCTGGTACATATACACAATGGAATATTGCTGGGCCATGGAAGGAAATGGGTTCTTGCCATCTGTAGCAGCATGGATGGACCTGGAGGGTATTGATTTGAGTAGAGTATGTCAGAGAAAGACAGATGCAATGTGATTTCATTTATATGTGGAATCTGAAGAACAAAACAAACAAAACAGAAACACATTCGTGGATACAAGAACATTTTGATGATTGCGGGATGGGAGAGGGGTGGATGAAAAGGGGGGAAGGGATTAAGAAACACAAATTGGTTGTTACAAAGTAGTCATGGGGATGGAGGGTATAAAATCAGGAATATAATCAATAATATTGTAATAAATATGTATGTTGTCAGATGGGTACTAGATTTATTGGGGTGATAGATTTATTGGGGAGGGGGGTTGGCTGATAGAATGAAAAAAGTGAAGGGATTAAGGAGTACAAACTGGTAGTTACATTTCACTTGTATATGGAATCTAAAGAATAAAGTTAACAAATACAACAGAAACAAACTCATAGATATGGAACACATGTTGATGGTTGCTAGATGGGAGGGGGGTTGGGGTGTTGGTGGAGAAAGGGGAAGTTACAAAGTAGTTATGGGGATGGGGCTGTAGCATAAGGAATATAGTCAATAATATTGTAAGAACTATGTACAGTGTCAGGTGGGGGCTAGATGGGAAGTGATTCAGGTGAGGGTGAAAAAGGTGAAGGGATTAAGAAGTACAAATTGGTAGTTACAAAATAATCATCGGGATGTAAAGTAAAGCATAGGGAATATAGTCAGTGATATGGTAATAAGTATATATAATGCCAGGTGGGTACTAGTCAGGGGAATCAATTCTTAAATTATATAAATGTTTAACCACTATGCTGTGCACCTTAAATTAATATAAAATAATATTGAATGTCAACTGTATTTGAAAATTTAAAAAGGGAGGGAAAAGGTCAAGGAGAATAAGAGGTCCAAATTTCCAGGGATTAAAAAAGTAAGTTATGGGAATGTAACATACAGCATAGGGAACGTAGTCAATAATATTGTGATAGCATATTACGGTGTCAGAGGGTTGCTGGAATTATCATGGTGATCACTTCTTTAGGTATATAAATGTTGAATAACTATGGTATACCACTGAAACTAACATAATATTGTATGTTAGCTATATTTTTAATAAAAATCTTAGAAAAAATAAAATAAAAAGAAAGTAGGTCAGCCATTATTGGGCTGAGGGAGAGGGAAATGGGGAGTTATTGTTTAATGGTTAAGAAGTTTCTGTCTGGGATAATGAAACATTTTGGAAATATTAGATTGGTGCAAAAGTAGTTGCAGTAGAAAAGAATTGCAAAAACTGCAATAACTTTTGCACCAACCTAATAGATAATGGTGGTGGTTGTACAACATGTGATTGTAATTAATGCCACTGAATTGTACACTTAAAACGGTTAAAATGGCAAATTTTATGATATATGTATAAATAATTTTTTGGTTTTTACCACAAAATTAAAAAAAAAAACAAAAAAACAAGAAACTCACCACCATGTTGTTTCGAACTAATCTGCCTTCTCTCTAACTTTAAGAGACTTCTTTTATTTGTTTTATATATCTTGTCTAGGGCTTTTAGTTGTACTTAATGGGAAGAATAAGTAAAAGTTTAATTTTTTCATCTATAAATATAAGCCCAAAGCACCAGATCTTGTCGTTTTCAAAATAAGCCAGAAATCTAGAGTTTTGTGTGAGATTTCCAAGTTTGCGTTTTTTTTTTTTTTTTAGAAAGTAAGTAATTCAGTTTTATCTATAAAGCACTGTTTAAGACAGACAATCTACAGATTAAGCAAAACTGCTGGCTGCGTTGGGCCCCAGGCCACCAGCTTGTGACCTGTGGTTGCAACTGTCTAGGCAATGAGGGCTGAAGGGCTGTGGTTTTGGTACACTTGGAGATTTGCAGTGACAGAGAGGAGCATTTGCCCTATCCCAATGTGTTCATTCATTAATTCATAAGAAATTATTCAGTGTTCTACTGTGTGTGAACTACGATGGTGAATAAGACAGACGAGGGCTTCTCCCTATGGAGCTTACATGGACGCACTCTTCTGTAGTGGGCCTCATGATGGAGAAGTTTTCAGAAGTAGATGTAACTCTATAGGCAGCTCCCTAGGGGGACCATTTTTCTAAGGGTTAGTCCCAGTGGATTTTCTCAGGAATCCACAGTCATCTTTCTTGTTGTCTAAGAAGAATGCCTGCGGGCAGCTCCACTGGCTCCAATGACAGCTAGAAGAGAGAACAAGTGAACAGGTACCTTTAGCTTCATCAGAGCACCCTGTCCTGGCAGCCGGCCATTGTCTAAGATAGCAGAGCTTTCCCCAAAGCTCATGGTGGGGGAAGGTGGGGAGCGGGGGAATACAGAGTCACACGAACGAAAGTCAAGGAAACAGGAGGGCTGACGTCTGGATGTAGGGTTTGGGCACGAGTTAACCATTGCATGGACAGTTCTTCGAGATGCGAGTGAAGATCACGGGTATCGTCGTAGCACACGCTTGCCTGGTCAAACCAGGGGCTAGAATGGAATGGGTACCGCTTGTCATTTCTAGGGGAAAAAGGAGACAGGGATGGACCCGAGAAGTCACCGACACAAATTCCTTTGACTCGTTTTGGGCATCAAGATGGATATGAGATAATTAGTCCTGGCTCTGAAAATGCATAGTGTCTTCGAGTCCCCTAGAATCCGACCAGCATAAACAGAGAGGGTGTAAACAGAGAGAGACAGCCTGGACAGCAAGGGCTGTTCCATTCTCACATCTTGTACAGTATTGGGTTTCTACACACACCGATTTCTTGGTAAAGCCAACATTTGAAAAACCCAGAATTGAACTTTCTGTTTATATTCATATCTGAACAATATCTGTGATCACAGTGGCAGCATGGTTATTTTGTTATGAAGAAAAAAATTACTTCCCTCCTTTTACACTCAGGCCTTTTCCATCTCAAAACCTTGAAATCTTCAGAGGGCTTTGGCAATTCCACATTTTTTTATGAGTTTCGGCAATAAAAGAAGTTGACTTACTCAGCTAGGAACAGGATGATAAATACTAATTGAATTTTACTTTGCAGAATCCTGCAGCTGGAGATAAGGAAGCTTAGAGACATGACAAAAACAAACAAATAGCACATAGTTTGTTTTCCTACACAGCAAATACAACCCTGCCTGACTTGCAAGTACTCTGCCTTTCCTTCAAATGTGAGAAGGCCACAGTCTCAGCTCACTGCTGCCAAGGTAGCTCTCCCCACTATAAAATGATTGTTCAGTGGCATTTACAGCAAATTGCAGAGAGGCAAAAGAGCTTGCTGGAAATAGACTGGTGTCAAACTATCACATGTCATAAAAATAATAAAAAAGAATGGCCACTGCCAGCCTATTGTGTGCCTGGCACTTTACTAAGGGACTTACATACATAACTTCATTTACATTCGCCAGGCACATGAGCTTGTAAAGTTGGCACTGTTTTTACTTTAATGATAAGGAAACTCAGGCCCAGAAAGATAAGTGACTTGCTAAGATCACACAGCCAAATCCATGGTAGAGCCAGAATTCACGGAGATTGGCATTATTCATTCAGGTCATTATTTCTCAACTGGGGGTGATTTTGCCCTTCAGAAGACACTCAACAATGTTTAGAGACATTGTTTAGTTTTGTGAATGGGGTGGGGGTTACCATGGCATCTAGTGGATTGAGAGTAGGGATGCTGCCAAATCTCCTACATGACAGGCCCCCCCACAACACCAAAGAATTATCTGACCCAAAACATCAATAGCATTGAGATTGAGAAACCCTCGTCTAGAAGACAAGAGGCCTTAGTTTTAGTTTCTATTCTGCATCTAGCTCAGAATGTAACCTTGGAAAAATTATTTTCTCTCTTTGAGCTTCAGTTTTCTCATGAGCAAATCAAAGGGGTAGAGTTTTAGACTGGATTATCTCTAAGGTATTTCCACCTTTAATACCCTATGGATGCTGGAAAACTAGAATTTCGTCTGTGGATATTGAAGTGGTCTTGAAAGTGCCTATGAATTGCACTGAAGCTTTAAGGAAAAGTACAGAGAGTTTTTGGAAGGCATCAGTAAATTATATAGCAAGGACACATGTGGACACTTCATGCATTCTGCAATAGAAGAAAATGTCTTTACATTATATTGTATCTGGGTCTCAGTTCATGGTCCTGTTAACTTTTGACTGTTCACCATAATTTAGTCGCCCATTCTGAGCCAGCCAATGATTGTGTTTCCATAGGCTGGCCCCGACTGCGTACTTCATAGTGTTTTGTTGTCTTTGGGTAAGGCAGATCAGCTAGCGGTGGGACCAAGATATTTGTGTTATGAACAGTTGTTTGTATTATGGACACACAAACTGGCAATCGCAGGAGGGCTGAGCCCTCAGCATGGGCAGACCACTTACCGTGGCTTAATGCGCCTGGATTGGCCCAGCGGCTAGTGGAGGCCAAGGGAGAAAAATTACTCAAAGGCCAAACATGACTTCTTTGCCAACATACCACACACACACACACACACACACACACACACACAGACAGACACACCCTACACACACATAGACTGACCCACACATTGGCAACAAATTAAGTCTTTCTACCACTTCACTTGTGTTTGTTTTATGAGGATTTAACTTCATCTAGTGTTTTATAATTGTGGAGAACAGACCTTCAGTGTACTGAAGATTTATTGCTAATGCTTTTGTGAACGTCAGTGGAATGAAAGCAGGGAGGAAGTTGCTTGAATTTTGCTTGAATTGGTACATTCAATTGTCTACTCTCCATGAGTCGTGGGGTAGAATATAGGTGGAGGCATGATTCACTTCCTTCCTTACAGGACCTGGCAATCTCTTGATGGGGAGGCATTTAGAGCTGGGGTAGAGGTGAATGACACTGCTGGAGCCTCAGATGCTAGGAGGCGGGGCCAGGCTCACAAGCCGGGGTGAGCTTTTTGCAGGCTGCCTGACTTCTGCACGGTCAGGGCTAAGCAGAACGGCAGGCACATGAAGGCCCCAGTGAACACGGCTGAGCACCTCACAGCCAGCACAATTCGCTCTCCGAACTCCGCTGACGCTGCACTGGAGGCCTCACCACTCCCTGCTCTGCCTGCACTAAGAACTCTGTGAAGGCAGAAGCCCCAACCTCCTCCTCTCGGTATCCCCTGCACCTGGCCCAGGGAACCCCCGAGGAATGGCTGGATTCACGCACAACTGAGTGGCACTGCAAAGTGCCCTGTGTTCTAAGGACTGCAAACTACCCAAGGGCTAGGAAGAGTCAGGTGAGGCTGTATGGATGGCAGGGAACCTGAGGATGAGGCAGAGAAAAGGATGGAGGAAACTTTCGGAGTGTGAGGGGCGGGTCAGAGTGCCTTTTCCTGATGAGAATGGTCAGCTTGCTTGGTGTCTGAAAGCCTGTATGAGTTTTCGCTCGCTGCATAACAATGTGCCACACATGTAATGGCTTAAAACAACATCCACGTATAATCTCACAGTTTCTGTGAGTGTGAGTCAGGAGACCGGGCACAGTGTGGCTAGGTCCTCTGCTCAGGGGCTCACCCTGCTGAAACCGCGGTGTTGAGGCGCCTGCATCCTCATTTGGGGCTGGGGTCCTCTTCCAGGCTCAGGGCTGTTGGTAGAATTCAGCTTCTGTGGCTGTCGGACTGAAGTCCCTGCTTTCTTGGTGGCTGCCAGCCAGGGGATGTTCTAAGCTTCTAAAAGCTCTTGTGAAGAGAATAGCAAGTAGTATAAGCCAGGCACTTCACATAGATTATTTCATTTAACCCTCTAAACCGAGGTCAGCAAACTTTTTCTTAAAGGGTCTCATAGTAAATGATACTTTGCAGGTCAAGAGGGAACATACAGGCTATTAGTAGGTACTTTTTAATATAACCATTTAAGATGTAAGCATTTAAAGATATAAAAACCTTTCTTAGCCTGCAGGCTGTAAAAAACAGGCTGGGTGAATTTAGCCAGTGGGTGGTAGTTTGCCACCTCCCTTCTGTGAACAATCCCATTAGGCTGAAGTTAATCTTACTCCCATTTTAGAGTTAAATAAACTGAGACACAGGGCCCTTAGGACTTCCTCAGCACCCAGGTGGGTCTGACTCTCCAGGGCCTGATCAGATCCCAGCCTGGAATTTATTGTCGGCTCTCTCCCACCTAGATGCTAACCCCTTCCTTTCTCTTAAGTCCCCACAAGGGTGACAGGGCCAGCAAGTGGAAAAGCACAGTCTGCCACATGCAAGTTGTGTGGTCGCAGGCAGTCATTCTATCTGTAGCCTCAGTTTCTTTGTCTCTGGAGTGGGCAGGGTATTACCTCAGACTTTTTCTGGCCCTTTGGCACTGGCCAATGGGAAATGGGGTGGTGATTGGGGCCGTCCTTGGGAGGAAATGAGAGAAAGGCTTTGTGGTGTCCAGGCTTACTCCGTCAGAGGGACCTTTTATCTAGTCATGCATTTCTGTGCCTGGATGTCAGAATCACCGGGGCAGCTGTCAAAAACTACATGTGTGGGCTTCATCCCTAGAGCTCAATTCGGGAGGTCTGGAGTGCACCTGGGAATCAGAATTGTTTTGTAACTTTCTAGGCAATTCTGCTGCAGAGCCAGATCTGGGAGCCACTATATAGATCAGTGTTTCCAATCAGGGGGTGTCTATCAAACTTGGAGCCCCCCAGGGCCCTGGCCAGCTGCTTATCGTCACTAGGGATGGCTGAGAAGGACACACTGGATGTGCTTTCTTTCGCTCTCCTTTCACCCCAGGACCCCCACACTTGCCTGCAGCTGTCCTCCTCAGAGCTGGGGTCAGTGGGCCAGGGGTGAGTTTTTATAGCTAGGTGACTAACGGGGACCACAGGTGACCGTGGTGTTCTCCCAAGTTTGTGGCCTATGGGATGAACAAACTAAATGAGTGCACCTGGCCATCAGGTGACTCAGTAGAGTTCACATCTAGCAATCACTTCATTACATTTTAATGGCATTCAATCCAAATCAGACAGTTAGACATTGAAAAGGTCTTTTAAATTTAGTGGCACTGAACCCAAACACTGTACACAAATAGAGTTCAGATTCTGGCTGGAGGATATTATTTATGTTAAGATTGGAGTAGCTGGTGGCTGTTTGGTGTTGGCACAAAGGGAATTCGACCCAGAGGAGTCTGTATTTTAGGCTCATGCTTCTTCCCCTGGGAGCTCCGTGCTAGGCAGGAGCTTTATAAACCCAAGTTTGTCCTTGGTCAAGGTCATCATAAAAGCTAAGATTTATTTGCTCCTTCTAAAGAACCTTGGTTGTGGTATGGTGCAGTGGTTTGTACACATTTTAAAGATTACAGTCCCTGTGAGATCTAATGAAAGATACAGAACTTGGTGCCCTGAAAAACGCTTGGGGAATTTCACAGAAGTTTTAAGGGATTCACAAAGCCCCTAAACGACCCCATCCTTAAACTTCAGGTAATGACCTCCAAATGCAGTAGAAGGTCTTAAGAGGGGAAGAGATGAGGCCTGTATTTAAAACAGAGTTAGCTTGCTTGTCAGTGGTCAATAAACCATACAACATTTCCAATTTATATCTAAATCTGTACAACGGGAGTAGTGATATCATGTTCTTATATCTATAAGGTAGTTGTAAAAAAAAACTAAAATATATTTCAGAAGCATTAAAAAGGTTATTTTGACATGCAAAATCCTGCTATTAGATTAAAAAAGTATTTCTGGTTCTAATTCTCATTAAGTCACTGTGTGTATATATTCAAAAACTTAAAAGAGCATCAAGGACAGAGCACTTCTCAATGGTTGAATTGAATTTAACAAATATTATTGAGTCCCTCACTGGTGTCTACTCTAGGATGCCTGTCCACCTCCACTTGCCTCTTCTTTTCAACACCTGCTTCTTCTTTAGGCCTTGGCCCAGGTATCATGTCCTTTGCTAAGCCTTCCCAGCCCCTCCCCCAACCCAGCTGACACATCACCCAATACTCACCTCCACAGGACCTTGACAACGTGTCCTTGGAACGGCTTGTTCATCCGTCTCTCTCCTCTCCCAACTGTGAGCGCCCTGAAGGTGGGGACGGTGACTTTGCGACTAGGCCTCCCATCCTAGCACAGAGCACAAATGTCTGCTAAAGCAAAAGTTAGATAAAAGAATAAAAAGCCCTATGCTTGTTGCTGGAGGTGAATATAACAAAGGACCTGTCCTCAAAACATTCACTCAGAGGAGGAAGCTTACAGGAGAGACACATAAGACCACTGTGGCATTTAAAGACTGGTGTGGTCTCATTTCAATTGGGGACATCTGGGGAGGCTGCGGTGTGGGGTTAATTCTTGAAATGGCCCTTGGAAGAGGCCTAGGTCCCAGGGGCTGCATTCAAAAGGAGAAGCAGAGACACAGAGGGGAAAGCTGCATCCACGTCTGGGAAGCAGCCATCTGTCCCTTTGCCTGGCACACGGGCCTCATGTGGGGGGAGTGAGAGCCGCAGTGAGAAACGAGCAACGGACAAAAATGTGGAGCATGTTCTCTGCCAGCCTGAAAGTCTGTACTCAGTGGGGGGCCAGGGAGGCTTTTGAGTGACAGAACTGGAACAGAAGCTGGGAAATCACAGCGGCCTACCCTGGACGCTACGAGAGTAATTGTGAATACTCTGTAACTTTGGGTGGTGCGAAATACTACTTATTTATTCCAAAATATTTACTGAGCACAACCACCTGCTAAGCTCTGTTCAAGACACTTAGGATATAAATCAGTGGACTGAAACGAGTTCTTTCCCCTTGTAAAGCTTACATCCTCGGAGAGGTGAGAGCGAGACAAAAGCAATCATCAACACGTAGCAAATAAGTAAATTATATTGTAGATGAGATGAAAAAGGAAAAACGTCCTGAAAAGGTGGAGCAGGGAGGGAGAGGTGAGGAGCATCTGAGTTGGCCTCGCCGTGAAGATGATGTTGAAGGAAGTGGGGCTTGTGGCATGTTCTCCAGGGGGTGGGGAGACCTTTCAGGCAGCAGAAACTGCTAGTACAAAGGCCCTGAGGTGGGGACTTGCCCGACTGTTCAGGAAAAGTCTGGAAGTCAGACAGGTAATGGAGGTGAAGCAGATCAAGCATGGCTTGTGGACCTTGGTGAGAACTTTGGCTTTTCCTTTGACTGACATGGGAGCCATTGGAGGTATGACATGATCCGACTTACATTCTGACAGGACCTCTCTGCCTTGAGAATAGATTGTAGGAGGACAAGGACCGTATCAGGAAAGCCTGTGAGGAGGCTACTGCAGGCACCCAGTAGGGAGTTGTGGTGGCTTACGTCAGGGGGTGGGAAGTAGTGGGATTTTTTGGTGGGGATGTGTTGAAGATAGAACTAACAGGATTTCTCAATGCATTCCATCTGCGGTGTGAGAGAAACAAAGGAATCTAAGGTGACTCCAGGGTTTGGGGCCCATACAACTGGAAGGATGGAGGTGCCATGGCCTGAGTTGGGAAAGGCTGTGGGTGGAATGGGTTTGGGAAGGAATACTGGCATTCACTTTAGGATACTCCATTTGCTATGTCTTCTAGCATCCAAGTGGAGATGTGACGTAAGCAATTCGATACCTATGTCTGGGGTTTGGGAGAAAGATCTGACTGGACAAATAAATCAGGAATTGTTTGTATACAGGTAGTCTTTAAGCCATGGGATATCAAAATGTTCAAGAGAAGAGACAGGATGAGCAAAGGAGACTGAAAAGAAATGGTCAGTGTGCTAGGAGGAAACCAAGAGAGTAAAGTATCTGGAAAGAAAGTGAAGAAAGTGTAGATGGAGCATGGAAGAGACTAATAAGACGCTCCCCAAACCAGTTCCTCTTTTTCCTGGGTACATAACTAGACTACATTTCCCACCCTCCTTTGAAGTTAGCTGCGTCCATTTGACGGAGTTCTGGGCAGTGAAATATGGGTGGAAGTGATGTGTGTCACCTCTAGGCCTGGCTAATAAAACTTCCTGCTCTCTTAGAGCAGTGGAGGACCCGACGGCCTCAGGGGATAGTGGAGCCCCTGGATGAGAGGACCGGTGCCCTAATGACTGTGCAGAGCAGTAACCCCGCCACCCCCATACATGCACACTTTGGAATGTGTCACAGATGAGAAATCAACCTTTATCATTTCCATTCACAGAGATTTGAAGGAAGTGGGGGATGTGCCGTGTGTTCTCGGCTGAAATAATGTGACATGTCAGGGATTGGTTGATCCAGAAGGTAGTGTACTCTAACCAAGAGAGACTGTGACGTGACCAAGTTCTGTTGGTAGGTCAAGGAAGATGAGGGGTGACAAAGCATCATTGCACAAAGCCACCTGGAGGTGGTTGATGACCTTGAGAAGGGCAGTGTCAGGGGAGGGGTGAATTAAAGTCCGATTGGAGTTGGTACAGAAAGAAATTGGTGAGAGTGAGTCCAGACCCACTCTCTTTTGAGGAGCGTGACTGTAAGGAGAACAAAGAATGGGGTACTAGCTGATGGGGAATGAGACGTCAAGGAAAGGGTTGTTTCGTTTTGTTTCAGGATGAGAGAACTGCGCACACATTTGTGTGTGGAAAACGTCAGCTCTTTTCCTAAGATCGTAGTGCGGTTTGGCACATGGCCCGTGCCTCTCCCGCTCACCTGGGACAGTTATTTGTTTCCGCCTGAATAGCAAATGATATCGCTCCTCGTGCCTGATTGATTTGTTAGGGAGCCTGACAGCCTTAATGGACTTTTTTGACAAGACAATGGCTTCTCTCGGCAGTGCTTGTCTTGGAGAGGTTCCAGCGATGGTAATGAACCCCACTGTGCTGGAAGGCACAGGAGGAAGAGGAGGACAGAGAGGAAGAGGTTTTACTTAACATGGAACCTGCAGCATGGGAGGGAAATAAGCGCCAAGGTTCTGTTTAATTCGCAGATGACGGAGGAGAGGACAAAGAGATGAAAAGAAGTGTGTCTCTTCAGGGTGTTCCTTAGGAGGAGGAAGCTAGAACCCCCCTATGAGGATATTTCCTCTTGTGCTTAAGTCATCTCCTGGATCTCCCCACTTCCTTTTGGCTCCATTTTCCAAAGGAAAAGTGTCCTTTGGGATGGAGCGTGGCATGTTAGAAAGGCTGGACTTTCAATTCCTGCCTCGTCACTTTCTGCCTATGTGATCTTGAGTAAGTCACTTCACTTTTCAAATCTCTGATTTCCCCTTCTGGAATATAGAAGTCATACCTGAAATAGCTTATGGCCTGTGGCAAGGGTCCCCAAGTGGTGACTGTTGTTTCTCGGGACCGTCCAAGAAGCTGTGATGGTCTGGAGTAGACGGACTGCGTGGGTGATCACCCAGCTGTTTCTCTCCAACCTCGCACAAGTTACTTACCCTCCCCGGCCCCCCTCGCCTCGTCCATGAACTGAAGGTAATCACAATGCTTACCTCCCAGATCTGACGGGGTATGGATGAGTGAATACATGTAAAACACTTAGTGTCTGGCGCATCGTAACTTCTCAGTGCATTTCCTTTTGGAATTAGTTGACTGTGGGTGGGGTGGGATGGGGAGGCTTGTGTTGATTTGAGAAAAGGCACACCCCTTTCCTGGTTGGTTTTACTTAATGTGGAACCTGGGAAGAACGTGGGATTGGGTGAGGGATCCGGAACTAAGGATAACAGTGTGATGCTCAGCCTGTCACTCTAGGTATACCCAAATGTTTCCTCCTGGGGAGCCAGATGTGCTGAGATGAGCCCCCCCCCCATTCTAAGGGGCAACATGAGCCACCTTGAGGTCCTTGCAGTTGCCTAGGATCTTATTGCCCTGGTTATGGCACCCATAAACAGCCAGACGGCAGTGGTGCTTAGATCGGTCAGGCCTGCCTGTTCCCCATTCTGGCTCTATGAGGCCATTGGGAAGGGACTGGCAGTCCCTAATGACAATGCATCGGTGGACTTTATGGCATTATTGACCTGCAAATGATTCTGGGGGCTCAAAATATGGTGGGGAGTGGAGGAGTCAGGAGACATGTGAGAAGACGGCAGGCATTTTTTTAATAAGATGTGGCCTTTGTCCCGCCCATACCAAGGTAAACATTATTATGTGCATCTTAAAGTTGAAGAAATTAAAGTCAGAGAGGTTGTACAAGTTGTCTAAAATCACACAGCATCCAAAGGGATTTGCTGGGATCTGAACCCAGGTCTCCCTGACCCCCAAATACTATTGGTTTTTGTTTTTGTTTTTTTAAATTCCTTCATGATTATGGCTATGTGTGGTTCAACTCAGTCCAAATGCTTGTGGAGCTCACATTGAGTCCTCAGTGCTGGAAGGGGTCAGTGTATGCACAGAGACAGAAGCCCAACCTTGAGGAGCGCTCAGTGTAGACAGGAAGGTGGAACGTGCTCATGGAACACCTGAGCCTGTGGTAACTGTTCAGTATTCAGGTTGCCAGACAACGAAATAAGGGTTCAGAGAAAGGCAATTCTGGGTACTTGGTGGGTCACAAAAGGTGGAATTATCCGAGATATGTGAAGCAGGTTGGAGAGCTGATACAGTTAGGACAGCGACAGCGGAGGGCTGAGGAGGCGGAGCACGGGGTGTGGCTGCTACTCGACCTGGCCCCACACCGCCACGTTCTATGCATGTTCAGGATGCCGGGCTTCGTTAGGCAATGAGATCTTCAGTGAAAGCACCACCTTCTGTGACTCCGTGATGACTGAACACCTACAGGATACAGGCACTGCGTCTGGGGCTGGAGCCCGGACGGCAATAAGGCAAGGTCCCTGCCCTAAGGAGTTCAGTGCACACAGCCACACCACGCAAAGTTCCAAAGGAGCAGTCCCCACTGGTTAGCCCTGGGCTGCCATTCAGGGTGGGGGGGGCTCGGGGCAGCACCCTCGCATGGGCATGCCCTGTGCCCCTGGGGGCTGGGAGCTCTGTCTTCTGTGCCTGAAGAAAATGCCCTAGAATGCACAATGCACAGGAATAAGGCATTTTATCATATATATGTAAACCTTGAATCCAGTCCTATTAAAAAAAAAATACAAAGGCAATCATTCACAAACTTCAGAACATTCGCTTTGATTAGTGACAGATTACTGCTTGTAAAAAGACTGCTCCTGAGATCCATAGCTATAAACATCTCCCAAAGGGGGCGGGAGGATGTGTTGTCTGGGAGTGGACTTGGGAGTTGAGAGAGTCCGGGAGGGAACACACAGGAGACCTTTTCTTTTTGGAATGGAGCCCCAGGCTCCGCAGGACGCAGAGCAGGGAGGGAAGGACATGCTCCCTCACTTGGGGCGGGCCCTACAGAGCCCCCCAACTCTGCCTCCCCCAGCTTGAGGGCAGAGGCTGAGGATAAGCGGCAGGGCAGGCATTTGGCAAAGTGGCCCTAAGGGAACTGGTCGAGGAAGTGTGGCCTCAGCCGGCAGGAAATGAACTCGAAGTGCTCTGGGCTGGCTCTGGCTTCCTAATACCCGTCTGCTCTTATCAAATATGAGGACACCTAACACATGAAAGCCAAACAGGACTCATCTTCCAGACTTGAATTAGTTCCCCAGACCAACTCTTTGGGGCTTCTTCTTTTAAATAAGCATCTGATAAATGTGCCGTCAAATGGATTCAGAGCAGCCAAGGAGAGCAGTTGAGACCAGGTTTAAAATCTCCCAGGGCAGCTCCGCAGGGACTCTCCAGGAAGACGTTTGTACTTGCACTGTTAGAGTCTGTTTAGGGAAGGTCTGATGGGATTTTCTCTTTGGAGAGCTAAAGAAGCGTTGTCCAGGGTCCTTCCAGAGAATAGTCAGAAGCCAGTAGAAACCTGCTGGGCCTAAAAAGGCAGATGTGGGGTCTACAACACAGCTCCTGAGTCAGCAATTCTTAGTCCCAGGAGGGAGCAGAGCCTGCCCTGGCCTGAGCAGTGGATTAGGCAGCTGGTGTCGGTTCCCTGTTTCTCCTGTATTCTTACTTCTTTACCCAGCCTAATGCTCACTGTATGCCCAGAGCCCCACCAGGTAAGGATGGGAGGTTGGGAGATTCCCAGACCTTTCTTCCGACCTCCTGTCATTTATTATTTCTCCATCCCAACCAATCCATCACGTGTGCCATTCCCAACTTCTAAGGCATCTGCATTTTAGCTCCTAAGCTAACACGTGGCAAAGAGAAGAGCTTGGAGAGCAGCGCCTTCCTTCCCAGGAATGTTTGTGCTTCACAGTGAGTTAGTGTGAGAGAAAGAGTATTCCAGAATCACCATGTGAACCTCAGTAAGAAACTTCCGCTCTCTAAATGTCAATTCTTTAATTTGTAAGAGGTGATCCCATTTTGTCATTATATTCTCATGTATTAATGGCATGATTTCAGACTTCAGAGAAAACTTTCTCTGACCTTTAATTCAGACTACACTTGACCTACCCTTTTTGTCTTCTCATGTCTTTCAATGGGGCTAATGATAATAATAGACATTATTATCCTCGGAAAGTTGTTTCAAAAATTAAAGAAGGTGACACTTGGGAACATGCTCCACAGATTCAGAAGGTCAAAACACCTGTGAGGACTGATGTTGATGGTGGTTTTTAAAATAACTGAGCACTGGGTAGGTAGATCATTCTATGAGTATGCTGGATGAAATTCCTCCTGCTTACTTATTTGATTTGATTGTTGCATGGGATTAATTCCTAGGGAATAAATTGGTGGGTCAAATTTATACACTGTTAGCATTTTGATACCCAGTGCAGAACTGGCTTCCAAAAAGGAACTGACTTATCAGCAGTTAAGAAAGGAACTGCTCCTGGAGGGGGGTGGTAGATAAAGGTAAAGGGGATCAAATATGTGGTGAGGGAAAGAGAACTGACTCTGGGCAGTGAACACACAATGTGACATGTATAGATGATGTATTACAGAATTGGACACCTGAAATCTATATAACTATACTAACCATTGTCACCCCAATAAACTTTAGTTAAAAAAAAAAAAAAGGAAATGCTCCCTCCTCTGTTTTGCCAATTTAATAAGCAAAATTGCAGCCACTTTTTATTTTGCATTTTGTTGATTACTAGGGAGTGTGACCATTTCCAAAGTGGTTATGGTGTATACATGTTTCTTGTTTTATGTTTCGTATTCATATAGATGTATAATTGAGGTGATTATTGCTTCTCCATTGAAATGCAAAATGTCTGTCTCTAACTTTGTCTTTTTAATAGTAACCCATTACTGTTTTTCACAAGAAATATTATTCTTTTGTGCTTTTAAATTTTGATGAGCTTGTTTTGGATATAAATTTTAAATGGTAATAGTCAAATCCATTGATGTTTTCTTTTGTGATTTTTTTTCCCATTACTTTTTGCTCTAAGCAAAGAGAAAAATATTCTTCAAAAAATCTAAACAATGCCAGTACAGTTTTTTCCAAGGTTATACATGGCTCATTTTTAAATTAACTCTTTAAATTATTTGCAGTTTCTTTTGATGTAGGATTGGAGGTAAAGCTCTTAATTTCTTATGTGTAAAAATATTTAATTAATTATCTTGAAAATGACTTTATTAATCCTTAATTTAGTAAATTTAGGTGGCTATATCTAGGAAAAGGTTTCTCTTCACTGATTTTTTTTTTCTTCTTACGGAATACAATTAATTTTTTTAATCTTACAATTATGACTAATCTATTTTGTTTTACTTTATTTTTGCCAAGGGAAATTTATAATCTCTTTGTTTACTGATTCTACTCCCAACAAATACAGATAGAATCTCTGTCTTCTATGTGTCTTATGTGTATTATGTGTTATTGTTGTTTGTGGCTTTGGCATTTTTCTGCCTTCTTAGGCATGTTTTCCTTTTACTTTTTCACATCACTGACTCAGTTTTTCTAGTGCTCATTTTGCTTTTCTGTGCTACCCATGTAAACTTTTATTCTGCCACTGCATTCTTGAGTTCTGTGGCATTCCTTTTTATTTCACTTATCTTTTTAAGTTAATTCTGTTGGGTTTTCATATTATTTGTTACCTTTTAACCCATTTCTGCCTATAAAGACCCCGTGACTTTGAGTGAGGTATGTAACTTCACAGGGGCTAATAAAATTGGGAAAATAAAATGAGTCAGTACTCACAGTGCTTGGAGCCACACTTGGTACATAGAAAGGGCTCAGTTAATCTTACCTAGTATGACTAATATCCACGACCACGTTCTGGTTATTTCACACTCTGAAAAGATACAGTGGATAGAAAATGACAATTCCCCGTTTGAAGTGCCCCCAAGTTTCTTCATATCTTTGTCACTCTCGCAGCACCTTCTTATGAGAACCATATATTTAGGGAAAATATGTCACTACCGTGCCATCTACTTCACACCCATTTCCTGCTCTCATATTTTTGAAACTCAGGGACTCTAACTACCTAAAGAATAAAAGTCATGATGATGTACTATATATATTGTGGTGGCTGTCAGCAGGAGTCAGGGTGGAGAGTCGGGGGTAGTGGTTGGGGGCCACAGCATTCTGGCTGATCAAACCAGGATCCGTTTAGTATAAAAAAGATGGCTGAGTATTTAGGTAGGTATTGGCTTTGCATTTCTGGATCAGGGGGAATGAATGGACAATCATTTTTCATGCTTCCATGTCAACAGATTTATTTCCTTTCAGCCACAGAGTTTCGGTGGCCATTAATGGATTTTTTTCATTTTCATTTCATTGGTGGGAGATAGCATTTTCCTCTCAGTTCTAGCAGTAGGTTAACTGCCTGAGCCAGATTTTGGTGTTTTTGTGAGTGATGGTCCTTGCTGTGACTTTGTACATACTTCTGAGGGGTACTGAAGGAGATTGCATCAGCTTCTGCTAATCAGAGAACCTTCTAGAACGTAGATCCTCATTGATGTACAGAGATGTCTGTGTTGCTCTCTGACCCTGCAGCTCCCCAGGCTGAGGCCCGAGCATCCTGGTATTCAGTGGCTGAGAAGGTAACAAGGCGCCTGCACACCGTTCTCTCCTGTGGGCTAGACCCTAGCTGGAGAGGACAGGTGGCATAAAGAAGCCAACATGATAAAAGGGAGTAAACTCTTTAGTTCAGGTGTTGGTGGATGAGGGCTTTGCAGTGGTTCCTCTTTGAAGTGGTTCTAACTTTTTATGTATTAGTGGGAGCTTTAATTAATTGCATTCTCCCTGCAAGCATAGATTTCAAGGACTTTTCTAAGCACCTATAGGGCTACAAATCAGAGACCATTCAGGTGTTCATTTATTCACTCCCTTATTCATATTTATTGAGTTCCTGTCATATATTAAGTGTTGAGGATACAGTGGTGAACAAGACAGAAAGTTTCCTGCCTGTTCTGAAAAAAAATCTCTTCATTCCACACCTACCACGTCACCCATATTTATTCACTGCATCTGTGTAGGGATTCTGGGAGATTGCTGCCGTTGTTCCCATTTCACAGATGAGGAATTGGGGCTGCAAGGAACTTGTTGGTTGCATCTGTGGAGGGCCAGGATTTGACGCTCTGCCTGACACTGAAGTCCTAGGCTCATGCTTTCTATATCCACCAATCTCTACATCCCATGAATGATCAGAGTAAGTTTACGAGGATGTGACTCCAGAGATTCAGTGTTCAACTTGATAGGAGCAGCAGTAGCTAGAGCATGCTATACATCTGGGTGCTGAGAAACATCTGTAAATGTTACACTCTTTTAGGCAGGTGTTTGGCCTCAGTAAGCCCATCAACCAACATGATACATACCCAGCAGAAAAGAGGCCTTCCTACCTGGAGTTGAGACTCCCAGTGTGAGAGCAATTTTCAGTTTTGCTTTTGTAATCCTCAGGGAAATCACGCACTAGCCTGCGTTGAGGTCGTAGACACTCCAGGTATAACCAGAAGCTGTTTCTGTTTGGTTAGATCGTTCACTGCAGTGAAGCCACACGGTGCTCTGACCTCCTTGCACCATTCCCGAGGGAGGTCGCCACTCACCTGGATGTTTCGTCTTGGGCAGATCTTGGTAGGCGCTGTCCATGCAGAGGGTTTGAGGTAGAGGGTCTTTATAGAAACATGCTGAATGGACTTACAACTCTTGAGGTGGAATGTAGGGACAGGAAAGGGGTTATGACAAATACTTAGACAGCCACGCAGCCTAGGATAACAGCATTTCTCAGCTTCCAAGGAAGCTTTGAGTCTCCAGCTTTATAACATTCTCTTTCCTACCTCCTAAGTATTCCATTAACAGTAACCAGAGACTCCGCTCACTGCAATCATGGGAGCGTGATTTTTAAGAAAGGTTTTATAGTCTTAGGGTTGGAGAGGGGTGTCTCATCCACTGGACGGACAAAGCCGAGCCGCTGTGGAAGGTTAGCATGGTGGAATAGAAGGAGCTCTGGCTGTCAGTTGAGTTGGGATCTTGACCCAGCTCTGCCACTCACTAGCACTGGTGGCTTTACTAGGTCATTCCCCTCCCTGGCCTCAGTTTCCTCCTCCATAAATTGAGCGATTCACTTTAGATTATCTTTTAGGAAAACTTCCGGCTCTGTTATTTAAGATTCATTCTAGAGTGACTGGTTTGTTTGGATGAGTGATCTGTTCTCAATTATCCCATGACCAATAAACAGAAGGAAAGGCCCCAAACCACATAATATATGCTGGGTAATATATATATATGTATGTTTATATATATATATCCATTTAATACCCACAATAAAAAACTTTAGGTAGTTGTAATAGTTACAGTGGTAGAATGGAGTTGAATCATCACGCACATTTACTTGAAGGAAATTCCATGGGGATAGTGAGAGAGAAATTTTCACTAATTGTATCTCTATATCCCCAGCCCCACACCCTATTTACCATCTCTCCCCCAGCCTTTCAAACTAGACTTGAACCTCCAGTGAATCAGGAAAATATGGGAAAGAAAAGAGAACAAATAATAATAAATGGAAGCTTTTGGGCTTACAAGTGCCTGATGTTCACAATTTAAAGAGGATTTAAGGTTTTGGTGTCTTATTTTTCCAGTGCAATTTGGGCTGTGCTTGATTTTCAATTCTCAGCATGCCTGCTGACTTTTGACCCTAAACCTGCATAGATTTTTCCTTCGTCATCCATATTAGATGAAGAGACTGATGCCCAGGAATCCAGTAACCTGCAAAACGTCACAGATCTAGTGAGGAGCCAGGATCCAAAAGCAGTGGCACCCAGTGACCAAGTCCCTTCTCTGCCTCCAGCTGCCTGTCTGGCGGCAGTGAGTCAGCCACCTGCATAAACAAGTGCTTCCCTGGGGAATGTGATGGGTGCTTGCTGTGGGCATCCCTTCCAAGGAGCATTTACACTTGGCTTTCTCATGCATTATGTTAATCATTTGTAGCAGAGATTTCCCTGCTGGATTTGGTTTGGTTCAGTCCAGTGTGAAAATGAGTTTGGAAGCCTAAGGGAGCCGGTGACTAACGACAGAAAGGCAGTCATCAGTGTCCTAGGCAAGAATGGAAAATCAGTTTAGCGTTAACATTTTTCATTTGCCACAGGTAATCCACAAAGCAATTAATCTCCATTCAGATAATTACAAGTTGATTTTGTTGTACGTCTTTGAAATCAAGACTACGGTGTATGTAAGTAGAAAGCTTCTGAGGACCACTCAGAGCCACTCAGCCCAGAAAACGCCGTTAGCTAGGTGAAAATTCTACCGTTAACCTCTCATCCGCTTAAAATTCTTCGGTGGTTCCCCACTCCTTTTAGGCTAAAGTCTAAACTCTTTAACATGACCCCTGAGGTGCTCTGTGATCTATATTCTGCCTATATCTTTAGCTTTGTCTCTCACCATTCCTCCTACCTCCCAGCAGCTAGAACAAACTTATTTCATTTTCTCCAGTCGGCCATGCTTCTGTCCACTCTAGACCTTGCCACACATTGTCCCTTATGCCTGGGATAGTCATCCCTCACTCTCAGAGCACTCAGGCTCCGGGAAGGCCACGGTGATGCCCCTGCCTGGGCTGTGTGCTCCTCACAACCCCCCGTCCCCCCCCCACACACTGTTATAATTGTTGGTTTATCTGCCGTAAGCTCCTTGAGAGGAAGAGCTCAGTGGTCTTTCCACCCCACCACGTATCCGTAGAGTGTCAGTGCACAGGTACTCAACGGCTATTGATGAATGAATAACCCAATCATCAGTGCCGAGTAAACTTCAAATTCCCTATCTGGGAGAAATAGCCTCGTAGCTATGAGCATGTTTCCTTTCATGGTTAATACCATAAGTAATACATTGACATATTCTCCTTGTTAAGAGGAAAAGGAGTGGGGGGAGGGGAAGGAAACAAAAGAAACATTGCAAATGAGGCCAAATTCCTCTTACTACCATTTCCAGTCCCAGGCTCCTCCCCTATATTGAGTGTTATTTTCCAGGGTGTGTGTGTGTGTGTGTGTGTGTGTGTGTGTGTGTGTGCACTTTTGTATTCATGTACCCTCTTTTCCTCCAAAGAAAATATATCATATTACTGTATAGAAATGTCCATTTGCAGCTTGGTTTTTCCAATTTACAACATTTGTAAATCTGATCCTGTGTTAATACTCTTAGCTCTAATTCCTTCTTTTTAGAGGCTGTCAAGATTTCTGAACATGGATGGAACCGTTTATTTCGTTATTCCCTTATCGTCCATTAACATTTAAGCACAAAGTAATCCTGGAATTTTCAAGAGAGTGAGGGACTTCAGGGATCATGTGATCTGCTCTCCTCTGGAGCCTGGAGTCTATCTAATAACATCCCGGTGCAGACATCACAGATCCCATAGGAGGTTCAAGGCCCAGGTTTAATTCCCATCCTTGAGCCAATCCAGTCACGATTCAGTGAGCTGAAAAGTTCTGTTGGCCTGGCAGCTTGGTTTATGGTTCTCACTTAAAATAATTAATTAAAAATAAAGAGCAATGAGTATAAGGCATCCCCAAAGCAGCCATTCTATCTCTGTCTTAGATAAGGTTATCCAAGCTTCCATTTTCTTACCCATTAGGAAAAAAGTAAAAAAAGGAATGAATGTGCTCATCTGCTTTGAAAGGGTTTTTAAAGTGCCTGGCACAGAGCTGGTGATCACCATTCATCAGCTTCACGGCGTCCCAGGGACTACAATGACAGTCTGCAGCCTCTGCAAATTGCCTCAGCACTACTCTACTACTCTTACCAGCTCATCTAATCTCTTTCTAACACATCCTCATGGCTTCCAGGCCGTCAGTCAAGAATCTCCTAATTATTTAAATAGTATCTTCAAGGGTCACTTCCAGAGATGGAGAAGAAATCCCCATCCCCAATGATTGCTCGTGTGGCAGACAGCCTTGAGAACAGGGAGAGCACAGCATAGGGGGAGGAATTCAATCACCGCATAATTTGATGAAAGCAATCCTTCTTTGACTGTCTGCTACCTTATCTGTGTTCTTTCACTTTGGAAAAGCAGAGATGCTATATATTTTTGAAGTCTTTGTACAACATATTACAATGAGACTATTTATTATATTGTATGTGCATTAATCAGAAGGCATCACATTTTTATCAAGCAGCCAAAATAACTAACACTTACGGATTGTGCATTATGATGTAAATCTAGGGCAGAGGGATGGCTCTTTTATAATTGCACTTAGTCCCTGCAATGACAGAGACCTGGGTCCCCTGCAGGGAATCGGAGGCAGGAAGAGTCTCTTCTCTGGTAGGTTTGAGGGTCAGAAAAGCTGTCTGGTATTTTGCCTTCCTTCTTCCGCCCCTTTCCCTCCTCTGGCCTCGTCCTTTTTCCTGACTCTTCTCTTTGCTCCTCTTGCACTATTCACCTTCTCCTACTTCTCTTCATTTCCTTCCTCTTTTTCCCATTTCCCCCACTTCTGCCTTGTGTGACAATAACAAACTATCCCTGGCCTTCAAGGCCCACCACCACAGGCTCATTCTTTGGAATAAAACTGTTTCCTTGGTAAAATGTAAGGAGCACATAGAACAGGGGCAGGTAATCAGTTTTTAGCCAGACACCCTTTCACTGTAACAGTCTATCTGTCCTTGTGTCCATCTATCTGTAGTTGTCTCCGTGCAAGAGGTATCAGAGGTTTGAGAGAAAGAAACATTGGATGTGGCTTTAGGGAAGGGCTGGGAAATGTGTTTGGCATTTCCCTACCCGTGTCACCGTGGGAAACCTGACTGAGACTCACTGTGCATTTAAGCAGGTGGCACCCCACCAGGCATATAATAAACGTTCAGTAAATTAAGAGAGATGGGAAAGCCTAGTAATAATCACGCACACGTAACTTAACCTCTCTGTACTCCAGTTTCCTTATCTGAAAAATCAAGATAATAGTGCCCCCTTTCAAACTGCATCCCTGTAAGGATTGAAGAAGTTAATTCATATAAAATGCTTAAAACCGTGTTGGACATATGGTATGTACTTGATGTGTGTTATCTAAAATCAAGTAGGGATGTCTAAGTTTGGTCAGGACAACGGAAAACACTGTAGATGTTTCCAACAGGAAGGGATTTCACAGAGGATTTAGAGGACCCAAGGTCTTTAGAGAAGCTGAGGGGGTAAAGGAAAGGGAAAGCCACCACTGGCATTTAGCAAGTCAGGAATTGCAGCACCGACAGGGGTGAGTCGATTCATGAGAGGGTGCCCACAGTGCACGCTGCTGGCGTCACTCCACCCTGCTGCCTTCTGCTGAAGAGCCTGCAGGGCTGCCCGCCACTGCTTCAAACTCCCGCACGTGCCTCGCTGCTGTTACACTTACAAAGATAGAAAACATGGCAACTGCTAGTTAGAATTCTAGGAAATCTAGTTCCCAGGACTCAGCGCCTGTGATCTGGGGGAAAGCACAGAGAAGAGAAAATGGTGCGAAGCTGTCCAAAAACAATCGGGCGGAGTTGGGGTAACACCCAGGGTCAGTATGAAGATTATGTGAGGTTTAGAGTGTAAAAGCATTTTGTAAATGTCAGAGTTCCCTGCAGATATTAGAGCTGAATGGTAATTGGAGTGAAATGGGAGCAATATACCCAGACAATAAATTCAAGACCAGGTAAGAAAACCTAGGAAACCAAGTTACAGTGCAGTGAAATGATGTTCCATAGATAATTGGACCCATTGAAGAATTTACTAGGTGCCAGGCTCTATTATAAAGGCTTTACATGTACTGAGTTATTTAATCTTTACAGAAAGCCTTACAGGAAGTACTATCATTATATACATTTTACAGATGAGAAACCGTGGTTCAAAAAAGTTAAGTAACTTGGCTAAGGTCACACGGCTGGTAAATGGTCAAACCAGGATGTGAATCCCAACAGTTTGACCCCAGGGTGTAAACTCTTAGCTGCCACAAAGATTATGGTGGAAGGAGGGGATGTACAAGCTGAAGTCATCTGATTTCAGGAGTCCCTGGGAGCTGGCTCTGGCTATAGCTGAAGGGTCTGTTACATCTTCCAGTCTGGTTTTTATATCCTCAGAGCAAAGGTTATTTTTAAAAGCAGAGGTTCGTATTTCTTGCTTCTAGAAGCAACTCTGTGCCAAAGTTGGGGAGGTGTTTCCCTCTAAAGAAGAATTTGACAAGTTAACTAAGCAACTTTGCACCAGGACAGCAGTCCATGGAGCAGACATGTAACCTACCCCAAGAACTGGCTTTTCTTGTTAGAATTCATCCTTATTGAACCCACACTGGCAAACCTCCTCCATGGTTTTCTGAGATCCAGGGAAAACTGATTATCATTCAACAGGCACTATTAAAAAAACATTTTTTTGTTAATTACTTTGTACATAATAAAAAAAGGAAATAGGAAAATGCAGAAAAACCCTTGCTCTACAATATGGTTATGACATTTTCTGCACCATTTCAAGATCTGGGAGAAATAGAAATGGTTGGTGAGACAAATGGTTGTCTCTCGTGAGACAGTGTGGCCCTAGGATTGTAACCCATGACACATTTCTTCTAATAGCCTTCCCTCACCTTTGGTTTTCTCCCATTCAGCTGCTTCTAGAGTAGAGAGGGCCATATTTGCCTTAGGAAGCCAGGGCACTGCTGTTGGACTAGAAAATGAAACTATTTAAGAAATGCCAAGAACAGAGGAAGCTCAGAAATTATGGTTTTAAATTTTAAAGGTTCTTTACATTGGAAAAGAAGGAAGAAACCAAACCATGCTGTGATTCGCTGCAGAAGCACATTAGCTGCAATGAACCTGATCCTTCCTGAAAACTTCATTATTGACTCAGAACACATGAACTGATTATTTTCTATGTGCCCCAGCCGAAGGAAGACCAGAAATAGGGCCTGTGGTTATTTTGTAAGAATTCCTCAATGGGCTGGAACTCAGGCAGTAAACGCAAAACTGAAACGTTGATAAGAGAATGTAACTGTTAATCGTTTTTTATAATGCAATGTTATTAAGCTCCTGCCAGCAGAAATTTCCTAGTTCTTGTCATGACATGCAAGCAAAGATGCAACCTCATGTGTCCCCTTAGTCGCAAAGCTGGTAGGCATTTGGGGTGGTGCCCTCAGCATAACCCAGGCACTCATAAGCTTTTGCTCACTTTTAATTCTTTGTCTTGGGTTGGAATGACCCATCCAAGGGCCAAGCAGCAAGTGAAATCGGGTAAAACAGCAGAGTGTATGACAGAGGGGCGCTGGGATCATGGTGAGCTGGAGAGTGCTGCTCTCCTGAAAGCAGGATCCAGCCAACTGTTGCCTCATTCAATTGTTGGCGCATATTCCTAGGTATTCGGATTTTCGAGCAGAACCTCAGTTGGTACATATAACCGCCTGCATTTTACATATCAACAACTAGTTCACATTTTTAAACACTGAGTAGGTAAAGCAATCACATCTGTAGGCCAAATTTTGCTTATAGGAACTTTCTCTCCAGAGACTTTTCAAGGCTGGTGGCAGCTTTATAAAATATAACTAAAGCCCCATGAAACATGAAGCAAAGACAGTGTTTGAGGAGAGATCTATTGAGGGAAATGATGATTTGAGTTCGTTTCTAACAACGGATTATGTGGAGTCCCTGGTGGGACAAGGTTATAGAAACAGCCTTCGTCATCAGCATGGTCATGTGAAGCAGGATTAAAGGGTGCAGCCATTTGAACCACCTGAGGAAGCAACGTGAGTAGAGGTGGTGGAGTGAGAACAGAGGGGAACCCAATCTGCACGGAACAGGCAACCCCGTCTGGCGGTGTTTGGTTCACACCCTGGATTGTTGTAGGTGGCGCATGGACCTTTCTTATTTATTATTTTTTAACTGGAGATTTATTTTAATCCCACTAGTGCATTAACTTAAACCATGCCCTGCCCACACATAATTTGCAGGAATCATGGCCATTCAGATGGCTGGGTGGATTCGTGTCTGAAGAGTAGGCTGTGGGGAACGGAGGCAAAGGGACCCGAGTACGGGCTGAGGACTTTGGAGTTTCTGGTTTTATCAGAGACTTCTCTGGCCCGCCTTCCTGGAGAGCACTCAGGGGACCTCTGGGCACACACATTAGTTGCGCATGAGTGAGCTTTAATTAAAGCCCAGGGCCTTAAAAGCTCCAGATTTCCCGCAGGTAACCTTTCAAACCACAGCTCTTAATTCAGAGAATTCAAAGCTCTTTAAGAAAACAAGGTGGCTTTTTATCTAGGAGAGATCTTGTTTCCATAGTTCTTTTTTTTTTTTCCATGTATTTTTGAAAGTTTTATGAAGGCTGCTCCCTCCTTATTGAGAGCAAGCCCTATCTCAGTATCCTAGAGGCCGTAAATACGTGGGAAGGACCCCACACTGCCTCAATGGAGGGGCACGGTCCAGCCCACCCTGACTGCCCAGTGGATTCAGAGCTGGAGTCGCGGGCAGCAGGGCCTCCGCACGTCCACTTGGTAAAGTGAGTCCTTCTAGAAGGCACCCCTTGGAAGCCTGGCTTCTTCCAACCTTCCCGGCTGGCCTCAATGCCGCCCTGGAATGTGGGACACGGCATCGTCACTGTCATATATGTCGCTTACCTAGAGCTTTCTCAGCGCTCCATACCGTTCTGAAATCTTTGGTCGTATTTACTCATCCCTCATAACTGCAAGCCACAGACAGTGGGCTCTAATCTTGTCCTCATTTTATAGTTGGGGGAATAGAAGATGAGAGGGCTTAGGTTATGTTCTCAGCATCTGTAAATGCTGTGTTCAAACCTGCTGTGCTGTCCTGCCTCTCATGATTTCCCTGCGGCCGGGAAAATAACATCTAGATGAAAACAAAGGAGTGCATCATTTCGGCTTTAAGCCTGAGCACAGGTACAGACTGCTGTGTTACCTGTTGCTGGACTCCTCAGAGATCCACAGGCTTGTCGGCCCACAGCACCCCCTGGTGGAGGTGGCCCGCCCGCCATCCAGGTGCCATCTCACGATGCTAATGCTGTGTCAGTATTGTGATGTATTTGGTCCCCAGCCTGTAACGCGGGTGGAGGCATGGAGTGCAAGTTCCCTGGAATAGAATTCAGTTGTGGATACTATCATGACTACTATGTGGATTCGGTTTCTCCTCTTCCCACCTGAGCTCCATGGTTAGTTTACATAGTTTCCCTTTTGAGCCTTAAATCGGTCTAGATGTTGTTAGCTTTGAAACCTGGCCTCCTTGCCTGGGCAGCTAGCAAGCACCCCTCACACGTCTATTACTATTAACTCCATAACTCATGGAGAAGATTCTGGGTGCATTCCGAGGCAAATTCACCAACAGCCATTTCCATTCAATTCAGAGGCAATGTCTTCAGTTCCCTGTGCTGGAACTACATGAGCAGAATCGCTGCCTGCTTCCATAATGCTTTCCTTCTAGTTGATAATCCAGGCAAAAGCCCATGAACTTAGAGAAGGAAAAAAAAACAATAAAACCTAATATTATTTAGTGCTGATTTATGATGGAGACAGGCCAGTTTCTATGCAGAGAAGGAAAGGAGGGCGAAATGTGCAGATGCCTCTCCGTGTGTGTCCAGAACTTTCACCCACACCGTGTCCTTGGAGCCTCACAACTAGCTGGTGAGTTCAATATTACTATTTTATTATCTGCACTAGTAGATTTGGCCACCGGGGCCAGAAAGGACAGAGAGTAAACTGAGGCATTGGCTAGGGGGGAACTTGCGTTCAGCTGAGAGCAGGTAGAAAGCAGGTGACAGGTGAGGAGTTAAGCCAGGTTCTGGTCACACATGAGCCCAGTCCCATGCTAAGTGTGACTTCAAATGTACAACCAATCAAAGCAGAAATCATGGGCAAAGCCTTGTTCTGTTTTGTGTCTCTACAATGTTGGGCCTTTATTAGTTGCTGAAGAAAATGTTTTATATTATTGAAAGGATGTATTAATAATATAATTTGAGGGTTCTTATGGACCAGAAACATGATGGATAGTCAGAAGGATAATACATTTCAACTCATGTTTCCATCCTCAAGTCTTTCCCTATGACTTTAATTCTCAGTTATCACTCTAGCTGCTCCTCCGAGTGTGTCTGCAGCTGAAAACTAAATGTCCCATTAGACTATGGGGCAAATGCTTGAGACATGGAATTCTAGGAGACAGGAGAGTCTCATTCCAATTCCAGCAGATTCTGGGGTTTCCAGTGAGATCCACATCCTTCAGGTGGTTGAAAATGAACTGTGCTGAAGGTCAGCTGGTACCTGGGGTGAGACCCAGGCATCCAGGATCTACAAGACTCACAGGGTGGCCAGGACTGGGGCCCCAGCACCATAGCCTCCAAAAGTAGAATTCCCCAGTGCCTCACAGTTGATCAGCACCAAGAGGCTGCCTCACCACGTGACCTAAACACACTGAGGCTGATGTGAACACCAGAAGCCCAGTGAGAAACAGTCATACAGAAGATGAGCATTTCTGTTTGCCTGACGAGTGAGTTTTCTCCTTATAAAAGTAAAAATATAACCAGACCATTGTGTGTCCAAGACCAGAGTTATAAGGAAAAGTAAGACAGCTCACACTTTTAATACTTTTATTCGTTTTGAAATTGAATGTCCATTTTCCCTCTAAGAGCAAACCATTCACGGGGGCCAATGAGGACGCGTCAGAGGGGGCACCCTCTCCCAGGGTTGTTTCTTGAGTGGACGGTGCTACATCTTCAGGTTGGCTCATTCTTTTCCTGAGAAAAGACTTTAACCAGATTAGTGGGGCTAGCTCAGAAAGCATTCTATTATTAAAGTAACTTTGTAGTTCCATGATCTCAATAGTATGCATCACCTTCAGGAGTATGGGGCTCAGACTTTAGGGTGCCCTGCTATCTCTCTTGTCTAAAGTCTGGATCTTTGATAGATCTGGACCATAGCCTAGTATTGCTCAAGTCTCTACTCATTTTTCTTATGTGTTTCTTATGTGTAGTAGGGGAAAGTGGCGTAGATTTCAGAAGAGTAAATGGCATGCATATGAGAATTCCCAGCACCATGTTGGCCTCCAATATGGGCCATGCTTGTGATTATTGTGATGACAAGAATGGCCTTTAGTGTCTCCTGTGGGCTTCCCCTCCTTCTAGCCCCTCTTCAGAAGTTGCAACTCAGAAAATGTCTTGAATGATAGGGTTGTGCTCAGGAGAGGATTACAAATTGCTGGGTGGGCACATAGCACCGATATCCACAGAATGCCCCAGGAAGGAAGCCCACCTTCCCACTACCCTCCATCCTCCTGTCGCCTATGTACCACAGATGTTGGCCCAAGCACCACCCGCCTCCCTGGGCCATAGAACTAAGAGGTGGTTCTGGACGGGGCAGGTCTCGGTCCCAACAGGCTTCTGCATAAATGACCACATCTTGGTGGCATTTTCATGTAGTTTGGAGGAGCAGATGTTGACAGGTGAGCCACTGCTTCGCATCCCAGCTAACTCTAGGGCTGTTGTGGCAACTAACCCCTGCTTAATGCTGTTGTGAACTGAGAATACATGCTCTTTCATGGAGCATGGAGAATCTCAGTGGGATTGTGTCTCAGACTTTAAGAGCTAGAACGCCAGGGGAAGAGGGTCAGATGGCAGCTTCTAGTGGCCTCAGGAGGTAGGGAAGGAGGGATCCTGTCTGCCAAGAGGGTAAAGTACAGAGAACAGTGCCTGGCCTGTGATCCCAATACTTCATCACTGTTAGCTATACCGTGTTTCCCCAAAAATAAGACCGAGTCTTATATTAAGTTTTGCTCCAAAGACGCATTAGGGCTTATGTTCAGGGGATGTCATCCTGAAAAATCATGCGAGGGCTTATTTTCCGGTTAGGTCTTATTTTCGGGGAAACATGGTATTTCATTGTGACTTTCACTTTTCACTGGTAGGGGGCCTGGCGCACAGTAGGTCCTCAGTAAATGTTTACTGAGTGAATAGACAGAGTCTGGATTTCAGAGCCTCGAGAGAGAAGGTGCTTCTTGACCCACTTTTCACTACATTCTCTGTGTGGACCCCTGAGCGCTTCAGGCTGCCCACGTGACTTAGAGGTAGTAGAGCTCTGTCCAGGGGACCAGCTGTTAAGCAGGATTCATCACCAGTCCAGGCTGGGAGCAGGACCTGGCACTGCACACACAGTATTGGGAGCCAGCAAACAGACCTGGCCATGCACTGGGCCCTGGCACCAGGCTGGTGCTCACAGCTGGAGGCCCTGACCACTGTGGACCACCCACCACTCCCAGGCTCAGCCCAGAGGTTCCTTGGAGGCTTGTGGACAAGGTCCAGGCAGGAACTTTCTGCTGTTGAAAACAAAGCCCCACAGTGATCCAGGAGCAAGGCTCAGGGACCTGAGTGGGAGGGTATCTTCCCCAGGTACACACAGCAACCCGTTACAGGGGACCAGTAAGACAGTTCCTTATCCAAAATTCAAAAATCTCTGAAAACGGAAAATGTTTATAAGTTTGGTGCCAAAACTCACTTGGGGGAAAAATCTGACTGAAACGATATAAAGGTATGTATAATATTTATTTCTCTCACATGTAAATGTTTCTATATTTAGCTACAGAAATATTAACATGTTTGATTTTGAGGCATTGCCCGTAATCCGGCAGGGTTTGCTCCATGATATAAACTGTGTGTACCATATTACCTTTCTAAATGACAAAAATATCTGAATTCCACAACCCATCTGGCCGCAAAGATTTTGGATAAAGGAATGTGGACCAGTAAGAGCAATCGTGGGAGCTAACACTCATATCCCAGGCCTTCCATCTAAATTCCTTTCCATCTCTTCCGTCTTTTAACCCTTGCTATCATCGTCAGAGATGGATGCTGCCGTTTTGATCTCTTTTGAGAGATGGGAAAGCTGATGCCCAGAGTTATAGAACAACTTGCTCGAAGTGGACACACTTAGAAATGGCAGAGTTAAGAATCAAACCCAGGCAGTTTGCCCCGAAATGCTGCCTTCTTCCTTAACCACTGCCCTAGGCTTTGTTGCGGTAATGTTGATTAAGAAATGCCCTGCTCACCCAAGTGGCCCATCTCCCTGGGCCAGAGCTGACATCTTACCTGGAGACAGCAATGCGTCTCCACCTTTGGCTCAGCCACACGGTGCGTGGAGACAGCAGCAGCAGGATGGAGCCACAGTGATCTATCAGCGTGTGCTGGCTGCGCAAGCCCTAATCACAGCAATGATTGAATTCATGCGTGCTGCCCCGGCTTCTGAACACTGGCAGTGCTGCTTTTCCTCGAGACAGGGCCAGGCCTAAGCCTTGGCTGAGAGGGGGCCCCTCAAAGCAGCCACCTGGGCCAGCCCCTTGCTGGGCCTGGAGCCTGCTGCCAGCCTTTGGATGGAGCTGAAAGAGACTCTTGACTGCTGGGGTGCGAATTCAGCACTTTCTGAGAGATAAGATGCTCTTTTAGTTTCCAAAGTGGGAGCCTCAGAATGCCTTTCTGCACCTGGCTTTTTATCATATCAACATCCATTTTCCTAGGCGGGTTTAATATTTCCTGTCTGCCACAGTGCTGGGTAGAAGTGTCTCACTGACAAACTAGGAATATTGAGAGGTTGAAACGCCCTCTCTTCTGAGCCTCCATGTACTGGGCTGAAATAAGGGCTCCTCGTTTCCGGGGTGGAAGCCTTAGTGATCGTTTGATTGCTTCCATGGCCTCCATCCCCACCCCCAACTGTTCCTGGGGCTGCTCCTTTCCAGGTGTTCAGTACTGACACTTTGAAGGAGAACGGCACATAACTAAGTGGAGATTAAGTCTTTCCGGGGAATCTTGTTCTTGGTGACGCTGCAGTTCCCACAGGGGTGTGTGCCATCCTCTGCCGCCAGGAAGGTTCTGGAACTGTGCATTATCTCCGAGCCCTCTGAAAGGCCACGACCAAGGATGAGTTAGTGTGGGAAAATGGGGTGTTTTGGTGGGGCCACCTAGGCTAGTTCACTTCCTGTGTGTGGTCCCCGGATGGGTTCTGGATTCATTCATGTGCGTATCCATTCCCTCCTGGAGGCAATGTTGGGAAACCATTACCAGTGTGACCCTTGGAGTCACATAATCCAGATTCAAGCCCTGGCGTACCCGCTCCTACCCGTGTGACTTTGGGCAAATGAGTGAACCCTCAGTTTTCTCTTCTATAGAAGGGAGTAATAAGGGGACATAGTTCTTGGGGTTATTTTGAGAGTTAAGTGAGAAAGAATGCCTGAAAAATAATGCACGACTCCTGCAATTCAGGAAATAATAGTTATTTTTAGTCATTTGACCAGTGTTCGTTGAGCACTTCTTGGGAGCCAGGCACTGGCCGGGCAGTGGAGTTCCATGAGGAGCACAATGGGAAAAGCTTATCCAGGAGCTTATCTGCTCCTTGTGGTCCGGTGCACACAGCTTTGCAGACAGGAAGCAAGTGGGTCAGCCCTCAGAGCCGGGCCCAGAGCTGAAGTCTGGGTAAAGCTTCACAAGCAAATGAAGTCCCCTGGCCAGATCAAGGATAAAAATCCTGATGATCACCAGTAATTATAACCATACCATCTAATCTATAATAATCTATAGGTCCCCTGTGCGCAGTCTCTTTTCAAAGGGTCCAAGCAGTTCTGTAGTAAAGACACCTGCTTTGGTTAACCAGCACTCCTCAAGCTCACAGGACCGTAGAATCTTTGTTTGCTAATTCCTAGTAGACGGACTGCCATGGATCTATGTTCTGAGAAACACATGGAGGAAAATTCTGAGCTAGCAATGACTGAAAAAGCAAGTCCACCATACAGTGGGAAAGCCAGGTTCTGTGCCTTTATCAAGTGTCCCAAGCCAGGGGCTCTCCCTGGTCCGCAGGGCTGGAGGCTCTCTCCACTAGCAAGCGCCAGCCAGCCCTCAGGGCCGGTCTGCTTCTGCCTGTGTGGGGGTTGGGTACCAGTTCCCAGAGAGCATCAGTCCGCCCATTCTGGTCAGCAGCCTCCCAGCTCTGGGGCACAGGCTCCCAGCTCCACTGCATAGTTCTCTGCTGCTGTCCCCTGCAAAGGGCCCCTCTGCTTGTGTCTGCACCACATTCCTCCCGCTGGGACTCACTCCTGTGGATATGTGTGTGCCAGACAGAGCTTGAGAGCTAAATGCTAAGCTTCTCTCTTCCTTTCAGAGAAGTCCATACATCTCCGAGTGATGTTTACCCTCTTTGGAATAAACTCCTAATTGATTTCTGCAGATTGCTGTTTGCGAATTAAATTACACTTCCTTTATACATTATATAAAGAAGCGTAAACCAGTCATCTCTCCTGGGCCCATACTCCCTTCCTTCTCGGGCTCCTAGGGCGTGATTACCTTACTTCGATGGCACAGCTTCTATTCGACTCAAGCTACATGAATTGTTTCTCGTGCTTGTTTAATTGCCCATGTCTTATTACGGAGACAATTTATTGTTTTAATGCAGCATAAAGTTCAAATATTTTATGCAAGATGAACATGGACACTGATATTTTTATTTCCTCCCCCAATTCACGCATACAAAAATCACACTGGAAACTTTTTAAAATGTTTGTGACCAATACTGCACAGTATCAAAATCTCCAGAAGCTGATTGTTTCACAAAAGGAAAGACTTTGAATATGTTTCATTCTATAACGTTCCTAAGAATTTTATTGGGTGATAATGACACAGCTGATGAAGAACTTCCACGGGGTGTGAAAATGCCTTTGGAAACAAACACCCTGGGAGTGTACTGTTGATAATATGCAACGACTGGATCTCCAGAGGATGAGGCTGAGTGAAAAAAACCAAGCCAAAAGGGCCACAACTGCATGCTTCCATTTACATAACATTTTTGAAATACAAAATTATAGAAATGGATAATAGCTTTGGTTGCCAGGGGTTAAGGAGGGGCTGAGGAAAGGAGAATAGTACGTGTGGCTGAGGGATCCTTGTGGTGATGGAAATGTTCTGTATTTTGACTAGATCCATATAAATAACCTGGTAATGATAATGTACTATAATTTTACAAGATGCTATTACTGGGAAAAACTGCATAAAAGGTACACAGGATTTCTCTGATTTCTTACAATTGTGCGTAAATCTGTAATTATCTCAAAATAAAAAGTTTAATTTAAAAAGCACATTGGAAAATAAGGGGAATTGATGACTAGGTAAATGGACTGATACGCGATAAAGGTGGATTCATTGTACACTTGGGTATTGCACAAATGAATATGAATATTCATTGTGGAATTCTTTCAACTTTTCTCCATGGTTGAACATTTTCGTAATAAGATGTTGGAAAAGGTATACGTATTGGAAATATGAGCAGTAGCCTAATGGAGAACAGATACAGGACAGAACCCAACCAAGCAGTGCTGGAGATCAAAGTGGACCACTTGGCCTCCGCGTGGAGCAGAGGAAGACGCTGCCCGTTCTGTATGTAAAGGAGGCAGGAGGTTCCTGAGAGGACAGACTGGTGTTCAGATTGTACAGGCTTCTCCTTGGTCCTCCCAGTAGCCAGAGAGGAAAGCCTGAGCCCCACCACAGAACTATGCTGGGCGAATTCTGCTGGTCAGAACCATGCACTGTGGCAGGAATTCCAGGAGTGTAGGAGTCTAGATACCCATCTCTTCATCAGGATTCCCAGGATCTAGGGACATGTATAAGAACAAACCGTGATTGTCTGTATATGTAAATACATGAGCAAAATAATCAGTCAAAATCAAGTTCCAGCTGTTTTTTAACAATGGTCATACTGTTGCTTCCTAATCAAAGTAATAAAATCCAGCAGTGGTCCACTGGCCTACTCAGAGGCTCTGTTCCAACCCAGTCACTCAGATGCTGGAGCTACTGAAGGGTCTGAGATGTCACATCTCCACATTCCAGGGACCACATGGCCAGTTTCTCTGCCTTGTATCTTTCTTTCCTACTTTCTCCCACCCTAGGCTTGTGGGCCATATATCTATGTGTTTCTCTCTCTCTCCCCTTTCCTTCCTTCTTTCTTTCTATTGTGGCAAAAACCACATCATATGAAATCTACTCTCAAATGTTTAAGTATACAATACTTTATTGTTAACTGTACTCACGTTGTTGTACCTCAGATCTCTAGAGCTTTTTCATCTTGCACGACTGAAACTCTATATCCAGAGAATAGCCAACTCCTCATTTCCCCCTCCCTGAGCCCCTGGCAACCACCATTCTCCTTTCTGTTTCTATGAGCTTGACTACAATAGATACCTCATATAAGTGGAGTCATGCAGTATTTGTCTTTTTTGTCACTGGTTATTTCACTTAGCATAATGTCCTCAAGAGTCATCCATATTTTAGCACATGACAGGATTTCATTTTTTAGGCTGAATAATATTCCATTGTATGTATATCTCAATTTTTTAAAAAAATTATTCATTCATTGATGGACATTTAGATTGTTTCCACCTCTTAGCCATTGTGAATGATGCTACCATGAACATGGGATTGCAAATATCTCTTTGAGATTCTGATTTCAATTATTTTGGATAAATACCTAGAAATGGGATTGCTCCATCATATGGTACTTCTATTTTTAATTTTTTGAGGAAATGCCATACTATTTTTCAAAGTGGCTGAACCATTTTACATTCCTACCAACAGTGCACAAGGGTTCCAATTTCTTCACATCTTCACCAATACTCTCCGTTTTCTGCTTTTATTTCCCCCCTGACAGTGGCTATCCTAACATGTTGGTGTGAAGTGACTGTGGTCTTGATTTGCATTTTCCTTCTGATTAGTGTTGTTAAGCATCTTTGCATATACTTCTCAGCCATTTGTCTTCTTTGGAGAAATGTCTACTTAAGTTCTTTGCCTATTTGTTAATTGGGTCATTTGTTTTTTTGCTATTGAGTTGTAGGCGTTCCTTATTTTTTTTTGATATTAACCCCTTATCACATGTATGGTTTGCAAATGCTTTCTCCTATTCCACAGGTTACCTTTTCACTCTGCTGATTATTTCTTTTGCTACACAGAAGCTTTTAAGTTGGAGGTAGTCCCACTTGTCTAATTTTGCATTTGTTGTCTGTGCTTCTGGTGTCATATCCAAGAAATCACTGTCAAGACCAACCCTGTGAAGATGTTTCCCTGCATTGTCTTCTAGGAGTTTTATAGTTTCAGATCTTACATTTAAGGCTTGAATCCATTTTGAGTTGATTTTTATTTATGGTGTAATATAAGGGTCCAATTTTATTCTTTTGCATGTGGAGTTCCAGTTTTCCCAGCAGCATTTGTTGAGGGCACTATCCTTTCCTAATTGTGTATTGGCACCCTTGTCAAAGATCATTTGACTGTATATGCATAGGTTTATTTATTTCTGGGTTCTCTATTCTGTTTCACTGGGATACATATTATGTGTGTGTGTGTGTGTGTGTGTGTATCAGTCTTTATGCCAGATATGTGTGTGTGTGTGTGTGTGTGTGTGTGTGTGTGTATGCATGCCAGGGTGCCAAAACATGTATACAGAATTTAAGTGATGTAATCTATGCTCAAGCAGTAGTCGCTGTAATCAGAAGTGTCTGGACGCTGATGGTAACCACTTTGAGCACCTCTTGTAATTGCAGAAGTCAAACGTGACTTGTATTCATCTTTTGTTATTGGTGTATATTGAGTTTTACAATTAATACAGTTTTTCCCTTTCTTAAAATGTGTATACATTTTTTTGGCACCCTCTGTGTGTGTGTGTGTGTGTGTGTGTGTGTGTGTGTGTGTGTGTGTAGATATAGATATAGATATATATCTTTGTGCCAGTACAATCCAGTTTTGATTACTGTAGTTTTATATAAATGTGTTGGAATCAGAAAGTGTGAAGCCTTCAGCTTTGTTCTTCTTTCTCAAAACTATTTTGACTATTCAAGGTCTTTTGCGGTTCCATATGAATTTTTGGATTTTCTTTTCTATTTCTGCAAAAAATAGCATTGGAATTTTAATAGAAATTACAATGAATCTATAGGTCGCTTTGGGTAGTATGGACATTTTAATATTAAGTCTTCCAATCCATGAATATGGGATGTCTTTCTATTTGTTTGTGTCTTCTTTAATTTCTCTCATCAGTGTTCTGTAGATTTCAATGTACAAGTCTTTCACATCCTCAGTTAAGCATTTTATTTATTTTTTTGGTGTTATAGTAAATTGGATTGTTTTCCTAATTTTCTTTGCAGATTGTTGTTAGTGTATAGAAATGCAACTGATTTTTACACATTGACTTTTTTTTTTATCCTACAACTTTACTGAAATTGTTATTTTCTAACAGTGTTTTGGAATTTTTAGGGTTTTCTATGTGTAAGACTATGCCATCTGCAAATAGGGAATTCTACTTCTTCCTTTCTGATTTGAATGCCTTTTATTTCTTTTTCTTGCCTAATTGCCCTGGTTAGGGGTTCCAGTGCTACGTAGAATAGAAGGGGTTAAAGTGGATATCCTTGCCTTGTTCCTGATCTCAGAGGAAAAGCTTTCAGTTTTTTTATCTTTAATTATGATGTTTGTTGTGGATTTTTAATATATGGCCTTTATTATGTTGAAGTAATTTCCTTCTATTCCTAGTTTGTTGAGTATTTTATCATGAAATGGTGTTGAATTTTTTCAAACGCTTTTCCTGCATCTATTGAGATGATCATGTGATTTTTATCCTTCATTCTGTTAAAGTGGTGTACCATATTGATTGATTTTTGTGTGTCGAAGCATTCTTGCATAACAGGAATAAAATTGGTAATGGTATATGATCATTTGACATGTAAAATTCAGTTTGCTGGTATGTTGTTGAGGATTTTTGCATCTATATTAATCAAAGGTACTGGCCTGAAGTTTTCTTTTCTTGGAGTGTCTTTGTCTAACTTTAGTGTCAGGGTAATGCTGGCCTCCCAAAGAGAATTTGGAAGTGTTCCCTCCCCTTTGATTTTTTGGAAGAGTTTGAGGAGGATTGGTGTAGATTCTTCTTTAAACGTTTGGTAGAATTTTCCAGTAAATCCATGTGGTCCTGAGATTTTCTTTGTTGGGAAGTTCTTGGTTACTGGTTCAATCTCCTTGCTAGCTGAAGGACTGTTCATATGCTCTGTGTCTTCATAATTCAGTCTTGATAGGTTGTACATTTCTAAGAATTCATCCATTTCTTCTAGGTTATTCCATTCATTTGGATAATAATTGTTCATGGCAGTCTCTTATAATTCTTTTTATTTCTGTGGCTTCAGTTAAAAATAATCACTTCTTATTTCTGATTTTGTTTATGTGAGTCTTCTCCCTTTTATTTTTAGTCTAGCTAAAGGTTTGTCAATCTTGTTGATGTTTTCAAACAAAGCAACCCTTAGTTTTATTGATTTTTTTCTATTGTTTTTCTGTGCTCTATTTCATTTATTTCTAATTTAACCTCTATTATTTCCTTTCTTCTCCTAATTTTGGGCTTAGTTTGTTCTTTTTCTAGTTCCTTGAGATATAATTTGATGTTGTTTGATATCTTTCTCCTTTTTTAATGTAGGTGTTTACCACTACAAACTTTCCTGTTAGTACTGAATTTGCTGCATCACATAAGTTTTCATATGTTGTATTTTTATTTTCATTTGCCTAAGATATTTTCCAATTTTCCTTTTGATTTCTTCTTTGACTCATTGGTTGTTCAAGAGTGTGTTGTTTAATTTTTACATATTTGTTAATTTTTCAGTCTTCTGCGATTGATTCTAGTTTCATTCTATTGTGATCAGAAAAGATACTTGTTATTATTTCAATCTTAAAATTGTTAAGGCATTTTTTAATGATCTAACATGTGATCTATTATGGAGAATTTTCCATGCACATTTGAGAATACTATGTATTCTGCTGCTGTTAGGTGGAATATTCTGTACGCGTACATGTCTGTTAGGTCTGCCTGATCTATAGTGCTGTTCAAATGTGCTGTTTCTTCACTGATCTTCTGTCTGGATGTTCTATCCATTACTGAAAGTGGGGTAGTAAAGTTTTCTACTATAATCGTATTGCTCTCTATTTTCTTTTTCAATTCTGTCAATGTTTGCTTCATGTATTTGGGTTCTTTGATTTTGGGTTCATATGTATTTATAATTTTTATATCTTCCTAATTAATTGCCCCCTTTATCATTACATAATGTCCTTTTTTATCTCTTGTGACAGTTTTGACTTAAAGTCGATTTTGTCTAGTAAAATTATAGTCATCTCTGCTCTCTTTTGGTTAACATTTACATGGAATATCTTTTTTCCCATCCTTTCATTTTTCAGTCTATCTGAGGTCTTAAAGCTAAAGTGAGTCTCTTGTAGACAGCATATAGTTTTTTCGTTTGTTTGTTTTTTTCCTTTTTAGCCACTCTGTGTCTTTTGATTAGGGAGTTTAAACCATTTGCATTTAATCACTGATAGGGAAGGACTTACTATTGACATTTTGTTCATGTTTTCTCTCTGTCACATAGCAATTTTGTCCCTCTTTTTTTCTCTTGCTATCTTCTTTTGTGTTTTGTTGATTTTTTTTTCTTTGTAGGTACATGCTTTGATTCCTTTCTCATTATCTTTTGTGTATCTTTTATAGACATTTTCTTTGTGGTTACTATGGAGCATACATAAAATATCTTATAGTTATAACAGCTGGTTTTCCGTTCAATTAGGGTGCAGGATCCTCTTAACTAGTTTCTGATTTTCTCACAAGGGAACTGGTTCGTGTATTGTTGTTGGGTCAGTGTCTCCACAGGAGAAGTGGGATCTGAGGGTTCCCCTCCCACCATCTTGCTCCCTAGCATCATGAGTTGTCTTTATTTGAAAGCAAAACTCATGTTGCTGCTCCCCATGTGGTTATTCAAGACGGAGAAAAATCATTCAGGCAGGTAAAGAACTAAGTACCCAAGTAAGTGAAGGAGGAATTGGATGTGCTGTCACGCTCACTCTGGTAATCTTAAAATACTGTACCCACTCTCAGCTTCTCTACGGATTCCTCCAGAGCTCCTCTTGACCCAGCTTTCCTGTCTTCTCCCTGTCAAGATTTTCCCTTACAAAGGCAAATTCAGCTCTTGTTCTGTGAAATGTAAAGTTCTAACAATGAAGGATTCCTTGTACTGTATGGGGTTGGTTACAGGCAAGTTCTCTCACATTGGTGCTCTCTCTCATGATTGTCACCCGAATAGAATACGAGGTGGGAGCTCAAGCTATTTTTTTTTGTTTGTTTTTGATATACAACTCTTATAGAATGATTACACTATATTGAAATTATTGCTTTCCTGTGTGTCTTCTCTAATAGTCTGTGAGTAGCTTGAAGGGTGTGTCTGATTCATCTCCTTGCCCCCAGCATAAGGGTCAGTAAAGTAAATGCTTAGCCAGTGTTTTCTGGATGTCTAGAATGGGTAGATCGGTGGATGGATAGATGGATGGATGGGTCACTGATGGACTATCAGGCTTTAGTGAGCAGGGGAAGGAGGTAGTTTTGGCATTGATTTCTGATGTATGCAATAATACATCCTGACAGCAGTAACATGAGGCAAATGTATTTATTGGGAAGGTTTTCACATGGCAGTATAGTGTGGTCCGACAGGTGGCTAGCCTAAGTGCAAAGGGATATGTCAAACCCATGTCTTTAGACAGGTAGGTCTAAAGACACAGACCTACCTGTAATACCCACGGTGAGTAGAACTAGCCCAGTCTCTAAAGCATCCTCTAACAGTGAATACATCCATTTAAGAAACCACCTTTAGATACCATGTAAACCCTACAGATGACGCCAAGGTGATGTCTGTAGAGAGAATCCCTCCCAAACCATGCTTAGGATATTGTAGTCTCCCTGTGGTGTCAGATAATCCTATGAGGACAAAGAACCTTATAGGTTTTCAGGAGATTTCATTGGAAGGTCAGACTGGCAGTTCCTGAAGGCAGAGAAATATCTCAAATTTGGCTTTTAAAGGTGTGAATAGCTCTCTCACTTTTTTTTTTTAGGTCAACTACTTTTCTATGTTGAAACATCTTTTGTAGACCTTCAGAACTTTAAGACCTTGCTTATCTCCATAACAATCAAATCCCATGGTGAGCATTTGGAAGGGAAATATTATCAGGAGATGGAGAGGACCATTATTAAGAATTATTAAAGGTCTTAGCTTCTTTTGGGAGGTTCCCACTATCTCATAATGTCACCCAAGGGTCCTTCCTATCGGAAGTATACTCTCTCTCCTGCCTGGCTGGCTCCAGAGCTATTAATATCTTCCCCATCATCCAGCACTGGATGAACTCCATAATTCCAGAATTCCCAACCCCATAAGTTCTAAATGTCTAGTCTATTCCCATCACACACACACACAAAAAGAGATTGGAAAGAGCTTCATGATTCTTTAAAAATTCAGACTGTCTTATGAGCAGCAAATGAACAATCACAAAAATACCTTCTATAGGAAAACACAAGGGAAGATAAATTCAGGTCAAGGCAAGTATGAAATAGCCAGTGACTAGTTTGCCTACTGTATCTCGTCTTGGAAAGTACTCCATACTGAGGTGTTCAATAAAGGCCTGAATTTCTCTCAACTGGTCCCCAGTTCAAGTCTCCATATTCTGTCACTCAACTCTGTTGTCTGTTCATTGTTTTCTTTTCTAGATAAGATTGAGAATCAATTCTAGGAGGTACTGGAGCATAAGATCCATTTGGATAGGAACTGTAATGTTTCAGCACATATTTCAGTTGCAGCATCAAACATAATGTCTGGTACACAATAGCCAATCTATTTTCTGACTGAAAGGATTCAGATCAATTCAAGGTGTATAGTATAGTGTTTAGGAATACAGAGTCGAGAGCCAGACTTCCTATGTTCAAATCCCAGATCTGCCATTTTCTAGCTCTGTGAACTTGGTCAAGTTCTTTATGCCTGTTTTCTCACTTGAAAAAATGAGCACAATAACGATACTGGATGATTGGTACTCAACATTATTGTGAAAGTTGAATGAGTGAATATATTTTAAATGTTTATAACAGTGTCTAGAGCACAGTACGTACTAAATAAATGCTATTCATTTGTTGAATTCTGTGATGTAGCTTGTGAGATAGAAGTACATAGGCCTCATAATTAATTTAAAACTATAGTCACAGGGATATATAGTACAGCATAGGGAATATAGTAAATAATATTGTAATAACTATGTACAGTGTCAGATGGGTAATAGACATATTGGTATTATTATCACTTTGTGAGGTACATAAATGTCTAATCACTATGTTGTTTTGTACACCTATGTTGTTTTGAAACTAATAATAAAAAAAGAGAAGTAGATAGGCCTCAAAAACAAACGAACTAACAAACGTATGTTTCAATCCCACCTCTAAAACTTACTGGCACTGAAAAGCTAGTCAAGTGTCTTTATCCCACTGATCCCCAATTCCCTTTCTGTAAAATAAGAATAATCAGATCTGGCCAGGTAGCTCTTGAAAGCATTACAGGAGATAATCCACGTGCCATCCTTGACTATCGATGTTATGCCACTCTCTCCTGGTCCTCCTTCCCTCATCATGGGTACCCTTCCCCTTTCCTATCATGGTCTCCCTGCTTTGCCCATCTCTCCCCAGGGATCCCTTCTAGGCCCTCTGCTTTTCTTCCTCTGTGCATGCTTTCTGTGACCTCATCCCTGCTGTGGCTCTGACTGCAATCCTTGCAGGCTGTTGGTTCAAATGCCTACCTCCTGCCCAGATCTTTTCCCTAGGATCCAGCCCCATATACCCTCCTACTCAATATCTTCACTAGTCTCTTCCACAGACACTCAAGAGTCAAAAGCTGAAATCATTAGCTCTCCTCCAAACCTGACCCTCCTCCTGTATCAGCCAGAAGCTTGGGTGTTAAAGCTTCTGGCTGAGAGGAGTTCAAGCTTCTTGAACTCTCCTCACTACTGACATTTTAACACTCACTAAGCTTCATCAGTTTTACCACTATAATTCTTCTTTGTAATTCTACCCTCTTCTCTCTGACCCCTGTCACTAGCTTAGTTCAAGATACCAACTCTTTTCTTGGGTGACTTCCAGAGCTTCCTGACTGGCCTCTCCTCTGTATTTTTCAACCTTCCTCCCACCCAAAGCCCATCCATTTTTTATAATGAGGTCTTGGTAAAATTGCTCTCGATTTTTAAAACAGAAATACAGACATTATTTTCCCCTGCTTTAAAAGCCTTCAATGTACTCCATTACCCTAAGCCCCGGGCCCACCTCCTTCTGAGGATACAAAGGTCTTTGATAACCTGGCTCCAGATCCTTCGTCACCCCATTTCCCTCCTTCCCTTCTCAGACTCAATTCTCTGGTTCTGCGCTTCTGCTGCTTTAACCTCCTATGCTTCCTCCTGCCTCTAGCCTTTGTACATTGTTTACTCTGCCCCCCTCCTTCACTCTACATCCTCCAAGCCTGTCCATCTCAACAGAGGCTTACCTTCTCCCAGAAAGCTGCGCTTGATCCCTTTCTCCAGCTCTGTGTAAGGAGCCCTACCCCAAGCTTATGCAGTGCTCCATGGCTGTCTCCATTCTAGCATGCACCACGTTGGTCTCGGCTGTCCGTTTACATCTCCCTCCGCCATTGGACTACAGACTCTTTCAGAATAGACACATTGCGTAATTTCTTTTGTATTTATCCTCTATTCTTCCTGCCTGGCATACAGTAGTCATTCAGTAAAGATGAATGAATGAAAAACAATTGGTGGCTATTAATTGACACATCCTTCTACTCTCTAGAGCCCATCGAACAAGAGTTTCATATGATGGGGCAAAAAGTCTCCCCGCCACAGCCCCTCTTTCACAGGGTGATTTCCGGTGCTCTAGAACAGGGATGGCAAACTATAGCCTGAGAGCCAGATTCAGCTCACCACCTGTTGTTGTAAATAAATTGTATTGGGACCCAGCCACGCTCATTCATTTATGTATTATATTATTTATGGCTGCTTTCAGTCTACAATGATAGAGTTGAGGAGTCATAACAAGAGCCTATGGCCTGTCAACCCTAAAATATTTACTCCCTGACCCTTTACATAAAAGTTTGCCAATGCCTGCTCCAGAGTCTTGCTGGAGAGCATCTAAGCCCATTCAGCTCTGTGCTAAGATTCAACTGCGCAAGGCATAACCGAAGAAAGGGTCGTGCTCTTATATCCAATTCCCATGGCGAAAAGGGATTTCTAAACCTTCCGTTTGATAATTCTTTGTGTTCTGAAGCACTTTCGTATTCATTAAGGAAAAGATCTTCAAATACAAATACTTCCGCTCCCAGGTGAGGCTGTGTTGCTGCTCTGTAAACCATATTTTGAGCTGCAAGGCCTTACAACAATAGGCTGTGGAAACTCACTGCCTAAATCTGACTTGCTATTTACCGAAGGTGTGGACTCAAGCAAGGAAGATAGTTAATTCTCTGGGTCTCAGTTTCCTCCTCTGTGAAATGGGCTTAATCAAAGTAACATCCGACTACCAAGGTTATAATGGAGAGTAGAAGGGATATGGAATGCTTTTATCACAATGTTTGGTTTATTTGCAGTGCCTGAGAAGTACCAGCTGTTGTGGCCTTGTTCGGCTGAGTGCTAGTACCATGAAAAGAAATTTCAAGGAGATATCTTGGATTTTTGGGTTCTCTCCCAGAGAGGAATAGCTTAGCTATCTAAGACTAGCCTGATTCCTAAAACTTTCTTACCTCCGTACTGCTGTTCTGTAAGAAATCTTCTATGTATCTCAGTGCCTGCATGAGATGATCAAAACTGGCATTCGATCCATTTCATCCATTCTGATGTCATTCAGCCTTTTGTCCCCATGAATGGGTCTTCTCATTGCTCTGCACACTTCCCCGATCACTCTTGTTCTTTCGCTTTATTCATGCTGTTCCCCTAAGCTCACATTCTTTCATCCCTCCTCTCAGCCTATCTCTCAAAGCCCAGCAGCGGCACCACTTTCTGTAGGAAGCCACCCACAGCTGTGCTCTCCTGTTCCCCAGGGCTCATACAGCCCCAGGAGAGACAATGGCTCTGTATATGAGACTTGTCTCCTCAGCCTTTATTTAGCTATATGACTCGTTCAGCCTCTCGAAGCCTCAATTTCCTCAACAACAAAATAGGAATAATAATGTTTATCTTTCAAGGTTGTTGTGAGAATTAACTATAAAATAATAAGTTTTTCTTGCACATAATGGGTTCAAAATATATTCATTTTGTCATCCATGCTTTTAGCACGTGGCTCTTTGCACACAGTTGGGCACATGGACTGATCAATGCTCATTGCCCCAAACAGTGATGTTGCTCCCAGTGGTTGGCCCGAGGGCCAGATGGGGGATCCCGACTGTTCCACACCGGCTCTTTGTACCCTCTTCTCTCCCCGAAGACTTTGCAGGTCAGCCATGGAACCCTCCAAGCAGAAGGGTGCTGGTAGAGGAGAGCTTAAGTGTTGCTGGGTGCAGAAGTGGATCTGTCTGTTTGGGGAGAAATTTAAATGCACCTTTAGCGGTAATAGTGTTAATTGATAAATTAGGGCTTGCGATGTGTCCAGTGCCATGTAGCTCTGGGGACTCACCTGTTGATCTGAGTGGCTTTAATTCATCTTCTAGTTTGCTATGACCCATAGAGCGTTTAGTTTAACCTTTCCAAATGTGCTCTGGGGAGGAGCTCTTGCTTTCTATCTTGTGTCTGTGCCAGCAGGCTCCAGAGCTGTTTTGCCAGTGAAGAGTTGGGGGCCCAGAAGGGAAGCCCCAGAACACCCCTGGGGTTCCTGAGCACTCTCTCAGTGAGCAGACCAATGCCCCCCCAAGCTGGCAGTGAGTAGGGTTTGGGGAGTGGGGCCTGTGTGCATCCTGTTTAAACTTCTCGCTTTAAGCTAGATGATTAAAGAAGGGAAGGGCACGTTATTTGCTGGAAGGAAGGGAATGAAGAAGAATAAATTGCTTGAGCAAAACAAATTCTTAGGAAAGCTATTTGTGAAGAAAAGCTACAGATAGGGAGAGGAGGCAGCAGTGAAGAGAAATAGTGGGAATAAGGCCAGAGAAAATCAAGTGGCTGGTCACGGATGGTGACTATGGCATATAGTGTCAAGAGGAGCCATGCATTGCTAGGGCTTCAGAGCTGCCTCCGCCTGCATCTCACTGTGTGTCCTTCACCAAGGGCCATCCCCATTCTGAGCCTCAGGTATCAATTCTGTAAAGTCATTGATCGGAATTTGATGATTTCTGTGGGTCTCTCTACACACCTGAAATTCTGAGATCTCTTAGGAAAGGAGGCGTATAACTGTTTTTTGTTGTTTAATTTATTAAATGCTTGAATAGCACCTACTTTGTGCTAGTCTAAGAATTCTAAAATAAAAATATTGCCTATTTTAAACCTTAATGCAGCCTTAAGTATTAATGCCTATTTTTCAAAAACTATAAAGATATTGCTTCACTATCTTCTGCCTAGTATTATTTCTGACGAGAACTCTGATGTTATCTTTATTTCTGTGGGTAATATGTCTTTTTTTTCCAGCTAATTTAAAGATTTTACTCTTTAATACCAATTTCAGCAAGTTAAGATGTGCATTATGTGTTTTCCTTATTTCTTCTGCTTGAGGTTTATTGAGGTTTTTTGTGGGTTTATGATTTTCATCAAATTTGTTAAAATTGCAACCATTATTTCCTCAAACATGTTTTTTGTCTTCATTTGTATTTTTTGGGATTCCATTTGCATGTATGTTAGGTTGCTAGATATGGTCCCAAAGCTCACTAATGCGCTGATGCTCTGCTCATTTTATTTTTCAATCTTGTTTTCCTCTTTATTTCATTTTGGACAGTTTCTGTTGCTATGCCTTCAAGTTCACCACTCTTTCTCCTGCAGTGTCTAATCTGCTGATAACCCCATCCTGTGTGTTTTAAACCTCATGCATTGTTTTCGTTCATCTCTAGAAGTTCTATTATAGATGATAGATAGATGATAGATAGATAGATAGATGATAGATAGATGATAGATGCCTCTCCTTCCTCTCTGATATTCTTCCCCACAAATTCTAGCTGTCTTAATCTTCTCAAATTTCAAAGTCTGACTTCTTGGTTTAAGGAAACTGCTGAGCTTTCCCTGGACACTCTACCCCTGTGCTGCAGCCCGGAAACTCTTCCAGGCAGTAACCTGAGGCATAAGGTTCACCTCATTTGTTTCTCTTCCCCCAGAGATCATTGGGGTGTGCTGCCTATTGTTAAATATATGAGAACTATTGTTTTATACATTTTTCCAATGTTATTTTTTTTTTAAGGCAGAAGGTTCCTTTTATTTCGTTGGGAAGCGGAAGTCCTATTAGATATCATTTTATCTTTGTTTTAAAGACGGTGAAACTGAGGCACAAAGAGGTTGAGTAGTTTACCCAAGCTTGTGTAGTTAACAATTGTTGTAGCCAGGGAGTGGAAGTCATGTTCTTAAATTCTAGGCCCTACTGTCTCAAAAGTATTTCTGTAAAATAAGTCAAAATTTTTACAAATGATGATTTGATATTTCCCAAGTACAGAAGAAGGAAATCAACATGCATTTTCTTATAAATCCATCCAGCATTCAAAGTGACAGGCCCATTCTGCTCATCCATATGCTCAGAGCTAAACGTGGAGGCTTTTCCAAGTGTCAACCCCAATGCTGTATTTGCATCCTGTCTCACATCTGAGGACAGAAGCCATTTCTCCTGACCCTTTGGGGCCACAGGATAGATTGCCAGAATGTCTAGCTGTGACAGATACTTGTATTGAAGAGAAATATAATATGACTTTTCACTGCTATCTGGAAAATTCCTGTTTTCAGAGCACAAACCATTTACCCAAACAGTGTAAAGAGATTATGGTTCAATCTCTATGCTGAATTATGCATGGTTTTCAGCTAGGTAAAGTTCTCTGTGTTCTATTTTAAGAACATGTCCTACACAGAGTGGGGGAAAAATATCTATACTGTCCTGAAGCAACTACTTTTGATATATTTTTACCTCTACTAGGAAAAGAAATAATAAGTCTGAACCGCATCCATTTTTCTTGCATCTTGTTTAGTAATTGGTAATAAGAGATTTCTCTTTATTTTCAGAAGTGGAACTTTCCTTTCATGTTCCAAGACATTAAAAAGGAAAAATAGAAATAAATTTGGCCCAAATTTTAAAACATCTATTCCAGCGTACTCATTATGACATCTTTTTAGGATTAGGCTGGCTAATCCTGCCTAATACACGAGAAGTGTTTGCTATTAAGCATTGTGCCTTCTCCAAATACCATGTCAAAATCATTTTAATTTGAGTTAGGGGGTGATTTTAAAATATCAGCTTTAACGGGACTATTTCAAGAATGCCTCAGAGCTTAGGGTTTAGCTACAAAGAGATTTGTAATGCATTGAAATAATAGAATGATTAAGGCAAGAAGGGATTTGAATTTCAGAGTTTTAGTTTAGCATTTATGGTGTAAAGTAGAATAGATGTGGGTTAAAAAAGGGAAGTTAGGTTGCCCAACTGAACTGAAGACATTTATTTTCGGGGAAATCAAAGTGACACATGGTAAAAAACAGTTGTACTTTTCATAAATGTACTCTGCATCTCATCATCTATCCTAGCAATCTTTTGCCACATTTGGGTTGCAGAAAAGCCTCAATTACAACAGTTTATGCTGCCAGTTTCCCTAAATATTGGCTGTGACGATGGGGCAGGGTGGTTGGTGGCATGAAAAGCAAAATGTGATAACTCCACAATTTTGATTCAGCTCAGGCCTGCAACTCAATATTTCTTTAGGGTAGCAAAATAGACATACACCTATATGAATATACACATAATGCATAGATAACCTCTATTTATGGATGCTAAGATGCCATCAATTGTAAAATGTACCATTATTTTATGTACCACTAACAAAGGAAAAAAACATTGCCAGCTAAACTATGACACATGCTTTCTTAATACTTTGAAAATTTTTTAAAATCTTATACTACTTATTAAGAGAGTTTTAAAGACAAACAGAAGAATGTTACCATTACTATTCGTAGTTTAAAATGATCATATAATATAGGTAAATGGTTGAGGTGTCCCCAAATTATCTTCACATTCAGAGGGAAATTTTCTAAATACCTGTGATTCAGACTTGTCCAAGCCCAAGTTTTTCCGTACAATATCTTCCATGCCATCAGAGCATTGCTAATGCAGCATTTTTTTAAAATGTTGTGTCCAGGACCTTCTCTGAGTACTAAAAGCTATTCTGCAAATTTTGATGCATATACAATGGCAATGACAACTGCATCATGACTACAGTCTGGCCAGAAATTGTGAGATGCTATTGATTCACTGATTGTACGATACATTCTGATTTCAATGATGATGAAATATGAAAAAATATGTGTCTTAGAAGAGATGAAATTATATATTTATATAGGTGCATGTATATGTCTGTATTTGTATACATACACACACATATATAAATATTTCTAAAAGAAAGAAAATTCTATCTTGTAGGGTCTCACTCCAGAGAATAGGAAACCTTTCTTCCTTTCCAGAGCACAGCTATTTCATTTGTGCCCTTAGCTCTGACCTTGGCATTTCTCCAAGCCCCAGTCCCCGCCCCAGCTATATAGAGCTCTACCTTAATTATACCTGGACATCCTGCTCTTTTATGATGCATTTACTGAGCAAGTTACCATCAACAAAGAAAATAAGTATGGGAGACAACATGGAATTGTGGGAAAAGAATGAGATTTGGAAACAAAAGGACAAGATTTGAGCCTCATTAAGCTTTAACATTTACCAGCTCTGAGACTTTGGTCAAGTTATATACCCCTCCCTGAGCCTCATTTTCTCATATGAAAATAATGATGCAATAACACTGACTGGCAGGTTTGTTGAGAGGGCAGATGAGAGAACATTTATACAGATATGAAATGATACACACACGAATTTCCCTTGTACTTCCAGTGTGCTGACATATGTCCTGGGGGCCAAGAGGCTGGGCCTTTGTTGATGGTAGGTGATCGTTGACCTTGTTCCTAGCAAAGCAGCAGAATAGAGAGCTGGGAAGGAAGTGAGCCAGCTTTGAAAGATTGAAGCAATGAAGACTCACCAGGGGCTAAGGTGTATTTTGAAGCTGAGGTAAACGAGGAAGCCAAAGTTTTATGTGGCACTACTAGGATCCCTGTCTTTATACTCACCCGTTCCATCAAAGCACCTTCCTCTTCCCAGATGACATGCTGACCACCATCCAGGAGGCTCAGAGTGGGGAAAGTGGTATGCATCTTCCTGTCATCAGGCTGTGAGGTACTGACGTTCCAGGAGATAGGGAATTGTAACTGTTGACAATGTGACAGAACATGAAAAATAATAGTGTAGGAAATCAGCTGTAGAAGTTATGATTTGTAAGTCATCATTCTATGTGTTCTGCTTCTCAGTATTTTTAGCAAGATAGAAAGACAACAAAACAGGAACATTAAGAGAGTCATCTCATGGTGTGGCCTACCCATTTTGTCACACATGCCTGTTCGTCCCTGTTGCCTCTGGTCAGGATGGTACATAGGTTTCATATCGCCTGGCATCTCCAATCAGTTGAGGTGACTGCTGGGAATACTCTGTTGGAAAATAGTCTCAGGTCATATCCATGTTCAGCAAGTGAGTATTTTATGGGGACTTAAATATTAGCATTTGGATGCGGGAGAAGAGAATGGGCTCAATGTTCCATGAATCCACTGACCCTGGCCTGTGGTCCAGGACACTCATCCAGATCTGTTTTTTAGAACAAATATTAAGAGTTGGCTTAGAAGACAGTTGGTCATGCACTTAGTTACAATCTTGGTATTAATATTCTTCAACTGTTACTAGGCATCTTGCCCTGATTCCAGTGTCCCGGATTCTTCTGGCATAGTGATTAGACTCTGAATTCATTCCATCATTCATTCATTCATTTAACAAATTTTGATTGGGTGTTTATTGTGTATCAGGAATGGTGCTAGAATCTGGGGATATATCAGTGAACAAGACAGATGGAGTACCTGGAGTCCTGGTGTCAGGAAAGAAGATAGGCCTTCAATAAGCACACATGATAGTTAATACAGTTCCCTTATATGCTATAGAGGAGAGGGCCTGTACAATATACTATGAATCCACAAAAATGTGGGAAACCTGACCTAGGCCAGGAATCAGTGACGGTTTCCTTGAGAAAGACTCATAGAAACCATAGTTATTTTAAACTTCATCGTCAGTATTTTCCAGGAAAACCTTCCTATGGGACATATGAGCAGCACATGTCATATCCGATGCTCTAGCCTCCCAGAGACCAGGGAAATTAACTTTTCTCTACATAAGGCAGAGACACGGGCTTCCCAGCAGTGCCTTCCCACGTGGCTGGGAACTACAGGGTTTTTATGGATCTTGAGGGTTTTGACACTCAGCTATTCCTTTCCTGCAGGGAAACATACAAGCAGTGAGAGCTCAAGGGACTCTAAACTTTATGAGAGACATGACTCCCATTCCCCAGGCTGCTGCGTCTGGCCTTCACAGAGGCGATGGGGCCTGACAGAGTCCTCACTGCCCAACAGCCTGTGGAGGAAAAGAGCTCGTTCCCCAAGTGATTCTCTCCCAGAGTAGCACTGCAATGCCACCAACCCCCCGGATGAAAGGCCTGAGCTGACCCACGTCATCCCTCCTTCTGGATTCAATACAGGAGTACACATACACTGCTATGGTTGTCTGTACTCTTTATGTGCTTGTTTTTATCAACACCCACTTCTTTCTCTTCTGCATGACTCACTGTTAATCTCTGACTCTTCTAGAACTTTCTTCTAGAACTTTCTCCCTTCCCTGATCCTCAGAAGCACATGTTTCCTAAGTGCATCACTCCCATTTTCCCAGACACACTCTGGGAGCAAAGGGCTTCTCGGGTCTCACAGCTCAGCCCACCCCATCATGTCAGAGTGCAGCACACGGTCAGTGGGAGGCGTATGCAATAAAGCCCACTGGTAATGGACAGGGTCAGCCATGTGCTTTGGGCTTCCCTTCCCAAGTGAGGATATGATTGCTCACTATCCGAGGGCTAATGTGAGACTCGATGTTTTAATCCAGACTTTAGAAAGAAAGCCACTGTTGGGTAAACGATTGGCTAGTGGTGTGCTTCCTACCAGTGGGTCCCGAGACGTCTGTGGTAATGTTGCTTTCATCTGTCTGTGATTTACCAGACGCCAGTAAGTTTTGAACACGGGTGGAGAATGCAGAGGACATGTGGCATACGTATACATGTGTGCATGACTGCAAAGGAGCGCCTGCTGTATGGATGCCTGATTGTCCCCCAGATGGCTGTCAGCACATAGTGAAAGCACTCCATTTGGGCTGTGTGCCGCTGTTGTGTAATGATCACAATGGTATACATGCAGGGCCTCCATAAGTTCCATGGTCTCAACCTTCACTGCTTAGACTCAGGGAGAGGGAAGAAAGCTTAGTGTCTTGCTTCCATGGACCAGTAGCTTCACCATCACCTGGGCGCTTACTAGATATGCAGAATCTCAGGTCCCCAGGTCTACTGAATCAGTCTGCATCCTTCCATAACCTCCAGATGATTCATGAGCACTTTAATGTTTGAGAAGCACGTGCTTACAGTTTACCTCCCGGATTGCGCAGGTGGGAAAACAGGCCTAGAGCGAGCCTCCATGGTCAGTCCTCGTCAGAGGTGGGGTCACAACCAGGCCTGGTGGAACTCAGATTACACCTCAGCCCTCCTGGGTGCAGCCCAGGACCATGGCCACGTTTCTTCTGCCCTCTCTGCAGCTCCTGTCCTGTAAGGAGCTAGATCTGTCTGCCAGAAATGCCAGGGAGAGTGGAGAGGAAGGCAGTGTGGGTTGAGTGCTAGGGAGAAACGCTAGCATCTGAACTCAGGCTAAGAGGAGCAGAGTCGTCAGGCCAGGATGATGTAGCTACGTGCCAGGGACCTGCCTAGTGCGGCTGCATACACCGGCGTCAGCCTCTGGGAGGGCACCTCTGACCTATGTGGCAGGGAACGGGATGGGTGCAGAGCGGGGCTGCCGGACAGGGGCTGGGCGTTTTGATGTGGTTGTTATAAAAAAGAGGATGACTTCAGTGGGAAGCTGAACTCACATCGCCGCTTTATGTCATACGAGACCCCGCCCCCTACCTTCAGGACTTGCCATCCCCCCTTTAAGTCGGCTTTCTTTGTGGGAGGGGTCTCTGTATTAGACATCACCTGTACACATGTACAGAGATGCCCTTACGCTCACATAAACACACACACACACACTCAATTGTGTGACACACTTTTACTGTCACACACACACACACACACACACACACACACATTCACATACAGCACCAAGCACAGGCTTTACACTTGGTCCAGTCTCTGGTTCATCTCTATAGGTCCAGCCCCTAGGCTCATGCTTGGCAAATAATAGTTGCTTGTTGAAAATATATAATTTTACTACCCAATGTCGCCCCATAAATTTAATATATTTTTTTAAAGTTTACTGATGCAAATGCAACTGCAGTAAGAGAACAAAGGAAGGCCTTTCTCCAAGACCAAAGCCTTGCTCTTCTAAAGGACATGTCAGTCTAGTAAACCCTCCTTTTAAAGAACAGTCCTGTGAAACAGATTTCTTTTTTTATTTGTGTTTATATTTTATTAGACTTATAATTCTAGTTTGACGTTTGTTGTAACTTGTTCTCTGTAACACTTGCTCTTTCAGAATGTTAATTTTATATTAAAAAGGTTTTATTATTGCCCAATAAATTTTGAAATGCCAGGGTCTAAAAATGCATGGGACTAGTCAGAGCTGAGAGGTGCTAGTGTGCAGGGTGATGCCCCAAGAAGCAGGACTCCCCAAATTTACCCCACCACAGATCCTCTTCCTCGCAGGGTATCTTCGTTTCTCAGAAGACACTTTGGGAAACACTGATCTCGTTGTTTTGGTATGCATGTCACTTGTCTCCTCACTTGACAACCACATGTTACAAGGCTGGTGACATGTTTTGTATTCGGCCGTTAGTCCTCAAGTCTGGGGACATAGTAGGTATTCAATGGATGTCTGTTGAATGAATAACTAGGTAAAAGTGACTTCCAAACCTATGAGGAAGTCAAACAGACATAAATTCCAGGGTAAAACGTAGTCAGCCAGTTTGGTTCTAATACAATGCAGTGAAATGTACAGGTAACTGCTTCTGAGTCAGGCACTGTGTTGGCATGGTGAACACAGGAAGGAAGGAAACTCAGCTGCACCCCTAAGAAGCTCAAAGGCGTGAAGAAGAGGTGGGCATTGAAATCAAGAAATTGCCCAACTGTGGCTAAGTGGAACAAATGATGGAGGTACAAGGCTTGGAAGTTGCAAAGGAGAAGAATATTTAATCCTTTACATACATAGTGACTGAAGTACGTTTTGGAAGGGTACCAGTGAGTTGACCAGATTGACAAAGAGAAGGGAGGGCAATCCAGGGGCAGCATCCTATATAGTCAAGGGCTTCCAAACCTTGGTGGAAACGCATTGCCATGTCCCAGCGATGAGTAGCTTCCAAAAAGGAAAATATCATGATTGACGAGTGCTGGAGTTGAGGATGTCTTTCGTCACAATGCGTACATCTTTCCTCTCCAGAGGAGGGACAGCTCTGTGGGACAGGTCTCACTCTGATCAGGAAGGCGCTTCCTGACTTTAGGGATCTATGGTAGCTTTGGACAGTGGCCTCCCCTACTGTCCACATCTACTTAATTTCTGCTCTCCTGGGACGAGGGAGGCTGCCGTGGAATGTGGTCCCTGCTGTAGCTGGCACCGCTGGGCGCATCTTCTGAACCATGTATAATCATCAGCGTGTCTTATTTTCTTAAAGTCTTCTTCTTGTTATGCGGTACAGCTATGCATGGCTTTTTTTTTTTTTTTTAAAGCTTGCAATCAATAAACTGTGAATCTGTGACTGTAAATAAGACAACTTGTAAAAATGCATTTACATGGATATTTCCAACTTAAAATTTATTTTGCTTTTACTTTAGTTTATTTATGAGCCAGGAATGACACTGATGGAGAATCTGTTTCCACACTAATAACACTAAAATAGATTTAGATGCATATCAGATGGAAGCTGAGTATCATTTTTAATTATGATTAAAGTGATGTTTTATGATTTTCCCCAGGAGAGTCATGAATTTTGACTCTGCATGAAATGTTAATTGAATGCACCTCCTGCCCCTTCAATCAGACGGCAGTCTTGGAAAATAATTGTATTCCTGTGTGGGCCGTTGCTACCGGGGGAACTTTCACCGCCATGAGTTCAAAGGATCATTCGCTTTCCCCTCCCTTGCGTATCCCAGCCCGGAGATGGAATCAGACATGTGGATCTGAAACCCAGCCATAGCATGAGAAAGCTGTGTACACTCTGATGAGTTATTTCATCTTTCTAAGCCTAAGTTTCCTCAACTGTCCGATGGGCTTGGTACCCATCTCACAGATTGCGGATGTCGTGAAACACATGATAAAATGCATAGCGGAATGCCTGGCACACAGCAAGTACACGTCACACTATTAGTGTTGTTGTTTTGGGGAAACATCAAGCTAAGAAGTCAGCCATGGAAGTGCTGGGCAGAGAGATACAGGGGTATATCTGGGCCAGTAGGAAGGCGAGTCTGGAGGAAGTCCAGAGGGAGCGTTGGGCTCCTTACCAGCTGTCTGTGGGGCAGCTTATGTTCTGGGGCATCTTCACTTACTTCTGAGAGGCAACATGACGTAGTAGAAAGGGCATGAGCTGTGAATTCAGATGGACTTGGGATTTAAACCCAGGGTTATTAAAGTGGGAATAATTGTGCTCGTTTTAGTTATCGTGAGGATGATAAATAATGGATGGAAGCATTGCCAATATTCTTGGAGGTCACATCTATGAACTGATACCAGAAAATGTAGAATGGGGAACACATTCACCATGATGGGCTTATGAAGACTCGTCTACTAATTAGGGGAAAATGCCATTGAGCTTTTGGTTGGTTTTCAGAAAAGTGAGCTGAGGATCATGAAAGGGCCTTGACATAGACGTTGGAGTATTGATTTGGCTGTCACACGAGGGTTCAGTTCTTAACCCTGTGTCTCCTTTGCAACCATGTTGAGGACCTAGCCCCCCAGCAGTTCAGACCTAATTGTTGGTAAGGTGACCCACTTATTAGGTTTTCTTGGGACTTTCCCAGTTCTAGCTCTAAAAGACCTGGGTCCTGGGAAACTCTTTAGTTTCAGGCAAACTAGATGGTTTGTGGCCCTAGTTGTCCCTCTACAGAAGAGAGGTGACTTTCGGAAAGCCCTGGCATCATTACAGTGTCCAGAACTACATGTGTGTTAAGCCACTTTTTTCCTAAGCCTAAAATAAAATCAACTTCGAATTGGCATGTCAGACAGATTTCTTTCATTTAAAAACAAGTGAGGGAACACAGAACACATGGGTCTCTAAAGTGAAACAAAATGATATGATGTATTTATTTGTTGTCGTTTGTCCCTCCTAATGGTTTTTGGCGTGTTGGTGGTTGTTGTTGTTGTTTTAATGGCTGTCATTTGAGTTGGAAATGTAGGTGTTTCAGTGCGTGAAGGGGCATGGAGGACATGCACAGCGAGAGGCTTCTACCCCTCAAACCCTCCCCAGACAAAAACTCGTTTCCCTTATATGGCAAGAGATGGAGACAGAGCAGCTCCAGCACCCGCCAGGGCCCCGCTGCCCCATCGCAGTGGGTTCCCCCCACTCTTCCTGCCTTCCTGAGCTTTCCAAACAGAATGAGTCCCAGGCCACGTCCTCAGAGACTCTGATTTCATTGGTCCCAGGATGGGGCCAGGCGTCAGGATTCCTTCAAAGCTCCGTGAGGTGATTCTAACATGCTGCTGGGACTGAGCTCACGCTTCTAATCAAACAGGATGTATGGGCAGTAGGTGATTCTGGATGACAGCACGTTCCAGACTGGTTACCTCCCGGGCATCTGAGGGCACAAGTGAACAGGAATGTGAGAAGGGAACTTCAAAGACCTGTCTGTAGGCATCTGAGGGGGGATGAGAGGCCATAGGGCCCCTTCCCCGGACAGAACAAAGCAGTAGATTTGACATCACCCAGAACCATGAGGTATAGGTTACGCTGAAGGAGCTATTTTGAAGTGGGGACACAAGCCATATTGCTTAGCAGTCCCTTGGGGGTGTCACCCATTAGGGACAAGTTTTCTTGTCTTGATTCCTGCAGGCAGGGGGCTGGGTCTGCAGCATGGTAGCAGCGCCCAGCCCAGAGGAGGAAGTGCTGGCGATTTTGGACAGCAGCGGAGGAGACTAAGGATCTTCCTCATGTGCTGTGGGCAGTGGGCCTCAGCTGGGCCGTGATGCATTAAATGGACTTGCTTCCGAGCATATGTGAGACTCTCTGAGAACTTGCAGCAGTGTGCACCTGGGAAGACGTCCACTGGCCATCAGAAGAGGGACAGCTGCAGTGCTGCGGATGTGAAGGTGGGGCTGAAGGACGAGGAACATTCCGGGGTGAGCTAAGAACGGACCCCCAGGGGTTGCACTGGTAGCAGCAACTGCACCACTTCACACTGGTGCAGGATCAGCTCATGAACAAAAGGTCACTCTAGGACACCTCCCACTGAGGGTTTCCATAATGTTTGAAGATTGGCTTATTAAACAAATTTTATCCACAGACAAGAGGTAGACAGGACTGCACTGTACAGACTTGGAGGTCAGGTTTCAACCTCAGGTTTCCCACTAAGTACCTATGTGACCCTGGACAAATCACTTTCCCTCCTTGGACCTCCATTTACCCAATTTTGAAATGAGAGGTGTGGACTAGGTGATCTCTAAAAGACTTGTTACCATTGACACTTTAGGAATTCATATTTTTTAGCTCTGTATTAGGGTTCTCCAGAAAAACAAAATACACGCACGCACACACACACACATACACACACACTGTGTTTCCCCGAAAATAAGACCTAGTTGGACAATCAGCTCTAATGCGTCTTTTGGAGCAAAAATTAATATAAGACCCGGTCTTATATTACAGTATATTATAATAAGACCGGGTCTTAATTTTTGCTCCAAAAGACTCATAAGAGCAGATTGTCCGGCTATGTCTTATTTTCGGGGAAACATGGTATCTCACACACACACACACACACACACACACACACACACACACACAGACATAAATAATGTATACTGTAAATTACATAAAGTACACATTAAAGGAGATTTATTATAAAGAACTGGTTCACATGATTGTGGAGGCTGAGAAGTCGCACCATCTGCTGTCTGAAAGCTGGAGACCTAGGAAAGCCGTTGCTGTAATTCAATCCAAGTCTGACGGCCTGAGAACCTGGGGAGCTGATGGTGTAGATGGTGTAAATCCTAGTCCCAGAGGCGGAGAAGCTGAGATGAGATGTCCCAGCTCAATCAGTGAGGCAGGACAAAAAGGGAAGGATTCCCCCTTCTCTGCCTTTTGGTCTGTGCGGCTCCTAAAGGATTGGATAAGCCCCCCACATGGGGGAAGGCCATCTGTTGTACTAAGTCCACCAATTCCAATGTCAATCTCACCTGAAAACACCCTCCCAGACACACTCAAAATAATGTTTGATCTGGGCATTCGTGGTTAGTCAAGATGACACATAGAGTTAGCCACCACGCATCTCTGAGAAGACAGCTAAGGCCTGGAGGGTTTGCCCGTAGGGTTTTCGATTCTTTGCTCCCAGGCACGGTTCCCACTCCCTCCCTGCTTCTCCTAAGCACCTCCCTACAACTCCTAGAGCCGTGAAGGGCCTGCGATGCCAGCCAGCTTGGTGCAAGTCAAACCCTACCTCTCTTAAGATGTCATTCCAACAAACGGGGCCCTGAGAGAGACTGTCCGACCCCTAAAGTCATTTCCCCGTTCAAACAACTCCAGCTGAAAATCTGAGCCTAGATAAAGATAAATTGACACAGACATATGTTCTAGCCGGAGCAATTGCCCTGCAACTCACACAGGAACATTTTGTCAACATGCCGAGCCTGTAGTCGGAGAAGTGTGACAAGGCAGGGGCTTGAGCGAACGATCTGCGGAGGGCTTATCTGGCACCATGTTGCTTTGGGGGCTGGCAATGGTCAGGGAGAGTGAAGGGTTTTGGATTCTCGTCTAATTAACTGACCTACAATGTTCTAGGTAGAAGTGTAGGCACTTTGCACGTTGTATCGAATTTGCCTTCCAAACCCTAGGACATTATTGTCTCCATTTTACAAATAAAAAAATTAAGGCTTAAGGGGTTCACAATAGGAGAGTTAGTTTGTGCCCCAGGTGGTCTAACATGAAAGCCTATTTTCTTTTCTCTATTACATGCTAAATTTTAGCTATCCTCATTTCACCCTTCATTTTTGGAAACTACTAAAACGCATGGGGCTCAGCTAAGGGCACTTAGGTTAGAGATATCAGGGAGGTGTTTGGAAAGGCTGGTCACCAAGGAGCCCTGCCCAACAGGGCACCAGGCTGGCAGTAGCACCCACACAGCCATGCCTCCCGGCTTGTGGCCTGCAGCTGGCAGGGAGCACCCAGAACAACAGCAGTGTGACCTCACATGCTAGCCAGGAATCATGCCAACTTAAGACATAGCAAGTGCCCCCTTAAGAGGTACTGGCTTAATTGTTTTAAACTTTTATTTGCATTCATTTTATGCTGAATTTATTTCTGGGCCATAAGGTTTTGTTCTTCAGTTTCTTCTGGAGTGTCTTTTTCTTCTGTGCGACCTCCTTGTGCGGTTTAGGGACAACCTGTTTTTCTTCAGTTGGGATCATCTCAGTGTGGCAGGTGGAGCTCGTGTGTGGGTTCAAACGCCCGTGAGCTCTGTAGGTAAGTGGCGCATCTTGGGGACTTTGTTCAGCTGGCTGTGCTCAGTGACCAGAGATGGTACATCTAAACCCTTGAGTTTAGCACTACCCTCTGCGCGTTTAAGCACGTGCAGCAAAATCTCAGCACTCTTTGGGCCACCAACGCTGTGTCCAGCCCCACTGTTTGGCCTGGGCATACCTGCCAGCTACACTACTGTAAGGACAGAACAGCACATACTGCTTCTGGAAAGTGGCGTCTTTCAGATATTTGGTGGCTTGTTGCATATGCATACCCTGATGGCCTAGGCAGTTTTGTGGGTGTCCTTAAAGCTGACACAAAGACTGGAATGTCTATTTGCATGACTTTGTGGAATTTTCTGGGTCAGGTGAATAGCGATCCATTTTCAGAGATCATCCAAGCCACTTACGGGAAGAACCTGCTTAATTTTTTGTTTTGTTTTAATTGGAAACTTGGGAATAAGGTGTGTTTATGGAGGGAGATATCAAAACAAGGCGAACAGACAACATCCCAGGAAGACAGACGTCATTCGACAACCAAACACTCGGGGCCAGCAGCAAGCATGTCTGAGGGATCGTACGTTCACACCGCTGCCCCACTCTGTACCCTGCACTGTACCAGGCTCTGGGGACACGGAGTGAGCCAGCCCCGGGCCTGCTTTCTAGGAGCCTGCACTCCTCCAGGGTCCTTCCAAGAGCATGCCAAACTCTGATGGTGGAATGGGGGCGGATCATTTGAGAATAAGCTCGGGAATATTTCCATGTCAGACGGTTACAGCTGAGAGTCACATATTTGGCTATGTCTCTTTGGGGGAGTTGGAGCTAATGTTTCGTGGAGTTTTTATAGAGAAGAAATGAGAAAAATCTATTTCAGTTACTTTTTAGAAGTCAAATTTACATAATCATTTGATGTACTGCGGTTCCTTATGGGCTTCCCTGGAGTGACATTAGACCCACCATTCTGACTCAACGCAAGGACCTCAGCCCTGCAGTTGCAGCCAGACATTTCTCTGCACAGGGAGAGCCAAGCTGCACTCAGCTGGGACGGGATGGGCCCTTGGCCAGGGATAATTAGGCCAAATGGGTGTGAAAATCCACCCAGTGGGGGGAAAAGAAAGGAAAGCATTCTCTTTAATTAATCACTCTTTTTCCAAACTTGAGAGTAAAACACTAAAATTAAAATCCATTTTAATAATATAGTCTCCATTAATGTGAAATATGGTTTTAGGCAGACTTTAATTCAAAGCCTGGGCTTTTCAGTGGAAAAGAATATTGCTTTTTGTGTGACCTTTAATAAATCCAAAACTGACAATATGGAATTATAAAGGATTTCTTAAGCAGCCGAATTCCGAGAAGAGCCGTTTCCCCCACTGACTAGTTCCCCATGTGGCAGATGGGTCCATGCTGTGACATTTGTGCCAAGCATAGGTCGGCTGTAACTCCTGCAGGTTGCACGTGTGTGGGCACATGTGAGTGTGTGGTCCCTCTGTGAATGCAGAACCACATCTTCTCTGGCTGGCTTTTTCTGAGTCCAGCCTGGTAGGCGTCCAGGCACTGTCTGTGGAAGAGAAGGAAGGGAGGGAGGGAGGGAGGGAGGGAGGAAAGGAGGGCAGGAGGAAGGGAGGGAGGGAGGGAGGGAAGGAGAAAAGGGAGGGAGGGAGCAGTGACATTGCTAGAAGATAACTTCATCGTTCTCAGTACTAAATTTGGCATCACCTCTGAGTCAAGACCATTGAGTTTGCCATTTGCACAAATTTCTTACAAAGAATAATCAATACCTTCTTCCATTAAAATTTGCTCCAGCTCGTATGATTTATCCAGCTTCTGTTTCTATACTTTGGTAGTTTGACTAGTTGTTAAATGAATGTTATGAGACGAAGAGTCTGAAAAGGTAATTTGCTTTCTTCAAAATTTTGACAGGAAGACCTAAAAATGTTTCATGATGTTTGGAGACAACATCTTTACTTGAGCTTGGTGATTGACACCTGGTTCCTTGACTGGGGTGGCAAAGGAAAAGGAAAGTCACCAAAGGGCAGCTGTTGGGTCGGTTCCTGTCAGCGATACACTGTCTGTGTGATGGAAAGGACTTGCAGCTCTCGCCTCACGGATCTCTGTCAAGCGAGGGTAGCAAGGAAATAAAGAAACAAAGAAATGGGCCTAGTTGCTGAAGCAGTTCCTGTGCCACGGCCTGAAGAAGTAGCAGGAGTTACTCTAGTAGGGAAGGGGTAGGCTGACAGGAAGGTTTCATCCTGCAGAGCGCCGCACTTCACACCTGGAGGCAGGCAGCCATGCCACACCCGGGACTGCAGGGTGTTTGGTGCGGCAGCGGCTCCGGATGAGAAGACAGCAGTGGGGAGACCGGGCTTTGGTTACAATGAGCCACAGATGCCACATTCAGCCGTTTGTCTTCTGAGCAGAATGGAGTATTCTGAGTATACTTCTGAGAGAATTGAAGTATTTTAAGCAGGGGAGTCACACGATGAGACATGGGTTTTATTTATAAAGAAAATTTTGGAAACAGAATTGAGGGGAGCAGTGATGGATGAGAGTAAACCAGAGACAGGGAGGCCCGGGTAGGAGGCAGGGTTCGTGGAGAGCGGGGCAAAAGAGACAACAGATTCTGTACCACGACCCAAGGCCGGAATGACATCCGGTGTGAGGATTTGAGCAGTTCTGCCTTGATGGAGGTTCCACCCTGGCACTAGAGACCCTCACTCCTCGAAGTGTGGTCCTCTCTCCAGCAGCCTGGGCCTCTTGGCAATGCCAACCTCTGCCCCACCGCAGACCTACTGAATCAGAAGCGGCACTTTACCAAGCTCTCCGCGTCATTCGGACGGATGTGAAGGTTTGAGAAACGCCATCTGTAGTGGGTCATGGGAAGGACGGCTGCTCCTCGTAAGATGCGAGCAAGTTAGGAGAGTGAAGCACACGGGCGTCTTGTTGAGTTGACATGTTATTCGAGGACGTGGCAGGTATGGCTCAGAGACTTGCCTGGGCATGTGGGCAGCCGAAAAAGCCTGTGAGGTTCTCTCCAGCCGTGACCTGGCCCGTGTTATGAAAGCCAATGATGGCAGGATAAAATGTGTCTCGTGCAAGACAGGGAGACCAGGCCAACGTACTAAGTGAATAGCAATCCCTGGATCTCCCCCACCCGCAGCCTACGCTGTCTCACTGAGTACATTTCTGCCTACGACTGTTTACACATGGGTGAGTTAGAGCGCCAGGATCCATCTGACGACCTATATGGTCCAGGCACACCAGGCAAGGGACAGTGGGAGCCCTACCCCAGGTCAAGGCAGAGGAATGAAGAGCAGAAGACAGATTCAAGGTTGCAGCGTGACAGTTGCAAAGACAGAGTCGGCAGATCTTGGTCTGGGCAGGATGTAGGAGTAAGATGGGGGCCAGGCAAGGTCGGCACTTGAGCTCTGCTGTGGTCACTGCCACGTTCTTCAGTGACTGGGAGGGTGGAGCAGGGGCGGCATCTCCACAAGGTAGGTCCCTCAGAAGCTGTCTCCATGCCCAGGAAACCTGTTGTCAGCCTTTCTGAGCTCAAGGGCGCTGTGCTCCTGGCATCCGAGGCATTAACGTCCCTAATTAGTATTGGCAGCAGCTGCATTTGTTTATAACATTACATAATCAGATTTGTATAATTGCTCTTTTATAACTCACTTAAAAAATTCCAAACAGCACAGTGCAGGAAGGGGGAGTGTGTGCAGGGACCCTGGAGAGGCCAGCTTTTCCGTACAGGGAAGAGTATGTGTGCCGAACACAGCCAGAAAAGTGAAGTGGGAGAGCTGTTTCGAGGAGCTGTTTCAAAGCAGGAGTGGCTCCCTGGTCTGGAACAGACCTCAGTTTAATTGTTTTCATTATAAACAGATAAAAAGTCCAGGATCCCAGGAGACAAGCATTCACCAAGAGTTCCAGGCTTCATTTTTTTTTTTTTTCCCTCACAGGTAGAGTACCGTCCAGACATGACTTTCATCATTTCTTCCCTCGATTCTTTGATTGAGTGACATTCCTGGAACTAGAGCTCCCACGCTGGATGATGGAATGTCAGGGTTCTGCTCAAAGCCACAGGCTTTGTTGAGGGCAGTTGGGTAACTTTTCACAGCAGTCAGGGGGCCATGTTCTTCGTCTTTTGGAACTTTCCATTTGGCAGACATTGTGGGTCCCTTATTTGGGCACATTTCTTCACATTTTGTTCTAGAAATCATAAAATAGGTAAGAAGGGCCTCTTTGGGAGAGATTTGCAGACTTCCCATGTTCCCACCTCTCAATAAATACATGACCCATCTGAGAAGCGATGCAAATTTTTGCAAACCTTATCTAAGAGATAGAAATAGTCAAATTGCTAACCTTCGTGGCTTCCTGCAAGAAGAAAAACTCATCCCATATGGGGGAAGGAGGTCTTGGGCCCGAGGAGGGAACTTTTATGAGAGTTTCCCATAACTGGTTTATGAGAGAAGTTCTCAGTCTTGCACATCGTGGCTTCAAAGATTCCATGCACTATCTGAAATAATTATGTATACAGTTTTTATATATGTGCATGTGATTGAGGGAAGAAGAACCATGTCATTCATAAAATAGCAAAGACTGTGATTTCAAGTAGCTTAAGAGCTTAAGATTGTTTAATGGTTTCAAGTTTATGTAGAGGCTTCAGGTATATCCCACGGTCCTCATGTCATCCCCGTGAATGGGACGAAGCAGAGAACTTTATCTCCAGTTAACAGGGAGAAAACGGGTATAGAAATGCTTAGTGCTCATTGGCCATAAGCCTCATGGAGCTCAGAAACTGGATACATAACCAGGCTTCTGACTGCTGTTCTCTCAACTCTGGCACAGTCTTTAAGTATTGGCTTTACATAACCCAGGACATTTGGAAACATCTCAGATCCTTACATCCCGAATCTGGAAAATTGATTCCTGTGTGTACAAGTCCGATCTCTGCCAACCCAAATATTATTTTTCCCCACATTTTGCTGAGAGGAGGGTCAAGGGTGGTACGAGATGACAGAGCTGTTTCTAGGTCAAAGTTAGTCCTAGGTATGCCAGCTGAAGATAAGGGAGACATTTCCTCAGAAATAGCCACAAGAGTTCCCTCTCCCATTCTTTTTTTTTTTTTTTTTTTTTTTGTAGATCATAAGGTAGTTTTATTTTTAATTTTTTTTTTTGAGGAACCTCCATACTTTTTCCATAGTGGCTATACCAATTTACATTCCCACCAACAGTGCATAAGGGTTCCCTTTTCTCCACATCCTCACCAATAATACTTGTTATCTCTTTTTGACAAAAGCCATTCTAACTCCTGTGAGGTGGTTTTGATTTGCATTTCCCTGATGATCAGTGACGTTGAGCATCTTTTCATGTACCTTTTGGCCATTTGAATATCTTCTTTGGAAAAATGTCTATTCAGTTCCTCTGCCCATTTTAAATTGGGTTATTATTTTGCTGTTGAGTTGTATGAGTTCTTTATGCATTTTAGATCTTAACCCCTTATCAGACATATGATTTGCAAATATTTTCTCCCATTCTGTAAGTTGCTTTTTCACTTTGTTGATCATTTCCTTGCTATGCAGACTAAACCCATTAATTTTTAAGTACATTTTCTGTTCTTTAGTACATACATTTAAAGTTGACAAAAGAAGAAAATATATTCTTGATATATGTCCAAATCTGTTAAATCTCACTTGTATTATTTAAATCTTCAAGGAGAATTTCCAAAATGCAATTTAAAATGGCATATTCAAGTTGTATTAACTTTTTGAATAATTTTTTTTCACTTTGTTTATGTTTGCGTTTCTTTTTCAAGCCTTTGAAAATACATTACAGATCCTTAAACTATCACTGTTACCTAGCAAGGTGCGGTAGCCAGAATAATGTACCTCCCATCCTCCAAATATTCACCTCTTTTTTTTTTTAATTTATTGGGGTGACAATTGTTAGTAAAATTACATAGATTTCAGGTGTACAATTCTGTATCACATCATCTATAAATCCCATTGTGTGTTCACCACCCGGAGTCAGTTCTCCTTCCATCACCATATATTTGATCCCCCTTACCCTCATCTCCCACCCCTCACCCCCCTCTCCCATTCTTTACGCCAGGCCTCTCCTGGGCACTGAGACCCCTCTTTATTCAAAGTGCAAAGGCCTACCCCTCTTTTTAAACTTCATTTTGAGCCACACTGCTCCATAAAACAATGTTAAGAATACTATGTTTTTAAGTCACAAACTAATTCCAAGAGGAAATATGTATTTTCATGATTATAGGCTGTTCCAACCTATGAATGGAAGTCTGCTTCTTCACCTCTCTGAGCTCTGTAAAATGGGTATCACCGCATCAACCTCGCTGGGTTATTTGCAGATTGAATGAGATGGAATGAGAAATGCCATCACTGTGCCTGGCCCAGAGTAAGAGCGCACATGTGGGCACTTGCCTTGGCACCCTTCAGAATGAGTTTTGGGTTGCTATGTCCATTGTCTATCATCCCTGCTTTACATCCTAGAAGAACGTATGCTGGACCAGACATTCATAGAAAGGAGTGTTTCTCAAGGCTTTACAGCACTTCCCTTTGAACTTGGCTGTCCCCAGGGTAAACATTTCTGATTGTTTGAGACTTCTGTTTGATTCAAACAGAAAGATAGCCAAATGAGTAGCATTAACTAAAATACAATCAGAGCTATTGTACGATGTTTGTAATGCACTGAGGTTTTTTGTTTGTTTTTAATTTGCACTCTCGTTCAAGAAGTGACTGTTTTTCCAAGCGAGCACACACCAGGCCTATGTTTGCTCTATGCCTAACTCCATGCTACATGCTGGAAGTTGGACTTCACACTCCCAAATCTGGCCTGCGAGACAAGCTTAATACACAGGAAGCTTTTGAGAGCAACATGTGTAGTGTGGAAAGGCATACAGTACATGCTTAGTAAATGTTTTTAAAATAAGTTAATATATTCATGAAACTAAAACCAGTTCATTGGGAGAGTTGAAGATGGGTATAGAATATCAGTTTCAAACTATTAAAGCAAACATGCTTCAAACTAATGAAAGGTCCTACCCTAATTAAGTGAATGCTCCATAAATAACCTCTGACGCACACTACAAGTGGAAAAGTCTCTGGGTAATCACTTAGGAGATGAAAATGATTTAATAAGGGAAAGTATTTAGGTGAAAAGTAAAAAACCATGATCCAGGGAGTGGACAAGACGTAATCAACAGTAACAGTCAGCCTGTGCAATGAGGAAGGTCTTGTATTACTTGGAGAAATGATGGAAAGAATTTACTATACATCATATGTGTCATAATAGTATCTTCTTATATTTTAAATTCATTGCTCATTTGTTTATAACAAGGAAAGTTAAAATTGCTAATAATCTCATTGGCATCGAGTTAGTGTTAGTATTCTCACCTATTTCTTTCCAGTGTTTGGTGTCTGGTATATGTGTGTCACATTCTACGTGCAAAATTATTTTTCTGCATAATATTAAATATTCCCATGCCATTAAAAATGTCTTGAAAATGTGTATTTAAATTTAAGGCTGCAAACTGTTCTGACATATTGATGTGTCATAACTTAATTAACAATTCTCCTGCTTCTGGGCATGTAGGTTGTTTCCAAACCTTTGCAGATATAAATATAAATATTTTTTAAAGTATTACAATGATCACTTGTGTGGCGAAATATCAGTCTCCATTTCAGATTCTTTCCTTAAGATGAAGTCTCAGTAGACAAATTGCTGGGTCAAAGGATATAAACATTTTAAGACTCTTCACATATATTCTTTTCAGATTTGTCATTTTAGTTTCTTACTAACAGTGTTCAGGAGCTCTCCCTTCACAAATTCTGCCAACATTGAGTATTATATTTTTCTACTTCGGTAGCCAAATTATCTCTTATTTGTTTTAATTTGTTTTTCCTTAATTATTGGTTGAGCACTTTCCTAATGCTTAATAGCATTTTTAATTTCCTCTTTACGCATTCTCTGTTCATAGCTTTTCAGCCTCCTTTTATTATGTTAAGCTACCTTTAATAAAGTTATTTAAACAGACCTTGAGATTAAGGAAGGAAGGTCCGGTGTGGAAACTTCCTCACAGACACATGTAGCAGAAATGACTCGAATGCTTTGTGCTTAGGTCAAGTATTTATGCATAGATTTTTTTATTTGACAGTTAATCCATGGCTCAGCTTTGGGAAGGCATTATTTCTTCCATGTGGCCATAGATAATGGATGAGGTAATTTCCAATTCATTTGTCTTTTCCTTTTTTCTTCTTCTGGCTCTCTTAGTCACATCCTTGGAAAAGCTGTAAATGCACCACAATGAGAATGAAAAGTCATGTCTCTGATGAGAGGTTTGTCATTTCCCATTTGCTGCTATGATGTGTTCTCCTCAAACCTGAAGCAAGGATGAATTTTCTCCTTGCGTTTCAATTCCATTACTTCCTCCTTTTTCATCTTTTTATTCCTTTAATATCTTTTGTGGAAAGTTCCATCTTAATATCGTTGAATTGTTTTCTACAGAGTGCAAGACCTCTTTGGGTTTTAACAATATGTTGGGAATTTTCATTACTCGGACACTTGCCATACGATTACCAGAAGCTGTCTGATGACCCTTATGAAGGGTCTTCAGTGTAATTAGCTTTATTTTCAAAACCTGTTCACAATATTGACTTTCTCATTGATTAAAATCAGGGTATGCATATAACATGACTGTGTACATGAGGCACTAAGCAACGTGTGGGTGTGTCCTTGGCAGTAAATGGATAACCTCACAAATTTAGTGTCTATACCATAATATTGACTCCCGTTTAGGTCAGTCCCTTTGGTAATTATATCTGCATCTACATATCTTTTACGGGTTGTCTTAGCTATCAGAATGTCTTCAGAGCTTGCTCTGCTCGTTATCATTGGTATTGAGGGTTATCTCAAGGTCAATCATATAGCCAGACTAATTAGTATAAAGCTATAAAAACTACAGATTTTAGAGTCGCGCTGTTCTGCCTGATTAGCTATGTGACTTCAGTGAATTTCTTAACTCCTCTGAGGCTCAGTTTCTTGCCTTAGAAAATGGAGATTATAGTAAAAACTTTGTAGGATCATTGTGTTTATATATACTGTGTTTATGTGCATATTTATTTGCAGTTGAAAATGATCCAGTAGAGTATGAAATATATATATAATGTAAAAGCAAGAGGGGCTGATTGCTAGAATCATGGCAAACGGTGATCGAACTCAGCATCTGAGTGGTGAGGAATAAAGACACATCTTTCCATTCCATATCAGAACAACAAAACACTCCTATTAATTACTCATTGATAATTCCAAGGAAAAATATCCCTGAAAGAAAGTTTAAAGTTCATCTTTGGTTGTCAGAGAACATTTAAAGCCGCAGTTGTACACACATTCATTACAAATGCCACATAAGTATTTTCCTTCCCTGTTTCATTTTCATATACAGTTTCATATACAGTCAATTCTCATCATTCGCGGGTTCCATATTTGTGAATTCACCCACTTGCGATTGCTGGCAATCCCAATATCAGTACACACAGTGCCTTCATGAGCATTTGTGGGTGTGTGAAAAGGGGCAAAAATTGGAGTTGCCCAACAAATTTCCAGCTGAAGTCAAACAAGGCAATGCTCTGCCTTCCTTTTTCAGTTCTCATACTGTAAACAAGATTCCGCTTCACGGTCTATTTAGTGCCTTTTATTTTCATTTCTGTGCTTCTTCTTGGTGATTTTGCTGTTCAAAATGGCCTCCAATCACAGTGTGGAAACACTGTGTAGTGTCCCTAAGAGCAAGAAGGCTGTGGTGTGCCAGGGAAAGGATTTGTGTCAGACCTAAGCTTTGTTCCGACATGAGTGAGAGAGCTACTGGCCATGAGTTCAGTGTTAATGAATCAACAATATTTATTAAATAACGTGTTTTTCAACAGAAGCACATGTAAAACAAGATTATATATTTATCCGTTGGTGAAACTATTATGACCAGAGGCTCTCGGGAACCTAACCTTGTATTTCCCCTAGGGGCAATGCTTCAGGAGTCACTCATTCAGTGTTTGTAGTGACTTACAAAATATAAGTACTTTGAATAACGAGAATCGACTATGGTTGATGATGATTGCCTTTGAGGATGATACCCTGGCATTGCGTTCCCTTGACCTGGCAGCAAACGAGAATCTCTAGCCTGTTAGGGAAGCGACCGAGGAGTGTGGGACAGAGAGAGAAGAGAGTAAGAACTAGCCAGTGTTTTTCAGATCAACTGAAAAACTGGTGGTTCTCACTGAACAATGGCTGTTAATTGAGAACTAGGCCAGTGGGGGAGATCAAAGAGTACAGGCATGCTTCCACATACATTTATTGTGACCATTCTGTGTGTCAGACTAGAGGCTGAGATGACAGAGGTCATCTGTTGAGGTGACCTAAACAGGACCCTGCCCCAAGGAGCTCCCTACCCCAGCACTTAGAAAGTGGTGGCTGTGTGCTGGTCGTTGTTGTAGTGCATTACACATCAGCGTCCACCTAATCTCCACAGTGACTCCAGGAGGAGGTACTATTACTACTGTCACTCTTTAGAGGAAGGAACTGAGGTCAGATAACTTGCCTGAATTCACTCAGCACATGGCAGAGCCAGGAACTGGGTGCAAACAGTGGAGCTGTGACATTCCCGCCCCGTGACAAACCACGGGTCTAGCCTGCCCTTCCTGGTGGGGGAACAGATGTGGAAACAAAGACAGTTCCAAGTTGTAGGTGCTCCCTGCTGGTGGTCCCACAGGCTCTGAGGGAGCCCAGAGGAGGCGCTCTCAGCCAATCTCAACTCTAGAGACTCGGAAACTAGTAGGAAGGAGAAGGCGTGAACGAACAATTTCTCAACCAAGCAGAGAGGGCTTGGAGATGCAGGGTGTGACACTGGCTTTGTGGGGGTCAGCGTTCTAAGCTGTAGCTGTGCCTGGCTCATCTGAGGCCCCGTGAGAACAACCTTCAAAAAAACAAGCTTTTGTCCCAAAGAAGCCATCACTCTGGCTAGCCTATCCCTGTTGAGTGTGATTAAGTGCAGTTTGAATGCACTTTCCACGGGCATTGACTTTTAAAAGTGATTCTCCTGCTGCAGATATGAAATAAAAGCCGATTTTATCTGGAAGAAAAATAAAACCAATAAAACCAAAGAATGCTTTGAGTTTTCTTAGGTAAGGGCTAGATTTTCTTCATTCTTCCCACTCCCACACAGAACTCCTAAAGAGGGAAATTTGTAAGACAGCAAGAATGTTACACATCAAAGGGATAGTCAGGACTTAGTGCCCAGAAAAATTTAGCAGAAAGAGCCCTCTGTGCCAATCTGAGTCTCCCTCCTGGGATCCATAGCAATAAATTCAGAAAAGCATTTCCACACTGGAGAAATTAGGTTCTAAGTTTCTTGGGCCCCTTGCTAGGTGGGCATAGCTTGTGCAGACATCAACAGCACATTCCCTCATCTCAGCCAGCTAAGAGGGACCCACTGTGATTCATGGCTGTTCCTAACAAACCTTCCAGTACTGCACCTGACACCCTTCAATAGCCTCACTCCAGAACCAGGGCGCTGGATTACTGAGGGTGACTTAACCCATTATCCTACAGTCTGTCTCTCTCTGCACCCAGTGTCGGGGGTTCCCCTTCCCTCCCACTGTCCTTTGATGTCCCTTACTGCCAGAGGGCATTCAGGGATGTAGTCCCAAGCAGATGCTCCTAAATTCTTAATCTTATAGGTAAATAAAACCAATAAAAGTGTAAATGGGGGCGGGGGGAGGAGAGAAGAAGGGAGGAGAAGGGCGGAGAGGGAAAAGGAGGGAAGGAAGGAAAAAAGCAGACGACATTGGAAATTCCACAGCAACTGTGAGATCTAAAATAACCACAGCAAAGTTGAAAAAGTATTGAGTTCGTATTATAAGAAAGTAGTTTTTGTGTTAGATAAAACTAAGAACGCATCTTCCAGCTTTATTGGAATTGTAAGAAATGCCCGGCTTCACCACACGTCTGCATGCCTAAAGAACAATTCTAGTTCTCAGCTACTGGAGAACAATTTAAAGATGTATCAGTAGGTACCCTGTTTACATTATTGGTTGTTAAAACTCATTATTTGTTTTAAGTAGGTTGTTCTGCCTTGAGTAGAGGCTGAATAAATGAAATGTGTCTGGATTGCTTTGGTTTGGGTTTCATCCATCATGTTTGCAGCACCAGGCATTAAAACTCTGACAATTTAGTGTTGGGCTATTGGCCACCACCTAGGACATTGATTAGTCTAACAAGGGATCATCCTTCACAGTAAGTTTAAATAGACCCAACTCAGAGGTCCATTGGTTGTTTCACCTGGCCGTGGATGCTCACCAATGATTTGTCTTTAGCTCTGTGGAGAGCACGAAGAGAGCACTGGGATTTCATGTGCCAACTCTGATTGTTAGTTATTGTCTGGAACATTGTGTTGGAGAGAATTCCAAGGCTGAAATTGGCTCAGTAGGGAACAGTATCATGTTCAATTAGCAAGGTCTACCATGAGTGTCGATGGAGAGAATTAGGACAGATGAGACCCACGTCCTGGGTTAGAGCTGCAACATTTGGGAACCAGCTGTACCTGGAAATCCTATGTGGAGGAGTGTGTGTCTGGGGGAGACTGTGTATCTTCCTGTTTCTTGCAACACTTGGGTCCCTCCCTTTCCACCCACCAAGGCTTTTCTGAGCATCTGTCACTCTCCAAAAGCCTCGGATCATTCCTGAAGGAGGATGAGGGGAATGCAGCCTAAGAAGCAAGTGTAGACAAAGGAAACTTTGGGAGCTTTTTGTTGGTCTTTGTTGTCAGTTGTCTCTGATGTAGAACGCCTCTGCCCTGGCCTAACTCTCTCAAGCCACACGTTTCTATTTCTAGATCTGCTGCACATTTCTGGGCTTCCAAGCAAGGCGAAAGCCTATTAATATAGAGAGAGCAATGAAGATTAGGGAGAAAAGCTGAACCTCACCAAAGCAGAGAGCGTTAAACGATATCCACTACCAGAGGAAGTGAAGGCGGCTGGAATGATGGGAACGGTCTTACATTCTCAAGGGACAGGCTGCTTAAAACCACCGTGTGCCTCCTTCAGGCAGAAGTCCAGATGACTTGCCATGCCCCAGGCCAGCAGGCAGGCAACCTTTAAAGTACAAGGGAAAACCTCCGCGATTTCTAGTTTGGTTGGTCTGAGGAAGGGCTTTGCCATCTCTTTGATCCCTCAGTTTCACATTTGCACTGAGCTTTAGAAGCCTGAGAATTCTGGCATGGTTCCGGAGGCCCAACAACGTTGGGACAGACCAGTGTGGATAGAGCCCTGGGAGAACACCCCACACGACTGTATACCTAGAAGGTGTAGCTGTTTGTGGACTCTGATTGATTCTGTGAAATGAAATTACACCCACACTGACATCCATTAGCTCCTGTCACATAAGCATATTATTTGTCCTTAAGAAACAGACTACATAAAAATGGGGGAATGAAGTAGGAAATGAAGAGGAAAAGGGAAGGAAATAGAATTTAATGCCAAGCTTGAACTTGGTGGTAAAAAGTCCCATCAACATGCCCCTGTGACTGCCCTCCCATAGCTTACTGTCTCGTAAGAGTTATCTGGTCAGTGCACAGTGACCTGACATGCAACGGGGAGGGACCAAGGGGTCTGGGTCTCCAGAGGACAGAGGGATCATCTGGTAGAGGCCTGGGCCAGGAACGTGTAGTGGAAGGCACATTGGACATGCACTCATAGGTTCATTCACTCAGCCCGTGGACCAACCTTTCCTTTGGTGTTTACAAACCCCATGTGGGCACTGGGGACATAGAGGTGACCAAAGCTCAGTTCTTGTCAATAAAAGAAGTTCAAGGAGTGCACATGGAGAAAAGTGCTCACATTATAGTGTTGTGGGTGCTGAGACACATCTGATGGGCAAAGGGGTGGGCAGGGAGGGCTGGCTGCTGCAAGCATCCATGTGGCGCTTTGAGCGACATTAGAGAATGAGACCTCTTCTGGACAGATGCCACCCGCAGGCATCTGGCTTGGCAGGCAGAGTCATCATTGTGCAAATTAAGGAGAGTCCAGTCTTCTGGTTGACTCAGTCCCCAGCCTTGGTATTGAGTTACCCGTGAATCACAGGAGTATCCAGGCCCCCGTGCGCAGGGCGCAACCTGCACAACTGTACCCAGAGCCCCAGTGGCAGTGGGCGAGCAGCAGACACAGCCCGTGACGGGACTGTGATACTGTGCAACTTTAAGCAAACCGCTTGACCTCTCAGAGGCTCATTTCCTATATGTGCAGGGTGGAATCCAAAATAAGCAGCTGCCTTGATTGTTGTGAGCAGTAGTCGAATGAAATAATGTAGGTAGTGGTGCTTTGGGCCCTGGAAGGGTCTACATAGGTGTTAAGTATTATTGTTCAATAGAGATTTGTCTATTGATTAATGCATCAGGGAAATCGTTAATAAATCTGCTAGTAAGGAAACCTTACCTTCCATAACCGCTTCTCTTCTTCCTTCTCTCTTAGTCTCTCTCTCTCTCTCTCTCTTCCTCCCCCACGCCTCTCTCTCTGTCTCACTATCACGCTCACACCTACTTTCCACCATCAGCCCTGTCAATTCAAAGTTTACTCCCTCTTTGCTGACAGACCCTTATCTTTGTCTTCAGGATTTTCGTCAAGAGGCAGCTTTTCCATGGAGTTGTAGAACTGGATACAACTTAGAACTTAATAGTGTCCATGGGACCATACCTTGTTTAGTTTCTTGCAGAAAGGAGTTTTTCAAAGAGGACAGAGAAAATAAACAGCCAGGAAATGTTTGTCCCCAGTAGCTTTATTGGAAAGCATTATTGGGCCAAATGAACCGAGCTGAGCATTTGCATTAATTAAATTGACCATAAACCCAGCTTAATGTTTCATTTCACCTTTGTCCTGGCATGATGGTGCCTGAGTGTTTTGGAACTCAGATACATCCCCGCTGGCAGGGATGGCTGAAAGATCAGCAACAATCAATGTTTGCCATCAAAGAAGATTAAACTCTGTATTAATTAACGGAAATCTAATGTTCAACACTCTGTGGGACGGGGTGGCCCAAGCCCGCGGTGCATTCACAAAAATGGAGGTAATTCAACAGTGGACCTTTCTGGAAGCGAAAGCTTTTGTTATTGTTGAGTTAAACTCTGTGTGCCTAGCCCAATTCTTTAACCAATTGGGGAGAAACCAAGTGTTGTAGAAAATTGGGACAGTGTGAAATGCAGCTCTTGACCTGCGTTCCCAGGAAGCTTCTGGCCCCAGAGGAACTTGGAGTAGAGGTAAGAGAGGCGGTTTACTCCTGGGTTCAAAGCCCGGCCCCATCACTCGCTAACCGTGTGATCCTGGGAAAGTTGCTTAACCTCTGAATCTCAGCTTCCTCAGTTGTTAAATAGCTGTAATAATAATTGCATGCATCTCAGAGGGGTCTTGTGAGGATTTAATGAGGTCTAGGATGGTTGGTTGAGAAAATGCTCCTTCCTGGGCCCCCACCTTTGCAGACAGGAGTCCATTTAAGCCTCAAAGCCATCATATGAGGTGCACATTGTTAGGCTCATCTCCAGGGGTGAACATGTCAAGGAAATGAGAAAAGAGGAAATACTAGAGCAGCAGAAATGTCCTAGGGGGTGAGAACCCGCTGGTTCTCATTTGTTGAGATACTGATGATATGGCCTCTATTTGTTCATCGTCTCCTTCACTCACCTGTGATACACAGAAACTCCTGCCCCAGGTGAGGAGCTGGAGGCCCAGAGAGGTCAAGAGTAAGAGTCCATGCCGGACTCACACCCAGGCTCACCTGGCTCCAGAGCCCAGGCAATTTGCCCCACTGTGCCTGGGGCTGTCCACAGAAGGGAGGGGGCTAAATGGAAGATGGCGGTCATGTACGTTCTATGTCAGCCCCCTTTGTGACAAAATGAGACAGGTCCTTGTTTGGGATGTGCCTGCAGTCTGGTTGTGGGGACAGAATCTACACGTGGAGAACAGAACAGGTGTGACCCACTGTCCACTCGGTGTGAACCCCAGTGTCCCCCACCACAGCCACCCACACATTAGGCCAGTATACAGCGTAATCCTCTACTGCGAAGCCAGGCTGTGTGTGTACGGGGGGGTGGGGTGCAAGGGTCGAGTGGAGGTCCCCCTTGTCCACCCTGCGGGTGTGTGGCTCTCTGATTGGAAACCCTGGTTCAGGAAGTGGCAAGTGCTACAGGGACACTCAGCCTTTCCAGATGATTCTATTACAGCCCACAGAATCACCTCGCTGCGGATAGCAGAATTCTGGAATCTGGAATCGAGAGCAGTCCCAAGGGAGGACTTGCAGCTCCCTCCCCATCGTCCACATTTGACCTCTCATGTGGTCAAGAGACCTGGGAAGATGTCCACATTTGACCTCTCATCCTAGCATGGAGACAATTTAGCTCCAATGGGTAGTCTTGCCACAAAGTAATAGTTTAAGAGAAATTACTCCCTAACATCCTCAGGCCGGATAATTCTTTATCACCGTCTCTAGGTGATTTCCTTCCGCGGGAGTAGCATAATCACTTTGTACTGGCTCACCAAACAGCTGATGGCTCGGTGCATCATTGCCCCCGATCGAATGGATTAGAGCGCCATTGCAGTCGGCGATCATTTATCCCTGAATCTCAGGGAGGTCACCTCTGCTCACCAGGGCCCCGGACACACGACAGGGCAGAAGCTGAACGCCAGATAATGTCTGAGCAGGAAAGGACACGTGGCAGGTTACTGGAGGCGCTTCTCTCGCTCACCTCCCTTTCAGGATAATTGTCCATTTCATCGGAAGTTCTGCCTGTTTAGTAGCACATGCAGCTGCTTGCTAGGTCCGACTGGTTTCAAAAGAAGAAAAGCTTGTGAAATTGAAACCAAGTATGCCCGTGTAATGCAGACACTGAAATGTGTGTTGGTTCCCAGCTGAGACAAACTGTGTTTACTTAAACCAATGGACACTTAGCTTCTAGAATAAAAGCACAGACAGAAACCACTTCTGCACTCTCCAACCTCCTTCCTTCATATTTCTTGCTAGTCGTGATAGTAGCACAGTGTTTAAAGCAGCTGCCAGGGCTGTTTTTTTCAGAGTGGAGCCTTTGACTTTCTGCCTTTCTAGAATGGAGAGAGGGGACAAAGGAGAAGCTAGATAAAGGTCCACCTTCCCTGTTTTTGTTTTGCTGATCCATAAAAGCCTGAATGATGTGGAAAAAGAAAACTTGAGGTTTTTGAACACGTTAAATCTAGATCCACATCCCAGCTCTTCCAAGACTAGCTGAGTGACCTTGGGCAAGTTAGTTAATGTTGTTGGTCTCAGTTTCTTCCCCTCTGATAGAAAACACAAGGACAATTTAATCAATATGCATAGGACATGAATAAGGTCAGCAAGTAATACGTCGTGGGGCGTGAAAAGAAATGAGACTCTGTATGGGAAGGGCTGTGCCGTGTCCAGGACACAATAGCCAATCAGCAAGATTACAATAATGCTCTAATGATTAGAATGACTATTTAAAATGTCATATTCAGTATTTTATATTTCATTGTGTTGATTACCAGATGGGAAAATTATAAAATGCTTATGGAAGATGGCGATTGGCAATGTTCCTTTCAGTCGGGGCTCAATTTTGAACATTTTAAAGGTCATAGCTCTTACACTGACCCAGTTCTTTGGGGGTGGGTTTCAAGCCCCATCCTCGTGTCCTCATTGGCTCTCTCACTCCACTGTCATTTGTGACATGCTCAGACGAAGACAAAGAGCACCCAAGACGAGGGAATGATCTCACATTTTGAGGGCAAACTTCCTAAGGAATGACTTTGCCTTTGAAATCAGACTCCCCATCTTTGAATTCCTGCTGGTTGGAAAATATAGCCGCTTCCCTCTTTTTCTTAAAAATATTGACCGCCAGTGATGCTACAAGATATTTTACTCATGTGATGCAATTAATCCTTCCAACAGTGTTATGGCTGAGGAAACTGAAACCTCACAGGTCTGACTCCAAAGGTCGTATTTTTTTTCTGCATCACATATGAATAGAGATAATATTGAGGTGCAGAGGCAAAATCTATACAAGCTGTTGTGAGTATGTAGTGAGTTGCCGTGTCAGAGCCCTGGGGCCTCGTATAAAGTCAGGGTGCTGGCTTTTGGTTTCCTTTCCTCACCCTACCCAGGCTCCCTCTGAAAACCCAGGAAAGCAATCTGTCAAGATAACTCACCCCCTCTATTGACTCATGGTGGTAGGTGGCAGAGCACGGCAAACACCTTCACACAAAGTTTAATCCTGACTATTTAGTTGTAGGAAGGTGTTTTGATGTGGTCCGTTCACATCATTAGGAAGGACTTCCTCACCCACGCTCTCTCCGTCAGCATGTGTGACTCTTGGGGGCGTCTGGATTCATTCCAAAAGGAGGCAGGACTGGAATCACGCGTAAAACCTCTAAGGACGTTTGATGGTTGAACTCACAATGCCACAGAAGGGACCACTGGCATTCTCAGTGACACGTCGAGCAAAGGTTATAGTACAGACCTCCCCCTCCCCCATCTGTGAGGTAAGAGCCAGGAAGACCCCGCCTGCCACACTTAACGGTAGAGACATCTGTCCTGGCAGCACTTGCATGTTGACATTGAGCTTCACATGTAGAGCTCAGGGGCCCTTTGGCCTCTCTTGCAGGCCCCTCATGGATGGGTCAGAACGCGAGCTGTACCTGCACCAAGGAAAGGCTGTTCAGGTCACACGAGGCTCTGCTTCCTAGACAAGGAAGGACGTCAGGGGGACAGAGGACGCTGGCACTGCTTCTCCTGAGCACCCGAGAGAAATTCTGGGAACAACATAGACATACACCCTGCTGCTTGTGAGGGTGGCTGGGACAGCTCCCCGAAGTCTGACTGACACTTCCCCAACTCTGTCCATCCAACCAGTTTTGATGGTCATCATTTATGTAAGTTGGCCTTTAGGACTTACTTGATAAAACTGCCAACCTTGGGCTGGCATCTTCACACAGTAACAGCAGGACAGAAAGGCAGAAACAGTTGTGTTCACGTGTTCTGACGAGCCTGGACGTCCAGGGTGTTGGGATTGCTGAGCCGGGCAGCTCTACCAGGCATGTCCTGCACCATGTGCTGGGATGGGATGCAGGGTGGACAGTTCCCAGAGCTTCCAGAAGTAGCACATTCAGAGGGGAACTGTGCTTATCTTCAGGAGGCAAGTCACAGGCCTGGTCCTTCCAGACCCTGGTCTCAGCAGATCTGAGGAGTGAGGCAAAACTGTCAGGATCAGAGGGCAAAGGACAGACACAGACGGCAAAGTAGAGGGAAAGAGGAGCTAGGGCAAGCAGGTCAGAATTTAGGCTGGGGGCCGGGGAAGTTCCAGGTACCTGCACACGTGTGTAGAGTATCTATCAGAGGCTTGCTGTGCCCAGGTAGCCAGAGGGGGCGACAGGGGGCTTCCTCAGCTTTGCTCTCAGGAGCCAGCCCCCGAGTCTCTTCTTTGGAAGATGGCCTTTGGGTTCCTGGGAGAGCTTGGCCTGTAGGTAGAGATGGAAGGAAGAGCCTGGGGATCCATGCACCCTACCCCAGGGCGCCCTGAACCAAGGACTGTCTAGTGTCATTCTAAAGACCAGCTCCCTTGCCTCGGGTCAGGACAACTCCGAGCTTTACTTACACTCCAGAGCTCCCCTGCAGGATCCAAGTAAAGCCACCCCCTGTGGGACTCGGCCAGAAATCACATCCTTGCCTGACTTTCCTTCCTCCCCTGTCCTCCCAACCCCACTTCCTTACAGGTCTCCCCTGGGAAGAATTGTTAATGAATCACTTATGAGGTCTGATAATTAAGTTTGCGAACTTGTTGCAATGATGTTGCTAACCTCTTTTTGATATCAGAGGGATTATTTATTATGAATTTGTACCAACTGGACAAGCAGTTAACCAAGTTTATTATTTGGAAGTGCTGAAAAGGCTGCATGAAAAAGTTAGACGACCTGAACTTTTCACCAACACTTCATGGCTCTTGTATCACGACAATGCACCAGCTCACATGGCACTGTCTGTGAGGGAGTTTTTAGCCAGTAAACAAGTAACTGTATAGGAATACCCTCCTATTCACCTGATCTGGGCCCCAGTGACTTCTTTCTTTACCTGAAGATAAAGGAAATATTGAAATGGAGACATTTTGATGACATTCAGGACATGCAGGGTAATACGACAACAGGTCTGTTGGCCATTCCAGAAAAAGAGTTCCAAACTTGCTTTGAAGGGTGGACTAGGCGCTGGTGTTGGTGCATAGCTTCCCAAGGGGAGTGCTTCGAAGGTGACTGTAGTGATATTCAGCAATGAGGTAGGTAGCACTCTTTCTAGGATGAGTTAGCGCGAACTTAATTGTCCAACCTCGTACACAACAACCTGTAGCTCAGGGTCTGCCTCTCAGGACCCCCATCTAGAAGGCCATCTGGCTCATGCCCATGACAGCCCGTCACCTGACAAGCAGGTTCTGAGCTACCTCTGTGTGCCCAGATGCCATTCTGTTGACACTCACCTCCAGCTGGGGAAGCAGCAGAGCAGTGCCCAAGCCACAGCGAATATGTACAACATGGTGCAGACAACTGCGGAAAGGTCAAGGTTGGTGTGGGCTGTGACCACACAAGGAGGGCTTCCTGGATGATGTGGTCTTACACTTAGTCTTGAAGGGTAGACATTAGAGAGACCGAGAGAGGATGTGAGCAGGGGCCACCAGAGCAAAGATAGAGGTGGTGGCCAGCACTAGGGGACTGAAGACCAGAGAAAAGGCAGGCCTGGTTGCTGGGCTCTATACAGGTTGGGTAGGAACCTGTATGCAAACTAGAGCCCTGCCTTTCATATTCCACCCCGAGAGTAAGAAATTCACCTTTCTTCTCCCCGCAACGTAGTTTCATGGGCACAGGAACAGTGGGGAATGGCCAAGGTGGAAACTGGCCCTCGTGTCTAGAGAACAAGCCAGCTGACAACACCTTAACCACTCACAGGCAACTGAGGATGCAGTGGGATGTGTATCCCCTCAGCCCTGAGACCCTCCAGCAGGAGGGCTTTCCTTCGTGGTTTTCTTACTGTGGCCTCCCTGCTCCCTCAGGAGCCCACAATCTTAGCCCAGTTATGAGAAAGGGTCTGAAGTACAGCAAAATGCAAGAGCAGAGGGAAGGAGACCACCATGCAGCCCAGTGATGTCTTAGTTTGGTTTCCCCTGAGACAAGGACTTGGGTGCAGGCAGTTTATGTGGGGGTGGGGGGGCGACCCCAGGAAGCTCAAGTACCGGAGTGGAGAACATGAGACTGGGAAGGGAGAAAAGCCAATCAACAGTGCAGTAAAGCAAAGGTTGCTGCTGTGGGTATCTGGGCTCTATCCCCCTGGGAACCCTCTGAGATACAATTAGGGTGACCAAACATCCCCATCTGCCCAGGCTGACCCAGCGTGAGCACGGAAAGTCCCACATTCTGGGAATCCCCTCAGCCCCTTGCAGACCAGGATGGTTGGTCACTGATACCTGTAGAATGTGCACCAAAGGATGGGGCAACTGGGGTGTTTGTCAGCACAAGTCCCTCAATGGTTGTGTTACCTCGGGGGATCAGCACTTCTGGGCTGCCCCTGATAAGGGCGAAGAAGATATCGTGGCTCCAGAGAAAGCCCTGGAGTAGAGGAGCAGGGAGATGCAGGCCCTTGAAAGTACGACACTGTAAATATGCACAGAACGGCCCATGGAGCTGCAGGTGAACCCAGCCGTGGCCCAGGGGGATATGTGTCGAAGCACAAATAAGGTCGTTACAAGTGCCTGTGATCTCAGTTCCAGGATTATTTTACACCATGTCATTGTCCCTGGAACTTCGCGAGCTAGGGATACTGAGGCAAATTGCAGGCCTGAGGAGTTCAGTTGCTTCCCCCAAGGTCACTGACTTTGTTGCAGTGACAGCAAAGTATGGCCAGCCTCAGAGCCCTCAGCCAGTCTCCAGTTATCTGTTTACCCTCCAGCCGTCTCCAATTGCAGAGACAGATTCCCTCTGAACAGTTCTGCGGACAACTGCTGCAAAGAGAGGCTATTGAAAGGCATTCTAGAATTTAGTTAGTAATAGCTCACCTTGAAAAATGACAAGGTTAAGGCTGAAGAATGCTCTATTCCGTTCTGTTGTAATTAAGAGAAACTTTCTGTATGGCATGCTGCATAATTGAATTATACCACCAATTATTTTCTTTTTAAATAATTATTTGCCGAGTTGTTTCTCCTCCCGGTGCACTTTGAAAAAAAATAATATCCTTTGCCACTTAATAAAACAGATGGATGCTGGGGGAGAGATGGTGGAGGAGATATTGTTTGTGTTCAGTGGTTCCATCACGACTATTGATTACACAGCCTCGTTATTCACCTCAAAGACACTGCAATTGATAGCAGTGGAAATGAAGGAATATCTGTGTTCCATGAGGCTTTATTGAAAGAGAAAATAAACAGGACATGTAGACAAGTAATAATTCTTTGTTGGCCATGACAGTGGTGCTTTCAGAGGAAAGATGAACCTGCTTCTCCAGCAAGCAGCCTAGGCTCTCACGACCGACCGGGGCCGGGAGACAGTTACCAGGCACGAGCCAGATGTTAGGACAGAGGCAGGTGGTGCTGAAAACCCAGCCGCCGCGGACCCATCTGCAGCCCGCTGAAGTAAGGAGGTGGGCATGATCAGGGTGGCCCTTCCCTGAGCTCCTGCATCTACTTGGTATGCAAGTCTGAGGCTATAAATTAGATTTTGGTAAGTCATTCTCTGGATCCCTGGATAGGCGTGGCCTGAATAATGAGGTGAGATACATGGGGCGGAGCTAGGTGTTATCCTGGGGTCTGGCCCTACCTCTTACCTGAGCTCCTTGCTAGCACTCCTTGCTTGCATGCTCTGGCGCACCAGGCAGCTCTGACCGCCTCCCCGCCCTCCCCTTCCACCCCCCCCCCCAACACACATCATCTCTGCCCCCCTTCTCTCAGGCTGTACCCTTGCCCTGGAAGCCCTGCCTCTTTTCCTTCCCAGGCCAATGGCTGCTCACCCTTCAGGACCCCGCCTGCTAAGGTCTCCTGACCTTCTCCAGCTGCCTCCCCTCCCGGTTCTGAGTACACAGCTGCCTCCAGCCACTATGAATTCTGCAAGGAGGAGCACGGTGCCTCTTCATTTCTGTCCCTGGGCACCAGCGCAGCGTGATACAGACTAGTGCCAGGCACGGTCTGCTACCTCCAGCGAACTTACCTGTGCACATTTACCTGCCCTCTCTGCTGATGCCGGCAAAGGTGTTTGTTGTTTTTTAATTGAGGTATAATTTATGTATAGTAAATTTCACTAATCTTACAGTCCCAGTATTATTTTTCACATATGTACACAAGCATGTAGCTACTGTACAGATAAAGGCATGGGACATTTCCAGCACCCCAGAAAGCCCCTCCTGTGCCTTCCAACCCTCAGGGAAGACACTTCTGATTTCTATCACCACAGATCAGCTTTGCCTGTTGCAGGCCTTTATATAAATAGAATCATGCAGTAGGGACACTTGTGTCTGGCTTCTTTCCCTCAACATGTCTGTGAGGTTCATCCTGAGGGCATTTTATGTGCCCTGAACTTGTCCCCTGCAAGGCTCCCTTATTCAGTTGCCTTGCGGTGGGGGGGAGCTCTGGCTGGGGAAAGACAGGGACAAGCTCCGGCTGCAGACAGCTCCCACCAGCTGCTGCGGGCTCAGCACCAGAGCTTGAGCAATTGGAAGCTGGTCAGGTCACAGCTGAGTGACCAGGCCCGTATCCATGAGCTGAGGCTGCTGCAGGCCTCGGTTCACAGAGAAGCGGCGGCCCAGAGTGCATCCCAGGAAGTGACCAAGGAGATAAGTGGAGGAGGTAGGAACTGTCGGTGATGAGTGTGGGCAGATGGCCCTGCTTTCAGGAAACCCCTGATTTGCTCAGACACGGCACCATCTCGGAGTGACCCGCCTTGTCGAGGACTGCAACAGTGCAACTCTCTCTCTGCTCAGGCCCTCACTGGGTGAATTTTGGATAGCAGGTGACATCTGCTTCACTACAATGGACGTGAGCCTCTCAAGGCTCATGCCTTATTTGTCCCCATATCCCCAGCACCTAGCAGATGCCAGGTAGGTGCATAGTATGTGCTCAGTAAAGTTGCTGACAGATAAACAAAGGAGAGAAGAAAAATGGGCAAAGAGTCCCATCTTTTACGCTCTCAAACACCCTGGAGGTGATGATCAGGCCTCCTTCCTCATGTTGCCCTGGGGCATTTTCCACCCTCAGTGCCCTCTTGGGCGGTCCCAGCAGAGCGCAGGACCTTGCAGGAGCACCATAGGCCGTCACCTGGCAGCTAACCCCACTCCGGCCTGCCCCGCTCTCTTGTCAGGCCCTTGCAGTCTGTCGGATCCCAGATCCAGGATCCCTGCTTTTTTCTCCCTGTGCCTGCAGCCCCAGCACAGGGCCTGGGCCGGAGAAGGGAGCTCGATGAATTGTGTGGGCATCAAACTGAAATACCCGCGCCCTCTCTTAAAGTAAGGGCAGTTCTAGCAAGGAAGCAGAAATGTCCAAAAGAGGTTACATCCTGAGATTCATGACTCTTATGTAATGAAATAAATATTACCATTTCAATACCCACGTTCTCCCCTCTCTCCTACCCCACGGGTGGATGCTGACACTGTCATATCAGGTCCTCAGTCCTTTTTGTGCAGAAGCACGGTACTGGGTAAACAGGAAAATTGAGGGGAAGAAAGTCTGGCTGGATTTATTTGCATTGAAAAAGGCATAAAATTACTGGTGGAAGAGAGTAGGACATATCCAGAGGTACAAGGAGAGAGGGCAGCGGGAGGCAGGGAGGGCTGGTTTGGGGAGAAGTTTTAGTTAGGAGAGTGAAGAAAGTAGTTGAGAAGCAGCTGCCCTGCCTGCGAGGACTTGAGAAAGAGAATGTTCAGGATGTTTTGCTGTGCATTTTAAATGAACTGTCGTTGGACAGGTCTGAGGCAGCTCAGTAGAGACTTGCATTTCTGTTCAATTGTTTTGCATGTGGAATTGGAGCATCTTCCAGCGTGCTGTGATACAAATGTGGCTGGGGGCAAGCTGGCTTACAGAGACTTCACCTGCAGTGACACAACTGGGGGGGCTGGTGGGGTGGGGCGGAATGAGTGCCAAAGCTGCTTCCAGGGAACTTTGGTACCTGGTGAGCTAACACGTCTGGGGACAGCCCCAGCCTTTGTGAAACATGGACTTCGGCACACTTAACTTGATCGGGGTGGTAAATACCTTTCATTCGAAAGCCCATCCTGATGCATTGGTGGAGTCATCCCAGGGGACTCTATTAAGAAGGATTCTGAGGTAGGATCCAGGCTCAGTAAGGAAGCGTGACATGATTGGCTTAATGGACTAGCAATAGCTCTCCTGGACGCCAGGGAGAGCAGGACGGCTGTGGTTTAGAGTTTCCCTAACGCCCCTTTCCCAGCTCAAGGTTGGAATGTACGTGGGAGTCCACGTGTGTCCAAGTGTGTCCAAGACAGCCTTACAAGGTCGGGGGCAATGTCATTACACAATTAAAATCTCATTCAATGAGCACTGAGTATAGAGTAGGAGCTCTGTGAGTGGTTTTTTAAAGAATTTTTCATTAAAGTATTGTTGGCATACAGTGCTGTATTAGTTTTAGGCGCACCACATAGTGATTCAGCATTTATATACCTTACTGTGTGATCACCACGATGATCTAGTCCCCGGCTGTCACCATGCGTAATTATTACAATGTGATTGACTATTTTCCCTATGCTGTACGTTACATCCTCTCCAGTGAGTTTGCAGGGTCAGTGGGGCTGATCGCATTATCCTCATTTTTTCAAGGAGGTATAAGGACGTCAAGAGGTGTTAGGGGATGGACACGAGTGCCCCAGATGGCAGCAGATCCAATTTGTACCCCGGCCCTCCTCTGCCTGGCTCTAGGGCACATCCCCCACTCCCCCTGCCACAGCTGTGTCTACACTTTGCTCTGGGTCCCTCAGTCACAGGCAAAGATGATGGGTTGAGTTCAAACAGAAAAGTCGTTCCTCCTCAGACTGCAGATAGCAAGCCTCGGTTGAAATTTGTTTTTTCCAATTTATTTATTCCATCTTTTTTCCTTTTAACTTCTCTCATTAATTGTTGATGTCTCCTGCCCAATCCGTTTCTTTGATTGCTTCTCCCTTTTAAAGCTTTAGGGCCAGGAGCTGGGTAGGTGGCATCTAAGTTATGACTTATTTAGGAAATTGATATTGGCAATTTCTGCATGACTTGCCTTTCTTCAGTGAGTTACTTTGCTCTAATTCTCTATTAGAAGCTCCAACTGTAAAGAAGATGCAGACTAATTAAAACTTGGAAGCTGGTAAATTTCACCTTGGGCAGCTAGTATGTGCTTTTGGCAGGAATTGATGCAATTATTGATCAAACAACATTGTCATCCAAAAGAACATCTCTTTTAAAAAAAGAGAGATAGAGAGAGAGAGAGAGAAAGCAGCAAGATATTTATTGTTGAAATCAAGGCTTTACTCCAAAGATGCAGTAATGACATGAGAACCAGGTAGGTTTAGGTCAAAATGAGTAGGGCAGAGCTGCTCATGGGACCTGTGAATCATACCTGGCTGTGCGTGTCTTTCATTTTTTGGTGTGATGCTTTCAGGGAGAGCTGGGAGACTCTTTGGACCATTTCTCATTCACACATCAATTCAATATTTGTTGATTTTCCTCTCTGTTCAGCCCTGTATAGATATGTTCGGTAAGGTGAGGGCAGGCAGGTGTGTAAAGCTTGCTCCTTGCTCCAGTGATGTCCCTGACAAATCCAGGCGGGAAGAAGGATTTGACGATGCCCATCCCCAATGCCCAGCTGCCGACAGATAACGTGTGCATGGCCTCTCCCTCTCACTCTACTTTCTGCCTACCCGTGGGCATGATGGTGTTCACATGTGCCTCCCTGCCCCGCCTGGGACTGTGTGTGGTGCCCTGAGGGCAGGGAACATGTCTTGCCTCTCTCTCTGTTCCTGTGCTCCACTCAGAGCCTGGCAGTGAGCTGCCGAATGGAGGCTGTTTGCTGAAGGAAGAGGGAGCCTGCTAGGCTGTACCTGCTGAGTTGTGAGACCTATATGTCAGTAAGAAGAGCTAAACAGTAGCAGGAGAAGCAGCAGATTCTGGAGAAGGTCAGGCAGGCACTGGACCATCTGGATGGAAAGCCTTTTAAAAGTGAAGAGGTGAGAGATTGTGTTCCCAGGTGTGGAACAGCATTAGTCAGGGAACAGACGTGGAAAGATCCTGGAAAGTGTGAGTGACAGGGAGGGCCCAGCCTGGCTCGGAAGAGAATTCAACCTGGTCAGGAGAGGGGAAAGAAATTGGCTCTATCCAAGAAGCAGATAACAGAGGGCCTTAACAGCCCAGCTGAGTGGTAGGCATCGTGTCTTAAAGTAGACTAACAGTAAGCAAAGGTTTCTGAGAATTAGAGACACTAAGATCTTTCTGGCTGTCTGATTTTCCAGCATGTTGTATGATTTATTAAGGTAAGCCTTTACTGCTTAAAATGTGTAGTTTATGAAATATTACTCAGTCATACAAAGCAGTAAATTATTGATATACCCAACGACATGGATGAATCTCAGAATTATTATGCTGAGTGAAAGAAGCTAGGCCAAAAACAAACAGAAAAAGAGGACATCCTGTACGAGTCCATTTATGGAACATTCTAGAAAATGAAAACTAATCTCTGAAGACAGAAAGCAGATCAGTGATTGCCTGGGGACGGGAGCAGCGGGAGGGGAGGGTGGTAAAGGGGCATGAGGAAATGTTGCGGGTGATGACAATGCTTGTTATCTCGATTGTAGTGATAGTTTCACAGTACCTACACATCGAAACTAATCAAAATGTACGCTTTACATGTGTGCAGTTTCTTGTACTTCAGTTATATCGCACTGACGTGGTGAATTCAAAAAAGGGTTATCCAGTTCATGTAAAGAGGAACCATAATAATAGTGGAAGTTGAGAAAACTGTTTATTTTCTTAAGGAAAGGGGAATACTTTATATATGTTAATTAACGTAATTCTCTCAAACAGCCCTGAGAGGTAGTTATGAAATTCCCATTTTACAAATTCTGAACTGAGGCTCAGAGGTGTTCAGTGATACCCAGGATCACACAGCTTGTAAGTGATGGGCAGAGTCAGAATTCAGACACAGGTCTGTCTGATCTCCAAATCAGTGTGCCATTTACTTATCTGTGCCTCTCAAGCTCAATTCTCCATCAGAGAGCATGCCCCAGTGCTCAGGAGGAGAGAGGGAGGAACCGAGGAGCCAAACAGCACCTACAAAACCTCAGTGGCCTCGGTTTTCATCTTTCAGAATGGGTTTGGGTCGGGGAAAGATTCTACCTTGTAATGATGATGAACGTGATTTTTAGCTCAAATGTTAACCCAACCAACTGAACTTTAATCAGTTCCTCTTCTCAATAAACAAGACATAATCTTAGTTTGAAAAGCAATCAGCAGAACAGGAAACAGCCAGGTCAGAGATGGATGTGGGCAGCTTACTTTCAGATATATATATATATGCTGTTAAGTATATTTATAATGACTGTTAATTTACTATTAAGATATACTGTTAACCTAAAAATAAAAGGCCAAAGTGAGAGCCACAAGCATGTATTTGAGATCCAAGCAAATAGGTATTCAGAAGCAAAGAGTCAGGCAGAAACCCAGTGTTCTGATGAGAAGTCAAAGGCAAGGAGAATTTATCAAAAGGGGAAGCGGAACGACTGCATCAATAGAAGGAGGCATTTCTATAGGTGCAGATAACGTGACATAATGATATTAGTTCTAAAGAATGTTTTTAACGTTCAGTCCAGTCGTCGTAATATCTGCTTTCTTGTTATCTTTATAAACAGTTGTTAGGGATACAGTGATGTTTTTTTAGGTCCAGTCCAAAGGGTATTTTGCCCCGTTTTCACATTCCAAAGATTTGAGGAGTGAGACATGGAAGGCAGTTCCTCTGGGATGGCAGCTCCGACTACATTTTAAAGTGTCTCCGTTTATATTGTTTTGTTTACAATACCTATGGTAATCTTTGATGTTTAATCAATGACACATATCGCATAAATGAAAATCAGAGTAAAACTTGAGGAAAGTAAGAAAAGAGGGTGGAAAGAAAGGCAGATGGAAGGAAGGATGAAGAGAGAAAGGAAGGAAGAGATGGAGGGAATAGGTCTGTACTTCGGGGCGTATGCCTAGATCAGGGTGCAGCCAACTCGCTCTCCGGGCCCTTCTCCTCTCTGCCCGAGATCCTTGGCAGTAAGAAGGAATGATCGCACCCGCTCCCTCAGATCCCCTCAGATACCCAGGTGTTTTGAGAGAGATTCTGTTGTAGTCACTGAACACCATTTCGTGCATGTTTTGGAAAGTCTTCCAAAGACTGAGAAAAAATACAGCTGAGATACCGATTCCCAGAGTTTTTAGTGCGATTCGGCCTCCCAAGTCCAGGACATCATTTCTGAGGTTTCTGTACTGCATTGAGGAAACGCCGGTCGATTATTTTGATTTTCCTTCTTCTCCTCATGCTTCAGTTAGCATCTCCTGTTTCCCACCAACACCACTGACTAATTATCTCTTGTGATGCCATCATCGATGCCATAAAAGATCCCATTAACACCTTCTGAGGGATTTGTATGAGAACGACTGTGAACCAGGCTTGGACACTGATGAATTAATCTGTAAGTGGGGGAAATCCAGCTGCTTCTGAACAGGCATTTACCACATTCCCTTGAAAGAGCGGGATTGTTTCAATCCATCCTTCATACCACTCCCCTCGTCCCCAGCAGTCTCTCCAGACACCTCTCCTCCTTTATCTCGTGCCCTGCTCCTCCTCACCTCAGCCCTGCTGCTGCTGTTACATTACTGCACTGATACACAGTGCTGAAATCCTCTGGGATCTCCTCTGATTGCTCCCTGAGGAGAGGGACCATGGTTATTCCCCAAGACCCCACACTGCGTCCCAATATAGGCAATAGGCTCATCTGCTGTGTGCCAGGCACGGTTCCAAGAGCTTTACCTATATCCAATCCTTTAATCTTCAGAAGTCTATGAGATAAGCTGTAGTGTCATGCCTACTATTATATAGATGGAGAAACTGAGGCACAGAGAAGTTTAGTTACTCGTCCAAGGTCGCACAGCTAGGAAAACAAAGGTGCGAAGATTAAAACCCAGAGAGCCTGGTTCGGAGTCCAGTTTTGAAGTTTGTTGGCATCCATTGCGTTGTGTTTTTAGAAACTGAGGTATTTCTTCAGGTACCTAGTTAATCTCTGTTTGCAACTGGCCACACACTTAAGCTAAAGGAATAGCACATACAGGAACCATAGCCTAATTCCATGGCACAATCCCATCTGTGGCACAATGCCAACCAGGCCTCTGTCCTCTTACAGACACTTCCCTGGCTCCTCACTACCTTCATAGTCAAGGCCAAACCCTTGAACAAACTTTCCCTCCCTTCCCTCTCTAATTGACAATGACTATCACGTCGTAAGTGACCGAAGTACATTTGTTGAGTGACTGAATGAATGAATGAGTCAATGAATGCATGCACTGAAAGATACACTGTATGACGACAGTTTAGCAATTGTTGTCGTTCTAAAATCACATCTCTGCCAACTTGTCTATGGACTAAAAATATAACCCTATCAATTGTCTCTCATATATAAGTTTCTTCTACATCAGACAAGATTTAAAAACCCAAAACATAGAATGTATCAGGCTCCTCCTGTGTGTAAGTAATGACAAATTTTCATATGGAGTCAGACAAAATTGTGATTTCCGGTTAGAAACAGGGCCTGTGAGGTATGAAAAATAGTCTCTGGAGCCTTTTTGACCAGTCTACTAGATGCTGAACAGACATTTTTAAGGCTTTTAAAACGAGATTGTATGTAAAAGGTGGAGAAATAAAGATCAAAATTAATGCTCTCATTTTGCTAATAGGCGTCAGAAAAGATTTTCATTACGTTTTTGCATTTTTAAGATGAGAGGTTCTGGAGTTGTCTCAAAACTTCCATTTTATGATTTTTTTTTTTTTTTGAGCCTGCTTTAGACTGTGGCTGAGTCCATCTTGCAGTCGTTTGATGGCCACTCTCAGGAGTCAGGCACTACAGCCAGCCCCCCACCCGCGTGGCAGGTTGGGGATGGTAATACAGGAAGCTTCAGAGGTAACTAGGAGGACAGGGTCCTGCCTTCAGGGAGCTTCCCCTTCCTGGGAGATCTAATGCAGCAGCGGGAGCCTGCGAAGCTCTGCAGAGCCTCCTTTGGGAAGGAATCCATTGATTTGGGTGACGGAAGACAGTTCAGACCCCTAAGAGGGGTGGCCTTTGAAGTGAGGTTGAGGGACTGGTGGAGAGATTGCTGCAAATGAAGGGAAGGAGTCGGTAGAGAAGAAAGGGGCTTCCCTATGTCTTCTGAGAAGCCCACAGTCCGTGGGGGTAAAATAGACCCAAACACAACCAATTATAGTGCAGCTGGCAGATGACACCGGAAAGACGCTGTCCTGGTTGAGACCCTAGCGGGGTCCTGGCCGGCGTTCCATTTTGGAGTGTGGCGTGGACAATTCGATGTGTAAGCATAAGTATTCTGACCCACACTTTCTCCTCTACCCTCACACCACCGTCAGCCCTACACCTCGCGCTGATGGCCTCCCCCCGTCCTTTACTGTGAAAATAGAAGCCACCAGAAGACAGCCCCCTTGCCTTCCCATCCCTTCAGTGGGAGGCGAGGCCTTGCTCCTGTCAGGGCCAGTCCTTCACCTGACCTGCAGTGATGCCCTTTTTCATGCGCCCTCCCTCAGGGATCATTCCTGAGGTTAACGACCTGAGGTTACAAGAAAAAAAAAATGTAATCCCTCCCTTTCACAGACCTTCAGCCACATCCAAAGGTCTCAGCTGCCCTTCCCAGCAAAACCCTGCTCATGTCACTGTCGCCCAGTTTCCTCGCCTATAAAAGGGGGCTGTGGTTAATCATAGTCCCACACGGTGGTTGGAAGTGAAATCAGCGCATCTGCGGAAAGTACGCAGCAAGGGCCACGATGAGCGTTCACTGTACGTTAGCAGTTATTAATGTCCAACAATTTGCCTGTGCTCCTCGCCCCACCTGCTCAGTTTATTCCTCCTCACTGCCCTCCAATCTGTCCTCCTTTCCTAACGTGTCGCCGAAATTGCTTCTGTCAAGGTCACCAGTACATGACATGGAGCTCAATCTGATGAAAGCTTCCCCGTCTGCTCCCGATGGACCTCACATCATTCAGCAATGCCGACTGCCCTCTCCCTGTGGAAACCATTGTCCCTTGGATTCTGTGATTCCATTGTCTCACTGCAAGTTCCTTCTCAGTCCCCTTGCCGCCGCCTCTCTGGATCGCCAAGCCCTGGAGATGGAGAGTCTTTTATTCACTTTTCTTACCTTTTCCACCCTGTCCAGGACAGACGGCTCATGAATTCTAAGCCCATGTATTCCCGCCTACTTGGCCTCTCTGCACCACCACCTCACAAGCATCTTGAATCCGGTGTCCATAGCAGAGGGCCGGCCCCTCCTCCCACCTCGAATGGTTGTCCCTCAGTCCTCTGCATCCAAAAAAGAAGCTCCCAACCACTCAGACTCACAGTCGTCCTTCATTCCTCCCTGCTCATGCACACCACAAGACAGGTCTTCTCAGCGGCACTTCCCAATGTACAGATCAGCACAACCTCCCCTCTCCAGGTGCTTCCTGCATGGAGGACCTCGGGAGCCTCCCACCCGGTCTCCCTGCCCTTGGTCTTGCCTCCTCAGTGCATTCGCCATTCAAAGCTGGGGGTTCTTTTTAAAGCAAATTCCAGATGATATTCCTCCCTTGTTTAATCCAAGTCACTTTGCTCTCACTGTTCTTCCCCTTATTCAGGACACTCAGACGCGGTGGCCTCTCTCTATTCCTCCAACAGGCTGGGTCTTTGCACTTGCTGCTGTCTCTTTCTGGGCTGCTGTAGCTCGGCCATCAGCTGCTTCTGTCCCATTATGAATATCTCAGCCCAAATATCTCCTCCTCAATTAGACCTTCTCTGATTCATCCAGTTAGCTATGCCATTGATATTTGTTTTCTATCTGCTCCACCAAAATAGAGTGCCCCTTACATGCAAGAACATTATCTGCCTTGAAAACAACTGTGTCCCAAGCATCTCGCATCTTGCTGGCTACACACTGACTCCTCCACAAATCTTTGTTGAAGACTGAACCAACTGGTACCCTATTCTCATGCTGCATCATTCATCATTAATCTCTCTACCCAAGCATTTCTGAGTACCTATGAGAACAACTACTGCACAGAGAAGAGAATCATGCAGGATGCAACATCAAAAGACTTGGGTGTAAATTCACACTGCAACCTTTATTAGTCAAATGACATTAAGCAAGTTACTTAACCTCTGTCAGGCTCAATTTCATCATTGGCCAAATGTGGGTGGGAATGGCGATAGATCCCTCGCAGGGTTGCTGGAAGAACTGCACAAGATAATGTATGTGACAGTGCTTTAGAAATTAGAGCGTACTTTTCAGTACCCTGTATTTCAAATAGTAATAGTGCTTGCAGGTAGCTATTGTCATTTTCATTTTTAACCAATGGGGAAGCAGGTATTCCTTGAGGCTGGTGACCAATTTTCATCCCCACTCGTGATGGGTGAGTATATCAACCCCTGACATCACTGAGCATCCGTTTTCTCTCTTCTTCCTTCCCTTCTCTCTAAAAGTTTCAAGCAATACTTACTTTTATACATGTTTTTTGCCAATTTTCTAGGAAAAAATCATACTTTTTTTCTTTATATTTTTTATTATAAGCAAGGATGATCATATGATCATATTTTCATGTGTTTATTGACTATATTTCTACTGTAAATTGACTATTTGTTTTCTTTGTTGTTTTGGTGGGAGTGGGGGTGGCTATTAAACTTTTCCTTATGACTGTGAAATCAGTTTGTATACTAGGGATTTTAGCCTTTTATTCATCACGTAAGTTCAAATACTTTGCCTAGATTTTAAATTTATCTTTTAATCTTGTTTATCATAGCATTTCCTTTATAGAAAGCCTTGTAAAAGTTATAAAAGGGTTAACCCACATTTTGTTCAATATTTATGTGCTTGTGTTATTTACATACAGGCCTTTGATCTCTCTGAAATTTAGTTTGGCTTAAAAAGTGATGTAAAGATCTGGCTTTATTGCTTTCCCTGAAGACTTATACAACTGCCCCAACTCTTCTCTGCTGAATAGTCATCTCTGCCCCACTCCCACCCTGATTTCCAATGCAGCCTTTACACCTGGATGTATTTATGGATTCTCCATGCTAATTTCCTGATCCATTTGTCTTTTCTTATACCTACAACCCAAAGCTTCCTACCTTTAACTGTCTTAGGATCTGGAAGGGTTTTTCTGCTCTGAAGTTTCCTGGTAGTCTTAACATATTTATTCTTCAGGATGATCGTTAGAATCTTTAGAATTATTGTGTCAGTTCCCTAAAAATCATCCTGTCGGAAAGCTGATAGAGATGGGGTGTGTAGATTTAAGATGGTGAAGCGTACTGGTTAGTTGCTCTCTGGGAAATTTAGCCTAGTTTCCGTTCTCGCCATTCCCTCACAACGTCTGCCCACATCAGGCATTTTTACTCCTTGCCTCTGTTGCTGTAGCGGAACATGACATCCCATTGTCATTTCAATTTGCGTTTCTTTGATTACTAGGAGTGTTGGGCATCTTTTCAGATGTGTACAAATCACTTGTTGTATTTTTTATGGATTGCCTAATCCACACCCTTTCGTATTTTAACTGGAATGCTCGTCATTTTCTTACCGATCTGTAAAAGCTCTTTATGTATCAATGATACCAATGCTTTGTCATATACAACACAAACATTTTGAAAGTTTACTTGACATTTAAGTTTTGTTTTCCCTGTTTTTGAATATGGTTATGTTTTTGTCTGACACATAATCGGAGCTTAATAAATGTTAGTTGAATGTTGAGTTAGTAAAATCAATTCTACCAATATTTTCTTTATGGTTTCTGGCTCTGACCATCTCTCCTGTGAGGGCCATGTTTCATTATTTGTCATCACACCAAAGCCTGTACTGTCACATCCTTTTACCCATTAGTTCCTCATAACCACCTCGTGAGGTAGCGGGGAAAGGTGTAACGAGTTAAATTTCAAATTTAGGAGAGAAATAGGTTCAGGAGAGAAATAGGAGCAAGCTGGGACGGAGCCAACAGGAGCGGCCAGGACGCCGCAGGCAGCCTCTGCCCTCTTCTGCCCGATTGAAAGTTGGATGGACAGAGGAGGGCTGGCCGTCAGGAGGGCTGCCCGATTTCCTTCCGGTGAAATAGACCTGGCTGCTTCTCTAGGAGGAGCTCTCTGGGCATTAGAGTAATTAACTTCTTACGAATATTTGGACTACTTAGGAAATATTTGGACTCAATCTGATATATTTGTTTGCCAGGTATTTTGGCCTGTTTGGTATTTAGTCAACCTGCCTCAGTCCTTGAAATGATCTTTGCATCGACTCTAAGAATCAATCTTGCACAGAAATCACACAGCCACTCTGAGGGTGGAAGGAAGTAGAGTCTTACTCCCACTGCTTCTAAACAGGTGCAAAGGACTTTGGGAAAGCCAGCCACCTCTGGCATCAAAATTATAACTACTAATAGTTATTTTTCATAGGAATGCCTTTGTTACTACATCTTCCTTTTCAGAAGATCTCCAACAACATTCACTTGATTCTCACAATAAACTTGTGAATTAATTACTACGTAGAGCAGGGTTGGCTAACTTTCTTCAGTAAAGGCCCAGATAGTAAATATTTTAAGCTTTGCAGGCCAAGGGGCGAAACTGAGCAACCATTTTCTTAAAAGGACAGAGTCTTTTTTGCATTTTACATTCAAAAATAGAGAAACCAGTCTTAGCTCATGGGTTAACAAAAATGGATGAAGGGCTGATTTTGGCCTGGGAGCCATAGTTTTCTGACCTCCAACGGAGAGTATTATGACTAGTGAACAGATGATGAAACTGAGGCATAGAGAAGCCATGTGACTCTACATAAATCATCTTTTTCTGAGCATGTGGGATAATAGATGGGGCTTTCAAGCTCCATAATGATAGTTCAACCTACCAGTCATTCATTCATTCATTCATTATCAACAATTTACTAAGCATCTACTCTGTGCTAGGCCTCATGCTAAGAGGTGGGATGATGTCCAGAATAGTCATTTAAAGCTCTGGCTTTGATTTAGACGGGTCTGCACACAAGTCCTGGACCTGCCACATACATACTGTGTGACTGACTATCTCTGAGCCTCAGTGTTCTCATCTGTAAAATGAGTACAATATAGTTCATCTGTAAAGTATATACACTTGCTCATTGGACTGTTGTAAATATTTAAGGAAATAGTCTATAGAAAGTCTTTAGAAAATGCTTGGAGTATAGTGTTTATTAAATGGACACTAATAACAAAAATCATGAAACAATAACTGTCATAAATGTCAATAGCTGCCTGTGAACCTTCGAGGGGGACCTCACCGTCTCAAGAAAGAGCCAAGCATAGAAACACATGTCTCAGTTCCCTGTGAGAAGAAACGTGGAGGATAAAGAGGGGCTGTGAGAGAGGTCAGCAGGGAGAAGCTGCTGTGGTGTGTCCAGCGGGGTGAGGAGGGATGTGCCAGAAACAGGGCAGAAGGGGCAGGAAGCACTGAGCAATTAAGAAGCGCTGGCTGGGCGCCCACCTACTGAACACTAGGGAGACCACGGACAACGGACAGGTTCTATCGAAGGGGAAGACAAAGCCCGGGGAGGGGAAGTGACTGGATCACACGAGGGGACTCACTCGGCTGTTTGTTTATTCATTCATAAAACCGTCATTGGACAGGCAAAGGGCCATGCACTCCCTCAAAAAGATCACTGGCCAGTGGGGCAGCCTTTGGGGATGGGATGAAGGTGATAAACACACAAGGAGCCAGAATATGAGGCATGAGCTAAAGGGAACTGCAAACCAGCGGCAATGGGAGTAAAGAACGAGAGGGCAGACCCCCAACGTGGGGGAGTGGGGCTAAATGGATGAGAAGGATTTGAAGAGGCAAAGAAAACACTTGAGGCCTGAGCAATAGCTGGGGTGGGGGATCTGAGGTCTGGGCATGCGCTGAACAGAAGTATCTGTAGTCTCTTTATGATAGAGAGACGCTCTGAATTGTGCCTCGCCTGGTGGTGGACAGATAGTGGGCACCCAATACCAGGTTGGCCTCCTGCTTCTCCTTCTCCTCAGTGCCTCACTGTCACCTGGATGCTCCAAAGGCTGAGGTGCCCACTTGTCCCCCACCGCTCAGCCTAATGCTACTGATTCCTAACCGCCCCGTTTCTTATGCTTCCTCCTATAGGAAGCCCTCCTGAGTTACTCCAGGACACAGTTTTCAGTAACTGTAGTGTGTGGCCCAACAGAATGGGAACAGGCCCTGTCCGCGCAGCCATGGTTTGGAAAAGGGGCTGTTTCCCTGGTCAGCCAGCCACTCGCTCGCCAGATCCTGCCTTGAGGGATTCCATGGGCACCCTGGTTCCCATCCCCCTTCTTGAACCAAACCTTCAGGAGTCCTTAATCCTAAAATTTGCCTAAAGATTAGAATGAAACGACATCATATAATAAAGTCTATTCAAGCTACTAAACCACTATTTTAATCATAAAATGCATGCGCTGTATGTATGTATCTGTATCCAAATTCACAGAGAGAATTCATGTTTGAATCCATCCAACTTTCAGATTGGACTTGTATTACCTGCAGCCGTTGCTCATCAGGGAAGTGGTGAAACCCTTCGCCGGGCACAGAGAAGAGTGTGTCGTTCTACATCCATCCAGATCCCCTTCCTTGTCGTCTCTGACTGTGTCTTTGTATCCGCCACTGATCTTTGTGCTCCAAGCTACCCTACATCCCACTTTGTGGCATCATGAAGGTGCTGCTTGGATAAGGATGGAAAAGCCATCTGCAGAGACATCTGTCTCTGTCGACCATTGCTGTGCTCTGTCACACCAGCGATTTCTCCCTAATGCGGCTTGCACAGACTTGCACAGTTCTAGAACTTGGTGTGAGCAAACGTGCCTGCTGGGGCTCTCAGTGAAAGCTCTCTTTCTCCTCTCCGGTGCTAATGCTTCCATTAGCGGTTGGCAGAATGCCACGTGGGATGATGGTTTTGTGTGCAGCCTTGTCTTTTGATGGAAAAGGACAACTTCCAGATTGTGAACAACCTGAAAATGTTTCCTCTGGTTGCTCAGAAAACTGTTCTTGGCTTGCTCACTGGGAACTACGGCCCAGAAAGCACCTCCATCTCTCTACCCCTCCATCTCTCTACCCTCTTCCAGTTCTACAGGATTTGATGTTTAATTATCTCTGGGAGTGGAGTCCCAAAATCTATAGATTAGTAAATACTTCAAGGTATCTTTATGCATGAGGTATAGGAATCCAAACCTTGACACAGGCTGAGCCAAGATTAGACCTTTGGGAAATAATTGTGATTGAGAGTTTTATGGGCCTTGTTAAAGTTTTGATGCTGAGGAACACCCTTCAGACCCACATCCCTGCAAAGCCTGCTCTCTTGCCTGCCTCCCTTCCTTCTTGCCTGTCTTCCTTAGGCATTTACTAAATCCTTCCAGGATATCAAGCCCTCTCTTTGATATTGAGAATGCAGGAATGAAAACCCCCCAGCTCTGCCTCAGCTTGTTAACATTGGGAAGTGCAGACGAGGAAATCTGTGAATGCAACACGAAGTCCTCGGTGCAATTATGTGAGGTCTGACAATTAAGTCCGCAAACTTGTTGCAACGATGTTGCTCACCTTTTTTGATATCAGAGGGATTATTCATTAGGAATTTGTGCCAACTGGACAGACAGTTAACCAAGTTTACTGTCTGGAAGTGCTAAAAAGGCTGCGTGGAAAAGTTAGACGACCTGAACTTTTCTCCGACAATTTATGGCTCTTGCATCACGACAATGCACCAGCTCACACGGCACTGTCTGTGAGGGAGTTTTTAGCCAGTAAACAAATAACTGTATTGGAACACCCTCCCTACTCACCTGATCTGGCCCCCAATGACTTCTCTCTTGACCAAAGATAAAGGAAATATTGAAAAGAAGACATTCTGATGACATTCAGCACATCAAGGGTAATACGACGACAGCTCTGATGGCCATTCCAGAAAAAGAGTTCCAAAATTGCTTTGAAGGGTAGACTAGACACTGGCATCAGTGCATAGCTTCCCAAGGGCAGTACTTCGAAGGTGACCATAGTGATATTCAGTAATGCAGTAATGTAGCACTTTTTCTAGGATGAGTTCGCGAACTCAATTGTCCCACCTTGTAGAGGACAGCCCAGGGTTCATTGGTCTGGGAGCTCTGAAGTAGCTTTCCAGAGAAGGTGTGTTGCAGGTGGGACTGAAGGATGAGTACATGCTGGGCAGGTCCATGAAGAGCTCAGAGGACCCTCGGACAGGCCGCTCATTCTCTTTGGTCTCAGGACCTCTTTACCCTCTTAAAAATTGTTGAGGACCAGAAAGAACTTATTTATGTAGTTAATATCTAGAAATACTTACCTTATGAGAATTTAAACTGACACATTTTAGAAATACTTTTTATTTCAACAGTAATCAACCCATTACATGTTAACATAGATCGTTATATTTTCCAAAACAAAGTGACTCCAGTGAGAAGCATGGCATTGCTTTACATTATAGCAAATCTCTTTAATATCTAGCTTAATAGGAAACAGCAGAATTCTCACTTCTGCTTTGTCATTTAATCTGTTGCTTTTATAAAACTTCACTGTAGACTCATGAGATATTAAAAATGAAAAAGACAAAACATCTTCCTGAAATTATGAGAGTAGTTTTGAGTTCATGGACTTGTCCTCCAAAAGGGTCATACGGGATCCCAGGGGTCTCTGCACTGCACTTTGAGAATGTATGTTTTGGAGACAAGGAGCTCAAAGAGCTCAAGGATTTGTATGTGGCTAACTTGCTAGGCTTTGGGCTTCTGCTGTGTAGACAGGGGGCCAAGTGCTTTCCCTCAAGACTATGAGTCTGTCAGGCAACAACTCCCCACTCCCACCCCCTGCCCAGCAGGGCAAATGGGAAATGTGTCAGAGCAAACCCAGCATAGAGGCAGAATTTCCTCACACTCTTACAGTAATGGTTTTGCAGAAGAGTCTTTGCTATTAGGGTGCTCGGATTTCTGCAAAAGCTTTAGGCCTGTTTTTAAGTAAAGGTATCATGAAGAAGGCATGTATAAAAATATTCTGTGCATGGGCTGGCCTTGGTTTTCACCAATAACATGTACCTATGCTGTTATACAGAACAGCATTAACACTTATTTGATTAAAAAGCTGCCAGGCCCGCATCTGAATATTTGGAGCATTATGATCATTTGAGGCTTGATTGAGTTTTGCTAGTTGTTGTTGTTGTTGTTGTTATTGTTGTTGTTTTAAAAAAAAAAATCCCATAAGCACAGCCATGACTCTGGGATTGCAAGGCCGGGCTAGCTGTCAAAAGCCCCTGGCACTGGACACCACTTGTTGGCTGTGCTGACATACAGGGGCCATATTTATGAGCTACATAGTTGAATAAAGATGGGTTTATAGACAGAAAAAAAAAGGAATGCAAGAGAAAGTGGTGAATAACTGTGTTCATTTGGCTCCCTTGGGATTGGGCTTGTTTTCTGCTTCCTTGCTATTAATGAAAAGAAATCCAATTTGTTCTACATGGTGAGATTTGTAATTTAGATGCTTATTAATTCTGGGTTCGCGTAGGAACTCTTTGAAAAATATAGTCTTCAAAGTGTTTACTCTCAAAGGCCAGCAAACCTTGGCTGAAAACAAGCCAAGCACGTGTGGCTCAACTGTTTTCTGTGTTTTAACACAAGTATATTGAGGACCTGCCACCAGCTTTACCCTGATCTAGATACTGGGATGGTTAGCGGTGTAGAAAAACATGCCTTCGCTGTGGCCCACCGTCCAGCTCGGACAGCGAGGCAAGTGTACAAGGCAGATAGGGGAGGGCGCGCTGTGGTAGACCAGGTAGTGGGGTGGGGACAGGAATGGTGGGTGGGCCGGAGGGCTGGAGTGGACCCAGTATGGAGCCAGGGGAAGGGGCCACGGCTCCAAACAAGGACCTTCGCATTCTGATATGGGCCAAGGGCTGTGTGCCGACCTTAGAGAGACAGTCAGTCCCAGAGGTGGTGCCGGGCTGGGATTCCCCGTCCACTGCTGAGTCCCCAGGTTCTGCCCAGCCCTCCAATGCACACAACCCTTGAAAGGTGTGCAGTCTTATGGGGATGCAGGTAAATACAGGGGAAATGACAGGAAAACCTGAGCCATTCTTGGATGAATTCAGACCTCAGGTAGGCAGTTGAGGTTCTAAATGTTCGCAAGAGGAAACAAGACTGTCGGCATCTATGCGTTCAGCCATTTACAAAAGGCTTATTTTGTGCCAAACTTACCACAGGCTTGGGGAACCAGAGAAGCTCAAGAGGTGGTCCCTGCCATTCAGGGACTTGCGTCTCCTCCTCCTCCGTGTGCCGAGCAAGATGCTGATACACAGCAGTTACTCAGTTAGTCTTTCACTGACTTAAATCCGCAAGAAACAGCAGGCTCTAGTTCCAGTGTTGTCACTGCCTAATCTTGTGTACTTTGACAAGTTGTTTAACTTCTTTGGACAGTCTTTTATTTGTATAGAAGGGATAATCTCTAAATAATCATTCCAGGATATTTTCCAAGTGTAATTATAATAACATCCTCCAAGCATAACACTCTGTGCAGTTTACAAACCACTTTTACTTCCAGACTTTAAAATGAATCCAGCTGAAGGTCAACGGGGGCAAAGGAGGTGGGTTTCTGGAGATGTCTGGAAAAAGCGTCAGGCAAATTTAAGCCTGAAAGGACAATGCATTGTCTCAGCCGGACCCTCATCCATTGTAACCTGACTCCTGTAATTCAGAGGCCCCAGAAGGGGCGGTACTGGCCCTGTGTCCTAAGAACTGCTCTGGCCAGACATATGAGGAGACTGTCCCACCTCGACCGAGAACCCTGCTCGGGACTTCCACAGGGTCACAACTCCCAGGGCAGGGCGTATGGCGTTGGCACTGTAAGAATCTGGAATCTTGGGAAAAGTGAAGTCCACAGCAGTACTATGCCACTTTTTCTCTACGATTTTAAACGAGTTACCTCTTGCTCGGAGTCTCATTTTCTTTGTCTTTGAAATGGTGATCAAAAGCCCTTCTCACTAGGGGATAGTATGGATTCAATGGACAATACATGTAACACTCAGAAAGGGATATGTATGAGCCAGGTGGTTACCTCAGAAACTGACAGTGGGAAGATTAAATGGCTCCAGACTGTAACTACATGAAACTTCATTTCTTTGAATTGTCTGATAACTGTGGCTAACCTAAAAGCCCTACATGTCTCTTTCTTCATCCCTGATAATCTTCCAAAATGCTGGGTTCATTTCCGAATGGAGCCCTCTGCTCACGGTGGGGCTCTGGGTCCCTGTTTGAAGTGTGGATACTGCTGATGGCTCCCCAGGCCTGTGATGGGATGGAAATGGCGGAGGCATCTGACCTCATTAAGCCAGCACAGCGCCCAGGTGTGTAGTGGAAAGAGAGCCAGCGTTGGATCCTGGCAGATCTGAGTCCAAACCCTAACCCCACCCCTTAGTAGGTGTGTCGTCTTGGACAAAATGTTCAATCTCTCTGCCTCCTTGGGTAAGAAAAGCTGACAATGTTTTCCCCTTACCTATTGTCGTAAACCCAAAGAAAAATAATCTATATCAAGAGCCTAGTGCCCTGCATGTCGTATAAGCAATAAGCTGTGCAGGATAGTTCGCTTCTCCCTAGAGGACAGAATCAGGTGGGCTGTCTCACACACACACACACACACACACACACACACACACACAACACACGGTGTGTGCAGCACCCCCTCCCTCCCACCTGCAGTACTAACCACCTGGAAGCCTCTGCTCCATGCTGAGGATCCTGTAAATGGATTCAAGCTGTCACCACACAGGACAGGGTCCGAAGGGGCTCAATGTCCAATAAGGAGATGAATTAGAAACCGTGTCACTTAATACTTCTAGAAACCTGGAACAAGTTCTTTTCAACTCCACTTATTATTTCTAGATAATGTCTCCTAAAATCCTTTAGGTGCTGTGTTTATATGTGTGGCGAGGCAGGCTGAGGGTGTGGGTATTTGGGACCCCTTGTCTGTGAAGGGAAAGTAGACTCTTCCTTTTGTTCCCTTTAGATCACCCTTCACAAGGCCAGACACTACGGGAGGAAAAGGGGTGGGGAGCCTGGTCAAGCCCCATGAGAAGGTGCCCCGGCCTTCAGAAGTGCCCCCATGAAGAACCCCAGGAGGCCTTGGTGAACTTTCCTCTCAATTCTGGGAGAATCACAGCCTCCCAGAATAGTGCAGGTCCACACGCTTGCAAAGCCAAAGAACTAGGGAGGCCCTAAACAGAGCGCCATGCTGCCATGGAAACCCTGATCCTTGAAAAATATTTTAGGAGAACAGAATACGTCCAATATTTTGTTAAGCAAAAGCAAGCAAGCAATGGGATTGTATGTACAGTCTGATCCTGAATTAATTTTTTTTAAGTCCACAAAACAAAGCCTGGCAGGATAGACAGCAAAAACTGATGGGTGACTTTTAGTGTTTTCCTTATACTTCTCTGTCTTTCCAAGGACTTTGCCGTAAGCATATGTGACTTTTATAATCAGGGAGGGAGTCGTATTTTGAAGTGTCCATCTCTCTGCTTTGATGAAAAACAGGCCGTGTATATACACTGTCATTCCTGTCAGTCACGCATGCTGTGCCTCTTTCCGTCACAGAAAGTTCTCCTCCTTTCCACACGAATCCAGATCCTATTCATCTTTCAAGGCCCAGTCTCCTGCAGGTTACCCTTGCTAATCTATTGACAGCACACCTTCTGTGCACCACCTGGAGTCCCTCAGGGCTCCCAGCATAATAATGTTGGACGCAAAGTGCCGAGGACAGTTCTGTGTACCCAGACGGCACTCATCACTGCTATGAATCAATGAAGCACATGCCGTGGAGACTCTCTCCTGTTCTTACTGTTTCCCTTTGTTCAAAACACTCACCATGATCTCTCCTGTTAGAAGATACAAGTCTCACAGCATCACACCTCTCAGAGGACAGCAGCATGTGCAGGGAAAACATTGATCCTGGCTCCACTGCTAGTGGACCTGGGCAAGTTGCTGGAACTCTGAGTCTCAGGGTCCCCTCTCTCAAGTGGAAGCAAACGGCAGACCCTGATTTGCAGGACTTGAGAATGCGAGAGAATGAAGGTAATGAAAACAATGCCTGCCTCGTGCATTTGTGTCCCAGCCTTCCTCTTTGTGCTACTCTTGCTGTATTTAAAGAGCTGGGTCTCCCCAAGTCACTCCACATGTTTTAGGCCCACAATCCTGTTACTGCTCTAAGCCTCTGGCCTCAGCACCCACATAATTGGGCTTTTCCTGCAAATTTATGTCTCAGTTGCTAAAGTGGTTTTCGACTTTCTCAGGGTAGTTTGTTTCATCCCCATTACTAGATTTCTGGTGCACTGGGATCCTTTTTTGTACATATGTATGTATGTATGTACGTATGTATTTTCCTTTCTGTTGTTTCTCCATGAACAACGCTAACTCAGAATCCCTCACTCCGTGGGCCATCTCCCCAATCCTCTCTTCCGAGCAATTGCAACCTGCTCACAGGATCCATGCTGCCTCTTCCCGCCCGCCTTGCTCTCCCCCCGGGAGACTCCAGGACTGTGTTGCCCTGACCCCTTTGGCAGGGCATACACTGTGCTGCTGACTGCCTCCCCACGCTGCACAAACAGAAAAGGTGCGGCTGATCGTCTAAATAATCCTCTCAGGCTTGGGCATAAGGTGGGAGGTATACAGTGAGTGCTCAGCCGTGCTTCGTCACATCCACGGGACTCTGCCTGGTTCAGGACGAGGCACGGAGTGAGTGCCCATTAAATGTTTATTGACTGAATGTTTGCTTTTCTATTGGATCATTGTTTCTTGCTCTTTTACTCCTCCCAGAATTCTTGTTGCAACCACCTTACCTAAAATGGCCAGACCTTTGTTTGCGAATTTTCTGCTTTCCTCCACCCCTCATAGGAGCAGAGGGTCTCAGCCATGTCTACTTCTTGAGGCTTCTGGTGTATTAAAAACTAGAGCAATGTCAAGCTACTTAACACCATGGTGCATTTAAATGTTTACATTTAACAATTAAGTCATATGGTGAAGGCTTCCTTTAAAATCTGTCAAGGTTTCCTTTTACTGGGGTCTGCAGGTATAACCCATGTAGACCGAACAGCAAGTGTCAACATGAGGCTTAAATGTGAACGATGGACCAAAGCACCCCACACCCCTGATAGACCCTGCCTGCTTTGTACCAAGGACATGGCCATTCACCTTGGACTTGGTTCTTGGCATCAATGGAAAACTACAGACGCCTTAATTCTGGAACACTGATGATACCAATATCAACCCAGGAGCCAGATAAAATGGAACTGGAGAATGAGCACTGGTTTCGGGGCCAGAGGGCTCAGGTGCCCAGGCTTGCTCCACTCATGTTAGACATTGGGACCCAGACAAGTCACTGAACCATAATGTAGGTGTAAGTATCACCAATTCAAAGTGTTGCTCAACGCCGAGGAAGGAAATGTGGACGAAGGACCTGCCCAGTCCCAGCACATAGTAGGCTCTAATCAGGGATCCCGATTGTTATCAGTCCTTTGCACTCCCTCTTGGAATGCACCCGACATTCTGAGAACTAAATGTGGTGATTTTGGAGAAGGCTGCATCTCCTTTGGGAGAGTCTACCTAGTTAGTTCTAGCAAGCACATTTTGAAGTGAAGGAACATCATTCCAAAGGATCGTGTGAAGCCTCAAAATCAGATCTGCTGGCCTCTCCCAAGAGAACTGGAGAATGTTTCACAACCACCCTGCTCATTTCTCAGCCAGCTGGAAAAGTGCTGTATGTTCAGTGCTGACAGGAGGCTCCCCATTGTACACTGCCAAATTATTAAACAATGCGTAACTGTAGTTGCTGTTCCTCTTTCTGGAAAGGCCCCACCCACTTCCTGTAGGCAAGTCCTCCTGGCCCTTCAGCCCTTGTTTCAGGATTTGATCACCTCTGTGAGACCTTCTTCAGTGTCTGCAAACAGAACTGATATGTCATTTCTGGGCTGCTCTCATGCCCTCTGCTCTTCCCTGTCATGGTGTTAACTCACTAATTACAGTGGTCTGTTCACTGGTCTCCCTCACTTATACACTTAGGCTGGGAGCTCCTATCCTATCCTGTCCTGCCCTCGTCCAGTGCCTTGCCCTCCAACTCCCCTCCACCCCGTGTAATTCTATTTCATTCCATTCAAGATGGAATGGATGTGAGATAAGACAAGAAACGTGCTTGGAACAGTGCCAGCCGCAGAGCAAGCACTACAGAAATGTTAGTTATCATGGTGCTTGAGAGCTGTCTTGTTTGTTGTTTTTCATCTTTCATTCATTTATTTATTCATTAGTTCCAGGAATGTTCATTGAGTACCTGACACAAATCAGCCTCTATGGTAGGTGCTGTGGAGTCAAGAACCACCACAGCAAAAGAAACCCATGCAGACTCTGCCCTCCTGGAGCCTCCTGGGCTGAGGGACTGGCCTGTGTCAATGCCCTGTGGAGAGGGCAGCCTGACGGGTCAGAGAGCTGCTCAGAGCAGAGAGAGGAAGGGACAGGTGAGCGAGAGATGGCTGGGAGTCAATGAAGTCTTCACTTTAAAAGCAGTGGGAAGCCATTGGAATTGGGGCTCATACAATCAGATTTGCCCAGCCCAGAATTGGGAACATTGAAAATATGTCATAAACGCTGTTTGAATAAATAGGTGGTGGATGGGTGTACGAATTTCAAACAACAGCTAAGATGTATGAATACTCCGTCCTAGGCACTGTCCGAAGGGCTGTATATGTAATAACATATAATCCCATGAGGACCCTATGAGGTAAGTGCTATTTTAATCATTTTCATCCAGCTGATGAGGACAGACAGACACAGAGAGTTAAGTGGCTTTCCCAAGCCACCCAGCCGGTGAGTGTGAGCCCCAGCACTTAGCACAATTTCCACCGAGGCTCTGGGTCCCAGATCCTGGGCTCTAGGTCGATGGAAAGATGGAGGAACAAGTTTGTACTAACAAAGCACCTGGGGAATGAAAAGTCTTGTCTTCAGTTGCGTCTATAATTAGGAAAATTATTCCAGTTCCTTCGCTATACGTGTCCTCAACGTTCTTCAGTTCTCATTGAGTCACTTAATTAGAGGTAATCCAATTAAACCTGGCTCTGCTTTCGGCGGTATATTGGGACTCAGAGCGCTTTCCCTTTCTCTTCTGCAGTCCGTGACCATCTTCCCCAAATACCAGGAAGTAATGTAGACATTTATTTTTTAATGAGAAGGCCCCGAGTTTCATTAGAACGCGAATCTGAGATCTCTCGTTCGCTGTTTGCTCTGTCCTAGTTTTTCTAACAATTAATTGGTTTCAGATCTGTAGGTGGGCATCACTTTACAACTCAGGCTCCCAGTTTCACAGGGATAAATGGTTTCCTCTCTTTGGGTGCGCACATGGTCTGTAAGGTGTGACCTACCTCAGTAAGGCTGGTCTGGGACCTGGTGCTTGGCAATTCTCCTCTAGGCCCTTGATCTGCTCCATCTTCATCACATGTCAGGAGTCTGACTTTCTTTCTCTCCTTCATTCAAGTAGTTTTCCTCCCAGGGAAATAAGCCAGGTGTTGTGACAACTATGGTTATCACCTTTAGTCTACAACTCTTTCTGTGGGGTTTGAATCACGAGCTTCATTGAAGTGATCGCTGTGTGTGAGGAGTGTACAAGAAAATTCTAAGCCCTCTTTTACAATAATGAGAAAGACGGTAGCCGAACACCGTCTGGGCCTCTCCGTCTGTCATGTTGTTAGCATTGTTAAGAGCCAGGATAAGCTGGTGAGTTACAATCAGCAGGGATGTGAACTCTGTAAAACCACAATGAAATGGTCATTAATTGGAGTCAAGGAAAAACTGGGGATTTTTCAGAGGAGTGCAATTTGGTTTGCCTTGGTTTTAGAGTCTGACAACAGGTACATGGGAGAAATGGAGGTGGGGATTTGGATTTGTTTTGAAAAATTGAGAGCAAAACCTTTTAAGGGTTGACATTTTTAGCAATTAGATTATCTGTTAGCTTGTCTCAAAGGTCTCCACCCAAATTCTTGGCAAGTTCTGTTTTGTGGCATCAGGTATATTTGTTAATTTCATTTTGACTATAAAGAAAATATTTTAAGGAAGCTGTGCAAGGACTGTAGGGTTGGGGTAAGTTCAGGCAAGTACATTCAGTGAATCAAATAATGTGCCATTCACGGTGCTAAGGGCTAGGGTTATAAAGGTAGAATCAGGCACTGCTACCACCCGCCAGAAACTCATATTCTAGCAGAATAGACAGAAAAGCAAGGGAACAAATCACGTATGGCTCTTCATTGAATCCCTCTGCATGTCAGATCTTGTGCATTTCATAGTGCTTAATCTTCATAATAGTCCTGCAAACTAGGGACTGTTAGCCCCTTTTACAGATGGGGAAACTGAGGCTCAGAGAGGTTGGACAGGGATACATGGCAAGGTGTGTTGGATGCAGGGCTGTCTGATTCCCACGTCCATTGCTCCTTCCACTCCCCAGTGCAGCCCTGGGGTCCTAACCGGAAGCCAAAAGTTGAGGAATCCTTTCTGCTTGTGGAGGGGCCTCGCAAAAGCCTCCACAGAAGAGATGACAGTTCAGTGGAGTACAGTGTCCTTTTGAATTATATGACAAACGACTGCTGAGAGAGCCCAAGAGCAGAGGTGAGCTGGGAGGGCCTAGAGGAGGTGGTAGCTGCTATGGTCCATGCTTTGGATGGAGCACAGATGGGTCATAAAGCTGTGACAGAGGGACAAAATGATTCCAGGAGTGAGACGACTCAGAGATTGACAGGGAGGCTTTTACTGCTTTAAAGTGCATCTGCACCAGCCACTCAGAGGTGACTTCCATACTCACAAAGTACAGTGTGTCATTGGTAAAAAGTCTAGACATTATAATGGCTTTGTGACACAAAGCATAGCACACCAATTTCCAAATCACAGCAAATGTCACGGCCACTTTCCCTGCCATTGCTCCTCGAGACTTTGGGAAGTGTAGGAATATCAGGGCAGCTCAAAGTGGGAAGAACAAAAACAAGCCCTATGTTCCGGGGCTGCCTCCTTTGTCCTCTGACCCACCCCAATCGCAGGCATTCATAGCCACAGAGCCAAGTGACTAGAGAGGTAATACAACCAGTTCAAGGGCAGAGTGTGCGTTGGCCCACTGGGGTTTGTGACAGCAGGAAACACTGCCAATTGTAGGTCACACATTAGCAGGTGACAGGCCCTGGACATTCCCCACATATGGCCTCATGGACTCTCCACCACCATCATCCCACGAGATGGTTTTTGCTTGTCTCCATCTTCCATTTGAGAAATTAAGCAGCCGTCCTTAAAGCCAATATCCTAGGAAAGAACTGGGTAAAGACAAAATCCCGTGAGTTGAATTCAAAGCCAGAAATGTGTTAACAATACAGGAGAACCGCAAGGCTTCCTGACATGGAGCGTCCCTTCGCTGCTGCCCTGGCGTTCCTCCTGGGATCGCTGTTCACAGGCCAAGACCCCTGGGATGCAGAAGGCATCAGGTTATCCCTTGGACTTGGTATGTGATCTTTCTTATGCCTCCTACCTGTCCTCACCTCCTTAATCTGGATACAAGGGGCTTGCTAAGACCTGATCCATGTGGCTCCTCCCCTGGAGACCTCATAGGAACCCCTTCAGGAGAGAGTGTGTGGGGACAGAGTCCCAGAGAGCAGTTTCCAGACTCTCGGCCTCACATGGAAAGGTGCTGGCTCGGTTACTAGACGGCCATCCGCTATGGCTGGGTGGCCATCAGCTGTAACAAGTTAGCCATTGGCCACTGAGACAACTGCCGTGGCTACGCTAGAAAGGGGGTGGGTTGGTTGGTTGGCAGAGAAGCAGATGGCGGATTGCGGCTAGCTAGTGGGGTTAGCAAGCGTGGATGGCAGATTGTGGATCATGTGGATCCTACTTCCTGTGCCTCGCCCGGCCACCCGCGAGACTGGGGTGCAGGAAGACCCCTTGTTGGGGTGCTGGCGGATGTTTGCTTTTGTGTCTTGACCGGCCGCCATTGAGAATAAAGTGGTGTGACTCCCCTACCTATGGCTCCGTTGTGTTCCTTTCTGGCCTTGTCATGTTCTGCGTTCTTGTGCGGCAGTGGGAGCTGAGACTCCGCATGACAGAGTGAGATGCTCTTCTCTTTACCTCCATTATACCTGCAGTGGCCCACGTTTCCATGTTCCAGTGTTTGTTTTTTAATAAACCCTTTTGTAATAAACTCATCTTAAAAACTGAAATGCACAGACAACAACCAAAATAGGAGTTTTTTCATAAGGATCTGGATTTCTAACCTTTGAGTAAACCCAGAACATCTAGGAACTGGGGCATATATTCCTGACAGGAAGCCATCATTTTGAGGTAGCAGCGGCCCCTCCCCCAGGAAGTAGCCTGTGTTCTCCCATTGGCCATAGTTCTAACCTTCCCTGTTTTCTTACAGGAGGCTCCCTTCTTGGTTTTGTGCCTGATCTGGCCCCTGGGGCACTGGAGTAGTTACATATGTGAATGTCTGTCTACCCAAAGGAAACACACCTGTGCTGCTTTCACTCCTGGCCACCCTCTATCACAAAGCAAGCACCTAGAAATACCCTTGAGGGCACTAAGTGTCTATTTATCTCAGTTAGACGAGAGTTAGATCACTTTCCGGCCGATGCCACGGAAATATGAGATTGGCCCCAAAGCTGCCTGTAGATGTTTCCTGGTGAGAGCAGGATGCACAGAACAGGAATAAAGCACTGCTGATAGGGGAAGGGATGAAACCCTATTAGAGAGGACCGCCTTCTCTAATATCCCTGCTTCCTGCCTCCGACCTGGAACCACCACATGCACCAAGCAGACTGGGAAACTCAGGAAACCCTCCCCGAGCTAAGTAAATGAAAGCACATGTAAAATGATAGAAATAGGCCCTTGCAAAAGTCCAGTTCTGAACAACACCTGTGACTTCGCAGCTGATCCTGGATCCCACAATTGGGAAAGGTGTATGCCAAGAGGATTTGCTTGGAAGAAATCATGTCAGGCCTAATTAGTGACTCCAGAGCAATCAGCCAGGCTCCTCTGATAGAAAGCCCCACAGACCAATCCACGTTAATTGAATTTGATTGTATTGCTATTTTAATTAGTAGGCAAATTATGAAAATGTTTATTTGTTCATGTGCCTGCTGTTATCCTCTCACTGCTGTGGCTTTTTTACCTTCCGCACGTGCCAAATGCGAGCCCCTTCCTTTGTTCCCTTGGTCAAGTCCTTTAGTTAAGAAACTGGTTTTGAATTAGGAAAGGGCAATTAAAAGTTTCAGGTGTCCTGGGGAGGCCTCATGAAGTGCTTTTTACTGAATACGGGGGCTCCCCCTAGCAACTTGCCTTCCGGGGGACCCAGCTGCCACCTGTCTGCACAAAACTCCCAAGTCAACGCGGGTGTCTTTTAGCAAGGTCACAAGCCACCTGTTCTGATCAGTTCCTGGAGCCTGTGCTTTGGGCTCAGCACGGTACAGGGTCTGGGGCCGAGGGCAGGGAGGATGAAAACTGGAGAGTGTTTGGCGACTGCCACCGAGATGACTTGTGTCTCACTGAAGCAATGGGCAACGGAGGGGAGGGTGCTCGGCAGCGGGGGAGAGTCAGGATGGGCTTGCAGAGAAGCATGCGTTCACCCTGGCTCCGGCTCCGCAGGAACTGGAGGTCTGTAGACTCATTCACTCTTTCCATGGGCCTCGGCTGAGGGCCAGCTCTGTGTCGGACTCTGCGTGAGGTGCCAGAGGTATAGTGATAAACGTAACCCCGCCGTGATCTTATCTTCACCGTCTGGTCTGGGGACAATGTACAATGATTAGCACTCAGTGTGAGCACTGGGGTGAAGGAGAGAAGCCCTTTCCAGGGGGCAGCACAGGGAATGCGATCCCATGACCTGTCTCCTGGCCCCAAGTCTCAGGTCCTAGAGGAGATCCAAGGCCATGCCCATTGCAACAATGACCGCTGTTCGAGCTTGGTGAGCTCAGGCTTACGGAGTTGTGATCAAGTCTGAATTCAGTGGTGTATGTCAGGGGCTTCGGGTGGTGCCGGCACAAGGACCACCTGCTAAATGGGGCCGATGCTCTTGCAATTACGTCGTCTTCCCGGTGGATCCCCTGCTTCAGCCCACACTGTCTTCTTTTCTCAACGTCTCCTGGTGTGTGTGTCACCCATTTGGCCTCTCGGTTGCTCGCCATTTTAATCACCAGTTAGTTCTGTCTGTGTGTCAGCTGCCTGAGGCCGGGGACGGTGTCTCACTCAGGTCTCTCAGAGCCATGTGGGACACAGGTGGGTGCTCAGGGAATGCCTGTTGGGGTGTGATTGACAGAGGCTCACACGTTCCCGGAGGGGGTGGTGATGTGTGATCAGGAGCTGTAATTGCCTTGGAGGCCAATGATATCCTAACCTGTCACCACATTTGTAAAGTTAATATTTCATTTCACATAGTTAGTGGAGACATTGCTAAATTGTTATACCACTCAACTTTTGAAGAGACACCTCATATTAATCTCATCAAACTACTCCGAGTTTTAAACTCGCTGTGAATGCAAATGAAGCCTCCCATGGAATAATGCAGGGTAGGCTGTCAGCATGCTGATAGAAAAATCGTCTCACTTTAGAGACAATTGGAGGAAATCAAGAAAATAAGTTCTTGGTGTTAGGCAGAGTCATAATAAAGTGAATTATTAGAGGCATTTCCATTTGAGAGTTTCAGTGATTTCCCTGATTAGTGGATCCTCTGGGAGCAACGCTTCTTTATAATGAAGCTGAGCCTTTCAAAAAACAAACAAACTAAGAAAGAAAACAGTCTCCATGAATTATACCAGAGAAGTGTTGAGTGGACCAGATGGCTCCGTTACAGACAGGGCTGTTGGCTCTTTGCATCCTCCGTTGAAAAGTGCAGGGGATAAAGTCCAGAGAACGTTCTGGGAGGGCACGTCTAATTGGTTGCCGCAAATGGTTGGAAGCCACAGCTTCCTGATGCGACCAGAGCTAAGGGCTGGGGCGTTAGAGGCCAGAGACCTCTTCTGGCCGCCTCCCTGCCAGGTCTGCCTCCTCCCTGGAAAGTCCTGCCTCAGCCCCAGGCCACGTGGAGGAGCCACCCACTCCAGTATCAGACTGGCCAGTGCCCCGCTGTGCCAGGAGTCACCACTTCTCCAGACTTTCTTTCTCTCACGTACAAAATAGAAAATCTATCTCCTTTGATTTTCTCTCAGGGCCACTGAGGCTCACATGAGACAGTGTACGCATATGTGGAAACTGGAAACTTAATCTACCCTTCCAGTACGGGAAGGGCTCATTACTGTTCTCTGCCCCAATGTTCCATTGTTAGAGAAATGAGGAATATGGACATTCCCACTGAAGATGCGACCGTGTCCTCCCTCACGTGTAACCCAGGTTTGTTAGTTCCTTAGGAAGCCTCGCAGTTTTGTGCCTATTGCCATCGAGGCTTCAAGCAACTCCGTCCCCTCCGTTGTGATAAGATCCGTGCTGGACACAATCCTGAGGGGCTCTTACCCACTCTTTCCCCTCCTGCAGGGACAGCTGGGAGGGCAGGCAGGATCCCAGGGAATTGAGTCAATGATAGTAATAATAATAACAATAATACCTGACATGAAACATGTATTAACTGCGTCTCCGTGCGATTGGGAGCACCTGTGCTGAGGTGCGGCTGGGCTCCACCCCCGCAGAGCCCCCTCGAGCTGTGCAGCTCCTTAGGTGGTGACCTTGGTGCCATGCATATTGGCCATGTAGGCCAGGGACTATTAAGACTCCATCTTCGACAAGGACAGCGAGGCCCAGAGAGATGAGGTGACCTGTCCAAAGTCACTCAGCTTGTGAGTGACAGGACCTGTGGACTGGGACTGCAGGCAGTCTCCTGGGAGTGGTGTTACCCAGATGAATCCCAATTGCCTTGGGCAGAGAGCAGCAGATGTGTGGTCCAGTGACCAGCCAAGGCCATGATCTGCGGGGAGAAGGGAGAGGAGGGGACAGGGAAAGCTAAGGGCAAGATGAATTCCAGGGTGTGGGGAGAGCACAGGGCAGGGGCAGGTTCAGCAGAGACACAGCAGGTGGATTAGGAATTCAGGTTTTCCGGTCAAGGATGGTGTGGGGAGATGGGTTTCTGCACAATCTGTTCGTGGTACCTAGCGGAGCAGAGATCTCTTATTGAAGATGCCCTCTAGGACACCCATTCCGAGGAGGTTATCCGGGGTCCCTCAGGTCTCAGGTTGTGACCTCAGTAATAATGATTAATTGTAAAAATCTTTGCTGCTGCTGAGAGCTGATTATTTTCTTCATGAGACTGAAGAAACAGACTTTGTCATGAATGTCTCCACGTGCTGGAGTCCCAGGGAATTACTGTGATGCCGTAAAGTGTCCAGGGGCTCGAGCCCCCATGCCCTGCTCGGGGACCTTAGATTTGTCATTGAATAAACACATTCAGTGCCTGCTCTGTACCTAGCAGAGGGGGAAACTGGAGAAAGAGTAAAGTGGAAGCATTTAACTTTAAAATAATTTTTAAAAGTCATTTCATCCTGCAGAATAATCTGTGTTCTTAGGTCTCGGGGACACTATTGATTTAAAGTATTTTTCTTCTCTTCAATGAAGGCGAATGGTACAATTTCTGCATATTATTATTATATGAACCTGTGTGTAACAGTAACTAAGAGTTTAGACTTTAGAGTCAAATTATCCTTGGATTTTACACTGTTTACTAGCTCTGTCATCTTAGGAAAGTTTCTTAGTCTCTTGAGTTTCTTCATCAGTAAAATGAGGACAATAATAGTCCTAGATCAATTAGCACTTTTCCAAGTGCAAGAGTAATTCTACCTTACCCCGAATCAGGAAGAAAGAAAATGTCTCCTTTCACACTTCAAGAAGCCTGGAGGCAGGGTGTCCCTGTCCCTGTACTCTGTTATGCTCAGCATGGGTGCCATGCTAAGAGCGGTTCCCTGAGATCACCTGGTGGCCACCCGTGGCACTTGGGTCTGTGTGCCACTCTGTTGTCATCCTGTGGGATATGAGAGAATCAGTTCCCCAGCCATGGCACATACGTCCTTATCCTCAGTGTCTCTGGGCCATGAGTCCCCACCCAGTAGAATGACAGTGGCCAGAGAAACGCCGGACATCGATTTGCTTAAGTAATCAGGCTGCCTCTGTGGGGCTGGCTGCAGAACAAACCAGCATCCAATATGGAAAGGGGTGAAGATACGGGCTCCCCTTGTCCACCATAAGTACCACGATGGAGGTTTGTCACAAAGAATAAAGAGATGACACATGAGAGTTCTGAGGATGGGCCTTAGAATGGTTGCAGACCATTTTAATAATCAGCAGAGGCACAAACCCTTCTAGGAATTTCTGCCTGTCTCTCTTTCCAACAATAATCGCTTTTGCTCTTTTGAAACATGTCCCGGCACTACGCTGATGCTTTGGAGGCGGGGCAGCTCAGCTGCTTCCCCTCGGAGAAAAGACCACTCTTTCTGCACACACTTTGCGGCTGCTTTCTGGCTTTTACATCTTATTGCAAGTGCACTCCCAGCAGTCTCTGCACACTGTGAACTCGTGTCCTAAACAAACTTCCTTGTCCTGCTGTGAGATACATTCGCATCCAAAGTATCTGGCATCTCAGACATTGATGTGTGCCCAGGCTCCCACCACTGGCAACCAGGTGTCGCGTGGTCCCTCAGCCCAGCTGCTCGGACAGCCCTAGTGATGGAGTTCCCTGCAGGAGCCGGGCACAGTGCAGGCCAGTCAGGGGATCCAAGGACAGGCAGAGGAACAGGTTGTCAGGACAGACTCCCACCTGCAGAGCATCGCAGACCTGGTATTGCGGGGCCTTGTCAGATTCACCCATTTGTAGTTTCTAGGCAGGGAATAGGGAAACCAGGTAAGAGGAGACACAGGAAGGGAGCCCCAGCTGTGGGTCCAAAAATAAAAGTAATAGCCCTATCACCGTCTTTTATTCCTGGCAGGGGCCTGTGTTGTCCAGTCTTTGCACCTCCTCTGTCTCCATCTGCTTCCTACCCTCTCAGGTGTGGCTTCCCAGCAGGCCTGCCACCCTGCCTCAGCAGGGCTAGAGAGACCGTTGGGGTGCTAGAAGCTAATAACTCAGCACCCCTTCAAGCTGATGGGCCTTAAATGTTGCTGCATGTTTATTTAGAAGAAAGCCTGAGGGGCAGGGAGGGGAAGGAGCTGAGGACATGCATCCCCCGCTGAGACATCAGAGCCCTCAGATAACCAAAGCCACCCTCCCGAGAAGGCAGTTAGGAGACACGAGTGGTTCCTCAACCCCACTCCACCCCCCAGACATGATCAGCTGGTTCTCTTTGAAAAGAATTCTGGGAAATACATTTTTTCCAATTTCTGCTACTTTACTAGCCAATTCAGACTGATGCTTAAGGGGTGACCCCTGCTCCCAGCTTCCTGGTGAATGCAGGGTCCAAGGGAAGGCAGGCTGCAGCCGTGTCCAGTCCCGGGTTGTATTTTGAGTAGAGTGACTCAACTAGTGTCTAACTCTGGGGCAGACCCCCGACCCTCACTGTCACCTTCCGGCACCATCTGCGACGACATCTGTCTAGACTGCAGACCCCCAGCAGAAAGGCAGCCGTGGGGTGGGGATGGGCTCAGGGCAGAGCCTTAGTCCTAGCCAAGTTCCCAGAACAGTGAAGGGAAAGAGACAGGTCAGTGTGGGGAGAGGAGGGGCTTCCCCTGGACTGTGTTCTGTACGTTGCTGGCCCCTCTCAGGCTGAGGTAGCCTGGCTACAACTTCCGAGCCGGAATACTGAGATGTGAACCAACACGGAGTCCTTTTCCTGTGTGCCATTGAGGGCTGATGGAATAAATAATGTGTTCAGCACATATCCCCATGGGAAGCTCTATGCTAAGGGCTGGCAATACTGACACAAGCATGACAGTTTCTGCTTAAAGGGCCTCGGAGTTCAGCGGGGGGAATGGACAAAAAAAAAAAAACAGCCAAATGGGGTGCAGAGTGATAGATGCCAAATCAGGGTTATCTCCAGGGATGGCAAGAGCATAGAGGAGGGACCCAAAGCAACCTGAGCATGCATGGAGTCAGGGAAATTTTCTAAAGCAGATGGCAACGAACTAAATCTTTTAGAATGAACCCTCTTATTATTATTTCTTGTTGAACCTTAAAAATAAATTAACAAAAAGATTTGCCCAAATGCAGGTTGTAAAAGACAGAGTTGGTGAGAGAGCATGCAATCTCAGACTCACACATCCACCAGATGCTATCACTCCTAGAATCTCTCAGTCCCATCTGGAAAGCCTCCAAGGGATTTCTGGGTTACAAAGTTCTGATGGAATCAGTGAATCAAAAAAAAAAAAAATTCCCTGTTTGCAAACTAGCATCCCTGTCATGTAAAAACCTGTTTCCCTAAGCAGAAGTTTCTCACTCCCAGAAAAATCACGTCCATTATCTGAATTAAAATCCAAGGGAGAAATGAAAAGCACACCTCCTGCTGGGTTGAATTTCTCTAATGATCTGATCCATGCCCCTTTTTGGGGTGGGAAGTTATTACAGCCATAAATATTTGTAATTCTTTCTGTGATGTATTATATTTGTTAACAGTGCCACAGGGGGAGATGCTGTGCTTGAGAAAATAAGAACATTGAATGGTGGGGACTAAAGAGGGAAAACCAGGAAGTGGGAGAGGTTCTCTCTCGAGCGGGCTTCTCCAGCAGTGGACTGTAGTGGAGGAGTCTGGGCCACTGGCCGGGGAACTTGGCTTCCAGTTCAGCCATCATGTGCCTTGGGACAGAGCACGTAGAGTTCTGTGGAACTGTCTCCTCTTCCACAAGATATCTGGGGGAGGATAAAATAAGTTAATAGATGCAAAAGATTTTGTAAAGCAGTAAGTTCCACACATGTACATTTCAACCAAGGGCACAGAATCTAAGGATTCTGCTTCCTTTTCACCCTCATGGACCATACGCGTGACACTCTTCACTTCTCTAATCCACCCATCGGCAAGGCTCCAGACTCACACAAACATGGATTCACTCCTAGCTCAATGATTTGGGGCAAGTTGCATAGCTTTTCCAATGTTCAGTCTCTTCATTCATTCAATGAGGAGAATTAATGTTTAATTAAAGATACAGTGTGTAAAATAAGTTCATAAATGTTAGCCACTATTATGATATATGTTGGTTTTACTTTATCAATTAGGATACTTTTAGCTGCAATTAATAAAACGTCTGACTCCACTAGAAGAAACAAGGTGGAAAATATATTTCTCATGTACTTAGAAGTCCAGGCTCAGGGAAGCACCAGGATGAATTAATACCGGTAACAGCTCAGTGACACCAACAAAGATCCAAGTTCAATGTTGACTTTTGTCCTAAGGCTGTTCCCTTGCTTTTCTTTTCTTTCTTTCTGTTTTTTCTTAGAATATAACAGTTTATTTGTAGTTGCATGTTTACAACATTATTATTATACTTTCTAATAAACCTTTCATTTTAGAACAGTTTTAGATTTACAAGAAAAATCACCAAGATAATACAGAGAGTTTCCATGTATCCTGGACACAGTTTCCTCTGTAGTTAGCATCTTATACTAACTAGTATGACACATTTATTACAATTAATGAGCCAATATTGATATATTATTATTAACTACAGCACGTTCTTTATTAAGTGAATCTCCTGCTTAGGTTCAGTATCCCATCCAGGACACCACATTGCATTTAGTTGTCATGTCTTCTTAGGCTCGGACAGTTTCTCACATTCCTTGTGTTTGATGACCTTGACAGCTTTGATGAATATGGGTCAGGAATTTTGTAGAGTGTCCCTTAAATGGGATTCCTTTGGAAGGACGTCACTGTGCACAGTCCACTTTGTAAAGGCAGAAAATCTGCATGAATGATTTGGAATTCTCTAGCACAGGAGATTTATTTCCTCTCTCATTTGTTTATGTAGCCAATCATTTATTTATCAGTATGGACTCATGGACACGTATGTTATATTTTAGATTGTAATTCAATGCTGCTTTTATTATTTTGTTGCTCAGATGGTACTAGCTTTGCTCATTGGGGCTCTTTCATTTGGCTCCTATGTTCCTTGACACGACTCCATCATTGTGTTTGTTTGTTGACTTGGTTAGCACTTCCTTCCTTTCTTTTTTTAAATAGTTTTTAATTTTCCACTATAGTTGACATACAATATTATATTAGTCTCAGGCATAAAACATAGTATTAGACATTTATATACCTTAAGATGTGATTACCTTGATAAGTCTAGTACACATCTCACATTATACATAGTTATTACAACACTATTGGCTATATTCCCATGCTGTATTTTACATCCCCATGACTGATTTTGTAACTGGCTATTTGTACTTTTAATCTTTTCCCCCTCCCATCTGGCAACCATCAAAATATTCTCTACATCTATCAGTTTGTTTCTGTTCTGTTTGTTCGTTTATTTGTTTTTTAGAGTCACATGTAAGTGAAATAATATTTATCTCTCACTGATTTATTTCACTGCGCATAATACTCTCTAGGTCCATACATGTTATTGCAAATGACAACAAAAATGTCATTCTTTTTATGGCTGAGTAATATTCCACTGTATATACAAGGTGTGATTACAACATACAGTGAATGCTGCTGCCGAGCGCCATCCAATGGCTCATCGAACTTTAGTAATAGTGTGTGACAAGTTTCAACTTGTTTGGTGCAGTCAGCTGGATGTGAGCTGTGGTTGAGGGAAGGTGTGTTTTAAAGTGTGCCGTAAATCATCCTCCATCATGACAACACTCTTTGTCACACATCACTTCTGGTACATGACAATTTCTGTCAAATAAAAACATTACAGTGTGTCCTCATCCACCTTATTCACCGGATCTGGCACTGTGTGACTTCTGGCTCTTCCCCAAAGTAAAAATGACCATGAAAGGTAAATATTTTGAATCAATTTAGGACATCGAAGCAACCATGACAGCATGGCTAAAGACACTCATGAAACAGCACTTTCAGAACTACTTCAGAAAGTGGCGAGAACAATAGAATAAGTGTGTTTGAAGGGAGGGGGAGTATTTTGAGGGAGATTAATGGCAATGTGTCTTTTACTGTAATAATTTCTTTTAAATTTAAACATTCACTGTAGTTTTTGATCACACCAGATGTACTAACATTTTCTTTATCCAATAGTCTGTTGATGGGCACTTGGATTGCTTCCATGTCTTGGCTATTGTAAATAGTGCTGCAGTGAACATAGGGGTGCGTATATCTTTTTGAATACAAAGAAATTTTGCACTTCTTTGGATAAATACCCAGAAGTGGAAGTGCTGGATCATAAGGTACTTTCATTTTTAATTTTTTGAGGAACCTCCATACTGTTTTGCATAGTGGCTGCACCAATTCGCAATCTCACCAACAGGGCACGAGAGTTCCCTTTTCTCCACATCTTCTTCGACACATGTTGTTTGTTGATTTGCTGATGATAGCCATTCTGACACATGTGAGGTGCTATCTCATTGTGGTTTAAATTTGCATTTCTCTGATGATTAGTGATGTTGAGCACCTTTTTGTATGTCTAATGGCAAACTGTGTGTACACTTGGGAGAAATGTCTATTCAGGTCTTCTGCCCATTTTTTAATTGGGTCATTTGGGCTTTTGGTGTTAAGTTGTATGAATTCTTTATAAATTTGGGTTATTAACCCATTATCAGATGTATTATTGGCGAATATCTTCTTCCATTCAGTATGTTGTGTTTTTTTTTTCATTTTGTTGATGGTTTCCTTAGTTGTGCAATAACTATTTAGTTTTATGTAGTCCCAATTGTTTATTTTTCCTTTTGTGTCCCTTGCCCGAGGAGGTATATCTAATAAAATATTGGTAAAGCGATATTAAAGAGTTTACCGCTTATGTTTTATTCTATGAATTTTATGGTTTCAGGTCTTAAGTATTTAATCCAGTTTGAGTTTATTTCTGTATATTGAGTAAGAAAGTGGTCTAGTTTCATTTTCTTACATGTAGCTGTCCAGTTTTCCCAACATCATTTACTGTATATTCTTGTCTCCTTTGTAATATTCATTGACCTTATAGATGTGGGTTTATTTCTGGGCTCTCTATTCTGTTCCATTGATCAATGTGTCTGTTTTTATGCCAGTACCATGCTGTTTTTATTACTATAGCCTTGTACTATAGTTTGATATCAGGTAGAGTGATACCTTCAACTTTGTTCTTTTTTCTCAAGATTTCTGTGGCTATTGGGGCCTTTTGTGGTTCCATATAAATTTTAGGATTATTTGTTCTAGTTCTGTGAAAAATGTCATTGGTATTTTGATAAGGATTGCATCAAATCTATAGATTGCTTTGGGTAGTATGGACATTTTAACAATGTTAATTTTCCTATCCATGAGTATGGTATATACTTCCATTTATTTGTGTCTTCTTCAATTTCTTTCTTCAGTGTCTTATAATTTTCTGAGTACAAGTCTTTTACCTCCTTGGTTAAACGTATTCCTAGGTATTTTTTGATGCAATTGTAAATGGGATTGTTTTCTTAATTTCTCTTCTGATAGTTCATTATTGGTGTATAAAAATGCAACTGATTTTTGAAAATTAATTTGAATATTAATTTTGTATCTGCTACTTTACTGAATTCATTTATCAGTTCTAATAGTTTTTTTGGTGGAATCTTTAGGATTCTCACTCTCTATATATTATCATATCATCTGCGAATAATGAGTTTTACTTCTTTTCCAATCTGGATGCCTTTTATTTCTTTTTCGTATGTGATTGCTGTGGCTAGGACTTCCAATACTATGTTGAATATAAGTGGTGAAAGTAGATATCCTCATGTTGTTCCTGATCTTAAGAAAAATGTTTTTAGCTTTCCCCTGTTGAGTTGATGTTAACTGTGGGTTTTTCATATCCGGCCTTTATTATATTGGGCTATGTCCCCTGTAATACCACTTTGCTGCGAGTTTTTATCATAAATGGATGCTGTATTTTGTCAAATGCTTCTTCTGCATCTATTGATATAATCATATGATTTTTATCCTTGATTTTTTTAAATTTGGTGTATCACAGTAATTGATCTACAGATATTGAAACAACCTTGCATCCTTGGAATAAATCCTACTTGTGATGGTGTATGATCTTTTTAATGTATTGCTGAATTCGGTTTTCTAATATTTGGTTGAGGATTTTTATATATATGTTCATCAGGGATATTGGACTATAATTTTCTTTTTTTGTAGTGTCTTTGTCTGGTTTTGAAATCAGGGTAATGGTAGTCTCGTAAAGTGAGCTGGGGAGCTTTCCCTCCTCTTGAATTTTTTGGAATAGTTTGAGAAGGAGAGGCATTATTTATTCTTTGAATGTTTGGTAAAATTGACCTGAAGACGTCTGTTCCAGGGTTTTGTTTGTTCGGAGATTTTTGATACTGATTCGATTTTGTTAGTAGTTACTGGTCTGTTCAGATTTTCTGTTTCTTCTTGATTCAGTCTTAGAAGATTGCATGTTTCTATGAATTTATCCATTTCTTTCATATTGTCTAATTTATTGGCATATAATTGTTTGTTGTATTTTCTTATAATCATTTATATTTCTGTGGTGTCATTTGTGACTTCTCCTCTTTCATTTCTGATTTTATTTATTGGGGCCCTCTCTCTTTTTTTCATGATGAGTCTGGTTAATGGTTTATGAATTTTGTTTATCTATTTAAAGAACTAGCTCTTGGTGTCATTGATCTTTTATGTTGTTTTTTAGACTATTTTGTTTATTTCCACTCTGATATTTATTATTTCTTTCTTTCTACTCACTTTGAGCTTTGTTTATTGTTCTTTTTCTAGCTCATCTAGGTGTAAGATTAAGTTGTTTATTTGATATGTTTCTTGTTTCTTGAGGTAGGCCTGTATTGCTATGAATTTCCCTTTTTGGACAGCTTTCACTATGTCCCATAGATTTTGGGTCATTTTGTTTTCATTTTTGGTTGTCTCAAGGTATCTTTTGATTTCTTCCTTGATCTCATTGTTAAGCCATTCGTTGTTTAGTAGCATGTTGTTTAGCCTCCATGTATTTGTGTGTTTTTCAGTTTTTTTCTCGTAATTGATTTCCAGTTTCATATCATTGTGATTGGAAAAGACACTTGATACGATTTCAGACTTCTTAAGTTTATTGAGACTTGCTTTGTGGTCTAACATGTGGTCTATCTTGGAAAATGTTCCATGTGTACTTGAAAAGAATGTATATACTGCTGCTTTGGGGTAAAATGCTCTAATAGTATCAACTAAATCCATCTGATCTAATGTGTTATTTAAGGCCACTGTTTCCTTGTTGATTTTCTGTCTGGAAGATCTATCCATTGATGTCAATCGTTTGTTAAATTTCCCTGCTATGACTGTATTACTGTCAATCTCTCCTTTTATGTCCATCAATATTTGTTTTATATATTTAGGTGGTCCTATGTTGGGTGAATAAATGTTTACAAGGGTTATATCCTCCTGTTGGATTGATCCCTTTATCATTATGAAATGTCCTTCTTTGTCTCTTGTTATAGCCTTTGTTTTAAAGTCTGTTTTGTCTGATATAAGTATTCCTACCCCAGGTGTGGTTTTTTTTCTTTTGCACGAAATATCTTTTTTCATTCCTTTACTTTTAGTCTCTGTGTGTCTTTTGATCTGAAGTGGGTTTCTTATAGACAGCATATGTATGGGTCTTGTTTTCTTATCTATTCAGCTACCCTATGTCTTTTGATTGGAGCATTTAATCCAGTTACATTTAAAGTGATTATTGATAAGTATGTAGTTATTGCCATTTTGTTTTTAATATTTATGTTCTTCCCTTCATGCTTCTTCTTAAAGCAGTCCCTTTAACATTTCTTGTAAGAGGTTTGGTAGTGATGAACTCCTTTAGATTTTTCTTGTCTGGGAAGCTCTTTATCTCCCCTTCAATTTTCAATGATAGCCTTGCTTGGTAGAGTAGTCTTGATTGTAGGTTCTTGATTGTAGGTTCTTGCTTTTCATTACTTTGAATATTTCATGCCAAACCCTTCTTACCTGCAAAGTTTCTGTTGAGAAATTAGCTGACAGTCTTATGGGAGCTCCCCTATAGGTAACTAACTGCTTTTCTCTTGCTGCTTTTAAGGTTCTCACTTTATTTTTAATTTTTGTCATTTTAGTTATGATGTGTTTTGGTGTGGGCCTCTTTGGGTTCATCTTGTTTGGGACTCTTTGTGCTTCCCGGATATATATCTATTTCCCTCACCAGGTTAGAGAACTTTTTTATTATTATTTCTTCAAATAGGTTTTCAATCCCTTGCTCTCTTTCTTCTCCTTCTGGTATTCCCATGATGTGAATGCTGGTATGCTTTATATTGTCCCAGGGGCCTCTTAAACTATTGTGTGTTCTTTTTTCTTTTTAATGTTCTGATTGGATGCTTTCTACTACCCTGTCTTCCAAATTGCTGATTGAATTCTCTGTTCCACTTAATCTACTATTGATTCCCTCTAATGTAATCTTCATTTCAGTTATTATATTCTCCATTTCTGAGTGGTATATTGCTTGTTTTCATTTTGTTTAGTTATTTTTCTTGAGTTTTGTCCTGTTTTTACATTGGGGACATGTTCCTTTGTCTTCTCATTATGGTGGACTCCCTGTGTTTGTTTCTATGTATTATAGATCTGCTACATCTCCTGGCCTTGTCAGAGAGACCTTATGTAGTAGATGTCCTGTGCAGCCCAGTGGCGTGGTCTCCCTTGTCATCTGAGCCAGGTATTCCAGGAGTGTCCCTTGTGTGGGTTGTATGTGCCCTCCTGTTGTAGCTGAGTCCTGATTGTTGTTGGCATATCAGTGGGATGGATTGACCCTCAGGCTGACTGGCTGTGAGGAATGGTCACGATGACAGCTGACGAGTTGCTGTGCAGGGTCTGACTGCATTGAGTGAGATTCACTTTAGCAGGGCGCTGGTGCCTGCCAAGTCCTGGTAGGAGCTACAAAGTGATCTGCAGATGGTTGTCACCTGTGCTGGACTTGGAGATACCTAGGGGAGGCTAAGCTGCCAAGTGAAGCCTGCTGCCACTAGTGCCAGGCTTGGGTCACTTACTTTACTTCAACTACGGCTGCGACAGTTCCCAGAATCACATCTCCACCCAATAATGCTCACTGGCCATTCCTAAAGAAGATGTTCTCCTGGTATCAAAAAAATAGAAAATCCACCAGTAAGGAAAATGGGTAGACCTCTGAGGGCAGCCAGATTCATGTGTCTGCCACACCTCTTCCAACAAGGCTTATGAGTAGCAATATGATCTTATACTGTCAAATCTCTCCCATACCACCTTGAAAAGTACTGTGTATACACTAGGCCTTCACTAAAGTGTTGCTACTAATTTAAAATGGTTACTGGAGCATTCAGTTATTTAAAAATCATCACACTTACAGTATTTATCCTTTATGTAGAAAGCTGTTAACTGTGGTAAAACTTCTAGAAGTGAAAAAGAAGAAACTATGTGATTGTTTAACAACAGAGCAATGGTTAAATAATCAATAACATATACCTCTAAGTCTATGCTCTAAAATTAAAAGAAAAACTTAGATGACATATAAAAATTCTATTTTACAATGTAGATTTCACAAAATAAAAATGCATATACACCACATTGTTTCCATTACTAAAGCAAACATACGTACAAAACAAAATTATGCATAGAAGGAAACAAGCTACTAGACGAACTCACACCAAAATGTTGACAGTGATTTTTCCAGGATATGGAAGCCTGATTAGCTGGTTTTCTTTTTTTTCCCCTACAATGTTCAAAAATTTCTATAATTCACATGTTTAGTCTTTTAACAGAGGGAAAAACAATTTTAAAATATAATGGTGCTTAGCCTGACCACAGAGAATGCCTTCTTGGCATGGATCAGCATGTATATTTATATCTTTCTATTCTATCCAAATCAGTGTGAAAAGGCAGCCCAGATTGTGTGTGAAAGTCTCTGCATCTCATGCATTTTTAATAGATTTATTGAAACAAGAGAGCGATGAGAGAGAGGACCCCTTGGCCCTGAGAACAGGTTATATAAACTAGAAGTGCTACTATGGTGATGGTGTCCACAGAAATGCGGGTAAGGGAACCCCTTTGGGAGGGCAAATGTGTCAAGAAAATGCTGAAAACTTGGCAAAACAGTTACTATTTATGATAAATTAAAGAAGATTGGCATGTATCCTTATTTAAAGAAGAGTTATTTTGATTACAAAGAGATTAAGAAACTGAAGCTGCCTCTAAGACAAGAAGTTTGATGAGACAGAGCAAAAGCATGAGATGGGGTTGCCAGAGGGCCAGTTGGAAGTGTAAGTGGACAATGCATTTCACTTCACCACGGGTGGGTTGCTCATGAAAACCACCCCCTTCTCTAGACACCTCACCCATAACTTCTTACTGGATGAAAGCTTTTAAAAAGTCAAATGTGTACTTTTCCTCTTCACCCTCCTATCCTACAATGAAGTGTTAGCCACACAGAGTACCATTTTAATGCATTATAAGAACCACTGGTTGTGTCAGAATCCTTCCTTCCACACATCACATACAGACTCTGTCCTGCTGTTTGTCATCATACCTGAAATTCCAACATATGGCTTTACTCCTTTGAGCTTTGAATAGTCCCTAACTACTTACAGTTCCCCAAATAGCACATCCCCCCCGGAGGATAAAGCTGTATGTCTCTGTCAGAGCATTACATGAATTAGTAGCTGACCACCACTAGCTTCTGGATTTGAAGTTGGGGAGGCAAGACAAGAGGAAGAAATAGGCCGCAAGCAGCAAGATCTTTACAACGTTGCATGTCTTGTGCCCAAAGCTTCCAGAGATCCCGTGTTTCCCTGAAAATAAGACCTAGCCGGACCATCAGCTCTAATGCATCTTTTGGAGCAAAAATTAATATAAGACCTAGTCTTGTTTTACTATAATACAAGACCAGATCTCATATAATATAATATAAGACCGGGTATAATATAATATAATATAATATAATATAATATAATATAATATAATATAATACTGAGCCTTATATTAATTTTTGCTTCAAAGATGCATTAGAGCTGATGGTCCAGCTAGGTCTTATTTTCGGGGAAACATGGTCATATTCCCATGGGTTGTTGCAGTCATCTGAGACTGTAAATTACCTAATTCTTACATGAGACTGAGGAATAAGGGACCTAAAATGAGTTGAGCATTTTTCCTTTAATTAAAGTTTATTGGGCTGACAACTGTTAGTAAAGTTACATAGGTTTCAGTTGAACATTTTTCATACATGATATCAGTTCATTCTCCCAGTTTTAGTTCATTTTCAGAAGAAAATCAGCTCTGAATTAGTTAAGGCATTTGGACTTTTGCATGTTAATACATGGAAGGTTCAAAGCCACTGTTTATACCTCCAACCCAGATTCCTCTCAAGTACTCAAAAGCCTGAGAGACAGAATTTTCCAAAAGCTACCGCCCTGTCTGCCCAGCAGCTCCTTTCTTCCAGGGGAAACTTGCCATGCTGCTGTCCGTGGTCCTGAATTTTGTGACATGGCAGTTATGCGGGACTAAAGGAATGAAAGCTTAGGGCCTCGTTAGAATCTATAGCTCTCTTTTTGCCTTTGAACCTCCAAACAAAACTCTCTAATTGACCTGTGCAATTTGGTGTGACATTTTCCCAAAGTGCTCTCTACAACTGTACTTGCTTTAGACATCAATTTTAAGAGTGAAAGGTCAACTTTCTGGATGTGAAATATTTTATACATGACCTTTTATCTGTCATTGCTAAGATTAATACAAACTGTTTGCCCTGAGAATAACTAAAAATGTAATCAAATAAGATTATCTATTGCATAGAAAAAAATAACACCTCATTAAAGTGATTTTGTATGTAGCTCTCGGCAAATAGGTCAGTATCATTAGAGCAATGCCAGAAAGTACACAAAAGACAAAGAGGACAGGTTCATCTTCTCTCATCCCTGAAGGAGCCAGGGTTCATTCTTATGGGGAACATTGAGAATCATTGGAATTGAATCCAGGCTTACTGGTACCCAATCAAAATCTGATGCTTTGCCATGCACTATGGTAACAGATGCTCTTATTGCTCTTCACAACATAGCCGTCACCCCTGCCCTCCAGAGGGAAATAACAGGGAAAATAACCCCAAACACTCACAACTTGCCCCTATTGCCCCAGCAACAGAAGCAGTTTACAAAGTGCCTTTTTGCAGGAGAGGAGCCACAAAGCTCCTTGTACTCACATAGATTCCGTGTGCAGCTAGTCTCATAGTTGAGGTGGACATCTCCTGTTCTGATAGACAAACTTCCCTCATACCTGTCCTCAAACTTTGTGCAATGGAGTCAGGGAAAAACTCTGGACACGCTGCCTGGTATGCTCAAGAGCATATGGGCTTTGGGGTCAGACAGCTCTGTTCACGTACTGGCTCTGCTAACAAACAGCTGTGTGATCTTGGGCAAATCACTTCCCCTTCATGACCCTCAGATTCCTAATATATAAAGTGGGCCTAACTGTAAAACCTACCTCCTCGTGTTTTTGTGGAGATTGATTGCAATTAGTACCATGCACTTGATAAATGTTAGCTTACTTGTGAATCCATAGAGTACTGTGGAATCTGAAGGGTTCAGTACAGCCTGTGAATTTCTTACTATAGCAAAGGAGTTTGTTTAATGAAATTGTCCTTAGAAACACAACATGTAAACTAGTCAAAAGCTAAGCGATGGGGTTGGGAGACTGGAGTCCCAGGATGTCAGGCCGGTTGTACTTCAATCCCATACTCTGAAGGGGGTTCCAGAAGGCTGTGGGAATCAGAGGAGGGTGGTTTATCAATTGTTCTGGGGACTCACTGTGCCTCCTTTCCACCAGCACGGGACTTGCTACCGTTTCAACTTTTTCAGAAAGAAACTAAGGATCTTTTCTAGCCCTAAACTAGAAAGTTCCAGGAGCTGGGTTCCCAACCGAACTGTTGCACACAGACATTTCCTGGAACTCTGGAAAGTAGAGACATGGCATCAGAGTTTTGATCTCCCCCAGAGCGCCAAGGGTGGGACTACACACCAGACAATCAGCACATAGACCATCCCCGTATACCAAGTCCTGTTCATTCTTCAAAATAGCACAGACCCCCGTCTGCAGAGAAGTTGCCCTGAGACTCCCCCACACAGACCTCTTCTCTCAGTGACTCTCTCATTGGATTATAAAAGGTGTTGGCTGTCTTCCCATGGTTCTCACTGTTTTTCCCAGTTTTGCCTAAGCTAGAAACCCTACAGAGCTTAGCATATACATGAAGGATAGAAGAGAACTGAGCCCTTTTCTGTCAGTACAATTCTTTATATTGTTGGTAAGCAAGGAGGCTGCCTTGAAACATGGGATAAGGAGAATCCTGATGAGCAGCAGGACGGCAGAGTTAAGACAGTGGACTATGGAGCCCAACAATCTAGGTTCAAACCCTGGCTCTGTCACTGCATGACTTTGGGCAAGTTATCTAACCTCTCCCTGCCTCAGTTTCCTCATGTGTTAAATGAAAATAATATTATTCTTTCTTCACAGGGTCACTGTGAACATTCAATAAGCTAGTACATGTAAAAGCCTTAGAACGGTGCCTGACATGTAGTGTTTCATAAATGTCTCATTGACACTTGGCCCTTGTTTTGTAATAAAGTTAGTTAATATGGGATTGTCAAAAGAGCATTGGATGGAGAGTCGAGATCTCAGTTCTCATTGGTCCTTCCATCAACTCTATTTGTGACTTTAACAAGGTTGCCTTTGCTCTTTGGGCCTCAGTTTCACGCATCTGTATCATCCGTGGGTTGGACTAGATCATCTCTACGGCCTCCATAATATCTACCATCTTAACCATTTTTAAGTGCACAGTTCAGTGGCATTAAATACATTCACACTGTTGTGCAACCATCACCACCACTCATCTCTGAAACTTTCTTCATCTTGCAAAACTGAAACTCTGTACCCATTAAACAATAATTCCCCATTCCTGCTCCTCCAATCCCTGGCAACCATCATTCTGCTTTCTGTCTCTTTAAATTTGACTACTCTAGGGACCTTATGTAAGTGGAACAATACAGTATTTGTTCTTTTGTGACTAGCTTATTTCACTTAGCATAATGTCCCCAAGGTGTATCGGTGTTGTAGCATGTGTCAGAGTTTCCTTATTTTTTAAGGCTGAAATATTATAGTATACCTACATCCCTCCATTGCATGTATAGACCACGTGGTGTTTATCCATTCTTCCCTTGATAGACACTGGAGTTACTTCCACCTTTTGGCTATTGTGAATAATGCTGAAATGAACATGAACATGCAAATATCTCTCCGAGTCCCTGCTTTCAATCATTTTTGGTACCAATGCAGAAGTGTAATTGCTGGATTTTATGGTAATTCTATTTTTAATTTTTGAGGAACCACCATACTGTGTTTCTCAGTAGCTGTACCATTTTACAGTCCCAAGAATTGTGTACAAGTGTTCCAATTTCTCTACATGTTCACGGCACTTACTATTTTCCGGGTTTTCTTGTGTTGTTTTGTTTTGTTTTGTTTTTATAATGACCATTTTAATGGGTGTGAGTTGTCTTCTGTGTCTTTTGATGTTATGACTTTGTGCTTGACGTGACAGAAATGGCTGGACCTGGGGTCTTCTGCTTAGTTCCCTGCTTGGTATTTGTTTCCCGTGTCTGTTTCCTATGCAAGGAACTCAGTATTCACAGACCAATCTCCAACCCTTTCCTGAAAAGATTGTGATTTGGCTTATAATTTATGCCTTGTGACATACCTTGAATTTACAAATCAAAAAATCAGCCCAACCTCATTAAAAAAAAAAAAAAAAAAAAAAAAACACCAAAACTCAACCTTTTTCCTGTGATTTTATGGGCATAGCACTTTGGGTGGGTTAAGATCCAATCTCTGATCAATGGTCTCTCGTCTGCTTCCTGTATTCATGGCATGGCCCCAGCAAAGCAAGCATGGGCAATCTATGGCTGAGTACCAATAAAACATAAACACTCCTTCATTTCTAATGGATGCTGAAGAATGCAGGTTTCATCATTATGCCTGCCCTGCCATAAAATATTAAATGTAAGTAGCTCGATGTTACCCAAGAGCCAGAGCCAAGCCAGTGACTTTTCCTTCCCCTGTTCAGGGAGGAATTGTTCTGAGTCCCCAGCCTGGCCCCCTGAAGCTCCCCAAGTATGTTCATGGCTGGGGGCTGCCTTTCTTAAAGTCCCAGGATGCTGGCAGCTTCGAGGAATGAAAGGCAGAGAGCCGGGTCTTCACCCAACATTGTTGGCTTCTTGTGGGAGAGAAAGGGTCAGAGGGGCTGCTTCTCTTCCTGACTTCTTCAAATAAAGAGAAGATTCCCAGTGTCAAATTTGACCTACGATGGGCTGTGGCAGATACTTTCTGTGCCCCGTGTCCTGCCCTCTCAGTCCCTCTGGTTTCAGTGCAGTCACAGGGACAGGTTAGTGCAACTGTCAGTATCTCCACATACACTCACCTCACACTTCCTGGAAGTGTAGGGAAGGTAATGTTCCCAGTCACAACCTCCAACTAATGGAGGCGGGAAAATGGGGGGTGGTCAATAATTTATCCCAAATGCTCATCATTTGGAGGGAGAGTTGTATGGGCGTTCTACATGCTTCTTCAAAAGATACTCAGAAGAATCGAGCTCCAGTTGCCCATAGCAAATAACTAGCTGGATTCCGCATTTTCCTTGGTTCTCTGCATTGTGTTCCTTGCCCGCTCACGCTGGCTTCCTGAGACACCGCTCAAGGAAATTATGTGGCTCACGTCCTTGTCTCAGGCTCTGCTTTTAGAGGGACATCCATCGAGACACATGCTCACATATGGGAAGTGAACTTTGGGGCTTGGGAACTGACCGAAAGACCAAATAGCTCTAAAAGCCAGGCTCTATGAAAAGAGTTGGGCTTTGGTTGTGGTTCTTGTTCTCTTACCTGAACTGTCAAGGTCAGACCATTGCTCACTGTTTTGTAGATTGAGCATTGCACAAAGGCACCTAATGCTAAGAGTTCGAAATTTGGCATTTGTTCTGCTCAGCAGGCCATCTTCTCAAAGGCTTAGCTATATCCACCACAAGAAAACCCTCTGTTTTCTTAATGGAAAGGTACTATTCCCCAGGTCGTGTGGCTTCAGGTTGACATCCGCACAAGCCCGATACCTTTTTCCAATTCACACAAAGGCATCTTACCGGCTAGCTGTGGTCGTCAGTCACGTGGAGTTCTGCCCTATCTGACCATTTGTCCATAAACCTAACACTACAGCCAAGGCAATTTCTCGCCCATGCCCAACGTGACATTTTCACTTCTGCATCTGCCCAGGGCTAATGCTGGCGTCTTCTCTTACTCTTTTCCCAAAAGCTGCTCCCATGTGTTCCAGTGTTTGTTCTGCAAGTCTCTATTCATTCTGGTAAGCTTCCAAGCTCGCTGGTGTCGCTACGGGACTAATTGGAAGTCATCCGTTTGTTCGTTTATTTATACTTTATTCTTCAAGAATGTATTTAGCGTGTTCTAATAACGTGCTTGGCTCTGGGTCTGTAGTCATGCGTGGATCCAACATCTGTCCTGGGGAGGGACGAACAAGTAGCCAGAGACAGACCAATGATCAGTATAGTGACAGGGAAATGCTCAGGGGCTTTGGGAACAGGGAGGGGCCCTGCCCCCAGCCTGGGGGTGGAGAAGGTGACAGATCACCTGAGCTGTCTTAACACGAGGAGGGTGTGGGAGATGTGGAGGGCATTCTGAGAGAGAACAGCAAGTTCAAGAAGACAAGAAATGTCCACAGGGGACTCTAAGCTGTTTAGTGTTATTCGAGTATAAACTGGGAGGCAAGGAAAAGAGAGGTGGGGCTGGAAAAGTGGGGTTACGCAGGGTCCTGTCCTATAGGATAAGCCCAGTGAGGTGATTACATTCAGTCCTGTAAGGAACAAGGAGACATGTCAGGTGCTCGTGCTTATATTTTACAAATAGTACAAATGTATTTATTATTTTTTTCAAAATCTACCCGTGTTTCTGGATGAAAAGCCACTTGAGTTGGGGGTTCATTGGACTGGGACAAACCCTTGGCTGTGATGAATGGGTGAGAAATGTCATGGATGTGGATTTGATCTTAACGTGAAAGTGGCTGAGCCAGGGAAGACGTGCAGAGGCTGTGATTATGCTTGTCAGTCCCCATCCCTTTTATACAATGGACCCTGGGTTTTCTGGTTTGCAGAACTCCCAGGGGAATTCTGTTGTCTTTCCTGGTGAAAAAGTCAATAGGAAAGATCCCTTTGCCCTTCCTCTGAACACAGGCATGAGACAGACAGGAACAAGAACAGGAGAAGCAGGCAGTGGGTTGGGTGGAGGGGTTCAATCCCTCATCATTTGCTCAAGCTCTTCGCAGGACCTTGCAAAATTTAGTGAGGTTCAGCTGGGCAGAAAAAGCTTGGGGTCTTTGTGTCTTACTGACCGGTGTTCAAAGTCAGACTCAGACTCAGGCAAGTTACCAAACTTCCCTGAACCTCAAGGAGATTCATGATCCTTCCCTCACTGGGCTGTTAGGACAATTAAAGGAGACACTCTGGAGTCCCTGGCACAGAGTCTGACTCTGAGGGTGACCTCAGATGGAGCTCCTTGGAGGCTGCCTTATTCCTCTCTACCTGCCCCTACTTCATGGGTCTCTTTCCACTTCGCTCTGCCTCCCTTGCTGTAAACGCTCAAGTTCTATGCCAAGGTGTGTCAGTATGGTCCACCCTCTCCATCTCTCTGCAGGTTAATCCACTTTCATGCCACTACCAGGGAAGACTTCCTAACTCAGGGTTCTGATTGTGTGCTTCCTTTGCCAATAATTCATCATATAACTGTTGGCAAGCCACATCCACTTTCTGGGTCTCAATATATTCTTCTGTGAAATGGATGCACAGAGCAGATTACTTCTGAGAGCTCTCTTAACTCTCACATTCTCTGATATGATACAGTAAATGATAACGATTCCATGATTCCATGCCTCCCCACTGTCTAGAAAATAAAGGCCAAATGCCTTAGCATGGCATGCGAGCTCTCCCCAGGGCCCCCACCTCATGGTCTGGCTACAGTTTTACTTTCATCGCCCCGGTTCCTCTTTCCTTGCCTTCGCCCCCAAGTGGAATTCTCTGCTACCACCCTGGACCCCTACCACACTGGGTTTCACCATCACTTATTTTCAGTTTTATCATAACTCACAGTATTAGACAGAGAAGAGACATACAATAAATGTGTTTGCTGAGTTAATTTAAAATTTCATTATGAATGGGCATTACGGAGGGTAAGGCAAAGGAAGGCTGAGCTTATAATCAGAGATCGGCTTGATGCGTTCACTAGACCAGGCCATATAGACAGTTGTTAGGGCAGAAACACTGGCCCCAGAAGTACTTGCAGCTCCCCATTCAGCCTGCTGTCAAGACTGTTTTGAGCAGATCAGGTGAAAGACTAGAAGAATGGTAAAAAATTACACGTGGATGTTAAGTCTGCATGATAGACACTTTGATCGAGGAGCAGCAGACTGGTATTGTGGAAAGTGCAACAGAAGAAATCAGGGTTACAAGCCGTGGTTCAGCTTTATCTTAGCTTGCCGTGTGTCCCTGAGTCCAGCTGGTTAATTTCTCAAGCTTCAGTTTCCTCATCTGCAAAATTAATATGCTCTTATCCCAGGTGCGGTGCCCCACCCTGATTGAGATATTGCATATAAAAATGCATTGGGAAAAACATCCAACTGTGACCCCAAAGGGAGGAAACATTATCATGAAATCATTGCTTATCATTCATTACTGAGAGGCCTTCTGGAATGAACAACACCAGACCCCCTCTCCAGCCGCTGAGAAATGACTCATTCTCATGGATGTGACCTGAGTAAATGGAGAACGTGTGGCAGCTGTGAAGTATTAAAATGCGGGAACAACCCGGTGGCCTCATTCATCACTGCCCAGCTGAGAGTTTCTGCTCCGCGTTACTTGTGCATTTACTATTCCATGCTCATTCCGTGAGCACACAACATTTGCTAAAGTCCTGCTCTGTGCCAGGCCCCGGCCTAGGCTGTGGAGGCACAAATGGAAAAACAGGGTCCCAACCTTAGAGCACCTCAGAGCCACCCGGGGAGGCCCAGGAACACAAACAATTGCAATGTGTTCTGATCAGCAACAGAATGAAGGGCCGTTCCATGTGAGGCTAAAACATCCAGAGAAATCCAGGAAGCTTCACAGAGGTAGCATTTAAGAGGAGATCTGCAGGATGCGTCAGGCAGAAAGGGGAAGATGCTGAAGGAGAAAGGGGAGTCGTACGGTAGCAGGTGAGATGAGCTTTGAAGTTTCGGCTGAATGTCAACACGCAAACATTGGAGGGAAAGTAAGGAATCAACCAGCAAGCACGTTTAAAGCCAAGCCAGCAATCTGGGAAGCAAGCTGACCCTGGAAATCAAGCTTTTCTTTATCTCAGAGCCTCAAGAATGTGCTGTGATTATTACCACTTGTTGCTGCCTCTCAGACAGGCAGGCACAGGGCCTGAGTCTGTGGGGGAGCTGGTTATGCCCAGGAGGGTGTAAATAGATGAGTGGCCCCAGGGGTTGGGGGAGAGGGATTCTTGAAGGAATGACAGGCTCCTTACCTTGACCAGACATTTCTTTGGCTGAAGATTGCCTTGTGGGGGCGACTCACTGGCTGGGGAATCTTTGCCCTCTGGAGGGGAAAATGCTGCTGAGTGTCCTGAATGGGTAGTAAGTTACGTCCTGTTCTTGAGTAAATCCCGCCTGCCTCTGGCTTCCCAAGACCTTTGGACTTGGTGATCCATTTGGTGGCTATGACAGGAAATGGCACCAAGACACGAGGTGCATTCATTTTCAAGGATCGTAGACTATTGTGAAGTGGTAGTTAAAGAAATGCACACTTCAGTGCAACCTTATAATTCTTGAAAAAGATCAGTTATGGCAGGCAGCAGGTGGGGGAGAAGTAGTCGGGGGAACTCCGAGCTGCGTGCACTTGCTCAGGGGATGTGGAAGGCAAACAAAGCCCCACGGCGGCTTTGAAGTGGCTTTCTTCTGACAGGAGTCAAAGGGCTCAGGCATCCCAGCTCTGAGAGCCTCCCTGCCACCACGGGCCGCAGGCCCACGGTGCCCTAAGACAGAAGCCTGCAGTCTGCTTGCCCCTGGATTGAGACGACCAGAGTCTCAAAGACAAAGGCAGGATAAATCAGATCGGAAGCCTCAGAGACTGTATTTCTGCAAGAAAGACAGAAGGGAGAATAGGATTATTTACAACGGTCTTTTCAGATGGCTGCTGATTCCCACAATGCTAATATTAATTCGATCATACGCCTATAATTTGGAGGCCATTAGCTACAGGAAGTTAATTCTTCCAAAATGAGGGGGAAAATGAACTTGAAAGAGACTCCAATATGACTGTGTGTGTGTGTGTGTGTGTGTGTGTGTGTGTGTGGTGAGTGAGGGTTGGGGAGCCCCTAAATGGTCTTCTCTCCTCTCACCCTCACTGCTGTCAGAACCCCTCCCTCAGAACTGAAACTCTGGGCCACACCAGAGTCCAAGGGAAACTAGATACCAGAAAACTTCTCTTTCATTTTTAACAATGTCATGGTTGGGCCTTTGGAAGAAACTGGGGAGCTAGAATGGGTCGATTACTGCTTTTTTTTTTTTAATTTTGGTGGTTCTGTTGTCAACCAGCAGAGTTATGTCTAGATTGAATCCTGCTGAATTAGGTTATTGATGAACAAGTTAAGGATGATCAATAATAGCTACCACTGAGAGCGGACTGTGTTGGGCATCGTGAAGACACGTTGAATATTTTATCTCATGTAATCCTTATAATAACCAGGAAGAATAGCTATTTATCTCCCCATTTTACAGAGCTGGAAACTAAGACTCAATGTCATAACCAAGCTCACAAAGCAGATACATGATGGCGACAGGATGTGAACTCAGGGACAACCAATGGTTCAGCGTTTCTAGAGCCTAACATGTGAGAGGAGGAGGAAACTGAGATTGGATTATGTTTGAAGGTAAACCATGAAGGGTCTTGAGTGCCATTCTAGGGGGCTAGGCCTCCCCTCTTTCTAGTTTTCTAGGCTCTGCCTGTGGATGGCCTCTCTTGGAGCATCCCCTGAAGTGTGGACAAGCCCCAGAGAATGAGAGCTGTCCCACTGCTCAGCACCCAGATTCTGGGGTTCTCTGTGGTGCAGCCCCCGCCCCACCGCCCCCACCTAATCGAGGTGGGGTTGGGGACTGACCCCCTGCCAAATGCACAGCCACCAGCTTTCATTGGCCTGTCAGAACCAGCGTACACTTGCCAAGAAGTTGTTGAAAGCCAACTGCTTTCAAGTGTTATTAAAAGCTGAAATCCTGGAGGGGGTGGGCTTTTGTGTTTCCTTTCACAGAACCTTTTGCTGCTGCTCTGTGTGAATCGTGCTGCAAAGACTATGCTGCCAAAGGCTTCGGTCGTCAGCATTCAGTGGACAATGGGCGAATGGGGCTGCTGAGTGCCTCTGAGTCATCGCCGACCACATTGCACCACTTCACAGGCCAGGAAGGGGCTGGTGGTCCTCACGTTACTCCCCCTTCTGTCCCCCAGAAGTAAATGGTTCAGGGAAGCACCGAGCAGCTGCATCTTCCCAACCTGTAGTGATGTCACCAGCTCCTGAAGGGCCATTGCCCCCATCGGTGCACAGCAGGTGCATTCAGGATCCAAATTTCGGGAATTGGAGACTTATTTCTTGGGAGCTGTCATCCATCCCTCTCTCCAGTGCTGCCCATTCTGGGTTGGCAGACGTATACGTTTCCTAGGGCTGCTATAACAAACACAAACCAAGTGGCTGCAACAACAGAAATCTACTGTCTCAGAGTTCTAGAGGCTAGAATTCTGAAATCAAGGTGTTGGCCAGGTTCTCAGCCTCTCCCCTAGCTGCTGGTGGTCTCGGTGTTCCTTGGCTATAGACGGTGTTCTCTCTGTGTCCTCACTGTCTTCCCTCTGTGTGTGCCCGCCTCTGTGCCCACATTGTCTCTTTTATGAAGCACATGGTGATGTTGGATTAAGGCCCACTCTGCTGACCTCATTTTACCTTGGTCATCTGCCATGACCCTGTTTTCCAAAGAGGTCACATTCATAGGTACCAGGGATTTAATTTCAACATCTTTAGGGGACACAATTCAAGGTGTAACAACTGAGTTGTTACCTTTCCGTCTGAATCTGCAGGGGAGAAGTGGATGTGTTGGCTGCCACCGCTCATGGAGACACGCCCAGGTTATGAGACACCCCCCCCCCAAACTGGAGATTATCACCGTCAGTCTGAGTTCTTGAGCCCTGAGCCAAGCATCTCTGCTGGGGTGGAGTGGAGCCTGAGCCTCCATTAGTGGGTGTTCAGTTTGCATTAACCCCTTCAGAGGCCCGTGAACATTAATTAGGCTCTGACTCTTGGCCCCGGAACTAGTGTTAACTGAACTAACCCTCATAACTTACATATAAGGTGGATACTAGATGATGCCTGTTTCACAGACAGCAGGGGACTTGCCTGGACTCACTGAAGTGAAAGAGTTGGGCTGAAAACTCGGGCACTTTGACTCCAGAGACCAAATTCTTAATCCTAAATTCTTGAAAATGCAGATTTCTAGGCTTTTCTCCCAGAGCTTCTGATTCAGCAAATCGGAGCTGGAGCTCCAGAATCTGAATTTTAAGAGCACCTACAGTGATTCTGATGCAATGGTCCAGGAGCCCCACTTGGACATACAGTGTCCTCCTGTTTCCATGGAAATGACTTTGTCAGGTAGAGTCTTTGATTCTAGGTCTGGGGCAAGAAGGATTCCTCCCACTTCTCTGACTACTGTCTGTTTCTCTCCTTTTAGGCACTTAGTGATGGGTCTCCATATTCACGCACTCCACCCTCTTCTCCTTATATTAGCCAGAGGAATCTGTTCGATATGCAGACCTGGGGCCACAGATCTGTCTGTGACCAACCCCTCCCCCTCCCATAGCTCTTAGAATAAAACTTGAGTCCATAAAAATGCCACATGCCCTCCATGAGCCACCCCTGCTCACATGGGGCTCAAGGCCGAGCTCTGCCAATGGAGCAAGTACTTTAATCCCACTGAGCCTCATCTATAAAGCAGGAATGACATCTCTTCCACTAGGGTGGCAGCAAGGATGCAGTGTGGCAATGCACATGACATGTCCAGTTCTACCCCTGGGCCCTAGAGGGCGCTCAGGTGACTTCACAGTAAGGCGACTTTGCACCTTCAGAATTGTCAGGCACTGTGTGCCGCTGAAACTTTCAGATTGCTTTTATTTGGGGGACCCATGGGGAATGTTTAATAATTGCATGAGCGCTAGCGTCCTTTACTGCAAAGGCCTGCACTAGTCCCTGAGGGGCTTTTCCTGCCTGAGACCTGGGGGAACACACATCTTGTAGAACAGAAGAGGGAAGTATGGACTGTCCTGCCAGGCTGGAAATTTCTGTGTACAGATGCCGCACCTTCTCCGTTCCCCCATGACCTGACCAGCTGCTGTCTTAATCCAAGTGCATGGCGTTTCGTTTGTCTGCTTGTTCCAAACAGACAGTGGGACAGGCTTTCTGGGCTCTTAGCTATTGAGATGGGGGCAGAGACTGCCTGACACAGACCCACGTATGCTGCTCTATTTATTCGGAGGGAAGAGGAATGTGTCACGCTATGCACTGGCTCCACTCAGGGTCGTGGGCATCAGTGGGCGTGACCAGCACCCCACCAGCTGCTTCTTTGAGTGTAGGTCTGAGTTGGACAGTCCTGGTTTGAATGTGATCCTTGGAACTTTGGTACTTTGTACCGTAAAGGGTTGGACTGGAGGATCTCAAGTATGTTTTTTGTTTTTCCCCTTTGGACTGTTGATGCTTTTTTGAAATCTCACAAAGAGCCCTTGGCTCGCTCTCTCTCTCTCTCTCTCTCTCTCTCTCTCTCTCTCTCTCTCTCTCTCTCGCTCCCTCCCTCTCTCTCTCTCCCCTCCCTCCTGCTCTCTCTTTCTCCAAGGAAACGTTATTAAGAAACCAGCAGAGATGCTTTGGAACCACAGTGAGATTTCTGAAGAGTAATTACAGGGATTTAGTGTGCTACTCAATTGTTCTTCCAATCTAAAAAGTAAGAAAGTACCATCCATCTCAGTGATTCCCACATCTGGCTGCACATCAGGGTCACCTGGGGAACTTTACAAAGACAGCAATCCCCAAGCCAGGAACTAGACTGACTAAATGAGATCCCTGGGGTTGGGCCCAGGAATCTTTGCATCCAGCCTGGCGTTGTGCTTCCTCAGAGCCGTGGGGACCTTGAAATGGAGGCTTAGAAGTTTTAATCCTTAGCTGAATTTCATTTGCCCTGTGGTTTCCCAAGGCACACATAGAACCACTATACCATTCAGGTAGTCAAACTGCACAAACAAGTACGTGGGACACATGTTCCATGTTTAATGGACGTTATCCTAGCAGCTGCATGGCGGTTGGTCGTACACCCATCTGCCTTAGTTTCTTCATCTCTTAGTGTTAGACCTGATCCAAGCAACAGTGCTGCATATGCAGGAGAAGGAGCTCAAGTGGTAGGGTTGGACTTGGTGCTGACACTGGCGCCAGCACTCACTAATTGTATAACCTTGGGCAAGGAACAAGTGTCCCTCAGGCCCCCACTTTCCTCTACTGAAAATGAATGTGAATAGGTCGACCTTACAGGATTTCTGTGAGAATTAAGAGTTGGTGATTGTGAAGTGGTGATGTGGCGTGCATCAGGAGTTTGGGACTTCTTCCTCTTCCTTCCCTGGATCTTGAACGTATCCCTGTATAATCTTGTTGAAGCTGATACTTGCCTGGCAGATGTCTTCCTAAAACATGCATTTTATCTTGGCCCAGGCTAATTTGGGAAGTAGACCTAAGTTTAAAGAGTTCTAATGTACTTCTTACATGTATTTCACCTTCCCCTGGATATGGACCATCATAATAGTGTATGCTGACTAGATTTGCGAATGAGGGCCAGTGAGCAAATCAAAAGGCTTAAAAAACTTATAGAATAACCCTAATTTTTATTGAAAAAATTAAAATGAAAATAATGAAAAATATGTACACGTATAGAATGATTGCATATATAAAGAGAAGAGCATAAACCATATTACTCAGAGTAATTTTGCCTGGAGGGTATAATTATAGATGATTTTCATTGTCTTTTTTAAAAAATAAACTATTTTTTAGAATAGTTTGAGATTTATAGAAAAATTTCAAATGATAGTACAGAGAATTCTCATAAACCCCACTCTCAGTTTACTGTGTTATTAACACCTTATGTTAATATGGTACATTTTTAATAATCAGTGAACCAATAGCAATGATTAACTGAAGTCCACACTTTATTCAGATTTTCTTACTTTTTGCCTAATGTCCTTTTTTTGTTCTAATATCCCGTCTAGAATACCACATTGCTATTAATCATCATATTTGCTGAGGCTCCTCTTGGCTGAGACAGTTTCTCAGACTTTCTTTTTTTCTTTCCTTTTTTTATTTATTTTTTTTTGATGACCTTGACAATTTTGAGTTGTATACTTGTCAGGTAATTTGAAGAATGTCCTCAATTGGGAATTGTCTCATGTTTTTCTCATGATTAGACTAGGGTTATGAGTTTTTATGAGGAAGACCACAGAGGTAAAGTGCCATTGTCATCACATCACATCAAGGCACATCCTATCCACCTGACTTACCACTGTTGATGTTGACCTTGATTGCCCGGCCGAGGTGGTTTTCGTCACGCTTCTCCATTGTAAATGTAAAGGTACTCTCCCACCCCCTGTTCCATACTGTTTCATTTCTTTTTTATTGTTCCATATGATCTGAAGTTTTTTGTTGTTGTTGTTTTGTTTTGTTTTTTTCAATGAGCATGATTACTTTGATAATCAAGGAGAAAAAAAGCTATTTACATTTTGGAAACAAATGGATGAAGTCTCCTAAGACTTTCTTTATATTGTGTTTTTGCTCGGTTTTCACACTATTGCTCCCCGCTCCCCTAGCAGTCTCTCTTGGGAATTTGTCTGGTCACTAACCTCAGCACCTGCTGAGTGTGACTCTGCCCTGGGCCCCTGCCGCCCCCTTTGCACAGGAGTGTGCATCCTGCAGAGTCACTTCCGGTGGTGCCCTGTGAGCAGGCCTGTAAATCAGCCAGGAAGCCTTGTCCTCACTGTAAACGTGAAGGGGACTTTCAGCCGCCTTCAGAAGGTAAACAGGGCGTAAATCTTGCTGAAGGAGAAGGTTCTTATGCAGCCACCTGAAAACACCCCAGGAGTTTGGAGGACAGTCTGCTCCACACCTCCTTCCACTCAAAGCACCCAGCAGCCAGCACTGGGCTGGGCACATGGTGTTCAATTATCAGCGGGATGAATGAATGAGTTGCAGTGGTGTCCTCCGTCCTCCCACTCGTGGCTTTTTGTCAAAGACACTTGTGAGAGTGATGCATTGAATTTAGACAGCTTGAACGACGAACACGGTTTTCTGGCCACCTGCAGCAGGCACACTGTCCTAAAGTGTACTATCCTTAGTGAGTTTTGTTTTTTGTTTTGTTTTGTTCCAAATGAAACGGTTCTCGAGAGTGAGTCTGAGAGCAGGTGGCTAATGGCTCTGCCTTGAAGGGAGCCTGGTGTGGAAGCCAAGGTTCCGAGAGGACATTGTGGGGGCTGGGTGCCCTGCGGTAGACAGCCCGCAGACGTTGCTTCATTTAATACCTGAAAGAGAAAAAAAGAGTCTGCAATCATAACTTGTCAGAGCCTCGTCTTCCTGGCCCAGGGAGCATTCTCTGTGAACACAGAACAGTCTTTGCAAATTGTACAGCTCTGAGTGGGTGCTGTCTTCTAAAATGGAAGTGTCAACCTCGGGGCTATCGACGTTATGGACCAAATCATTCTTTGTTGTGGAGGATTGTTCTGTGCATTGTAAGATGTTCAGCATCCCTGGCCCCTACCCATTAGATGACAGTAGCACCACTCCCCAAGCTGTGACAATCAAAAATGTCTTCAGACATGGCTAAATGTTCCCTCGGGGTGGAGGCGATCTCCCTCAGTTGAGAACCACTATTCTAAAGGGGTAGGTATCTCCCTAGGTCCTGTGCAATGGAACTCACTTGCACCCCTTGCTTATGCTTATGTTTCTGCTTGATGACTGAGAGATACAGGCACTTCCTGCCCTTGTGGGGCCGGTGACTTGATAACTATTAACCGCAGAGGGTAGAAGGGGAAACCAAGGAGGCAATCCCCATCATGGTTCCTGTTCCAGTTATCTAGTGCTCTGAACAAAGTCCCCCAAACTTAGTAAGATAAAGCAGCAACTGTTCCGGGATTCTGTTGACTTAGAAGGGGCACAGGATAGACGACTTGTCTCTGCTCCTGATATCTGGGGCCCTCAGGAGGAAGACTTGAGGGCTGGAAGGGACTTGATCCCCAGGACCTGAAATCATCCGAAGCTGTCTTCACTCACATGTCTGACAGTTGATGCTGGCTGTCGCCTGAAACTAAGCTGAGGCTGTGGCCAGAACCTCTCCTCGCAGTCTCTCCATGTGGTCTGAGCTTCCTCACAACATGGCCGTCTCAGGGCACTAGATGCTTACAGGGTATCTCAGGGCTCCGAAGGTGAGTATCACAAGAGAACCAGGTGGAAACGATATTGCCTTCCATAACCAAGCCTTGGAACTCACACGGCAAAGCTTCTACTGTGGTCAGAAGCCCTCCCGGATTAGGGGGAGTGTCAACATCACATCATAGGAAGAACACGTGGTCAGGCTATGTTATTGTGGCCGTCTACCCAGTTCCCGCCCTGACTTTATCTCTCTGTAGAGCATGTTTCCCTCACCCCGTCCCGTGGGCCTTGGCTCCTGACTCTTCTCTCAGGCTCTCTGCTCTCCTTTCATTCACCACAAAGCCCCCTGCCCCCTCCAATCAAAGGCACTGAAGTGAAATTACCCTCCAGTTCTGCTAGAAGAGGATGATGCCGGGGTTCTGTTTGGTTTATTCCCTGTAAATATTCCCAGGGTCTCTGAGAACCGCTTCATTTTCCATTCTAGAGAGCCTAAGAATAGCGAATTCCATTTCACCTTGAAAGCTCTTTTTAAAGCAAAACTACAGCATGGTGACTATGAGGTTAGCGCAATAGAGAATTATGGTGCTGAGGTACTTGAAATAAGATTGTGCGTAAATCTTTGCTTCTAAGAGACTGTCTTAAAGAGAGAACTTGTATCTTCCGGAGTCTACCAATGTGCCCTGCGCATACTGACTGGCTTCCTAATAAATGCTCTCTGAATAAATGTTTCTGACCTTGGTGACGGAGCATTTAATTGTATCCAATAGTGTCTATATTAGAGGCTTGTGAGATTTTCCGTGAGCCTAGAAGTTCCAGATAAAATATAATTAGAATAGGAATTGTCACTCCTTTTTAATCGTCATGCAGGTTCTGGTTACATTGAGTAAGTTATGATTATTCTGTTAACTTGAACGAGTTTCTAGGCTGTGGCTGCAGCCAGATTTTGCCTGTGATAGTTTTGAGTGAGTGCTGCAAGTAGTCTGTCATTGCTGATGTCTGTGTAGCCTATTCTTTGTTCCTGGCTGAGGACTCATTGGTTTGGCCATTGAACTGTCTTTGCTGAGTAACTGCTATGTGCTCAGACTCATGCTAAGTGTCAGGCATAGATGACAAAAGTCAGTTTCTGCCTTCAAGTCTCAGGGCCACTTCTTGCTTCCTTTGCTCCTCTGCTGTGTTTATTTCAGTCGCTTATGTTCTTCCTTCTCCAGCCTTCTCTCCCGTTCTGTGCCTTTCCTAGTGTATCAGTCTGCTATACTTTCAGTAATGCTGCATAACAAACCATTTCAATCTCATTGGCATTCAACAATAAGCATTTATTTACTGCTCACTTGTCTGTCATCGTCTGGAGTTTGGCTGATTTAGGCTGAGCTCAGTTGAGATAAGGCCCAGGTCTACTCTATACGTACCTTGTTGCTGAGCCTAAAGCCAGCCAAGACATGTTCTCATGGCAAATACAAGAGCACACAAGGCAGCAAACCTGACTGCCCAAGCACATTTTAAGCATCTACTCACATGTCTACTAATATAGCAATGGCCCAAACAGTCATATTCTCAGCCCAAAGTCAAGTTGTGTGCCAATAGACTCCTCCCAGGAGGCAAGGGGGAAAGTGCTTGAATATTTCCTGAATAGTAATCTAATCTATCACACCTAGAACTTCTTCTACAAGTGTCATGCTCCTTCTGGCCTCTGGGCCTGTGGTAGCCATCGGTTCTACCTGAAATACCGTCCGTTTCGGGGTCAAGCTACTTTACTCCCTGACTCATTCCTACTCTTCTTTTGACATTCCAGCCAGGAGTCAACTCCTCTGGGACACCTTCCCTAACAAGACAGTTAGGGTCCTGGACTCTCCTCTGAGTTCCCATTACATTCTGCATATATGGACCCCCTCTATTATCTTAACTCCCCCACTGTTCCATGAATGTTACATCTTACTCACCATTATTTCCCCAGCATAAAGCACAGGCTCAAAGGTTCTGAAGGACAAATGCATACTGTGTCTGTGGCACTGGGTGAGGCAGTTGTGACCTCTCTACACTGACAGCTCTGGGGAAGCACAGAAAGACCTGAGGTTTTGGTGTTTCCAAGTGGGAGGCCCATTTGGAATGAACCGTATGAGCCGTCTGGGCATAGCTGACTGTGTCCAACAAATGCCATCTGCTTTTTGGGCATATGGAGACTGGGGAATCAGTGTAGACCATGCGGCTTAGGTTTGTTCTGGATGGCATCGTATCCTCACTGGCGCGTTTTGCTTTTTGTTCCCTCCCGTCTTTCCTTAAATGAAGAGTAGGTCTGGTTAGCTGCCAGTTTTCTCCTTGAGTAGTAGTTTGGGGGTACTGGATACAGGGTGGTATTGGGTGAATCAGGGCTCTCTTATGCAGGATTTGTCATTGATTTGTCATTGGTGTTCCTGGGTTGATTTTTCGGTAAAGGGGAGGAGGCTGGGACTGTGCAACAGAAGGTGGTGCATGTGGTTAAAAGCAGTAACATGTGTGGCTGCCACTCAGTTCTGTTTAGATTTTTCCAGAGGCAATAGGGAGGGTGGAGGGGACAGACTTGCAGGCTGCTTTCAATCCACTCCGGACTTCACTTTCTTCAGAATGAGGCTGGAAATGGGAATTTATATGTGTACCGGGTGGTACTTTAACATCACAGCTGTTCCTCATTTAAAGGAATCCAAGCCTTTCACTGTGAATGATCATTTTGAAGGTAACTCAATTATCTGTGTTTGCCGGTTCAATATGGTACTCTAAGATATAATAGCCCATCATCCCAGCTTTCTGAAGCCATGCATGGCTTCCCAGAATGGGTCTTCATCCAAAGAAGTGAGTGGAGACATTCAGAAGCCTCTTCCAAATCAATACACAAAGTTTGAAACATGGCAGGGGATGGCAGAGTCCCAAACCCTGCTATCTCTTCTTGTGCCATTTCTAAATCCTCTAGGCAGGCAAACATTCAGATGAGTCTTACCATCTCAAAGGTGTTTGTTTATTCTGTGCCAGTTGAATTGGCTGTAAAATTCATCAGACAAGATATCACACTGTTTATTCAAATTTAGAATTTCATGTTAGCCAAATTCATGCAGCCACCCCGCATGTACGAGTAATAGCCCAAACTGGTTCTTTAGTTGGGCATTGTCATTTAGAGAAGGGCTACAGGGAGCTAAAATAAGAACTTCTCGGGTAGGTGCAGGGTGTGTCTGGCACCTCCATCTTGTTCTCAGTGACCCACTCTGCTTGTTGCTCCCTTTCGATCCGCTCTGCGAAGCCCCGCGCTGTGCCCGCCTATATTCCCACTTCTGCCCATTCAGATCTTCTGAGCGGTGTGCCCTGCGGACACAAATGCTTTGCGTACAGGAGTTATTCAGTAAGCTTGTAGGATTGAATTACGAGAATTAGGAACAAAACTTAAATATGCAGAAACTTAGATCTGAGCCTTTTTCAATCCCTGCTTATCCAAAATTGAAGCTGAAATCTTTCTTTCACTCTTTGTACAGGCAGCCTCCCCCACTTTGACTCTTAGCCAGTGACTTTATCCTTCAGTATCTCGTGGTGCTCACCTCCAAAACTGAGATAATGACCCCCTTGCTTGTGGTTGTGAGAGTGATGGATAATGGATAGAGAGTGAAATTGCATGTGGTCCTTGGTAGATGCTGCAGAATCTGGAATAATGGTTAATATTGGGACCCTGCATCCATCAATCTACTCAACCTGCCTAAGCTAGTAGCATTGACTTCCGTGTACTATGCCACAGTCCACCATGCTTTTCTTTTCTTCTAAAAAATAGATACCAAACACTGGAAGAATATCTTAACCTAGCCTTTATTTTTTTTATGTCGTACTTCTCTCCTGGGAGGGACTTCATAGCTGTACTAATCCAGATAAGTATTGAAGTATGATTAGAAGTGGATGGAAGAGTTTGTCAAAATAAATTTCTAAAGAGAGAGAGAGAGAGAGAGAGAGAGAGAGAGAGAGAGAGAGAGAGAGAGAGAGAGAAATGTATTAAAGTTTCATTAACTTTTTAATGAGGGAACCAGCAAGATGACAAAATCATACAAAAGAAATATGAGAAGTGGAATTTTATATAGCCTCTGAAATAAAAAGGAATGATGAGAAGAGATAGGTAAGTGAATAATTTCTGCAGGGCAATAAAATTATAACTTTTAAGATTCTTTTCTACCAGCATCTCCCCCTTATTGGCTTCCTATAAGTTAACCTCTGACCTTTGCAGAATACAAGATATCTGGGTCCTAATCAATAGTAAACAGTATGGAAAACACAGTTGAGTCCCCGTAGAGCAGAGTTAGCAAACTCTTTCAAACAAGCCCAGATAGTAAGTGTTTTAGACTTTGTCGGCCATAGGGTCCCTTATAACTACCCAGCTCTGCCCTGCAGCACCAAAGCTGTCCTAGGAAACATTTAAATGAATGGATGTGGCTATGTTTCAATAAAACTTTATTTATGAAAACAAGTGATTGGCTGGATTTGGACCACAGGCTGTAGCTGACCCCTGTTCCAAGATGATTTTAAAGGGTCATAGAATCATCTTTTAAACTTGTTTCCACGTTTTGGTGTTTTTTTGTGTTTTTTTTCCTGAATAGGTTTAAAGTAAAGAAACCACCAAGTGCAAAGGCACCGGGGCATGAGCTTATGCATCCATCATATTTGGGGAACTATAAGCAAGTAAAAATTCCTGAAGCAGTGATATGGGTATATTAGTGATACAAAGAGGGATAGACCTAGATAATTAGGGAGGAAATCACCCATCTTTTTACCTGAAGCAGTAAGTGTACTTCAGTAATACACCTGGACAAGAAAGCGAGATAGACCTGGTTTTAATCCCAACTTTCATCCCATTTTGTGACCTAAGAGGATTGAGCTAATCTTACTAAACTTCAGTTTTCCTGCTTCAAAAATGAAGATAATATTGGACCTACAGAGGGTTGCTGTGACAGTTAAGAGATGTGACAGTTAAAAGATGCATATCTCAGTATTCAGTAAAGGATAGCTTTTAATTATAAAATTATCATTAACATTATTTATTAATCAAAGCCAAAGGGAGGCCGTAGGGCTGCCAGTGAATCCACAGGCATTTGTTGGAAAGGGTAGGTGCTGGGATTATGAAGGTGTGATGGAAAGTTCTATTGCTCATGTTCTTCTCATTTAAGGTCCATGGTCCGTAAGACTGTCCTAAAACCAACTCAACCATTCCCTTCCATACGGGGCTTACAAGCCCAGAGTTTCCTAGAATTCCTATTAGGAATCTCCTCACCCCCCACCCCCAGTAGCAGTTTATAAACAACAAGGGCTCTGGGGACAGTTACCTTGTAAAGAAGGACACAGTGTACTTAGAGCAAAGCTGCTGGGTTAGCAGCCACATTGGCGTTCAGACAATGGATGTGCTAATTAACAATGATTCCCACCTCGTCATTAAAGCCTTAAGAGTTTCCCTAAGAAATATAGCAGCCCCTCTCACTTATGGCCCTGTCAGCAGTGTCCTGTGCTTTCTCAAAGCCACTCTTTAAAATTATACCTCTTATTGGGTTTTTTTCTTTCTTTCTTTCTTTCCTAATTGGGACCAGTTATCTCCTTCAGAGCAGAGGAATTCATCTTTCTTTACCCAACCTCCTGGCATGCTCAGCCAGGCTCCATCTTTTCAGGGAGCTACCTCTGCCTCGCTCAAGTTGCTAGTAATATCTGCCCTTTGTTAACAGCTCTAAAGCGTACTCAGATGGCCTCTATAAAATATAGCAAATACTAATGGTAAACTATTTACTCTGGGCCATCCTCTGAGAGTAACGATACAGATGTCATAGAGTACTGTTCATCTTTGCCTGGATTCACCAGCAGGCTGCCTGGTGGTCCTGGGCAAAGGGACAGCCCCAGTGCTAAGGCTGTTTCGCACTGCAGAGAGGCTGAGCTCTCAGGGTGGCCTCAGCGCGAGTCTGAAGGCTGAGCTTACTGGAAAATGGCCAGCCTGGGAAATCGGCCCCTATTCATCCATCACACACTAACCACTCGGGAATGTGCTGACTTGTTTTGCTGGCTCCCCGCATTTGGAGAGTAACTAGGCACATGACCTTCATAACTAGGAGAGGGAAAGGGTGGAGGAGATGAGGCTAGAAATAGTTATGAAAGACCCTCCTGAAAATGGAGAGCCGAGCTTCTCACCTGACAGCGCCCTGCCGCCATGCACCCATCGTTGCATGGATCAGGGTGGAACTCTGGGCCACCCAGGGATGCTGAGCTTCCATTTGGCTGTATTGCCTTCTGTCTCTGTCTCTAGCTTGGTAAGATGACATACATGTTATGGTTACAGACACACTGTCTGCCCTTTAATCATAAAGAAACTTTAATTATCAGTCGCTGGTACCTTTCTACCCACCACACAACCGCCCCTTGTGAGAACCATGTAAACTTTATTTCTGTGTCACTCCTTTTGTGACTGCACCCACACTGACGCCCACTGGCGTTAGACCTATGTGGGCAAATGTCCCAGAACTGTGGGTGGCACTGTTGGGGAAAGAGGATCTCTTCCTGTGCCTGCGTCATGGCTACCAGTGTGTCATGTTTTAACGTGGAAGGGGTGAATCTGGAGTGGGCCTGGGTGAAGCAGGCAGGCCCGGTGGTTGGGGGACGTCAGGCACATCAAGTCACCCTTTTGAACTCCCTGCTGTGAGAGAGACTTGAAAGACACTTTGTTTTCTCGCTGTTTCCCCTCTCGCCTCTCTCGCTGTCTTCCTGCCACCAGGCCAGCATTCACCTGTGCAAGGTGGCCCTTCTCGAGGAGGTGGCCCTGCCCGCCACATGGGCCGGCCTCCTGCTCGCTGGCAGATATTCCTCAGTGTGAGGGACCTCTTCAGTCACCGTCACTTGCTCCAGCCTATGCCACACTGTACCAGGCCTGGTCCCCGTCCTTTATCCAAGAATTAGTTGGTAGGGGGAGGCTTTACACCTGACTCTCACTGTGTTACCAGAAGAGCAAATAAGCTAACACGTAAGGCTGAGGTGTTTTCCAGAAAGAAAGTTGTCTTGCTATTAAGTTGTACCTGGGTGTGAGACGTACCTTTCTTAGACTGCCATTTCGTATTTAATTTTTTTTTAACTTAAATGTAAACCTTCCCTCTCCTCAATAAGTAATTTGACTCAGGGAATTTGTCTGCCACTTCACATACTTGTTTTGATCATTTGAGCCTCACTTTCTTTTATCTGTAAAATGGGAATATTACTAGTAACCTCATAGGATTGTTGGGAGGCTGAGCATTTAAAATGCTGGGCCTCTGGCATAAGGAGGGTGCTCAGCCATGTCAGCAGGTAGAGGGCTGCCAACATGTGGGCTGATCAGATACTTGCAGTCAGGGCCTGCGGCCAGATTTCAAGGATGAAGGGTTGGTGTGGTTTGGAGCGGCCTTGGGAATGTTCTGGAGAAGAAAGGCATTGTGCGGCACCCCATGGGTTAGGCAGTGTGAAAAGAAGCCTGGCCGGCACAGAGCACCAGGCAGGTGACAGAAGGCGAACTGGGGTCAGCTGGGGTCTGCTCCCTATCCCCAACTCACACAGCACCTCCCACTCCCACGAAGGATGGGGTGGGACTTTTATGTCCAGGGCTTCACCGGGGAGAGGTTTCATTCCACTCAAGAGCCGGGTTTATTTCCTCAGTAGGTGAACATCTGTTTGTTGCCTTCCTTCGAAAAATGTAAAGTAATGTAAGCTTTTACCCTTGAATAAGAATGAAGGAGAAGTTCACCGTAATATTTCTTGAGCATCTAGCTCACATTAAAACTCACATTACTGATGACACAGCTCAGACATCGTCTCCCTACCTTCAGTGCTTCCATCATGCAGCACTTGCCCTCCGGAATCTGACCGTCTGTTTCTCCCACTGACTGAGCTCCTCCAGGGAAGAGACCGCCAGCTGTGCACAGAGCCTTGGACCCACAGCTCAGTGAACATGTGAACTGCAAGGGAAGACAAGCATGGGTTAGATCATCATCAGAGGAGAAAGTGCCCTGAGAGTCAGCAGAGCAAGCGATCGACCCCCTGGACGTCTCCGGAGTGGATTCCCAAGGCAGGCCACAGTGGAGATTTTCCACGAGGGTGTCCTTGAGCCAAAGCTCCTACGACTGACAGAACTCACTATAAGCTAAGGCAAGATGGAGGGCTCTTCCCTATAAGGATCTGATACCTAGGAAAACAACTGTCCTCAATTTAAAAAGAAAACTTCAAAATTATATTGCACTACAGTTTGTATTACCATTTCAGACAATAAAAAGGATAAAAAAGGAACTGAGAATTAATGTGAACTGGGTACCAGGTACTATGACAGCCATATTACATGTGGTATCATTCCCGACAATGCACCAGCCATATAGTTGACATCCCCATTTTACAGGTGAGGAAACTGAGGCTTATAAAGGAACACAGCCCCAGGCCATGTGGTTAGTAACAAACAAAGCAAATGCAAGCTTGGAACTCAGCTCAATCGCATAATACCTGCCGGGTCTCGGGCAAGTCACCTCCCTGGACCTCAATCGGGAAAATAGAGAAGAAATGAGACATTTTGCATTAAATTTCCTAGCAGAGGGCCAGGGGTGTAGTAGGTGTCTAACAGATCTTAGTTTTTGTTAAATGGTCTGAAATGTTACCAATTAAAGTCATTTAGTCCCAATACATCCTCTAAAGTAGCAGCGGTGGTTACTGTCCAAGTAATAGGATATTAGTGCCCATTTTTATCAAATACCCATCTGATAGTATAGGATATATTATACCCCATTAATATCAGATTATAGCCGTTGGGTATAATATCAAATGGTTAAAGACTGCGCTGCTGGAAGGGGCCAGAAAGCTGAACTGGCCCCACGTTTCTGAACACTGCCCCTGGCCCAGCACTACCCTTGACACCCTGTCCAATAGACACATGCCCATGCGGTCACACCGGTTACTCCTTCATATCCAGACATGCAGCCGTGAGCAGACTCACAGGGCCTGCTGGGAGAGGTTGCCACAACCTGGAGTGCTCCCCTCTTCTCTCCTACCCCAGCAGAGAAACCCTCCAGAAGTCCAGCTGTCCATGGAAGGCCTCGTTGGAGTGTGGTGGTCTGGTGTCTTGGTGACCATGGCCCCAACCTCCCAGGGAACCAGCTGAGGGGCCAATTAGGGCAGCCTTCTGCTCATAATCGGAACAGGCCTTGGTGGAGGACGAGTGTGTTGAGGAAGGGCCTTGTCAGCCTCCCGCACACTCGGATGTATATTCTCAGCACTCAGCAGGCCCTGGCAAAACCCCTGAAGGGCCTAAAAGAGAGCAAGGTCTGGTCTAAGCACAGGGTCCCACTGACTCCTGAGGTCCAGTTCTGGGAGTGGCCCAGAATCACCCTGCCTACCTCAAATAGGAGAATGACAGTTCCTACTCGGGCCTGCCGCCTGTTGACCCACCTCAAATGGTGGCTGTGGTGTAAGATGACTCCATCTGCATTTCCTAAAGACAGAACGAAAGTTCCTGGGCACCTCATGGAGCAGGACAAAGCCTCGTCAGGAAGTTTCTGTATAGCTGTGTGACCCCCACCATCTCTGCCAACATTCGTGGAGCACCTATTGTGCGTTCCTCCTGCTGCTTAGAGATCTCCTCCAGGAAGCCTTCCTGGCTTGAGGCTGGGCTGCATAGCACCTCAGATATGTGTCCTCCCAACATAGAGATTTTTATTATTAGTGTCACTTTAGCACTTGCCTCGTGACCCAAGATGGTCTCTTAATGTGAGGGAAGCAACACAAATAGGGACACCGAGGCTGGGCAGAGAAGAAGCGGCAGGAGCCACTGTTTGCAGGGGTCAGAGCTGAGCAGAGACTCTACGATCTACCTCATTTTGTACTTTATCCCCACGCCTTTAGAATGAGATTCAGGGAAGGGGATATTTGGGACCCAGATGTCTCATGCAGAGCACAGAGTACTCTGGTTTGGGGGCATCTGGGTGCAATCATTTCCTGCTTGGCCATGTGTCAACCAGGCTGCCCCAGGGGCTCCAACTTCTCCTCCATCTGAACTGTTAAATCCGGTAATGAGCTGGCCAGCCTCAGTGACTTAATACTGAGGAAAATAGGATACATTTCTGGATGGAATGGTAGAAATGCACACTCTTTTAGGATGCTGACAGCCCCTGAGCCAATAGCAAGGGGTTAAGTAGAAACTGGCCCAGGGAGAGCATCTCTCCTGTTATAATCTCTCCCGTTACAGCCAATGAGCCCTGCTGACCCTGAGGGAGGCTGCTCTGGCCACGTCACATCAGGGTTACGTTGTCTTGGGTCCTCCATCAGAGCTGATGGCTGGCGGAATGTCTGCTGAGCAGGCTGGGGCTCCACACACTCTGTGTGTCAGAAGGTCTCCTCTGTCCACAGGTCTTCTCCACTCAGAATTCTGTGAAACCTAGCCCTCCTGTCTCTGAATGTCAGGAGTACGTAGCCAACCCCCTTCTACCTACCCTTGGAAAACTTTCCAGAAGCTTCTTGGCTTTGGGGAGCAGTTAGAGCTCCTGGAGGTGGCTCTAGATGGGTTCTGGTCACAGTATATGGCTCATTAGTCAGTGACCTTGGGAGAGACTGAACTGTCTTTGGGGTGGGGGGGCATTTTTCATCTATAAAATGCCTAAAATACCTATGCTGCTGTAGTATTAGTATTTAAAGATCATTCCCTTAATGAATATGAAAGCACTTTAAAAAAAATAAGGCTATAAGCAAGGCATTAGGAATGCCGTTCAGCCATGGAAATATGATTGCAGACTGTGAACCTTTCTTGGGTCACGCCTCGCATGTTTGAATCTCTGCACAGAGCTGAAAGGAGCCCAAGATATTATTCTAGATTGATACTATTCTAGTTCTCTACCCTGGCAGCTTAGTACCATCACCTGGGAGCTTTTTCAAACGTATCAATTCTTTACCACCACACCCATCCCGTCACTCCAAACCCCCACCTCCCATATTTTAATCCTGTCAGTCAGGGGGGAAGGAATAACAGCAGGGGTGCTTTTAAATGCCACAGATGACGAGTACCAGGGGAAGGAATGGCTGACTTGACCCAGCCCTTCGTTCTGTAGGTGCTGATGCAGTGAGGTCTTCCCTGGGAGCAGCGGGCTTCCTGCACATGTCCACACTGAGACAGTCATCAGAAGGCAGAATCAACCCGAGAGCAGAAGCCACAGCCACATCAGCTTACCAGGCAGGGCTGGCAACCAAACCTCCTTCTGACATCCAGGCGTCTACACCAAGAACAAAGATCTTGTCATTCAAAGTGTCACCTCTGAGCCTGCTCTCACCCCATGACCCACCCACAACACCTGCCACGAATGCTGCCCTGGGAATTAGTGCAGAAGCAGGAGATGGCAGTTTGTTTGCTGGTGTTTGGGGAGACATGCAGCTTTTTCTTCTGGCTCTCCCTCCGGACTCTGAGCTCTTCAGGGCAGAAGCTGAGTCTTCTCATCTTTGCATCCCCTGATACAGGAAATCAAACCAGGAAAAATGTTTGGTGGGTGGATAAGTGAATGAACAAAAGCATTTGAAGTGCTCAAGTACAAGGCTTAAATTTAAACCACGAACGTCATTAAATGAAACCATTTCCACCCTCGATGAGCGCTTCTGTCCTACATTTTAACTGAGTCAGAATAAAAATTATTTTGATAGTTAGCCAGGGCTACACTAACACTAAATATAATGTGTACTCACACTAAGGAAGGAAAAGGAAGAAGGAATGGGGCTTTTGATTCTTTGCCTAACTCGCAATAAGCCCTCTATGGTGTTAATTGTTTATAATAACTTAATGACATAATTACTTTCATGTAGGTTGCCTGGAATAGTGGAAATATAGGAGGATCTCAAATCCTATGAAATAGGTTTAAAAGAGAGGCTGGCTCCACCTCTTATTGGTTGGGTGAGGCTTGTCATATTGCTTAATCTCTGACACTCGGCAGCTTCATCTTGAAAGAGGGATAATAATATCTATCTTGCTGAGTTATGACAGTGGGGACATAATATGCTCACTTCCAATCACATTCCATTGGCCAGAACTAGTCACTTGACCCCAACCTAACTGCAAGGGGGACTGGAATGTGCAGTCAGTATTTACTTCTCTCTATGGGCAGCGAAGCTCAGTGTGGATTAGTTTTCCCCCCACACTGACTTCCTGTCCCCACCCTGAGAACACATTTATCATTTAGGAAGGAAGAATGGTGGGTTAGAAATCGCTACTCAGGTAATCAAGTTCCCAGGTTTGAGGTCTTATCTCCTGCGGTAATCTTTCCTTTCTTTATTCCTTCCTTCGCTCATTCATCAAGAAATGTCTGTCAAGTTCCTCGTGGGCCAAGCAGCTGTAGGTGTAGTTGAGGACAGCCTGTGCTTCCATGGCTCTACCATTCGGGCAGGAAGGCTTGAGGCGGGCCTGAAGTAAGAAACAGGCAGTAAATAAGTGAGAAAATGACTGAGTAAATAGAGTGAATTCAGCTAGCGATGAGTGCTATGATAAAACAAAACTGACTGACGTGGTAATATGTGCCTGGAGGGGAGAGGTCAGGCCTTTGAGATGAGAGTCACCAAGAAAGACCTTGAACAGGAGTTGTCATTTGAATAGAAATGCAAATGTCTGAAATGGTTATCCACACAAAGTCTCCTTCATTGAGAAATGATGATATGGTATCAAAACCAGAAGGGAAAGGTGTGACTTTTGGAATGGTGGAGTGAGGAACTTAGCAAATACTCTCCCTAGAAAAGGACAATAAAACTTAAAAATATTTATCAAAAACAATTATTTCAGGACTCTGGAAATTAACCAAAAGCAAACAAACTGAGGGAATATTATGAATAATTTGTGCCCATAAATTAGATAGCTTAAATGGAATGGAAAATCCCTTAAAAAATACAAATAATGAAAACTGACTCGAAAAAGAAACTGAGTAGACTTACAAGCAAATAAATTGAATTAGCAATTAAAACTCTTCCCACAAAGAAAGCCCATGCCAGGTGAATTCTATCGCCTATTTAAAGAAGAAATAATGCCAATCTTTCACACAGTCTTCAGGAAACAGAGGAAAATGAGGGGCCAGTATTATCCTGATACCAAAGTCAGACAAAGATATCATAAGAAAACTACAGACCAATATCCCTCATGAAGATAGACGTAAAAATTTCAAACTATTGACAAATCAAATCCGGCTATATATAAAAAAGATTATATACCATGACCACGTTGGATTCATCCCAGGAATCAAAGGCTGGTTTACTATCCAAATATCAATTAATGTAATACACCATCTTATTAGAAGGCACAAAATTAGCAAGGACAAAACGCACATGGTCGTCTCAATAAACGCAGAAAAAGCATGTGAAAAAATTCACCAGCCACTTAAACTAAAAATAAAGAAACTTCCTCAACCTCATAAAGGGCACTGACAAAAAAACCTACAGCTAATATTATATTTAATGATGAAAGACTGAAAGCTTTCCCCATAAAATGGAAACAAGGTCAGAATTTCCACTCTCAACATTTCTGTTCAACATTGAACTGATGTTTCTAAGTCAGTGAAATAAGACAAATTAAAAATAAAAAGACACTAAAGACATTAAGATTGGAAGAGAAGAAATAAAAATTGTCTTTATTCACAGACATGAACCTCGATATAGAAAAATCTTCCAGAATCAAAATTCTATTAGAACCAATGAACAAGTTCATCTAGTTCACAGATATAAAATCAGTATTAAAAAGTCAATTGTGTTTTTATATACTAGCAACAAACAATTCAAAATAAAATTAAGAAAACAATTTCATTCAAAATAGCATCAAAAATGATGAAATTCCTAGGAACAAATTTAACAAGCGAAGCACAAGGTCTGTCTACTGAAGATGATAAAATAAGACATTGCTGAGAAAAAGGAAGAAATATCTAAGTCAATGGACAGACATCCCAAGTTCCTGCGTTGGGAGATTCAATATTATTGCAATGACTATTCCCCAGGAATGGATCTCCACATTCAGTGCAATGCCTATCAAAATTTCAACAGGCTTTTTTGCAGATATTGACAAGCTGATCCTAGAAATGCAAAGGACCCAGAATAGCCAAAACAATTTTGAAAAGGAAGAATAAAGTTGGAAGACAGACTTTGTGATTTCAAAAACTTACTATAAACCAAAACAGTGGGGTACTGGTGGGAAGATGTAACTATAGATCAACGAACAGGAGTGAGTGTGTAGCAGTTAATCCCTTACTTTGTGATCAAGTGATTTCTCAACACGGGGGAAAGGGTTGTCTTTTCAACAATGTGCTAGAATAGGTGCTAGAATAATTGGGTATCCTCATGCAAATTAATGTATATAGACTCTTGCCTCACAACATACACAAAAAGTAACTCAAAATGAATCATTAACTAACTTAAATGGAAGAGGCAAAACTATAAACCTTTAGACTAAAACATAGTAGAAAATCTTCATGATCTTGGGTTAGGCAGGGAATTCTTAGATATGACACCAAAAGCATAAAAAATTTGACTTAATCAAAATTAAAAACTTTTGTGCTTCAAAAGGCACCATTAAAAAATATGAAAAGACAAGCCATAGACTTGGAGAAACTATTTGCAAACCATGTATCTGATAAAGGACTTGAATGCAGAATATATAAAGAACTCTTACAACTCAATAAGAGGACTAATGACCTGATTTTTAAAATGGGAAATAGATGGAGATAATGGTATATTCAAAACCAAAACTTCTCTCTCTCTCTCTCAATCTCTCTCTCATGATTCACACTTCCAGAAGGGCTTGGGGAAATGTCTAGAGAGAAAAGGAGGTACAAGCCCGCACCCTAAGCATAGAGAGAGGTTCTTCCCTAGGAACTTGTGCTGTGCCTCCTAGAGGGCCACGCCTCAGGCCACCTCCTCACCCTGATTCTCAGCAATAGGCTGGCATTTATGGAACTAGAATGGCTGCGTATCTACTAGCTGGCTGAAGACAAACTGAACCATGAGAGGAAAACCACGACTCCCTCGCTGTAGCAGCCTGACGTGCTCCTTTGCGGTGTGTCACAGAGGCACCGCACACTTGTTCCCTGAGAGAACTGACCCATGGGATGGACAGGACACAGCATCCCCACCACCTTTCCCCTGCCACCGGCCTGGAAGCCACTGCTTAATATTCACACTGGAGAAGCCTTGCAGGGTGAATGGGGACACTGAGGACAATGTGACCACTCTGGGTGTGGGCAGCAGCCCCAGTCTGGAGCAATCAGCCTAATTACTTTGTTCATCCTGAAATCAATTGTGAGCTACAGGAGGACAGGAGACAGGAGTTGTTCTGCCTTAAGAGAGCACTTAAGACAGCAGGCATCGAATATTTAGAAAGAAAAAAAACTGTAAGTCGAAACCAAAACACTTGAAATGCAGGCGCAGGGCGGATTTCAGACAGCCTGCAGAGGACCCCAGCGGCGAGGGCCACAGGCATGGTCATCAGCTCACCCTGGTCGCTCCTCTCTTCCCCACACCTTGCGAGTCCCGCCCTCCCTGGGCCTTGGCCCTCACTTCTTTCGCTCTCAGATGCCCTCTATGTTCTGCACCAGCTCAGACACTGCCTCTTCCCAAAGCCTGCAGAGCCCCGCCACTGGCAGTGATCCCTTCCCCCTCGAAACGCCAACCAAGGTGGTTCCTATTCCACGTCTGTCCTAGCACTTGGGACCTTTCCTACATGTTTGCTTTTTCCCTTTCCGTCTCCAGGACCAGCTGGTGATGGGGACAGGTGGAAGATACAATGATCTGGGTGCAGCAAATGACCAGGATGCTCTCGCTGGCCAACACAGTAGAAGCAGCCCTGGGTAGGGCCTGGGCGGCAGCTGCAGAAGGGAAAGCAAAGCCAAACGTGCATGGAGCAGCCGAGCAGTGGGCCTGCTGGTTAAGCAAGAGTGGCTGAGCCCAGATCCAGCCTTCGCACCCCAGGGTACTGAGAGGGTGCTTCAGGCACCAGCAAAGGAGGGGGACACACAGAAAGGAAAGATATGGTACATCTGCAGAGAAATTCACCCAGAAGTTTAGACTTGTGAACCTTAGAGACTATTTTATGTCCATCATCTGCAGCAGTTTTGTGTCAGTGTTTTGTGCTGTTTATATGTTGAATGTGGAAGGTTGTAGGCTGCACAGCATTTTTAATGCAGGCAGTTCCTAATCAGTGTTTTGTGCTGTTTCTATGTTGAATGTGGAAGGTTTGTAGGCTCCACAGCATTTTTTAAACGATATTACACTTTTTTTTATTATTAGTTTCAGGTGCACAAAACAATGTAATAGTTAGACATTTATCATTTCTATCCCTCACACAGTGACAACCTCTCTTCCCCCATCCACCATCCCTCTGACAATGCACACAGCCATTACATTTCCACTGTCTCTATTCCTAATGCCGTTTCTGGTGTGTATATACATATATATATATATATATATATATATATATATATATATATATATATATATAAAATTGTAGTTGACATTCATTATTGCTCAGCTTCAGCTTCAGGTGTACAATGCAGTGATCAGGCATCTACATCATCCCTGAGGTGGTCTCCCTAACGAGACAAGTGTCCATCGGATACCCTACAGAATCTTTACAATGTTGTTGATTACATTCCCTAGATTGACTTTCATATCCCCAAATTGATTTTTGTAACTCCGTGGCCATCTTGTGGTTACTGCCTGTGTTTTCTAATCCCCTCATCTTCCCCCTTACCCCCACCCCCCCGCCCATCTAGCAACCCTCAGTTTTTTCTCTATGTCTCTGAGACTGTTTCTGATTAGTTCATTCATTGATTGTTTTCTTTAGATTCCACATATAAGTGAGAGCATTTGGTACTTATCTTTCTCTGTCTGACTTACTTCACTTAACATAATGTTCTCTAGGTCCATCCATGTTGTTGCAAATGGTAAGATTTCTTTCTTCTTTATGGCTGCATAATACTCCATTGTATAAATGTACCACAGTTTCTTAATCCAGTCGTCTACCGATGGGCATTTCAGTTGTTTCCATGTCTTGGCTATTGTGTATAGTGCTGCAATAAACATAGGGTTGCATAATTTGTTTTTAATTAGAGTTTTGGATTTCTCCGCATAGATACCTAGGAGTGGAATTGCTGGGTCATAAGGTAGTTCCATTTTCAGATTTTTGAGATACCTCCATACTGTTTTCCATAGTGGCTGCACCAATCTGCAATCCCACCAACAGTGCACAAGGGTTCCCTTTTCTCTATATCCGCGCCAGCACTTGTTGTTTGTTGATTTATTGATGATAGCCATTTTGACTGGGGTGAGGTGGTATCTCATTGTGGTTTTAATTTTCATTTCTCTAATGGTTAGTGAGGTTGAGCATTTTTTCATATGTCTGTTTGCCATCTGTATGTCCTTTTTAGAAAAATGTCTCTTCATGTCCTCTGCCCATTGTTTAATTGGGTTGTTTGTTTTTTTGGAGTTGAGTGAGTTTTTTATACATTTGGGATATTAACCCCTTATCGGACATATCATTGGCAAATATCTTTTCCCATTCAGTAGGATCCCTTTCAGTAGGATCCCTTTTTGTTTTATTCATGGTTTCCTTTACTGTGAAAAAACCTTTTAGTCTGATGTAATTGTAATCCCACATGTTTATTTTTCTCTTACTTCCCTTGCTCGAGGAGGTATATCAGTAAAAATTTTACTCCGGGTAATGTCTGTAAAGTTTCTTCCTATATTTTCTTCTAGGAATTTTATGGTTTCAGATCTTACATTTAAGTCTTTGATCCATTTTGAATTTATACTTGTATATGGTGTCATTTTTTTGCATGTGTCTATCCAGGTCTCCCAGCACTATTTATTGAATAGATTGTCTTTACCCCACCACAAATTCTTGCTTCCATTGTCGTAGATTAAATGGCCATATAGGCGTGGATTTATTTCTGGACTCTCTATTCTGTTCCATTGATATATGTGTCTGTTTTTATGCCAGTACCATGCTGTTTTGATTACTGTAGCTTTGTAGTATAATTTGATGTCAGGTATTGTTATACATCCCACTTTGTTCTTATTTCTCAAGATTGCCGAGGTTATCCAGGGTTCTTTTATGGTTCCATATAAATTTTAGGATTATATGTTCTATTTCTGTGAAAAACGTCTTTGGTAGTTTGATAGGAATTGCGTTGAATATATATATTGCCTTAGGCAGTATGGATATTTTAACTATATTAATTCTTCCTATCCATGAACATGGTATGTGTTTCCATCTATTTGTATCTTCTTTAATTTCTCTCTTCAATGTCTTATAATTTTCTGAGTACAGATCTTTTACTTCTTTGGTTAAATTTATTTCCAGGTATTTTATAGTGTTTGAAGCAATTGTAAATAGGATTGTTTTCTTAATTTCTCCTTCTGATATTTTATTATTGGTATATACAAATGCAAGTGATTTCTGAATATTAATTTTGTATCCTGCTACTTTACTAAATTCATTTATCAGCTCTAATAGTTTCTTGGTGGAGTCTTTAGGGTTCTCTATATATAGTATCATGTCATTTGCATATAATAACAATTTTTCTTCCTCCTTACCAATTTGGATGCCGTTTATTTCTTTTTCTTCTCTGATTGCTGTGGCTAGAACTTCCAGCACTATGTTGAATAGAAGTAGAGAAAGTGAACAACCTTGCCTTGTTCCTGATCTTAAGGGGAATGGTTTTAGCTTTTTCCCATTGAGTCTGATGTTAGCTTCCACAGCATTTTTAATGCATACAGTTCCTAAAGGTCTTGTGCCAGCCCTGGCTCTGTCACTTAGTATATTTGTGGCACTGGGTATAGTCAGAAATCTCTCTGAGCCTCACTCTCTTCATGCGTGAAACTGGAATGGTACTAACTATCTCCTAGGATATTTGATGACCTGAAGTGACCCTTTCCGTCCCAAGAGCAGGGCCATGGCAGAGTGAGTGCTCAAGTCTATCACGACTTCCATCAGGGCCGAGGAGAGGCAGTCACGATGCGTGGTTCTTCTCTGGGGTGAAGGAAGGAAGCACAGTCTTGCCCTCCAGACCCTACATGTCTAAATCACCAAGAGCCTTGGAAGCTTCCAGATCATTAATTTTGTAAAAACAAATCAGGGAAAGCCTCACTAAGGTAGAAAATTGTAAACATGTGAAGCTCGAGTTTGAGGGGAGACAGGCCACCCGTGAAATGTAGAAAGATACATTTGTGGGCATGCTCAACACACATACACTGAGCGTCTGCAATGATGAGCCAGTCACAGAGCCCTGGGAGCACCGAGGAGGGACACCTGAGTTAGCCCGAGGGTGGGGGTGTCAAGAAAGCCTCCCAGACAAGGTGGGCTGGCTGGGTTTTAAGAAATGAGCAGTGTGTTCAATTTGAGGGACTCTGCCTTCCAGAGCCTTCCTTTCCCACCTCACTCTGCCCTGCCTTCTGGCTTCCAGCTGATTCAGCCAGTGGGGCCTGGCAGGAGCTCAGGGGAAGGATGGAGAGTGACACCGGGATATTCATTACTCTGGCACCCTCCCTGCTTGGCCACTACAGTCTGGATTTGCTCTTAGCCAAGGGCCAGAGGTGCTACCGTGTTTCCCTGAAAATAAGACCTAGTCGGACAATCAGCTGTAATGTGTCTTTTGGAGCAAAAATTAATATAAGACCCAGTTTTATTTTACTATAATATAAGACCAGGTCTTAATATAATATAATATAACATAATATAATATAATACTGGGTCTTATATTAATTTTTGCTCCAAAAGATGCATTAGAGCTGATTATCTGGCTAGGTCTTATTTTGGGGAAACAGGGTAGCAGGTGGCCTCATCATCACAGCCTCTGAAACTACTTTCTCACCCCCACCCAGACCCAGGGGTGGTACCTGTGTCCCTGGCCCCTGCCCCACCCCCCATGGTTTCTCTACACTTGAACCTCACCTGTGTGGGTAGTCTCTTTTCCACTTCTCCTATTTCCTCTTGGGACTGGCACTAGTTACAGGTAGATGAGACGAAGAGGGAGGTAAGAGGAGCCTAGCATGTGTGAGAAGACCAGAAGTGGACGTGGGCTCTGCGAGGCCTTCTGTACAGGCCGCTGGTAGGTGGGCACGCTGGAGAAGAAAACAGGCAGGGACCCCATGATGGAGGACTTTTGTGATGAGCTAGAGCTTCGAGTTTATTTGAAAGTCAATGCTAACCACTAAAGGATTTTAAACACGTGATCAGCTCGGCTTTAAAGAAAGAACTTTCTGTCTGTCTTCTGGAGGATGGGCTGAAGGGGAGCCAGAGTGGAGCTAGGACACCAGTTAGCGGGCTACTGCAGTACTCTAGACTAGAGATTCTGAGGACACGCCAAAGGTGCATTGTGAGGTCATGAGGAGGTGGAATTCCAGGCATTAATTAACATGCAAAGCGTAAGGGATGAGGGGAAGGGCAGCATCTAGGAAACGTCCCAGATTTCTGGATCAGAAGACTTGGTGGGTGGTAATTCCCTTTATCCAGGTATTAAAAATAAAGGCAGAAGAAGTTTTGAGAGATTGAATTCTTTAAATTGCTTTTAAAAAAGAATCCACATTTTCTTGTAGGCTGGAAAAGTTCCATACAGAAAACGAGCTGGCGCCTCTCCCTAACACCCCCATGTCCAATACTATCAACCCCCGCTTTGTCTGACTCACTTCCAGACCCGCTCACCTGTCACCTCCCCTGTGGCGGTTCCCTGACACATGACCCTCATCACCTCCCCAGTAGCATGGTGATTGTCTGCGAGAAACGGAAGAGGGAAAACACTACGAGGTCAGATTCCAGATCTACCACTTAGTAGCTGGGTGGCCTCACATCTAGAGCTGCACGTCTCTGAGCCTCTGTATTCTCCTCCGTAGAGGAAGCCTTCCATGCTGGGTTGTAGTGAGAATTAAAGAGGCTAACTTATAGATAAAACACCTGGCATGTGCTAGGCACTCAATAAATGCATGTGTGCAGGAGCTTCCAGAAGGGTCTGACGTGGGCAGGAAGGGTTTCCTGGAGGAGAAGACTCCATGGGACCTAATGCTGGCCTCAGAGGTAGATGGCTTTGGGGGACATGCCATGGGGGCAAGGCCTCTGTGGCTCCATGAGGAAAGCTCAAATGTGGGAATAACCCAGTAGAAGGACAGAGCCATCCTGGATGGAGGAGGCCACGATTGGGGGCAGAAAGGATGGGACCCAGAGCCATCCTGACCCTGCTGGTGGTACAGGCTTTAGCCTGAATGGAGCCCCACTCCTCAGAGCCAGCTATTCTTATCTTTCCTGCTGGTTCCAAGTTGCCGTTAATTCTCAGCTGGTCCTTTTCTCACCCTATGCTTAAAGGCCCCCGAGATGATCCCTGGGAGTCCTCCAAAAGCGACACCAGCACCCAGCACAGACCCAGGTCTGTAAGTTTTGCTTCCACCCTCCCTCTACCTGTCTTGCCTATAGTAAGAAAGCAAATGGGCAGAGACGTTGCTCTCTCTCTCTGCATGTTATTATTCATTTGCTGTGGAAGTTGCAGAATTATTTTTTGTAACATTGTCATTCATGGATTTTCTTACAATGTTCTGTGTGAGCTTTAAATGAAAACAATCCGGAAAGCAGTTAGAAAGAAAGGTGGGGGACGCCTTCCCGTGCAATTACCAGGGTTTGCTCGCCTCCCTCATAGCCAGCATGTAATTTAAGCATTTAAACTGACAATTTACTCTTCTGCTCTAGGAGAGCGTGGACCTTGAGGGCGAGGACTCGCCATCCCTTCTGGGTCCCATTGCCCACCTCCAATAAAGATTCTGTCACAGTTCTTAAGTAAATGAATGTATTTCTGGCTGGATTATGGCTGTGCTGTTACTTGGCAACACTGAAGACTTACGTAGGTGAGGAGAAATAATTAGTAAATTCAACAACTGGATTCTAGGCACTCTGCTTGTGATAGCTTGTTATTTAATTGTCTTGTGTAAGATTCAACAGCAGCCAACACTGTCAGTGGGAGACGTTTTCATGTCACAGTTCTTTATGAACTTCCTGCTTGAATTTCACAGCAGGCAGCAGAGGGACGCTAGCGATAGGGTTTTCCTGCCTCTAACATCACCAACGAAAGCTAGCAGCGATGCTCCATCATGGAAGGTCTGTATGTGGATAGAGCCCTGCTCGGCCAATGCACTTGCTGTCCTTTTGGTCCTGACACTGAATCGGATTAGTTGACGTGTCTGAAGTGCATTGCCCAATGTGTTTTTAATATTAAAAAAAAAATTGATTCACGTTCTACATTTAAAAATCGGGAGATTTCACATAAAACATAGATCAAAAAAAAAATCTGAAGATGCCAACACGAGTCCTCAATTTCTGCTTGGCCACAGCCAGTGGGAGCTAAATAATAGCCTGCCCACTTTGGACCCGGCATTAGCACTCCGGTGGCCACAGCTCCCACCTCCCTTTGTCATCCTTAACTCAAACTGCTTAACTCACTTCGTTACATAGCGTTGTATTACGTCCAGGAGTTGAAATCCCTAATTGCAGCTTGTGGAGAATCAAGGCTATAAATAGGCACACATGCCTCACCGTGGGTCGTGCCATGCAAAGCAGGCCCCCTGTAAGTTGTTTCTGGGGATCATTTTATGTTTACAAATGTGTATCGCGATTCAAAATGTGAAACTACTTATTTGTTCTGGAAATTAATAGGGATTACTCCCATGAGATTTGGGGGGTCACATCTTCAGTCTGCGAGTGCCCTGCTTCAGGAGGGTTGTCTGCCATGTCTTGTCCATCAATAGCCCCTGTCAGTCGTGGGAACTAACCAAGGTGGGTTATAGGCAACAGGACATGAGAACAGGTTGTCTAAAGGGGCCCGAGGGTGGCCCAGGGTAGGCTTCCTACCCCGCGCAGGGTCTGATTCAATTGCTCTCAGGCGAGGCCAAGTGCAAGCACATGGAAAAGCTCCCTAGTGACCTCAGGGACAGTCAACGTGGAGATCCCTTCTCCCAAGGGAGTCTGTCTTCTTCAGGTCAATCATCGTGGGACTGAAGTGCAGTCCTGGATTGAAAGCTGGGGCACTCTGCCTGCCCCACCCGACCAAAGACTCAAGACAGCTTTGTACTCACCCTACCCCTCACCCGACTCAGTGCTTGGCACAGGGTACGAGCATATGCTTGGTATATACTGATGGAAGGAAGGAATGAAGAGAGGGAGGAAAGGAATTGTCATGGAAAGCTTATAACCCAACTTGGTACTGATTTTGTAGTTCTAGAATATTGTCGTTGTGCTAAGTTTGAAGGAGGAAGGAGGAGATTCCACTATAACGCCACTGGCGGGAGAGAACTTTATTTACTCAGCATACCCTCACCCTGAGCATTTTGGAATAGAGCATAAGTGGGAAGTACACACAGCTGAGAAAAGAGAGCCATTCGGGCTTGCAGAAGAACAAATACAGACATACCTTGTTTTGCTGTGCTTCTCTTTATTGCACTTCACCGATGTTGCATTTTTTTACAACTTGAAGTCAAGACCTTCCACCAGAAAGACGATTAGGACTCATTTTACTGGGATGCTCGCTTTATTGAGGTGGTCTGGAACTGAACCTGCAAAATCTCCAGGGCACGCCTGGACACATTCCAAGGATGAGCTGACTTCTGGCAGCTAAATGACTGTCAGTGCCCATCTCCCAGCAGGGGCCATGCTGGCCTCAGGGGCACATGCGATTTCTTCCATCAGAATGCCGGTCCCACCACTCCCCACACCACCAAACACACGCCACACGTACCTCCAGTGACTCGGCTGGGAAAGTGACCTGACTCTAGATATCAAGCACTATCTGAAAGTCTGCAATTTCCACAAGTTTGTGTCTCATAAAAATTTAAACACCTGCTAAGCAAAAACAACACCTTTTGCTTGTCTTTTTGGCAAACACCTTCTGCAGGAATTTTCTCACTTCTCAGAGGCGACATATTTCACTAGCAATTCCCTTGGCACCGCAGCTGCTAAAAGATAAAGGGAGCCAGGTAAGGTGTGCTCTCTGGGAGTCCCGGCAGATACCCCTTGAGGCAGGGAGCTGAGGGGGCTTTGGGAAGTAGAGGCGTTCAGGAGTACAGACGGCATGTAGGTTGATCTTTGAAGATAAGGGGCAGCTGGGCTTGTTAGACACGACCCTGGAAAGTTGTTGCAAAAACCTCTGCAGAGGATCAAAGAGAGAACAGACTCAGTTGGAACACAGGGGCTTAGGGGCTGGGAGACAAGGAGCTGTCACGAACTAAAGACCCGTTTCCCTAGGCCTCACCAATCTGTGGTGCAAACGGGACCCCTGCCCCATTAACTAGTATCCCGCCATGAAATGCGTGTTCGTGACATTCAGGCTGCTCATGACACTGGCATGATGCAGGCTGCAGACCATGCCAGTTCTGCAGTTCCCACAAGGTCTCGTGGAGCTGTCACCCCACCTACCTCCTGTTATGGGTTGAATTGTGTCCCTGCCAGAATTCTTTTGCTGAAGTTCTCATCCCTCGTACCTCAGAACATGACCTCGCTTGGGAATGAGGTCTTTGCAGATGTAATTACTTACGATGAAGTCATTTGGGAGTAGGGTGGGCCTAGTCTGATGTGCCTGGTGTCCTTATACAAAGGGGAATTGGACATAGATAGGCACAAAAGGAGAACATCATGCGAAGATGAAGATAGAGATTGGGGAGGGCGAACAAACCACCAAAAAACTCAGAGAGAGGCATGGACAAGTCCTTCCTCACAAACCTCAGGAAAAACCAGCTCTGCCAACACCTTGCTCAGACTTGTAACTTCCAGAACTGTGAGTCAATACATTTTTGTTGTTTGAGCCTCCCAGTTTGTGGTACAACCTGAGCAAACAAATACATTCTCCAACCTTGGCATTCATCGGGGCCACCGAGGAACAGCCCTGGAAACTTCCTATAAGTCAGCCCCTGGTGTCCTGCCCACCAGTTGACCCCCTGTATCTGGGCAGTTTGAGTTCAGCCTAAGCTCCGACTAGAACACCAATGTCCATCATCCAATGTAATCCTTCCTAAAGAAAACCTGAGAAGGAAATTATAGCCTTACTTTCAGCTGAATAACTATCACTTGGGGAGATTATAGGACTAACCTGGGGCCACACATTCCTTAATTTCAGGATTTCTCTATCAAACCAGATATGGCACATCAGCTGAGTAGTACATGTTCAGCAAATCAGTGCTCAGGAAGCTTCACATTAAACAGTGGCACTGCCACTTAGTGGGCATGCTGTCTACATCTAACCCTAAGCCTAGGATACACCTGCCGTCTCTGTCTCTCCCTTTCTGGGCAGATGTGGAACTGTTGTAGTACGTTGATGCTTTGTGGTAGGTGTGAGGTCGCCAGAGAGACCAAGCCAGCAACTCCTGCATGGCAACGGGGTTCGTAATTGGGGGATCTGGGAAGAGCAGGAGTAGCTGCAAGGATGTAGGATGAATGTGGAGCAGGGTGTGACGTGGGTGGGGATGTCCCTAGTGTGAGAAATCCTGGAGCGGGGAAGGAGTCGCAGGAACTCACTTTACTCTTGCTCTGCCTGGAATTCCACACTTAAACACGCATGCCTTTGTTCCTGGCCCTAATGCTCCTCGTAGTTCCAGGATGAAATCCATACTGCATGAGAACATCCCCAATCTGGCCTCTGCCTCCCTGTGGACCTCACCTCTGGTTGCTTCTCTAGAGTCGTGCCTTTCTTCCTCCATGTGGGTGACTTGCTCTTCTCCCAAGCACAGAATGCTATGTCTTATCTCCCAGCCTTTGCTCGTGGCCTTCGTTTTGCTGTAGCACCTTCGCCCATTTCCCCAGGTAGGCATCACGTCCTCCGGACGTCATCTAATGCATTCTTCTGGGACTGGGAGAGGTGTTCCTTGTCTGCTCCCAAAACTCTTGGTCCATCCCCCTTCATAGCATGTTGCCCAGGAGGGTAATTGTTTAGTCCTCTGTGTCTTCCACCGGACTGTGCCCTTGTCAAGGGCAGGTCTACAACCTACTTTCTGCCTGCATCCCCCATACCTAGCAGTCAGCACTGAATGTTTTGAATGCCTAAATGAATGAGGAAAGGGATGCCCGTGTGGGTGGGGAACCATCTGAGCAGTCTTAGTGTAAATTATTTACCAACCCCTTTTTATGAAAGAAAACTTTGACAGCTGTGTCAGGCATGAAATTGAGGGCACTTAGTGGAAAAAAAACAAGGGGGGGGAAGTGGAGTAAAGTGGGGAGGCTGTTGCCAACACATTTTGATGACTTAACAACGTTAGGCCATTTGGTGTCACCAACTGTCATGCAATGAAATCCCCCTGAATCCAAGAGATTCTGTTGTAGAGGCAGGCGAGAGGGACGTGAGTCTGAACACAACCCTCAGAACACAGGCAGATCTGTCAACAGGTGGGTGAGATGGCCATTTGACCAGCTTCCCTAAAGGTACCCTGTGAAGCTCTCGTTACATGAGATGCTCTACAAAAAGATCGTTCCAAGAAGGCATAGTCTTGGAAACACTGGGTCTCTTGGGAATTCGTAATACAAGTTAACATATTAAAAGCTCTGAGAAATCTTGCAGTTAAGAAACTTGTTTTTAATTCAGCACTTTCCAAACATAAGGAGCCACAAAAGGAACTGTGAGTGTGTGTAATATCCATCAAGAAATGGCAGAACATACTCTAGCAAAGATGGTTGTAATACTGTTTCAGTATTTGATCAGATGGGAGATGACCTCATTGGAACTTTGAGGACTGTTGTTCCTTATTCTTAGGAGACGCTCAGCTTGGCCATCAGGGAAATATGACCTCTTTCCCCCATTGCTGCCTGAGTGACGACCAGGCATAAAGACATACTCAGTGTTAACAAGTCCATTTTCAGGTGGAAAATGATCAGCTTTCTGCTTCATTGCACTCCCACAAAAGGTCCATTCAGAGTGCTGCGCTCCTACATGCTGTCTGTCACATCGAACAGGAGAATCAGAGACCAAGAGCCAGAAGAAATCTCTCCCTCCTCCCTTGGTTCAGGCGGAGGGTCTACACAGCCAGGATGTGGAGACCATCTTTAGGGCAAAGAACTCTCTAAGTGAGTGGGACGCTGGCAATCAGTGCTGCTGGTTCTGGAGGGAGAGGACTCTATTTTAGAGCAAAGGAATAATCACTCTGACCTGCATACACCATCCCATGTTAGGCTCTCACAGTGAGAAAGTCAGGGAGACGTAATCGTGTCTTTGAAGAGTGAGGTGGAGTCTGCCTTCCCAGTCACCTGGAGGGAAAGGGGTCAGAGCAAAGAGGCTGGAGTCTCCCTGAGAGCACTGGAGTACAAAACTGGGCTACTCATCCCTGCCAGAACTTTCTGGAGACCCCCTCATGGACTGGACATCTCATGTGACCTTAGCCTTTTTTTCTTCCTGATTGTTCAGGCTCCACACCCTTCGCTCCATCTTCTCTGCTGCCTTCCTGCCCTCCTCCCTGGGCCAGGTCTTCCTGTCCAGCTGTTTTCCCCTCTGCTCCTCTGCAGAGAGGTCCTCCTCCAGGACCACATCCTTCATCTGCCAGACACCTCAGTGGCTGCTCACTAACTTCAGGAGGTGCCACAAACCCCTCCCCACTGGCTTTCACATCACAGCCCACTATGAGCTGGCCCGTATTTGCTGTTTAACTCTGTGACCTTAAATCCTATGACAGAGACTAGGTTGATCAACCTGTCTGTCGTATGCCTTTGCTCAGAACAGACTCCTCCCCTCTCCCACTCTTCCTCCTGCTCCTCACTTTCCCTCCCCTCCTCTTCCTCTCAGACTGTCCAAATACTGCCATTCTTTAGAACCCCACTGAAGTTCCACTTCCTGCCTGGTGTGTCTCACAAGTGACCTCTGTGTGCACCTACTACTAAACACTCTTGTCGCATTAGCCTTCCTCTCGTGTTTTGGTAACTAATTTTCTAGGTATGTGTTTTTGCCCAAATGAACCTCACTACTGCATGTTTGTTTGCTATTTTATTAATTTCTAGTCTTTGGGTTTGCGGGTTCTCTGAAAATGCTAATAAAATTGGTAAACCTCTGCTAAGGATGATCAAGTTCAAAAAGAAAGAAGAGATAACCTATAGCAGGAGTGAAAAAAGAGGAATTGGGTTGTTATAGGATAATACAACGGCATTATAAATGGCTATGACAATAAATTGGAAAATGTAACCGACATGAACAAATTTCTAATGATACAACTTTGCAAACTGACACAAGAAGAAATGGAAAACCTAAATGATCCTATAATTCTTAACGAAAGGGAACTAGTGGCTTTTCGTGGTCAGCTCCCTGTTCTCGTTGACCATGCTGGGAGCTCCTCCATAGCACCATCATAGGTCCAAGTGTTGCCTGATTGATGTGGGCTGTCAGACCCTTTTCATATGCTGGTGAGGGTTGGGAGAAGGAGGCCAGGTGCTCACAGACAATTCTACTGCCCCAGTGACATCCTCTAGCCATACCAGCCTCTGTCTCTGTGCATTTGGCAGAATGTCAGACGGACAGAGCTGTTAGCCTTCCACCTCCCTTTCCCCCTCGAAGGACCAGGGTGGCAGTTCTGAATCTTGATGCTTGGACTCTCTAATGGGCTGTAAGCACAGGCACTGCTTTTTGCTGCTCACAGATGTCGGTGAGGCACTGACAGAACGGCTGATGTGGCTCAGCTTTCACTCCATCACAGAAGCTGGTGTGGGGGTGGGGCGAGGTGCACCCCTGGGGTTCTCTATCCAAAGGACCTTTGCTTGGGGACCCCTTGTCAGGGGAAGCTGCAACACTGCAGTGGCTGTCTTGCCTGGAAATGCCCTCTTTGCTCCTAGAAACTTAAGCCTTTGGCATATGCCCCGGGGACAAATAAGCTCTATCATCTTATCCATTTTGTTTCATTGCCTGATTATCCTCGTTTTATAGTCTGTAAATTATATTCTTTCAGTACTCACTTTGCTCTTTTGTTTCTTGTATTTTAATTGTTCTCAGCTGACATACGATTTAATGACTTTCTTTTATCTCACTTCGACTTTTATCCATGGCTTTTATTTTATCTAGTTCTCTCATCATATTCAACTTTTATTTTGAGCTTTATTTTATGTTGCTCCTTTTTATTTTAGCCTTGTTATTTGCCTTTTATCCTGTTTTAAATGACTTTTGCCTTGATTTATCTTTTTGTTGATAGCATACTGTTACTGCATTGTCTTTTATGCTCTTTAATTACAAAACGGCAAGTTGGAGGTGGGCTGGTGAAGGGAGTAGTTGGAAGGGTTGTCCAATGCTGTGGAGAGCACACCCTGAGTGGCCAGAAGCAGGAAGCCACGCACGCTAACTCCACACCATGAAGGCTTATTGGAAGCATGCAGGCAATTGGCAAAAAAAAATGAAGTTCAGTAAGGATATTCAAGCCTCATTAGAAATGGAAAATTATCATCAAAGATTCCCTCCTCCATCCATCTCTCACTCTGGGGTGTCTTGTTTCTTCTTCTCTGCTTTTCTGTTTCATGTGCCCTCTCCAAACAGTTGAGGTCTGCTTTCCCAAGGCCCAGCCTAACCACCAAGCTTTTAAGTCTGCATGCCTATAGTCCAGGACCTGCTACCCTCTAACTGACTCAGTCACTGTTAAGCAGTTCCAAATACCAGGGAGAAAGGATCGGATTGGGCAGTTCAGCTTGGCTCGGTTTACAACTTCTAGCCCTCACCCCGCCTCCATCAGTCTTAGCCACCAGCATGGCAGCAAATACTGCTCAAGGCTGCACCTTCTAGGCCCTGGCAGGCACGTTTCCTAACCAAGGGCAGTGATGGACAGGGAAGGCAAGGAGGCTCGATGCTTTTCTCCTTCCAGATGACGCTACAGCGGCACCATGACCTCCTCCCAAAGATGCCTTTCCCTCCTGCGTCATCCATCTTTCTTCTTTGTTTACGTAGACAGCTGGCCAAATTTCCGATTCTCCTTCGCCAGGGTAAACCCTTTGTGGATGATGCTTTTAAATGTTGGAACAAAGTTGTTTTATCACATTTCATTCTGTACAGTCCCTGCTGTAAACCCAGTGTCGTGTCTGACTGGATAATCCCAGGACATTTGGCAAGCTTTGCCAATAGGAGAGCAAGCAGTGTCTTGGTTTCATTGAAATAAGCCACCCTGTTACTTGCAGCATTCTCATGAGACTTCTTGAAAGGAGGCATAATGAAAACTCCATAAGCTGGGTCGTTCTTCTATCAGCATATCTTGATGAGGTCTGAAAGCCATCAGGACCCCTACTCCTGCCACTGAGACCTAAGGGAAGGGGCAGCCCTTGCTGTGAGTGCTCCCTTACCCCTTCTTCTGGTAGCAGAGCTGCATAGGAATTACTCCTGATGGCATACAGTAGATGCTCAGTAAATATTTGGTGAATGAACTGCAGAGCCCTCTGGCCTTCATGGAGAAATAGAACCAATGTCTGCACATATCTACTATGTTCCAGGCCTTTTAGACAGTTAGGCTATACAAGGCCAGTGCCTACACCCTTCTGGACATAACGGAATCTTTCCAAAGACTGGGTTCTCTGCTGAAACCAGGAAAGGTGAGGCTCAATGTGCAGTGACCTTAATCTGCTTGTCTATCATTGGGAGCTCTACTGTCTGTCTACCAGAGACCTAGATTTTCTCACTGGCACTAGGACCCAATGGCCCATTTCAACCTGGCTCTGGGGAAAGTAGCAGGGAGGCCATGAGGATCCGCCGATAAGGGCTTCTTTAGAAAGTGGTACCCAGAAGGAGTATGAGTGTGGGATCAGACAGAGTGTGACTGGAGCATGAGGGTCACTTACTGGCTGTGTGGCCTTGGGTGAGTCTTATAACCTCTCAGAGCTCTGGTTTATTTTTCTCTAAAATTTAGTAGAATAACTAGCTCTCAGGAGTGTAGCCAGGATTAAGTGTGCAAATATGCGTGAAATGGCACATCTAGTGCTTGATGTACAGTAAATGCTCGGTTATAGATGGCTTTCCCCTCCCCCGACTGTTCCAATCATTGTGACTTCCATCAGTGTCTGAGCCTGGCTGCTACCTGCTGGAATGCACTTGGGGCCTGAAGTCTGCAGCGCTCATTGTTGACGGTCAGCATTAGTTTAGCAGCTGGACTTCCCCTGCAATGGCACATTCTGCTCCATTCCCACCCTGCTGTCTGGAGGGAGAGGTGCCAATTGAAAATCCTCAAAGCGCCCCCACTTTCTGGGGGGAGGAAGAGGCAGAGATGAGCACTTTCCCCTTTCATTGCTGCTGGGTGTCTGCCCGCAGGAACTGAGACCATCTCATTTAGCAGGCAGGATCCTGCTGCTTCTTGCTCCCAGTCTCAGGTATCAGCCTGGCCCCAAACAAGCAGGTGATCTCTGAATTGTATGGCGAGGGATGTGCTCCCAGAGTGCCAAAGGGGACTGACCCCTGGAAGGCCATGGTCACAGTGGAGATTCCCAGGAAGGGAAGGGGAAGACAGTGACTCTTCAGAGTAGCTCATTGGCTGAGACTTGCTGGTGGTCGTAAAACAGTCATTCAGCTGGGGTTCACCCCACAAATGGGAAGCCTGCCTCTGTTCCCTGGGAGGTTGGAGTTAGAGTAATAGAGTGCTGGTGATGCAATCTCCTGCTGGAGAGGGGGAAATGCGAGGCTGCATTTTTAAGTAAAACAGCAAAATATCATAAGAACTTGAAAATATTGATATTACTTGACTCAGTGTTTCCACTTGCAGGAATTCATCATCACTTTGCCAATAATGTTTTCTAAATATATGGAACTGTTTAGCTCAGTGCTATTTATAGTCGTAAGAAACCGGAAACAACCTACACTTTAACCATTTGGATGCAGGTTAACTATGGTTGCCATATCTGTAGAAGAGAACATTATGGAGCCATTAAAAGTGATGCTTGGAAGGAGTCTTTAATAAGCGAAGAAAATGCCCCTATGATATGAAACAGATACAGGACACAGAAGTGTACATAAAGCGTGATCTCCGCTGTTTAAAAAATGTTCACTGAAAGAAGATTGGAAGCAAATAGGCCTAAAAGTTACTGTCAGTTGCTTCCCAGAAGGAGGGCGACCATTCTTTTTCACCTTTTCATACTTCTAAATTTTATCTGCTGAGCATAAATGGAAAAATTGAAAATGAAACAATAAAACCAAGAGATACCAGTAAGAGTGATACCAACCTAAAGAAATGGACTCCAGCGGTGGGATTTCAGGCACCACCAGGGGATTTCTGCTGGAATAAAAGCCGTCTCGTGCCTCTAGAATGTTCCCGCCCGGACAGTGGTCTATGGGACTGACCGTTGAGCCCACTCTGACAACGCTGAGCTATGGGGACAGCCAGGAATGTGAGGGACATTTGGGAGTGCCACAGAGCTGGGTGACCCCATCAGAGTCAGCCCAAGTTAGGGGGCCCTGGGAAAGAGGCAGCAGGGCCCCTCGTGTCGCCTGGCCTGTGTCCTGAGAAGACCAAATAGTGCATCCACGTGTGTTCTGAGACTTACCAGCCAGGTGTAAATCGGAATGTTTATCCGATTGCTCCCCTCAAGGGACAGCACATAACACTGAAATCATAACAGGTTTATTTATAGCCCTTTGGTTGAAATCCTTGAGAATTTTTTTTTTTTAATTCTATAATTCCTCCAAGCTTAGAAACATTGACAAGGATGATCTCTGTTTCCTCTTGAGAAAACCTGGTCAGAGGCATAAAGTCTAGTTAAGCACCTTCAACAAACTCTGGAGGACCTTTCCTACGGACCCCAGCTGCCCCCCCCCCAAAATAATACCCCTGTGTCTGTGCCCCACTGGCTGGGCTTCTGTGGATGGCTCTGATGCTTAATTCCTCATTTATTTTAAGACACTCTGAGCTCCACTGTATACAGGGACCCAGTCTGCTCACATCGAGCTGATGAAGCAGAGGAGGGGTACAGACATGAGACCGTCCATGGCTGGACTGTGTGTTCCTTCCAGCATCTTCTCTCCCTCCTCATCCCCATGACTCCCACACAGGACCAGGGTGCACTTGATGGCAGCTGAGGGGAAGGGTGGCCATGGGCTTTGCAGCTCAGAAGGCAGGGTGTGCCCACCGCAGTGTTGGCTTCTGCACTTGTTTCCTAGGGCTGCCATAGCAAAGTGCCACCGACTAGGTGACTTAAAACAATAGAAGTTCACTGTCTCACAGTTCTGGAGACTACAAGCCCCGAATCCATGTCAGCAGAGCATACTCTCTCTGGTCCTCTGGGGGAGGGGCCTTCTCTGTCTTCCCTCTGTGCATGTCTGTCCCTGTGTCCAGATTTCCCCCTTTCTATAAAAACGCCATTGTATTGGATTAACGCCCACCCTATTGACCTCATTTCAACTCGGTTACCTTTGTGAAGACCCTACTTTGAAATATGGTCACAATCTGAAGTTAGGACGTCAACATGTCCTGTGGGAGGCTCACAATTCAATCCACAAGTTTCTAAGGCTGGCTCAGCCACCCACTAAGTGCACAGCCTTGGAGATCCCACAACCTCTCTACACCTCAGCCTTGTCCTACTCTGTAAAATGGGAGTAAAAAAAGCACCTAATTTCAAGGTCATTGCAAGATCTAAGTGAGGTAATGTGTGGAAAGCACATGGCACGGTGCCTAGCCATGCCATCCGAGGTGTGACTTCTTGCCATTGTTGTGAAGCCAACACTTAATGGTCACACAGTTACTGCGTTCAGGACAGAGTCCTGGCCGGAGCCAACCAGGGCTGACCTGCAGCCCCTGCTCCACACTAGGGGAGCCACGGGTGGGGACACGCCAGCAAGCGTTACCCAGGCTGACCAGCTAGGTGTTCCCAGCAGCAGCACAGTGTCAGACACAATGGTGCTGATGCCTCAAAGTTTGCTGAACTGAACAATTGGAGCTTGCCATTTTAAAACAACCTCACAAAGGCCGCCTTGGCCATGAGGTCTGCTGGATACAAAAAGAGCAAGAGGTCTTCTGAAAATATATCTGGGGTCAGACTAGAAAACCTTGAATTGGAAAACACGATGTGTCTGTACGTAACTCTCTGACTCTTTTTGTGTCCTTTTCTCATAGCCTCCTTCCTCAGGACCTTTGCACGGCTGTTTTCTTCTACCCACAATGCACTATTCAGCTACCGTCCACTTTTCTTCCCAATTCCCCAATTTGTCTAATTTCTTTTCATTCTTTGCTCACCCACTGTCTGCTCCCCCAGTTATTCTCTTGTCCATTACCTTCCTAGTATCTAACCCAGTTTGTAACCACATCTTCAGTCTTGTACTCATTCATTTGATATTTGCCTCTTCCGTTAGGCCAGGTCTCAGAATATAGGGTCCCTGTCAGTTTTATTTTCCAAAGGCCACCTCCCACCTTGCTCAGATCCTGTACACAGCAGGTACTAGGAACTGTTTTGAGGGTATCTGATGGATGGAAACAGTCACTATATCCCAGGCAGTGTGTGGCCCCATAAGGCTGAGGGAGGCTGATCATCTAGGGAAAAATAAATGACTCATAGTCTCTACTTTCAATTGAGTAATATATAATCAATGTGACTTGTCAAGGAAGTAGGTTGGTTTTCATGGAAGTTGACAAGCTCCCTGCAGCCAGCACCATATTTGTTTGTGCCCATGGGCTGTGCTCTACCTAATTCCTTCTGGTTTAAGGGATTAACCCTCCTAAAACCAACCTCCACAAAGTGATATCAAACAAAGAGGAAACTTCTTTGCGTGAACTACAAGACTTCAAGTATATTTGACATACGCTCTGTGAGAGTAGTGAGAGGATTTTGTTCCCTTAGGAGGAGAAGTGAAGGAAATCCAACTCGAAGGTTTAGATTATCCCCATATGGCAGTCAGGTGACCAGGAAATGGAGTCTTCAGCTCAGAGATGTCACCACAGCCAAATCTCCAGGCAGCATTGAATTCAGTGCACTTCGAAAGCTGTGAAGTTCAGGGCAAGCTAGAGAGATTGGGCTTCTGACCCTCGTAGAGAATCACAACCTAGAAAAAGTGGAAGTAGTCACACTATGGTCTTTAAAATAAATCCCAACTGTCAAAACAAATGGGAGATGCTGAGTGTGAGAGCAGACATTTTAGAGCTGTTTCACAAAATGGATGCTCAGATCATGTCACCACAACTGCATACGCGGTTTGAAAGTTTAAGAGAAAGAAATCAATTTCGATGTCCATGTTGGATAATCAGTAATTTACTGTCTCTGCATTGTTCCAGAGAGGACAGCAGGTAAGTTAACATCAAGACATTTTGGCTGGGTCCAGAGACACAAGGAAAACCACAAGGGAATAGGAAAGTTCTTCTTATCTCCCCGATGAAGTCCTAATCATCCTTCCAGCCCAACTTAGATGTCTCCTCCTCCAGGAAGCCTTCCCTTCCTTTTGTAGTTGGTTTATTGCTCCCTCCTCTCTTCTTTCTGTTATACTTACCATACTCTATTTTAATTACATGGATACATGTTTATTTCCTCACGATGAGGGTCACACTGTTAAACTAGAAATACCACATAAGCATTGCCTTCTCCTTGGGGTTGAATGGGTTATTTTTCAAACTATAGTAATAGTTAAAATCTTATTTATAAACAATTTTAAGTAAAAAAAAAGCAAACCTAGTTAAAATTGTGAAGTAAAAATATTACAAGTCATCCTCGATTATAGCCAAAATCATAAAGGTGATCAGTGAAAAACTGAAGGTTGAGGAACATTAGAATAAGAACCCAGAACCTTTCTCTGGTCTAAAACCCTGGGGTGCTATGTGCATCCAGCTCCTCTCCCGAAGGAAGCGTCAGCTTGAAGGACAGCGATGGGGTCCTCTTTCCTTTGCCGCTTCTGATACACAGCAGGTGCTCACTAATTATTCCTAATATCCTATGCATGAGTATGATTGATTGGCTGGGAGAATAGCAAGTGACAAAAGATATAAGTGATTGAAGTCTAAGCTTGTCATGGAAGCTCTACGCCAAATACTATTTGCCAAGCAGAAGTAGGATGAAAAACTACAGCTGATAAATTTGTGCAGAAATATGCAATGCAGACTTCCCAGTCAATAAAAGCAGGCAATTCTGAGGAGCTACAGAAATGACTCCTTCTGTCAATTTCATTTTTCAGGGGAGTGCAGAATTTTGGATCTCACTGGGGATAGTGTTCTTATGGGACCTTCACTGATGGAAAGCACGAATTTAAATACCCCCTTCACAGAGAGGAAGGAATTCCATCTATCTTTCCATTTCTAGGTAGCTTTAAAAGTGAACTCCGTCCACATACGTTTTGCATGGAAAGTAAGAAGCAGCACAGGGTATTTACTGTACAGTGAAATGGATCATGAGGCTGTGATTTGTCTTGCATTGGCCCAAGGGGGAAATGAAGCATCCTATTAACATTGCTGGTCCGTGCGAATCACAATAGGCAAATTAGAGCCAGAGCAAAGCAGTGATAATACCAATATCCGCGTGTGGTGAAGGAAAATGTCAAAGCAGAGTCTGGCTTAGCTGGAAATGGGTTACATTTAGGAGCATTAGCTGCTGACACCCTGCCTGGGTAACCCACAGCTCTTTCAAGTTATTTACTGTAAACTTGGAAGCAGCCAACCTTTCATATTTTCATTGGCTTTCTGTTGCTGGGGGGGGGCGGGGGGGAGGTACATGAAAAGAGAATGAGGGAGTTGTTGCCAGTGTTTGCTGACAGGCTGGCTCGGTGGAGTGCATGTCCCTGAACTGGGACCGCCTTGGCCATCATGGCTGTCAACCCGCGGGAAGCTCACTGAGATCTACCACTGCATTCCTGCTCCAGCCAATTCCTTGGAAAATAATGCTTTTATTTTGCCCCCAAATTAGTAAATGAAGTGGCTGAAGCTGGAAGTTACGAGTCTTAATTATCCTCCCTAGCCTTGACTTCAGGAACCTAAAATTGATTTTCAAATTTCTCTTCTGAGTTTGATTTAACATTTTAATCTGCATGCCTTCTGTGGGGGCTTTGCTGGCAGTATTGATGACAAGGAAATGAAGAATTAGCCAGCCACATCAGAGGTGCTTCTTAGCAGCGGAGCAGTCCCGGTCTTGATGAGAGGTGCCCGGGGGTCGTCTGGTTCCTGTGTCAGAGGCCCTTCATCTCCCTCTCACCTTGATCAGAATGAAAGCTGGAGTCATGCCTGACAGGTAGCGGCCTCTGAACTTTTGTTTTAAACTATGAAGCTGTCCCCTGAGATGTTGACTTATTAGCTCCAGGAATTGATGGAACAGTAAAAGAGTCCATATACCTCTGTAATATTGATTGGGCTGCCATTTCTCTTTCTTCTACAGCTCAAAATATGGATTTTCCTGACACTCGCCTTAACTTGAATTAAACATTTAAAATATGTCTCTGCCCCTTTGGGGTTCCCCACCCAAACATTTGGGAACTTCAGTACAACATATGGATTATGGGCCAAACCTGTCAGGGAGTGGAAATCTGCGGTCTTATATACCTGCGGTTGTTCATTGATTTCTTCCTTGCCGTATAAGGAGGCAGACTGGCGTAGCGTATGAGCACCAGGGCCAGAAAAATGGGGTCACATCCCGGTGTGACCATGAACAAGTCATTCAGTTGCCCTGTGCTTCAGCTGACTCATCTGTCAAATGGGGTGAATAACCCCTGGTAGTGGGATTGATGGGAGTATGAGAGAGGGAGCAGGCAGTGTGCCCAATGACCGGCAGTGAATTTCGGAAGGACAGAGCAGTGTGCTCAGCTCAGGAGAAGTGAGCCGTGGGATAAGCTCAGGCATGGCATCAGACATAAAAGGAGCCCTGGCACCTGGAATGGTAGCCCACCATAGATGGCTCATCAGAAGCAAGCCGGGGTCTGGAGCAGGAGCTAAACAGACATGGAAATGAGGCTGGTTGAACAAGGTGGGGCTTGACAAACTAACAAAGAGAAACCTGGAGGCAAGGGCCTAGTGATAGCCTTGCTGGGATCTTTCCAACACCAGATGATGACCTTCTCTGAGGCTCTTGCTCTCCTGAGAAGTCAAAATCCGAAGAAAACGAGTTTCAGCTTCAGTATGAAGGTGCTACCACTTACAGTAAGTCAGGCCTTAAGCTAAGCAGCAAAGTCAGGGAGATGAGTAAGTGCAGATTCTTGCCTTGGGGAGCTCTAACGGGGAAAAAGATGTGTGGATACAATTGACAATACAGGGAGAAAACTGCACGGAGGCAGGGAAGCGTGGGGCAAGCGGGTGGTGCCCATCTCAGTTTGAGAAGCCGGAGCAGGCTCCTCAAAGGAGATGATGCTTAAACTGGGTTTTGAAGCTTGTGTAGGAGTTTCTCCTGGTAGATATCGTGTTTCCCCGAAAATAAGACCGAGCCAGACTATCAGCTCTAATGTGTCTTTTGGAGCAAAAATTAATATAAGACCCTGTCTTATTTTACTATAAGACCCAGTCTTACATAATATAAGACTGGGTCTTATATTATGTAAGACTGGGTATAATATAATATAATATAATATAATATAATATAATATAATATAATATAATATATAATACAATACAATATAATATAATATAATATAATATAAAATACTGGGTCTTATATTAATTTTTGCTCCAAAAGACGCATTAGAGCTGATTGTCTGGCTTGGTCTTATTTTCGGGGAAAGGCGGTATAAGGGAGAGTTCTTTATTAGTTGACTAAAAGCAACTAGGATGGCTCATTTTCTTGGCAACAAAGGCTATTGATGGCAATAACAGCTGCTTATTAGCCTATCAATTGGACAGCTTACAGGGCTTTCTGTTTCCACAGGTTCCCAATTCCAGATAAACTGCAAAAGCCTGCTTGTTACGGTGTTTTTTTCTTCTTCTTAATTCCAGATTAAACAACCTTGCTTAATTGCCAGTTGGCTTACTGACATTCTAACCTTCAACCAGCAGTTTCCGAGCAGGGCTTCCCTCCGCTTGAAGCGGCCCTCACCAAGTCGGTTTGGAGCTGCCAGGTACACATGACACATTTTCTTAGCACGTTCATCCTATTCAAAGATAAAGAGCAGGCAACATTAATTTCATATAAGACATCTGGATATTTTATACAGTGAATTGCAAAATTAACGTGACTCTTAAGAAATCAAACATTAGCTTTCTTAGGAAAGTCACAGCTGACATGGGCCATTGTGGCACAGCAATCCCTTCACCATCAGAAGGTGATATGAAATGGCTAATGGGCCTAGGATTAAGGTCGCCAGTTTCTGGCCAATGTACAAGGTCAGACAGTTAAGTTCACAAACTCATCCTAGAAAAAGTGCCACATACCTCATTGCTGAATATCACTACGGTCACCTTCGAAGCACTCCCCTTGGGAAGCTATACACCGATGACAGCACCTAGTCCACCCTTCAAGGCAATTTGGGAACTCTTTTTCTGGAATGGCCACCAGAGCTGTCATTGTATTACCCTTGATGTCCTGAATGTCATCAAAATGCCTTCTTTTCAATATTTCCTTTATCTTCGGGTCAAGAAAGAGGTCATTACAGGCCAGATCAGGTGAGTAGGGAGGGTGTTCCAATACAGTTATTTGTTTACTGGCTATAAACTCCCTCACAGACAGTGCCAGGTGAGCTGGTGCGTTGTCGTGATGCAAGAGCCATGAATTGTTGGCAAAAAGTTCAGGTCGTCTAACTTTTTCATACAGCCTTTCCAGCACTTCCAAACAGTAAACTTCGTTAACTGTTTGTCCAGTTGGTACAAATTCATAATGAATAATCCCTCTGATATCAAAAAAGGTTAGCAACATCGTTGCAACAAGTTCACAAACTTAATTGTCAGACCTTGTAACACTTTCGGTCAATCCTTCACCTGCCCAAGAGCCAGTGCCCAAATTCTCCCCGTAGGCGGGACCAGGGTCCATTCCCTGGTATATAATCCAATAGTGTCTTCTCTTTCATAAAGACGAGCTCCTCATGCTTCACCAGCAATCGATGAATTCTTATCGTGGTTTAATGTCTTGCTGAAAATTTAAATAATGGGAGAGACAAACATAAGAACTCCATGATAGGCTGTGTCAAGTCATAAAACAGTAATGCTGTGAAAGCACAGCAGCAAGAATTTACTGGTGATGTGAAGGGAGCAAAATAAATATCAGTGAGGTTTCTAATTAACTGACTCTAAATAATGAAAATGAGCAAATTATACTCACTTTTTGTAGCAAAGTACCATTGAATTTTCATATTCATATTGATGGACAGCATGGGATCTTTGATGGAGATGTGGGAATCAGGAAGGCTTTCTCTAGCATCTCCTGGAAACCTCGTACTTTTTAGCCTGTGTCTGCTTTGTCCCCAATGGACGTGTCAGCAGTTATTTTTGCCTCTCAGCCTATGGGAGGGGAAAGTGGGAAGAAGCCAAGCACAGAGGCATCCCCCCACCTCTAGATTCCTATAATAATTATTATTATACTACTGAGAAGACAGTTGTGATAAGAGGTGAACTCTGAAGTCAGGGAGATCTCAATTTAAATGTTGGCTTATGATTGCTCTGTGACATTGGGAAAGTTTCTTACCCTCTCTGTGCTCCAGTCTCCTCAACAGTTTAATGGGAGAAAACTTGGTACTTACATAAAGAGTTGCTCTAAAGCTATAGGCACAAAATAAGCGCTCAAAAACCATCAAATGGTGAGAGCAGGCCTCCTGCCTCATTCCTGATGTTAGGAGCAAAGGACTTACTGTCTCACCATTAGTATGATACTTGTAGTTGTGGGTTTATCACAGATACCCTTCACCAGCCTGAACAAGTTTCTTTCTATTTCTAGTTTGCTGGAAGATTTTATTATGTATGCGGGTGTTCTATTTTGCATTTATTGAAATGACCATATGGTTTTTCTCCTTTATCTTGTTCATATGGTGAATTACATTTGACTGAATCTTGCATTTTGGGGATAAATTCCAGTTAGTTATAACCCTTTTTATAAAGTTGGATTAAATTTGCTAACATGTTGTTAAGGATTTTTGTGTCTATGTTCATGGCAGATAGAGGTTTGTAATTGACGTATATTGTCTGTGATCACCAGAAATATTGTCAGACAGCAGGAAAATCTACCGTAGAAATGTACACAACATCAAAATCCATGTGAAAAACTGTGCAGGCTGTTAGATAGGAATATGGGCTGATCGTTTTTATTTTTTGTTTAGTCCTTTAAAGATGTTGTTCCACTGTCTCCTGGCTGGCATGGTTGGTGATCAGTCCACAGTCATTCAAATTACTGCTCCCCTGTATATAGTGTCCCTTTTCTGTGGCTGCTTTCTCTTTAGCTTTGGCTTTAATGTGCATTGGTGTGGTTTCACTTATATTTATTCCTCTTGGGGTTCATTGGCTTCTTGAATATGTAAAACGCCTCTTAACAAGCCTCTTCCTTTATTTTTTGAAAACAAGTTATGTATGATTAGTCTTTTTCTCCCTTGGATGTCTGATTGCATTCACCAGTGAAACAATCTGGGCGTGGAGCTTTCTTTAGGAGTAGATTTTTGTCATAAAAAGTTCAAATTCTTTAATGTATGACTTAAATATTATAATAATCAACAGAATTTTTTCATCTACTTACTTTGGATTTACTTCACTCTTTTTTCTAGCTTCTTGATTTTAGATCTTTTTCTTTTATAATATATGCATTTAAAGCTATAAACTTCTAAGCATTTAGCTGTATTCCACAAATTTTTGTATGTTACATTATCTTCATTTCCAATTACTTACTAATTTCCATTCAATTTCTTCTTTGATTCATGTGTTGTTTAAATGTGTATTGTTTAGCTTCCAAATATCTGGGCTTTCTCTAGATCTCTTATTGTTAAATGTTATTGATTTCCAATTTAATTCCACTGTGGTCAGAGAACATACTCTTTTAAATTAATTGGGATTCGTTTTATAGCCTAGCATATGGTCTTTGTAAACATGATATGTAAGGTGGAAATGAATGTATAGTCTGCAGTTGGATGTAGTTTACTATAAATATCAGTTAGGACAAAGCAGTTTATAGTGTTGTTTAGATTACCTATGACTTGATTGTTTTTTGTTCCATCAATTACTAAACTTCTCTTACAATTATTGTGAAATGGTCTATTTCTCCCTTTAATTCTGTCCATTTTTGCTTCCTGTGTTTTGAGGCTCTCTAATTAGGAGTATATGCTTTTATGATTTCTATCTCTTCCCTTTATAATTATGAAATGTCCTTTTCTAGTAAAACTTTGTTTTGACATCAATTTCATCTGACATTAATTTAGCTGCTCTAGCCTTCCTGTGCTGACTGTTTGTAGCAGATCTTTTCCACTTGTTTCTTTTGACATGTCTGAGTTTTTATGTTAGGAGTGCATCTCTGGTAGACAGCACACATACACAGTCATGCTCCGAATAATAATGCCGCCGTCAACAGGGAACCACATATTTGAAGGTGGCCTCATAAGATTTCAATGGAGCTGACAAATTCCTATCGCCTAGTGATGTCATAGCAACACATTACTCACGTGTTGGTGGTAATGCTGGTGTAAACAAACCTACTGCACTGCTAGTGGTATAAAAGTACAGCACATGTAATATGTACAATACGTAATACTTGATAACATGCAGATATGTTTAGATACACAAATACCATGTGTTATAATTGCCTACAGTGTGCAGTCGAGTAACATGCTGTACAGGCTTGTAGCTGGGGAGCAATGGGCTATACCCCATAGCCTAGGTGTGTAGTAGGCTATATCGTCTCGGTTTCAGTAAGAACAGGCAACAACAAAATCACCTAATAATGGGTTTCTGAGAACACATCCCTCATCATTAAGTGATGCATGACTGTAGCTGAGCTTTACGGTTTTATCCATTCTGATAATCTCTGCATTTGTATTGGAATGTTAATATAATTATTGATGGATTGAGTTTAGACCTTCCGTTTTATTATTTGTGTTCTGTTTAACCTCTGGTGTTTGTTTTTCTGTGGCTCCTTTCCTGCCTTCTTTGGGATTATTTGAATGATCTTTAGAATTTCACTTTAATTTATTTATTGAGTTTTTAGCTATATTATTTTTCATTTTTAAATGGTCACTTGCTCACTATATATTTTTAAATGTTCACAGTCTTCCTAGAATTGCTATTTTACCACTTTGTGCAAAACTGCAGAAACCCTACAACCTATAGGTCCATTTACCATCCCTCTCCTGCCTTCCTTTATGAAGTACTAGCCACGTGTATGATTGCTATACATATTATAACCCCCGCAGACGATGTTATAATTTTACTTTACACTATCATTTGTATTTTAAAGAAATTAAGAGGGAAAAATTGTCTCTTAGATTTACCCAGACTCTTAGAATTTCTGATGATCTTTCTTCATCCCTGACATCCCACGTTTTCCCCATTATCATTTCTCTTTCACCAGAAAAATTTCCTTTATCATGTCTTGTAGGCCCCATCTAATGGAGAGGAACAAAAAGGTCTTCATTTCACCTTCTTCCTTGAAAGCTATTTTTGCTTGTTATAGATAATGGGCTGATCGTTTTTTATTTTTATTTTTGTTCTTTAAAGATGTTGTTCCATTATCTTCTAGCTGCCATGGTTGGTGATCAGTTCTTAGTCATTCAAATTATTGCTCCCCTGTATATAATGTGGCTGCTTTCTTTATTATGGCTTTGATGTGCATTGGTGTGGTTTCACTCAGATTTATTCCTCTTGGGGTTCACTGGCTTCTTGAATATGTAAACATATGTTTTTCACCAAATTTGGAAAGTTTTCAGCCATTATTTGTTTGAATATTATTTTTGCCTTATTTTCCCTCTCCTCTCTTTCTGGGACTCCAATTACCTGTTATGTATGACTTTTTGATTTGAACCCATAGGTCCCTAAGCTTATATTTTCCTTCAATATTTTTTTCTCTTTCAACTTCAGACTTCTCACAGGTCACTAAAGCTGTTTATTTCCTTTTGATCTTTGTTCTCTCCTTCTTCATATTGGGTACTTTTATAATGATCCATCTTGCATTCACTGATCTATTCTTATATCATGTCCATTCTGTCAATTAAGCCCATCCAGTGAATATTTTATTTCAAATATTACATCTTTTAGTTACATAATTTGTACTTGATTTTTTCCACGTTATATTTATCTGATGAGATTTACATCTTTTCATTCATTACAAGCATTATTTTGTTTTATAGCCTTGAGCATATGTATAAGAACTTATTTAATGTACATGTTTGAGAACACGAACATCTGAGTTATCTTGGGATTGGCCCCTGTTGTTTTTTCATGACTGTAGTTGTGTCATGAAAGGGTCACATTTTCCTGGCTCTTCCTATATCAAGTAAGCTTGGATTGCATTCTGGACATTTTGAATGTTATGTTGAAAAGACTCTGGATTGCCATATTTCTTCGAAAATTGTTGATGTTTGTTTTAATAGGCAATGAACTCAGTTGAACTCAAATTGTAAACTCTTGCCTGCTGGGGGCAGCACCTCAGATCTCAGTGCAGGTGCTTTCATTCTGTCCCCCATATGCGTTCGGGGGCCAGCCAGAGACTTGGGCGGGGTTTAAAAAGAGTCTTACCTTCTCCTTCCCTGGCTCACTCCTGTCCTGGATTTCTTCCTCACAGGCTGGCAATCCTGTTTACCTGGCCAGAAAAACAACAGGCGACTTTTAGAGTTTTACCCACCCCCCACACCCCCCACCGGGGGCTGCAGCTGCCCTCGGGGCAAAGGATCAAAACAGAAAACTTGTGAATATGCTTACAACATGTAGGATTAAAAATGCTTAAGATTGTAAATTTTATGTTATGTGTATTTTACCACAATTTAAAAAAATAATTGAAAAACAGAAAACTCTAATTGCTAGTAGCCTCCTCTAATTTTCCACTCCCTTCCAAAATCTGTCTATTTTTAATCACTCTCCAGGCCTGTAGTTTTTTGGTTTGTTTTGTTTTGGGGGGGGGAGATATTTGTCAGGTGTTACAGGTGTGATTATGAGAAAGTCAGGGTGTTAGGAAGTTACTCATCCACATCAGAAGCAGAGCTCCTTAGGTCCCTTTTCTTCTACCTTTTACCACCCCCAAGTTTTCTTTCCTCCCACTTGTGAAGAAACAAGCACAGTACATTACATTTAATGTGAATTTGAATTATTCGAATGAGAAAAACATTCTCATTAGAATATGAATATATTGATATGCAATATATAATTATCATTTTACAAAATTACTTTATTAATATAATACTAATGTAATGTTATTAAATTTATTTTATAAAAATAAAATTTTCTTTATAATGAATTACACTTTCAATTCTGGTGACTAAGTGAATTACAAACTAGAATACTATTGCCAAGGCTTCTACCTTAGCTGATAATTAATACTAAAAGCCGTTTGTCAGCATACGCATCTGAATCTCTATAGGTGGCCAATGTGCCATTATTTAAATATTCAATGTCATTAAAATTTCAAACTGTGTTTTGTCCTGTAACAATGCAGTCGTTAAGAGGCAACGCTAATTCAAGGCCTGATAAGCAGTACTTTGAGAACTTGAGCGAAATTTGGCTAAATCATCTAAGGAAGGCTGAACTGTTTTAAGAGGAAACATTATCCTAAATAATAGGAATAATGCTGAGAAATAAAAATCAACATTGAAGCAGAACAATTCTATGGTTATTACAGAATGCTTACTCTCTACATTTATTTCTTGGGAAAATTAGCCTCTAGTGATATATACTGTTACATACATGGAATAGCACTGTCCAACAGAAACATAACTCAAGCTCCATACATAGTTATTCAATTATGTACATAATTAAATACGTAATTATGTACTATTAGTGGCCACATTTTGCCAGTCAAAAGAAAGAGGAGAAATTGATTTTCATACTGTATGTTATATAAACCCAAAATATCTGATATCATTTCAAGATGTCATCAAATGGAAAATTATTAATGAGAAATTTACATTCTGTTTTTTCATTAAAAAAAATGTCTTTCAAATCTGGTGTGTATTTTACACTTACAAGACATTTCAATTTAGGCTGTAAATTTTCATTGGAAACACTCAATCTATATTTATATTTCATAAAATTTATAGCAGAAAAAAAAGGGATTCATGTACCCAAACATACTTATAACTTTTCCAGGAACCAACTTGAGTGTCTGTTCTTAAATTTACATTTAAAATGATGAAATTAAGTGAAATAAAAAGTCCAGGTTCTTGGTCACACTACACCACATTTCAAGTATTCAAGAGCCAATTGTGGCTAATGGCCTCCACACTGACAAGTGGAGAGTACAGTATTTAACATGTCATCCTTGGAAGAGAAACTGGTACCTATTCGCGTTCCTAGAGACCATAGATGATAAGAATTCAGAATGAAGTCGAGGAAAATAAATGGATAAATTAGTGGGGTGCAAACAACGCCTTCCGGATTGCTTGGGTTTGAACCTCTGACTGATTCAATCTTGAGGTCATCTGTCAGAGCCCTGTTTGGACACTGAGGAAAAGGGGACAGGAGAAGCTTCCAAAGGTTTTCCCCTGTCAGCAGGATGAGTACCAATTTTATTTCACAGTTAGTCTCTCCTCTGGTAAAATGAGGAGACTGGAATAGTCAGCCCCTATCTCTGGAGAACCCATTAGCACTCATTAACCTCAAATTATTATTATTATTATTATTATTAACCTTTAATTATTTGGTCCTATGTGTAGCTCCTGTTTCTGAAACCCAAGTGTAAGCCCCTGGAGAGTAAGGACAGGGTCTCAGGGTTTCTGGGGACATTGCCCCTACTAAAATCCCCTCCTTGCAGCACATAGATGCTCACACAAAGTTTGTTGATGGAGATAATTAGACAGTAGTAAAGGACTTTTACTCTCTGAGGCACTTCAAAAGGCATTATGTTCCCCAAAGGGCCAGTAGGAGTCAGCAGAGATAGATTTGTGCTAGATAGATAGATAGCGACCGTGTGGCAGATCTGCTTGGGCAAACAAGATCCCTTCATTTGTAAATAAGATGCTCTATCCTTAAAGCCCCCGCCTTTGCTTGGCAGTGGGAAAGGTATTTAGCCCCATCTGGTAATTGCGTCCAGCTAGTAATGTTTGAAACACAGGGCTCAAAACACTCTCTTGGAAAATATTAGGAATTCGGCCATTATAAACACAGTCACTGTCCTGTTCCGTGTGGTTTCCTTGCTCCCTCCCTCCTCCACCCTTCTGACAGCATCTGACCAGAATTGTGGGCACCTTACAAACACAGTGCGGTCAGCTGGAGGCCTGGGAGAGGCTGCCACTGGTGAGGGTACCAGGAAAGTGCTCATCTGATCTGGTCTGCCATCACTTTCCACTGGCGTCCTCACGCAGCTGTGGTGAGAATTCAATTACATAGTGTTACACAAATCGTTCCACCCAGTTCATGCAATAGTAAATCCTTAGTTTCTTTTTTGAATGCACGAATCGGATTATAATATGCTTCACACAGAAGGGAGATGGCTTTATTCCCACGTCGCAGAAGAGGACAGGGAACTATGGAAAGATTCACTTTTCGAAGTTACAGAGATGACAAGTGAAGAGTTAGGGTTTGAATCTAGGTTTACCTGACTCTCAGGCACTGACCTATACCACTGCTAGGAACAGAAGGACTGAAACGCCGTTGTAAAGAGAAAGACATGACCCTGTCCATAGGTAGTAGATGGACTGGCCCACGGCTGGGCTTGTCTCAGCAGAGTTGTGTAGGCTGACCTCCTTCCTTCTTGCAGCTGCAGCCCCCCTCAGTGGGGGCTACGTAACAGCAAACAACTGATTCTGACAATTACTGATCCGTCATCATTTGTGTCCTCACAACACCCAGAACAGACACCTATGGCAGCCTTTGCAGTACTCTACTGCACTTCACTCTGTTCATTTGCCTCCTTATCCTGTTTGTGAAGACAGACCTGGCCTCTGATTCATCCAAATCTCCAACCCCTGGCCAGGCAGGTTAGCACATACAGAGATGCAGGTGGTTTCCACTGCAGGCTTAAATAAGTGTCTGGTTCCTTGTTACGTACTCAGTAAATGTGGGCTGCAGTGAATTTTATAAATTATTATCACTCACTTATTTTCTTTTCACCGTGTTATTCATGCCCAGGGAAGGTTTGCTGAGGGAATGATAAATACATCACAGTTTTGTACCTGAAGCCCTTCAACTCCAGACCAAATGACTACTTGATCCGATTGTGACAAGCTGAGCCGTGGGGACCTCTCCAAGTCTCTGAGCACAGACAGAGGGTGCCAAAAAGATGTATACACATTTTAAGAAAGGAAAAAACTATTAAAATTGTAATACTCAATATATACCAATAACGACAGATGAATACAAGTCACGTTTGACTTCTGCAATTGTAAGAGGTGCTCAAAGTGGTTACCATCAGCGTCCAGACACTTCTGAAGACGGCGAACTACTGCTTGAGCAACATTGACCAAAGTGTCCACTTGTGTGCATTTTTTTCGCAACCCCAGAATATTAGTTGTTACCTCTTTTATTCATTGAACAAATATTGCCAAAGAAGGAAAACTGCATTGTCTATTGTTTTTTCAGTTCCTATGTTATTTAACATAATAACTGTGATGTATTAATCTTCCAAAAGAAGGGGAATTTTGATTTCAGCATAAAGCTTTAGGAAAATAACTTCTTAAATAAGAGTTATTTTTATTTTGCGCAATACTAAGTAGACAGAAAGCTATAAATGGTGACATCCTCCCCCACTTTGGTTTCTAAGAGATACAAGCTACGTTGCCAATATGCATCTAGCTACTTCAGGCTTGAAGGTGGGACTTAATAATAAAAAGTAGATAGACCTTTATACTTCCCAAATCTCTTTTGCATTTAGTGGGTCATTGCAGCCTCGTGGCACTTTTATGATCAGGCATGGTGTATCCTCAGTTGTAATGAACCACCCAAGGTCACAAAGCCCAAAAAAAAGCAGATCTGGGACTCAGATCAAGTCATCTACCTACCTCCAAGCTGAGGCCTGCCCGACCTCTCCCTGCCACCCAGACACATGAGAGAGCAGCCAAAGTGGCAATCCATTGAACCTTTCCCTTTAGCTTTCTACTTTGGGAAATTTTAAGTTATCTGACGCAGGAGCGTTTAAAATCAACTTTCCCTTTTTTTTGTAAGTGTAGATTTATTTCTAAGTTCAGCCCTAATTTGATCTTCTGGGCATGATTACCTCTTGATATGCTCTGTCTTTTCCCACTTTATTATACCTAACGTGACTGTAGATTATTCTATGTAGAGGTACAGAGTACACGTTGCAAAACTCATCCGCCTAGCCCTCCGGCAGTGTGGTCAGTGTTCACTGTCTGCCAAGTGTGTGGACGGGGCAGGACTGAGTGTGCAGCTGCAAACAGATGGTATCAGCCTCCATCTGAGGGACCTCACCAGTCTAAAGGAGAAGCCTTTATGAGATGTATCATTTTCCTCAAACCCGGGGCCATGAACCTGACCTGTTGTTTGCTCCATGGAGGCAGCTGTATGCTTGGGGCACCATGTTCCTCAAGGGATGTTACAGCCATTTCATCTGCGATGGTTCTTGGTGGTATAAGACTGACCTGCCCAAGGCAGGATATTTAGCATCCTTGACTCTTACCCAATAAAGGCCATTAGCAACTTCAAGTCACCATGGCAAACAAACTCAGACAAACCACACCCACCCACACTCAATATACTCTCCCCAGGAGGCGGGACTGGTCCTCTATGAGATTTTGCAAATGTACAGGATGCAGTCCTTGGCCTATGGTGCTCAGGAAAATAAATATGCGATGTAAGCTGTGGCTGATAGGTGCTCTAAGGAGCCAGGTTTTTTAATGACACATGTGATATACATTCAGAATATTTCTGATGATGAAATGACCTCTACAGTCAGCCTTTTGAGTTCTCAAATACAAACAGGAAGTTTGCCAGAAGTATGTGACTTCCTTTTCTTTAATATAATGACAGTAATAAGAGCTAACACTTACAGTATTGGCTCATTTAATCCTTCCAACCATCAACAGTGCTACAAGGTGATATCTTCCCATTTTACAGATGAAGAAATCGGCACAGAGGGGTAAGTGACTTGCCCAAGGTCACATTGGTAGTTAGTGCATCGCAGGGGTAGGATTTGAGCGCAGCCTATCAGGCTCCTGAGCCAGATTTGAACCATACGTGCTTGGATGAAGATCTGGAAATGAAATCCTCGGCCCCCAGCACTTTGTGGATATCAAGCTCTGCCTACTTACTCTCATACGAATGTCCCAGCTGTGAGACGCATAGCAAATTGGGTTGCTTTGAAACTGAGAGTTCTCTGAGGTGATGGGTCATGTTACAAGCATCAGGAACAGGACGTGGCATCATCTCCGTGGGAACTGGTGTGTAAATTACAAGCTTTCGGGTCTCGGGACCTCTTCATACTCTTAAACATTATTAATGACTCTCAAAAGCTTTTGTCTATGTGGGTTATATGGATCAGTATTTACTGCATTGGAAATTAAAACAGAGAAACTTGCAAATGCTTATTTATTCATTTATTTTTAAATAACAATGATACATTCATTACAAGTTAACATATATAACATTATTTGACAAAACCAAAATACAGTTTCCAAAATAAAATTAATGTGAGAAGTGGCATTGTGTACATTTTTGGAATCTTTTCCATGTCTATCTTAACAGAAGACAGCTAGATCATCATATCTACTTCTGCCTTCAATCTGTTGTGATGTATGTTTAGGTCAAAGTAGGTGAAGAAAAAAATATGGCCTTACCCAGGTGTGTACTCGTCGTTGGGAAAGGGAGGAGTATTTTAATAATCTTTTCAGATAACTGCAGATATTCTTCTCGGATACTACAGCAGAACTCCATAAGTAACAGTTTCTTAAAGGTTAGTTGCAATAAACTATCCGAAATCACATTAATGAACTTACTGTACACTGTTACATTAAAATCCATTGGTCGATTTTGAATGAATCTTTCCATACGTGACTACATAACATTGTGCATTAGGCATTTGGAAGCTATTGTTTCATTGTTAAGTAGACCTGTCAAAAGGTGACATAGTTCATTATATGACATCAAATAGTCACATTCATTACTACCACTACGCATCTCATCAGAAAAGTGTTCAAGTATCGGTCAATTGTCAAACTCAACTGTGGCAGACACAAGTTTTCCAAAATTGAAAGCTTGAATTTTATCATTGGCAACAAACACTACTAGTTCCTTTCCTTGAAGTGACAGGCTTACTTTAAAAAATGGGCTGCCACACACTCAAGTTTGAATAAACATAATTTTTCTGTCAATCATTCTTTTAAGTGCAAATGGCATTCCATGAAGACAGGTCCTAGTTTAGCTCCCAACTCAACTTAAATCACACAAATGCTTTTTCTAGAGATAAGCCAGCATACTTTGCTATACCAAGGTCCTTTATATGTACTTTCCATTTTGTCACACAGAATATTAAAATACATGTACTCAAGGACTGCGATTTAATAAAATTCATATTTACTGCGTCATTCAAAGTCATTCTTAGGTGAAATTGGCCTTATTTTTATTTTTATTTTTTTACTGTGACTACATGTGGTGAAGAATGCAGTTAGGTGCTAAGAAGGCACCAGGACTTTCACTCACCATTGCTTTTATGCCATCAGTGCAAATATCAACACAGTAAAAAGTCAAAGAATGTCTTAGTGTTAATAGGATGATAATTTTGACTTTGTGGGCCCTGCAGACAGGGTCTTGGGGATCTCAGGGGCCCACAGACGGTACTTTGAGAACCACTGTTCTAGAACGTGACAATTACCCCGTGATAAGCACCTGCAAGAACAAAGAGAGTGCTGGACTTGGATTCAGAGGGTCTAAAGAATAGTCCTTGATCTGCTCCTTGCTGTCACAGTGACCTTGGGGGAACCACTTCATCTCTCTGAGACTGTTTCCTCATCTGAAAAATAAAATCAACACAGTCTATTGTTCAGCAATATTCAAGAGTAGGAACAAAACACATTCTAAAAATCGATTTCATTCATTCATTCACTCATTTTCCCCCAGAATCTTATGGGAAGAATTAAGAGACAATCACACCAGTTTCTGCTGGTGTGTTGGGAGGGGTGTTACTGCAGAGGAAAAGGTGATTGTGAGACACAGACAGGTGGTGGATGGGCTGGAGCCATTGTTCTCCACCAGGCACCACAGGGACTCATCTTCTGGTCTGGCTCCTCACGGGGGTCTTGGTGAACCGAGTTCGGCCACCATAGGCCATACCTAGTAGGAGAGCACGCAGAGGCCCTGCGGCCTGATGCTGCGGGCCTCATTTCCCTGCAGAGCCCACTGCTGGTCCAAAGGGCACGTTCCTGTGTGTGTCCCACTCCCTCATGCAGTTCCTGGCACACCAAACCTCAGTTGGGAAGGAAGACTTTCAAAGTGGTATTTTTATGTGGAAACCATAAAGTCTGATCTTTTCCTTTTAAGTATGTCATCCTCCACTGCAATACTTTATCAATTATAACAAATTCTAGTGACGGGCCTCCCAAAAGATCAAGGCAGCCTGACGTGTCTCCACGGGTGCTGGGAACTGCAGTTTTAAATATTCTTCTTCCCCAAGACTCCATCCCAGGACTTTTCTTCCACAGTCTCTCTCTCTCTCTCAACGGATGATGTTTTAAGTGTGCTCTTTGATATCATTCTGAGTAAAGAAAAATAAAAATGTTAATGTATTAGCTTGAATTTTACCATTTATCTCTCTGTACTGTGCAATGCCAGTTTTAAATGCAAATATAAGAGCAGTTAAAAAAGGTGCCGAATCTCTGAACATTACAGAATTTGCATTTTGTAGCTCACGTATGCATATGTATTTAGTTCTTTCCCAGAGCAGTGTAAATGCCACGCAACCTGAACTCCACTATTTTTATTTCACTTCTGGATATGCACACATTCTAACACTCTCTACCTTTGGCTTACTGATAGTAAAGACAGCCACAAAAGAAAAGGAACTATGGGTTGTCTTATCTTGCCCTTTCCTCTCTGTCATCATTTTCAGCGTAAGTCCCTGGCTATTACAGAGAAATAACATGAGTAAGAAAAGATACAACTGGGCTGTTTGACTGATCATGTTTCTTAAAATACCCCTGCCTTCTTTCTGTGTTCAGAAGAGTTTGGTTCTGAACAGAAAGGGTGTCGTCTTGGGGCTGTCAGCTCCCTGCTTACTTAGTCTTAGACATCACACGTTTACCTTGTTCTCGCTCTGAGTCCTGCTGAACTCCCATGTGTTGTGGGTCCACAGGAATTCTGTGCTCGTGGGCATCCTGAATGCTATAGGTGAAGGGGGCTGCAAGGACAATGAACGTGCATGTTGTACCCATCTCCTCTGCTCACAACATGCTCCATTGTCTTAGCAGACTTCACTTACAAAACACAAGTTCAAAGAGAAAATGATTATGAATTTCAGGATGGTGACAGCAGAGATTTAAACCAAGCTCAGGTCGTGCTTGAGCATGGCGCTGCAAGGTTCTCAAGTCACACTCCTCTGAAGCTGGCCCTGCCTCCTTGCCTCTACTCCGGCCACACTGAGCCTGCATTCCCTTGGCGTGTCTATGTTCCTCCCTGCTGAAGGACCGCACTCCCTGAAACTCAGTTCCTTCCCTTACGGCCTGGCTGTGGTCCTCTTTCTCTTCCTATAATCTCAGCGCGGCCGTCGTGTTCTTAGGTTAGCCCTCCTTGCCATGTCTGAGCACATCAGAACTCTTAGCGCCTGAAGCTCTCCTTCAATCACGCATCACAATCACCGTTCTTCATTTAGGTATGTGATTCTCTGACTGCTTTTTTGCCTCCCTCCCTGGACCACCAGCAGCCTCTTGGCCAGGGCTAGTCTGGTTTTGTTCATTATTGTTCCATCAGTGCTGGGGACATAGTCCTTAGTAAATATTTATGAGATGAATGCATGGATGAATAAATGAATGAAAGTCTTTGCAACCAGATCGCAAATATCAGAAGAAGAGGTAGGATAAATGAGGATGTGTGGGGACAGAGTCCCAGAGAGCAGTTTCCAGGCTCTCGGCCTCACGTGGAAAGGTGCTGGCTCGGGTAGTAGATGGCCGTCGGCTGTGGCTGGTTGACCGTCAGCTCTGGCTAGTTAGCCAGTTGGCCACGGATATAACTGCCGCGGCTGCACTGGAGAGTGGAGTCAGTCGGTTGGCAGCAAAGCGGACAGCAGGTCGCACGTCGTGTGAATCCAGCCTCCAGTGAGACTATAGTGGTATGACCCCTACCTATGGCTCCGTGGGTGTTCCTTTTTGGCCTAGCCACATCCTGCGTTCTTATGTGGGGAGCAGGACTAGAGGACCCGCAGGCCGCCCCACACGACACACGGTAGGTGATGAGTGCTTGAGGACAAGATATCCATATGTCTTAAGGTATCCAAGTCATTTTCTTTGCATCTCCAGCCCAGCACAGTGCCTGGCACTCGGTCGGCTCTCAACACTATACTGGTTCTATTGAACCGAAGCGAGCTGGGTTTAGTGAGATGAAAATACATTGCCCTGAAGTTTACTTGTTCTCACCCTCCCTTGTGTCTCCTCTTTCCCTTGCTCTTTTTCCCTTTCCTTCTTCCTCTCTTTCCCTCTTCTTAAGGATTTCTGAGTCTTGAGAACTACTTTAGTTGTAATCCATAGTTCCAACAGAAAATCACTCTCATTTATTTTTGGTTTAACTGGACTCCTCAAAGAGAAATGGTCTGATTGGTCTTATAATCATGGTGTTTGGGCATGCCAGAGAATGCCCCAGAACCAGCCTCGACACATTCGCTGTTGTTATTCCCATATTGGCATTGATCTTGGGATAGAATCACAAGGCAGGTACTTTAAAAGTTCATCCATTTAACCCCAGGCAATTCAGAGCAGAAATTAAACTTGAGGGTTGCAGGGTAGCCTTGTCAGCGGCAGTACAAAGACACCTGTGATCATGACCAACCGCAGTGAGATGGAAACCAGCCTTCTCATTAGAGCCTGGCCTACAACCTGTCTATTTGTCCATTATTCCACAACTACATTTGAGAAATGGCTGGGAGGGGATGTAGTAAAAATGGAGTGTTCATAATGAAATTGAGGATCAATGAAATAATAAAAAACAAAAGCCTAAAGGTAAGTTTGGTATTGATTGACCATCTCAGAAAACATTGTTAGTAAGAGATTAGGGCATGCTTCCTATATGTAAAATGAGGAGTTTCTCTCCTGAATGAGGCTTGAATGGGACTGTAGAATGTTACTTGGAAGCAATGCCCAAGTGGTCCCTTAGAAGTTGTGGGGCTGCTGAGAGAACGTGCAGGGGAGTAGCAAGTGCATGGACTTAGGAGTCAGCCATATCTGGGTTTTACAGCAAGTTTAGCACTGTGACCTTGGCCAGGTACTGACCTCTGATTCTTCTTTTTTTTTTTTTTTTTTTTTAATTTGTATGACTTGGTATCAAACATCTGCCTTGCAAGTTTATTATGACAAGTGAATGAGGTCACTCAGGTAGACGTACAAAGCTCAGAGCCTGGCACAGAGCAATCATGTTATCCCTTCTCACAGTGACACTTTGGAACAGCTGGACAGGTGCCTGGTCACCCTGAGAGTGAGGAACCTTAGGCTCCTCACTCTGGTCCCAGCAGTGCAGCAGGGGCAAAGTCATACCATGGTCGGGGTGTGTCAGGGTGGATACCCTCCCTGCAATGCTCTCTCCTGGGTCATTTTACAGTTGACACAGTTGAGACACAGAGAATCAGTATGATTTGACTAAATCAGCGAGTAAGTGGCAAACCTGGAATGTGAATCCAGACTTCCGGGCTCTAAGCCTGTGTTTTACACCCCAGCATCCTATCAGCTGAACTCCTTGCTGCCCAAACCACGTGACGCTCACACACCCCTTTGTACCCTGAATGGTCTGTCTGGACGTCTAGACATTGTCTCCCCAACAGATCTGTAAACAACCTCAATACGGGAACAGAATGTGTTTCAATTTTCCAGCCCTTCCCAAGGCACACACTGTAGGACTTACTTGCAGTCAGGGTTCAAGAAATAAATATCCATCAATTGAGACAAGAAAGATATTTTCATGGCCTTATCGTTTTCATGCAGAGGAATAGTTATAACACACATTAACCCAGCTGGGGGGAGAAATGCATGAATCTCACAACAGGTTCAGCCCTTTAAGAAGTTAGATTCTCAGGCTCCACGGGGATTCTGGAACTCACATAGACTCACCCCCACTGTTTGAGAGAAAATTGCAACTCAAAGTGGTATCCCTCTCCCCACAGGGGAGTGGCAGATGGAGAGACATAAAGGAGGGGGTGGGGGAATGTGGCTGCAGCATCGTGGGGAGCTTGAACCAGGAGTAAAGGACAGAGGAGAGCAGTGCAGTGGCTCCGTTTAGCAAGCAAACCAATCTCCAGGGCGAGGCCCCTGTTAGGATGCAGATTCTGACTCAGGAGGTCTGGATGGGGCCCAGGCATCTGTATTTCTGACCAGTGCCAGGGGATGTCCTGCTGCTGGGTCAAGGAGCGCTCTTTCCAGTAACAAGGATGTTGTCACAGGGCAAGATTGTGAATGCTTTGGCCTTTTTCTTCTTCCCTCTGCAGTCGTTTGTCTTTTGACCGTGGACAAATTCCTAAATTTCAGACTGAGCAGGGGGCAAGCAAGAAACCCACTCTGAAACGGGGGAAACCTGATCATCAGCCAACTCCCCAGGACATGACTTTCCCCTTATACTGCCGGGTACACTTGATGGGTGACATTGCCATGCGTGCAACACTTCCGTTTTGCCATCCATGAAATTCACATGTTGGTCCGAGTCTCTGGAGACCTCTTCTGGTTCAACAGTTCTCTGTGCGGAGGAAACGGCCTGGAGGTGTTGAGTTTGCAAATCTGGCCCAACCGAAGCTATGTGTTCAGTCTGGCAATTCTCAGGATGCCCACTCACTGTCTTTCATCCTTCTGCAGGGGAAATTTGTGCGTTCAAGATCCATGGCCAGGAGCTGCCCTTTGAGGCCGTGGTGCTCAACAAGACGTCGGGAGAGGGCCGGCTCCGAGCCAAGAGCCCCATCGACTGTGAGCTGCAGAAGGAGTACACATTCATCATCCAGGCGTACGACTGTGGCGCAGGGCCCCGGGAGACCGCCTGGAAGAAGTCACACAAGTGAGTGGCCTGACAGCGCCCTGGAGCCCCGCCCACGCTTGCCCACCCAGCTCACACACTGCTCTGTGAGCAGATATGTGTACCCAGGTGCTCCAGCTGCCTGCCAGTTCCGCAGGCCGGGACAGATAGCAGCACCGGCTGCTTTCTACACCTAGAATGTCTACCCTTCTGCTTCACTTGAAGATACGTAGTCCTGTTCCACCATCAGAACTGAGTTCAGGGGTCACTTTTGCTGGGAAGCCTTCCTTGAGCAAACCCACCCCTAAAGACCTGGTTGGGACCTTTCCCGGGGTTTCTGCCCTGCAATGTGTTTCTCTCGGTCACAGCACATTTCCTTTTGGGTTGTAACTCTCACCCTTACAGAGTTTGGCTCAGAGCCTAATACAGAGTAAGAGTGGTGGCATTCTTACTGAATGAAGGAGTGAGAGAACAGATGAAGGAATGAATAAGGGATAGGGGCGACAATCCAAAGGAACGCTATTGCCTAAAGCTGGGCAACAAGGAAGGTCAAAGAATGGGGAGGAGTCTGTCGTCACAGGGGATGGGGCAAGGGCAGGTAGAAGGATTTCTCATGAGAAGGAGGACAGAACACTCAGGCGACAGCCACCCGACTGGCTCGTGGTTTCTCATTCTCTTAGCCCTGGAGCCTGAGTCAGTGCCCGTGGGAGGTGTGGGAGGAGGTGCGATTCTTTCTTCACCACCATCTCTTCTTTCCTGTGTGTGGTTCCAGGGCTGTGGTCCATATCCAGGTGAAGGATGTCAATGAATTTGCTCCCACCTTCAAAGAGCCGGCCTACAAGGCCATTGTGACAGAGGGCAAGATCTACGACAGCCTCCTGCAGGTGGAGGCCGTTGACGAGGACTGCTCCCCCCAGTACAGTCAGATTTGCAACTACGAGATCGTCACAACTGATGTGCCTTTTGCCATCGACAGAAATGGTGAGTGTCCTGAGAGGACCCCAGTGGAGGGCAGGGAACCAAGTGCACCGCCCCACACACTCAGAAGGCTAAGTGGGGGCCTGAATGTGCTCAGCAGACGATGGCTTTCCTGCCAACCCGGATCTGGGCTCTGTCACCTGGAACTCATCCCCAGAGGGGATGGCCGGACATTACTAGCAGCCCAGCCAGGCCTAAAGCACCCCTAAGACACCTCAGAAACCCATTCAGTAGATACAGTCTCTAAAACTTGCAATGCTACACATCGGGATGCTAAAGACAGGTTGGTTTTCTGGTAGAATTTTCCAGTTGTCATCCAGACACTAGCCAGACCATCAACTTGGCCGCATCGGAGTCCCTTGCCTGTATAACGAGCTGTAACATTACTCTCATCACAACAATCTGCTTCCTGCTCCCAGACAGAGACACACTAAAAGAGAAGGGGGACATTTCTGAAACACCTTCTAAGCTGTAGATCCATTCAGGAATCTTTAAAGCTCGTGCCAATGTCCTTTGAGAATTTCCACCCTAGTGAAAATGAAGGACGCAAGAATCCTCCCAGCATACCCCAATCCCAAACTGAACTTAATGAACTAAAAACATCCCCCCCCAGAAAAACCATTTGGATCTTTCTCCATCACCATTAATTAAAAACTCATTGTAGTGTAAACACCACAGCCAGAGACCTAATCAACTCAGCCCATTTTAACTGCAATTTTCAATAACTTGGTATTAATCAAATGATAATTACTTGCCAAGTATATTGTTTAATTACTAACATGAGTGTGTGCGTACAGACATATTATCCCACTTTGTTTCAAAAGTTGTAACACCTGAAGTTCATCCACTGTAAATATTTATTGAGTGCCCGGCACAGTACTGAGAAGTGGGGGTGGAGACAGAGTGGAACCCAAAACAGACATGGCCCTGCCCACATGGAGCTTATCATCTAGTGGAAGGAAATAAAAAGTCAAGTGGCATCAAGAGTAAGGTTGATGCACAAAGCATGCCATGGACTGGAGATGGGCAGTGAATTAGCTCTGAGCTTCCTGGAGGCCAATGCCTAGAGGGAAAGCCTAGCAGCCATCTGCCTGCAAGTCTTTGGTGCTTCCAGTGCTTCTTGATGTTGAGACGAGGGAGAAACTTACCCTATATTATTGTCTTCTGCATCCTGAGAACTGCAGCAGATTCCAGAGGGGATGGAAGCCGAAGAGAAACCCTTTCCCCTGACCTCCAGTGGTTTGCGATCTGTCTCGTAAGAGGAAACCAATATTCCTAACACAGACAAAAGAATTATTAGGCAGTTTCCTCATAAAATGCTAAAACACCGGGAAATGACAGTTAAACACTTGGACATCGCTAGATGCAAATTGTGTAAGACACAAGAAAGTGAAAGAGAAAATATGGGACTTCAATTAAAGTTTGGCTCAGGACTAAGAAGTAGGTCATTTCAACTAGTAGAGCATGTCATAACTGCTCTCTGATAGCTTTTCCTACAAGCAGGTGGCCTGTCTCCCCCTACACACACACACCACTCCATAAAACATAAACAACTGCTTTGCATTTTCCTGTTTTCCCTGTTATTAGCTGCTCGGTCTATGTCCACAAAAGCTTTGGAATTGGGGGAGTGATGAGTCCCTGGTGAAGAGCAAGAACAGAGAAGGGGAGGTAGCTGTGATGAGAGATCAAGCACCCCTTGACCTCCTGCCTTAGTTCTGAAGAGCCATGACCCAGTGAGAGACGAGATGCAGATTCTTTCATCAGAGGGTAAACTGCCCCGTCATGGAGATAATTATTCACCTTGATGAGCCATTTCGCTAACATATGCCAATTTATTTCCCTAGCTGTCTCATTAAAAGTGAGTAATGGTTCTTTGCCAGGCCTCTGCCTCCAACACTGGTTTCCAACACTAGATGAACAGGAGAGTGGGCACTCCCGGGGCGTGTGGTTCCCCGACGGTGAGGTTCACAAAGCAGTTCCCCAAGTAATGAAGGCAGGACCTAGGGAGTCCTTAGGCAGAATGGGAGCAGACACAGAAGCACCCCCATTCTAATGAGCATCTCAACTGGTTCTTATCCATCACTTCTTCTGGCGACCTTACAGCCTCCTTGAAGACGTTCTTTGCATGCACTTCAGAGAAAGTACTGCTAAGTTTGGGGCCCACTCATGGCGGCCCCATAGCTTCAGGTAGATGGCTCTTGGCCCCTCCAACCTGCCAGGTGTTTTTTTGCTTGTGGGGGAAGAAGAGCAGGGCAGCCGGGAGGAGAGAAGACGTAAGTAGAGTCATCCCAACCTGTCTTAACTCAAGACTCAGCCTATTCCGACAGACGTCCTTGGCTTCCCTCCCCTGTGAAATTGTGGCAGTAATAGTTCCTGCCTCACTGTGGGGTTGTGAGGCCGCAGGGAGACGCAGTGCCCGGGGATAATGCTCGCAGGGTACCTGGCACACACGGAGTGCTTGAGTCACGGTGCCGTGCTTGTTAGGTATTTACCTGAGTGATGGGGACATGCAGGTTATTCACTCCGCATGGATTTCCAGGCCAAATTATGAGTAGGTAACTCTGACCTAGTGTCATCACCTCCCTCTTGGGAAGTTCTGGATGGATTTCAGTGGCTTCCAGACCCTCCCCCACCCCTGGTCTTCTGGCACTGGGCTGGTCTCTCTGAGATCGTGGGTAGGACCTAGAGCCTCGTTTGCATTGAACAGATGGAAAAACTGAGCCCTAAAGCATAAAGAGCTTACCTACCAGTACCTGTCACATTGGTGGCAGAGTTGGGACTGGAGCCCGAGTCCCCGAAGTAGGATCCCCAAGGCCTTTTTCTCCCAGTGTTATTACTGTCCTCAATGATATTGGACAGGAATGCATGGCAATGGGATTTAAGTTCAAAACCACACAGTTGTCTTAATTCTACATCCAGCACTGTGTGTGTGTGTGTGTGTGTGTGTGTGGTCTTTGACAAGTTACTTAAATCTTGCTTCAGATCCTCATCGGTAAAACGGGATTTAAATATCTTGCTAGTATAATGGGGTGGATGTATTGCAAACAAGGTGTTCACCAGAGTGTCAGCACCAACCAAGCCCTCACCCACGTTTGAGAGGGAGCAGCAGGGGTCTCAGTGACACCCATTCACCCCCGGCAGACTTTTCTACTTTTCAAGCGGTTGTTTAGTCTTCACGCAGCCTCGGCTAAGCTCTCTGTCAGCAGGCTGCCCTGGTGAGTAATGGGACTGACACCTCTGAGCGAAGTGTGTCCTGGAGTCTGCTTATTCTTAAAGTCAATGAAAACACTTCTTTTCCACCTTGATAGAAAAGCTAACACATGCCCTTTTGTGAGGAATTTGGAAAGCATAGAAAACTATGAAGAAGGAAATAAGTCACCTGCAATCCCACCAAAGATAACCACTATTGAGATTTTACCCATAGGTTTTCTATCACGTTTTAAAACAAATATTCAGCCACACTTTTCTTGCTTTTCTTTATCATCGCTTTTTCACTTAAAATTTGACTATATGGATTTTTCCATCCTTAGAAATGCTTCATAATGACCCCCTTTAGTGCTGGATTACATTCCATCTCATGCACAGACTCTCAGACTTAGCTCTCCCTTTCCCAGCAGACATGCGGTTTCTTCACTAGTTTTCATTGTGATAATTAATGCTTAGATGATCCTACGTGCAATTTTTGCAATAAATATCTGCAATTTTTATTTTTCTGGAATCAATTTTTAGATGTGGAATTGCATGCCCAAAAGGTAGGAATAACTGCAAAGGGACTGGCCTAGATAGCTTTCCAGAAGGGTTGTTCTGATTTCAATTTCATCAGAAAGAGTGTGCAGGTCACTGTGTTTGTCTCTTTGCACCATCACCACCACCATCACCACCCCCCCCCCCCGGCCCCACCAGAGTTTTCAAAAATTACCTTCACCGATATACAAGGTAGGTACTGATTTTTCTTTGAGAATTAGCTTCCCAGGTTCATTGGGACAGGGGAGTAGGCCCAGGGGCAACCACTCACCTGGGTTAACTGTGGACTCAGGTCTCCTGAGAAGGCACTACTACTAGGAGAAATTCAAATGTGAGGGTGGAAAAATGCAATTGTAACAGAAGAAAAATGGATAACTTCTCCTGAGCTATCAGAAAAATTTTCAGTGTGTTCTTAGCCAACTATTACCTCCCCCACACAACAGTTGGTCACAATTTTATACTCTTATTTTTGACCTAATGCTGCAAATTCTGTGCTCTGAAACCATTCTCACATGCATGAAGGTGGTGGTAGCAGAGAAAGTAAATTAGTTTCTCAGACAGTTTCATTAAGACAGTTACGGAAGAGGAGCTGCAGCAAATTGAGCCCAGGCTTGCCGGCTTGTGTGTTTATTTTTCTACCACAATCAATAGTGTTTGGTCTGCTTAATGTCACACGGATTGTAAACCCTAAGCCTTCCTCTTCGAAGAGAGTTATCTTTTGAGAGCCATTTAACTTTAAAGAAAGAGAAAGTTAAAACTTTTTTGTTGAAAATTCAATTTGGTGTTGCTGAAACCTCCTCCTCTTGGTTATATTACAGAGCCTCCACCTGCCAGAATCCTCCCCTGTGAGAACTGTAACCACAAACTAGTTTGTTAACAGAACCCATAGGACTAATGTTACCAACCCAGCACTGAGCTGTCCCAGACCTAAGCTGAGACTGAAACAAATATTTGGGGAGAAATGAAAGGGATTCTGAATACCAGCCATAAGGCCAAAAAAGACATCAAACCCATTTTTATTCAGCGATTTTTGACTGGCTTTGTTAAAGTCAATTTTGCTTCACATGCACGGAGGCAATTGCATTTTCAGAAACAGTCCCGAGCAGACAGCAGAACAAATGATTCTAACGCTTGGTCCAATGCTTTGGGCAACTCTCGTCTCCACTCTCCTCCAGTCCCCTTCCTCCCACACTCACATATGTTCACGTTTGTGGTACCTGCTCATGGCCTCATACTGAGTACCGTTTAACTAATATTGGGTGGTTGGTGGATCCGTTTTTCCAATCTTTAAAACATCACGTGACTTTTCTAATTTTCCAAGCTTTCTTGCCCTAGTCCCTACCGTCTCAATTCACATGAACGACATACGTCAGTTGGAATGGAAGAAAGCTCATTAGATATTTTTCCCTTAGTCTGGATGAAATCTGAAAACATGCCTGAATCAGCCATTCCATATTTGTTTATTTGCTTGTTGGTTGTTTTTTTGTTTTGTTTTGTTTTTTCTTGTATTTCCATTTTCTTAATTTCACTTCTGGTGAAGGGTAATGATAACATTTGAGTTCTAATTTGCTGTCAGCTCCACCATCAGAAAGCAAGCAAGAATGAAATTACTCTCAACAAAGGAAGGCTTTAATCTCTTGGAATCAAAAACTCAAAAATATGAAATGCACATTGGACCTTTATTAGTTTCTTGGAACCAAAACTGTATTTTATCAAAAATAGTCAATTAAAGTGTTGCTCAGTAATTATCACATATTTATTTCTGAATCATAATACTAAACCTACAGGAATAAAAACACACAAATAGCTCAGAAAAAAAATGTTCGGTCTCTCTTGGAGAAGAAAAATGTCTTTGCCACCAGGGCAAGGAATCTGTTATTCTGTGTAGCTTTTAGAAGGGAGGTCACACGTTTTCGTATTGATTTTACTTCCTATTTGGTGGCAAAATAATGTGAAAAGAGGCAGTGAACATTCCTGGCAATGAGCCCAGATGTTAAAAAATATGTGTCAGGATGTTTCTGAATTCCATGTTCTTCCCAGAGGTTTCATGGCCGATGAGCTCAATGCACCTTGCACACCAGGGACGCAGCCGCAAGGGTGCACTTTCAGAGGGAGTTTTCCAACAACCCATTACTTACCCACACAAACTACTTGGATTCCAAATACGTGCTTGGAATTCCCTCGCAGCCCCATCCCACAGCTCGGCTGGCTCCAGCCCAGGGATCCTGGGAATCTGTCACCAAGGCACAAGCAGGACAAGTGTGGAAGCCATGCCCTGTTTGCCCTTGGTTTTACAAAGAGCTAGGGAAGAGGGTCATTTTGGTGAAGATCGGAGGAGTGGAGAAGGGGTTGTGAAGAACTGCAGTGTGGTCTGAGAAGGTTTTGAATATCTCTGTGTCTTCCTCAGGCAACATCAGAAACACCGAGAAGCTGAGCTATGACAAGCAACACCAGTACGAGATCCTGGTGACTGCCTACGACTGTGGACAGAAGCCCGCTGCTCAGGACACCTTGGTGCAGGTGGACGTGAAGCCAGTTTGCAAGCCTGGTTGGCAAGGTGGGCCTGCTGTTGTCAGTCCTGTAGAGTGAAGGCAGCAGGGCCTGCTGTATAGACGGTGCTAGACCTAGCCTCAAATCATCGCAACACATAAGTAGAGGACTTTTGAAAGTGCAGTCATTCTGCTGCAAGAAATAGAGTAGCTTGTTTATTCTCACAATTCCTAAGGGATATATTATCCCCATTGTACAGCTGAGAATGTCTGAGGCAACGCATCGAACGTCATGTGTCCAGTTTGTGCAGTGTCCCTTTTCTCAAATCTCATGACAACTTTGAATCAATAATGATTATCCACAAGGCTGAGCAGATGTGGCTGGGAAGCCATTATCGAAGGATGCTGAGTCTAGCTGGTGAATTTCAAGTGTTGCATCATCACTCAACATCCGGGGAAGGTTATCATGGTCATTAGGCTTGCACAGAGGGCCTCAGGCAGAGGTTGGAGATCCAAAATCCAGCCTCTGACTTAAAGGTTTCTAAAATGTTGGCTCTGGGAATGGAGAAGCAATGGCTTCCAATGGCGGTGGATTTCTGTGCTGCTTTAGATCATTTAGGATGCAGGTGCAGGTTACTCAGGTGGTGGAGGTTTATCACTGAGCTAAGGGGAAGCAAAGAGGCAAGGCCAGTGGCATAGATGGAGCTTACAGAGAATTGGATGGTTTATGGAGTAACAATAGCTCTAGTGGTGACATCTATAGTTCCGATGGCACAGCAGGGATGCTAGAGTTGCCTCAGCTGCCATTTTGGTTGCTCAGCTGCTCCTGTTTCGGCTTCATGTGTTGATGCTGCTTTAGGCTACTGCTTACTCCTAAATGGTGCTTCCTGGAGTCCTCTGCTTTGTGTCTTCTGCTGACTGCCTTCTCCGGTGGATCCTTAAGCTTCAAGCCCCTTGTTATATTCTCTCTCTCTCTCTCTCTCTCTCTCTCTGTATCTTTCATTCTTAAATTCCACTAGAGAGGGTGTGATTAGCTGTGTTAGTCACTCACATCCCTATGGGGCACACTGGTACCAGGCCACCACGTAGGTCACTGGTCAGACCTTGAATGGCTGGCTGCCTTTTGGTTAAGCTTTTATTCCTCATCCAATTCATCAGGGCCAGATTGGCAGGAGCTCATGGTGCAAAGCAGACACCTGGGGTCACTTCCCTCAGAAGGCAGCTCTCAAAGTGCTCCTTCCTGTACAACCCACCCGGGAAAGATGAGTGGGGTAATTAAACCCACCTCCGGACAGAGCTAGAGTCATTTGCCTTTGAACAAAGTAGAGAAGATGAAATGCTCAGTAGAGCAGCCACAGGTAAAACATCTGAGACATAAAGAATAAAGTAGAGACATCTTTGTGTTAGCCTGTTTAGGATTAAGCAAGAAACAGAAAGAGGGACAAGCCAGAGTGGGAAACTGTGTTCCCAAGCTCAGGGAGCCTGAGCTCTGGTTGGGGATAATTCACTAGACCCTAAGGACCCTGAGGATCTCTCTCTTGTTCACAACTGAATTCTTCAGACTTAGTGCATGTCTGGCCAGTGGTAGATGCTCAAGAAATAGCCATTGGATGGATGAATAATTGGATGAAGGAATGACTGAATGAATGAAAACCTATCTGTGTAAAGAACTCAACTTGTTTTAACTTACAAGGACTGGCCCCATTGAAGGTCTAGCTTTTGAAGAGAAAGCCTGGAAAAAATATAAAATCCTTCTGAGCATGGAATAAGCTCACAATGAGATTTTAAGTTAAAAAGCAAAACGAAGTCCTATCTGGAGAATAGTCCCAATGGTTTTTGTCTTTGATAAATGAGGCACCTATCATTTGGGATTCCATTTTTGTACCTACATTTAAATGTAATTGCTAACACAGTTGGTACTTGTTTCAGTGTTAAATGTACACAAAGGAACGCATTTTTATAATGTTCAGTTCTGTGTGTGAGGCATGTGTGGGGCACCTCCCCTCCGGCACACAAGGCTATTTGCATAGCGCCTCTAGACAGGGAGGTCCTGCAGGGAGTCTGTGCCCATGTGTCGTGTCTCCAGCGCCAGCCCAGGGCCAGGCTCAGTGCAGGTGACTGGCAGGCGATGAACGGATGAAGGACTGGTGGGTGAGGCTTTGGTAAAAAAATACGACTTCCTGTGGAACAGAGAAAAGGGGACGCAGCAACTCCCTGCATCAGTTCTCAGTCAGGCAACGTGACTTAAGCCCGTGTAACATCAGAATTAAGTACTGTATGGTGACTTCCCCGCGCTAGCCAGCCAGCCTTTGGTGGCAGAAGCTGACACTGGATGCTGCACTGCTCCCCGCCCTCCCTCCAGCCGACATCCCAGCAGGTTTTCAGATCATAAACAGGTCCTCCAGGTTCTCAGATATGTATAGCAGTGGTCAAAGTGCCTTCCTGCCGTTCTTGTTCCAGCTTCTAGGTCTGGAGAAGAATCTTCTCTCCTTCCAGCATACCAGTCTATTTTATTCCTCCATTTGGGCCGCCCTCATCTCTGACCAACCCATGTGGGGCCTGTTCTCTTTTCTACCCCTGGACAGGGCTGCAAGCTTATAGCTGGAAGTGCACCTTCTCCAGGGATGAGCAAACCACCTCTGGTCCCAGATGCGTGTTTCTTCTCTAGCCCCCTCGCCTAGCTTTGTAGGCCAAACTGGAGTGAGCCATGTTTTGCTGGTTTTCTTTGCTAACGGCGATGGGTCAGGCTGACCCTTATTGTGAGAGATTGTCAGGTCCCTGGGGGAAAGGGTTGGCTCTTCTTGAGACAGGTGTGGGGTGAAGCCTGCACCATGTAGAATGGGAGAGGAGCACAGAGAGGGGAGGTCATTCAAGGCACCAGTGAACCATATAAGGAAGCCAGTCTGGCTTGCACAGGGGTTGGGCCTGGGGAGAAGTGGGAAGCAAGATTGGAGAGGTCAGGGGTCGGGTAGGGTGGGCGGTCAAGGTTATGGATGTCAAGGTGATGAGCTGCAATGGTCGCCAAGCCCCTCAGGCCCAGCTGTGAATGAGATGTCTGCCGGCATGTGCCAGGTGTAATTGTCGGGAGAATAGAGGCTCCTCCCTGAGCTGACTTCTCACAAGCAACAAGAGTCACCAAGCAAATGCAGTTTGGCAGTTCAAATACTTGTCCCTCTGCCGAGTCATTTCCCTGCAGGCAGGAGGGCATTGCAGCGCAGTGTAAACAGTCCATCCTGCTCAGACCCCCCGTCTCCCCGGAGCACTCCCAGTGGCACCATCACCAGCCCTCTCGGCAGTTAGCTTCTCCCAGCCAGCTGTTTTGGAGGAGCAAGGGACCCTGCTCACAACTAGAGCCTTCCCTTCCTTCCCAGGGCCTGAAAAGGCACTGCTCCCAGACTCCAGTAACGCCCGGGACAGGCCTCCAGTTTCCATCACAATAACCCCTTGCACAGTATAGGACCCGGGCTTTCCCAGCATGCTGCTGGCCTTCCCCAGCTGTACACAGATGGACATCCCAGACCCTGGCTCTGGCGCCACCCGCCTTGCAGACCTTGGCCAAAACATTTTTGCTCGGGCTATGGCTTTCCATTCTCTGTCTTCTTCTGTGGGTTGGTCTTACCTTCCCAGAAATAATACGGGCTCCGGGCAGAACCACACTTCTCACAGCTCCTGGCACTCGCTGAGCATAAACTTAAAGCTTGTTCACCAGCGTCACTCACCACTGGCCAAGTGGGGCTTATTGGGAGCTCAGCAGGCAGCAAAGGGAGGAAGGAAGGCTTTGCACCCACAAAACAACCCCAGGGTGCCAGGCACGTGTGTCTTGCTCTTCCATGAGTTTTGTCCTCTCTGCTGTTTTCTGAGATTGTAATTCTGAATAGGCGGTAAGGGTCAGCTCACCGCAGGTCTGGGTGGACTTTTGCCAAAGGCAATGTCACTCCCGTTCTCAGTTGCCCAAGGTCCTCAAAGCATCACTTAGACCTTGTGAGTGAAGGAGGACTAAATCTCTTTGTTTTGCCCTGAGCTTTGAGAACTCATGGTCTCCCTGCAGGCAGCTCGTATTCACGGAGGTGAGAGATTATAGGAGGAACCCGGCAAGAGGTGCAGCTGCAGCAGACCACAAGCTGAAGACAGGCTTGTGCCCTGCGAATGCCAGGCGTCGGGATTCGCAGCCTTCTTTCTCCGTGTCTCTTTCCCTCTTGCCAAGTGGTTATAAATGCCCCAGCCTGGGCCCATGTGTGCTCTGAGGACCATCCTTTGGGAAGTTCTGCATCCATTCATAGTTCAAAGCACCACAGAGGATGAAGTGTCCCTGGAGGCTATCAGGGTGATGGCGGCAGTAATAGCAGTGGACCCAGTCAGAGATAACCCTGCTGACCACTCCTTACGGGGCCACAGACTGTGTCCTAAAGGATCATTTGTAATGCAGTTGCTAGATTGAGATTTTTGTTTGTGATGTGATGTGATGTGATATGTTCCATTATGTTATGTGACACATCCCTTTTTAAGACCTTTCTTTATTGTTCTTTGTAATCCCTTGGCCCATCTCGTTCTATGTTTTAAGACAGCATTGTCTTCACAACACGTAATATATTCCCCAAGTCATATTTTATCTTTATTACCTGCCCCTGCCAGTCTAGACCTAAATTCAGTATTTCACTGTCCCCTTATGTAGAACAATTCCCCTTTAAACAGAGTCTTTGCAGACTTTCCTGGTGGCCATTCTCCGTTTCTTTCCTAGACGTGGCTCTGACTGGACATCCAGTCACACCAGATTCAAGGTTCCCATATCTAGAATGAGCTGTCCGGAACCCCATCTTTGCCTGTCCGCCTCATCCCTGAGGACAACCCCACGGCAGGCCCTTACACCTGGCCCAGCACCGGGTCACCCAGTACAACGAGTGCCCAGAGGTTCTCCCACAGGAGCAAGTCCTATTCCTTTTATCTCCATAGTGAGATGCAGTCATACACTCGAGCCGTTTCCTCTGTGCTCTTTTGGGTTGGAATAATTCTCCAGGTGTGTCTAATGGTCTCAGTGTGTCTACCATTCCACAAACTACGCCTTCTTTAGGAAGAAGGGTGCTATCTGTCAGAGGACGCTCCTCACACCTGAATGTGCACATGAGCACCTGGGAGGCTGGGTAACCTGCAGATTCTGACTTACTAAGTCTGGGTAGATCTGGTTGGTGCGGGTCCATGGCCTTCACTATAGTAAGAAGGCCATGCAGAAAATATCTGCTAAACACCTAGAGGGCATCTAACTTTTGTGTTGAAAAGATGGCAGCATGAAAGCTGCTGGTTGGGATTAATGTCCCCTTAGTTACTTGCATTGTGAGATAACTGAGGTTGACACATTACACATGGACATATTTTTGGAATGAATTTCTTCACCCTTTCCTGAAGGCCCGCTGTGTGCTGAAGGCTTCAGATACAGAGACAGACGCAACCTACCAGGGCTCATAATCCAGAAAGAGATTCTGAGGACGCAAGCTCTGGTGGAGGGAGCTATGGCGACACAAAGGAGAGCCACTTAACCTTGCAAGGGCCCTCAAGGAGGTACACCTGGGCCAAATCTTGAAGGGTAGTACTTTTAGCACAGAGAGAAGGATGTTCCAGACTAGGGAGCAGATGTCAGGAAGGTGGGCATGACATGGCCGGGGCATGGGGAGAAGACTGGATGGGCTGATGGAGACCAGGACCATGGAGGGAGGGCCGCCTGTGTCACCCCCAGGGCAGCGGGGAGCCCAGAGGCTCTCATGCCTCAGCATGGTGAGGGGGCTTTTGGGGAAGAAGGATTCCTCAGCCAGTCACATAGGTGGTGCCTGGGATGCAGAAATTAGGACAAGGAAACCAGCTGGAAAGGATCATTATTCCTGAGTGTACTTTTAAGGGGAATGCTTCTGGAAAAGTATCTAAAGTCGTGTATTTATTTCAAAACCAATTCAAAGTACTGGGCAGCAACGGAGTTTAAATTTTCAGGCTAATCCCATCAGACTCCACAGACAAGGGGACAGGTTGGCAGTCAGGCGTGTCTGGGGTAGAAATGACCCCTGCTAAGCCTTGTCAAGTGTATTTCCCAGTCCCCTTTGCAGCTGTCCACCTCCTTTCTAAGGAGAAAAAGCCCAGGCCCTAAGGGTCAACCAGCTTCACCCTGCCCTTTCCAAAAGTCAGATCAATTATTGACCACGTACACTGAAGAGCTGGCTTAGGTTTTACTACATGAAAGGCATTGATTTTAAATCATAGGGTGATAAGCCCAGAAAGGTACCCAGAGCTGCTTAGAATAACAATCGAGCAAAGCTTAGAAGGTGGAGCTGTGTCCATCCGAGAATTTCATGACAGTGTCACCCTTCCTGCAGGCTGATGTAATAGGACACGGCCAGAAAGACAGAGGAAAGGACAGCTCCTTGCCCTCAGTTCTCTCCTTCACTGAGATTCCACCATTAGCTTACCAACTTTTTGTTCTAAAGGATAATCCCTTAAAATGCAAATGCCTCTTGCAGGGGTCACGATTTAGCCAGGGATCAGCGAAGTATAGCCCCAAGTCAAATATAGTTGATCACCTATTTGTGTATAACTATGAGCTAAAAAATGGTTTCTACAGTTTAAATGGTTGAAAAAAATCAAAAAAAGGATATTTTGTGGCACACAAAAATTATATGAAATTCAAATTTCAGTGCCCAAAATAAAGTTTTATTGGCACACAGCCACACTCCTTGGTTTACATATTATCTCATGTCTGCTTTTACACGACAGCAGTAGAGCTGAATAGTTTTGACCGAGACCAGATGGCTCTCAAAAACTATAAATGTTTCCTATGTAGCCCTTTACGGAGAAAGCTTGCTGACACCTGCATGAAGCTCTCTTATTGTGATTTTAAACAGCAGAATCAAGATAATGAAAGAGAGCTACTGTTCCCCCAGCCTAGCATAACCTAGCACAACCTAGAAAGAATGGGACATCAAAAGGGCATATGTAGACACAGGTGAAACAATATAAAAGTCCAAAGCTGCACAGAAGACAGGAATGGCCCTGGGAGGTAAGCCATTCTAGCCCATTTTACAGATGAGGAAAACTTAGGCTAAAAAGCAATTGAATGACTTGCCCCAAATCTCACAGCTGGTAAGTGGCAGAGATGGAATTCAAATTCATGTCAGTCTGTCCTAGAGGGTACTGAGATGTCAGGAGGAAGAAAAAGGATAGGGCGAGGAGGTTGGGAATTTCCAAAAGGGCACGTAACCGGCTTCAAAAGGACATCTCAGAAAAGTGTCCAGAAGAGATACAACTTCTGTGCCCTTAGGCAACATGTTTAACCTCTCAGCCACCTTATGTATGAAATGGTGATGAGACTTATCTTGAAAGGGTAGCAAAACTTGAATGAAACAACACATATGTAGCATCTTAAAGGTCCTCCAACGTTCATTCTCTCTCCTATCTCTGCCCCACCCCTCCCAACTCACATTTCCTTGATTGAGCCTGGTCTAGTGCACTGTCCCCTTAAGATTACAACTCATTCATCATTAAACCCACGCTTGCAGACTTTCCATCTGCCTGAACCTACAGTTGCCTCTGGTGATCTCAAGGGCCAAAGAAACACAACATGAGCCTGAGACTTAGAAGTTAAACTTCAAACCCAAAGATGCTGGGCCTAAGCGCATCTCCTCATACCAGAGCAGGAAGACTACTTTTTTCCTGGAGGAGAATTGAGCATGGAAATTACCCACAGTGCACCCTGTTCAACAGGATGGAATCTGGCTTTATTTGAGGTTCATCCCCGGGGCTCGGCTCCTTCCCCTCCTGTGCCCTCCACCTCCAGCCTCCTCCTGTCCTCTTGACGCACCTCTTCATTGCTATTCTCTCCTCATCCTGTGTCCCCATTCTCCACCTTCCTCTCTCCTCCCCATTCTTCCTCCGGTTCCTTCCCCCTCCCTTATCCCAGGCATAGCTCTGCACCCCACGCTGGAAAAAACAGTAGCATGTGGGGGTGCAGGAGTCAGGTCCAAAGCAGTGAAGACAGACCTGGGAGGGGAGTGAGAAGGGCTCGAGTCGGCCCTTAGCTCCTTCATGATCCGTCATAGGCTTTGCTGAAGCCACCTCCCTGGCTGAGCCTGGGTTTCCTCACCTGTAAGGAGAATCATAGTCATTGGCCATATTATTTTGTAGGATGGGAAGAGGTTCTATGTGTGGAAGTGCTTTGCAAAATCTAAGTCACCATGCAAATAAGGTTATGATTAAAATTGGTAAAATAGGTGCTGTCGTGCAAATGAACACACACACACACACACACGCACGCACACTGAAATCCATACAGTTGGGTGAGGCTGTGTGGCTTCAGCATCACATCCTTGATTTTGGACCTTAAGACTGGGACCGAAAGGAGACAGTGGCTGGAAAGAGCACAGTGTGGGGACCGGGAACCCAGGCCTGGGTCCCAGCTCAGCTCTTCCCCAGTCTGCAGACTCAGGAAAGCCACGCCTGCCTGGCTCAGCTTCCCCAAGTGTAAGCGGGACAACGAGGCCTTCTTGTGCGGAGCTATGAAAGCCTGCCAGTGGAGTTCCGTGCACAGAACTACAGGTGGGGCTGGGGGGACAGCAGCTCTCTTTCATTATCTTGATTCTGATGTTTAAAATCACAATGGAGCATTTTCCCTGCAAATCACTGGACAAGTCATCTCTGAGGCCTGAATGACACTAACTCCAGCAGTGTGACCAGGGTTTGCTCAGATCTGCCATGCGAGCACCAACGTTCCTGGCCAGGCCTCACGGGGCCTCCTCCGTGAAGAATGACCTGTTTGACATCGCTAACATCATTGGTCGTTAAGGTGCAACACATGGCTCCGTACAGGATGCTGATTTACCTTCTTGGTGGTGTCAGTGTGCTTTAAAGACCTGCTGGATAAAAGCTCCCGTGCTTGGGGAGGCCTGTGATGCCTACAGCTGCCCAATCAGACCGTCTGGGGCCTCTGGAAGCTGGTACCCTCTGAGGACTCATTTCTTTTCTTCTGTAATTAATTTATTTTCCAATTACAGTTGACATACAATATTACATTCATTTCAGATGTACAACATAGTGATTAGACATTAATATACTTTACAAAGTGACCACCCCAATAAGTCTAGTACCCGTCTGACATCATACATAGTTATTACAATATTATTGAGTAGATTCCCTATGCTGTATTTTACATCCCCATGACTATTTTTATAACTGGCAATATGTACTTCTTAATCCCTATCACTTTTCTTACCCATCCCACCAACCCCCCTGGCGACCATCAATGTGTTCTCTCATTGTATCAGTGAGTTTATTTCTGTTTTGTTTGTTCATTTGTTTCTTAGATTCCACATGTAAGTAAAATCATATGGTATTTGTCTTTCTCTGTCTGACTTATTTCACTTAGCATAATATCTAGGTCCATCCATGTTGTTGCAAATGGCAAGGTTTCATTCTTTTTTATGGCTGAGTAACATTCCATTGTATAAATGTACCTCCTCTTCTTTATCCAATTGTCTACCGATGGACACTTAGGTTGCTTCCATTTCTTGGCTATTGTAAATAGTGCTGCAATGAACATAGGGGTGCATATATCTTTTTGAATTAGTATTTTGGATTTCTTCTCATAAATACCCAAAGTGGAATTGCTGGATCATATGGCAGCTCTATTTTTAAGTTTTTGAGGAACCTCCATACTGTTTTCCATAGTGTCGGCACTGATTTGCAATCCCACCAACAGTGCACGAGGGTTCCCTCTTCTCCCCACCCTCACCAACACTTGCTGTTTGTTGATTTATTGATGATGGTTATTCTGACAGATATGAGGTGGTATCCCATTGTGGTTTTTATTTGCTTTTTCCTGTTCATTAGTGATATTGAACATCTTTTCATATGTCTGTTGGCCATCTGTACATCCTCTGGAGAAATACCCGTTCAGATCTTCTGCCCATTTTTTAATAAGATTGTTTCATTTTTTGTTGTTAAGTTGTATGAGTTCCTTATATTTTTTGGATATTAATGCCTTACAGATGTATCATGGGCAAGTATCTTCTCCCAATCAATAGATTGTCTTTTCATTTTGTTGATGGTTTCCTTTGCTGTGCAAAACCTTTTTAGTTTGATGTAGTCCTATTTGTTTACTTTTTCTTTCATTTCCCTTACACAGGGAGACATATTGCTAAAAAAAAAAAAAATACATTGCTAAGAGCAATGTCAAAGAGTTTACTGCCTATGTTTTTGTCTATGAATTTTATGGTTTCAGTTCTTATATTTAAGCATTTAATCCAATTTGAGTTTATTTTTGTATATGATGTAAGAAAGTGGTCCAATTTCATTTTTTTTTTGCATGCATGCATCTGTCCAGTGTCCCCCCAACAGCATTTACTGTAGAGACTGTCTTTTCCTCCTTGTATATTCTTACCTCCTTTGTCATAGATTAATTGACCATATAGGCATGGGTTTATTTCTAGGCTCACTATTCTGTTCCATTGATCTGTGAGTCTGTTTTTATGCCAGTACCATGCTGTTTTCCTTACTATAGCCTTGTAGTATCGTTTGATATCAGGTAGTGTGATGCCTCCAACTTTGTTCTTCTTTCACAAGATTGTTTTGGCGATTCAGGATTTTATGTGGTTCCATATAAATTTTAGGACTAGTTGTTCTATTGCTGTGAAAAAAATGACATTGGTATTTTGATATAGATTGCATTGAATCTATAGATTGCTTTGGGTAGTTTGGACATTTTAATGACATTAATTTTTCCTATCCATGAGCATGGTATAACTTTCCATTTATTTGTGTCTTCTTCAATGGCTTATAGTTTTCCAAGTATTTTACCTCCTTGGTTAAATTTATTCCTAGGTATTTTGTTCTTTCTGATGCAATTGTAAATAGGATTAATTTCTCTTTCTGATAGTTCTTTTTCTGATAGTTCAATATTGGTGTAAAAAAAACGCAATTGATTTCTGAATATTAATTTTGTATCTGCTTCTTTACTGAATTCATTTCTTAGTTCTAATAGATTTTAATGGAATCTTTAAGGTTCTCTATATATAGTATCATGCCATCTGCAAATAATGACAGTTTTACTTCTTCCTTTCTAATTTGGATGCCTTTTATTTCTTTTTCTAGTCTGTGGCTAGGACTTCCAATATTATGTTGAATAAAAGTGGTGAAAGTATACATCCTTGTCTCGTTCCTGATCTTAAAGAAAAAGCTTTCAGCTTTTCCCTATTGAGTGTGATGTCAGCTGTGGGTTTGTCATATATGGCCTTTATTATGTGGAAGTGTGTTCCCTCTGTCCCCACTTTGCTGAGAGTTTTTATCATGAGTGGATATTGGATTTTGTCAAATACTTTTTCTGCATCTATTGATATGATCTTTGTCTATCATTTTGTTTATGTGGTATAAATGTTAATTGATTTGTGGGTATCAAACCAACCTTGCATCCCAGGAATAAATCCCACTTGATGATGGTATATGATCTTTTTAATGTATTGCTGAATATGGTTTGCTAATATTTTGTTCATAATTTTTACATCTGTATTCATCAGGGATATTGGCCTATAATTTTCTTTCTTTGTAGTGTCTTTGTCTGGTTTTGGTATCAGGGTAATTCTGGCCTCATAAAATGAGTTTGGAAGCTCTCCCTCAAGAAGACTCATTTCTGATAATCTGGTTGGTGCAGGTCAGTATTTAGAGTAAAAATGACCTCATTTTCAGTCACAGTTTAAGACAAGTGGGTTGTTTGGTTTTATTAATGTGGCATTTGCTGGAAGCTAGAAGCCCCTCTGTGTCCCCCAATGCCAATGTCTGCATCTGGCTTTAGACTCTGCATCCCTGGGTGATGGCAGCCATCTGCACACAGGCCAACCTGAGCAGCTGAGGAGCAGGGGCCCATCCACCTGCTGGGAGGTTTAGTTAATGACAGCTTCACATTGGCTGAATCTTTCACCTTTCATCAGCTTCCTCTAGGCTCCAGGCGCAGAAGCAGATATTAACAGTATCTCTCTCCTCCCGACCTCCAAGGCTTGCTTTTCTGGCTGTCAGCCTCTGTGGATTTATAATATCCCTCATTACCAAATGCAAGATAGTGTTCCATATCTAGTATGTGGGTGGGACTTACACATGCCGACAGGAGCCACTTGGTAAAGGGAAGCAGCAGATTGTCCATCTGTGCAAGTGGGCAGCACCAGGCAAGGGAGAAGGACATTTTTCAGGTAATGTTTACATGTTCCATGTTCTATTAGAGAACTTGAGGTCACAAGTGGCAAATAGGCCACCAGGACTTTTTAATGTAAACATTTGTTAAATTATAAAGTGTTTTATGCTCATTTGAAAATGATTTTTTAAGTATAATAATCACAATAAAAATTCCCCATAATCCAATTAATGCAGTATTATCAATATTATGTTATGCTTTTCTTCCTTCACACATAACCATTTCAATTTTTCCTCTTAATTTTGTGCCATATATATATATAGTCCCACATCATAAAATCTCCCCACCCCCTCAGCAGCTGCATCACACTCCCTCGTAGAAGGTCAAATGTGCTTGACCATGTCCTTGCAGGCAGTGCAGGGTGATGGTCAGGTATTAACTTGATTCCATTTTTCTTTTTTATGCATTGGTGAATATCTTTGTGTGAAACTCTTTGCCTGCATTTTGGATTACTTTCCCAGGAGTGTATTACGTGGTGCAAAGTATATGGGCATTTTGAGGCCCAAAAACCATTTTCCCAGTCACCTTTCTAATCGTATGTGACGGCTTACGCTGCCCCCATCAATGTAGGGGACATCTCTCCCCACCCTCACGCACATGGACTCTCGGGTTTCCAGTGCAGTTGACAGAGTCTGCGGATTTGTACCACATTTCCTGCAGAGATGATAATGTGTCTCCCACTGTAGAATGTCATTCAGTGAAATGCAGCAATCTAATATCACCTGGAGTCATAGTCCTTTTATTTCTTTATTTTTTTTAAAAAAAGGCAAATTTTGCAATCAATGTACAACTGATCTGTATGTATATTAAAGAGATTTACATTACTGGGGTATGAAAAGTACACACAAGCCATCTTTACAAAGAGACTGAAAATGTGTGCATGAAAATCTATACTCTGGCATTGTAAAAAGGTTTTCAAAGCCATAAAGGTAAAGATTCTTGAAGAATAGCTACTCCATCTTGCACTAATCATACATTTGTCCCAAGATAAGAAAATTGCCTGGAAAATGCTCATATTTATTGGACTTAAGAGAGAAGAGTTTCTATAAATCCAAGAGAAAGTACCCTGGTTGGTTGAGTTAATGATTTCCCCCCTGGGAGAATTATCTTTCAGAAGGACTGCACTTAAATTGCCTGATTTCTGTACCTCTCCAGCATCAATTCTGCCAGATGTGTTTCTGTTTGGGAGCTGAGAAGCATGAAAGATGAAGATCTCTGGGGATGAAAGTATTGGGGAGAAAGCAGCAGCCAAGCTCTGGGTGGGCGTCCTGGTTTCTGAACACCCTAGTGTTAAACTTCAGTGGCAGCATTAGCTGGTGCCCCAACTGCCTGCAAGACAGTTGGAAGCTAGGGTGAAAGGGGAGGTCAGGGGCTGCAAAGAAATGATGTCTGACACTAGAGGCTTGCTGGGGAGCTCAGGTGCTCATACTGGCATCAGAGCACCCTGAAAAAGAGAAATAATCCCTTACAACACGTAGACAGCCAGGATTGGGGTGCAGTGTCCAGGTGTGGGGACAGAGCAGGACTTGTCCAAAGGCTGTAGGGGGATCCAAGGCCCTGGAGAAGCAGCCTGCAGAGCAAACCTGGCCTGGCAGAATGGCACCAATGTCTTCAATTTAGAGGGCCTAGACTGAGCAGGAGATGTCACAAGAAATGCAACAAGAAGAAAGTTCAGCTAGAGCATGAGTGCCAGGGGAACTCCCTGAGCCTCAAAACCTGGATACAGGCATCTTTCATGAAGCACGCTTGTCATTCATTCCCCAGACGTTTAGTGAGAACCTACTATGTTCCAGAAACTGCACCAGGCACTGGAAACTTCAAACGGAATAAAATAGACACAGTCCCTGCTCTTGTGGAACTTCTGATGGGGGCGGGAAGGGGGGAGGATGGGTTGAGAGTTGTAGACAAACAGACAAATGCAGAAATAAATGAATTGTTAGAAACCAGTTGATGCTTTGAGAAGGTGGGAGGCAGTAAGTGACCCAGATAGACTCAAGGTCGGCACTCTATTTTATTTATATGATTAACTGAAAATCGTCAATGTGTGTGAGGCACAGAGCACAGCCAGGTAGAAATAAAGCTGAAGACAGGGTCCTGCAGGCAGTTTCCCTATCCGTCTCATTACTTGAAACCCCAGAGTTTTATGGTGGTCAGGTCAGGACAGGCAGCTGTGCACCTTTCTCTCTTCCATGATCTCTGAAGGGGTCTTTTCCTCCAGCTCAAGGAAGAGCAGCTGCACGAGGAATTTGGAGTGACTGAGCCCACCTCATAGAACGAGACACAGACAGTTTGCTGCATATTAAATAAGCACAAATACTTTGTACAGTCGTCTTAAGTGCTGCCCATATAAGCTTCCCAAACTGCCTCCTTCAGGAAATGGTGAGAACTGGGGGCCGTCTTGATTCAGATCCCGTCTGTTATGATCTTGACCTCCCTGAACAGGAAAAGCGGGGAATGAGCACCGTGCAAAGGACAGCCTTGAGGCCTAACCCCTACTAGGGACAGCAGTGTGTTTGCCCCCCTCCTTCTCTTTTGTAGTTAATTAGATATCTCTTTTTAGTTGGAATTAAAAGATAATGAAATGCTCTTGTGAAAGTGAAATACAGTTACTGGAAAGAGGTCAGTAATAAAGGAAGAGAAGATTCCTTACAATTGTAAATTGAGTTCAGAGAGTTTGTACTTTGTTTTTTTAAATTGCGCCTGTAATTGCTTTTAATTGGGGAAGAGAAAACCACATCATTTAACACTCAAAAATGTATGTGCCTATTATGTGTTGAGCCCAGGGATAAGTGGTTTGCATTTATTATCTCACATAAACCCTATCAGCAACTCTGAAATAGGTGATAATATCACCAATGTTTGCACGAGTAAACTCAGATAGAGAAGGAAATGACTGGCCCACCGTATTTGTACATGGTACCAAGTGGCAGAAGTGAGAAGTAAGGAGTCACACCTGGGTCTGACTCCAAAGCCTGAGTTCCTCCCTGTGGTGTAATTAATTAATATCCCCATTCTACAGATGAAGAAACTGAGGTTCAGAAAGGGTCTAGAACATGCGCAAGATTACTCAGCCGGAAAGGCAGGATCAGCTATTTGTGGGTCCCAATGCAAAATGAAAATGGAGGGCCCTTTATTTTATTTTCTTAGATCTCAAATTTACTTTTTGGCATTTTTTTTACAGTTGACATTCAATATTATTTTATATTAGTTTCAGGTGTACAGCATACTGGTTAGATATTTATATGTCTAGTCTAGTACCCACCTGGCACTATACCTACTTGTTGTAACATGATTGACTATATTCTCTATGCTATAATTTATATCCCCGTGACTATTTTGTAACTACCAATTTGTACTTCTTAATCCCTTCACCTTTATTACCCAGCTCCCCAACCCAACTCCCCTCGGGCAACTATCAATTTGTTCTCTGTATCTATGAATCTCTTTCTATTTTGTTTGTTCATTTATTTTGTTCTGTAGATTCCACATATAAATGAGACCATGTGGTATTTGTCTTTCCCAGTCTGACTTATTTCACTTAATGTAATATGCTTTAGTAGGGCCATCCATGTTGTCACAAATGGTAAGGTTTCATTCCTTTTTATGGCCGAGTAATATTCCACTGTATACGTGTACCACCTCTTCTTTATCCAATCGTCTCTTCATGGGCCCTTGGGTTGCTTCCATTATTGTAAATAGTGCTGTAATGAACGTAGGGGTGCATATATCTTTTTGAATTAGTGTTTCGGATTTCTTCGCATAAATATTCAGAAGTGGAATTGCTGTGTCATAAAGTAGTTCTGTTTTTAATTTTTTAAGGAAACTCCAAAGTGTTTTCCCTGTGGCTGCACCAATTTGCAATCCCACCAACAGTGCACAAGGGTTCCCTTTTCTCCATATCCTGGCCAACATTTGCTTGTTGATTTATTGATGATGGTTATTCGGACAGGTGTGAGATGATATCTCCTTGTGGTTTTAATTTACATTTCTCTGATGATTACAGACGTTAAGCATCTTTTCACGTCTATTGGCCATCTATATGTCTTCTTTGGAGAAATGTTTATTCAGGTCCTCTGCCCATTTTTTAATTAGATTGTTTGATTTTTTGGTGTTGAGCTGTATGAGTTCTTTAAAATTTTGGATATTAACCCCTTATCAGATGTATCATTGGTGAATATCATCTCCCATTCAGTAGGTTGTCTTTTCATTTTGTTGATGGTTTGTTTGCTGTGCAAAAACTTTTTAGTTTGATGTAGTCCCATTTGTTAATTTTTTTCTTTTGTTTCCCTTGCCCGAAGAGATAGATCAGAAAAAAATATCAGTAAGAGCAATATCAGAGAATTTACTACCTATAATTTCTTCTAGGGGTTTTATGGTTTTGGGTCTTACATTTAAGTCTTTATCCAGTTTGATTTTATTCTTGTATGGTATAAGAAGGTGGTCTAGTTTCTTTCTTTCTTCCTTCCTTCCTTTCTTTCTTTCTCTCTCTCTCTCTCTCTCTCTCCCCCTCTCTCTCTCTCTCTCTCTCTCTCTCTCTCTCTCTTTCTTTCTTCCTTTCTTTTTTTTTTGCATGTATCTGTATAGTTTTCCCAATACCATTTATTGACTAGACTGTCTTTACCCTGCTATACATTCTTGCCTCTTTTGTCATAGATTAAATGACTGTATAGGCATGGGTTTATTTCTGCACTCTCTATTCTGTTCCATTAATCTATGTGTCTGTTTTTATGCCAGTACCATGATGTTTTCATTATTATAGACTTGCAGTATAATTTGATATCAGGTAGCATGATACCTCCAATTTTGTTCTTCTGTCTCAAGGGCCTTTCGTGGTCCCATATAAATTTTAAAATTATTTGTTCTAGTGCTGTGAAAAATGACATTGGTATTTTGATAGGGATTGCATTAAATCTATAGATTGCTTTGGATAGTATGGACATTTTAATGATGTTAATTTTTCCTATCCATGAGTATGAAAGAGCCTTCAATTTATTTGTATCTTCTTCCATTTCTTTCTTCGGTGTCTTACACGTTTCTGAGTACAGGTCTTTTACTTAGTTAAATTTATTTTTAGGTTTATTTTATGCAATTGTAAATGGGATTGTTTTCTTAATTTCTCTTTCTCATAGTTTATTATTGGTGTATAAAAATGTACCAAATTTCTGAACATTAATTTTGCTACTTTTCTGAATTCATTTCTTAGTTCTAATAGTTTTCGGTAGGAATCTTTGGGTTTCTCTATATATATAGTATCATGCCATCTGTAAATAATGACAGTTTTACTTCTTCCTTTCTAATTTGGATGCCTTTTATTTCTTTTTCTAGTCTGATTGTTGTGGCTGGGACTTCCAACACTATGTTGAATAAAAGTGGTGAAAGTAGGCATCCTTGTCTTGTTCTGGTTATAAAGAAAAAGCTTTCAGCTTTTCCCTATTGAGTGTGATGTGGGTGGTGGGTTTGTCATATATGGCCTTGATTATGTGGACATATGTTCCCTCTGTCCCCACTTTGCTGAGAGTTTTTGTTTTTTTATCATAAATTGATGCTGGATTTTGTCAGATACATTTTCTGCATATATTGATATGATCATATCTTTCATTTTGTTTATGTGATGAATCACATTACTTGATTTGTGAATATCGAACCAATCTTGCATTCCAGAAATATATCCCTCTTGATCCTGGTGTATGATCTTTTTAATGTATTGCTGAATTCAGTTTGCTAATATTTTGTTGATGATTTTTGCATCTATGTTCATCAGGGATACTGGTCTATAATTTTCTTTTTTTGTAGTGTTTTTCTGGGTTTGGAAACAGGTTAATGGTTGTCTCATAAAATGATCTTGGGAGCTTTCCCTCTTGTTGAATTTTTTAAAATAGCTTGAGAATGATAGGTGTTAATTCTTTTTTTAATGTTTGGTAAAATGCATTAGAGCATTTAATCCATTTACATTTAAAGTGATTGTTGATAGGTATGTAGTTATTGCCATTTTATTATTCATCTTTATATTCCCCCAGCCCCGTTCTTCTTTTAAATAAGTCTCTTTAACATTTCTTGTAATATTGATTTGGTGGTTATGAACTCCTTTACCTTTTTCTTGTCTGGGAAGATCTTTATCTGTCCTTCGACTCTAAATGATAGTTTTGCTGGGTAGAGTGATCTTGGTTGTAGGTCCTTGCTTTTTTTATCACTTTGAATATTTCATGCCAATCCCTTCTTGCCTGCAAAGTTTCTGTTAGGAAATCAGTTGACAGTTTTATGGGATCTTCCTTATAAGTAACTACTTGCCTTTCTCTTGCTGCTCTTAGGATTCTCTCTTTGTTTTAACCTTTGCAATTTTAATTATGATGTGTCTTGTGTGGACCTGTTTGGGTTCATCCTGTTTGGGACTCTGCACTTCCTGGGCTTGTAGGTCTATTTCCTTCACCAGGTTAGGGAAGTTTTTAGTCATTATTTCTTCAAATAGGTTCTTGATCCCTTGCTCTCTCTTCTCTTTCTGGTACCCTTATGATGCAAACATTGTTATGTTTGATATTGTCCCAGAAGTCTCTTAAACTATCCTCATTTTTAAAAATTCTTCCTTCTTTTTTATGTTCCTATTGTGTGTTTCCTGCTATCTTGTCTTCCAAATCACTGATTCAATCCTCTGCTTTTTTTTTCCCCCCCTGGAGTTTTCTCGTTTTTCTTTCATTTGGGACGTATTTCTCTGTTGCCTCATTTTGGTTGCCTCTCTGTGTTTATTTCTGTATTAGGTAGATTTATTACATCACCCAACCTTGGACAAGTGGCCTTATATAGTAGGTGCCCTGTGGGGCCCAGAAGCACAGTCTCCCTGGTAACCTGTGCTGGGTGTGCCCAGAGTGTCCCGTACGTGGGTGTTGTGTGCCCTTCTGTTATAGTTGAGCCTGGATTGCTATTGGCACATCAGTGGGTGGGATTGACCCTCAGGCTGACTGACTGTTGGGTTTGTCTGCATTCACAGCTTACCATGGGTGGGGGGCTTACCCCATGATCCGAGATTTGCCCCAGTGTGCTCTGGTGCCTGTTGAGACCTGGAAGGCCCCTTGTTTAAAATGATTAAGAATTTCAAAGCAGTGACTGCAGAACATTAGGCCAGCCAGGGCCCCATCTGAGCATGACAGGAGTCTTGGAGCCAGGATTGGGTGCCCAGCCTCTTTGAATCTTTACCACCTCCTACCTCCTTCCAGCTGAAAGTCTCACTTCCCAGTTATAGACCCAAGACAGCAGTTGAGGAAATGAATGCAGAAAAGTAAGGGATCTTTTTTGAGGTTTGGCTTTGGAGTCAGGTAGGCCGGGCACATGTCCTAGCTCTTCCACATATATCATCTCACTTTCTCTTTGAAACATTCCTATGAGGTGTAGTTATAATGTTTCCCCATTTTATAGATGAGGAAACTGACGTGCAGAGAGTTTCTTGCCTAATGTACAGTAGCTGGTAAGCAGAGGAGGCAGGGTATGAACCCAGGCGTCTGACTCCTCATTCCTAATCTCTGGACTCTGCTGTCTAAGTGTCACCATGGCCTTACCCAAAGTCAGGCATGGATACTGAGAATTCATCCCTATGAGCCATGTGGGAAGAAGAAAGAGAAGGCAAATCTCAGAAACTGACTTCTGTAACTCCCTGTAACAAAGGCCTTAGAAGAGTCTTTGTTACCTACAACACAAAAAACCCACTCGTTAGCCCAACACTCAATGGTCTTGTAATCTGACCCTAAAGTTCCTTTCTGGCCCATCTCCCACCAGACCCCCTTGAGACCTGCCCACAGTTTCATATACGTCTACACTTTCTGAGTCGTGCCAGGCTGCTGAGTTGTAGGATCAAAGCAGAGATACTATCCACATCATTTTTCAGCTGAATGGCACCCTTAGCATTGTATAGTCCCAAGGCCATGGTGGAGACATCGTGGCGTTCTCTTCTGCCCTCCAGTAGTTCCCCCACTGCAGTACTGTATTAACCATGTCTCTTATTGTCCATGTTTCTGATGCTTTGCCACCTGGGACCCTGCTGACCTGGAGAGACTGCCCGTCTCAAAGTTAGCCAATTCCTAGAGATAGGAATCAACTTGCCCACTTGGTTTTCAAAAGCACACCTACCAATCCAGGGCCCACGCCGCAACCATCTCCTTTACTGAGCTCTCACACTCTGGGTCACCATCCACCTGCCGTCATCATCCCAGGGCCATGCACCAGACACCTAGAGGCAGACAACCCCGATAACTCAGAGGCTGCGGAAATTATCCAGACTACCCAACCCTAAGCCTGCTTACCCTGCCTCCTCTGTTCCTTCCCATGCAAACCACAGTAAAGGCTCTTTCCCTCAGTCTCCCCCTCTCCCTCTGCCTCTTTACTGACCCCGGTGCTTCTCCATTGGCCCTCTGTGGGGTAGCATGTCCCCTCTCCTTAGGATCTGTGAGTAAAACAATCTTTTCGATGGCAATAATATCCTGATCAGTTGGCCTTACCATACTTAAATAATAATAAAACCAATATTAAAACAAATACCTAGGTTACTTCCTCCAGGAAGCCTCCTTTGATTGCCCTAGTCAGTATTATTTGCTTCTTCCCCTCTGTTCCCTGGGAACTGCTCTTTGTTCCTCTGTCTTGCTATATGGCTGCTGCTGACTGTGAGTTCTGTCAAGGTAGGGATCGCGAGTCACACTTCTCTGCCTCCCATGCCTAGGGCTCTATCTGGCACATAATAGGTGCACAGTCAACACATGGCATCTGGAATAATGATAAGAATGATAATAATAATAGTAACAATAGCTCTGTTCCTGGTGCTTTGCATACTTTTTCTCCAAATCCTAAAGCAATAGGCCAGGCAGATTTGTATTATTCTCATTCTACAAATGAAAACGTGAGGCTCAGAGAGGTTCGGTGATTTACCCAAGGCCACACAGCCAAAGAGCTGCAGAACCAGGGTTCAAACCTGAGTCTGTCTAGCTGCAGAGTAAACGCTCTTGAATTTAATTAAATTGTATTTAATTACCCATTGTGTAACCGTGTCAAAGATGACCCTCTACGTGGATTGATCAAGAGGTAGCTACTAGGAGTGTTCTGATGTTCTGAAAATGAATACCAGGCCTAAGCCAGCTGCCAAGTGACCTTTCCAAAGCACAATCTGGATATTTCATGCCCTGTCTGTGGTTCTTTACTGGCCCTAAGGTGAAATCCAAACCTCGTAGCCACCATTCATCATCTGACCTCTGCTTACCTCTCCAGCCCATCTCTAGTACCTAACCCACCCCCAATTCAGAAGCAGTGGGCGGCCAGTGGAGATAAAAAGCGCTCACTGCTAAGCAAAGGTACCTCCCTAGCTTCTCCCAGCAGGAAAGGAAGTTCCTTGGTGCCCAAGTCAAAGTTGCCCATCTCTCAGAGAAATTCAGGAAAGATGACAGATGGCTGATGCCTGCAGAGATTGGTTAGAATATCATGCGGTCTGAACAATCCCTGTTCAGGGAGGCCCCCTTCCTATCCCTCCCATTCCCCAGCATCCCCACATGCAGCCATTCACCTTGCATGAATCCAACAATTTCCTCACAATCCTAATGCTTCTTCAGCTGCTGAAACCTGAGATCAGGAAGAGATGGAGGCCCCTGACATGCACAGTGAAGGAAACAAAAGTGTTTTGACACTCCTGTGTCTTTTTCCCTTTCATGCAGAATTGGAACAGTGGACCTGAATGTTTTGGATTACAAGAGCCCCGAAAGCCTGTGCTTTCCAGAAGTCTCAGATTAGCGTTTTTCTACCTCCAGGCATCTAACACGAGAATTCTAAGTGGTTAATATTCTCCTGATAAGAAAACATATGTTTCACAAATTCTGCAGGAGTTATAATAAAGTCATCGTGTTTCTAAAGCCTTAATCCACGGAGAAAGATTTTAATTTGAAGGCATTCCAATGTCAGCTTTTTCAGGAATACTTGCAGTGTAATTGAGCCTGGTTGTTAAAATAACAGGTGGTCTGCTTCCTTTGTCTTCACTGAAGAAAAAAATTGAACCACAATCCATAAACTAGTCTGTAGGCCCTTTATAAACTGAAAAGGTTTTGTTTCCAAGCAGGAGAGCTCAGAGAAGTTTGGGGAGCTTGTGAACCAAGGAGCGGATGTCCCTAACATGAAGCTCTAACAGGAAGATATCTGTGTTGGGCCCTTAGCCTTAAAAGTTCACACACCAAGCCCATAAGGGGGTGCAATTATCTCAAATCTACAGGTGAGGCATTGGAGGCCCAGAGATGAGAACTGCTTTGCGAAGGTCACGTGACCAGCATTTGAGGGAGTTGAAATTCAAGGCCAGATCTCTCCACTCTTCGGTGTCAAAGCAGCCCCTTGGCCCCCACAAACTGCCCTCAAGGTCAGGCAGAGATGACACTGACAACACTCCTTGATCCTTTGCCAGCATCAGAGATGATCACCTTTTCCTTTTTTACATCAGTATTAATTGAATGTTCAAAAATGAACCTGTAAAAACTATCATTGTTCTCAGGTCTAGCAAATCCTCAGAATGATGGAGGAGCTATTTTAAAAGAGCTGTGTGGCGTTGGGCAAGTCACACCCACTCTCAGCCGTGGTTTTGTCATCTGTGCAATTAAGGTAATAACATCTACTCACTGGATTGCTGAGAGGATTCAATGAAAAACGAGATGTAAAAGCACTTAGCACCTTATAGGTGCTTAATAATTGTAGGTCCTCTTATTTCCTGCAATAAATATTATTGAATAAATGGTATTTTAATCATAATGTACCTACTGAACACCTCCCTTGTGTTTGATGCTGAAGCGACTCTATATTCAATCCCCTCAAACTCTGGGTGGTAAGTACTATGTTTACATAAGGGGAAACTGAGGCTCAAGCAGGGTAAGTGATTTGCCCCAAGTTTTACAGGAAGTGGGAGGGCTGGGATTTGAATCCCGGCACACTGACTTTAGAGGTCATACTTTTAAGCATCGTGCTGTCCTACCCTCCAGGAAAGGAGGATGAACAGACATTTCCTGCAGCAAAGGCTGAACTTGATGACTTGCTTTTGCTCTCTCAATCCCCATCCCAGCTCTTTTTTGGAAAATGAAAGATGTTTGTGTGAGCTTCCCACTCTCTTAAGGATACTGCACTCCGAAAGCTTTATCGATTTATTTTACTATATGGTTGCAATTTTGCCTGCTTCTCATAAACCCTCAAAAGCAAGCCTCATGAGGTCATGAAAGCAACTGGCAGATGAGATGTTCCTAAAAACTCTTTTTGTGCCTGATTTCTCCCCAGGGAGGTCCTTGCCCGTCTAGCCGCCAGTGGCAAGAGGAATGAAAACTGCTAGGACTGTGCCTCCACTGACTTTCCTTTCATTATTTATTTGCTTCTTTATTTGCACTCCTAAAAAGGGTGTGAGGTGGAATTTCCCATCAAAGGTTAACCACCAAAATATCTAGATGAGAAAAAGTCGTCAGTAGTCCCCACAGAATAAAGGGAATAAACACTGAGGAAGTCTTGGGCTTTTCCAACAGAAGAAACTTCCAGAAGCAGGTGTTGTGAGACATCTCTTACACACTAGCAGAAGTAAGAGAGCCTCGAGAGCTGGTGCTGTAGGGTTCACACCAAGGTCCCCATGCATAAAACCACTTTCTCCATTTTTTAAATCTGTATCTCTAAAGAAAAGGAGGATCCAGAGAGAGGAGCGAGGGAGGGAAGGAAAAGAGACTGCTTCCGTAATGCCATCTCTTGTTATGAGGAAGCAGGTTCCTCCATCATCAATTCTGGACCGCTTTTCTTGCTGAGAACAAAGAGAACCAAACATGAGCTGCTGCAGGCTGAGGGTAGGTGCTACATACAGGCCGTGGGTTCTGTCTGTGGCTTAAGGGCTGCCACGGCAGGCAGCAATCTAGGTTAGGCGTCCGGGGCATCCCAGATGCACCTGGCAAATATTTCCTGTGCTCTCAACTACGTGTGGAAAGATAAAAAGAATAAATGTCACAATCCCTGCCTTTTAAGAGTTCCGTGTTACTGGGGGAGACAGGCCCACAAATGGGTACTTTCAATATGATATCCTGTAGGATTCATTAACACTTTCCACCACTATCTAGCAAGCATCTACTCTAGCAATCACCTAATGCCATAGTCTAACATGTAGGATGTTGTGAGCGCACAGAGGAGGGTTTCTACCCAGACTGGAGAAATCCTTAAAGGTTGCGTGGAGGAGATGACAACACAGAAGGGGATAGAAAGGAAGCTCCACGCAGACGAAAGAGCATGGTCAAACGCATTATGGCATGAAACATTTTGTACCTAGGGCACGATAAGGCTAATTGTATGCGGACCGCTTCTCACAGCATTGTGACTTCCAGGTACACATGCCAAAAAGCCCTCCTGTCTTCTAGTGGTTTGCCCTTAAAGTTGACCTTGGGGCCTCTGGAGCATGGGCTCTAGCAGCTCCTTAGGGAGGTGATGAGCCAGTCCAGACGCTGTTCCTGGGGGCTATGAGGAAAAAGATGTGATTGGGTATATTCTCTTTAATAGTCATTCTCGTCCAGATACCCTCCCATGGCAAGTTCCCTAGAGATGAACCTCACAACCGTGGTGTGCAATCTCTGCTCAAGGTGTGATCTGAGAAAACCCCTCAAATGGCGTCTGGTTATTATGGGGGTTGGGAGCTAAACCCATACTACATGGTTATCTGGAATGGGACAAGGTTGCAGTGCAGGGAGACGTCCTCTGTGAACTGAAATTCTCCCTTCCTCTCCCAGAACAATATCGATCGGGGCCCGACTGTGTTCCATGCACACATTGTCACACGTGGTCCTCACGTCAACTCTGTGACGTCGGTGCTATGGCCCCTATTTTACTGATGAGGTGCCTCAGTTTTGGAGACCTTCATTTACCTGCCCAAGAACTTCCTGACCTGACAGAGTCAAGCTAAGATCAAACATGCTTCTCTGAGACTTCCCCACACATTCATCCTCGACATTCAGGCCTCAGATCAAACAGGAACTCCCTAGATCTAAAGAGACCCTTGTCACCACTTTTTCTTTTCTTTCCTTTCTTTCTTTTTCTTTCTTTTTTTTTTTTTTTTTTTTTAGATTTTATTGGGGAAGGGGAACAGGACTTTATTGGGGAACAGTGTGTACTTCTGGGACTTTCCCAAGTCAAGTTGTTGTCCTTTCAGTCTTAGTTGTGGAGGGCGCAGCTCAGCTCCAGGTCCAGTTGCCATTGTTAGTTGCAGGGGGCGCTGCCCACCATCCCTTGTGGGAGTCGAGGAGTCAAATCGGCAACCTTGTGGTTGAGAGCCCACGCTCCGACCAACTGAGCCATCTGACCACCCGGGAGCTGAGAGGCAGCTCATTGACTTCATTCTACTTGCAAAGTGTGCAGCTTGCTGGCCCATGTGGGAATCGAACCAGCAGCCCTATTGCCCAGAGCTCATGCTTTAACCATCCGAGCCACCCGTCCGCCCCCACTTTTTCTTTCAAAGCACTTAACCTCTGTGACAGGATGGCAAGGGCTCAGTCATCATCTTCCTCTCTCCCCCAGCCCCACAAGGCAGGGATCTCTCCTGACTCCTTCACTGCTGTATCCTTGATGCGCCGAGCAGAGCCTGGTACATGGAAACCCCAAACAAATGAGTGCTTCGTGAATGAAGCCATCTGGCTGGCCGCTAAGCCCAGCCACCTCCACTCTCCTGGTACTGCTCAAGATGGCAGCCAGTGGCCCAGGGGGGGCTTGTGAGGGGCCCCCTGATGGCTGCAGACTGACCCACAAATGCAGGACTCGCTGGGTTTCGTACCTTGAAGGCAGGCAATTCCACAGATTTTCATTTCTACTTCAACAAAAGGATACTATCCAGCAACATTCTATGTGGCGAACATTTGAGATGCATAAATCAATAGTATCCGTAACTCACATTTCTTGATTCAAATCCACTCTCCTACCTACAAGTCGGCCTTAGGGCTGCACAGACCTCTCAGGTGTGGGTCCTTGCAGAGCGTGGGATGCCCACTGTTGTCAGCAAGCACTGTTATTGGTCACTGTGAGCGTCGCCTGCAATCGGCTCTGCCTTTCAATCACTGCTATTGTTACTTTAATCAATTTGTATGTACATGCACTCTTAGTATTTATTTTTGTTAATTGCTCTGTTTTGTGTGGTGCCATTTTGATTGTGATTTTATTCTCCTCCAATACTTTTTCGTCTCCAAATTATTTTTTCCCCTAGAAAGCATGGACAAGGCTATCAGTCCTACTTAAGTGGGTCACAGTCCTGAATGTTTGGGAAAGAATCCTTGTACCCCACCTCATGACCTCATATAATCCCCGAACTGCTGTGCTCTCTTTTGTTTCGTGACAAGACATGTGTGTTCCTAAATATCACCACACTAGGCAGAATGGGGGAAATGGGGCGAGGGGCACAACACTCAGAAACATTATCAATGGCGCATCAAAAAGAGAAAGAAAAACACATCACAGTTTAACACAGGTTAAATGGCTAAGAAATATGTAAGTGCTACAACAAATATGGCACTTGACGTTGAAGAGACCTGGCGTTTACGGAAGTGGGCATAAGAAAGGTTATAGCTTGTTCATCATTGTGGACAGGGGGAAGGAGGCTGTTCGGAGTGGGATGGAAAGTTGTAACCACAGGTGCAGGTGGGCAGCTCCTAACACAAGGTGACCCAAGTGGCTGGTAGATGTTTGAGGTGTGTACGTGTGTGCATTTTGCACATTCCTAAATGACCCACTTCAGCTGGGTGCACTTTCTGCCTTCACCTGGTATTTCTCTGGGAGGCACCCTTGCCTAACCAAATGGGAAGTGCCCGTTATCTTCAAACTGTTCCCTAAGGTATCAATTGTGTTGGAACAAATTTACATGTTCAGAACAAGTGTCATAGCAGAACCGGCTGTATCTGATTCACTTTCATCCTTTCCTTGTTTATTCAGACTGGACCAAGAGGATTGAGTATCAGCCTGGCTCGGGGAGTGTACCCCTGTTTCCTAGCATCCACCTGGAGACGTGTGAGGGGGCCGTGTCCTCCATTCAGATCACCACAGAGCTGCAGACCAATTACATTGGGAAGGGATGTGACCGGGAGACCTACTCAGAGAAGTCCCTTCAGAAATTATGTGGTAGGTATTTTCCTGTTGTTGTTGGGGTTTTTTTTTAATTGCTTTTAAATGATATATATACAGCCTATCTTATTGTGTAACGAAAGAACCAGCGCCTCTCCCCACATTGGTATATGTAACTCCCAGGTAACTATGAAGGTGACTTAGTATGGTTAAAGAGAAAGCACAGCTTTCGGCATCAGGCACACTGATCGTCCCCACCATTGACCAAGTGTGTGGCTGTGGGCAAGTGAAGTGACAAAGCCCCTATGCTTCATCAGTAAAACAGGGATTAATGACAGAATGTATTCGAGAGCACCAACCACAGGGCCTGAAGAAACACAAGTTTCCTTCCATTGTGCTGATTCATTGAGACCCCTGACCAGGTACCAATACGAACGGTAGTGTCAGTCACCTGGGGAGAGGTTTGTCTCCTCCCCACAGGACCAGCTCCATAATTTGTGGGGCCTAGTGCAAATGAAAATGTGGATCTTATTAAGAATTGTAACAACATCGCAAAGCATTAAACCAAGCTGGGGGCCCACGGCAAGCACAGGTGCTGGGTCGCATGCCAGTAAAGCCTGCCTGGCTGCCCACACCAGAGAAGAGGGGCTTGGGTGGGGTGGCGGTAGATGCAGTGAAGGTGTCCGAGTGTGGGGGAGAGGAGGCCTGCTGTCACTGGGCTTTGAGATGGTGCCACAAGGAAGGAGCAGGCCGGAAACGAGGAAACAGGGCTGAGGGAGGGGTGCTGCACAAGGGAACTACGCTTTGTTGAGCACCTCCTCTGTGCAGCCTGCCAAACTCTTCACATGCGTTACTTTGTTTAATTCTCTCATCTTCACTGTGAATTTTCCACCTTGAAAGATGGAAAATTCAAGGCCAGAGAGAAAACATGACTTGTTCGAGGTCACACAAATAGAAAGTGACAGAGCCAGAATTTGAAGGTAGGGCTAGCAGAAGGAAAGTCTCTGTGGCTCAGTATCTGGGATGCCAGGCCAGGCCTTGGAAGCTAGAATGTGAATCTCTGAAGTCAGCCTGTGGAACGAGAGGACGCTCGGTCGCGGTGGGAAGGGCCCCATAGGCTTGGTAAACCAGACTCTCGACGTGTTGATGGGCCTCCATCACCCCCACCACACACATTTTATTTATTTCTTGTTGTCTCCAGGAATATTCAGGAACTCACATTTGACTGCAGCAGTGCTGTGCTGAGCTTAGGGAAGAGCTCACTCTTCCTCTGGGCCTGTATTTAGGGATAACTACGTCTCCACCAAAGGAAAGGGAAATGGGGGAAATGGGACGAGGAGCACAACACTCAAAAACATTATCAGTGATGCGTAAAAAAGAGCAAGAGAAAAACATTATCACAGTTTTACACACAGGTTAAATGGCTAAGAAATATGTAAGTGCTACAACAAATATGCACTTTACCTTGAAGAGTCCTTGAAGAGATCTGAACACACAGTCCAGCCTGCCTCCCTTCCTGGTGACTCCCATCCCCCACAACTGTCTTTGGAGCATTTCCTTCCTCCCCCAACGTTGCCCCCAGTGCACCTTCACTTACACTGCTCTTGCCCAAAGAACCATGTGAACATCTTAGACCTGAATGTAAAATAAACCCTGCTTGGGTATCACCATGTCCCATTTACCATGCCACCAGGCCAGCGAGGAAGGCCTGTGGGAATGCAGGCTTCTCCTCCAGAATGATGGAGCGGATCCGGGAAAACACCGCAACATCAATATTCCAAACAGCTCTTGCAGAAAATGGATATAAGGGACCCGCACTATTCAGAACACTGCCCCCGGTCCTCTCCCTCACTCTGCCTGCACAGAAGCCATCGCAGACGACGTTGCACATTGAATATCCCATTTCACTCCCCATGCACCTTCATGAATTATGACTCAACTCGACCCCATGCCACCGTGGGTTGCAGTCATTTCCTAAACTCCTCCAGGTTAGTAGGAGATGATGGAATCAGCTTGTTAAAGATTAGATGGGCCCAAGGGCACGCACTTGTGATTTGATTTTGAATGTTGCTGAGAAGAGAGGAGAGATAGAGAGTGAGAAGGATTTTCTAAGGGAAGAAGGTTTAGAACAAAACTGCATCTGGTGTTCACACAGCTCATTCCTCTGGGCTGCCAGGTCATGCTGCAGGAAGGCAGGTTAATTCAGTCAGGAGAGCAGTTTTCCTGAAGGTACGTGCGAGCTTGTCTCCTGTTCGGAGAGACCCTTTGTTGAGACGCCTGTGTGTCTTTCTGGTGACCTTCCTGGTAGTGCTACCCTCCAAACCCATGGGAGCTCTGTCCCAGGAACCCTGATGCTGGCCACCCCTGCCTCCATATGAGGAGTCTGAGTCTCGAATTCCATTGAGGGGAGCTCAGGAACGAAGGGCAGAAGCAAATGAGTGGGACTCAGGGGTGCATCTGGGGGGAGAGGCAGCGTCTGAAAGACGGAGCTCCTCAGGCCTGTGCTCTCTGCAAGCTGCGAGGGAAATTCAGGCTGGGTGGCGTCTAAAACGGAGTGCAGGTGGTAATTCCTGACTCCTGTGGGGCACCCTAGGTTCTGGAGACAAGCTTCTGTGTGTCTTCAGTGGATGGTAGACAAGGTTCTCGTGGGGTTTCACAACCAGGGAACTGCCATGACACAAAGCCTTGGCATTCATGCATTTTTCATGCTACTAATCTTTATTGACTTTCGATGGAAACAGGGAGACCAATTAGGGTATTGTTGCCACAGTCTAAGCAAGAGATAATGAGTTCTGAACCAGGGCAGTGGCAGTGGGGATGACTTTAAGACAGATTCAGCAAGAGTTAATGATCCGTTAGCAGTCAGGAGTGAGAAGGAGAGAATCTAAGATGACCCCGGGGTGACCACCTAACTGGAAGAGGGTGCCTCCCGTGAGAACTAGGAATCCAGGGTGAGAGCAGACTTAGGGAGCAATGATGACTGTCACCTGAGTAACATCCAGGTGTGTGTGCCCAGCTCTAGGCTGATGCGCGACCCTCCCGAGGACCTGCCCAGCCATCGTTCTGACCCATTTCCTCCCGATGTTCTGCCTCTTGGCCCGTGCCTGGCTTGTTCTCATCTCATAAGGCTTTGTTCGTGTTTTCTTCCTGCTAGGATGCTGTCTCTTCCCTTCATCATTCCGAACCTTTCCCTTGAGTCAGTCTCGTCCTGCCCTCTATGCTCATGGGGGAAGTGGTCCCGGGGTGCTTCCTGGGTGCCCTGGAGCTCTGGCGTCTCCCCTGCGATGCTGCAGCTGTGCGATGACTCAGGCAGGGTTATCTGCCTGGAGGGACACTGGGTGTCTGTCTGGTCACTGTCCCCCTGCTTCCTCCACCGGCAACCTCAGCTCCACTAGGAGAATAAGAGAGTCCTGTTCAAGGGGGAGTCTGACAAGAGCTGGCACAAAGCCTGCTGTCACGAAGTACCTGACCGGTGCAGCAGCACTTGAAATAGCCTCTTTGGTTCCAGTGAAGTACTGGACATCAGGCATATTGCTTCCTAAGGCTGATACACTGAGAAACTTCCATTCTGCTGTGCAACAAAACCGAAGCAGGGTCCTGAACCCATGTCCCCTTCAGCTTGTGGGGCCGGGCATGGCCTAATGGTCCCCCACTGCCCTTGCTTTACCAAAATGCAGGCTTCTTGGAGATGCTGAGGAAAATGCTTATCACTGCCTCTGGATTCAGAGATGTAAGACGGACTCTGCCATCTCAGTACCAAACTGTCCGGAGGTGAAGCATCACAGAACTGCCTTGAGTATGAAATGCATGGTGAAACCCTCAGTGAGACCTCTTGGCCAAATTAAATTTGACATTAACAACAGCCCAAGAAAAGGCCTAGTTCGGTCCCCTAAGTCACTACATATTACAGTAAATAGAAAAGTTGCTTGTGACGCACATGACCTTCAGAGCCCAGAGGCCAAGGGCTGTGCCTTCTCGGGATCGCAGGACTCCTGGCAGCTAGCCAGCACCTCCTGCGTATGACAGCCTGGTCAGCGGTTTTGTATGTGGAGTCAAGAACTGCGAGGACAGGTCTTGTTGAAGGAAAGGCCACAGAACGAGAGCGTGCTAGTAAATCAAGTGATGGCTCCGTCAGAGCAGTTCAGATCATTAGATGTTAAGTTGTTCTCAGAATTTATACACTTGTGAGCCAGGAGATTTTCACAGAGAATTCACTTATTCATTCAAGTATTTATTAATTCAACAAATATTTGTTGAATGTCCAAATGCTGTAGTTCTTGAGGTTACATGGAGGATAATAAGACCACTTAACAATTTGGTCTCCTGGGGGACAACAGACGTGTTGAAAAAGTTAAGTTCCTGTTTTCTACTACACCTGGCACCTTAATGAAACCGTCCTCACCAAGAATCATTGTCGGAGGTTTTCATACCCACAGAATAGCCCAACTACAAGAAGCTACCGTCAGTGTCTCCAAGACACCCCTAAAGAATTAGAGCTTCTGGGGAGGAGTTTTAGTCCCCTCGTCATAGCCAGTGCTTCCATTCTCAGAGAGCTGAAGTGGGCCTCTTACTGTAAGGGAAATTGGTGCACGCCTATTGGGAATCAGATTTAATCACACATTAGCAAAAAGCTGCACACATTGACTCCTGGATGACGACAGTAGGCAGTGGGATTCTCTTTGGATATGCTTATCTCTTTGAGATCTTTTATGCAGCTACCATACAGCATGCCCTCCTATACTGGAGAAAAGGTGTTTTGCTTACAGTGGCCTTGCTCAGGCGGTTCATGCAATTGGGTATCCATGGCCCTGCTCCAGGAATCTGGCCGACCACCCCTCATCCAAAGCCCGGTTTACTTTACCAAGAGATCCAAGTTTCTGATTCTCAGGCCTTAGAGGAACCCTTCTTGTCTAGGATTCCAGAAGTGGAATAATAGTCTGATTATAGGATCACCAGGTTTGAGCTCCTGAAAAGAAAACACCAGGAAGTCCTCTATTGTCCGTGCTGAAGGTATACAGATGGAAAAATGGGAGTTGTGGCTGCTCATGTCAATCACTTACGTCGGTTATCAGTCAGCATTGCAGGTTATGCTGCAGTAATAAGTGACCCCAAAATCTCACTGGCTTAAAATAACAAAGGTTTATTTATCGTTCTTACCACAGGTCCTTCTTGGGTTGACTGTGGCTCTGTTCCATGTTGGCTTCCCACTGGGATCCAGGCTAAAGGAACAGCCTTTTTCTAGAATGCTGTTGATCTCACGGCACATGGAAAAGACCCATGGTGAACCATGGACTGGCCCTCTTGAAGGGCCTGATATGAAACATGTCACTTGCACTCGCATTTCATTGGTCAGAGCAAGTCACATGGCAAAGTGATATCAGTGAGTCAGAGAAGCATGTTGAGAACAGAATGCACTCTGCCACCACGCGGTCCTAGTAGGACGTTTGTCAAGAGGGCCTCCCTGCTTCCCTGAGACTCGCCACCACTGAACAGCTCCACCCACCAAAAATAAATGACTTTCTATTGGGTCCCTAAACGTAGGACCCATTTCTATGTGGTTCATTGATGCATTCTTACCACAGTGCCTGGCATAACTTAGACATTACGTAAACATTTATTAAAATAATATGGAGTTGATATTGCTGATTCTGAGAATACTCTATAGAATGAGGCCTCTGTCCTTGATTACAATGGTTCCTCTCCCTTGAAACCTTCTTGTTTATACCCATCCCTTTCCATGCCATGGTAGACCATGAGGAGGCATGTCCATCACCATTGCCACAGGCCCACCTTGAAGTACTAAGGACACTGCCCACACAAAGACCATCCAGAGCAAAATGCAAACCCTGCAAGAAGAAGTCCAGACAGTGACCGTTGCCCCAGGCTCATTTGGGTTCTCCCACCACAATGTGCCCTGAAATCTACCCCATTCACCCCCATCTTTATTTACATGCAGGCTTAGACAGGCTCCCCCACCCTGGGAGGGCTCAGGGACCTTGAATAAGACTTCACCTCTGATTCCCAGCCCTCCACGCTCAGGCTGCAGCTGCTGTGCCCCAGGCCAGTGTGACCTCTCAGCAGCCTGGGACCTTCATGGAGGAGTCCCACGGAACGTCTTAAATACACCCTGATATGCAGACGATGCCAGACCATTCTTGCAAGTGATGTGTTTGTTTACTCACTGCTCTCTGTGGAATCCGTTGGGGAGAGGAAAGAGAAGAACTTTTGGAGAAAGCAAATCTCTCTGTTTGTTTAAGTGAACCAAGAAATGAAATACAAGCTGTTAAGTTTGTGGGATCTTCACCATCTGGTTAATTGCAGCGTGGTGCTTTCCCGTAGGCAACACCTGTAGATTAGGCAGGCTGGCCTGCGGCTCCCCTTCCCGGGGAAGACAAGGGAGCGGTACATCGATGGCCTTGCCAGGGCACATGCTGTCTTCCACGTGCCTTTCTGTGGACAGCCACCTGTGTAGGGAGGTGGGTCCCCGGGGACCGGGCCATGCTTGGCAGGACGCTCTACTGTGTTGTAGGAAGAACATTAGCTCTGTCTGAGAGCTGGACCTGGAAGTAGCCAGCTGTGTGGCTGTGTGATCTTGGTCAAGTCGTTTCCACTGCCTGGGTCTCAGTTTCCATGTTTGTAAAATGTGCAGGAGACTACAAGGTCACCCTCCAAGTTCACTAAGGTGGTGCAGTGGGGAGGTCTCAGAGGAGAGGAAAGAGCTGTAACGTCCTAACGATGGGCCCTAACGATGGGAGTCATGGAGCCTCAGGTTTCTTATCTGCAAATTGGGATCATAATAGTATGCACCACATAGCTGAGTAACTAAGAAAAAGCATTGAAATACCTCATTCAGGTTTGGCACTCAGTGCCCAAAAAAAAGCTTCCTAGGAAAATGATAATAAAGACCTGTAACTATGAAAAACAAAGTTGTATACATATAGGATATATGACTGAGGCTGGCGTTCGGCAAATGCAACCAGTTTCCCCTCCCAGACTCTTTGTGTCTCCCCCCGTCACCCCATACTTGTACTTGCATTACACCCCTCTCCTTCCATCTAAACCTGTTGGGGTGGCGGGGGAATTACAAGCAGCCCCTTCACTAGTCTATGGTGCTAATTGCATTGTGAATGCTACACAGTGCAACTTGCTTTTTAACAATGGCAAGGTCCTTAGCCAAAAAGAAACCTCGACTTGCGGGGTTTTGAGCCCTGGCAAAGCCAGCCCTGGTTCCACCATATGGAGGCCGGCCTCACACCTCTGCCCTGAGCCCACTACATGGCCTTGGCTGCACTGGCTTCAGCTAGAAATCAGGAGCTCTGAGTGTTCAGCCTGTGTCTCTGGTCCCCTGAAGTTTCAGGAACACACACACACTCTGTGTGTGCCCCATTCAACAGGCTGTCTTCATGCCGGACAAACTCTGGTGCCAGAGCCAACTCAATTATGGATCAGAGAAGCTGTTGCCATGTTGTATTATTCTAGGGGGGTTCTACGAAAATCAACTTGTTCCAAAACGACGTGTGTCTCCCACTCCCAAACCACCCCCAAGTCTCTACCTGCTACCACTTTGGTAGATTTCTTTCGTTCAAATATCTATAGAGGGTGATAACCCCTAAGGCTTTGTTAGTCATTAAAACGTCAGTGTGAATTAACTTGCCAGGTAAGTAAAATAGATACCAAATGAGGCTGTAAGTGGGGGCATGAGATGAGAACGTGTAGGTGTGGGTAAGAGGTGTGGGGCACGGACAAGAGGCTGGGGGACAAGCTCCCATGAGCATTGGGTAGACGCCCAAAGCAGCTGGGTATCTGGATGGCAGGAAAGGCAGTTGTACACTCTAATGGACTGTCTGCTGTGTGGCAGACATGGTTCCGAGCCCAAACTCTCGGAGATACGCAGGTGAATAATGCAGGCCGGGCTGCTCATAGTTGCCTTTGATGAGCATAACCTGCAAGGTGATCATGCAGTGGGAGACCGAATTCTCCCGCCCTCTCAGACCCTGCAGATGCCAGAGGCCTCTCCAGGGAGAGCCTTTCACTGCTAACAGAGCCTATTTTTCACCGAGCATAAGCTTCAATTACAAGCCAGTGGGTGCTCTAGAGCCCCTGATCTGTTCCAAGGCTGGAGGGAAAACTGGTTGGGTATGTTGGTCATTTTAATTACAGGAGACGTTTGTGGTGGCTGACCTTGGAACCCAATCCCGAGGTGAGGTGAGGCTCTGACATGCAGAATTCAGAAGTCCAATAATCCCTGAGAAATGGCAGTAATACACCTAACCACTGTCCATTAAACCCATCAGCATTTACAGCTAGTCCAGGAGAGAACCCCACACCTGTGGCCCCCAGCACCAGGCAAACCTTAGACGCCCTGGCTCTTACTCCCCAGCGGTATCAGGAAGCCCCCGGCCCTCCTCCTTCCCTGAGTTGCTGAGCCTTCTCCTGTGGGGAAACATAGGGATGCAGAGAATTCTGCTTCAACATGTGAGCTTCAATGAGAAGTCAGTGGAGGCGCAAGGATTCTCCCAGCTGGAGGATCCAGTCTCCTCTGTTGGGGCCAGCCCCTCCCTCTCACCTCAGCTCCACCCTCCACAAAGCGGTCGGTGTGATTCTCCTAAGACACAAATCTGCCCGTGACACTCCCACTGCTTCAAGATAAGGCCCTGTGCCTTAGCCTAGAATCATAGTGGTAACCGAAATAATAATTATAATAATAATAAAGTTATAGCTAACATGCCGTGAGCATTCACCTTGAGGCGAGCGTGCTGCTGCCAGCTCTGAGGCAATTTCTCACTCAGTCCTCCCAACACCCTGGGCAGGGGAGCTACTATAGAAGGAGGTGGGACATCAGAAAGGTTCAGGGACTTGCTCACAGTCACAAGGCTACAAGTCATGCTGCCAGGCATCAAATTCAAGTTTTGCTGACTTCAGAAATCAACCCCTGTACCACTGGGCCTAAACAAATGGGTGTTAAAAAAAAAAAAAGTGTGGTGAGTACCAAGTGGCTCTCGCTCCTCAAGGGATCACAACCTAGAACTTTCCCCCATCATAGCCCTGATCACGCTGTGCCCCAGTTGGCTGTCGACTTGCTGGTCTGGCGCTCCTGCAGACCAGGGACTGTGCTGACTCTCTACGTCACCAGCCCCTACCAGGGGTCTTGGTACCTTGTCAGCACTCAGGAAATGGCTGACGGGTCAATGGATTGGTGAGTGAATGAATGAATCCATTGATCCCAATCAAAGCCTGGCCCTTCTGCAGGAACCTCGCCTGCTCATAAGAGCCCGTGGGGGAATCCCATTTCCCTAAATTTCTGCAGCACTTTTTCCTTATATAATAGTTAATGGCACTCCAAGTTAACAGTCTGGCCACATGCGATACCTCTCCCTGTAAGTCTCTGATGCCCCTCCAAGCAGACCATACATATTTAAGGAGCATGGGTGGTACCTGGCCCTTGCCTTTTCAGAGTCGCCTAGCTCAGGGCTGGGCACAGACTCTCAGTAAGTACGCTGAGTACAGTTGGCCTTTGCACAATGCGGGGTTGGAGGTGCTGACCACCCACACAGTCAAACACCCAAGTATAAATTTTGACGCTCTAAAACTTCACTACTGGTAGCTACTGTTGACCGGGAGCCTTACCGATGACATAAATAGTCTGTTAACACATGTTTTGTACGTTATATGTATTATCTATCATATTCTTATAGTGAAGTAAGGTAGAGAAAAAAAAATGGTACTAAGAAAATCATAAGGAAGAGAAAATACCTATATAGAGTAAATATTTACGAAAAAAAATATCTACGTAAAAGCGAGCCGGCATAGGTCGAATCCGTGTTGTTCAAGGGTCAACTATCGTTCCTCCTGACCCCGCAGCAGAGCACAGAAGGCGAGGACACCTACTGAGGAACGGTCCTTTGTTCTTTCTGTCTCCTGACCCTGCAGGAGCCTCCTCTGGCATCATCGACCTCTTGCCATCTCCCAGCGCTGCCACCAACTGGACCGCAGGCCTGCTGGTGGACAGCAGCGAGATGATCTTCAAGTTTGATGGCCGGCAGGGTGCCAAGATCCCTGATGGGATTGTGCCCAAGAACTTGACGGACCAGTTCACCATCACCATGTGGATGAAGCATGGTCCCAGCCCTGGCGTGAGAGCCGAGAAGGAAACGATCCTCTGCAACTCAGATAAAACTGGTGAGTCTCGAGCCCAGCCTGGGATGTCCCAGCTGGTTAGACAGGGACACAGCCACCCAGGACATGGGAGAAAAGCAGGAGCATGAGAGGGGCCCTGGAAATGATTCTGCTCTCTGGTTTTCTGCTTGGTGATTCCTGGCCTTGGGGTAGCGCAGAGCCGGGAAAGGGGGGAAAAGTAGATATACAGAGACAAAGAATGCAAGAGCTGGGATTGGTGCTTTCAACCTGAGTTCTTCAGAACCCCAATCTCCCCAGAAGTAACTTAGGCCTGCTATACATGAGACACAGGTGGAGGTGCATCCTAACTTCAAGCAAAGCAGCTCCTCCTTTTCTATATTATATATGGTAAGACTTCCAAAAGTTTGTTTTCAGTGAAAGGGCCCTCCTAGTTTGAATATTATTGCCATACAGTAATAATTGCTAACATGTGTTAGGCATTTTCAGCCAGCTGCTGTGCAAAGCAATTCACAGCTTGGTGGTTAAGAGCACTCCACCACTAATTGGCTGTGTGACCTTGGGCAAGTTATTTAACCCCTCTGAGCCTCACTTTCCCTGTCTATAAAATGATCTTTATAGTATTATCTACCTCATAGGGTTTTTACGAGGATTTCTTTTTTACATTTTTAAAATATTTTTTTTAAATTACTGTTGATGTACAATATTAGTTTCAGGTGTACAGCATAGTGATTAGACATTTATATAACTTATGAAGTAATTACCCCAATAAATCTGTACCCATCTGATACCATACATAGTTATTATAATATTATTGACTCTATTCCTTCTGTCTGGGAGAAAGCTGTCCCTCTCCCTGAAGCCAGACTATTCACTTCCTTTCCGTATGTCCCTGGCACCTTTCGAGCTGCTGCCCCAGAGCTGGGGTTTAGAGCGAGTGAGTCCATCAGCAATTAAGTCTGTGCCTGGGCCCTTTAAGAGGAACACCTGGGATTCCAGGAGCCCTTGTCTCACTCAGCCACAGTCTCCACTGGTTTTCACAACCAGAAGTTGTGGGGAATTCTCTTCCCGACATTGGAACCCTGGGCTGGGAAGCCTGGTATGTGGCTGGGACTCCTTTCTTCTCTGGGGGAGGGGAACCTCCACAGCCAAGATATCCCTCCCGATTTTTAATGGTCACACGTGGGTGTGGGACAAGCCCGTTCTGTGTCTCTGCCCCTTCTATCAGTCTCAGGATGGCTTCTTCAGCATATCCTTCGTTATAGGACTTCTGTTCAGCTAGACTTCAGGCAATTCTCAATGATGGTTACTCTGTAGTTTAGTTGTAATTTTGACGGGGTTGTGAGAGGAGGCAAGCAGTGTGTACCTTCTCTGCCATCTTGACCAGAAATCCTCCCTTATGAGGATTAAATGACTTAAAGTATGTACAGTGCTTTAGAACAGTACCTGACACGTAGGAAGTGCAATCCCTGTTAGTTATTACTATTCTCAACAGTGTCTCACATCTCTACAAACAATTTTATAAAAACATTATTGTGTTTCCTATTTTAAGGATAAGGAAACATCCCTGACAGGTTAAATAGCTTGTTTTAAGTCATACAGCCCGTGTAAGTATCAGAACAGAAATGTAAGTTTAGAGCCAGCTAACTCCAATGCCATACTTGGTCACTACCCCACCCCCACCCACACACGCACAATGAAATGTTATGCAAATTTTACAACTTCATCTTAAATTATAATTCCACAATTTCCCATTTCAAATGCTACTTTTGTTAAATTGCTCAAATAAATAACCACTGCAGGTATTGCAGTGAGAAGACAGCATAGAAGAATGGCTGACAGCTCAGCCTCACTGTCAGAAAGCCACATCCATATCTCATCTTTGCTACTACTTAAGGATGACCTTTGAGGAGTTGCGAATCTCCCTGAGCCCATTTCCCCACATGTAAAATGGGAAAAATAAATACGAAATAAAGTACAAAACTCACTTAGCAACACCAAATATATAATCAGTGCTCCATCAATTTACCTGATGTTTTTATCATTATCACCTCTGGTTCCACATTATGTTGCTACCAGAACCCCACATTTCCTGTTTCAATCAGTCTTTACAATAAATGTTCATGTATTTTTGGATACAGAGAATGAGACAGAGAGAGTTGCCCAGCTTTCCCTAGTGGCATGGTACGTCTGTGTCCAAGCCAGTGCCAGGGATTGGTTCCTCTGGGACCTTCATGGAAGGTCCCCACCTACCTGCATGACACGGCACTGAGGTTTGGGACCAGGTTCAGAATTCAGCCCACAGTCTGAGGAATTGTCCCATTGCCTGATCCTTGCAGTGCCAGGTGGGGTGCCGCCATGATGATCCAGAAGCCAGTGTCAACGCGACAAGGGCTTAGGAATCTACATACAAGTGCAAAGCAACGTGAACTGGGGGTAGTGGCCACACACATACAGTCCTTGCTGAAATGGATCAAATACCCCTGGGAGGCAGGTCAGACAGGTATTAATGTTGCTGCTTAAGGAGAAGGAAATTGGAAGATAAAAGGTTGAGCAACTGGCCCAGGATAACGCAGCCGATTACCAAGAAAAACAGGCTTGGACCCAGGTCATTGGGCCCCATGTTCCAAGCCCATGTTATGAGACCAGTGCTTCTCAACCCTGCTACACTAGAAAACCTGACACATGTGTAAATATATATATATATACATATATATATATATATATATATATGCCGGGCCCCACCCTAGGATCCCACCCAGCTCAATAAATCAGGGTTTCTGCGGGATTCTTTGGGGTCATGATGGCTGAAAACTTTGCATTAGACAATGGTGCCTTGTGTTCATCAAAGCGGTCCACTCACCAGGCATTTTGGCACCTTCAAACCAGGAAGCCCTGGAGCTGCTCAGCGTGGGCCTTAGTACAAAACAGCACTTTACAAATTCGTTCAAGGTTAGCACAAAGTAGATGAGGAAGATTTTTCTCTAATTTCTCTGACTTAAAACATTAATCTATAAACACCTCCTTGCCCTAAAATTTAAAATATCAGGAATAAATTAAGTTTGATTAGGGCTTTTACATAGCAGGAAAAAAAATGTTCAACTAATAAAAACAACATGTGTATTATAGCAGGAACATGAAAAACAGAGAAAAGTATAAAAGAGAATACATAAACCACCTAAAATCCTAATACTTGGAGATATTTTCTGATAATATTTGGTATATTTCTTTACTAAGTGAAATCTTATTGTATTTTTATGTCTTTATAATTTTCAACCTAGTTTTAAAATACATGTGATGCTATTGTTATCTGTTTCTTTTCTATAACATCATTTCTCCATGTGATAAAATGGTCTTAAAATATGAATTGTATGGCAGTCTAAAACTCTGTCATGTGGCTTTATCATACTTCATTTGACTGGCTACCTTTCAGTAGACATTTAGATTGTCTTTTAAATGCAAATAAAGCAGTGCTATAATGAGTCTTCTTGTATCTATCTGTATGGACATTTCTGATATTTCCTGATCAGAAATTGAATTATTGAGGTCAAAGAACATAAATGTGAGGCGGGCTATTGATGTAAATTTCCTCACTGCCCTCCCTTTGTGAAGATTGCTCTAGTTTCTGTCTTGTGCACTAAGTAAAACTGATTAGTGCTGAGCCAATTATGAAGTAATTTACAAATAGTTGGATAACAGAATTGATTAGTCATCAAGGGCTCATTGCAGTTTTTAAAAAGTAAGAAAGAAAAGCACTCTCACCACGAACAACACAAAAACATCTCAGTGGCTAACACTCTTTCATCATAGTTTCTCTCATGTCCATGTCCAGCCATCCTAAGTGAGGCTGGGGAATGAGGAAGCTCCTTTTCACCTCGAGATTCAGGGACCCCAGTTCTTTCCATGATTTGGTGCTACCATTTTCAACCACAGAGCAGAAAGTTAGAATGCAGTTGAGCACAGAATACTTGTATTGGCTAGACCAGAAAGTGGCATGTCTCACTTCTACTCACATTCCATTGGCCAGAATTTGGTCACATGGCCCAACCTAACCACAGAGGAAGCTGTGAGTTGAATTCAGCTGTGTGTCTAGGAGCAAAGAAAACAGGGTCAGGTGAACACATAACAATGTCTCCACCATGAGGATATTGTGTGGGGCAGTTGTGCCCCTTTTGAGCCCACCTTTGTTTGACCCTTATCTCTCCATGCCTGGTGTGAACAATGCTCTTTCCTGCCTTCTCTCAGTAACTCCTCTCCTCACACATGTCTGATCCTCCTACCAGGATCCCCTCTTCCAGGCATGCAGCCCTCTTGCTATCTCTAAGTTTCAACTGAGAGCAGTGAATGATAAGTGGACATATGCAGTGCCACTTCCCTATGGGGATTTCCAAGAGAGAGAGGCCACCATGGCCCAGCAATCAGGTGAAAGAGACAGAGGTGCCATCCTGGTAGAGTGCTAAGATGGTCCCCCTGCCTGTTTGGAAAGAGAAGGGATACTCCTATACTTTCAGAAATGCCCAGAAAATCACTCATATTTGAGTGGGATTGAGGTTGTCTACTATAGAGAGGAGGTGGGAATCTCCTCCCAGTGACCTGTTGGCCGAACTGCAAACACTCTTCGATCTGCTCCAGTCTGGTGTCAGAGCAGAGACCAGAAGCTCTGGAGAAGTTTGACTCACATCCCTAGGAGTTTAGGATGTATGAAAGTTGCCCATGGGGTCTGAAAGCAAGAGGCTGATGGGGGTGCCTCAATGACGGGGTGAGGAGAAAAAGATAGTAGAGGAATGGGTACCATACTACAATTTGGCAGCACACAGGTATTTTTGTTCTTATTTTGTGGACCAAATGGGTATCCAGAAATGGGCAAGACTAGAGCCAAGAGGGCTGCATGCCAGGAAGACATAATCCCAGCAGGAGAAGCAGATGTGGGGGAAAGGAGAAGTTACTGAGAGAGGACAGGAGACAGAGAGGAATCATGAAAGGTCAACTGGAAAAGCATCACTCACACCAGGAATGGAGAGGTAAGGGCTAGCAAAGGTGGGATTGGAGCAGGTACAGATGTTCCAGCCATCCAGAAACGGGGTGTCACTTATCAGGTCAATTCCTATGTAACGACTATAAATAGGTCCTTTCTTATGGAGAGGTGGGGAGAGGAAAGGGTACCAGAACCCAAACCTACTCCAGTGGCCATGGGTACCATATGAAGATCTCTGCAGGGCCTCTCCAAAAGCCAATCAATGTGTCCATTAAGGAGTGTATATAGGCACCTGCCATGACAGGACATTTGACATCCCTGAGAAAATGACAAATTCCACTGGCTCTTTAAAGAGACTTTCCACATTGTCCTTTCTCATCTACCTTCCCTGCCTCTGACTGCAATGGGAGCCAGGAGGAGGCCAGGGGATGAGGAAGTGGAACAAGAAGAATGAAAGAACACACTTTACCACGTTCTTTCCCCACAGTGGGCAACCAAGTCATGGGTCAAGACAGAGCAGAGGGGAAGTTCTTCAAACCATATGAGACAGTGATGTTTGATTTTGAAAGAACCCTTTAAGACTATTTTAATATCTGAAAGTATCCAGAAGGCTTTAGGATCTGCCAGAGGTCTGGGCAAAGATGAAAAGGCAGCAGAGCTAGCTTCAACAAAGAACACTGAAGGACAGGAAAGGAAATGAAGCTGACTCCTGAGTGTATTGTGTCACCAGCCCATTCATTGACTAACCAGGTAACCTGGTGTGAGCGGTGCTTCCAGGAATGCAGACGAATGGAGGGCGAGGGAGGGAGAAACCTTCTACACTAGAAGATGCTCTAGATCTCGCTCATTCTTCTTGTTTCACCTCCTCACCCCCAACCTCTCCTGACTCCAAGTAAAACTAAAGGGGGAAATTCTGTTTTATATTTTTCCGGTATTTATCAACAGAAACTACAGGGAATCAGTTGTGAAATATGTAGAAACATCTTCATAACCAGATCTGGGTGTTTTGCTATTCCAAAGATGGAGTGCTCACCCAGGCACTGGCCCAGGCCAACCCTGCCACCTTGGCTTCTATTCTTTGATTGCATCCTGAAAAACAAATATGCTCCTGTGAAAACAGCATCCAACACTACTTTGTTATGTTGCCATGGTCACGAAGCAGTATAATAGTCCTTATAATATCTAATAGTCATTGAGCATCTGTTCTGGGCAGATGCTTTACACACATTTTCTCATTGTATCCATTAAGATGCTTTCACTACAAGGAATACAGATCAAACTGAGACCAGATAATAAAAAAATAATAAAGGAAATGTGAGGTTCTTGTAACAGAAAATGTCGAGGGCTATGACAGCTTCAGGCAAAGTGTGATCGAGGTCTTGGCTCCTTTTCCTTGTGATGTCTTAGCTCTGCCACCATGAGTGTGTATCCATGTTGTGTTAGTAAACATGGGTGCCGCAGTTCCAAGCCTCCCAGGTATATATTACAACTTCTAGAGAGAAAAAGAAGGTCTCTTTTCTTTCTGCCAAAAAAGAGGCAGTTCTTTCCCAGAACTTCTCCAAAGAATTCCTGAATCACTGACCTAAATTGAGTCACTTGCCAATTCCTGACAGAAACCCTGTGGCCAGGTGAATGGCCTGCGCTGCTGGACTTGGGCCTGGGCCCTGAACCAATCACTGTGGCAGAGGGATTCTCATGAGCCTGTTTGGCCAGGACCTGTCAGAGCCCATCCCTACAAGTGGGATTGGTGGTGTTTCCTCCCACTCAAACTGCATGGGCAGGATGTACACGCATCATCCACAATATCCTATTCTTATGCTAGGATAGGATCTTATTCCCATGGATGAGGATAATCCAGCATTCCTGTCATGATACAGTTAAGGAAACTGAGGCTCTGAGAGGCTAAGTAACCCTCCCGGCATCTCCCAGAGACACAGCCACCCAAAGTCTGTCTGACCGTGGGGCCCGTGCTCTTTCCACGACCCTTGTCACCTGCTCACTCACTTCACACGTATGGAACATGTGCCTCATGGAGGATTTCTGTGTGGGCTGCTGTGAAGTAAATGTGAGTTCTCAGTATTGGTCCGAGGACCCCTCCTGCTCTCTCAGTGGGTGTTGTCTGGTGGCTACGGGACATTGCGGCTACAGGAATCCGTGACATGAGATCTTCTAAGCAGGAAAGGAAATTTTATATCAGGGAAGGGAAAAGTCTCGTCCGTTGTCTGTGTGGGGAGAGAGAGGTTTGGAAAGTCATAGAACTATGTCTAATGCTGGAAAATCAATCAGTCCTCTCCTGCCAGCAACTCCCTGAACTGCAAAGTGAGGCAGCTCCCCTGAACAGCACAGATCAGAGAAGGAGGTGTGATCTGCGGTCCCCCTTCTCAAACTCGATGAAATAAAAGCCCAGCACTCTAGGAGAAAACAGCCTGTGTTAGAGGAGCCCAGAGTGGCTGATGTGATTGTCAGAGAGCTCCCTTAACCCTCCCAAACTATTTGTACCAAAAAATAAAAATAAAAGAGCTTGTTAACCTAAGTAATTTTTATCCAGGGTCTAATGCAGTATCTAAGTAGAGGTTAGATTGGGATTTAAAGCCCAAATGGCATCTTAGCAGTTTTGCCGTGGGCTTTCTTGAATCTCTTTCTTGCATTTCAGTGAGCTCCACCATGTATGTTCTAGAACATTCCTCAGAACCAATTGTAAAAGAGGAAACTGGAATGCCAGTGTCCTTTAAGGTGTGCTACGTGATGTGGCGTGAAGATACCTGTGACAGAACTGACGCAGGGATTTTCTCACCCCCTCACACCCTCTTTCTGCTTTCCAGAAATGAACCGGCACCACTATGCCCTGTACGTGCACAACTGCCGCCTCGTCTTCCTCTTGCGGAAAGACTTCGACCAGGCTGACACCTTCCGGCCTGCGGAGTTCCACTGGAAGCTGGACCAGGTATGGCACTCACCCGGCATCTCGCCCCTGCTCACCCCTTTGCAGGGTGGGTGGTGTGCTCCAGTGATGACGGCAGTGGGTAGGCACCTCAGGGGTCTGGTCACTGGCTGATTTTTGAAAGGATGAGCTCAAGGAGACAAACAGCGTCTTAAAGTCAGAATGGAAACTGCTGCCTTACAGACCAGTCAGAGGTGGGGAGGGCCACGCTCTCAGCTAGGACCCCACGTGGTCATTGGATCAGCTAATGCCCATCTGGTCCGTTTGCTCCGTGTTGAACTCACAGGAAGCTGGTTGTCTTGATCCCCAGGCTCCGTTTGTGATACTTGTTAGCACACCTTTGTGTCGTAAATGCTGTGTGCCCCCCTCTCTGATGCTCTACTGTGTCCTTTGGATGACGGTCCAGCCTTGCTTTTGGTGACACAGGTTGAGGACAGAGTCCCGAGGACTTTGAAGTAAACAGTGACATGGGGCCCTGTGAGTACTGCATGTTTTTTTCTGAAGTGGCAAAATCTGTGACTCACTCCAGAGCCTCATGACTCAAGATCACAAGGACCATTGCGTCGCCCTGGTCAGTGACAAGGGAAGTGTCTCGTTCGAATCAAAAGCTTTGAAGTACCTGTTTCCAAGGGCTTTGCAGCACAGACTGTGGAGGTGACACTCACTTCCCTGGGTGGCTGTGCCACTGAAGAGGTAGTCTGTGCAGCAAGCCTAAGGTTGGCCTTTGGTTAGATTTGAAGACAGAGTCTTGATTTTTTTTCAATTATCAAGAGGGAAAGTGCCAGCAGGTATGGGAAGAGATTGTAGGATGGGTCTGTGTAATAAAGCAGATGAAAGGATGCTCGCTCAATGGCCTTCCTGCCTGGGACCCCAGCAAGTCCTTTTGCTTTCTTTCTGCCCCACCATGTCCTGAGTGCTTCTGGGGACCTCACTCCTCGTTTTGGGCCTCCAAAACCCATTGTGTGTGCTTCCCGCCTCATCTGTCTAGGGCTGAACATTCTATAATCCTTTCCTTTCTCTCTCTCTATTACTCACATCTTCCCCTACCCTCTCCCGGTGCTACTTAAGCCCCCAGGTCCCCAGTGGGGCTGATCTCAGAGAGTGTTTACTGGGAAAGCATTCCAGGAGGAACCCATTTACACTGAGATGAGAAGGATTGCTCCCCGCTTTCATCCTCACAGAAGTACAGACGTACGCTCTCGTTAAAAAAGAGATTCATTAACCTCAGGCAATCTCTCAGTGGTGGGACATCAGTGTGACAAGGTCAAGGGTGCCAAGCTGATGGGAAAGACGTTTGAGGGAGCCCGGTGACAACTGCATCACCCCTTCCCAATACCGTCCTGCTGGATCCTGGGGTTTGGGAAATATGGCATCGGGATTAGTATATGTTCCTCTGAGTTAGGAATTCTGGGTCTTGTAGAAATTATGAAATCTTGGCATTGTTTATTTGATTTCCCCGCAACCTCTCGGCTACCTTCTAAAGTGCCACATGGCTCATACGAGATGTTTTTAAATACGTAGTATGAATTGAGATGAATTAAAATAAATTCAACATTGTGAAGGGTTTTAATCAGAACACTGCTGCACTGCCTGAGATAATTATAGATGCCCTGCGGCATTTTGTAGGTGGGATTAAGAAACACTGATATAGGCAAATGAATTCACAGGGTTTGGGATTCAAACTAGGTGAGGAAGGAATTCTGGTTCTGCAGATAAAGATACGGTGACTCTAGGAATTCTGAAATCTGTTCTCAAAGTGGTGAATTTAAGGAGCGCGGAGATTCACTGAACACCTTCCAAAGTACTGCCAGGCATACTGTGTGTATGGGCTCATTCTCATCCCTGCCACGGTCCTACCCAGGGTGTGACATGAGGCAAGAAGCCAAGGTCCAGTAACTGCCCAAGGACGCACAGCTAACCTTGGTGAGGACCTGTCTTTCCCATTATACTCTGCTGCTGCTTTGGTGAGCTTGCTAATTTAAAATTTTAAATGTTTTCCTTTTTAAATTTAAAATCTTTTAATTTAGAGATCAGAATTATCACTGAAATGCAAAATGTTTATAGTCTTGCTGAACCCGTATGAACCTGTCAAATCTTCACTTTGCTCAAGCTCCGTCTTCCTTGCCTTGATCAGCAAGGGCTGCCGTGACAAAATACCACCGACTGGGTGGCGTACACAACAGACACATATTTCTCACAGTTCGAAAGGCTGAGAAGCCCATGATCAAGGTACTGGCCGATTCTGTTCGCAGTGAGGGCCCTTTCCTGGTTTGTAGGCAGCTGTCTTCTCTCTGTGTCCCTACATGGTGGACAGAGAGAGCTTGGGTACCTTTTCCTCTTCTGATGAGTCGCCAGTCCTATTGGATTAGGGCTCACTCTTCTGACCTCATTTAAACTCCATTACCTCCTAAAGTCCCTAAATCCAAATACAGTCACATGGGGGTTTGGGGCTTCAACATATGAATTGGGAGGGGGACATAATCCAGTCCATAAAATTCTTCTACCAAAGAAATTGACATTAAAAAAAAATTAGAGGCAGCCTGTTGGCACGGTGGGAGGAATGAGTCGTGGGAGACCAAGACTGGTCTACATATTAGAATTGATTTGGCGTGTTTGAGCTGCGGGAGGTCAGGCTGGAGCAGAGGGAGAAGATCATAACCTCCCCGAGCAAAGAGGGGTGTGGAGTTTTACAGGAGGGGGTGAACGAGGCTGTTCCCTCTTCAGTGACAAAGGGTTTCAGGGCATGACCAAGCCCACCAGCTCCACACCCCGGCCCCAGGTCGCCGTCCAGACCACCCAGGCCGGCTGATGACAGGCCCCTAGGAGATAAGGCAAGACAGGATCAAGACAAGATGGCTTTTAAGGTGAGCCATCTGCTCCTGGCCTGAATAGGGCTTCTCACTGGCTAGTGATGATCAGAAACCTCAGCTCGCCTGGACAGTTGTCCTCCCTCCTAAAGAGTCAAGTGCGAGGACATAGGAAACCTCAAACTCATGCTTAGCAACCCAGTGGACTCTATGGGTGAGCGCACAGGTTCCTCTCCCCTTATTCAGCTCCCTGTGTAGACAGGACCTTACCAGAAGGTTAGACGTAAATCACTTAATGCCCGGAACCTGATAAAATGCCCTCCTCCAGGAAGCCATCCGGGGTCACCCCTGACTCCATGCAGAATTCTATCCCAATACTTCCTGTGCCCTAGTTAACCATTTACCCTGCCTTTCTGTTCACAGCGCGCTGAGCTCCTGAGGGCAGGGGGTATCTTACTCTCTCCAACTCCTCAGTGAATATTATAGCCCTGAGCACACGGTACCCAGTAAATGTTTGCATAACAATGACTGGGTGTCAAGATCCAAACAAGTGACAGATGAAGTAAGGGAGGAAGAGAGAGAAGGAGAGAAGAGAAATTTCCGAGATCTTTTAAAACTTCCTAGTGATGAATTGGTCTTTGACCCATTTTATGGAGCATTTTAAAATTCTAAAATTTTGACAGTTTTTGCCCTCTGGATCTTGAACATTGTTCAACTTTGATCTTGTAATCTTATTTCAACGATCTTCCTGGATTTACCACCAGTATCTCTGCAGCTATTGCAGAACTTTCTGGCCTCGGCCAGAAAGGACTTCAGCTAGTCTAATGTGCGTGCGTGTGTGTGTGTGTGTGTGTGTGTGTTCGAATTCCTGGCCCACCTTGGGGACTCCAGAAGCAAAATAATTGTTCAAATGCCTGATGAGCTTCTTTATTTCTTTATTCTGAGTATAAATTGGGTGCCAGGCTCTGTGCTGGCTACCAGGGATCAGCAGCTAAATTAGGAGCCTCTGTTCTCTAGAAGTTTCCTGGAGCACACAAATACGTAAACAGTTTACAATCCTCTGCAGTATGTGCTGGGGCAGAAGGCAGGGGGACCACATGGGGGAGTCTGTGGGAGCCCATTCCGGGACTCCTAACATGGGCCTGGAAAAGCCCCCCCGGGGAGGGGACAGCATCTGAAGGGCATGTGGAGGGCTCAGTAGAGCCAGGCAGCCGAGCTAGCAGAGAACTGAGCAGGGGGCCATCTTCAGGGACCTGGAAGCTTTCAGTGTGGCAGCGATTAGGGATGGGGCAGAAGGAGAAAACTTTGGCAGGTGTTAAGACTTAGGTTTGAAGGGACAGGTGGAATTAAATCCCAAGAAGCTTTATATAGCATGTTATTGAATTGGTATTTTATCCTCAAAAGAATGGGCCACAATTGAAGCGTTTTTCAATTCAAATTAAAACATCCTTAAAGAAATTTAAGTATAGGTAAATGTGAAGAAGGCTAGTGTGACATTCATAAAATTGGTCCAATGTAAGCATATATAGCTCTGGCCAGGTCCTTCAATGGGGCCAGTGGTAGGGGCTGCATTAGAACCGGTGTCTCCCCTTCCTCTCTGCACAGCCAGGCCCAGAGATCAAATGTGTGACAGATGCTGCTGGTGGCCAGTGAAGCCAGGGCACGATCTGCAGGGTGGCTGCCACATGGCACTTCCGGAGTTGCCGGGGGAGCGATGTGGTTGCCCCAGCAGAGCTGTGTGCTTCCAGCAGCCCGGCCCCTGAGCCCCACACCTCCAATGGCCTTTGCCAGGGCGGATGGACTGCCAGGTAAATCCATTCCCAGGCAGCTCCAGGAAATGCCCCCGACAATCCAGTGCACCTCCCTAAAAGGATCCTAATGGTGAGGAGATGTCATTCTAATGGGATTTTTACTTGTAATCTGCTAATGCAAATCCCTGGAGCCTACAGTTAATCATGTGCAAACCCAGGCAAGAGCAAAGGAGAATGCCCAGCTGCCAGCTCACACGGGAAAGGTTTATTCATTTGCGGCCCCTCTCGGCTTTCATATTATTTGGATATGGTTGACGGATGCAGTGTCGCGAAGTCTAATGACCTTCCCTTTGGATTCGTCGGTGCTCAGAGGGAAACCTGCTGGTGTTTTATAGCATGTTTCACATACTGGAAGGCACAGCTTGATTGACAGTCTCCACTGACCAGCAAAAGGACAGGGGCCCCCGGCTCATACGAGGGGAAAAAAAAATGTGTCTCTGAAAGATCGCAACGAGCACACGATGCAGAAGTTGGGTTCATTCTGCTGGCCATTGCTGTCTCTGTGCCAGAAAGTAAAACAGGCACCCGAGAGAGAGAAGAAGGTCACGACCCTGCCCGGGGGCAGTCACGGCCCTGCCCAGTATATGCCAGTTTGTGGGCCCAGGGGAACCTTCTCCTGCAGGAGTACCCACTTGAATAATCACGGGCGGGGAGAAGCAACAAAAATGAGTGAAGAGTCATCGCAGGGTGCAGGTCAGTCCTATTAAAGATTAAGCAACCACACAGCTCCAGGCCACACGAGAATCCCGGCCTGGTGCTGCGTCTCCAATTGTTCAGAAGTTGGAGATCAGATTGTTATATAAAATCTCCCAAGTTTTAACATTTTCTCGTCCAAAAACATGTCATCACATATATCATCAGACCAAACAGATGTTCTGCAGGATACCTCTGTACTCTGGTCACTGGTTTGAGACTACAGATTAAAAAAATCAACAACAACAACAAAAAATAAAACTCACTGTTATTCTGATACAGGAAAACTATGTGAAAACATCGGATTTGAGAAGTTTGGATTGTCTTAAACGAGGCTACCTTGTCCTGTATAAGCACCTCCTGTTCCCCTAGCCCCCTGCCCCCCCCCATAAAGACGGCTGGACTTTCAGTGCTGGGGCCAGGGGGGCAGCATGTCTGGTCCCCATCAACCCCTCCCCACACCTGAGGGAAGAGGCAAGTGTGACTGGCGCAGGGTCCCTTAGCCCCAAGCCCCTGGTGTTGATGGTGGTGTTCCTTCCTCTTACATAAAGAGGGGAGTAAGTCACAGGCTCAGGTGCCCCCAGGAACAAATGACAGAGCAAGGATTCGAACCAAATGCTCAGAATGGGCCAGAGCCTTTGCCCATCAAGTAAGTCCATTTGACTTGATTAGGATTCTGAAGCTCCTGGAAGAAGCTATAAGTGAATATTTTTTTTTTTTTTATTCTTGGTGAGGAAAGAGTGTTAGAATGATGCAGAGTCAGTTTACTCACATCTGCTCCTCTAGCCATGCTGGGAGTCAAATGCGTTAGTTCAATCATTAGTATAGCCAAGTGCCAAGGAGTTAATTGGAAAATGGTCAGTCTGGTCCAGACCAGTCATCTTAATGAGAAAAATAATTGGGCATTGTCAGCACTCTAATTCTGCTGTGAAAGACTCACTCTTGGATACATTGGCCTTGTTTCCTCCAATGCAGTGACACCCCCCGGCTCACTGTCCTGCCCTGTACTGTGGCCTTCAGTGACACCCACTTTCCTTTAGGGATCCGTGTCCTACACAGTGGAGGAAGAATGCCCAGAACCTCCTTATTCTCTCCAGAATACCAACTGCTTTTTTATGATGACAACTTGCAAGGTGGTTCTGAATGAACAATGGATGTGGGAGAGTCACAGGTAGAGTGGCTCTGACCTCTTTATTTCTCTGTAATACATGAGGGCCCCTGACGAGACGCCACTTTTCCCAGAGTCCCTCTCCATGCCTCTTTCCCTTTCCACGAGCTTCTAGACATTTGAGGACAGGTGGCTTCCATGCCTTCAACGGTGTTGGCAGCGGAGGCCCTCAGACCCACAGAGGACATTGGTCCTCTCAGGTCAGGACTGTACAGTGGCTGCATTTTCTGCTTTCGGAAAGGTAACTGCTGACGTGGTTAGTTCACTTGTTCTGTTTTCTTTAGAGAGGGCGCAGGGGGACCTCTCTATTGCCTGAACCATGTCCCCTCCACCTTGAAGTCCTTTTGGTGGCAGCCTTTCATCGTGCCTTTCTCTGCTACACTGCTGACCCGGATCCCCTCCACGCCATGACACTGCTCCTGGGCTCCTTGGGGTCCCCTGTTAGCTACTTGTGATAGACAGAATAATGGCTCCCAAAGAATCTTCATCCTAATCTCTGAAACCTGTGACTATGTGACCTTCCAGGACAAAAGGGTCTTTACAAATGCGATTAAAGATCCTGAGATAGAGAGATTTTCCTGGATTATCCAGGTGGGCCCAACGTAATCACAGAAGGAAGGCAGGGTTAGTCAGACAAAATGTGACAATAGAAGCAGAGGTGACGCGGAGCCCTGAGCCAAGGAGTGTGGCAATCTCTATGAGCTGGGAAAAAAAGATCAAGAAACAGATTCAATACCTTGATTTTAGCCCAGTGAAAACTCATGTCAGATTTATGACCTCCAAAGTGTAAGATAATAAATTTATGTTGTTTTAAGCCACAAAGTTTGAGGTAATTTGTTATAGCAGCAATGGGCAACTCATACATCACTCCTGAACTTTGGGGAGGCCTGGAGCTGCCTCAGGCTCATAGATCAGTCACATCCCATCTCCGCACAGCTTAGTGAGGCGACCCTGAGCCAGGCTTTCCAGGCAGGCCCAGCGACTCCCTGGCAGTGTTCCAGGCCTCTGCCCCCGGCCTCTCCAGAGCCCCTCCCCTGGAGGTGTGGCTCTAGGGGGGAGGGAGAAAGAGGCACAGTCTTCTAAACCCTCCCACCCCTTCACTGTTTGCACCTAGCTTTCCGCCAGGTCTGCTTGTTTCCTCACAAGCCTCTGGATGAGGGTCACCAAGGGACAGATTTAGCCTTTCCTTCCTCTCTAAGCCAGCATTCTTTTTCTAGCCCAAGGCACCTGCCTCCTCACCAGCCCTAATAAATAGAAAAGATAACTTCTCTGCCTTCAGGGAAGAAGCACTGAGTCCTCTATGCATGCTTCTGGAAATGCTAAAGCAAACTTAGAAAATCCTCTTTCTCTTGACAGAGCCTTACCTGGAAGCTAAAAGTTGACAGAGTTGATCCACAGAGGAGGTTCTCTAGACAGTACCTGCCCTTCCCCTGAAGCACAGAAACTTGCTTCACCGGAAGGTTCCCTGCCTGGAGAGCTTTGCCTGTCCGTTTTCTGCCCCAGGCCTCGCTCCCAGCAGGAGGAGACTCTTGGCCCCAGTAAGCATGGTCCAGGACCGGGTTTGCCAGGACTGGGTTTGCACTATCCCCTGGGAGCACCGCCCGCCCCAGAGGGCACAGGAGTGCTTCTGGACACCCCTGCCCCACACTCTTCTCAGGGGAAGGAGGATTCCCCGGGGAAGCAAGCCCCTCTGCCCAAGCAACAACCTTGACAGTGCCCCCCAGCCCCCCTTATTGGGTTGTCCTTCTTCCCTGACTCACTCTCCCATTTCATCCTTTCTCCGCCCTGGGCCCACCTCCCAAATGAACTCCCTGCTCTGGTTCTCCCCTGCAGCACAGGTAAAGTTTCTGATCTATAGTGGGCAGTTAACAAGCAGCGACTGCTATGATTACTGGGAAGAAATCATCATATTCTGCAGCGTTCCGGAAGCAGGACCGTGACTAAAAGGAGGAAGTTACCAAGAGACCAAAGTGAAGTGGATAAAGGAAAGGAGGGGCAGTTTCGTGAAGTGCAGATTCATGTTGCCAAGTGTTAGTGGAGCTGATCAGAGGCATAACCAATTATAAGACCCGATGACAAGTAGGTAACTCCATTTGTGTCGTTTTGTGGACGTGGTCTCCACAAACCCACCCATAGCCTTATTCACCAATACGTCCTGAGCCATTTGCTGGAAGAGCCGATTTCTCAGGGCTTTCTGGGATTTCCACTGTAACTCAGAGGACTTTCTTTAATTCTTCTGAAGAGCCTGTGCTAAAGGAGAATCCAAGCTCTTGGTGAATTAATTCAGTGCTGCAGGAATGTCATTCTCTTCCCTGCTGCAGTCTCCCTGGCTTCTCCCACTTTCTCTTCCTGACTTGAAGTGTAAAGCTAACCAACTGTTGCACTTAAACAAATCAAAGATACTAATTATTCTGTACCTTTCTCCCTTTGCTGGCAGACCTGGCTCCTTTCTGGTCTCTCTTCCCCTGACAAGCATCTGTTCAGCAATTCCTTTTGCTCCCGTGAAATCATTATTTGTGTTTAAGCCTGTACATCTGCCCAGAGGCAGTGAATGCATTTTTTTTTCACTAGACATCCTGGAATACATATTTAAAATCAGTATCTCTCATTTTACTGTTAAGAACAATGCAATAATGGCAACACCATTAAAAATGCTTAGTAAATCAAATCACCTTTTCACTAATAAATTAAGATGTTCGAGCCTGGGGGCGGTCCCGATGGGACCAGCATGAGTTCTGATGTGACCCCGACTGTGCCTGTCTAAACTGCGTTGGGGATTGGGCACCCGTGAGTGCAGGGAAGCCCCGCCCCGGCCTCAAACCCAAATGTCTGCATTCATTACATGAAAGATATTTTTTCTCTGTAGCTTCCACACTATGGAAATGCAAGGAATTGATGAAATTCAGTCCTAATATAAAATGGCACTTGCTAACGCTCATCGCCTCATTTGGGAGACAGGAGGCAGAGCTGCTGATCACTGTGAACTCCCCACGTAGTGAGGAGAATTAGAACCAGCAGCACCTCGGTACTTACTTTGTGCCAGGCACTTTCTTTTCATGCTAACAACAATCTTCGCTGTGTAGGCATACCACTCAGGTTAAGGGTGAAGAATGGGAGACCTAGTGGGGTGCTCTCCATCTCTCTTACCGAATAAATGGAAGAACCTCGACTACAATCTCAACACACAAACACACTGCAAGAGGGATGAAAGCACCATTATGTACGTGGGAGAGTTTACAACTCGTAGGGAATACACAAGGTGACAAGAATGAAGGAGTATCCCTGCGGATACCTACTTGTTTAGAACAAGGCATGGTTGTCCATCCCGAAACAGATTTCCCACTTGGATTATCAGGAATCATGTTTTAGCATCTTTTGAAGAAAAGATCAGCTTGTTCCTGAGGCACCGTGATGAGAGGGAAGTTCATCCCATAAAACAAGAGAAGACAATGGAGTTGACCTCCCAGGGAAAACCAGTCCTTTGAGGAAGTCTTGCTAAGCAATAACTCTGGAGACCCTGGGAAGGAGATTAATTTGCTCTACCTTCCCAGCTTCCTCCCAATCTCCTATGAGTCATCTGTTTCCATCCTTAATGTCTAAACATGCAAATATTGCTGCACTTACTGCTCATTAGTTTAGCTAAAGGAAGTGCCCTTTAATTATGCCTTTAAATAATGAACCTCCTCCATCACTTTGACAATCAGTGCATATCTAAGAGGAAGCAAGGCCTCATTATGAAACAGCTACTGTGTCCCTTGGTTACTTAGAAGACGGTAGCTTTCTTGAGGCAATAGAAACGGGAGTCTAAACAAACAAGCCTTGCGATTGCTTTAAGTCTCCATAGCTGTGGCTGCAAGAATGGCAGACAGTTAGCCAGTGATATATGTGAGGGAAAGAAGGGAAACCAGCAGTTTTGAGGAGGCTGTTGCATACCAACCCCTAAACTCATTGATTTACATACATTAAGTCTAAGCTGCAGTTTTGAAGTTATTTCTTAACTCCATTGTATAGCTACTGAAATTGAGTCTCTGCAAGATTAAATAATTTGCCTAAGGTATTGGACCAAGTCCACCATTCTCCAAAGCTCCATATTCTTTGCCATGATGTTTACATTGTTGAGAAGTGTTTACAGAGTTTGGCAGAATCACGTCCAAGTAGTCACCTATTCCTCTATCCATTGATCTCAGCAGAAACTCAAAGGAATAGTTTGCTTCCATGCAATTCCTAGACACAGGCAGACTAGACAATGCTATGTGTGCACCTATCTGCATGTCCCTGAAGAACAAAACGGAATGTGCTATGGACAGGCAAGCCATTTCCACTAACTGACTGGTCAATTACCTGTTCATCTTTTAAGACCATCCTAAAGGGTCACCTTCCTGATGAGGACTTTCCTCGAACTCCCTCTCCCATAACGAATTGCCCTTACCTCCATGGGAACCCCAGAATTTCATCACAGCATTTTTCACACTTTAGTACACTTATTTGTTTATTGGTTCGTTTCCTCCATTACAGTGGGCTATCGTGTCTTATTCACTTCTTTAATCTGTAACACAATGTCTAACACAAATATGTGTTCAATGAATACTTCTTAAAATTAAAAAAAAAGAGTCTTTATCTGAATGTCATAATCTAATCTACATTGTGGTTCCCAAGGACCTAAACTGTCAATTCTGCTATGTAACTATCATCTGAGGAATAGTGAAAAAAATCTTCCAGAATAAAACAAGATGTCCTTTAACAGGTAAATGGATAACTGGTTGTATATCCATACATAGAATGCTGTTCAGCCATAAATGTGAAACAAATGATTGATTCACACTACATAGATGAATTTCAAAAACATTATGCTAAGTCGAAGAAACTGAACAATTAAGACTACATATTGCATAACTTCATTTACATGAAATGCCCATAAAAAGGCAATTTTGTAAATAGAAAGCCCATCAGTGGTTTCCTAGGGCTCGGGGTCAGAGCAGAAATCAACTGCAAATGGGCACAGATATTTTTGAGTGATGGAAATGTTCTAAGACTGGATTTTGATGATCATTGCATAACTTTATAAATGTGTTGAAAATCATTGAACTGTACACTTACAGTGAGTGAATTTTATGTAATATAAATCATACCTCAATAAAGCTATTGAAATAAGAATTTTAAAAAGAAAAGAAAAATGGAAGGAGGGGAGGGAGGGAGGAAGAGACCAAGAAATTCACAATTTTTAAGTTTTCAGTGTTATAGGATGAAGTTCAGCACTGCCAGCGTGGCTACAAACTTAGCTTTTAATACCAGAAAAAAAGGGAGATGCAGGAAGAGATCCCAAAATCTGAATATAAATTTCCCTCCAATCCCTTAAATCTTTGGATGCTGCCTGGCCTACATCCAGGGGAAACTTCAGGAATCCAGTGAAAAGCAATAGCAGGAAAGACCAAAACACTGAGCAGAGATTTTCGCTACTGCCTACTGAAAGGAGTCAGATTTTGGAACTCCTCCAAGTTAGAAGGGCCAGCTACACACCGAGAGATTTCTAATTTAAAACCAGAAAAGATACATCTTAGGAGTAAAGATTTTATATACCAGGATTAAGGGACTGGCCCAGAATTAAGGGTAAACCCAAGCAAACATACCCTTATAAAGTACAGACCCAACTCTACAGATACAAGGTGATCATCCAGGAATGTAACAAAAATCAATACTCTCAGAGAAGAGAACAGAATCCAGAGTTTCTAAATGTACAATGCACTGTTCCCACTATAAAATATAAATTATTAGACATGTGGGGAAACACAAAAATGTGGCCTAAGGTCCAGAACAAAATCATTCAAGGGAAACAGACCTCGAGATGACACAGATATTAGAATTGGCAGGAAGTTGTTTTAAAGCAACTAAATATGTTTAAAAACATTAAAGATTGTCATAATGAATGCACAGATAGGGAATCTCAGTTTAAAAAAATGAAATTATACAGAAATGTAAAATCTATAGTGGAAAAAATACAAAATCCAAACAAAAAGATGGACTTACAAGCAGATTGGAGATGATAGACAAAGAAAGAGTCAATGAACTGGAAGGGAGATCTAAAGAAATTGTCCAATGGAAGAGCAAAAGAGAACAGAAAGGTTTCTTAAAATCTAGAGCCAGGGGTTACGGAAGAAGTGGGTGGGGGAGAAGGAGATAGAAGAGGAGAAAAGAGAAAAGAAAAGTCTTCAAAGGACCAAAGGAGAAGAATGAATGAATGGGGTATAAAAGAATTAATTGAAGAAATGACGGCTGAAAAATTTTCCTGGTTTGGTACAGAACTTCTTCTTAAAGATTGAATAAGGTAATCAAGCTCCCAAAGGGACAAAATACAAAGAAAACCACACCTAATCGCATCATCCTCAAACTTACGAAAACCAAAAATAAAGAGAAAATCTTCAAAGCACCGAGAAGGAGGAAAAAACACATTACATATGGGAGTACAACAATACGCATTACATTTTACTGGAAATGATGGAGACAAAAAGGCAAGGGATAACAAAAACAAAAAAAAAACAAAAATCTTTAAGATAGAAAGGAAATGGTGTCAGATGCAAAAACAGATCTGAAGAAGGAAATAAGAGCACTAGAAATGGTGAATGTGTGGGTAAATATAAAAAACTATTTCTCCTTTTCTCTTAATTTCTTTAAATGACTGTGACTTTTAATGCAACAATTTTAACAGTGCATTGTGGGTATATAATATACGTAGATACAAATTACATAATCACAATAGAACAAATGATGAGGCTGGTAAAAGGAGTTATACTGTTGCATGGTTCTCACATTTCACGTGCAGGGTTACAATGTTAACTCCAAGTATACTGTAATAAGCTAAAGGTGCATGTGCAGGGAGGCATACTGTACGTTAGAGACCATGAGGGTACAGGGGTGCCCAGAAGAAAAAAAAAGAAATACAAGCTCAGGATGCTGTAGGTTTCTTGAATCAGACCAAAAAAAAACAGGCAAAAGTGGTGACAGTAGCAAAGAACAGTTGATGGTGCATGGGCCACACTCGGAAGGGAGAAGTTACACCTGGAATTTCTAACAGTGCTTCAGGAGCATGCTGTAGAGTTGGCGTGAATGATGAAGGAGGGGCCAGTCCCGTGTCCCCGCACTGAATTGGAATTGGGCACGATGTTTAAGAATGTAGGGTTGCTTATTGGTTATGAAACAGGGTTCTAGAGAAAAACTTCTGAGGTTTCAATTTCAGAAAGACAGCAGGAGAATCCATGGGGTAAATTGGGATTAGGAGAGTAACCTAGGAGAGTGGGGATAGAAAGCAAGGTCGAATTTGCTGCTCTCAAGGCCGCAAGCAGTGGTGCTGTGTGTATCAGTCATGTTTGTTTGTTAGTTTTCCTATATGTTGGTGCTTTGACATTTTGGGGCTTTGTGGATCCAGGGAAGGACTGCCCCTTCGAGATTAACTCATTCCTCGAGATAGTAAATGACTTGCCTGCAAGCGAGCCTTTGATATATGACAAACCAACCAATCCTGAATTCATACCCCCGTCTGCCTCCTTTTACTGAGCTCCTGCAGATCAGGACCCTACCCGCCTGCCCTAAATCACCCCAGGGCCAGGTACTGCACACCTAGGGACCACCCAGATAGCCCAAAGCCCTCTGAAATTATTCAAGCTATGCAGTCCTAAACCTGTTCAGTTTGTTTACCTGGCTTCACCCATTTCTTCCTGCAAAAGGAAAACAAAACAAAAACATGAAAGCCCCCCCCCCACAGTTGCACTCACTCCCCTCCCCCTTCTGACCAGCCCTGGTGCTCCCCACGTGGCCCTGCCTGGTGTGCCAGGCCTCCTGTTTCTAGGGATGTGTGAGTGTAAAACCTTCTTCCTTCATGATAGTCATTTCTGTGTCTGTGTGGCTTACCATACCTGATTCAAACAAATCTTGGGTGCATCTTAAAACTTTGTGTACCTGAGGCCCTAGGGAGCTAGAGGCCTGTGTGTATTGCCTGTAATATCGGCCTACCTTGGATGAAGTGTCCTTTTTTTTCCACTTTTTAAACAGCAATATCACTCTTTGTTCAAATCATTTATGCTAGCCGTGAAAGCGAATAGAGTGAAGCCTTTTGCAGAGGTAATCATTTTAGCCATACATTAGAGGTTAAGGGGGAAATTATAAATAGTATGGGCTATCCCCAAAGTTCTCAGAAATTACCCCTCATTTTCACTAGTTCCTTGGTATTACCTTGAACCCTCATCTCTCACCTCCAGGCCTTTTATCCATTTTGCCTTCAAGGGCCAAACCTGCTTCTACAAACAGCCTTCAGTTTCCTTATAAACTTCTAAGCTAATTAAAGGTACAAACATAGCTGGCCTTGCCTCCTCTTTATCAGTGGAGATGAGTCGTCCTGTCCAACACTCCCCTGTCTCCAATATCGAAGGTCAAGTCAGAGGGCAGTGCTAGGGCCATCCCTGTGCCTGGTCCCATGGCTCCACCTGCCTTCTTTTCTTTGACAGGTAGGTGGTAACTTCTCACGTGCTCAGGGGAAAGAGAGAACTCCTTCCTCTCCATAGGAAAACCTAACACCTGCCTTCTTGACATTACATGAAATGTTAGACACCAGGTAGCCTTGTCCTTCTATTTAGGCTTGGCGTCAGCTTGCAGTGTGGTCTGGGTCTGCTTCTGTTAAATGAGCCACATACCTTTCCATCAAACACAACCTTGTTGAAAGGTTTCATTACAGTCAGAAATACAAGGGGACAGTGGGGCTTTAGCTATGTGGGCACAAAGCAAAGAAAGACTCTTATACCTGTTATCAAGACTCAAGTAAAAAGGGAGCTCATCATTGAGGTATAAATGTGAATTGAGACTTGAATTACTTGAAGAATTTTCTGATATCATTTATGTATTTTTGCATCTGTACCCATATGAATAAAATGAGCCTCAAAAGCCAAGAGTAAAAATATACCTTTAAATTTATTCCAGAATACTAAAAATATCACTCTGTTCTATCTACCAAAAGTATGTCACATTGGGAACCAAAAAAAAAAAAAAACAACATCGTTTAGTGGGACAAAGCACAGAGCCAGGCTGTGTACACTGTCCCGTGAAGTCAGGCATTCATTCACTCACTCATTTATCAATAAATCTCAAGATTACATTTAAAATGAACAGACTTATATTTCAGGGGCAAACATTCACCAAGGAGCAGTGAAAGGCATGCAGGCTGTGGAGGCTCTCAGACCTGAGTTGATCTGTGTGACCTTGGGTGAGTCACTGCGCCTCTCTAAGCTTCCATTTCTTCCTCTGTGAAATGAGGATAGTTGTAAACATCTTGGGGGTGGTTGTGGGGATTAAGTGATATAATGAATGTAAAGCAAGGTTAATAAGGGAATGACCATAGAGCATTTGACCCGTGGAATTGTTTTATCAGGCTAGCACTGTCATAATACACACACATGCATAGTTAGATGGTAGATGATGATAGATCGATAGATAGATGATAGATAAGACTAGATAGATAGATAGATAGATAGATAGATAGATAGATAGATAGATAGATAAACTGTTGGTGGAATTCATTTAGCACATGGTTTTTTTGTTTTTGTTTTTTTTTGTTTTTTTGGTTTTTTGTTTTGTTTTGTTTTGTTTTGTTTTGTTTAGCAGCACTCCATACCTCTGATCTGGCGGTGGTGGGCACAGGGTATGAACAGAACTATGATAGGTCTCTTCTTTCATTACCCAGATTGTCATCTTAAAATATCACTTACACTAAAAGAAACCAAAGAACTTCAAGAAACGGTTTCTTGAAGAAACAGCTGATCCAGGTTTGGGGCAGAAATGAACCAGATGAGCCGGGCTCCAGCTGCGTATTTGCAGGGAATGCTAGGACAGAACAATATTTTGAACTGTATGTGAGTGTGCAATGAACACAGTCTGGATGGGGAAACTATAGATCAAGTGTCCTGGGTTCCTCAACAGATAAATTATAAGGAAAAGAAAAGCAATGGCAGAAGAATCTGTAGCTTATAAAAGACTTAAAGCATAACAAATTAGTTTTTTTGTTCGGTTTTTTTGAACGGGCAAAACTAAACTCTAGTGTCTAGGGATAGAGATTTGAGTGATAATCTGTGGAGGAGTGAAGAGAGTAAAGCTCAGGAGAGTGGCCGCCCCTCTGAGGAGGGTGACTGACAGGGGTGGGCAGAGGTGGGCTTCTGGGTAACTAGGAGACTCCTTTCTCAGCCTGGTAGTGGCTTGAAAGATGTTTGCTCTGTAATAGTTCCTCACACTCTATACTTGTTTTGCGTGGTTCTTTGCATCTTGTCTTATGTTCCAATAAAGAAGGAAGAAGCATGTGTGGAGGGCTGCTATGTGCTGGAGGCGTGGCCAGGGGCTGTGGCACCATCCTGGCCGTGAAGGAGCTTAGCGTTCATTGAGAGGGCAGAGTCATTAGAACGCCGTGATCAGGGCTAGGAGAGGGGGACATACAGAAGCCTGGCAGGGAACGGTCACCCAGCAGCCCTGGGGGTGGAGGTGGGTGGCAGGGGCAGGCTCGAGGTGAACAGCAGTCACAGGGCCTAACAACTTGGGAACACCTACCGTTCACGGACCCATTCTGAGGACACAGGGGTGACAGTGATACTGTCTGGGCTCCAAAGAACTCCATCCAACACGGGCTCAGTGGGGGACGCGGGCAAACTGTCCATAGGCTGGGCACTTTGCCACGCACTTTACATAGCCTCACCTCAGTGTCTCAGTTCATTCCTGCTGGGCATTCTTACCCCATGACTCAGCCGTGAGGTACATGCGGCTTAGAGAGGGTGTAAAACAACTCCGCCTACGTCAACATCCCAGTAAAAAGAAGAGCTGAGACTTGAACCAAACCTCCACTCCTACCAGGGAAGCAGTGGGTCCGGGATCCCTAACAGGTACAGGGGCTGAGTCTGTAGCAGCGGGCAGCCCAGGCCCGGAGTTAAAGCGGGTAGCAACAGAAAAGCACAAATTATGAGATTTTAAAAAATGGTTTTTACCAAGTGAACTAGAAAAGTTGCTTTTGTTTTAATAAGATTACTAGGCATGACAAGGGTGCACTCCGCGCATGCTGCTCGGGGCACAAGCTTGCAGGGGGACACCCTGAGGCCTGCAGCCTCTTTCCCAGGTGACAGAGGAGCCTTTAAATTCAAATGCCCACAGAAGAGGAAAGACAGCTGTATGTGTGGGATACTTAGAGAAAATACAAAGCGTCATGAGGGCAGAAAAACGTGTGAAGAAATGAGAGCATGGATTTCGAGCAGAAACTATGGTGATCCTCTACCATGGGAACTTCGGGATACGACACCCCCTCCAAGTTCCCATGTCCTCGTCTATAAATGGGCTATCTGAGCACTAGATGTGTGCATAAAGCGCCTGATTCACGCTAGATGAGAATACATTACATTGTTTTATCACTGTCTTTATTTTGACCTTGTTTGGCCCATACCCTGGATCAGACCCTGAGCTTAACCATTTCAAATCTCCTGGAGGATTCTGGAATTCTGGACTTTATGGAAACAGGAGGCCATGCTCTCTGGTGTCCTTAGCTGTGAATGGTTTCCTCGCTTAGTGACTAAGTGCATAGATTTTTTTTTGAACATGACTTCCTGAGTTTGAATCTCAGCTCTTTCACTACTGGCTGTGTAGACTTGGATAAGTTAACTAAGTGCTCTGTGCCTCTGTTTCCCCACCTATAAAACGGGGTAGAATAACACCTGACAGGGTTGGGAGAATTACATGTCATAATACAGCACATTCCACCTCGGACAGCTTTCTGCTTCCAGGCTTGCTGCATTAAGAAGCTGACAAGAAGCCTTTCCCTAGCGTCCAGCCTTCCCCTACTGGTCTGCTGGAGCCGGCTCTGGGCATCCCATTCTGCTCTGGGGCTTCTCAGTTCCTGCTTGAAGATCCTTGTTTCCATGGCAGAGGTCCTGGCCATTGCTTAAGCCCTGATTCAGTGCAGTCTGAAGACGTTAAAGGTTTATGTCTCCTCTTCCAAGCCTTTATTTCCTCCTACCACTCGGCCCAGAGCATTGTAGTGTCTGGGTCTCTGCTCTGTGGACCACATGCGCTCCACACCAGTCGCTTCTTCTCTGTGCATGCCCCACCTCCACGCAGATGGCAGAGGGCTTTAAATAGCCTTAGAAAGGAAGGATCCCCTCCTACTGCCAGCGTCAGGGTGCCCCTGGCTGCCTGTGTGTTAGACTCATCTCCCGAAGAAGCAGCTCACGGGCCATGCTATGGAATCACTTCCAGCCAGACCAGGGGCTTCCCACTGACTTGTATTCCAGAGCCCTGAGGCTGCGCCACAGAGAAGGTTCTCATCAGCTCTGCCGAACCCACCCAGGACCAGTCCAGGCCGTGGCGCATCCCTTAGGACTGTGTTCGGAGCAGGCTGTTGGCTTTGCAGAGCAGGATTCTGTGACTTCCCCCCTTTCGGTTGTGAGCAGTCTGTTCACTAAGTAGCATCACGGGCTGATCAGGGGCACCATCGTTGGCTCAGTCACCATGGGGCCGACCCCACACCTCTCAGGGGTCCCACAGCCCAGCTCATCCGGCTGTGATGCGGGCTGATGTGTGGCTGGGAGCATCCGTGTTAATGGCTGATTAAGGCAGCTGGAGAGGCTTCCACATTACACTTTATTACTCAGGCAGCGCCATTTCTCCATTTCATCTAGCAACAGCTTATCTAGGGAGAGACAGAACATTTAAAGCCTCTTCATTTAATAAGATTTTAGCACAGTTATAACCCCTGCAAGTCATTTGTCCCTAATACACTTAAGGCTTTTTATCTGTGGCGTAAAGCGTAACTGGTCACTTAAAATCATGGAAAACATACTTTACACCACGACAAGAGTCAAGTGTCAATTTGTCTTTCCACAGCTCTGCCTGTGCCACCAGGCTTTTATCCACTGGTTTGCCTTGGTGATCCTTCTGAGGACAGCACCGGGGCCACAGCACCTCTGTCTGGCTCACATATGTTTCCTGAAGGCCTGTTTCCCCTACCCCAGGTCTGCTGGTGTGGTTCATATACCACTCGTGTATAGGAAAGCTAATTGTAGCCAACCTATAAAGCACCCTGAAATGTTTCACCAGAATCAATTCATTTAATTTGGGAGAGGGGGAGATATTAGAAATACGTGAATCGATTTTTTAAAAAATTTCACAGTTGCCCGTGTATCTTAATGCAGAGGAGAAAAAGTGTAACTTTCACATTGCAACCATGATTTCAAAGCAATGAAATAAAATTATCCTTTTAAGTCAGTTTATTTAAGTAAAAGTGAGTGTATTTAAAGAAAAAAATTAAGAAAATGATAGGAGAAGAGGTACGTGATTTTGCACATGTATGTAAGAAATATTTCCTTTGAGCATCTGTTGAGTGGCAGGCATTGTTCTGAACCCCAAGGACGCTCAGTGAACAAAGCAGAGAAAAACCTTGGACTTCCAAAAGACCCAAACCAGCACTTCATAGAAATTATCCAAATGGCCAGTAAATACAGGAAAAGGTGTTCCACCTTATTAGACACCAGGAAAATGCAAATGAAATCTGCAAAGAGCCATACCAAACATCCACCGGGATGGCTAAGAAGAGAAAAGAAAAAAGAAAAGATTTGGCAGGAATGTGGAACCACTGAAACTCGTGAGTGTTGCCGGTGGGAAGATCAATGTACAACCACTCTGGAAAATTGGCAGCCTCTCCAGAGCAGACCCAGAAGTTTCACTCTTAGTGTCTACCCAGCAGAAACACATACATACGTTCACTGAAAGACATGAACAACACTTGGGAAACCAATGGGTCTCAGAAAATGCTAGTGGAATGAATTAAAATCTATTCTAGAACACTCTATGCAGAGGCAGATAAGGCATTGTCCCTGTCCTGGGGTAACCCCAGAATAGATTCTCGTCACTGAGCACACTTTCCTGAGTGTGTACTGAGTTCTGGTTTTCGTGCTAGACACTAGGAATACAGGGCTAAATCAGAGATGGCCCTTCCCCTCTCAGGGAAATATAGTCACTTGACAACCAGAAGGTCTTGGTTTTGCACTTTGCTCAAGAAAATTTAGTTGAATGCATATCAATATGAATGGACAACCCTGGTTTACATTCTGTAACTATTTAGGTAATTATGTAGTCTGTCTTCAGGAGAGCAGGAAACTTGTCTGTCTTGTTTTTTACTGTGTCTCCCAGGACTAGAGCAGCATCTGGCTCAGAGTAGGGGCTCAGTGAGTATATGCTGAATGGATGGGTGGGTGGGTGGATGGATGGATGAATGGATGGACAGTTGGATGAGTTTATGGGTAGATGGATGGATGGATAGTTGGATGGGTATATGGGTAAATGGATGAAAATGAACATAATTGTGAACAGTTCAGGAATCTGTAGGTAAACTCTGTACCCACTGGAGGCAGGGGCCTCCCACCATGTAAGGAATATTTCACAACGAGTTTGACAAACCCTACTTATATCTGCCAAGGACACTCACCAGCAGTTTGAATTGTTACAATCAACCATGGAGTTCTTTTTTTCTTTTCCTTTTTTTTACTTAAGACATAGATTAATATTTCAGGAGAACATGGTTCTAATTTACAGCCAAGACCTTTGGTTTAATCAGCAAAAGAAAAAAAAAAAGAAGTCTGTGAACCTCATTGGCTCGCGCGTGTTTTTCCATTGCACCCCTGGCTGGGCTTACCTCTCTGGCCTTTAATTATTCCATTCTCTCACATGGCTTTATCTCTGACACTTTGGAATGAAAATGTGATTTGCTATTCAGAGGTTTCAGCAAAAATCACACTCCAGTCAGCAAATTGAGAGTCTGATAAAGGAACAGAGGGTTGGGGAGAGGCTTTAAAAGGATGTCTTTAAAGTGTTTTTAATTAAATCTGTGTTATTATTTAGGATGGTGGAGAATCATTTACATGCATTACAGGGTTTGTTTGGAATCTCAGCCGTGCTGTTCTTGTAACTGTGGCATTAGTCATGGGACCTAAGAGCAATGTGACAAGTTTGCTTCTTCAGTCAAATATTTTGTGAGCAGCACCAACAATGCCTTTGCACTAGGCATTAAGCTAGGTTCTGTGGGGGATCACAAAGAAGTACTTGGCAAAGCTCCTGCCCTATCACATCAGGGGCTAGGTGACATAGCCAGGTCATAATGAAACAGAAGAGGGATGAAGGAATGAACACTGTCGAGCCTGGCTCTGCTAGGATATGCCCTAAGTGTTTTGCACTCACTCTTTTAGTCATCGTGGCAGTCTGCAAAGAAAAATCACTACCCCCATTTCACAGATAAGGGACCTGAAGCTCAGAACATTGAAGTGGCTTGTCTAAGAACTTCTGTTCTTTCCGCTATAGCATACAGCCTCCTGGAGAGGCTGAGGGGCTTGTGGCCACCGTCAGGAAGGCTGGCCTTCCCCACAGCTGTGAATCTTGTTGCCCATCATACTAGTCAGAGGATGGAGGCATGTCCATAGGCTCACTGTCCACCAGGAATCCCTGCCTGTATTCAGCAGGCTTTTGTCTGAGCCCCAGACTGGAGGAGCTCCTATTAAAACTTGGTCACTTTCTGTGCTCTTCCTTCAAAACATTTGTCACAATTTAAAATACAGGTGTTTGTATGATTATTTGTTTAATATTGATCTCCCCTACAGACCGTGAGTTTCATGAAGGCAGAAACCTGCTCTGCGGTTACCACTGAGTCTCCAGCATTAGCAAGTGACAGTCACAGAGTATTTCTGGAATAAAATAAGAAAAAAAAAGGCAGAAAGGAAGGAGAGGAAGGACAGAGGGAGAGAGGGAGGGAAGGAGGAAAATAAAAGAGAAATTAGATCCTCTTCTTTTAGGAATTCTCATGATAGCTATAGCCCTTCCCAATATTCTTTCCTCTGTATTTCTCTAGCATTTGAAGACAATAAAAACAAAGCAACCTAGAGTTTAGTTATTGTCCAAACTGACCAAAAGATCAAAAGTTTAGCAAATCTCAGTCCCCAGGATCCCCAAACCATGAGCCCTGAGTTACTTTGAGGAGTCTCTGAATTCCTTGCCCTGCCAAGAACCCCACACATAGCCCATGTGTATTTCTGGGTTTCAAATGCTATGGTCCTTAATAAGACAACATATTCATATAAATGTAAGTGGTAGCTTTAGGCCATTATATTATTCTTTCAGACTATGGATATTAAAACAACTATATGTAAAGCCTGAAATGCTTGAAATTCAAAAGAGACCTTTATTGATGAAAAATATGGGAGCCACAACTCAAAATACATTTACCTGTACCTAGACCTTGAATGAAGACGGGTCATCTGAGAACCACATTGTACTTGGACTTCATCCCAGGGCTCCTCTCAGAATAGTTCTATCAATAGCAATCTCACTGCGTGCTGAGTGTCATACTTTTCTTATTTATTTACGTGTTATCTTATTTATTCTTACCATGATCTGTTTTACAGATGAAGAATACTGAGACTTAGGGAGTTTAATTTGCCCGAGGTCACACAAGTAGTCAGTGGTAGAACTGGAAAGCATAGCTAAACCCACACCACTTCAAAGCCCTTGATGCCAGTCACCGCACTTACTGTGTCACTCACTCCATGCTCTTACAGGAGGACACCTTCATGTTAAACTTTCAGATCACGCTGAGGGGTATTATAAGAACCAGCCCCCCAAAACTCATTAGATTAATAAAGGGTGATGTTGACCCCCAGTCGTCTCCACGTTATACAATGTCTTCTTTTGAGAACCCACAAGAGAGTTTTCTGTCTGGACTCAGTATAAGAACAAGCTCTGCTTCTGGTTAACAAATGGTACCTTCCCATTTTATGGGCATGGTAAGACAATATGACTTATCAAGTGTCCTCTGTGCGTTGGCTTCGACAAAGCTTAGACCCATTGGCCACAGCCTCTGTTAAACAATGTAGGCCCTTGCAGCATATGTTTAGGGGATAAACCACATACACTCTCCACAGCAGGGTGATGGGCTGTTGGGTTGTACCCTTGGGAAGTCCATCACTGGGCAGCAGCTGGGCCGACCATGCTGAGTTACTTGCTATCATGGTAGCTGGAGCCAAAGAGCCACCATGCCCCCTCCCCACCTCCTCCCTCAAAGAGATGGTGCCGAGGCCTGAGGTAGCCCAGAGAGGTGTCTGACCAACTTTCCTACCCATGTTTTCCCTTCCATAGCTTCTTTTTATTTCCTCACTTCTTTTTATTGTGTATTGCTCTTATCCTCATAAGCCACAGTCAAGCTGTTTTGGATGGGCCAGGGTATTCATGAAATTCAATAATTATTTGCTGTGTGCTAATCTGGTCTCTCCCCTAAGTCATATCCTCAAGGGACCCCTTCTCTTTTATCCCCAAGAGTAGATGAATCGACACAATCACCAGCTGTTGTCACCACCTATCTTTACACAGCAAGATAGCCTTGAACTCACATTTTATACCAAGTATAAGGCTTTTGTTTCCTTAAGCATTTCCTCTTAGACGTGGTTACAGTTGTCATTGGAAACCCCAAGAATTGGCAAGGACAGCATGTCCTTAGAATCCCCAGTACTGAGACCGTGTCTGGCATGGTGGGCACTTGATGAATGATTTTGCACCAACCCAAATAATTAACAATGATTGTATTATAATAATAATCGTTCACTGAGCATTAACTATGTGCCCAACACTGCCTTAGCTGGTCTACCTTATTTAATCATTGCATAACTCAGCTCTTGCCAGCTGTGGCTCAGTCACATGATCTGATGAGGAAACCTTATTTTTATGATGATGGATTTGGCTAAAAAATATTCATATTCCTCTCCGACTCTGAAAGAGCACGCAGGTCCTGCCAACCCAATATTGAGCCCTTAGAGGGTTTACTGTTTTTAGATGCTTCTCTTTCCCCTGATTCCCTTGGTCTCTCCAGGTTTGCCTTTTCACTACGAGACTCACAGCCCCACCTACTGACTACAAGAAAAACAATCTGCCTTTCTGGACTCAGCAGCAAGCTGGCCTTTAATTATCTAATGTCTTCTAGGTCCCTAAAGTGTGTTTAGTTTGATTGGACCTTGTAATGAAATGGTCAGCCACGCACGTGGGAAGGAGGACATCTTAGGCCTGGGCATCCTTTTCTTTCTTTTTCTGGGCTGAGGGCCTGAGAACTGCAACCTAGGAAATAAAGACCAACCTCGGCGCCGAGCTGCCCCTATGGCCTGGGAAGCTGGGGCAGCATTTAAGAGACAGAGAGGCTGGTCTCTGTGTAGGGCAGCTCTGCTCCCTGGCAGAAGCACCCATGGTGTCGTGGGTGGTACCGCCATCTCCAAATGTTTCTCATTCAGTGTCTCTGATTGGCCGGCCAGATGCCTGTAGTTCCACCTCTTGCCATTCACGGATGTAGATAGCATCTCGTAAAACCACTGTAGAAACACAAGGGTTCTCATTCGTTGAGGGTAGGGCATGGTGTGGAAATCAGGGCATTTCAAGGGGAGTCGGGGAGGCTCAAGTTAGGGGCCCCCCCAAGTGCAGGCTCAGGAATTCAGAGTCAGCTTGTGAACCCTGGGGATTCTGGATGTAAATATCACCTCATTTCCCCTACTCAGGCATTTCTTCTTATTGAATATCAGAGGCTGGTCCAAAATCAGGCTTGTTGGGGCCGGCCTGGTGGCTCAGGCGGTTAGAGCTCCATGCTCCTAACTCCGAAGGCTGCCGGTTCGATTCCCACATGGGCCAGTGGGCTCTCAACCACAAGGTTGCCGGTTCAATTCCTCAAGTCCCTCAAGGGATGGTGGGCAGTGCCCCCTGCAACTAAGATTGAACACGGCACCTTGAGCTGAGCTGCCTCCCAGATGGCTCAGTTGGTTGGAGCGCGTCCTCTCAACCACAAGGTTGCCGGTTCAACTCCCGCAAGGGATGGTGGGCTGCGCCCCCTGCAACTATAAATGGCAACTGGACCTGGAGCTGAGCTGCGCCCTCCACAACTAAGATTGAAAGGACAACAACTTGACTTGGAAAAAAGTCCTGGAAGAACACACTGTTCCCCAATAAAGTCCTGTTAACCTTCCCCAATAAAATCTTAAAAAAAAAATCAAGCTTGTTGATAATTGTTTAAGGGCTCAGGGGAAAAAAAAAAAATATATATATATATATATATATATATATATATATATATATATATATATATATATAACCAGAGAAGAAAAGCATATTTGAAATTAGGAACACATCCAGAATATCTGTGAGGAAGAGAACCTTTCTAACAGATGTGGGCAATCCCACCATGGAAACAAAGCAAACCACTGCAGTAGGATTCTACAGTCATGAACCTGAAACATGAATTGTGTTGGAGTGTGAAAAATTGGAGTATGTACTGCTGAATCAGAATGTGGAGTCTGTTCTCCTCTGATTAGTGTGTTGTTGTTATTGACAGTTTGGTTTTCATGTGTGTTTAGTTGGTTAAAAACCACCAGCCAAGGAAGAAATGCCATTTAGAACTCAGGAGACCTGGGCTCGGGTCCCAGCCTTCCCTCTCCGTAAGTGCCTCTGATGAAAGCCTTGGACTTGTGCAGGCCGTACTTTTTTCAATTGCAGAATGCATGTAATACTCACCCACTCATCCTCCCAGGGACTCTGAGGATAAAGTGGAATAATATTGCAGTGCGCTTGGAAAATAATAAAATATTATCTCATTAATGGAAAATGGTTAGTGCTGTTACCATGAACAATGGTTATTAAGAATCTATTAGTATTACAAATTAATCCTAAATCTGATGAGGAATGAGGTGGGTATAGATAAATCAGATCTAAATTAATGGGGTTAAAGGAAGTAGCGATAGTGGCTGAGCGCCAGTCTTGCTCCTCTCACTTCTAGTTGAGCATTGGGGTGAACGGGAGGACCCCCTGACCCTGCTTAATGGAGTGAGTCTGGCTGTTGAGAGAGCCAGCAAAGCGCCTCCTCTCCAAATTGATCTGGCCCCTCACCCATCTTGTTTTGCCCTCTTTCTCCCCGCCCCACCCCCAGGACTAGTGAGCTTGCCTGAAATTTCACTGCTTCCTCCTTAAGCTAAGAGATTGTAGATCCAATCCAGACAGGGATGTTTGCGAGAGCAGCTCTGAAGGCTCCAATGCCCTTTGCAGGACATCAGCTCCCAAGGCCACCACCACACAAGGACAAACAACTGGCATCAGTCCTCTGGCAAACCTGTAGGAGCAGCCCTTCCCTGCCTGGCCTGAGGATGCTTAGGGATTAAGTGGAACGCTTCTGGATGCCTCCTCTCCTCTCCCAAGGCCCTCAAATCTCCCACAGTGCCTGCTTCCAGCTGACTTGCAGAATCCCTGCCAGCCAAACTATTCAAATTCACATCCAATAAATGATTGTTTTTTCTTTCTTGAGTGATAGCATCATGTAGTGGCTTAGGTCAGAGCTCAAACTTAAATGTGCTTGCAGATCACCTCCTGTTTGAATGCAGATTCTGAGGCGGAAGGTCTGTGTGGAGTCTCAGGTTCTATTTTCTAACTAGCTCCCAGGTGATGGCTGTGCCACTCGCAGATGTCGAGGCTCCTGATTGAGGCTAACACTTTCCAGCAAGGCTCTAGACACAGCTCACTGTGAGACCTGGGGCAAGTTATTCAACCTCTCTGAGCCTCTGTTTATCTGTAAAATGAGGAAAATAATGGTACTACCTCCAAGAGTCGTTGGGAGAACTAAGTGACACAATGCATGCAGTGTTTTTAGTGCAACAAGTGGCACCAAACAGATCAGAGAGGACAGGACTTGCAGCAGTGGTGACCGAGCACAGATGATGAAATGGGAGCCTTCTTCTCAGTGGGCCTTTCGCTGACAAGACATTTTGGAGAATTCAAAGAGCACATCTCTCAGGCTTAGCGATGCCTGGGCCCGAGGCCAATCAAGTCCACGGCTCTGAATGGAAAGACTTGTAGCAGAGGAACACATCTAGGGCGGGCAGAGTGGTACTGCGCTTGCAGGAGGGGTGGACGAAGGACAGCTGCAGAGCTCTGCACATCAATGCACTGTTTCCACGCAGAGGGTGTCTGTGGGTGTTTCAGGAAAATGAGCCCCTGTTACATATGATTTCCTGGGGAAACTTTGGCTTTGGGGAGATTTCGGTAGGTCTCCAGCTGTGTTGTGTGTGGCCGGCCCAGCTCTTTTAATGTCTTTAGGTAGATGAGATTCTTGTTTGTTTCTTTATCCAAAGTGGTCATGGGTTACACATAAAGAGAAATACTCTTCAAAATACTGAGGGGGTTCAGAGGTCAGCGTACACTGGGCCGAGCATCAGCAAAGGACTTAGGAAGCAGGGGTAGGAGGACAGTGGGAGCCATGTGGGGGGTGGACTGTGGAGTGGTGGGAGCTGGCTTTGGTGGGCTGACTAGGGTGGGAGAAGTAGAAGGAGGGGAGAGCAGAAGTGGGGTGCAAGAATGAAGTCTAGCGTAAAAAGAAAACAGTGAAGAAATCGGTGTGTTTCGAGAAGCAAGGGTTATGTTAGTTTCTAATTGTAACTGTACAAGTTAACACATGCTTAGGAGATTCAAACAAAGCAAATTTATTATCTTACAGTTTGGAGGTCAGAAGTCTGAAATGGGTCTCACAGAACTAAACTCCAGGTGTTGGAAGGGATGAGCTCCTTCTAACGGCTCTGTGAGAAGATCCGTTTCCTTGCCTTTTCCAGTTCCTGGAAGCCACCGCATTCCTTGGCTCATGGTCGCTTCCTCTGTCTTTAGATTCAGCAGTCACAGTATTCCAACCTCTGCTTCCGTCATCACGTCGTCTCTGACTCTCCTGCCTCCCTCTTTCCCTGATAAGGAACGTGTGATTAACTGAGCCCACCTGGATAATCCAGGATCATTTCTCCTCTCAAAATCCTTCACTTAAGCATTTCGGTAAACTCCCTTTGCCATGTAACGTGACATAGTCACAGATTTCAGGGATTAGGGTGTGGACATCTTTGGGGGGTTATTCTTCTGCCTACATATTGGGGGTGACTTAAATACGACAGTCTCCCAGGATTTTGTGAGAAACGTAACTTATTAAGGAAGTTTCTTAAAAAAAAGAAAAAATGTTTATCCAAGAGTTTGAGACAGAGGAGAAAAGAACTTGTCATGCCTCGGCTATATTAGTTGATTTGTAAGGCGAATTTCTCCCTCACACGGGGACTGGGGACCCTTGGTGTGTATACATGGCATAGTGGTGGGGTCTGCTGCATCTGGGCTCTTCCAGGAAGAGCCACAGAAGAGGCAGAGCAGCCTGTAGCCTGCTGGCCGTGAGGACCTGGGAAAGCCAGCCTGTCCGTGACCTTCTGTCTCTCTCCTCAGCGTCACCCTCCCCTTACCAGATAAACCCATCAACTCCTTTAGAACCTCCGTGTATGTAGGAAAACTGCCCTGTGTGTTTCTCCTTTACTTTCATACTATCCCACTCACAACTCTGCTGAGATCAGATGTGTGGCTTTTTGCCCCCACACCAAGCAATTCTCTGCCACACCAGTTAGGTGTCTTACAATTCTGTTCAATTCTGATGCTAAGTGGAGTTCACACAGACCCCAGAGCTTAAGGGCTCAGGCCCACGAGACTGTCCCCACACGTCAGATGCCAGTCGAAAGTACATTTGACCCTTGAACAATTCAGGGGTTAAGGGCACCAAGTTCTGTGCAGTCAAAAATCTGCATATAACTTTTGACTCCCCAAAAACGTCTAACTACTAAAAACATAACTACTACCGTTGACCGGAAGTGTTACCAATCATATCAACAGCAAATTAATACATATTTTGTATGTTGTATGTATTATATATTATATTCCTACAATCGAGTAAGCTAGAAAAAAGAAAATGTTATTAAGAAAATCATAAGGAAAAGAAAATACACTTATAGTACCGTACTGTATGCATCAATATGGTAAGTTTATGTCATCTGTTTATAAGATGAATTATCTGTCTGTCAATAACTATATCAATATCACGGTTCATGCTCGGATAATGAAGAAGCAATATGATTGCTTTGTGGTAGTCTATTGTGATCGATACCATTGCTTCATGGTAGTAAGGAAATCTCCAAAACATTTTCCAATATATTGAAAACAATTTGTGTACAAATGGACCCACGCAATTCAAACCCATGATGTTGAAAGGTCAACTGTAATAGGTCCCCAGGCTACCCACAACTTCTGTTTGACTTGGCTACAAATCGGAGGATCCCACGACCCCCCTCCTTGGGTTCTATTATTTGCTAGAGTGGCTCGCTCACAGAACTCAGGGAAACACTTACGTACATTTACCAGTTTGTTAAAGGACACAGATGGACAGCCTAATGAGGCGATACATAGGGAGAGGTCTGGAAGGGTCCCAAGAACAGGAGTTTCTATCCCTGGGAGTTGGGTGAACCACCTTCCTGGTACGTGGATAAGTTCACCAACCGAGAAGCTCCCCAGACCTCATACTATTGGGTTTTTATGGAGGTTTCATCATGTAGACATGATCCATTATTGACTCCATTGCCACCTCTTCTCCTTCACCAGAAAATTGGGGGGTGAGGCCGAAAGTTCCAAGCTTCCAATCATGGTTTGTCCTTTCTCATAACTGGCCCTCATCCAGGAGTCCATCAAGAGCCACTTTATTAGAAAAAAAGACATTAATCCCAGGAAATTCCTAGGAATTTAGGAACTCGGTGTCCAAGGCCCCTATCACTCAGGAAACTACAACGGTCTTAGGAACTCTGTCAGGAACTGGGGTCAAAGACTAAATGTTAGGATCAAAGATTCTCATAGTACCCCTATTATCAAGGGTTGTTTAGATCAGGAACTGGGAGTAGAGATATATGTATATAACAAAGCAGTAGGTGGGAGGGTTCCCTGGAGCCTTTGACAGCCTGCCGGGCCCAGAGAGTAGCATATATATTTCTTATTATTTCACACTCTGGTGTAAGAAGAAACACTCTATGAAGTGCTCTTAAATCTGACATCTCCCCTGTTCCTGCCAGATCATTGGAGAGGGAGGCCTGACTCAGTAGAGCTGAGACTCCAGACTCCCCAAGCGGGATCTCAGCTTCTTCTTCACAGAGCAGGGTACCTGATGCATGGCAGGCTCCATGCATGTTGAATGAATGAATGAATGAATGAATGGATGGATGGATGAATATGGTTTACAGACCCTTTAGTGGTAGCCTTTTAAAAAAATTATTTAACAAGGAATTCTCCTTTTAAAAGTAGCACTTTCTGAACCCATACAGTATCTCAGAGTTTACAATTATTATCATTTGGGAGGCAGAGAACTTTCTTTCCTTATACCAAAAAGAGGTGGTGACCCACTATGTAGCCAATTTGCTTTTTCTGTCATGGTAAGCGATAGGATCTAATGTTGCGCACATCTTTTGAGCACTTTCTATGTCCCTACTAGTCCTACACTTTGGGAACATAGCAGGAATAAGAGAAGGCTGTTAGGGGTCGAATTGCGTCCTTCCAAAAAAGATGTTCAAGTCCAACCTCCAGCACCTCAGAATGTGACCTTATTTACAAGTAGGGTTGTTTCCAATGGAATTCATTACGATGAGGTCATCCTGGAGTAGGGTGGGCTGCTACTCCATCATGGTGTCCTTATAAGACGACGGCCACGTAATGACACAGACACGCTGGGAAGAGTCCACGTGAAGACAGAGGACTGGAGCGATCCACCTACAAGCCAAGGAATGCCCGTGGCTTCCAGAAGCTGGGACAGACACATGGGACAGATTTCCCCTCAGGAAGACCAACCCTGCCGACACCTTGCTTTCAGACTTCTAGCCAGCAGAACTGGAAGACCAATGTGTTCCTGTGGTTTTAAGCCACCCAGGGAATCGTTCTTCGGTGTGGCAGCCCTAGGAACCTAATGCAGGACCCAACACAGTCATGGATTGGCCTTTCCAGTCTTGCTGGAAGACTTTGTAAAATCTGGTCCCTGAACAGTGTGGCTTAGATGGAAGCCAGGATGAATGAGCTTCCCTTATGTCAGTGAATGTGAAGGGCCCCTTAGAATTGCTGACGTCTACAGTCAGACTGAACTTGGCACCAGCACATGCTTTGTACCCAATCAGCATTCAGGAAATCCATGCTGAGGAATTCATTCATCTGGACAAGGAGCTGGTCAGACCCTACCTTCTCTCCAAAGCAAAGGGAGGTTGGTGCTGGTGGGTGTGCGGCTGGGGTAGGGTGGGGGTGTCTTGCAGGATTTTAACCTGTTCCCAAAGCTTTGTATGAGCCCAAAACCCAGGTGTGAAAATTCCACTTGGAAAATATCTACGATAGCCTGGTGTTAAGATCTTGGATGTTCTAATGAATTTAAAACTGCAGCTGTTTCCTAAAGATTTCTACCAATTCTCTTAACTTAATGGACTGACTTGTCGTTCAAAGAAAGTACCCAATTTCTCTGCTGCGGAATTCCAAGCAGAGGCAACCTGTTCACAGGCCTTCCCTGGAGGCCCCGGTGAAATGCAAATCTCTCGGCAAGAGAAACAGGTGATCCACATGCGGCTACAATGAATCTTTTCTGGCGCTGTGATGTGATGCTCACCGTCCCGCCCACGGACAGCCTTTAATTATAATCCACCAGTCCAAATTCCACCAGAGAAAGATCAGTGTGAAAAGCCTGTGTGTGTGGCAGAGGGTCTGTGCTGGAACCTCAACAGCTCCATTTGAAATGTACCCTCGTCTCAGCTGCTGCACCTGGGAGCTGACAGACACACACCAGGCGGAGGCGAGGCCACTTAGCCACATGGCGGCTGATTTAAGGAGCCAATACCTCAGGAAGTCCCGGCGAGATTTGAGATGCAGGTTGCTCTTACTGGCCAGTCCATGCTGTGTCTTTGGAGATGAAAACACTTAACCAATTCCATTCAAGATCAGCTCAATTTTCCAAAGGGGCAGAATTTATTATCTGAATTATTCACGGGAGGTTTATTCACCAGCACCGAGATAGGAGATATGTCAACTAAATTATAATTATGTTTCTCTAAAGAGATCCTCTGAGATTCCTTTTTTTTTTTTTTTCCCTGAGCTTGAAAGGAGAAGTCAGACTGTGTATTTATGGAGAACCTCAATTCTCTGAGTGGCAGGATGAAAAATTAATTTTCTTCAAATACATTACTGAATAGTTAACTGCATCTCAGTAACCTATTTGTTTAATATACTGGGGTCCTCTTCAAAGAGCCTATGATTTATTCTCATCTTTGCCAAGAGATAACTTTCAAAAACGCAGGCCTGAGGACAGGAAACAGGACTTCTGGGCTCCAGCCTTGCCACGAACAAGCTATGAGCAGGTAGGTCCCCGCTACTCTCTGGGCCTGGCAGGCTGGTGATGGCTCCAAGGGACCCTCCCACCTACTCTTCTGCAGCTGCCCACAGATGTCAGCCTCCCTGAGGGTGAAGAGGCTGATGAGTGACTGCTCAGTGCTGTTTAACTGCCTAATAAGGAACAAGAGGGGAAATTAAGCACAGAAGAAAACATGTTTGCACCTAAGTATTCCTCCCTGCCTCCCGCCACGTCCCTAGGAAAGTGAGAGAGCCCTACTGGGAGATGCCTCCCTCCTTCTGCTCAGTCTTCCCTCTTTTTGCCTAAAGGCATGGAGGCTGAGAGCTCCCTAGGACGGGGCGTCTTCTTTGACCCAACATGAATCTTCACCACCCCACCTCTCTTTCGTCACACGTTCTCTCCTTATACTGCTGTCTGGGCCGCGGGCTCCTTTGAGCATTACCCTCATCCTCTCTTCAGAAACGTCATTTGGCGCGTGGTACCCAGGCTTTGATCCCCATTGTGGCTGAAAGGCTGCATGCTCGGGAACAGAGGAAGAGGGCTCAGGGGAGAACAGATGGGGGCTTTGCAGAGCATGGCTGCTATTCATCGGTCCATGGTTTCATGTCATTCATGCAATCAACATTTATCAAAAACATACCACATACCTGAAGATACAGACGTGGTGCTTGACTTCCCAAATCCCAGAGTTAAGGGCTGGCCTGACCTATAGGATAGCCTCTAACCGTGTGTGTCTACCAAGCACGTGAAGTGGGGAGAGTCTGAACTGAGGTGCACGGTGAGTGTAACATACACAATGGATGGGAAAGACTAAGAAAAACAGGATGTGACTATCTTAATGCTTTTTAATATCGATTACAGGCATACCTCGTTTTATTGCGCTTCTCTTCATTGAGCTTCACGATATTATCTTTTTACAAGCTGAAGGTTTGTGGCAATCGTGTATCAAACAAGTCTATTCATTTTTCCAACAGCATTTGCTCACTTCATGTCTCTGTGTCACACTTTGGTCATTCTCATCATATTTCAAACTTTTTCATTATTACTATATTTATTATGGACGTCTGTGATCAGTGATCTTTGATGTTACCATTGTAATTGTTTTTGTTGTTGTTGTTGTTGTTGTTGTTGTTTTGGGGGGTGGACACAAACCACTCCCATATAAGACAGTAAACTTAAAAAAAAAAATGTGTGTGTTCGGACTGCTCCACTGACCAGCCATTCCCCCACCTCTCTCCCTCTCCTTGGGCCTCCCTGTTTCCTGAGATCCAACAATATTTAGGCCAATATTTAGGTCAATAACCCTACAGTGGTCTGTAAGTGTTCAAGTGAAAGGAAGAGTCACACTTAAATCAGAAACTACAAATTATTAAGCTTAGTGAGGAAGGCAAGTCGAAAGCCAAGATAGGTTGAAAGCTAGACCTCTTGCACCAAACAGCCACGTTGTGAATCCAAAGGCAAAGTTCTTGAAGGAAATTAAAAGTGCTGCTCCAGGGAATACACTAATAATAAGAAAGTGCTGCCTTATTGCTGATAATGGAGAAAGTTTTGGTGCGCTGGACAGAAGATCAGACCAGCCACAACGTTTCCTTAAGTCAAAACCTAATCCAGAGCGAGGCCCTAACTCCCTCCAATTCTATGAACGTTGAGCAGTGAGGAAGCTGCGGAAGAAAAGTTTGGACCACCAGAGACTGATTCATGAGGTTTAAGGAAAGAAGCTGCCTCCATAACATAAAAGTGCAAGGTGAAGCAGCAAGTGCTGATGTAGAAGCTGCAGCAAGTTATCCAGAAGATTCGCTAAGGTAATTAATGAAGGAGGCTACACTGAACAACAGATTCAATGTAGACATAACAGCCTTACGCTGGAAGATGCCATCTAGGACTTTCACAGCTAGAGAGGTCTTTAAGTAGGGTTTGAGAAGAGTAACTCCAACTTTCAAAGTTCCGAAGGACAGGCTGACTCTTGTTAGGGGCTAATGCAGCTGGTGACTTTAAGTGGACGCCAGTGCTTATGTACCATTCTGAAAATCCTAGGGCCCTTAAGTATGCTAAATCTACTTTGCTTGTGCTCTATATATGGAACAATAAAGCCTGAATGACAGCACATCTGTGTATAGCATGTTTTACTGAATATTTTAAGCCCACTGTTGAGACCTACTGCTCAGAAAACAAGATGTCTTTCAAAATATCACTGCTCATTGACAATGCACCTGATTAGCCACGAGTTCTGATGGTGATATACAACGAGATTAATGTTGTTTTCATGCCTGCCAGCACAACATCTATTCTGCAACCCATGGATAAAGGAATAATTTTGACTTTCAAGTCTTATTATGTATGAACTTCATTTCATAAGGTTACCGCTGCCAGAGAGAGTAATTCCTGTGATGGATCTGGGCAAAGTAATTTGAAAACCTTCTAAAGGATTCACCATGCCATTAAGAACGTTCATGATTCATAGGAAGAGATCAAAATACCAACATTAACAGGAGCTTGAAAGAAGTTGATTCCACCCCTCATGGATGACTTTGAGGGGTTCAAGACTTTAGCAGAGGAAGTAACTGCAGATGTGGTGGAAATAGCAAGAGAACTGGAATTAGAAGTGGAGCCTAACTAAAGACGTGACAGAATCGCTGCAATCTTATGATAAAACTTTAGTGGAAGAGCAGTTGCTTCTTATTGGATGAGCAAAGTGGTTTCTTGAGATGGAATCGACTCCTGGTGAAGAGGCTGTGAAGATCGTCAAACTGACAACAGAAGATATAGAGTATTATAAAACCTTAGTTGATAAAACAGCAGCAGGGTTTGAGAAGAGTAACTCCAACTTGGAAAGAAGTTCTAAAGAAGTGGTTAAAATACTATCAAACAGCACCACATGCCACAGAAAAATCATTCTTGAAAGGAAGAGTCAATTGATGAAGCAATCTTCATTGTCTTGTTTTAAGAAATTGCCACAGCCACCCCAACCTTCAGCAACCACCACCCTGATCAGTCAGCAGCCATCAATATCGAGATAAGACCCTCCACAAGCAAAAAAAAAAAAATTACAACTCACTGAAGGCTCAGATGATGGTTAGCAATTTTTAGCAATAAAGTATGTTTTAATTAAGGTATGTGCATTTTTTAGACATAGCATGGTGTGTCCTAGGAAACCAAAAAAATTCGTGTGACTCCCTTTATTGCAAAATTCACTTGATAGTGGTGGTCTGGAATTGAACCTGCAATATCTCCAAGGTGTGCCTGTACGTGTTGAAATGATAAAATAAGGTGTATTATTAAAGTGAATTTCACCTGTTTCTTTTTTAGCTTTTTGATGTGGCTACTAGGAAATGTGAAATTGCATTTGTGTGTTGGGTGTTGAGGGACTTAGGAGGGTGGGGTAGGCAAAGGACGGTGTAGGCTGGCACGGTGGAAGTAGCCCAGGTGGGGACAGACACAGCACAAGCTGGCTGGGCTTGTCCTAGATAGAATGGTGGGAGGGCAGAGAGCTCATACCAGGAACAGTGTAAGTCATCGAGGGTAATAAGGGACAGGTGCGACACCAATAGGAACTCCGACGTTTTTTGAACACTCCCTATGGCAGGTGCTACTCGAAGTGCTGTACATGCACTAACTCATTTAAGCCTCACAATCCCATGAGGTAGTTACTGATGTGATCATTTCTATTTAACAGGAAGGAACTGAGGCACAGAGAGTAGATATGATTTGCCCGAGGTCACACAGCCAGGTGGTCAAATCAGAACTTGAACTCAGAAGGTTTGGCTCGGGCGTCTCAGTGTTGAACTGTCCCATAGCCTCTATCTAGGGTTGAATTGAGGGGTGAGAACTTTGGGGGGAACGGGCAACCCCACAGATTTGGGGCAGCACAGAGCCCCGTCAGAATAGACAGGAAGACTAATCTGGGGGCACAGAGTGTGGGGTCCCCCCGAGAGCAGCAGCAGGGCTGGGAGGAGGGCAGAGGCTCACGCTTCCCCAGCACCTGCTCTGCCAGGCTCTCTGCCCACATCACAAGCTCGCCCTTCACCCTCTGTGCTCCAGCCACAGGGCCCTTGTCTGCGCTACTTCCTCTGCCTTGAATGCTCTTACCCCACTGGTCCATTCCTCACTCCTTTCCGCCACCACCACTTCCTCAGCTCCAGAAGTAGGTCATGTCTCCCAATTACGGGCTCCTATGTACCTTCTCTTCATTGCATTTCTTTCAAATACAGCGTTACATTTATTTACGTGAGTATTTTATTTTCTGTCTCTTCCCTTAGGGAAGGAATCACATCTATTTTTGCTCACTTTATATACTCAACACTTAACAATAATTCCTGACCTATCATCGCTACCAGTAAATATCTATTGGGTAAATAAAACTTCCTGCAGCATAGGTGTTCTAACCATGTTACGGATGAAAAAACTGGCATCTAGCCTGTTTAAGAAACTTGCCCCAGGCCCCAGTCCAGGTAAGACAGTAGAGCTGAAATGTCCCCCAAGCTGACTCACTTCGAAGTCACTGCCTCTGGGTGGGAATGCAGGGAGGTGCCAATACTCCCAGGTGGACAGTGAAGCCAGAGGCCAGTGAGGAGGCCTGGGCCACATGCGTGGGGCCCTCCCGAGTGAGGGTCTTATCAGGACTCACCGTATCTGATGAGTTTCACCCTTCTTCCTTTGCCCCATGAGGCTCTCATCCTCTATCCAGAACCTTCCATGTCTGCTGGGCCTTCTCAAACCTTCCTCCTGGATTGCCAGCCTGGTGAGGTTTGCTGTAAGTCCAGGTATTTGACACAGATATGGCCTCATGCCCAGGGCCGTGTTCCAGTTTTCTGAGCGGGACCCTCGTGACCCCCTTTTCTAGAGGAACCATTTTCATTGTAGTGGCTCTTATAATCATTTGTTCATTCAGTCATTCAGTCAGTCAGTCTATAAAAGCTCATTATTGAGCGGCTGCAATGTCCCTTCCACTGCACTTTGAGAAGCTCCCAGTCTTTTGCTGTGAGGAGGAGGGAGCACCCACAGAGTGGAACTCTAACCACCTCAACCCCATCCCAAAGCTTTCAAGAGGTTCTTCTTCGAGGCGAGTGAACCGCTCGGTCTTTGTGCAACTGATTGTGTGACCCGGGAAAGAACACCTGAGGAGAGGCAGTCCCTTTCCTAATTGTCAAATTTAAGACATGTACTTCCCGGCCTGTTAAAATATTAAACTTGCTCTGTACATGGGCACTTACAACCTACAACAGGCAGGCCGTGCCCCTGCAGGTCCGATCCCCCGGGCCCTGACAGATGTTAGCTGCTAAGGAAATTCATGAGGAAAATATCCCCAGGTGAATTCTATGGTAGATCCTGGAAGCAAAAATCGGGGAGGAGAAAGAAAGCTTGGCTAGCTTAAAGAGAATTTTTTTGAGGGGTAAGTGTGGTCCTTTATGCTCAAGAGCAGAAGCCGGAAAAAATACGTGAGCAGATGCAAGGACAATTTGGAATGGGAGCAGGAGGAATGGAAGTGAGGAGAAGAGACTGGCGAATGCTGGAAAGTGGGAGGGACTGGCAGAAATCTTCCTGTTTAGTTCACTCTCACGTTCTCGGTGCCTGGGCCATAGTGAGTTCTCCATGAATACGTGTCAAATGAATTAAAAGAATTTCACAGCATATGTCTACTGAGATCTTTTTGTTCCAGGTGATATTTATAGGAAGACAAAATAAAACAGGTCAAAAAATTTGGTTAACGGCCTGTTCTGTCCCCAGCACTAACATTTTAAATTCTCTGAGGCAGAGGTTGTCAAACAGCCTATGTTAACCACCTGGAGGGCCTGTTGAAATGAAGACTGCCAGCCCCACCCCACAAAGTTTCTGATTCAGAGGATCTGGTGTGAAACCTGAGAATTTGCATTTTTAACAAGTTCCTCGGTGTCTTAGCTCAGGCTGGTGTAACAAAATACCACAGGCCGGGTGGTTTAAACAAGACATTTATTTTCTTACAGTTCCGGAGGCTGGGTAGTCCAAGATCAAGGTGCTAGCTGACTCAGTTTCTGGTAAGAGCCCTCTTCCTGGCTGACAGCGGGCTGCCTTCTCAGTGTGTCTTCGCATGGCTGAGAGACAGAACTCTAGACTCTCTTCCAGTTCTTAGAAGGACACTAATCCCATCATGGGCCCCCACCCCCATGACCTTATCTAAACCTAATCATGTTCCAGAGGCCTCATCCCCAAATACATTGGGGGTTAGGGCTTCAATATATGGATGGGGGAGGGGCATTTACAAACATTCGGTCTATAATCCTAGGTGATGCTGACGTCTCTGGTCCAGGAGCCGTCCTTTGAGAACAGCTGCCTCCAGGAGCCTTGCTAACGGAAGCCTGTTTAACTGTGTTTTCCAAAACATTTTAACCCTAGAAGCCTTTGCTCGTGGTACATCTTGCAGGAAACTGTTTGACTAAACCAGAGTTGGGAAAGAAGCCTCAAATGTCTGAGGAGAACACTTGACCCCGTGACCGTCAGTGAGGTGCCTGTGTCCCTGTCTGGCCCAGTGCCTCTTCCTTGCAGGCGGGACACAGAGCACTCAGAACGCGCAATCCCACTGAGAGCAGGCTTTCTGCGCTGAGCTCACTCCCACATCAATCCTACCCCCATGGCGCTTTGCAGAATATGCAGATCAGCCCCAGACTGGGCAAGAGAAGCTTTGACTTGGATGAGAGGCTAATTGAAGTGTACTTTTTAATACGTAAAAAATGAGACCATCAGTAAGAGCTGAAAGTTGAAGAATCTTCCCAGGGTATCATCTAGGGGTGGGGAAGGGAGAACTGATTGACATGGCTTAAAGGCAGTGGTGGAAAAGAATAAACCAATTGGTCCAGTAAGCTGATTACATAGGCAAAAATCATAGCATGTTGCCACAGTGCCAGGCATATAATACAGGTGTGTTTTCTCTCCCCGTGGAGGAATTTATATCCTGGGTCCCAGCAATTCTTGCACAAATGCACAAATGTAAAGGGCAGTTTCTCAGGATTGTTTTGAGGATTTGCGCAAATGTTGCTCAACCAATGGGAGTGGTCTCTTTGGCACAGGCTACCTTCATGTTTGCTGCTCCCCTGTGCTCCCCCAGCCAGAATCAGCAATTGCATTTTGACAGAAAGCCCAGTGGGTGCTTTCTGAGCTGTCATAATCACCTTCCACTGAAATCACACTGTACTTCTCCCTGCCAGTTCGGAAGTGCAGACAACCTCCTGGGAAGATCTTAAACAGATTTGCAAACAAGAGTGGCATCTTTGCTTTGGCACGAAGTTGATCTTGGCACTAACCAAAACCTCATTCTTCTAATGTTCCAAAACAGTGGCCTGAGGCCAAATGGCCTTGCAAGTCCACTGTGAGAACCCGATTTGCATGGTTCGAACCCTCCTGGTTCAATAGCTCTCCATTTCCAGAAACAAAATTCAGTTTTGGCCTAGCCTTCAAATATATCTACATAAGCAGGGGCTTACATAGGTCTGTGTATCCACTGTCATCTGAATTTAACACATGATAAGGCTGTTGCAGTAAAGAGTGGCTTTCCAGAACGCAAGGCACTAAAGTAGTCACACACTCCTCAGTGGGTCACACCAGGTCCTCAGGAGCCCAGCCCACCGCTCTCCCAGCTCACCTCTGGCCACACACTTCTGTGATGTGTGCTGGCATGTTTCCTTCTGTCATCCACAGACTCCATATCTCTTAACTGCTTTATCAAACTGTTCATTTTGCTATAATCTCATCTATCTTCCAATTCACTAATTCTGTCGTCAGCTTTCTCGTGGTTTAACCTATTGATTTATTTCTATTTCAGCAACTATGTCTTTTATTCCTGGAATTTTTACGTGGTTCATTTTCGAATCTGCCTTCCCCTATTCCCTTTCCAATTGCTCCATTTTCTGTGGTTCCTGTGGAGCGTGAGTTTGATCATGTGTTTTGTCTCCTTTTTCTCACCCATGCAAAGGATCGTTTCCTCTTTGTTTGTAAGTTTTGACTCTGAGCTCATCTTTGACAGGGATTGTCCTGCTCAGGCCCTAGTTTGTGGGCGCATCTTTAGGGAAAGGTTTTGAGTATGTCTTTACTGGGGATCTAAAGTCCTCACGGATGCAGTTTTAAGTTATTTCTGAGTTGCAGATTTCCACACCATGTGGGCTGGTACCTTTGAATCCAATGCACAGGCACAAAGCACGCTTAGGGACCGAATTTCTCAGAGATGCTTCATTCCAGATTGGTTGGCAGGCTTCCTCCCAGTATTCCTAGGTCAATGGCAGTGGTTATGCCAGGACCCCAGCCTCAGACAGCCCCTGTGCAGCTGCAGGCTTTATGCAGACATACTTGCCAGCTCAGCTTTTCGTGAACAGAAGACCTCAGTCTCCATTCCTCATTCCCATGGGCTTTGAAACCATGGCCGATGGGATGGGCCACAGCTCGTCCCAGCCAGTTTCACCTCGCAGATGCAGCTTTGGTTTTTCTTTTGTGTTGTTGTTCACACCTAAGGAGTTCTTTTCCTAGCTCTCTTATTTTTACTTTATTTTGTTATTGTTGTTGTATGTTATCCAGCATCTCAATGTATTTGGAAAAGGAAAGATGTTTCCGTATCCACTCAGGCTAAAAATAATTGTTAAGTACTGTGTATGTTTTATTTTAGCTTGATTGACACAACCACTCTGTGCTGTAGATACGAGTAATATCCTCACTTTACAGGAAAGGGTTAGGAAGGGCAACTTCATTTCCCAAAGTCCAGAACATGATTCCCCAGAAATTCCTAAAGCAGGTGTGACCCCCAACCCATTACCCACAGGGATGGCTCCATGGACCTCCTCTAGCCCCGTGGCAACCAGTCACTAGGAGGCTGCTCCCTCTGTCTGACCCACACTCACACCAAAGCTTTCTCACCATTCCCCTCGTACAAATGGTCCTCTCCCCCTGCTCAAATGCTTTCCATCTTGCAGTAGCCTGTCCCAGACATACTTTCTCAGTATTACCCCCCTCTGGCACATATTGGAAGTTCTGAGTACTAGTGAGGGTAGAGCGGTAAGAATGGACAAGAGAAGCATCATCAGAACTTGGTAGTCAATTAACTGGAGGGAGGAAAAGAGTGGAGGAGTCCAAATCAATGCTCAGTGTTCTGGCTTGGGTGACAGACTGGATCAGGGAGCATTTGCTGAGGGGAGAACCCAGGAGAGGAAGTAGGTGAGGCGGGAGCACAGTAGGTGTTCAGCTCAATTTTGGACATGATGAGTTTGAAGTAAAACCTCAAGTGGGGCCACTCACAGCCAACCTGATAACCCTGTCCATCACTCAAGAGATCAGCCTCTGCTCAAGGTCCTCGTTGGGCAGTGAGTGTGCAACGCTGAGCCCCTGGTTGTGTGTGAAATGGAAAGACACACAGTGTGTGTGTGACACACAGTGGGGTCTGTGTTACATCTAACTCAGTATAAACTCCTTGAGATTAGAAACCACATCATTTCTTTCCTTTTGTTTTCTAAAGGTGTCTAAGACGGAACTGGCCCTCCTACTTTATAAGGCTGCAGCGAGGATCAGATAGTATAAGGAATAGGAAACGTTGCTTCAAAAGTGAAAAGCATGTCCCAAGATTAATTGTTATTACCGTGTTTCCCCGAAAATAAGACGTAGCCGGACCATCAGCTCTAATGCGTCTTTTGAAGCAAAAATTAATATAAGAGCCAGTCTTATATGAGACCCGGTATTATTATATTATATTATATTATATTATATTATATTATATTATATTATATTATATTATATTATATTATATTATATTATATTATATTATATTATATTATATTATACCTGGTCTTATATTATAGTAAAATAAGACCAGGTCTTATATTAATTTTTGCTCCAAAAGATGCATTAGAGCTGATGGTCCGGCTAGGTCTTATTTTCGGGGAAACACGGTCTGACTACCATCCTCCTCCTGCCCAGAAATGCCCCGACCTCCAGAATAAAACTAGTCCACTTCCTCGGGCCTCAGTTCCAAATCTATCCTGGCAACCTCACCTCCCACTCCTCACCTTTCCCAAACCAACCTGACCCCTGGAAACTCTGGGTCTTTGCTCCTTCCCTCCTCCCGGTGCAATCAGACACCCCCTCTCCCACCCCCACACACAGGGTCACCCTGGCACCTTGTACAGATCTGTGCAGACAGGAGTCACAGTCAGTTATAAGCCCCTTTGTCAAGTCTGTGACTGGACTGGAAGCTCCATGAAGCCAAGTGCTTTCTTTCATTCACAAAGCAGGATACGCATTCAGGAAATGTCTGCAGGAGTGACTGACTGACTCAATCTCCGTATGCCCCAAACCTAGTACCTTCTTCAGCAACAGAAAAGAGAAATGAATGATTAAAGGAATAAAAGGTGTCTGCTCCATTTGCCTGGAATATTTTCCTTGTCACCTGTTCCTGATGAAATCTTCACAGTCTTGCAATATCTACCCTACATACCACCTTCTCCAGCCAGAAATCATCTTTCCGCTCCCTGGGCTCTCCCAGTGCTTCGCACCTGGTCCATCACACTTACCTCAGTTCCCACGACACTTGAGTCTTTAGATGTACTTGATGCCATTAGACTGAACCGCCCTGGCACACTCCCTGGCATATAGTAGATGGTAGGTAAATGCATGTCACCTGGAGTCGCTGCATTCAGAAACACCTGATGTACTGGGAAAACCAACTCAGAACTCCCGGGGTGGCCCTGTAAGGAACATTTGGGCCAACCCATCAGCAGCCTGGCCTTCTCCTCTCCTCTCACGGGAGGCTTCCCTGGCCCCCAGCTCACCCTGGAGCGCCAGCCTACTCCCAACTCAGACCTCCTCTGACATTGTCCCTGCTCTACTTCTGTCCCTGGGTCTCTGCTCTCTGATTCCCTTGCCAGCTAAACAGCAGCTGCAGCTGCACACCTCAGGAACACACCTGCTGGTGTTCTGAGAGCACAGGGTCTTCGGTCCAGCTGCAGCCTTGGGCACCAGGGGATGGCATTGGACATGTTTGGTGCCGGCTGCATTCTCCAGTGATTCACAGAGTTGGGAATGAAAGTTCTTCTCTCCCCCCAGGAGAGGTCACTTTGCCTAACGTCCTTCTTTCTTGGTCCAGCTATGCGTTGACACATTTATTTTTGCTTCCTCCTGGTTCAATCATTTTTCAATTACGTTTTGTCCCTACAGTTCTAGTGGAGGGTTAATGCAGGTCTCCTCTTGCTCATAGATCCACATTTATGAAACCCTAATTAGGCATTTCCTTTAGCTGTCTTTATAGATTACTTGGTGCGAGAAGTCTGCAGGCATAAACCTAGTCTGAGCTAAAAGCCTGTTTGGATGCCCAATTAGGAGCTAACTGGGGAAGTTTCTAGTTATTTCCACCTCTGAGTCTTAGCTCAGGTGGCTCCCCATTCCCAGAAGGGCCTCCCTTTTGACCTTGGAGAATATAAATCTTGCCACGTCTTGTGACCTGCATTAAATTGAGATAAAATGTATTCACTTTCAATTTGCCACCGTTTTATAATTTTTCAGTGCTCAGTGTGGTAAGGTGCAATGCAGCAGCTCTCACACTCTGCAGACAGGTGTATAAATTGGCACAACCCTTTGCAGAAAAAATCACTGACAATATGTGTCAAGTGTCTTCCAAATACCTCCAACCTTTGACCCAATAATTCTACTTGCAGAAATCTTTCCAATGAATGTAATCACAAATGCGGACAAGTATTTATGCACAAAGAAATTCATTACAGCATCATTTATAATTGCAGGTGTATCTTAATATCTGATAATCAGGGACTATTTAAGTATACTATAGTATATCCATATTATATAGCCGTCTAAAATGAAGTTGGTGAAGGCATTTTAATGCTGAGGCTGAGAGAAACCAGCAAACTTTCAAATTGTATATGCAGTATGATCCAAATAGACTTTTCCCAGCTGTTGTTTCACAGAATGTTTATAAAAATGCCACAAATAGAAAAGATCCATTTTCCAGCAAGGTTGAAGTTATTATAGGCATATACCTTGAGGCTGCTAGGAGTCTTGGATATGTTAATTAAATGGGAAATCCAAAAAAAAAAAAAAAATGAGGCTCGATGTACAAAGTCACTGTTTTTATGCAAGCCATTATAGGGGCTGCTGTTCATGGCGCACACTTCAGAAAAGCTTGCAGTGGGGCCTGGGGGGGGCGGGGCGGGGGGAGGAGCGGCGAATGCCTAGGGAAGGCTGTAATATCGAGAGGGGTTGTTGCTGCTGTAGAGTTATGGAATTATCTTACTTCTTCCTTGGAATTTTTTTGTATTGTTCTACAAAAGTGTTGTCAGTGTTATGAAAGAGACTAGCCCGAGGATCATCTTCCATCTAGCTTTGGGAGACTTGGAGTGCTGTAGAGGCAGGAGGTACATGGATTCAATGTGGTGGCCGTGCCCCGGACGATGGGCCCTGGGACGGTGGTGATGGCAGCTAGGACAGGGGAGCCCCCAACGGCTGCCTGGCTGACTCTAATGCTCTGCCTACATTTCAAAGGGCAAGGGGTCAAGGTCATGGCCCTGCCACCTGTTCCCTCTGAACCCTGAGCCTGACCAGAGATTTCCTCATGCATCAGGGAACATCCCCAGGATGTGAACTCTATTCCAGGTCCTGGAATATACTGCCTGGCTATCCTTGATTACAAACCTCAAGTCCAAGGTGCATTGAGCCCTCCTTGGATTGAATGCTTCCTTATTCAAATCCTTTCCCTAGTTCCTCACTCTTCCATTACCCCTGGACTCTGTCTCCAGGTCTTCCTTTGTGCCACACCTACAGCCTGGGTCAGCCCCATGCCAGTAATCGGCCCAGCCTCAGAGCCCTGCACCCAACCCAGTGTCTAGTCTCAAGCACTGAGCAGGAAGGAAATATAAACTGGGTTAGGACCTCTAGTGAGGTGTAACAGGCACTGAGCGGTACACTCAGTGAGACGGAACAGGACTTTGGAGACATTGGCCTGGACCCCTCCTGCTTATCTTCCACGGGCCCCTAAAATATTCATCAGGATTTATCAGGCTAATGGGCTTCAAAAGGAACAATTTTCTGAGACATGAGACAGGGCAATATAAAAAGAACATTAAGGAAAAAATTCTTATTCCAAAATGAAAGGGAAAAGATCATTTAGCATCCCTGTTGGTGTTATCTATTCATGAGAAACAGCACATTGAATCCACTGTGGGGTGTAGGGAGGGCTTTGGCACCCTCACCTTGGGGTCACCTTCATGCAGAACTCATCTGTCTCTGCTGCCACAGATGGCTGGGGCAATGGAGACAGGAGGATGCAGACAAGAGACATTTCAGAGGTGGACTCCACAGAGTGCAGAGGGATCCGAGGGAGAGGGGGTTGGAGGAGAGAGTCTAACGTGACTCCCAAGGCACTCACTTAGGAGATTGGAGGGAGGGCGCACCATCTGCCTTTCCTCCTTTTATGCTTCCCGTCTCCCTTCCCAAGACGGTCCAGGCCTGATTTCTATTGTGGATCATGCTGTGGGAGTTCAGTCACTTGGGGTCAGGAATTGTGACAGTATCCAAGCCCCCAATGTCCATACCCATCCACTAAGGTTAGGTTTTGGTTCCCAGCCCTAAGACCATAAGTCTCAGAGATAAAAGGTTATGAGGGGCCATTGTATAAGAGTTTTCTGGACCACGTCCAGGCTACGAGCACCCATCTGTGGTCCTTCTCTGCCTCCCCAGGTACTCCAAGGCTACACGAAGCTTTGTCCCCTTAGGAAGACTATCTCTCTCAGAATTTATTTTGCTTGAGTTGAAAGGGGCATGAGATTACCACAGCTCCACGGGTTAGCCTTAATGTAGAGACAAAGGAATTGGGGGGAGGGGGTGCCTATTTTCTAGATCTCATCCTTCTTCCTCTTCCCATATTCATTGCCTTCTCTCTTACTCCTTTCTGATGCTCTCCTCTTCCATTTTCTTCTTCTTTTTCCCTTCTGCCTCACCTTCTCTATCTCTATCTTCATTTCTACTTTTAATCTAGCACCTTTCTTTTTATGGCTCCACCTATCCCCAAACTTAGAAAAATAATTTGAATTTAACTTTTTCTCTACTCAAGAACTAAGAAGATGTCCATGCAAAGCAAATTTAAGCTGACACCCCCACCTGTCCACCAAGAACTTGCCAGCCTAGACAGCTGGAAATTATGTGACCAAGATAATCTGCCCACAGTCAAATGTTTGCCGGGTGACATTCCTCTGCCCCATGGTTTGCCCCATCCTGTTTGATGTGAGCTTCTAGAACCTCATATCAATCATGATGTTCATTGAGTTCTTTGCAGTACAAATTGTTGACCCCAAAATGCTCTCTCCTTCTTTCATAATTAGAATAAAAGCCTGTGTGATGTTTCATTGCATGTTCAATTGTAAGTGTTGCTTGTCTTTCTTTTCATTAGATTTGTGACAAAGAGTGGCATTACTATGTCATCAATGTGGAGTTTCCTGTGGTTACCTTGTACATGGATGGAGCAACATATGAACCATACCTGGTGACCAACGATTGGCCCATTCATCCGTCTCACATCGCCATGCAACTTACCGTCGGCGCATGTTGGCAAGGTAACTCTAGGTCCAGCCCTTCTTACTGGCCCATCTGTGTACAGTCCATGAAAGATACTGACAGAAAAAAGGGGAAAGCCAGTGGTGTGGGAAAATTTAGCCAAGAAAATTTACTATCCCTGATTAATAAAACAGGACTTATAAAAATAAGGAGTAATCCAGACACTAAGTTTGTGTAATAATAAAGCACTTGGCTTGAACGCAGATTTTGATTTTAGATCAACATGAGCATTTTCACGGTTGCCTCTGAGTTGCTAATGCCTTTTATTGTTCCAAAACCTTCTCTGATTTCAAACTGGGGCTATGAATAAGAAAAGGCCGATTATAGAATCCTCTATTAAAATGGGCAGTTGGCTCTGCTTAGTGCCACGTTGGTCAGGAGCCAAAGCTCTTATTTATCCCCACACAAGGTATCCAAGCACACAACCTGCTGTTCTGGGAACTCATAAAGATGGGTGAGTGGCTGTGGGTGGCCGCTCTCAAGTTCAGCTCAACTCTAAGCCCCATCCCTGCTCCCTGAGGACAGAAGCTCCTTGTTACCTTCCCACTCAAAGCTCTCTGCTCCCTCCTCACTTCTTCTACTGCTACCTCCCCTCCAATCCCCAAACCCAGGCTAATCTCTTGTTTGGAATCAGGAAAACCAGCTCTCCAAGGAGATCTTTCTGTCTTTCACTCAGATCAATTGGACTCTATTTTTGCTTCCTAAAGGACTATGGTGCTTTGAAGTACTGATGACAGAGCAGAAGGGAAGGAAAATATTCCCCAAATAAGCATATTAGTTCTTTGAGATGATGATCCAACCTCGTGTTGATGGATTCTGTGAAAGTTACCAAGATTTGCGACTTTGACCATTCACCATGGGGGACTGAAGGGACAGGCAGACTATGGTGTAAGAATAGGCCTTCAGAGGACCAGCCAACCAAACGGTGAACTAGAGGAGACATAGCCCCTCTGAGTTGGGACAGAGAGTGAGTTCTGCACAGCTCCATGCAAGAGAAGATGGAATAAGTGCACATAGTGCAGCCCTGGGAGCAGCAGGAATACAAAACACAGGAAGAGAATAAAACATGAATGATACAAGGGAGGAAAATGTGTTTTTGAGTTGAGGTCATCTACTTGATGTCTGACATATGTCACATGATAGTAAAAAATTCATTAAACATTACAACAGAACTCGATGAGAGTTTCATCAGTGTGGAAGAATTCCCTAGGATATCAGGAAGGGAAATTGTGTCATCTGACAAGAGTCCATGAAACTAATTAGTATAGCAAGGTACTAATTCAGAGTTTTCACAGAAATCATTAGTCACTGAGCACAGCTGTGGTAGTGAAGGCCCTCAGGTGTGGCTCAGTGCCCCAGCTGATACCCCAGCAGCCTGAGGGTATTTTGGAACATGGCCTGGATGCTGCCCATAAGATAAGAGGCCTCTACTCGTGTCCTCACGATGAACCTTACGGTGACTCTTCCTTAGAGGCCCTCAGAGACCACATTGGATTTCTGTCACCCCAGCCTGCAACTCTCCAAGTCCAGCTGCAATCACTACTGCTCAGGTATATGCCCCCTGGGTAGGGAAACAATCCCACCAAAATGAAAAGTGATTTTTATCAAGAATTAAGAGGATCTCAGAATCCATTAAAATAGACTAACAATTGTCACCCCAATAAACTTTAATTAAAAAAAAAAAAGATAGACTAAGTTGCACTGCAGTGACAAGTAAGCCCCAATTCCCAGTTATTACGCAAATCAACAGAGGCTCTTCTCTGTTTTTGCTTCAGTCTGGGCCCCAAGCATAATGAGCAGCCATGTTGCCGGCTACCAAGAAAGACGAGACAGAAAGCGTGATGGATGGTGCACGAGCCCTTAAAGCTTTCACCTACCAGTGATACCAATCATTTTTACTCACATTTTATTGGCCAAAGCTAGTCATATGACCACACTGACCTCCAACAGGTCAGGGAAGTGAAATCTATAATATGTCTGGAAGAAAAACTGAAAATATTTTATGAACAATGATGAACAGCACAGACTGTCCACCTAGTCAACAGACATTTGACACTCCTTCCCACATCAAAAAGTACAACTACCCTTCCCTAAATGAGACAACCCAAAAGTCCCACTGGCTCCAACCCAAAAGTCCCACTGTTACTGGCTCCAAGCTGCAGGTCTAGGCTCTCTGAGTGATTCCTGGTGATTTCTTCTTCAGGGTGAGATGCATGGAAGCCTCTATACCAGACATAGATGTGGCTCCAGTTGATCTGGATATACACTAATAGGAAGAATTATTTGCCACCACCATAACCATCATCCCCTACACATACACACACACACACACACACACACACACACACACACACACACACACACAATGCAACAGTTGAATAAGACAGAATAACCAAAGAAACACTTCCATTAAGAAAGAAGAATTTGAGAAATACAGCAGTCTTCAGTCCATAGCAATTCTGAAATCCCCCTGGGCAGAGGCTGTAAGGGACCCTTCCCTTGGAAGGAGACTGTTGTTTGTGGCCCTTGACTCTATTCTCTGTGAAGTATCATAGGCCACATCTGAAGATGGAGTTGTCACTTTATCAATAGCAGCTCTAATATTATATCTGATTACAATTTATTTAAAAGCTATTCCACAAAAATTCTTTTCAAACATTAAACCAAAGTATCCGTTTATTTTACAAGAATGTGGGAGAGAGAATGACTACCAGGGTGTTCACTGAGTATTTCTGTCCTCTTCCCAGGTAGACACTTTGTTGGCATTAGGTGAGGTCTTGTGACTTGCTTTGGCCGATTAAATGTGAGTGCAAGTACCTTATGTGATTTCCTTTAAGAGTCAGTGTTGCAAGGAGATTCTTTACATAATGGGGTGTTTACGTCAGAAAGTGCTATTTGTCCCAACTTGTAGATAAGAAAACTGAGGCTCTGAGAGGTGAAGTAGCTTACCCAAAGTCACTCAGTCAAATCCACTTGACCCCATGTCTTCAAAGCCTGTTCTCCTCTCACTGTGGCTCACTGCCCCTATTTCTAATTGATCATTTTGTTGGTATAATTATGTGTTGGGAAAAATGCAGGAGCTGATGTGTATTGATACAAACCCTATAAATCCTTTACCTTCTGAGATATTTGACAACTCTGGAATCAAAACCCCACAGGAACTCTGCATGGCCCTGCCGTGTACTTCCTTAAGTAGCCCGCCCCCACACACAGAACAACAACTACAAAAAGAGTTTAGGCTTCGTAGTCAGAAAATTTTGAGTTTGAGTCAAATCCAAATCCTAGCCCTGCCACTTACTAACTGTGTGGACTTCAGCAGAATTCCTAACTTCCAGGAGCTCCTATTTTCTGATGCATAAAACTACAGTGATACCTAGCTCACAGGGTTGTTATAAGGGTTCGGCACGGAGCACATGGGCATGTTCCAGCCAAATTAATGTGTAAATCGGAAAACACCTGCTAGTCCTCTCCTCCACCCCCACTCTGCTCCTTGTCCCTAAACCAAACATGGCAGACAGTCTGCAAGACCTTGGTATGTTCTGGCTTCTCTGATTCCAGCCTCCCCATGGCTCCTTACATGCACTGACTTTTCTCCCCTTCCCCAGGACTAACCCTCACACACAGACTTGCCCTCTCAGGTCCATCTATAGGTCAGAAGGAGGTCCTTGAAGCCGACGAATAGTCCGTCAGAAGACAAGTATTAGAAGATAGGGTTTATGGTGTAGGCAAGAACCTGCTCATGCAGTCTTTGGGGCCTTGGGGGAGATTTAGGTATCTTCCCTGAGAGGGATGACAATCCATTAATAAATTTTCAGCATGGGAAAACATCCTTTAAATCTTTAAAATTGGGCTTTATAGAATGAATAAGAGTTCGCTGGGGAGATAAGGGAGGCAACAGCACGTGCCGTGGCAGGGAAGCTTGCCAGTTGTGCTCAGGGTGCCTTGTCACTGGGAGGTACGTGGCCCAGAATGCGTGGAGAAGAGGCGGGGAAAAGGAGTTGAGACCAGACCATAGGATGTTGTACTGCCTTGTTGAGGAGCTTGGAGTCCCATGCATTCTTACCTCCTCCTTGGAGCTGCATTGTGTCCTGGCCAGGCACATTAACACTTCTTCAAACAGGACATGGTGCTGTGAAGTTAATGGCCTCCACTGTAGCCCTTACCTCAGCAGGTTTCTAACCCTTCCAAAGTCCATTTATATACATACTGTAAGCCCTCTGTGTGGACCTCTAATTGGGCCTGCGATTGTGGGGAGTTTTTCAGGTGCTTTTTAAGGTTGGCAAGGGAACTAGCTCCCACCTGTGAAATTGTGAAATGTCCAATTGGGGTTTAACAACGGAATGGAAAGTCATGTGATAACAGCTGCTTGTAGGGTGCTCTTGGGAACTGGCCCCAGACTGTTGCTGGGCAGAGCTCTGCAGCCCCAATTAGCCTACTCTGTCCTTTTAGTGAATTTGAAAGCCCAAGTCATCAATGGAACTTCATTTTCATTGGCATTTTTTTCCAGTAATTAAAAAAAATTGCTACTTCATTTACACTTGAGAAATGCCGGCGGTACAGCCTAGAACAGGCATGTACCTTAATTGTGGAGAACCTGCCGTCAGGATGGACCTCACCTCCCAGAAGAGTCCTCCTTTCTCTACCTGGTGTCACACGTGCTTGGTGTCACAGTGTTCTCAGGACAGACTCAGACCCTCTCTCGTGGCCAGGCTCAGTCTGTGCTGATTCAGAAACTGGTGCCTTTAAACACATACCAGTTTCCTTATCTCTCTCTGAGTCATGCCATGGGAGAAGATCATTTAAAAGACTAATGAATTTGTTATTTTCCTTAGATTTCCCACTCATCCAATTCTAACAACAACAATTCAAGTTCTACTCATAAATAATAAAAATTGTATAGTCACATCCACTTCGCCCCTGGACCTGTGCACGGGGCCCCGTCACCTAGGCACTGTAGCCCAGCTGTCCGTGGCAGTGACTCAGGAAGGCTGTGATCGTGCCAGACCAGGGCTTTGGGGAGCCCCAGGGGGTCAGGGAGGTGCCCCAGTAGGTGACACGTCAGCACACCTCTCCCAACATTACAACCAGAGCAGCTCTCTTATCTATCGTAGATGGCATCTGGGCAACAGTACTTTTAACAAAATGACTACACGTGTTTGAAGAAACACAGTTCTAGGCACCTACTTAAGAAGCCAATACTCGGACGCCTGCCTGATCCTCATCTATTCTTGGTAGGTCTCATCACAGGTGTCCCAACTCATGCGCTGTCCCCAGCGACCACCTCACCCCACCTCTGTCAGGGACTCTCTCCAGCATTCTGGACTCTGGCCTCCCAAGCGTGTCTGGCTTTGCCTACTGCTGACCGTGACATGCCCCTGGTCTCAGATAAGGAAGGCCCTCTCCCCTAGCACCTGGTCTTACTGAGTCCTACCCCTCACCTGACAAATAAAGCAGCAGGAGGTAGAAAGGGGGATGGTTCTATGAATTAGTGCCTGTTCGGGGACAGACACAAAGCCCCCGTTGTGGCTTTTGGGAGGAGCCAAGGCAAATAATGGGAATGGCCAAAGAAGTGAGAAAAAGGTAGAAATCACGCCGAGAGTTGCAGTAAGCAACAGCATACAATCCTCAGCGAGAGAGGAATTAGAGTCACATGTGGTCCTGAGAGCTGGTGTACATTTCCAGGTCATTTTCTGCCAGACACTAAAACAAGTGCAGAGACATGGAGGACATGCCTTCATTTAATAAGCCTGGTCTAATTTAGTACAAATTATCTTAATAAAGTCTGTGTTGAAATTATTCTGCATCCCTAGGGTCTGTGCTCTGGAAGAAAGAGGCACGTGCTGGCATAGTCTGCTTTACATGCAAGTGACATTTCCCAAAGAGGGCTCCCTGAAGCTCCAGTCCCACAGGAGGCCCCTTCCACAAGGAGTTCAAGGTCAAGGATGGGTCACCGCATACACCATCCTCCCACCACCCCACTGGAGAGTCGCCATGCATGTGAGCTTCTCACGAGTCTCCAAAGCCCACCAAGACAGCAATCTGTTTGACATTACTTAACCTGAATCCCTTAATCTTATTGCACTGTGGCACTCACTCTTTGTGAAATAGTGTTCCCAGAACACGCTTTGGAAAACATCTCATTGGCGTTCTTAATGCAGATCCTCCATCCCATACTCCACTAGGTTTGCAGAAGGCAAGGACTGTCTGCTCTCGCAGATTCTCCTCTCAGCTTTCCTCCTACTCCAAGGCCTAGAGATGGTTAATAACTAATGTCTGTTGAATTACATCCCATTTTCCAGGCTGTTGTCACAAAAGTGTATGGTTCATGGTCTGACACACAGGAATGATTAACAGAGTGTCTCTTAGCATTGTCTGTATTTAAAAATCAAGGCAAGATTGTGTTAGGGCCTGGAGTTCGTTTGACATGAGGGTGTGTTGATTTAAAGACAACACAGTGAAATCAGCTTTAAAATTCAGTGATTCGTGTCTGGAAACACAGTATAACTGAGTTATAATTCCAACTTTGTATCTTATTCTGAAGATTATATAAATTAGAAAATTTGACAAGAGTCTTAGAGAGAAAACGGTTTCATTTTAGCTTCTCTAAGACACACCAGATGGGAGGGGGGAAATGTGAAAGAGGCCACTGAAAAGAGAGACAGAGAAAACTCGCGTGATGTATCCCATCCAGGAGTCCACTGGTTCTTGCTGCCGCTAGAACTAGCTGTCATTTCTGAGCTCCTGCTCTGTGCTGAGCCCCTTCAATCTTCTCTTTTAACTTCCTTATGTCATGGGTATGATTACAATCTCCATTTTACAGATGTGAAAACTGAGACTTACAGAAGATAAATACCTGGGTAAGGGTCTCATATGGCCTGGATTTGCATGCCGGTGTGTGCCACCAAAGCCCTCACCTTTAGTTATGGTGCTACACCCCTCTGCTTCTAGGGCCATGAAAAGCCAGATGGTGTTACACAGCCACGTAAGGAAGACCAGAGGATTCTGGTATCTGGGGTCAAATCATTTGCCCAAACTCCCTGGGCATTTTCCCCCCAGATTAGGTCTCATGGTTTTGTGTAAGGAGGGAAGTTTGGCATTAGAAGAGAATTCCAGATTCTCGCTGCTGCTGCTGCTGCTGCTGCTTACCTGCTCTGTGTCTTTGGAAAGTTTCTTGCCACTGTGCTCCTCAGTCCTTCATCTAAAGAATGAAGGAGATGTACTGGATGATATATGAGATCCCTTCCAACCCCATGAATTTAGGTCCCCAACCTCAGATAGCTGACTTTTGAGGTCATCCATGAATTTTAGTTTTGCTCACTTAGAACGTGCTATATAAATGTTTGCTGGACAGGCTAGAGATGGGTATGTAAAAACTGAAGCGTCGAGAAAGCCTGCTGAGAATGTGTCATGGCCATCCACGATGGCAGGTCATCTGTCTCCACAAGTCACCTGCAACCTACAGCTGCAACCCCCTAGGGTTGTGTGGACAACGTGAAAGCTGCAGCATACGAGGGTTGATTACACATTTCACTTAATCTTTGCATTCCATGGATGTCTCCGTCACTGAAATGAGGCAGTGAGAGAGAAAGCAAGATTTCAGATGCTCTCACCATTTGCATTTCTTGAAATTGATGCCCGACCGTCCATGAAATTGTGTTCATGGAAAGCCCTCCCCATCAAAAGCCACGCACAGAGCAGCATCTGACTCACGCAAGAGGGAAACGTGGCCCCCAATCCTTCCCATGCGTTTCTAAGACTAACTAGGTGTGGGAATGACAGCAGGGAAGAAAAGACCAGAAGCATCCTGCACACACTTTGCAAGGGGAGAGACCTAGTACATTCGCACACATTGATCTTTTGCTCATATTTACTGACTCAAAAGCTATGTTTATAGTGGGTGGTCTCCACGTCTCACTTGGAAGAAAGCTGAGAGGGAATTCGCTCTCAATACAAACTGGCTTAGAATACCATAGGCTACGTTAAATCACGTTTGCCAAATGCTACAACCATGTTTCCCAGCAAACTTGGCACAAATTATTGGGAGTTGCTGCTGAATTCATTCAGTGTCCACAGAGCCCAGTATGATTGGACAGCCTCCCCTAGCCGTGTGTCCGTCCCAACCTGTCCCCATCTTTCGGAAACAGTCCAATTATTACCTTCCCAGAAATCCTCCTTGAACCTCCCAGCCACATCTCATTGTGTGGTATGCAGGTCCAAAGCTTGGGAGCAAGCAAGGTCTGCATTTAAATCTAGGCCGCACTAATTTCAGGCTGTGTGGCCTTGGACAAATAACCTACCTCTGAAAACATCATCTGTGAAAGGAGTTGTAAGTGTAGCAGCCAAGAATCTGTATTTACAAAGAAAACAATTCGTTTTCCCACATCCATCTTGGTTTCGTTTCAAGCCCCTATTCCATCTGAATGGGGAGAACTTGACTCTGGCAAATTTGGAATTCTCCCATTTCCTTCGGGTACCCGCTGATTTCAGGACGATTTGTACCTGTCTAGGGTGTTGATAGGGGCTTCCAATTCGTCTTGCCTTGCAGGTGGCCACAAAAATGGTGCTCACCTCTCTGGTCTTCGGTCACTAATGGTACTGGAGGACTCACAGCTCTCTCAGCATTTCCTTACCTTACTCAGGGGCACAGAAATATCTCCACGCTCCTCATGCTCTCTCTGTAAGACCATCGGCGGTCCATCTGTTCATCTCTGGATATGCCGGCGCCAGGCCAGCATTCCCTCCCAACATCACACACCCTGCCAGGATTCAACCCAGGTGACGGCCTCAGGTGCCCTCGCTCTGTCTGTTGTCTTACCACCCTCCCCCGCCCCCACCCCAGTCTGGGGAATCAGTTCCTAGTCTGGGGGAAGCCAGAGTTCCTTCCTCCATTTTTGCCCGAATGCTGATCCATACCCAGGTCTTCTCCACCCCCCTTAGGGTGTACACTTCTGGAAATGGAACTGGGCAAGAGACTCAGCTTCAGACCACGTGTGCTCTTCTCGCCATCACAACCCTCCCTGCAACAATAAGCACAAGCCAGAGATGTGTTTAAATGGAGTTAAGAGGGGAGAAATTAAAAGCATAGTGGCTAAGATCTCAAAAGGATTATCTTACCACTTAAGGATTAAATAAAATATCAATGAAAGGACTTTCCCTGTTTTAAGGACCTTATAAATGAAGGCCATTGTTTTTCCCCGGAGATCTGTTAGACACATTATCTATCTATATCATTTGTTTGCAGATTAATCACGCTCTGCCTTTCAACATCTATTGTGTTGTAATTTACTCTTACATTTTCCCAGGGTCTATATTTCCTTCTCCCGACTAAATGTGAGCTCTCTGAGAGCACGATCCACATCTTATAGTTCACTGAACCTAACAGAAGGCTAGGTGTACAGCAAACACTTTAAAAATGGGTGCAGATCTAGCCCCAGGAATTCAAAATCATGTCCTCAACAATTTAGAGAAGGTTCTTTGTATTAGAAATCAGGTTTTATTTTTCTTAAAATAATTCATGAACATGTTTATATCTAAATGTTAACAGAGAAGCCATGTGGTACATGCAGACACCCTAGATAGTAAAAAGAAAGAGATTGTTAATGTATTCATTATGTATTAAAATCCTGCATCACAGCCACCCCTGAGTGCAAATATATTTCAAATTTTATGCTGGCCACCTATTGCAAAATGCTAATTGAATTGATTTCCTGGAGCTGTGTCACTAATAAATAAGAGTGCAACACAGATCTGGGATTCTTGAGTCAAAAATATAGAACATGAATGTTTTGCTGAGAGAAAATAATGTGTAGGAAAATGTCTTAGCATCCAACAGAGTTGCCAAGTTTGGTCTTTAAGGATGGAGCTGCTGAGTGAGAAGTTGAGAGGTGTTAGGTGGCGTACCAGAGTGGGGTGTCTCTGAGCCTCAGTGGACTGGGCTGGCCAGTACCACCAGGATGTCTCATCTGGTCCTATGTGGGGATGGATATACTCACACTGCAGGGCACACACTTCACCACTTGCTACATTTGTGGCCTTGGGCCACTGTACTTCTCCTCTCTAAGCCTGAATTTACTCGTCTAGAACTATAGAATAAGTCCCCACCTCCCAAGAGATTAATGAAGATTCGATAAGATGATGTTTGTTGAGTTCTTCAGACAGAGTTGGAAACATAATTCCTATCCAGTAAAAGACAACTGGTAGACATGACCATCTGGATGCCCGGGAAAGTGGCATACCCAGGCTCACACCCTTCTTCTTCCCGGTCAGCAGGAGTGAACCTTTGCTTGGACAGAACATGCTAATGGCTTTGACAAGCATGTTATCCATGGGGGCTTTGAAGGCATAGAATAGAGGCTCCAAATGGACTCCCCCATCCCCTCAGGCCATGGCCATCTCAGGTCATTCCTCCAAGCTAGATCTGTTTAGAGTTCCCTGTGGACTGAGCTCCACAATAGAGCCTTCTTTCTTTTCCAAGGTGAAGATGCTTTGAGTGGCAAGTAACAGCGGTGTGAATCAAAATGGCTTAAACCATAATGATGGGTGATTGGCTCCCACGCTGAGGAAGGCCCAAGGTAGAGCAATGGGAAAGTCCACTCAGGGTTCTGCTCCGCCTGCTGTGACTCTCCTGGCTCCATCCTCCTCTGTTCAGTGTCTTGATTGTCCCTGCTCTGCCTGCAAGACGGCTGAAGCCGCTCTTGGCCATCCATCTTCACATAATGATCTCCAGGGAATGAGAGCGAGAGTAGGTTCCAGAAACTTTCTAGAGAGAAAATGGAATCTCTTTTCCCAGAAGCTGCCAGTCAGTTTTTCCTCCCATCTCATTGGCCTAAATTTGGTCTCATGATTATTCCTGAGTCTACTCCTGTGGCGTATTGGATACCAGGTGCTGATTGGCTTTGCCTTGGTACTTGGTCCCAAGTCCATGCCTGATTTAGTCACTGGAGCAATGGGGACACGGAAACCTGATTAGCTTTGACTAAACAGAGTCCACCCCCAACCCCAAGGCTGCCATTGCAAGAGGCCAGGAGTAAGATGGATGTGGAAGAGACACCACAATGCCAACCACTCTGCTGGTATGTAACTCACCGTTTCCTGTACTGCAGCAAACAATTATGAAATGTCCGCTGTGTGGCAGGCAGGCTGCAGGATATGGGGACGAGACAAGGCACTCTGTGTTATTGAGCGAAATAACTGAGACACTTATGCAAAGCACTCGTCGCATCCCTCAGCCCCTAATACCTGTTCAGTATGGTCTTTGTTGAAATGAATAATGCATGAGTGCTCCCTGCCATCCAAAAGACAGACTTAAATAAATTCTAGCGGTGTGCAAAGAGGGTAAGGAGGAAGCGTGCCGGTGGCATAAAGGAAGGAGATCACATAAGGACTATGCAGAAGGCCCGACTTCAAGAAGCTTATAGCCCACTGGTTCTTAGCCTTGCCTTCACGTTTGACTCACCCGAAGAGCTTTTAAAACTCCCTACATGAATTAGTTCACAGTCTCTGGGGCTAAGACCAATCACCAGGATCCGTTCATCTTTTTAGAGATCCCCAGATGATTAAAATGCACAGTCGATGTTCAGAACCACCATTATCGGCGACTAAGACATAAAACACACACGTAAACCATTAACTAACGATGCCAGGTTGTGAGGGGTACATAAAAATGTCAGTGTTCCAAGGCTCAGGGCAGGGAGAGGGCACGGTGGGCAGGGGGCTCGTGAAAGATTTCTGTGAGCAGCAGGGGTCAGGTTGCTTAAGAGGTCTTGAAGGACGAGTGGGATTTGCGTAATCCGAGCAGTTTGGCGGTGATTCCTACGTGTGAGGAGGAATGGGTGTGTGCAAACATGGAGGGTGCATCAGTCCAGACCCGATCGGGAAAGAGAAACCACACAGTAACTTGCACAGGGAAATCGATAGAATTGGTAACTATAACATAGGATTGGAATAATGAAGGATTAGCTGCTAAGAAGCAGAGAGAACTCTAAAGAATATAGGAATGCAGGTATCAGGGCATCCTCTCCCCCGGGGCTAAGACAGAGTGCCGACAGGAGATCCCCCCACCCTACCAGCCCCTAGGCTGCTGTCCAGACTTTGCTGACACAGCGTGGCTCACTGAAGGGCAGAAAAGTCACTGTGGTGTCACTCAGGCAGAACTTTTCGGAGACCTTCCCGCTAGGATGCTGGGAAAGCTGTTTACAGGGAGATGTCTCCCTGAAGCGCCCTCTGCTGGGGGAAGGTGCATTGCAAGAACTCCAGGAGAACTGGGAGGCAAAACCCAGCAATGTCCCCTCCAAGCAAGCAGAGGCTCATTGTGGGTTTTATTTGCATTTCTCTGATGATTAGTGAGGTTGAGCATTTTTTCATATGTCTGTTGGCCATCTGTATGTCCTCTTTAGAAAAATGTCTCTTCATGTCCTCTGCCCATTTTTTAATTGGGTCATTTGTTTTTTTGGTGTTGAGTTGAATTCACTTTGTGAGGGGTGTAAATATCTAACTAGTACATTGTTTTGTACACCTGAAACCAATAAAAAATAAAAATTTTTTTTAAAAGCAGAGGCTCAGAAAGGTTCCAAAACCTTGCCAGAGAATTAGCAAAGCTGGAGTTTGACCCCGATCCATCTTTCCTGTGTTCTGCTTCCTCTCTGAACAAACAGAAGTACAAGATCAAGGCTAAGTCTGCCCAGAGACTGCCCAGAGATGGAAGGGTCTGTGCTCAGTGGAGTTAGTGGGGAAGGCCTCCGGGTGAGGTGAGGATTCAAATGGACCTTAGGAGAGACCCGATTTGGAAAACCATGGAGGATATAGGAGGAGGTAACTTCCAGGCTGGCTTTGCAACACAGGCCACATTGGACAATTTCACACGCTGGAGAGTGGACCCCCATCTCAGACAAGACTCAACTCAGCCAGTAGAGAACAGTAGAAAACTGGAAGTAGGCCCTGGGAAGAAAGTCAGAGGTAGAACGGAATCAGGGAAACTGAATTTGAATGGATGTGAAGTCAACACATTTCAAGAGAGCCAGCACCCATGGATGTGGGGTCTCTGGGATTCCTCAGCTGCGTGCCAACCTGTCAGGGGAATATAGAGGAACAAATGCCAACTTTGGAGTTGGGCAGACCAGGACTAGAGTACCAGCTCCAGCGGTTAAGCTGAGTGTCCTGGGGCAAGTCCCTCAACCTTTCTGAGTCTCAGGATTCTTCAGGTGTCAGTTGGAAACAGTAATACCATTTTGCAGACTTGCTCAGATGAAGTCCCTTGCAGACAGCCTGGCACACAGCAGGCTTTTAATCAATAGTAGTGTCATGCAGGGACTCAGCTCCCGCTCCGCGCATGAGAACGCAGGACATGGTGAGGCCAAAAAGGAACACCAACGGAGCCACAGATAGGGGAGTCATATCACTATATTCTCGCTGGCAGCTGGGTTGGAGACACAGGGAGCAAACATCTGCCAGTACCCCAAAAAGGGGTCTTCCTGCACCCCAGTCTCGCTGGCAGCCAGGCGAGACACACGAAGTAGGATCCACACGATCCACAATCCGCTGTCCGCTTTTCTGCCTGCCAACCAACCAACCAACCAATGTAGCCACAGCAGTTATATCAATGGCTAATGGCAAACTGGTTATAGCTGATGGCCAACCAATCACAGCTGATGGCCATCTGCTACCCGAGCCAGCTCCTTTCCATGTGAGGCCGAGAGCCTGGAAACTGCTCTTTGGGACTCTGTCCCACAGGGAGCTTCCTTCTCCCTCCTATTGTTTACTCTGTAGTCCCTTCCTGTCTTCTTAGACAGTCATGTCTCTGAAAGTAACCATTTTAAAATTCAGAAATTCCAGGATTCCTAAAACAGGTGCAACTGGAGACTGCCAAGGTATTGGTGGCATATAACATCCTCTTATTGAGATTCTGACTACTGAGCTCAGCCCTTGGAAGGAAAAGATCAGGTTTAGGGGACAGAGTCACTGTGTCCTTGGCTCATGGACCAGATGGTACCTTGCAGTGATATTTCATACCCATCTCCACAGGGCAAATAACAGTACTTTTTTATTTTTTAGGAGGAGAAGTCACCAAACCACGGTTTGCTCAATTCTTCCATGGCAGCCTGGCCAGTCTCACCATCCGCCCTGGAAAAATGGAGAGTCAGAAGGTGATTTCCTGCCTGCAGGCCTGCAAGGAAGGGCTGGATATTAATTCCTTGGAAAGCCTCGGCCAAGGGATAAAGGTAAGGAAGGAGCTGTCATCATCCCTGGTAAGATGTTGATCCTTGAGGTAGAGGCTGCCCAGTTCCAGTGCACTCTGGGAAATGGAGTCTTCTCCTGTCCAGTTACACAGAGATGGTGCCACAGCAAAGGTGCTGCCACAGGGGGGAGGGTAGTGACCATAACTCTCAGATGGACTCCAGATGCCATCTCCTGAAATTCCTAGACAAAGCCCTTGTGTATAATCAGTTCACACTACCCAAAAGCCAGCACACGTTCGATGGCTACCTAGGGGGAGTTGCTATGTTTCACTTGTTTGTTGGTTGGTTACTTGCTTTCTTGTTTATTTGCCTAAAGAAACTGAAGCAGCATGCAAGAATACACTCCAAAATATTTTTTAAAACAAAAATGTTTGGACCATGTAAGACACAAATTAGAAAGGAAGGTCCGTCCCACATGGGGTGGAATTAGAAAGCACACGTGGAGGTCACTGGGTCTCCCGTTACTAAGTTGCGGCACACGTTGGGCCCCGAGCAGTCTCTGGCTATCAGAGGGAATGAAAGCAGATTCATGATTTTTATCATCTCTACAAAAGAAAACTTTTAAATAATCCTAGAAAATCAGAGCTGCTTTCTGAGCAAAGCTCCTCCTGAGGGGTGCATGAGGTGGCCGGCTGTGCCTCAGCAAGCGTCTCCTGCCGGGCCGGGATCCTCCTGGCCTCGCCTGGACCTTCGGGGTTCCTGCGAGCGTGGAGTCTCTGGGGTCCTAAGTGAAGAGCAGGAGAAACTTCACGGTGGCCCCCAGTTAAGCATAAGGGATCCCATGAAAACAGGCATCCTCCTCTCAGGAAGCTGCGGGGCTTACCCTCTGCCTCCGGGACCATAGGACAGCCTCCTGAGGTCCCAGAAGCTGTGATGGTTCCCTGCTTGGCCATTTCTCAAGAAGGGTGTGACCGGAGCAGAGGCTTCCCAGCCCGCCCCCCTCCCCTACCCAGTGCTGCCTAGGGAGGCCCCCCCGCAGGCCCCGCATTGGGCCTGCCTCTTCTGGACAGGGAGTCACCCGTCCAACAGAGAACCCTCTTATTTAAGCTGCCACTGGGCTTGTGGGGCCTGACGTGGGGCAGCCTGGGGGCTTAGTGACCTGAGCACACCCTGCTTTTGTTTAACTTGCAGTCGCATCAGCAAACATTCCATGGACACTCGTGTTCCATTTCCAACCAGGTAGAGGGACACAAAAATGAATATTCCAAGCTTAATGTCTTCAGGGAACTCAATGGCCCAAGCTGACATTCATAATCCAATGTGGTAATTGCTACAATGGTGATGAACACGAATATTGACTGAGGATCTGCCAGGTGTCAGGAACTAGTCTAAACTGTTCTGGGTATTAACTCATGTAAGCCCTACAACAACCTTACGGTTAAAGGCACCGTAAATCTTCTCATGTGGCACGTGAGCAATTGAGGACTGGCAGAGAAAGGACACTTGCCTAAGATCCCAGAGTCAGTGATGAGCAGGGCCAGAATTTGAACGCAGGCAGGCAGTCCTGCTTCGAGGCTCCAGAACTTGGAGGAACAGCAGTTAGGGGAATGTCCTTGGAGGAGGTACAGTCTGAGCAAAACGTTTCAGGATAGGTAGTAACCAACCGGGGAAAAGGCAGGGGCACAGAGGGGGATGAGCGAGCATGGCTGTCACTCTGGGCAAAACCAAGAGCCTAAGGGACGGCAGAGGGCTGAGGAACCCACAGGGGACCCTGGAACTCCAAGAAGGCCAGGGTTACAAGTGCCCAGACTGCAGGAGGAAAGGTAGAAAGTGTAGCCAGAGAGGTAGGCAGAGGCCATGTCAGGGGCCTTGCTAACTATGTTTAGGTGTTTACTTTGTTTTTCTGTCAGCAACAGGCAGCCACTGAGGGGCTCCAGGCAAGGCAGGTGTGGGGCTTAGCATGTTCACCTGGAGACTGGGTCAGAAGGGGAAGATGGGAGAACAGAGACAGGGTAAGGCAAGAATGGTTTTCCAGAACATTGTTTAACTTGTGTTAAATATACACACGCGCACACACGCATACGAGCGCTCTCAAAAGCTAGTCACCTGTCATTGAAGGAACCTCCTGAGACTGCCTCAGAGTGGAAAGGTGGTCTATGTTACGGCGGCTGGTCCAGGCGAGGCCCTTGTGGTACATCTCACAGAGATGGCCTCACGTGCAGATCCTGTGGGTTGGTCCTTGACCTACTGCTTGTGTTGTTTTGTTAGTGTTTTGTCAAACCAGTGATGCAGAAGTCTGTCTTCCAACCCTCCTCTCTCTGTCTGATTCTTGACTTGCTTCCTGAGAGGGTCTTCTCTGCACTGGACCATCCCAAAGGAGCAGAGTTTCAGGATTGTAAGCGCTACGGAACAAATAAACCAAAGATGTTGAACTTAAAAGCCGCGTGTCTTAGAATTATAAATTGAGAACCACAGCAATTTCGAGTCACAGCCTATGAAAAAAGGAGGTGCTAAACTAAGTGGCACGAAAAGCTGGGGGGTAGGAGGCTCATCTGACTTTTCAGGATGCCACCTGCTCGTAACCAGTCACCTCAAAGGATCCTTTTCCATCCTGAGGGCGCAGCTGGCAAGGACTCGAGCGCTGTGTGAGAAGTTAATGATAAGACACAGAATTCACAGTGCATCCACTGGGGGCTGTTTTAAGTTCATTATCCCTACTCCTCACAACAAATTAAATAGCATGACCCCATTTCAGAAATAAGGAGACTGGGGCTCAGGGACTTGTCCACATTCAGACTAGAAGGCATTCTTAAAATTATTAAACTTCCTGCCCATCCTCCCTCCCTTTCATTTCTGAAAAGTGACTATTATTTTCTTTACCAGTTCCTGCTCCCTTCCCTCCTTTCTGGCTATTGAAAGAAGTGAGGTCCTCGTGCAATTAAGGAAACTTCCCGTCTGCTCACAGGGCCCCACTCCATTCCTCTTTTCCCTTGTTTTCCCCTGGATCGTGCGTATTTCTGAATATCTCTCCAGCATGTCTGGAGTCATCGAATGGGTGGAGTGGCTCGCTATCTTGTATCCATACAGGACACTGTGGAATAGCCACCTTCCTGACGATTACCCTGTTCTGATTTCCACAGCATAATCCCTGCAGATCTGTCATCTCCACAGTGGGAAAGAGTGGGAAAGAGCAGGACCTTGGGAATAAGACAATCCTTGGTTCAGATTACAGTGTAAATATTTACTAGCTGGGTTACTTTAGGCAAGGTACTTTAATCCCTTAAGCCCTAATTCCCCCATGTAAAAATGGACTTAACATTATTTTGCAGTGATGTTGTAAGAATTGAAATATATATATAGAGAGAGAGCGAGCGAGAGAGAGAGAGACATAAACAGAATAGATAGATGATATAGATACAGATAAAGACATAGACATATGGATATAGACAGCACAGACGCAGACAGAGACACTGACATAGAGATGGATATAAATCTCTCCTAGGAAATCTAATAAATAGGCTCCCAACAAATCACAGTTCCCTTCTCCTGCTGGGCTGGACTTGTACTTGGTGTTGCTGCTGCCCCAGCTTCTTTTGAAAAGTAAGCCTGGGTGCGCGCTGTGGCCAAGACGCCTCTAATGTGGCAAATCTGGCCCAGCCCGGAGGGGCTGGCAGGTGTCCCAGGGAACGCATGGTGCCTGGACTGTCATGGCCGGCCTGTCCTCAAGGAACGGGCCAGGGCTCTGAGCAGTATTCCACTGATTTCCCAGCCTGCTAGGTGGCTGGTGACACAGGTTGGCCCTCTAGGAGAGCTGACCACTCTGCAAAGGCCATCTGTCCAGCAGCTTTTTGGCTGAACAAAAGGAAGCACCGTGGCTGCAGCACAGCTTCTTAGGGGAGAGTGAATGCTGTCACCCTTTGCTCAGTCCCCAGGAAGCTATCTCCAGGCCCCGTGGTAATACCTATACCACCCTGTGTCCCAGTCACGCCACAGGGCTATGAACACTGCAGTTTAAAAACACAAAACAAACACACAACCAAAACCTACTTAATGGAAGGTGTTTTTGATCCTACAAGAATGTGTTGATGGCTAGGCAGTCCTTGGGATGCTCTGGCAATCAGCTTGGGTGTTAGCTGGGTCCAACACATTCCCTGACTGTCCTCTCCCAGGGTAGTTGCAATGGAAATGTGCCCTCTTCTGACTGCCATGGGGGTAGGGGGGGGGGGCGTGCTGCCAATCCAGCCCTCTGGCAGAACTCGCTTTTCCTGCTCAGCACTCGTGCCAGGCTGAGACTGGGCTCCTCCACAGGGGTCATCTTCCGGTCTCATGCTTGTCATGTGCTAGACCCTGGGGGATGCTACGAAAAGTCAGTAGACCCTGCCCTCAAGGTGCTCACAGTCTGCTGGGGGTGGCAGACAGACAGACAGACAGACAGACAGAATCAGCACCACAGGACTCTGTGATAGCAGGGATGGTGGTGGAGCAGGAAAACCTGTGGGCATGTAAGGGGTCATTTTAGAAGAATGACCTTGAATCTGCTCAAATCGGAATCAGGCGATTTGTGACTACTCAGAACTGTAATGATTCACCAGCGCATGACAGCTAGTGAGTCATCCACAGCAAGAGAAAAGCCAACCCAGAGGCTGACTGCAGCATCTGCTTTGCACGTGACGGTGCTCCTGAATCCAGCACAGAGAGTGGTGCTTGTGACCGGATGTCATGGCTCAGAGAGACCCAGCTCAGGGCTTTGAGGAAAGGAGGGAACTGGATCACAGAGAAAGAAGAGCAATGAAGACAGGGGAATGAGCAGAAGCAAAGACTCAGTGCAGACATAATTACAATATTAAGGATTATGATAAAAGCTATCATCGATTGACACTTTATATACATTATCTCATTTAAGCCCCAGACAGGTAGATATTAAGATCCCCATTATTTTAAATGAGGAAATGAAGTCCAGAAAGGAGAAGCATATAGTTCAAAGTTGTCCTCTGTAGTTTGCACTGCACCTGGGGTGTGGCACTCCACAAAGCCCATCATCTTTCAGGGATGTCACATAGCCATGGGGAAGTGAGAATCATATCCAGGAAGGGCTGAATTCTTCCAGTGGGTTAAACAATTGCAGTAGAAAATGACTCCAAAATCTCTATGGCTTAACGCTGAAAAGTTTATTTTTCTCTCACATTAAGCTGGGGCGGTCAGGTGGAGTTTCTGCCTAGAACGCCGTAGGCAGAGCAGAGAAAGAAAAAGGCTGGAGCATCCTGCAGGGCTTTCACTGCCTCCTCCCAGAGCTCCCACTTCCCTTCCTCTCACATCTCATTGGCCAGATGCCGTCATATGGCCCTGCCCCTGCATGGCACAAAGTAGCTGGGCAGTGCAGCCTCCAGGATGCCCAAGAAGGAAAGGAGAACAGGGTTTGGTGAGCACTGATAATGGCTCCCACAGAGGCTTGACTGAAAAAGACAAGTGACTGAAAAAAAGAGTCCTTTGGAGGAGTAACAGGAGATGATACTGTCTAAAATGTGGGCCAGGGGTGGGGGTGGGACCATTCACTCATTCATCTCACAAGGGCTTCCAGGGCACTAAGACTAGGTTCTGAGAGTCAGGGACAAGAGTCGGAGCTCCTGTCCGCAGTGAGCTCGTGCTCCCTGCACTATACTACAATTATACTACAATTTCATGAGCACTATAGGAGCCCAGTGGGACTCGACATGAAGGAAGCTGGGGGGGTTGCCTCAAGGAGGAGGGAACAATGAAACATTCACGTGATATTTGAAAGAGACAAAGACTAAGCTGTCAGTTGGCTGAGGGCCACGATGCAAGGGACTTATGTGGGTCGATGTCGCCATAGTCCTCAGGAGACATCCTAAAAGGAGACTCCTTTTAGGGTCCAGGCACAGAACGAGGAACTCTTATAAAGGCGTCCAAGTCACATCAGGGTAAAGCGCAAATAGATAGATTTTTCCTGAAGCCCATGAAAACATACTCAGTCTCCTTCGTGGTAAGAGAAAAGCAAATTAAAACTACACTGAGATGGTATGTATCATCTATCGGATTGGCAAAAATCTCAAAGTCTGACAGCACACTCAATTGTTGAGGTTTTGAGAGCTGAGGCATTCTCCTACACTGTGAGAGGAAGTGTATATTGATATGCTCCCTAGCAATGGGAAGTTTGGCAACATTTGTCAAAATTTAAAATGCATATGCTCTTTGATCTAGAAATTGCACTTGTAGGGATTTACTCGACAGATATATTCATACTTATGAAATATTACGTATACAAGATTATTCATTGTGGCATTAGAAAAAGATCAGGAATAACCCAAATATTCATATTAGAGACTGGTTAAAATTATAATTTATTTAATATTAAATAATACCATAAAGGTGTACAAAAGAATAAGCAACCTTATTATGTACCGATACAGAAAGAGCTCCAAGATATGAGCTAAGTGAAGATAGCACAGTACAATCTAGTATGTGAAAAGGTTACCTTTAGTGTAAGAAAGGAGAATAGTGGGACTCTATATTCATTGATTATTCATGAATATAGATTCATGAGAATGCTTACATAGAATTGCCAGGATAAGCTCGGTTATGCTGCAGTAACAAATGACTTAGAAATTTCAGTGGCTTACACCACAACTTTCTTTTCACTGTTCGCATTGCATGTCCATTATAATTGGGCTGATTCATAGCACTCTCTCTGTAAGACCCAGGCTGATGGACCAGACCCTAAGGGAACTTTGCAGGTTTCATGGCAGAGGGAAAGCGATATGGCGAACCATGAACTGGCTGTTAAATCTTCCACGTGGTTGTCAACTAGCTAATACTTCTGCCCACATTTTGTTGGCCAGGAAAGTCACATGACCACTGCTGAGTGCGGCCGGGCAAAAACGTATAACCTGCAGGGAAGCGTACCACAAGTCACGTGATCAAGCCTGTTGACCATAGGACAGGCATGTGTAAGCCTCTCACTGGGAGGGGAAGCAACTAATTATGAAAAATAATGCAATTTGTCACTAAGAAGTTAATATAACAGCGACTACCCGTGGGATGGGATTGGAGAAACCAGTGGATAGAAGACAGGGATAAGATTGACACTTTCATTTAGCATATATACCGGGGGTGCCAGAAAATGTATACAAGTGGACACTTTGGTCAACGTTGCTCAAGCAGTAGTTCGCCGTCATCAGAAGTGTCTGGACGCTGACGGTGACCACTTTGAGCACCTCTGGTAACTGCAGAAGTCACACGTGACTTGTATTCATCTTTTGTTATGGGTATATATTGAGCATTACAAGTTTAATAGTTTTCCTTTCTTATAATGTGCATACCTGTTTAGGCTCTCTCTCTCTCTCTCTCTTTCTGTCTCTCTGTCTCTCTATATATATATATGATTTATTAGCTATTCAAAAAAATACATAATCATTGCCAAATAAATACATAAAAATGTAGCCATGTCCCTCTTTCCTGTGACATGGGCATTGGATACATAATCTGAATCCACAGATATGTTCCTGACATTTTATGAATAGCAGTTCCTCATAAATCTTGCTCAGAAGTGTGTCAAGATCAGTAACTCAGACCAGTACAAGAACTGTCCTCCACGTTCCATTCAAAGAAGAGTAACTGGGGGCAGAGGGTTCACAGGGAGAAGCATAAGTCTGTATCTAGTTCATCTAGTTTGAGGACCCAAGTGACTCAGTGAGAAGTTTCGCAGCCCCCGGCCTCACCACGTGTGGGATACCAGGGACTCAGAATGAAATGAATAGAAACAAACCTAGGGTATTTGGTAGTCATGTAACCAGTGAGTGAGTAAAACTCAGGGGAAACCAGAGTTCAGCACCCAGATAGCAAAACCAAGAATCAGATCTAAGAGAGAAGAAAAGCCATTAACTAAAAAATGAGCTTGAAGATTAGACGCTAAGATGGGGCACGGTCAGGAAGTGGAGCAGAGGCTGAAATGAGGAGTGGTTCAAGGTCAAGGACAAGAACAGCAGAAGGAACCAGAGCTCCAAGTTACTGGGCTGTCGGCTGAGGGGCGGACAGTCCAAGGGCTGCAAGTTTCTGGTTAGGACGCCATAGTGGCCCAGGACCTGGGCTGCTCCCACGGAGGGCTGGGCTGTAAGAGCCCTGGGACTGGAATTTCAGAATTCCATGCTGTGGCTCAGGCCGACATTACTGGGGGTTACAATCCCCAGGGATCTTACAGGGGAGGGTCCTGAAGCCCACCGGTGGTAGCAGGAGCTGCCTGAGGGGTTAAAGCTGTGCACACGGCTGCTGCACTCACAGGTACTTGGGAGATACCTGGGCCGGCCTCCGTGGCCTTTTCATGGAGATGGAAGGGCTCCACGGGACTGTATACATCGCTGGTCACTCTCTAATAGGACACCCACTTTTGTCTTCCAGTATCACTTCAACCCCTCGCAGTCCATCCTGGTGATGGAAGGTGATGACATCGGGAACATCAACCATGCCCTCCAGAAGGTCTCCTACATCAACTCCAGGCAGTTCCCGACCGCGGGTGTGCGGCGCCTGAAAGTCTCTTCCAAAGTCCAGTGAGTGGACGCCAGTCAGCCTGGGCCCAGCTGAGGTGGGGGGAGGGCCCCTGGGGAACATTCCTTTGCAAAAAGGATTCACCTCTCTTCAGCTCTTCCCAGTTTCTCTGCTATCCCTATGAGGACACCCCAGGAAATCTTCATTCTCCTTTTGTTTTCTTCTTCAAGAAAGTGTTCTGTTGTTTTACCAACTCAAATCCAACTTTCTCTGTTTTATCTGTATCTGATCTAATGCCTAGAAGGCACTGTTTCCTATAAATTCTCAGAGAGCTGTGTTGTTTTTTGTTTTGTTTTTTAAGGAGGGTGCAGCTCACAGTGGCCCATGGCGGGGGGGGGTCGAACCGGCAACCTTGGTGTTACTAGCACCACATTCTAACCAACGGAGCTAACTGGCCACACCTAGAGAGCTGGGTTGTAAGTGGTGTGATTTAAGGGTGCACAGTGCCTGGTACATAGTAGGTGCTTGACAAATGTGTATTCATTAAATTAACCAACCCAGCTCTGTAGAGCTCCTAAATACCGTGAGTATGCAAGAGAAAGAGAAGGCACAGTTCTTGTTGCCGGGGAGCAGAGTTTAATGAAGGAGGTGAGGCTATCACGGAAGCCTGTGGATAACTCCCTTCCTGGCCCATCAAATCATTTCTCAGCCACAGGCAGCTAGGAAGGGGACTCCAGAAAAACTCCTGGAAAGTGGAAGTTGAGTCACCTGGAGCCAGGAGGACCCAGAAAGACAGGAACAAGGGTGGGAAAGATGGGTCTGCTGACTGCCACGCTGCTGGCACCTGACAGGTGCCATGATAAAGCCCACAGGTGGGAATTGCATTCGATAGCTCTAGGGATGGGGAAGTGCTCCCCACTCCACACTAAAGACCCCCCTTGGAGGCCTGAGGTAAGGAGAAGTCACCTCCGGGTCAGCCCACAAGTAGTAAAGACCAGCTCTGGGCCTGGCTTCCACACACTGGCAAGAGGAGGGGTGTCCTCTGTAAATGGGAGAGGATGGTGTGGCGAAGGCCAGAAAAACTGGGAGCAGGAGCCCACCACCACTCCCACACTTCATCCACCTGGAGAGGAGGATGGCTTGGCTCAGCATGGGAGCCACCCAGCCTGTCCTTCCCTCAGGAACTCTCCCACGGGACGCAGGATGGGATGCCACCAGCTGGAACCCACCAGCATTCCCCGAGCATCCATCCGGACCCTGCAGTTCTCCACGGTAGCCTTGGCCTTGGCCTAGATAACTGGCAGAGAGGGCCAATGACACAGATGCCCCATGAGGTCTGATGAGAATGTCAAATCTGTCAACATTGACTGAGCTCCCACCATGATGCAGGCTCTTGGTTGGCTTCTTTTCTATACGTTGTCGCATTTAATCCCTACTACTGCTATAAGGTCATTCATCACTGTCATTCCCATTCTATAGATGAAGAAACTGAGGTTTGCAGGGGCACCTTGCCCAGGATCACCCTGCCCAGAAGTGGCAGAGCCAAGCCATGGGCACTTGCCTATCTAATTTCCCAGGATTTGCTCTTGTTGTCACACCATTTTACCTACCAGGTATTTTTGTGGCAGTGGATCAGAAAAAAGCATGATGAGCTCAGGATTCTGCCAGGTGTGCTGGTGTGATACCCTCAGAGAGAGCTAACACATGGGCAGAGGCAGGGGAGTGTAGCCCTGGGGTCTCACTTAGTAAGACGGCTGTAACCAACCAGTTAGACAACCATTTGCTTACCAAACCCTAATGCACAAAACAAGCAGTTGCTATCTAATTAACGTTGCCATTGATTACTTTGTTAAAGGATAATTAAAGGTTTAATGGTGACTTGTTGCTGGTATGGAAATTTCCCATTTCTCCCAGGAGCCAATCTTTTTAAGTCCCTTGATTGTTAGTCGTTTGGACCATAATGTGTCTTTAAACTTAAGTGTCTGCTGACATCCTGGGAGACTCTTAGGCAATCAGGACGCCTTGTCAAAGACCAGCAGTGGCTGTGTGTATCCTGGTCCTTGGCACACGATGGATGGCTTCATTGTGTCTCTCCAGGTGCTTCGGGGAAGATGTGTGTATCAGCATCCCGGACGTGGACGCCTACGTGATGGTGCTGCAGGCCATCGAGCCCCAGATCACCCTCCGTGGCACCGACCGCTTCTGGAGACCCGCTGCCCAGTTCGCAAGTGCCCGCGGAGTGATCCTCTTCCCCGACATCAAGATCGTGAGCACCTTCGCCAAAGCCGAGGCCCCAGGTGACTTGAAGACCACAGGTACAGGTACATCCTGGGTTGTGGACAGGGGGCCTTGAGTTCTCACAGCTACTGCCAGATCGTACGTCAGGATAACAGTATTGTTCCTCACAGCAAAGTGTTTTCAATAGCAAAGCACACAAACCTAGGAAAAACACAGACAAATAACAGGAGGGGAACGAAAGGCTCAGGTACCCCCATTTAAGGGCCATGGTGTGGGAGGAAAGGCATTTATGCTAAACGGTAGGTGACAAAAAGCAAGATGCAAACTACAGAGTATCTACACATAGACTGATCTCAATCATGTAAAGAAAAAAGCACATAGAGAAATGCCAAGAAGAAAACACGCCTAATGCTAACAGTGACATTCTCTGAGAAGCATAAGAGCCAATTTGTTTCTGCTCCCTTTCACTTTTCTACAACTGTGAAACGTTCTGCAGTGATTGTTATTATTTTGATAATCAGGAGGAAAGCTAAAGAAACACACAAAAATCATAACTGCATCCTAATATAGACACAGTAAAAGTCTTGTTCAGCAATATTACTGTAAGCTCTCCGGGAACCTTCCCGTTGTTCTTTCCAACGGTTTCATTATTGGGAGGGCTGTTCAGTGAAAGCAGAGTAATTTGAATTATCTGCCAGGAAGAAACACTTAGTTGCACGGAACGCTACAGTATATTCTGCTGGCTTGAGGAGAGGCGGGTTGGGAGGCAGGAAAAAGAAGAAAGGGAGGGAAGGAGGGTGTGAGACAGACCCGGGGCCCAGATCTATAGGGGAAATACCCATTTGAGAACTGTTGTGCTGCCTCGTCCAAGAGAATCCTTTCAACTCCCCCGCTCTCTCTCCAGCAGCAGCTGCTAATGATGTGCTGGCACCAGTGGGCCCGAGTCCCTGAAGGGCTGCTTCTCTAATGATCTTAATTACCCATGGACTTAACCCACCCTGGTTCCTAGTGAATGGGGGGCACCACGAAAAGCCCTTCTTAGCTCACAAAACTAGATGGTGCCTGACCACCTGTCTGGGCAGGGCAGTTTCCTAGTTGCACTCCAAGAGGCAAGGGCTGTGTGATCCTCCCTCTCCCCTTCATTTGTGGCTCAAATCAGACTGACAGGAAGTTGCCTCTGAGCTCAGCGGTTGCAGGCCTAGCTGAGAGCAGCTGGACTTGTTAGGCCTGATACCAGCACACGGGCAATGCAGGGGAAAGCAATTACCTGCGTCCCTATCTTACCTTCTGTTTATGAGAGAAGCGCGCAGGGCCAAGTGTCAGAGGCCATTTATTAGGACTTCTAAAATTCTACTCTTCTTGTGAGTAGAATCATTATTATAATGTGTGCCTTAAACAAGCAGGTGCATGGCATCTTCCACCGGGCCTCAGTAAGCCCTCCAGCACCGTCTTCTGTCCCCACGGACCCACTCTTTGTGCTATTTCAATACAAAGGACAGGAGAGTCATACCTCTCTCTCACACACGTCTGTATTAGTTCCCGTTCTTGCTCTTACTCTACCCTCTGCCTGGAAGGTTCCTCTCCCTCCCATCCTCATGATTGCTGGCAAACATCTCTACCTTCAATGCCTCCTCCAGAAGGCTTTCTCTACCACCACCATGCCCCTAGACTGGGTTAAGTCTCCTGCTCTATACACCACAAACCGCCAGTGCTGCCCTCCAATACACAACTTATGCTAGCCCCCAGGGGTGAGTGCCTGTTTGCTAAACCAGACCAGAAGTTCCATGAGGACTCAGCCATGGCCGATCATTTCGAAGTCTCTGAGCCCAGTGCAGGCCCTCTGCACAGTGGGAATCGAGGAAACTGCCCATGGAAGGTACTACCGGTAATGCAAGCACAAAGGAACAATGAGAAAATGGCAGAGACCACACACCCCCTACCTAACAGGAATAATCAGCCACATCCAGAGAGAGGAGCAAGGATGACCTAACCTGACCTGACAAGAAGCTGGCAAAAAAACAAACAAATAAAAAAAAACCCCAGAGACCATGAGGCCAATTGAAATAGATACACTATTATTGATAGACTTTGTTTTAAGCGTGTGTGCTTTCAGATTTTGCCAATGACACACGAAGCCATTGAGATTGGCAAGCATTTAAAAGTTAAGCATAGAAAATTATTCATAATAACGTAAGTCTAGTGAGAACAAAAAGTATTTTGGGTATCCCTAAAAAATTAAAATATAAAATAATTTTCTCATCTTCAGTGAATCCTTTTTAATTTCTGGTTTTGTAAATGTTTTATAATGCACAAAATATTAGTCTTCTTTATAAATAAATAAATATACTTATTTAAATAATTTTCCAATAAAAGCCTGTAAGATCAAAAGCATTTGAAGACGACTGGCCCAGAGGTTAAGATTTTACAATCTGTAGAATCAGAGGGTCGTTTCTGTCCCAGCTCCTTCCCCACTATTTACGTAACCCTAGGCAATCCACTTCATCCCTTGGGCCTTCCATTTCCCCATCAGTGAAATGGGATGACAGTAGTACCCCCTGTAATGTGTGTTAGCATTTTGTTTGCACAGTGCCTGGTACATAGCAATGACTCCATAAATGCCAATCTCTATTTTAAGGTGAGATTGTAAGTTAAGATTGTCTACCTGTCCAGCATTCAAATACTCAGACATGCTCTGGGGAAATTTAGGGCCCCTCAAAAATCAGGCAGGGACACCTAAACTGACTGACAGCCTGTCAATTAGACTAACCAATTTACTTATTTAATTATATTAAATAATTATTTAAATATATTAACAATGCAGCTCCATTGAGCCATGTGTAGTAATACTGCTCCATGCCAGTGTCCGGGTTGGATCCTGAGGACTCTGTCACAGAACAGACAATACTTCTGCCCCTGAGGACCTCAGAGTCGTGGAGAAAGCCACAAGAGCATGGTGGAGGGGCACTTATCTCTGGCCCCAAATGAGAGCTATTGTCTGTTGAGCACCTATTATGTGCCAGACACCATTTTAAATCCTCTCAAGACCCTCTTTACCATCTTTACGATCGTGAATTTGAGGGGTAGGTAGTTTCTCGACCACGATACAGCTTCTCAGTAGCCACGCCGGTATTCAGATTCACACCTTTTGACTACTGTGTTCAGACTCTTCACACGAATTCATACTGCCCCAGCTCAGGGGCAGCCTGGGCATCCATCCGGCAGTGGTGGTACTTAGGATGGCAGAACCTCTTCTCCTGACCCAGCCTTGACCTGGCGTAAGCACGAGGAGGAAGATGACGAGAAAGGGATGTTGTCTGGGCTGTCCTGAAGCCTCTGACCCATGTGCCTGTCTTCCCACAGCCCCCAAACCTGCTGTCTTAGAAGAGATGCTTCACAACTTAGATTTCTGTGACATTTTGGTGCTGGGAGGGGACTTGGACCCAAGACAGGAGTGCTTGGAGCTTAACCACAGCGAGCTCCACCAGCGACACCTGGACGCCACCAACTCCACTGCAGGCTACTCCATCTACGGTAAGGCCGCGCTCAGCCCCTTGGCCCAGTGGTCTCCCCTCACAGTGGCCTTATCCAGGGAGTCACGAGTGTGATGGCGCTTCATCACCAGTGGAGGTGGGGTCAGGTGGGGGCCCTTGACTTCAGAGCATAGACGTCTAGCACCTCCTCCTTTGGCGAAATACTCCAGCATCTAGAGGACCTGGACCACATCCCCCTCACTCCTGGGGACGTCTCCTGTAGAAACTAGGTGGATGACTTCTCTTATGTTTGCTCTCAGCAAATATTCCAGCAACATTTGGCACATTGAGGCCAAACATTCCGGTCAGAGCGCAATGTATGTGAAATCCTGTGGATCCGTTTAATTGGCTCCTTAGAACTTCTGCTTCAGCACATTGTCTGCCCCTAAACATCTCAAGCACTCAACCTGGCCAAACTCAGGAGACCCACAGACCCCAGCAGCTGCAGCCTGTCTCCCCGTCTCCTCGTCCGCCTTCTTATGACCGGTGTGGTCTCTTGGCACAGGTGTGGGCTCCATGAGCCGTTATGAGCAAGTGCTGCGTCACATCCGCTACCGCAACTGGCACCCGGCTTCCCTCGAGGCCCGGCGCTTCAGGATCAAGTGCTCAGAACTTAATGGGCGTTACACCAGCAATGGGTTCAACTTGGAGGTGAGTGAGTGCTGCGGCTGGAAAGGAAGCCCAGGTTCACCCATCCCTTCCCTTGTTTATTCAGACGGACCGCTGCCCCTGGCCCACCGGCCACTTCTGGTCAACAGCACCTGTCCCTCCTCTTCCCAGGTCAGCGTCCTCCATGAGGCCAGAGTGTCAGACAGGGAGCATGTCAACCACCTTATCGTGCAGCCTCCCTTCCTCCAGTCCGTCCACCACCCTGAGTCCCGGAGTAGCTTCCAGCACAGTTCAGGTAAGTCCCCTGGCACCAGGTGGTCATTGTGACTCACGACCATCCACGCACCAGACAGTTAGGGTGCAGCAGCCACAGGTGCCCAGCACTGTGGGAGGGACCCAACCATGGAGAAGCTGTGGGCCCTGGTGCGGAGCCTCAGTGCGGAGCCAGTCGGGTAAACAGACGATACATAATAGCACAGGTTAGTATAAAGGGCTGTGGTAAAATTTTGCAAATGCTTTTAGGCCCAACTCACAACCACATCCTGTATGAAGCTTTCCCTGAAGCCCTCATATCCGCTAACGTACACACACGTGTGCACCATATTGCCAAGTCCCCTACCGATACTTCTATTCCAGCACTTGCCATATTGTATTACTGTCTGCCAGGCACTGTCTCTGTTCCCACTGCACTCCACAGTGCCTGGCGCTCGGTGGGACCCTTCCTATAATGTGAGGGGAAAGGCAAGAGCTAGAAAAGAATTTGCATTTATTGAGTACCTACTATGTGCCTAGGTGGAAACTCAGAGCTGATTTCATTTGTTCCTCACAACTACCCATGAGATAAGAATTATGAAGTCCATCAAATAAATGATGAACGTGAAGCCCAGACAGACAGAGTAAGGTGCTGACCCAGAGTCCCACAGCTGGGAAGTGTGAGGGCCGATTTTAACCTGTGCATGGATGTTTTGTTCATGCTCCATCCCAAGCGTGAGCTGGTTCGCCCTGTCACGTGGATTCCTTCCTCGTTGCAGTGGTGCCAAGCATCGCCACAGTGGTCGTCGTCATCTCCGTGTGCATGCTGGTGTTTGTCGTGGCCATGGGCGTGTACCGGGTCCGGAGCACCCATCAGCACTTCCCCCGGGAGACGGAGGCTGCCAAGGAGGCCGAAATGGAGTGGGACGACTGTGCACTCACTATCACAGTCAACCCGATGGAGGTGACCGTCACACAGGGGCTGGCCGCTCAGGGGCGCTGCCTCCCCTGCACCCAGCTCCGTCTTTCCTCTGCCAGAAGCCCCGGCCCCCCGCCAGCCCGTCCCCACTGATCCCTCACTGCCCTGAGCCCCTCCAGCCCGCTCCACCCCAGTGGACCACACTCTCCCACCGAGAGCACTCACTGATTTAAAATGTGTGAACCGCTCTAACCGTACAGACAGAACCAGACGTTTCTTAAGGCAAGCAGCCACGTGGTGTCTGTCCCTTGCCACTCCCATCACATTTAGCTCAGCGCTAACACTTAGGGACTCGGTATTGAATTTTTGATTAATTAACAGTGTAAATTGGATGGCTTTGCTCCGTACTGCCTGCAGAGCTCACTTAAAGATTCAGAATAGGTTAAAACAAAAATACACTAACAATAGCTGCCGTGTATTGAGCACCCATTATGCCAGCCGGAGCCCAGGCTGCTCTACATGCCCCGCCTCATTTAATCTTCCAGCAACCTGTGCAGTGGGAGTCATTGTCCTCATTTACCCAGGTGGGAACCAACTCAGAGAGGACAGCAAAGTGCTCAGACTCACAGAGACGGCCATGGCAGTGCCCATATTCAAGCTCCAGGTTGCCTGATTCTAAAATTCAGATCTTTCCAGTGAGCCAGCAGCCCCCAGAATCCACCCATGAGTGTGCACGTCTCCTGCTCTGGCCATATGAGTATCCAGAGAAGCCGCTGGCATCGTGCCCTTTGGTCTGGGTGGAGATACAGCCAAGAGTAGGGAAGCAGGGCAAGATCAGAAGGGATCATTGAGAAATGAAAAGATTATCCCAGCCTTGTTCCCAGTCTCGCCCTCAGCTGCTCTCACACTCGGAATGCACAGGCAGCGTGCTTGTGTGCTCAGCACAGGCAGGGGGTGTACTGCTGAGCACAGCACTAGAGCGACTCAGCTTCTTCACTGTTGACGAGCTGAGCCTTGAGTGTGAGAAACAACCACCAATCGTGCAGCAGTCTGGGTACTGGGCAAAAGTGTGCCTACCAAGGGCTAACGTGGTGATGCCAGCAGTCGGTGAAGCCATGAGCAGGGAGAGCTGTTGGGGCTGGAGTGTTCTGGGAAGACTTCTCGGAGGAGGTTAGCTTATGGGAGGCCTGGAAGAATGGGTAGGATTTAAGGGAGGTAAAGGTAGAAGGGAAAATACTCCAGAGAGGTGATGTGGCCAAGCAAGGACACACAACTTTGATGGCTGGTTCCTCAACTAAACCATAAACCCAGAAACAAGAATTGGCTGGAATCACCAAAAACCGGGGCAAGCAGAGATAGGACTAGAAAACAGTGAGGCAGGCTTTGAGGACACAAGTCAGAACGTGCGGGGCAGACATGTAAACTGAGGAACACGAACTGTGTCCTTCCTAAAGGAATAGCTTTGAGGGGCAGAACACCTGAGTCTTGGCTTAGGTGACCTTTTGCTCCCAGAGACCTTAGATTTCCATCTGGAAAGGGGGTACAAGCTTAAATGCCATTCTCTCACTGAGAAGCAAACACTGAAGATTTGGACCGCTGATATTGACAGCCTCCAGCAATGCCAGAAAACAAACCTTGGCCTGAAAGACTCACTAAGGGATGTATGGGATCGGCTTAAATGTCCAGTGTCTAAAACACACGTCTTACCTTGAGTTCGTGTTTCGGAATTTGCTGTTCTTTCTTGGCTTTGTCCTTGGCCATCCGATTTGCCTTTCCCCAGGGGACCTCCCTTTCAGGCCCGAGGGTTTAGCATGAAAGGGAAGAAGTTCCAAGGGGCCCAAAATGTTTACTTAGTGGAGGGAGAAATATAAGCTCCAAAGTGGCCTCTGCTCAGCCCCTGACAAGCATTTCCCTTCTGTCCCTGCCGTCCAGAAACACGAAGCGTCAGGGCGTGGGGAAGATGAGACTGAGGAAGAGGAGGAGGAAGAGGAGGTAGAGGAAGACATAAGCTCCAGCAGCAGCGGCGCAGACGACAGCGACGAGGAGGAGATGGAAGAAGGGACGGGCAGGGGCAGACACGGGCAGAGTGGAGCCAGGCAAGCCCAGCTGGAGTGGGATGACTCCACCCTCCCCTACTAGCGCCCAGCTGTCTGGGCCCGCCCACCTGTCCCTTTTGTAAGCCCCCCCGATGTATGCCGAGTCTGTCACCATCACCTCTGATTTCTATGCCAGTGTGGGCAGGCCTTCCCCTCTCTCCTGGAACCTGCCTACACAGCCCGGGCACTCCTGTGTGCCAGTCCTGGGGTGGTTCCAAGAAGCCCAGTGTCATCCTCAATGGGTGGGCTTCGTCCTGCTCCTCCCCTGGGCCCTCCAGCATCCTGTCAGCCAGTCCACAGAGCTCTGCCTGTGCTCGTCTCTGCAGGGGAGAAGGGCAGCCTCTGTGTCACTCACCTCCCCCAGGGTCCGTGTTCCCCAGACCCTTGGTCTGCAGCTCACAGCGGGTACCTGACTCAGTCATCTCTGCACACAGACCCGCAGGTTCTCCTTACCTGACTCTCCAGGGGGCTTCATTCAGGCAGCTGGTCAGATGTCACATACCTGAGGTCTTGGTCCTTAACACTTTAACGAAAATCCTTGTCGAGGCAGAATTAAGTTCACAGGGAGAGGTTCACACATACACACTCGCCCCCGTTTGGAAAGTCTTTCCCTTTGAATTTTCTGAGGTCACATAAACTGATACAAAAAGTCTGAAACCGTGGCCACAGCTGGACCTGGTCACCACCCAAAGCTATCTGAGTCTGCCTGTCTGGGCAGCTGCTGAAACCACCATGACTGCCCTGCTCACCGAGCAGGAAGCATAGGATCCAGGAAACCTTCCACACAGGTACTGCCCCCAGGTGACAGCGGTGACAAGCCTGCAGCCAGGGATCAGAAGGAAGGGCTCATGAGGTGACATCACGGGCTTCATGGTGGGCTCACATCTGGGAGACGGGGGTGGCTGGGCTCTCCCAGGCCAGAGGGTGACCCGAGCTTGGCAAGGCTCTCACCACCTGGGCGTAGAGTCCGTCGTCCCGCATTTCAGACTGGTTTGCCTCTTAAGAAAATACATTCTTCTTGGATGTATTAGAACAAGCGGGAACTGCATCAAGTCTAAAATGAAAGTTTGGAAATGTAACTGCTAGGAATTCGCAGCATATATGCGATAATAACAGCTGCTGCTTTCTTATAAAAAGAGCAATGCTTTGGGTGGAGGGCAAACGTAACTGAAAACTTGATTTATTTATTTATTTTTTTTAATAAGGAAATCTTTTCCATCTCCTTCCTAACATGGACACCTCATGAGGAGAAGTGTTGCTATAGTAACTGGTCTGTGATCTTTTGTGGCCAAGAGAATAGCAGGCAAGAATTAGGGCCATTATAGGACTTCCTGTCTCGGGCTCTGTCCTCAGGATGTGTGATCTGTCCCTGTGCTGCCAACTGCCCTCAGCCCTGCCCATATTGGCTTGGCACAGGCACGGAGCTGGTCCCTAGTCACAGTGGCATTCAGGTTCAAAAGCTGGTTCAGAATCTGTTCCTTCTACTCCTTGTGTCATTGAAACAGTGCTTATGAAGGGAGACTGCTGTCAAGTCCTCTTGTCTGACCTTCACCCAGGGAGGACCCATGATGGGCCTTTGTGACCTTCTGATTCCAGAAAACTCCCGTATGCAGTTTTTTCCATCGCCTCAAGTGTTGTTTTGCACCTGTTTGCTCATTGGATCCTCGCAATAGTTCTGTGAGGTAGTTGGGACATCTATTCTCGGGCATATTTTCATTATGAGTAAACTGAGGTTCAGAGACTCAAGCGGGAACTGCTTGGGGCATTCAGAGATATACAAGATTAGACTCCCCAGTTTCCACTCCTGGTCCTGAGCCCACCATCCTGATTCTACTTAGGTTCACATTTACGCAGCTGACAGGCATTGCTGAGGACCTACTATGTGCTGTGAACTCGACCAGCAGCTGTAAGAAAAGGTTAAAGCTGAATAAGATAAGCACCTTCCCTCAGAGGACGAGATGGTGGCAGAGGAGAAACAAAGGGGCATAGAAATTACACAAGGGAGTGAGAAAAGTCACAGGAAGAAGAGAGGGGCATTCACAAACCCCACCAGTGCTCTCCTTTTCCCTTCTTAGGGAAAAACGCTGGCAGAAGTGTGAGGTTTTATAGTCATTGAATGGAAATAGACACTTCGGGGAATTCTCCCCACCAAATATCCTTTTATTACCAGGCTGTGCCTGCACATCTACAAGGAGAAAATCTGTAGGACTGCATTGTCCTCACTGTCCCTTTAGTTAAATAAAAAGAGATTCTAGGAGCTAACAGAATTCTCCCAAAATTATGGCAGTAAAATGAATACTTTTATGTTTAAAACCAATTCTTTCTGAATTGAACTTTGATTTAAAATATGTAAAGTAAGTCCAGCATTCATGCGAGCGCTTTTCCGTGCTCAGTCTTTCGGTTTGGCTGGGATTGGGAAAGTGTTTTTTATTCTCTGGCTATCTCCGATGGCTGCATCGCTTATTCATGGTTGAGTGAGCTGTTTGGGGCATGTAACACCTTTGTGTGTTTGGGGGTCGTGGCGGGGAGGGAGCAGGGGAAAGTGGCACTTGGCTGGGGCATCAGAATGGTGGAGCAGACTCATCGAGAAACAACAGGGTCAAGTCCGAGCCATTTCCATCCGCTCCTGCGGTGGGGGGTCGCACTGCATGCCAGTTCAGAGAGGAGACACTGGGAATGGTGCTGCTGGTCCAAGGGCATTTGTCGTGTTCCCAATACCCTACTCCTCCCCACGGTGAGAACAGAAGGGGAGGTTATGTAAAAGCAGCAGAAGCATCAGGGCTGATCCAGGTGAGTGGAGAGTAATGTCACTTGCCCTCCACCAAATATTCTAACCACAAGTGGAAAATGTCATTAATCAGCCCAGCATTTTCCAGGCTCCATATGCCGGTGTCTGGGAACTAGAACTCCCAGGTGACCCGGACACACCATGGCCTCTCATCCAGACGTCAGCAACGGCAGATGCAGATTTGAACCCGGGAAGAACAGCTGACCGGTTTGGCCAGAAGCCAGACCATTGCTTATCTCGCCAAGTGCATGATCAGATTCTGCTCTCTGAAGCTTGAAAATAGATCGACTGACACCTCTCAAGTAAGTCAGGTGATAGGGAGGAGGAGGAAGAGGAGGTTGAGATGGAAAAGGCCAGCGCAGAATGAGTTACACCAGTGGAGTCAAGCAATCAACAAGCTGGCCACCTGCTTTAAAGAATGCTAAAAGTATATTCTAGTAGGTTTAATCAAATGCTATACATCTGACCAAGGCCCAATCACAGAAATGTGATTTCAGTGGGATCTCTTTTCATGACTACTTTCTTGAACGTATTCAGTCATCTATGGAGCAGGGCTGAGGCCACACACCTGTGCATGTAGCAAGGGCTACACCTTGTGGATACGGACCCTCCGGGGAGAGGGCTTGTCAGGCAGGGACTCTAGTCCTTCTCCCTACGTAAGAACGCAGGATACATGAGGCCAAAAAGGAACACCCACGGAGCCATAGATAGGGGAGTCATACCACTATAGTCTCGCTGGCGGCTGGTTGGAGACACAGGAAGCAGGAGCCACACGATCCGCAACCTGCCGTCTGCTTCTCTGCCAAACAACCAACACTCCAACGTAGCCACAGTAGTTATATTAGTGGCTAATGTTTATAATTAGTGGCTTATGTTTAAAACCAATTCTTTCTGAATTGGACTTTGATTTAAGATATGTAAAGTAAGTCCAGCATTCATGAGCGCTTTTCCCTGCTCAGTCTTTCGGTTTGGTTGGGATTGGGAACCAGTAACAGCTGATGGCCAACCAGCCACAGCGCATGGCCATCTGATTACAGCTGATGGCCATTTACTACCCGAGCCAGCACCTTTCCACGTGAGGCCGAGAGCCTGGAAACTGCTCTCCTGGCTCTGTCCCCACAGGGCTCCTCCTGGTGGGGAGTAGCATTCTCCATTCCTATACATGTGGCAGGGCTCGGCAAACTTTATTGTAAAGAGCTAGATCGCAAATGTTTAGGGCTTTGCAAGCCATATGGTCTCTGTTGCAAACATTCAATTCTGCCCTTGTAGCATGAAACCAGCCACAGACAATACTTAAACAAATGAATATGGCTATGTTCAAAAAAAAAAAAAAGCTTTATTTATGAACACTAAAAAGAAACCAGCCCAGTTGAATTCATATTTTCACATCTCACGAAATTTTATTCCTCTTGATTTTTATTTTTAACTATTTAAAAATGGAAAACCCTTCCTGATCCCATGGGCCATGGAAAAAACTAGCAGCCAGCCAGATTTGGCCCTTGGGCCATAGTTTGCACACCCATACCCTATGTGCATGAAAAGCAGCCCTCTGTCTCCTGAGGGAAAGCAAATTGCTATCTTAGACTCTTCCTTAAACTACCCAGTGGTCTTTGCCTCCGAAATGAACAACCAGCAACACCCCGGTCTTTAATTAAGCTGTTTTAAAAGTCCATGTTCTGGGGGAAAATGAAAACAAAGAACACTTGTTCCTTGTTGAATTGACTCAAATGCAGGCAAGCATCCCTCAAGAGCTGCAGGCCCCAAGTCCCGGACCGACCTGAGTGCTCACCTCACAGAGCTAAGGAAGGGCTCACTCCCAGGCCCCAGGCCTTCTCTGCAAGACCCACCCAGAATGATTTCTAAGTAGGAGTGTTCATTATCTCAGAATGATTTTTCTATTCCAGCCCGGCTCATGCCATCGCTCTAAAAATGATCCTAAAGATTTGTGACTGTAATAATCAATAGCAACCTAATCAGGAGAAAGCCCGACCCAGCACACTTCAAAATTAGCAGTCTTCTTGGCTTTCTGATTCGATATTAACAAGAGGAAGAAAGGAAAGACTTTTTCTTAACCATCCCCTCATTTCAATGAACCCAATCGGTGTTACCAAAAAAGTGAGGGAGGGGGTGTCATTCTTTGGAAGAATTTACCAGTGCCAAGTAGGTATTTTTCAGGCAGGATAATTCTCAGGCCTTTGGAGGATGCCCAAAGCCTCCTGCAGTGTACTCCGGCGTGGTGCTGCTGATGGTACACGAGTCTCTATCTACATCAGACATTTATCGAGGCTGACAGGCCAAAGCCCTTGGCACAATTTAATTTTCATGTAACCGCTTTCTGTTGTCCAGCTGCAGACAAAGGAAATGAGCAATGAAAGTTTTGAAGTCTGCTCCAGCATCTTCATTTTCCTGTCTTTATTTGCCTTGCTTTGTAAATTTATTCTGTACCTGCTTTATAGATCTTGCTCTAGTTTTCCTTTTGGCACCAACTTGAAAGGAGAGTTGGCCTCACAAGGGCTATGGCCTTACAAAGCCAGACTTGACTATCCCAGGGAGACAAAAAGAGACAAAAGAAGTTACCTCCACCAGCACCCCAGAAACCTACCAGATAGTTCCTGTATGCCATCAGTGAACAGATGGGATTCTGCGTTTGCAGCTGTGTTCGATGTAATTCAGCAAATCCTTGCTGAGGGCCAGAGGTGTGCCAGGAACAGGGGAAGGGAGGATGAGTGAGGTGTGGTCCTGCCCATGAGGACCTCCTGGTCTGGCAAGGTGTTGGGGTGCTTCCTTTGCAGTGCTGGAGGCTGTCTGTGAGGAGTCAGAACTGCTGGGGACAGGAGTTTGGGGTTGACAGAGATGGGGTGACTTGCTTTGGCCGTTCTCCACCCTGACTCAGGTGGTAGGACACACATTGCTGAGCCAACCGAGGTGCTCTCTAGGGGAGCAGGCAATGCCTCTCTCCATGTTTCTTCTACCCCAGTCTGACTCAGTTCACTTGTGGATGAAAGCCAGACATCCCGTCTACTGGGCCAAAATAACGTGGCTGAGATTCAGTGAAACTAGGCCAAAGGAAGTTCTTAAGGATGAATGCACAGCAGGCAGGCAGACCTCGAAGTTGCAAAGGGCGACCTAGATAGAGGGCTGGCATGAGCCACCACCCAAAGCCACGAAACAGCCTGACGTGAGGGAGCACCGCAGAGGCCGCAGGTCAAAGCTGAAGAGGGAAAAGGGCCTGACTTCCGAGGGTTCACGCCTGACTGTGGTGCAGAGGTTCTCGAGGTGCATTCCTGGACCAGCAGCAGCAGCAGCACCTGACAATGAATGAGAAATGCAGATTCTCAGGCCCCACCCATAACCCACTGAACCAGGAACTCCAGGGATGGGGCCCAGATGGACAATAGAAAGTGGTTACATCTGTGTTTTAATGAGCTTTCTGATTCTGATGGCCACTAAGGTTTGAGAACCACTGATGTGGAGGATGAGGAGACTGACAAGCTGGCTTTGGGAGGAGACTATTAACAAGATAAAATCATCGACTTCTAGTGCACCGTGAGGAGAGCGGGCAAAGCAGAGAAGCCCACACACCCTCCAGGGCCCTCCGAGCTCCAGTCCGTACTCTAGGAAACAGTGGTTTCAGAGAACCCTGGTCCTAGTCCCAGTTCCACTCCTGCCCTTGGGCTTGAGTCACTTCCTGCCGGTCTGCCCCCTTTCACCCTGGAGAGGGACACAGCCCATTCCCCTCCAGATGAGAGATACATTCCTGGTCCTCTCAGCAGCCTCCTTGCCGAGCACTCCCCAAGGCCCTAGAGGACACCTCCATTTCTCCAGCCCAGCCTGGAAAAAGTCTTCTGATTAAATGTCCAACCAATCTTCTGAGACCACAAAGGTCGTATCGAGAATAACTCATCTCTAACAGATTATAACATGCTAACAAGAACAAAGAGGGCTTGCCAGTTGCTTGCGGGTGAGAGAGCTTGGGAAAACCAGACCCAAGAGGAGGTAAGATGCTTCTTCGTGCCACTTAGACCCAGAAGAGTTTTTTCTTTACTGCCTGGCCTCTCTTCGTGAATTCTCAAAAGAAACATTTCTTTCCCAAGACCTTAAGCCAATTGTATGTGTTTCCCTGCAGCTAGTCATTTATTGCTAATGCCTCCTATGGGACAAAAGGACAAGGAATGGGATGTCAGGCCGCTGATGGAGAGACCTTTGGTCGTTCTGGAAGCAGAGTGAGCTCTGCTCGCATTGCCAGGCCTGGATCTGTGCAGGCAGATAAAACAGGAAGACATTATGGACTGAGGGTGAGGAGCTCAGATCCAGCCAGGACACCAGGTGGACTGAGTGAGCAGTGAGAGAGAGGGCTTTCATTAGGAAGGTACAGGTGAGATATGCATGCTGTCTCCCTGACAGACCCTATATGCCATTTACATTTGTCAGAAATGCAAAGAGAACCATGTCTTGCGAGTTTCCCCCATTCTAAGGAGCAGAGAGGAGCTGGTGCCTCTGAACCACTGAGGTGACACGTCTCCAGAGTCAGGGTCCCACTCCATGAAAACTTTCAGCTGAATGAAATGGAACCACACTGGTCCTCACTTCCCATGCCCCTGGTGGGGTGCCTGACCAGCACCCTGGAAGACATGGTGTGTGCTCCCCAACTCTTTCTTTTTCTGCTGTCACAGGCCCCTTCCTCAGGGCAGGCAGAGTCACTTATCTGTCACAGCACTCTGGGTGTCTAGCATGGCACCTGGCCCATAGCATGTGCTCAGTAAATGCTGCAGTACATGGAAAACCAGAGGTCCCTGGATCTCCGTGAATGGACAGGGTTTGAAAAATTAAGATGCTCCAGTGGAAAAAGACTCTTCCATCTTTTCTCTTAGTGTATAAGTTGAGGTCCTTTATAAAGTCAGATCTAAAAGGAATGGATGTGCAGTAGGGGAAGGAAAACATTCTTACTTAAAAAATGGAAAAAGAACAGGAGTGGGGTTGCTGGGAGAGTGACCCCTTCCCTGCTAGAACCAGTCAAAGGAGCCCCAATCAAGAAGCCAGGGTGGATGGGCATTCATGAGCCCACTTGCTCGGCCCAACAGGCCACGGGCAGCGTCCCAACTGAGAGAAAGCCCTCATCTGTTAATGACCTCAGCCCTGTGCTTCTCTCCAGTCCCTTTTATCAGATTCACTGCAGAGGAGATTCATCAAGGTGAAGCTCAATTCTCAATAGACTAATGAAAAGAGGGCAACAGACACGTGAAGAGCCAAAATACAGACAGTGTGTATTAATCACAGGCAACAGAAACATGTCGGGTTTAATGTCTATTTGCTTTTATCTTGAAATGAAAATACATCTGCCCAGACCCTTTTTTCTGACCCTTTCAGAACAGAAATGTGACAGACACATGCGTACACACACACACACACACACACACACACACACACGTTGAGGATTCTTTTCCCCAACAGAACTATCAGAGAAATGAGCCCACAGGTTGTGACTATTTGCAGAAGCAGAGAACCAAGCCCAAGTCTCAGCTATAGACTCCACTCCCTGTGTGGAGAAGGGAGGAGAGGGAGGAGGCGGCATCTGCCCTTGGGAAGCTTCAAGGTGCTCTGCTTGTGCCTGTGGGTCACAGATGTGCATGTATGGTGCACATCCACCCCTGGAGTCAGAAGTCCGTGCATCCTGGCCGACGCGGAGCACCCCCCCCCCCCCCCGCCAGCTCCCTTACCCGGCCGCCAAGGAGTCTCTGATGTGTGGGATTCAGAACGGGTCATGCTCATTGTCACTGGTCAATTTCAAGGGGTGGAAATAAGGCCAAAGCTTTTTGGAGGTCAGGAAGTTCGACTTTATACCCAGGGCCGATCACCGAGAAAGCAAGAAAAGAGAGATGGAGGTGACTCAGAGTTGAGAGGGAAGAGGCGTGGCCCGAGAGGAGTGACAGCAACCAGAACACCCCTCTCCCAGGAAGCCCGAACAGGGCTCTGTCTTGAAGGCTGTGTCCCATATCCAAGTGTCAGCGAACTCTGGGTACATCTGGTGGTGTGACCACACAGGCAGTCACATCAATGGCTTCCAAAGTCGGAGCTGTTAGAAGGTGATCTCAGTTCTTAATTGAACTAGTCGTGATGAATCAAGCCACCTAATTGCTTCCATCCTGACCTCAGTGGCTTCCAAGAAAGGTCGTTGGTACCTAGAGCTGGACAGGCTTGGGAGGAGACGGAAGAAAACCAGATGGTGACTTTAGAAAAGAAAGTGCATGTGGAAGTTGGTGGTTTTCAAAGAAATCTGTAGGTATAGGGTTGGGGGTGTTATGTTAATTGGCTTGGACATTATGATGTCAAGTAAGACTTGGAATGACTTGGTGGCACCTTAGTTTGGAAAATTAATTAATGTATTAAATATAAATTATCAGAGACAAATAGGCTAAGGACAGCTACATATGTGTCATATCTATAATAGAGAAATAAGATAGAGAATGAGGATGTCGATGGTTCCAACACGTTTTAAATTCCTTAGAAGCACTGGTTTGGATGTTACACTTTTTCTGATGGTTGTTTACTTTTCGCTCTCAAAGCACTGAGAACAGTGCCAGGCACATAGTGGGAGTTTGGTAAGCATTTGGAAATTGAAGGTCCAGCCGGTCCCAGCTCGGTAGGCACTCAGTAGTATCACTACACCCCAAATTAAATGAGCCATAGAGAAGCTCAGCCATACCCCGTCCTAGAGCTTCACCACCTGACTGAGGAGAAGACGTTGGGATTCACAGACAGTTCAGTGTCCAGCCAGCTGCAGGCACCGGGTCTGGCTCTCTGCTGGCGAGCAGTGACAGGATGTTGCACATAGTGGGTTCATACCCCTTAGACCACATCTGCAGAACACCCAACAAGCTATTTCTACAGAAATGGGGCTGGGGCTTCCCTTCCATCGCCTCTGCCATTTCCTAAACACGTGGTGAAAATGCTGTTGAATTTTGCCAACTTCAGGCACAATTCTAGAACTAAATGTACAGGTCCTGGGCTCAGCCAGTCTGAAAGGTCCAGGGGTTTGTTCTCTCAGCCCTTCCCTTCTCCCATGTCTGGAGAGGCCACCACCATTTAAAAGTCTTGGAGAGCTGTGTATTCCCAGCTGCCAACCACAATGTGTGTGAGAAAGGTCTGAGATAAAGAGGCGAGTGTTCTCTCTTTAAAGCCTCTGTGGTGTTGACACTGCAGAGAGAGGTAGGACCAGCAGCCTCCTGTTACAAAATTACCTTCAATCACTTGCTAGCTGGGCAGCTACTGCCAGTCTGACCTGGGTGTCTCCCACGGAGGCCAGCTGTGCCACCAGGGGTGGGTCAGTGTATACCGGATGCACGTCAGATTTCTGAGCCCTTCTAGCTGCCGCACAGACTGAATCCTCTTAGTCTAGAAAATGTGTTTATTTGCTAAATATACTATTGTGTGTGTTTGAGTGTGATGCACTGCCAACTTTGGACTATCTCGTTAGAAGGACTGTATGCATTTATAGAATGTGGAATCTAATTTCAGGAGACCACATTGTCATCTTGCTCCATGAATGAGATTGCTCAGTCGCAACACATCAGAGAAAATGCTCTACCCCACCCCACTTCTCTCTCAGCACCCCGCCCCTGCCTAATGAGCTGTCCTGTCCAATTCAGGCTGACACCGAGTAAGGGGCGCTGAGAATCTGTATGTATATAAAGACATAGGAAGAACTAAGAACCATCCCAGGAATCTGTTGGGCTTCTCCCCATGACTGTGGTCTTACCCAAGTTGGAATCACAAACTTAAAATTTCTAACAATGAAGATTCTTGCCGTTTCCGAGTAATTTGTTAAATGCTATTCGACACAGACAGATATTTATTTTCAGCCTTGGCTTGTAAATGCCTACAAACTGATTCATGTTGGTGGTCATTATGACACTTTCTGTGAATTGGTGAATAAATATGATTTTAGAATTTCACAGTAAAGAGGACTTCTGAGAGTTTTTGTTCTTTAGCCTGTTTGATGAGGTGAGAACTGCTTTGCCTCTGGGTCAACGTTCTCTGGGGCCCTGTCCGAGGTCGATGCTTGGGGAGGGGAGAGATATTGGATGGGGTGGGGGGGGTGACATGGAAAATTGGCCCCTTTCAGGCCTCCATCAGGGCACCTGGAGCTGAACTCGGCAGCCGTGTTACTGGAGACCAATGCAAAGGCAATCCTAATGTTATTCGCTGAGCACCTACAAAGGGCTGGAGCTCTATGTGTGTGATCTTAATCCCTGCAGTAGGTACTTCTTACCATCACACGTGAAGAAGATGAGTCCCAGAGGAGCTGGGGGCACAGCTGCCTCCCTCCTAGCTTATTCCTTCCTGCTCATCCACGCTGACCTTCCTCCACACCCAGGCGCCACCCAGGGCCACCTCGCTCTGAAGCCCAGTGGTGATGGGCTCTCCTCCCGTCCAGATCCATGGAGAGCAGAACTTCCCTTTGATTCTGCGAGTTATAGAACTGCTGCCTCTCCCTCCTCTTTGATATGGGGCTGACCCAGGAGTTGAGCCTTACCTTTTGCTTCCAGAGAGAAAGAGGGAAAATTCAGTTTTCTTGGATGTGTTGGGGTCATGGAAAGGAGTCACAGGGCACCTGACACAGCAAACACTGCATATCACACCAGGCACTGTCATTTCTTAAACTCCTTCCGGCTACCCTGGTTCCATCTGCCTGCCTCCGCACCCTTCCTCTCCCCCCGCCCCACCGCTCTCATCTCTCCCCATCCTTCTCAAAAGTGAAAAACAAGTCCCTTTCTTTTTCTCTTTGAAGAGCAGCTTCATCAGCTTTTCTCCATTGCCTGGTCTCCTGACAAAATCCACACCGGTCCTTCTACCCCAAGCAATTTACCCCGATCCTCTGCCAAATGCAGATCGCTCACCCCCTAAGAGGAGTCCTTCTGCTGGTATTGATCACACGGAACTAAATATTTTCTATTACATCCCAAAGCGTCAGCAAGGAGCCTCAGAAAGCTTTGTCTATTTGGGGGTCCTTCCATCTTCACCTTGGTAACACACACACACACACACACACACACACACACACACACACACACACCCTGGGCATCCTTGAGCCCAATGAAGCAGCTCACTACCACATCGCTGAACTCACCATTCCCTTATTCCCAAAGCAATCTGGGCCCATGTTCTTGCTGTCTGATAAATAGATTCTTCATTTTCTTTCCGTGCCTATTCCCTCTCGTGTCTCTCAAAAGCATCCCCTTGTTCCTTAACCACCACAGCAGCCGCCCCCCTCTTCCTCCTACAGACTCTGGACCTGCCATGAGACTGAGGCCAGGCTGACTGGCCACAGAGGCTTTCAGGAAGCTACCCTTTCTAAACAAGGCCCTGGGGCTCTAGGGGTTCCCCAGTCCTCAGGGAAGTGAGCTACGTTTGTTAACCTTACAAGGTCTTGTTTATCAGATTTGAATATAGGGCTCCATATTAGGCTAATCTGATAGAGGGCCCATGGCAAAAACTTAATAAACTCCAAAGCAAACAACTTACAAACTACTAAAGGATGGATAAGGCCAGATTTCATCTCTAGTGGAGAGCCTGGAATAAGGCAAGAGCTCGGAAAGAATTCATCGAATTAATCTGGATGAAATCTCAAATCTAAGGTCCTCAATGACCTGGCCCAGCCTACGGTTTTCTCCTTATTTCTCCCAATTGGCCAGCATGAATCCTAGGTCTTGGTATTCCTGAAGCATGTGGTGAACGTTCCCAGCTCCATGCTTTTGCTCCTGCTGGTCCTGCTACCTGGAATGCCATCCCTCCTCCCCTACCTTAGACCATGGAAACCTTATCCCTAATGGGAGGCTCCACTCCCAAGGTCCAGAGTTCTTGCTCAGTGATGCCATCCTAGATTGCCCCAGTGGAATGTCATCCTGCCATCCTCTGCACCCCTGGGGCCTGTCCTGATTTATGGATAAGTGCCCCGAGTGGAGGGGTGGGGGACAGGGCCCAGAACATGTTGTTCTAAGCTGAATTCAAATGCCTGCAGAGGTAAGGCAGGCAGCGTGAGTCAGCATGGCTACGTGGACGGGGCCTCCAGTGACAAGAAACATGGTGCCAAGTACAGACGGGGAGCTGCCCTTCTGTTCCTCGGGATTCTTTTGGTGCCAACTGGACAAGTTTAAGCAGAGGATGCATAGATTTTGGCTCTTGTAACCCAACAGTAAGAAGAGCTGGGGTGTGGTGGGGCCTCACTGATGACCAGAAACTTATGCCTTGCTAAGCTGATTATAATTATATATAATAGCATTGCTGAGATTGTTAACATAGTATGATATAAATTATATATTTATATTTTTATATAATCATACAAATTATATTCTGTAGGTTATTTATGTTATGTTATTTATGTTATTTATGTTATTTATATTATATATTATATTATTGTATGTGCTATTACATTGTATATGTTATGTATGTTCTAATAAATTATAATAGTCGTTATTGTTATATTTAATTATATACTTTTATAATATATGATATATATTAATAACCTTAGCAAGACCTAATATATATTATATATATAATCATATATAGTATATATTATATAATTACAAGTATATATAATTATATACTATATAATTATGTATATAATTATTTTATTATATTGCAGAATTACAGCTATTAGTTATATAATTTATACTATTAAAAGCAATATTATATACCCTTTATTCAGCACTAACTCGGTGCCCCTCACGTCTGCCCCCGTTTGCATGTTGGCAGATTCTCTCCCACCAGTTTTCATTACTAGGTGGGATCTGCAGCTCCTGGCAGCTCCCAGGCTCACATCTTCTCTGCCACACCTGTGGAAAGGCAGGGGCTCGATTTTCTAAGTACCAGCTCAGTGTCTTGCTTATGGACAGTTTGGACCCACCTGTGTCACGCACAACGCCTGTGGCTATGGGAGGGACAAGCAGGTACCTCTGGAACTAAGAGCATCTCTAGCAGGGTGAATTGCCCTAATCAGGCAAAGGTTTCCCGAAACAAGTGATGATTAAGTTGAGAGAAGACAGAGGAAGTGGAGGTGTATCTGTCAAGGCTCTTTGCTGCCAACAAGAGAGTCACCTTTAGCTAGTTGAAGATGCAGGTGTTTGTGAACGGACTCATTGGGAAACTAAAGAATCCGAGCGTCTAGAAACACCTCCCAGCGGGGCCTTCTCCAGCAGAAATGAACTGAGGCGTGAGTACAAATATAGGCTGCAGATCTGCAAGGATCTCCACCTCACTCTCCTCTCTCCGTTTCCTCCCCTACGAAGCTCACTCCAAAACGCTTCCTGTGATTCCGCCTCCTGCAACGCCATGTCTCAGCCAGGATGAGCCACCCGATGGAGAACCAGTGAGTGCGTAGAGTGGGCATGGGGATATTTCCAAATAGGCTCAGACTTTTGTCAATCACGACTATGCTACTCTCCTGCTCAAAATCCCCGAGGGCGCTGCATGACCTCCAGATCAAATGAACCCGGCTGCATGGCTCCTGACAGTGAAGGAGCTGGCCACAGCCTACATACAACAGACACGTACCCACCACTCCTTGCGGTGTGGAACTCTGCATCCCACAGCTTGTCCATGCATCCATCGGACTTCCGTAAGCATAGGGGAAGGCTGCTGGCCAGGGAGAAGTCATCCTAAGGAGAAGGCTGCTTTCCGAAAAACGTAGCTGTTTATCTGTAATGCCGGTCGGCGATGGACAGCCCCAAGCCTTCTCTGACAAGACCTGTTGAAAAAATCAAAAAACGGCATTGTATAGTTTCCTCCTTAAAATTAATAAATGACAAAGTAACTTTTCCCTCTATTAAAATATGTCAACTTCGTCACTTGGCAGAAGAGCACTTTGGCTGCAAGTTCCCTCTGGTGCACTCTAGCTCTCAATTGTGGCCAAAACGTTATCCTGAAAGCCTGGTTCTAGGAGATTTTGACCCAAATACGACCTGAGGCATGCTTCTCCCACTGTAAGGTGGCTCCGACGCGGAGAGTGTGCTTGAGAGAGGGGCAGTGGGACAGACTGAGCTCTAGGAAACCGTGATGAGGGCTTTCAGCCTGTGTGCAGGGGTCCAACCTGCCAGCACCAGTTTTGCTGCCTGATTTCTTCCATTCATTCAGGTAAGAAAAGAGAAAATATGGTGTCTAGACTCAAGGATAAAGGTGGTATCGATGAGGTACACTGAAGAATAGCCACTTCCGGCTGAGAAAATTGATTTCAGGTAAGAGTTTCAGAACTGTGTGCTGGCTGGGGTGGAGCCCCTGAGTTTTCCTGGGGTGGGGGAACGCCCTCACTCCACTCTGTCAGCCCATCTGGAAGGCAACCTGGGCTTCCGCAGTAAGAAACTTGGGGTCATTTGATCTGTACACAGTGAAAATCTTAACCCAGGACAGGTGGCATTGAATGTATTCTTCCTCTGACAGAAACTTCCGGGGGAGGGGGATGCTAAAGCAGACCAGCCTGAGGGAGATTCTCTTGCATGTGGGAGGTGAAGTATGAAGTGAGAGTCCAGGGATATTCCCACCCACGATGATGACACTGTTTTGGGGGTGCATTCTATGGTATAAAGGCTTTACATTTTCTAGGATAAAGAACATTTTATTCAAATGGAATCTTCTTTTTTAGACAAAATCATGCACCTTAAACACATCCGCCAAATCACAGAACTCAGGGCTTTTAGGACTCCTATTTTGAATAACACAGCAGAGAGAAACAGAGAGAGAAGGAGGAAGGGAGGGAGGGAGAAGTGAGAAAACAGCCTTTCCACCTTCTTCAGCTTCTTTATAGATTCAATTGACTATAAGATGGGAATTCTATCCCAAAAGTGGATATATATATATATATATATATATATATATATATATATATATATATATATAGTAATATTTTGTAGATTTAGATGTAAAAAGCTTAATAGTAGGCACAAGAAAAAAAAACAGTGAGTTTTTAAAAAATCAGCCACCTCAAAGAAATCCTCAGTTAAGACAATTGTTATATAATCAAAGTAAAAATACTTCATAATAAACAGCAGTGAGAGAGAGAGATTAGTTAACACTTGAAATATTCTGAACATGAATCCACACTCCAGAAAGGGTTGTTTAAACTCTCTAGATATCATTATTTAAATCTATACAGGAGGTTTGTTTACCAGCTAAAAAAAGATCAGAAATATTTTTTCAAAACCCAGTAGAAAAATGGACAAAGAATATGAACAGACAATTCACAGAAGAGGAAACTCAAGGGACTAAAAGGCATATAAAGATATTCTCAAACCCATTAGAAATGATAGACATACACATTTAAACCCAAATCAAACATCACAGTCCTATGAGATTGGCAAAAATTAGAGAGCTGGATAGCATCGAAAGTGGGTGGAACCCAGAAACCCTTAAGCACCGCTGGTGGGAACACAGGCAGAGACGGCCACTCTGGAGAGCAGCCAGCATCATTACCCAGGATCCAGGAATTGTGTTCTGACAATTCCCAAAGACGCTTTCTCGGGTCCCCCTGGTAAATGGGGATGTTTGCTGCAACACCCGTTGTGGTACCAGGGAGTTGAGGCCATCGGAAGATATGGGTACGTAAATGTGGTAGATGTGAAGCAGGGCTGAGAAATAACAGACTGGACTTCTGGGTAGAGTACCCAGCAGAGAGCACCGTGCACTCCTCAGCCTCTGTCAGAACAGAAACATTCATTCCTCCAGCCCTGGGAACTGTTAACTACCGCCGCTCTTACCTGCCTCCCTCTGAAAACTGCTCTCAGCCAAAGCCAGCTCCTCACCTCAGTCACACTTCCAGGGCAGCCCACAGCCAATAACGGGGGGAAGCCTTGAGGCCGGGTCCCTTGCATTAAGTCAGGGCAACTCAGTGGTGCCATCCCAGCTCCAGGTCTCCCCATGAGGTCTGTTCTCCCTCTGCCCAGTCCTGCTCCTCTCCCAGGGGTTGATCCTGTACACAGGACATTCCCAGTAAATTCCTTCACGCTAACCTCTAATTCAGAGTCTGTTTCCTGGGAAACCCAACCGAACACATAAAACAACATGGGTAGGTCATGTAAGAATAGTGATAAAAAAAGGGGGAGAGAGATGAAGTAACAGAGTGAGATCTGTAATCCCACAGGATCAATAAAAATTAACCACAGATGCACACAAAACTGTACATGTTTTCAAGAACCTACACAGATAAAAGAACATACATCCACATGTTAGAAGGATTACCTATGGGGCGGGCGGAACAGGAAAGGGAATGGAGCCTTAAACAGACGCCCATGATGACGGCACGAATAAGCTAAGGTATTCATGAAGCCAAGCCTTTTGCACCTAAAGTGCGAATTAGTACTACTACCTACTACTAATAATGACAATAAGGTCATTTGAATCGATGAAGGGGGTGGTTGGGGATATGTGCTGGCCTACAGAGCTGGCTTGAGTCCCCATGGCCCTCTGTTAGCAACAGGTAAGAAAGCAAATGCAGCAGCCGGCTTCCTTGGGAGCAGCACTGAGGTCTAGAGTGCCCCGCGCCTGTGATCCCCCACTTTCCACAGCTTCATGGCTGGCTGGGCCTGCCATCAGAGTATCTTGAATGTATTGACTATCTTTGGGTCTGCCTTGGAGTGACCCTTTCATGGAAGGTACTCACAGCTGTCACTAAGAAGAGAGAATGGAGACTCATTTGCTTACAAGCATTCGCTCATGTGTCTGTTTTGCAATTTCTTTTTTCTTTTTTTTTAATTAAAGTTTATCGGGGTGACAATCGTTAGTGAAGTTACATAGATTTCAGGTGTACAATTCTGTAATACATTATCTATATCTCACTTTGTGTGTTCACCACCCAGAGTCAGTTCTCTTTCCATTACCATATTCTTATATATTAATCAGAATGGAGTTTAGAGCCTGTTTTTGCTGTGATGTTTCTGCAGCAAAATTGTGGAGGAGAGAAATACAGCCCCGCCAAATGCTAACTGCCATCCAGCCAGTATTTGCCAGAAGAACCTGGTAATGGCTGAGCAGCCAAATCAGCTGGCTGACAGAGACCAGCTGGCTCTCTCTCAAACCCCTTCCTCTTCTTCCTGGAGAGCAGTTCCGGGTCTCCCTCCGGGCTGCAGGGCTACAGTTAGGGTGGTCCTATGATGAAGTTCTAGTCCATGGCATGTGCGTGGACGTGAGCCCAGCCGCGCCAAGCCTGGCCCTGAGAAACTTGCTGTGAATAGTCCATCCCCCGGGCTCTTTCCCTGCTGCTGTTGGATGCAGATGCCACGTCCCCTTGGAAGCCACAGTCAATGATGGCAGAACCACGAGATGGACCACCTGAGGGAGAGCTGCCCGCTGATCAGAACATTTGATTCAGACTTGACGCGAGCAAGTTCAGTTGTGCACCTGAAATCTATGTAACTTGACTAACAATTGTCACCCCAATGAACTTTAATTAAAAAAAAAAAAACCACATTCTACAACAATGCTGGGAAATGCCAGATTTCACAGTCTAGCAATCCTTTTACACACTTGGGTTTGTGTGTTGAGGCTTCTAGCATGTCCTGAATTAGGTCTAGTCACATCTACCTGGTTATCCCACAAATTAACCACGAGTCCTCCCTCATTTTATTTTAAAAATAAGCAAAGACCCTTTTATTTAAAACGAGAAAAAGATACCCAGGTGTCAGATACAGAAAGTCATAAGAATGGAGCTGAGAAAGGCTCTGAGATGGCCCTGTTGATAGGAGGGAAATCATAAAAGAAGGCCAATTATAAATAAAATTGAATGCTATGCATGCACTGGTCAAGTATGTATATGTTTAGTTTTTAATTATACAATAACTTTATTTTATTTCAGGTAAGTTCAGCAAACCCTGCTAACTGCCTAGTCAGTATCCATTCCCACTTTCTTGCACATGAACTAAACTGTTAGAACTATGCAGTGCTCTGGCTGCCAAGCAAGCCTGCTTAACTCAGTTCTGGCCGATAAGATGTAGGCGGAAGCCCCTGAGGAAGATGTTCTTGCCTGAATTAAAAGATAAGTATCTGTTAGGAGGTAGCCTTTGCCCCTCCCCTTCTTAATTACTCCTAACGGGAACATGGACGAGAGGACCTGCAGGGCAGCAGCCACCCTGTCACCATGAGGCACCACGCCCGAGGCAGCAGGGGGGCCATGCTGACGGCGACAGAGCAGAGAGATGCCAAGGAGCCTGCACTCCTGGTGGCTTTGCTGAGGCAGAACGACAGCCTGGATCCCTACTGCCTCCCCTCTTCACCCCAATTGTCTGTTAAGCCAATGTTGGAGGGGTTTTGTTATTTGCAGACAAATACAGTCCTGATACGATACATACTCTCTCTCCTGATTTTCACATACAAAAACTTCTGTTAAAAAAAAAAGCTGTGAACTTAGTGCTCTAGAATGTATACAAATGTTCCATAAAGAAATGTATAGTTTCAAAATGATATTCAGAGATTTTAAGTCTCAGAGAAAGCTTGTCTGATAAGTAAAAGTGTCTCCTAAATATCCACCGTAAAATATGTAATTGAAACTCTAAAGTTCCATTTGTAAAAATGGTTTTTAAAACCTTTAAAAAAGTCTTCTTCAGAAATTAACATGTTCTGACCAGAAAAAAAAAAAGAAATATATGCAAGTGTTTATAAAAAGCGACAAGCTATAACTTTCATCATCTTCAAGATAAATTCAAAAATCAAAATATAAGATGCTATAATGATTAAACTGTGTTTTAATTACTGATTTTATTTTTAAATATAACCTTTCCACAAGAAAGTAACTTATATACTATGGAAACTGGTAACATTCCAAAATTATACTGAGGCATAATAATATGAGCTTAAGATAAACATAAAATAACACAAAAATTTCTTCCAAGGTATGAAATAATAGTATGTATACAGAGGGTGCCAAAAAATGTGTAGACATTTTAAATAAGGGAAAAATTATAATACTCATTATATACTGATAGCAAAAGATGAATACAAGTCACGTTCGACTTCTGCAATTACAAAAGGTGCTCTAAGTGGTTACCATCAGCCTCCAGACACTTCTGATTATGGCGAACTACTGCTTGAGCAACATTGACCAAAGTGTCTACTCGTATACATTTTTTTGGCATCCCCGGTATATATATTAGTCTCTGCCCCTGGTTCCTGGCACAGAGCTTCTAAAACCCTTGTAATTTCTCAACTGATAAGAGCACTAGAAGCATCTTTTGTTGTAATATTTAGTCTTCGACCCTGGTTCCTGACACAGGGCTTCTAGATGCCTTGGAATTTCCTGGGTGACAGGAGCATCTTTCATTCTAATAAGGTGACTCCTGCTGGGCTCCTGGATTGGGGCTGGTCACCAGGAAGACCAAGCCATGATTAGAAGCTTGGAACTTTCAACCCCACCCTACCCCATCCTCGGGGGAGGACAGAGGGGCTGGAGATTGAGTTAATGATTGACCACGCCTACAGGATGAGGCCTCCATAAAAATCTCAATGGAGTGGGGTTCAGAGAGCTTCTGGTTTGGTGAACACATCCACATATTGGGGGGATGGCACATCACACTCCACAGGAATAGGAGCCCCCGTGCTCAGGACCCTTGGCACCTCCTTTCTCTTTAGCTGGCTGTTCATTTATATCCTTTATCATATCCTTTATAGTACACTGGTAAACATCATGTTTCCCTGAGTTCTGAGCCATTCTGAGCCATTCCAGCAAATTATCCAGCTCAAGGAGGGAGTTGTGGGAACCCCAATTTATAACTGATCAGTCAGAAGTGCAGGTGACAACCTGGGACTTGCAAATGGTGTCTGAAATAGGGAAGTCGTGTGGGACTGAGCCCTTAACTTGTGGCGTCTGATGCCAACTCCAGGTAGTTCGTGGTACAATTGAAGTGAGTTATAGGACGTCCAGCTGGTATCTCAGAGAATTACTTGATTATGCGGGAAACCCACACATCTGATGTCAGAAGTGTTGTGAGTGTGAAAGCAAAGGAGAAACACAGGAGGGGGTATTTTTCTTTACACAAGGCTACAAACTCTTTTTTTTTAATGAAGAAAAAGTGTCACTTTCAATCTTGGCCTATAAAATGGTGGGCTCTGAGGCAAGAAAAAGAAATAAAACTATCCCCTGACTTTTCTTTTAAAAAACTCTTATATACGAGCTTTATTTTCTCCAAGTAATTGGGAATTCCAAACTTAGGAACTTTGTATTGAATGCTTTTAGTTCCAAATAAAAACATACTGTATAATAAAACTGGGAAATTTAACATTTCATAGTCTAGTAATTTCCTTATAAATTAAAATGAGAAACAACATCCATTGATTAATTCAGTTTTGTTGAAACTCAATTCTTTGTAAGTGACTGTGTGTTTTATCTCGGCAGTATTTGGGCACTTACCACAGAAAGCAAAGATAGAAACACATCATAACGTATTTAAATTATGCCAAGGTTGTGTTTTACAGCAAAGTCAAAATAGCTAAAAGATTTTGATTGTAATTTTCTGACTTTTCTATACTTCTTTTCTTCTAAAAATAACAGTAAAACCTACTCTAGTTACTCTTAATTAAATTAATATGGGAAAATATCAACGTGATGTTAATGTGTTATTACAATTAATATTACAAATAATATGTTAAAATCTAAATAACTAGAGTATTAAAGAAATACATTGCTTCCAATGAAACCAGGCAGAGATGTACTTCCATTTATATTTGTTCAGATAATTTTCAGAAAAGTACTTTACCAGTACTTGTTAATATCAATTATAAGGTATTTTATAATTTTTATGTTGATATTTTCTGACCTAATTTGGCTTTTGGGACTTTGGACTTATACAATATGGAGAGTGGCAGAGACATGTCCCACCCACTCTATATGGATGTACTCCTCCATATTTCCCAACCCCCATGCAGTTAGATGGGGCCGCATGACTAGTCCAGGCCAAAGAGCTGTGAATCAAACTGGTTCATATCCCTTCTGAGACAAGCATTGTAGAGCCAGGACAACAGCTCTCTCTTTCCCTGCTCAGGTGACTGAGGAAGACAAGTGTCCAGCTGGTGCAGCTTCAAGATGGTAAACTTTCTGTCAGACTATATCCGGACTCTGTTTTTATCTAAATAGAATGCAACACAAAACTATAATAAGACTTAAATAATGACATTGGTAAATATACATGTATATACAAATACTATGTTTACATTTTAGGCCATGGAGATAGAGTTATAGGATAATTTTAGACAAATACAAGCTATGTGAGATTTTGCCTATGTTCTCTACCAATTGCGTGGAATACTGAGAGTCCTATGATTTTCTATTTCCTCGAGTTCCCATGGGGAAAAATAAAAAGAGAATGAAAGTCGTTTTCCCCTTCAGGTTACTAGTACAATAACCAAATGACGATATATGGGAGATGACTTGGAAATGTAAAATGAAAAACACGCTTGCCATTATTTGAGCTTCCTCAACCATCAAGTGTTCCTTGGAAGCTCTGTCAGATCCTATCCTGTTCTAGAATCATCCCCTGGAGACAGATCTTTCTCTTACACTTTGACCATTTCTTCCTGGTCTCCTATGCATATTTCTCCTCTTCTTCATCTTCAATGTTACTGTTTGGGGATTGGGTGCTATGTTCTTGACCCTTGGATGTCACATTCTCTCCTACACCTAAATATAAATGTCTCTCTTCTCAGGAATCAATTTAATAATGTTGTGTACACAAATATAAATTTTACACACACTTTAAAATGCTTTTTTATGGGATGTAGCAAAACAAATTTTGTCATAATCGTGTGCTGTAACCTATAGCAATACTACAAACAGAGTGGAAAATAGCATGTTTTAAACATCTGCCGTACCAGGGCATGTGTCAGTGTATCAGACACAATATTCCTCCAAGACATTTGGGAGTTTCTGATAAAACTGCATACAAAATTACCACTGATGCAGTAAAATGACTTGAAGAAACATGCCTGGCAAAACTCCTACACAGTCAATGTATAAAGTATAAAAACAAGTTGATTTCACAATTATGCAGCTAAATACAACATACTGGCATTTAAAAATGTATTTGAATTTCCTTTGTGTAGTCCTTACTTACAGATCAATTTTGTGTATTTTTTCAGATTTAAAGATCACTCCAAAACTCAGATACAACAGAGAAGAATCATCCTAGGGTAAGCCAAACCTATCAACTAAAAGACAGACTAGTAGAGGCTTCAAAATATCAAAACCTCTTATATCACACTAGACTAAAATGCTGATGGTCCAGGTAAAGATAAGGAAGGAATCATGATATCTAAAAAGTATAGATAATGAAATAATGGAAAAGATCAAAAAGATGATGAGAATCACAACACTACATCAAAGATGCAAAAGAGCATCACGGCCAGTCCTCACAACCAGTAAGCCCAAGGGTCAGTCCCTCCCATTGATGTGCAGTTATCAACCAAGGCTCAACTATAAGAGTAGGGCACACACAACCCACACAAGGGACACACCTGGAGTGCGTGGCTCAGGTGACCAGAAAGACTGCACCACTGAATCCCACAGCACACCTACTACATAAGTCCACTCTACTAAGACCAGAAGACATAGCAGCCCTACCTAATACATAGAAGAAAACACAGGGAGGCAGCCAAAATGGGGAGACAAAGAAATATGTCCCAAATAAAAAAGAACAAAACTCCAGAAAAAGAACTAAGAAAAATGGAGACAAGCCATCTATCAGACACAGAGTTCCAAACGCTGGTTAAAAGGATGCGCAATGATCTCAGGGAGAACTTCAACAGAGAGATGAAAACCATAAAAAAGAACCAGTCATAAATAAAGGATACAATAACGGAAATGAAGACTATATCACAGGGAATCGACAGTAGATTAGATGAAGCAGAGGATCCAACTAGCGATGTACAAGATAAGGTGACAGAAAACACCCAACCGGAACTGCAAAAAGAAAAAAGAATCCAAAAAACTGAGGAGAGTTTAAGGGGCCTCCTTAAACTATCAATTGTACCAACATTTGCATTGTAGGGGTACCAGAAGGAGAAGAGAGAGAGCAAGGAATTGAAAACCCATTTGAAGAAATGACAGAAAACTCTCCTAACCTGCTGAGGGAAATAGACCTACAAACCCAGGAAGCCAGACAGTCCCAAACAAGATAAACCCAAAGAGTTCAACACCAAGACACATCCTGATTAAAATGCCAAAGGTTAAAGACAAAGAGAGAATCTTAAAAGCAGCAAGAGAAAAGCAGTTACTTTCCTACAAGCGAGCCCCCATAAGACCATCAGCTGATTTCTCAACAGAAACTTTGCAGGCAAGAAGGGAGTGGCAGGAAATATTCCAAGTGATGAAAAGCAACGACATACAACCAAGATTGCTCTACCCAGCAAGGCTGTTATTTAGAATTGAAGGACAGATAGGAGCTCCCCAGACCAGAAAAAGCTGAATGAGTTCATCACCACCAAACCAGTACTCAAGGAATCTTAGAGGAACTTCTTTAAGATGGGAGGGGGGTAAAAGATGGGTGAAAAGGGAAGGGATTAAGAAGCACAAATTGGTTGTTATACAGTAGTCATGGGGATGTAGGTTATAGCATAAGGTAAAAGTTAATAATATTGTGATAACTAAGTATGATGCCAGATAGGTACAAGATCTATCAGCGTGATAGATGGGAATGGGGTTGGGGGCAGGGTGAAAAGGTGAAGGCATTACGAAATACAAATTGGTAGTTAATACAGTATGGGGGATATAATCTACAATATTGTAAAGATCATGTAAGGCACCAGATGAGCACTGGACTTATCAGGGGAATCACGTTACAGATTGTGTAGATGCCTGACCAATACACTATACATCTGAAGCTGAAGTAGAATAATATTGAATGTCAACTATAACTAAATATGTAGTTATATATAGTCATGGGACGTGGAGTACAACATAGGGAAGAGAGTCAATGGTATTGTAACAGCTATATACGATGTCACAGGGGTAGTAGCTTGGGGGTTGGGTTATCACTTTATGAGGGGTTTAAATGTCTAACTATTACATTGCTTTGTACACCTGAAACTAATAAAAAAAGGTAAATTAAAAATAAATAAATAAATAAATAAAAAGAGGAATTTCTAAAAATAAAAAAATTAAAAGGAGCTATTTTCATTCTTCTTTATGGCTGAGTAATATTCCACTGTATATATGTGCTGCAGTGAACACCGGAGTGTGTATATCTTTTCAAATTAGTGTTTTGGGTTTCTTCGCATAGAAACCCAGAAGAAGAATTGCTGGGTTATAGATAGTTCTGTTTTTAATTTTTTGAGGAACCTCCATACTGTTTTCCACAGTGGCTGCACCAATTTGCAATCCCACCAACAATGCACGAGGGTTGCCTTTTTTTTTCCTTCCTCACCAACAATTGTTGTTTGTTAATTTACTGATGATGGCCATTCAGACAAGTGTGAGGTGCTATCTCATTGTGGTTTTAATTTGTATTTCTCTGATAATTAGTGATGTTGAGCATCTTTTCATATGTTTATTGGCCATCTGTATGTCCTCTTTGAAGAAATGTCTATTCAGGTCTTCTGCCCATTTTTTAATTGAATTGTTTGTTTTTCTGGTGTTGAGTTGCATGATTTCTTTATAAATTTTTGATATTAGCCCCTTATTGGATGGCAAATATCTTCTCCTATTCAGTAGGCTGTCTTTTTATTTTGTTGATGGTTTCCTTTGCTGTGCAAAACTTTTTAGTTTGATGTAGTCCCACTTGTTTATGTTTTTCTTTTGTTTCCATTGCCTAAGGAGATAGATCAGAAAAAATATTACTAAGACCATTTGTGACAACATGGATGGACCTAAAGGGTATTATGCTAAGTGAAATAAGTCAGACTGAGAAAGACAAATACCATATGATCTCATTTATATGTGGAATCTAAAGAACAGAAGAGCAAACAAACCAAACTCATAGATACAGAGAACAAACTAATGGTTGTCAGAGGGGAGGGAGTTGGGGCTGGATGAAAAAGGTGAAGGGACTAAGAAGTATAAATTGGCAGTTACAAAATAGTCACGCGGATGTAAATAGAATATATTCAGGGGCTGCCCGGTGGCTCAGGCGGTTGGAGCTCCCTACTCCTAATGCCGAAGGCTGCCAGTTTGATTCCCACATGGGCCAGTGGGCTCTCAACCACAAGGTTGCCGGTTCGACTGCCACAAGGGATGGTGGGCTGTGCCCCCTGCAACTAACAATGGCAACTGGACCTGGAGCTGAGCTGCGCCCTCCACAACTAAGACTGAAAGGACAATAACTTGACTTGGAAAAAATGCTGGAAGTACACACTGTTCCCCAATAAAGTCCTGTTCCCCTTCCCCAATAAAATCTTTAAAAAAAATTATTTAAAAAAAAGAGAGAATATATTCAATAGAGAATATATTCAATAACATTGCAATAACTCAGTATAGTGCCAGGTGGGTACTAATCAGGGGATCACTGCATAAATTATATCAATGTCTAACCACTACGCTGTACACGTGAAACTAATATAAAATAATATTGAATGTCAACTGTAATTGAAAAGAAATAATTAAAAAAAATAAAATAAAAGGAGTTATTTCGTTTCCCACAATAATTTTCTACAGAAATCCTTCCATGTTACCTTTAAAACAGAGCTCGTTTTAAAGAAGGATGGGAAAATGGAGAGGTGCCGAACCAGCATCAAATCTTCATTTCTGTCTGTCTTACTTACTATTCTTCATAGTAGCTCCCATTATATTACAGTATTCCCCATTCGATTATGTCTATTTCTCAAGTCAAAACAAAACAAAACAAAACAGAAATAAGAGGTTCAGAGAGATTAAGAGACTAGAGCCAGGTCACACAGCAGAACCCAAATCTGAATGTGGGTCTGTAAAATTGCCAAGTCCACTTATTCTTTAGCACCCAAGACTGCCTTTTCTGGATGCAGCCATTACACGGAAGGACCACCAGGGAGGACCTGGGTCCTGAGAAAATCTCTGGCTGAGTTGCAGATGTTAAGCCCGGCTTCTCTCCTGCTGTTCCACAGCTGCTTCACGTCACCAGGCCCAAGATGCATGGCCAGCATTCATGCCCCAGCTCTGAGCTCAGCTCTCCGAGGACTACGTTGGAGGAGCTTGGTGACTCAGGGACTCCACTCTAAATTCCTGTTAAGCACTCTAGGTTTAATAGCTGCTATTAATACAAATTATGCTTCATTAAGCATGAAGCTGAAGAGAACTGGGCTCGGAGGCTCCAGTTCAATACAGGGCTGAAGGACAAACGGAACGGCTATTTTTAATCCCGGCCATGTCAGTAGGGAGAGAGCAGCCTGACACTGCATGTGCCTGCCGCTACTGCTACAAATTGAGTTTTTCACATTTTCAAATAAATATCTCTTGTTTTCAGCTCAAGGTGTGTGACAGAGGTAAACCTTTCTAATCCTTGAGGGATGGTAATAAACAGAACACTTTTCCCTTCAGAAAACGTTTTTCTAGAAAACCTGAGAAAGAAGAGGCCCTCAGCAGGTCTGCTAGCAGACCCCTGCTCCCACACCTCCCAGGAGGCTCTGGTTCTCCCCCACGCTGGGGACTTAGCAATGCTGGCCATGCCGCCACTGCTGTCACCTTGCTGGTTTTATAGACTGTGCTATATCCAGACATGGCTCAAGAATAGGCAAAAATCATACCTGTGGCATTCTTCTAGATCAGGAGATCAGAAAACGTTTTCTGTAAAGGACCAGAAAGTAAATATCTTAGATTTTGTGGACCCTGTGATCTCATGGCAACTATTCAACCCTGTCACTGTAGCACAAAAGCAGCCATAGACTACACATAAAGGAATGAACATGACAGTGTTCCAATAAAACTTTATTGACAAAACTGAGCCAAATTTGGCCCCCAGGCTGTAGAGTTTCCCACCTCTGATTCAAATTTCCTTTTCCATCCTGGATGTTTTTGCAATGGGTATAACCTTAGTCTTTTGTGAACATGCTTATATCAATTATATCTGTTTACCTGCAGAGTTGTGACGACTGTCATTCCTTATTTTAAAATCTCTGTACATGATACCAGTGCAGGATTATGGCATTAGCATGCTTGGATTGGTTGAATTCCCTTATTATCTTTACTATTTTCAACCAAGTCTGTGATACACTTCATGGGGGTGCAATTTGCAATCAGGTCTTTTGCTAAGAAGTCAGTTTGCATGCTTTTATATTTTACATAGTACATGATCATTATATTTGTTCTAAGAATCTGACAGTGTGTGTGCACCGCAATGAGCTCTGCTAATGAAATGCCTCAGTTTATCTACTGTGGTAAGTGTATTAGAGTTTTCCAGAGAAACAGAGCCAATAGAAGATAGATGATGATAGATCATAGATAGATAGATAGACAGAAAAATGACAGATAGATAATGATAGATAGATAGATAGATAGATAGATAGATAGATAGATAGATAGATAGATAACTACATAGCCATAGACAAAGGTATTGGCTCACATGGAAGCTGAGAAGTCCCACAGTCTGCTATCTGCAAGCCGAAGCCAAGAAGGCCAGTAGTTTAGGCCCTGGCAGATTGGCGGCTGCCCACCCATGTTGTGGCGAGCCATCCACTTTATTCAGTCCACCAATTCAAATGCTAATCTCTTCCAGAAACACCTTCACAGACACACCCAGAAATAATATTTAACCAGCTATTGCGTATTCCATGGCCTAGTCAAACTGACACATAAAAAATGAGCTATAACCGTAGGTTAGCTACTTGTTCAGCTAATATTCATTCCCACCTCCTTTTGAGAGGTTCCTTGCCCTTGAGTTTGATGTGTTTTGCTTTGGCCAATGGGATGTTAGAGTACATTGGGGAGGAGAGGCTTGAAATTACAGTGTTGGGCGTGCCTTTCACCAGAATTACAAGCCACTAAGATGGTAGAGCTGCTTCCGGGTATGTGAGGAATAGGGTTTGTATAGTCCATGAGTAAAAGGCACTTTTACTGAGAAGGCTTGAATAAGATGGCTAAAAAAAAAAAAAAAAAAAACCGAAAGAAAAGAAAAAATAATGCCTTTAAAAAGATTGCTAGGCCAGATGCAAAACTAGTAACTAGTTTTTCCTCTGTCAAACAGAACTACAAGTTAGCTTGGAATTTTACAAAGTCTGGACTCTAATAAATAGTAAATAGCAAGTCAAACACAGGAATATTCTTGTAAATAATTAAATAATCCTGGGTCAAGCCTGTTCACCATTAAAAGGACATCTGCCTACGTTTTTGCCTTATTTTTCAAGATCTAAGTACATTTTCTTCACCACTGTTGAGGGCTGCACCACAGTCATGGAAAACAGGCTTGCGTTGTAAAGGAAAAACTGTGTCCTGGATATGCGTGCTCGGGAACTCCTCGTGTACAGCAGACCTGGTGACACGCCCGCTAACGTGGTCACCCAGTATAAATAAACGGCGTGCTTTGTGCACTGTGTTGCCTTAGCATCCACCAGGGGCAGGGGATGAACAGGCAGAACCCCCGCGAAGGGGAAGGCATGCCTCATTCTCCCCATGTGGTGGCTTTTGTGGATTGCCTTAGACGGAAAACAATTATGGAGCCCACAGCTCTGCTGTGCTCCTTGGCCTTGGGGCCACCCAGGGAGTTGGGGTTCATACCCATGGGTTAGGATGAGTGGTCAAAAGATATTACGGCCTCACCACGTCTAGCGGGATGTCACCAAAGCAAATAATGTATTAGGTTTGTGCGAAAGTAATTGCGGTTTTTGCAATTTTTTAACCTTTTAAACCGCAATTACTTTTGCACCAACCTAATAACACCTCAAAACCTTCACCAAGATGCAAATAATCACATCTATTTTGTTGTTCTTAATATTACAATATCTCCGTTAGTTGTGTTTTCCTATTAATATAACACCCTTGGAGGGCATCAACGGGGCACATGTAAACTGTGATCCTCACTCAGGCTGTCGTACTGAGGCAAAGTTAAATGCACAGATGGACGTCAGGACATGGGTGAGCCTCACTCACACCTCACACACCCAGAACAGATATAAGGGGTGTCCGACAGACCGCAGGGAGGCTTCCTGAATCTCTCAGTGCTTTGCTGGAAGCCCCAAGTTTCTTCTCTACAAACTGAAGACCAGGGCTTGGCCAAGTGTTGCTGCAAAGTGTCAGTGTTGCTGCAAAGTTTGGGCTCTGCAAGCCATATGATCTCTGTTGCAGCTATCTGACTCTGGCATGAAAGTAGCCAGCCGTAGACAGTATGTGAACAAATGAGAGTGGCTGGGTTCCAATAATTTATTGAACAGGTGGCAAGCAAAGTTTGACCATGGGTCATCTTCTGCCAACCTTGCTGTAAACTATAGCAGGTTCCCTAATCCAACATGACGAAGACCTCTCCCACGGTGGCATAGCCCTGATATGCTGGCTTCCTACATCCTCTTACGTCTACCCTTAAAGGGAAGTAAATAGTTGGTGTGCTTCCCCCCACCTGTGTGAGCTGGATCATTTACATGCAATTAGCACAACCATCGCCTCTGCTGGGCAGCAGCTGGGGGGCTGTACACAATAGCTCTTTAAAAGTGGACAGGGGCAATGTGAAGGCTGAGACGATGTGTTGCTACAGGAGACAGGGTCTTAGTAGCCTTGGGTTAGCGCTCAACTCACCAGAAGGAGACAGAACCTGCAGGGGTGGCTTCAAAGGCCACCAGCTCAGCTGACGGGCACTAGGTGGGCATGGGAGTGCTGACGCTCTGGCGCTCATGGAGGAGCTGTGGGTTGCGGCAGTCCTCACCCAGCCTCAAAGCAGGCCAGCAGCACACATGAGCGTGAACACGAAGGTAGAAGTGGCCAGAGGCTAAGCTGGGGCCTGCGGAGCAGCCAGACACTGAGCAGCTATAAAGCTGGACCCAGGCATGAGGAGAGGATAATGAGATGGCAGCTGCAGGCAGAACTCAAAGGCCAAAGCCTCTTTCTACAGCCACAGACCAGGAGCTGGAAAACAATCTGCAAGGTAGGTTTCAGGTAGCCGCATCAGAAGCTGACCTCGAATACCTTAGAAAAACTTCTTCAGTCAACTGTATTGAACTAACTTTTTATCTTTAAAAAAAAAAAAAAAAAAAAAAAAAAAGATGTGGAAAGAAAAAAATTCTGAAAACAAGGCCTTTGAAATGCTGAACTTCAATTCCCTTGGAAAAACTGCTAGTAAATAAACTGTACAGACCTAACGTTCTTTTTCCTTTGAAAGAAAGGGGGCAAAAATGAGTTCTGAAAGCAAAGCCTTTGAAAGAAAGTCTTTGAAATAACCCCACCTCTGCTCCAAAACTAGTCCAGCCAGTCTAGAAAACACAATAAGGAACAAATCAGTGCAGGTAAAACTAAACGTGTTGTTTGCTTGCTGTTGTAACTTATCTATAAAATATATGCTCCCATGGGAGAGATATAAAAAAGACCCTCCTAGTCCCTGTACCCTCCCTGTCCCATGCCTAGTGGAGAATACATATAGGTCCCACTGTGCAGGCGAAAAGGACTATGGGTCAAAATGTTGATATCCTACCCCTCTCATTTCCAAATAGTAAATCACATTCCAGTTAATTAATGTGAAAATTAACCACGATTAAATATTGATACTTTCCACAACTGCCATAGTGTAGCTAATTCAGGGTCTAAATAACAAAATTCATGGCTTTGGAGGTTGATTTTGGAGTTCAAGTTCAAACGGAAAGTATATGTGAGCTCAAACTCTGCCCTCAAGTGTTAATAAGCCGAACATGCAGGTGTATCCTTTGGAGTTGAATATGTATCTTGAGAGTATTTGTGTCTTGTTGTTTTGAGCTTCGCCTGTGCCTCACACATCCAGAGGGGTTATAAAAGGTGGTCCTCTCCTTACCACTCTGGCCCACATCCTTCAAGCCAAGTAAGCTGTATCTCCGTTAGTGGTGTGAGTTTGATCATTTACACAACACATGACTCACACCCCACAATTTAGAAAAGAAAAAAGAATAGGACTTGGATCAAGATAGCACTGTTGAAGCCCCCTTCCTTTCCTCCAATCTGAGAACATAGTAATGACACATGAAATATAAAAAGAAACTGCTAAAAATCAGAGCCAACTTCAAAATCAAGATAACTGTGTCTGCAGATGTGAAATGGAAGAGAAATCCAAAGTGGTTAGTGGGAGCTGAAACTGCCATCTTGCTAAGCTCTCAATTAGTCTGAGAGTTTTGTTCTTGCAGGGTAGATAGGGCATATATGTGTTGAACACCCGGTGAGGGACCCAAGTCAGGTTCACGGGTCAGGGCTTCTAGGAAGGATTTTCTTCCAAATAAAGCATTATAAAATAAATTTAAAAATCAGGATATTTCCCTTTTAAGTTCACTTTAAAATACAGATTTCTCTTTCTCTTGGAAAATCCGGGGAGTTGCCTCATAGAGCTGGCATGCCGGCTTAGCAAAATGTGGGGAAAAAGCTCTTTTCTGCCTACATCTCCCATCTCACCTGGTATATTATTGTGAAATGACAGGATGCCCGAAGCTGAGACAGATTCTTGCAACTATTGAGGAAAAGAAGATAAACTGACCTGGAATCTTGACATTGTTTTACCAGTCAATGAACCCTGGACCACCAAGCCTGTGTACCTCTAAAGTAAATAATAAATTTCATATGGTTTAACCAGTGTTGGTTGGATTTCCTCTTACATGAAATCAAATGCATCCAAATTGAAATAGAGTATCTGTGTTTGGATAGAAAAGTGGGAAAAGATCCCTATCCTGCAAGCCAAAATTCCAAAACACATCAGGAAATCAAATGCAACAAAGGACAGGAAACAAAATAAACTAATAAATAAATAGCCAAATGTGAATTTACTTGAGATGAAAGTAACATGCTAGACAGTCTGACAGTGATTTTAAATAAATGTCTAGGATCCTCAGTTCCTTAGCGATAAGAAATATCATCAATAAAAGGGACAGAAATTATGAGACAAAATCAGGCAGAAATTAAAATAACAGCAGACTATTGAAAAACTAGAAATCAGATGTCTGGTTTGCTCAGTGGTTAGAGCATGGTGCCCGTACCATTTCCCCAAAAAAAGACCCAGCCAGACCGTCAGCTCTAATGCATCTTTTGGAGCAAAAATTAATATATTATATTATAAAAATTAATATGTTATATTATATTATACTATATTATATATTTATTATATTACACCTGGTCTTTATATTATATAAAGACCTGGTCTTATATTATATTAAAATAAGACCAGGTCTTATATTAATTATTGCTCCAAAAGATGCATTAGAGCTGATGGTCCGGCCAGTTCTTATTTTTGGGGAAACACGGTAACACCAAGGTCGCTGGTTCGGTTCCCACATGGGCCAGTGAGCTGCGCCCTCCACAACAAGATTGAAAAACAATTACTCGACATGGAGCTGATGAATTTTTTTTTTAATTGGGGAATACTGGGGAAAAACAAAGTTCTCCAATATTCCCCAATTAAAAAAAAAAAGCTAGAAATCATGAAAATTAAATATGTAGTTATTGAGGTAAACTCAACAGGTGAAGTGTACTCTAGACTGGACTCAGAGGAAATGACCCCGAGAATAGCCATAATAGAGACAATTATCAGAAAGACAGTTAAAAGATATGGAGGGTAGGGAAGAAGTAATACCTGAGAGATAAAAGTAGAACATTTCCAAGATTTCAGAAAGACGGAGGTTATCGAATTAAAAGTTTGCTCTGAGCACAAAGCAGGATTAACACAAATTAATCCCAAAGTAGACATGTTATAGTGAAAAAGATAAAGAGAATAATCTTTAAAATACCCAGACAAAAAAAAAAGAAAAAGAAAAAGATGGCTAACTAAAGAATGTGAGGTCATTACACTGCCCTGGGGCTCTCCTCCCTCTTCCTGAGCTGTCCTCAGTGCTCCCGATTTCAGTACATTGCTTTTGCTAATATCCTCTCAAATCTGGATCCCGTAATTTCCAGTTCCTGCCCGCATCCCATTCCCCACACTTCTTCAATATTCAAAGCCCACCCTCCCATCTCAGCTTTTTTATTCATAGCTCCTCTAGCTCAACTCCATCTCAGCCATTCTCCCTCTAAAACATCATCCTTCTTTTATTTATACCTCTATTATTTTTCCATATAAGATTTATGGTGCCTGTCAAATCTGTTTACCACAGACAGATAAAAAAAGTAATTGATTAGCAACCATTAGAATAAGGTAATGAAGCCTGGATTCCTAATAATGAACGTCACGGTCCCTCACGCTTATTAAGGTCACGTGGTTTGAGAGGAGCTTCCAAGTGTCCAAAGCAAAAAGAGGAAAACATGCAGTGCAATGTTTATAGTTTCCACAACACTAAAATGTACCAGTTGGTAAGGAGAAGCATTTCCATACAGAAGTCAGGGAGACAGGACCCTGGAGCAAGATCTTTCTTGCTCCCACCCTCAGTATCATTTCTATGGTGCTAAAGCAGAGTGTTGCAGACATTAAGTCACAGAAACACAATTCCATGGTATCTACTGAAGTCTCTGAAGGACTCAGACAGGAGTACAGAGGACAATTCTGCAGAGCGGCTTCTGCCATCAAACACATAGCAGCTGACCAAGGTAGGCAATTCCCCTAAACATGTATCGTTGGTAAACAGGTATATATCACGTTTGGGGTTCTTTATATAAAATGTAGTCTGTGTAGTTCCTTTAAAGCATTTTTTTTTGTTTTCATTAATTTTTCTCTTTCACCTATTTTTAAGCGTTTTAACGATGGATTTAGCCATTTCCTTTAAGAATGTATCAATTTGATTTGGTAAAGCTCTTTGAAATATTAAAAAAGACAAAGATGCCTCAGAGAATGTAGAAATCACATAAAGGACCAAACTGTCCAATTTCGTGATGTTATGCATAAATATTTAAGCACATATGTCATTAGAGGAGACATAAATGAAAGAAACTTGTTTGAAGGTTTCCCAAATGTGACAACAACCCTAAACATTTACATGACATTTCCAAAAAGAAATTGTTAAAAACTGAAAGAAATGTTTCTAAAACTGTCAATAATGAAAAGCAAATTTGGATCCACCATGCTAGAGGAAAGGCTCGATTACCAGTTAATTCTCTGTAAACAATGATATTACAGAAGTACTGACATATGATAAAGCAATAAAAGAGTATGCAGCCAAAAACATAAGGGTACAAGCTTATCCAGAAAACTCTCCTATTTTATGCGATGAGGATGCTGAGGGCAAGAGTTGTTGCTCTGTGTCCCCAGCGCCAACGAAACTGCTCAGGGCTAGGAGCTGGATCTCCAGGCACCCAGCACAGACCCCTGCCCCTGCCCTTGCAGAGCCACCTACACACTGCCCGCGGGGACACAGCACAGATTCTGAGCACTGGTGGCTGAATCCAAACCTGGCCCTGTGACTTGCTCTTCCCCACCTCTGTGCTTCTCCAAGCAGCAACTTTTTTCCATTTGAAGCCTGAATTAATAAATAATGGATATTTTGGCTTATAACATGCCTACAAATCCAGGCCTGCAAATCCATTTGCCAAACATTACCAACAGACCTATAACCAAGTCAGATGCTCATTCACCGACACAGAAGTGGTAGCCTCCAATTTCTTCAGCTTCCTGGCTTTTAACCCTGAGACCAATACTGATTAATGAAGCAGCAGCAAAAGCCTGATGACTTGAGCCTTTCCTTTGAAGGGGGATGCAGCATCTGGAAGACAGGCTGCTGCCCACTTTCCCTGTTCCCTGGGTGTTTTGCTGGGTTGTGCTCTAGAGACCGCTCCCATGGAAGGAACATAGTCTCCAAATGTAAGACAGCTGATCACCATCCAGATAATCACTGCTCCCTACCCCCAAAGAAAGCCCACTCTTCACATTACCAACTGTGATGCTTCATTTTATGTGTCAACTTGGCTGGGCCATGGCGCCCAGATATTTGGTCAAACATTATTCTGGATGTTTCCATGAGAGTGATCGTGGATGCCATTAACATTAAATCAGTAGAACCGAAGTCAAGTCCAATGCCCTCCATAACGTGAGTAGGCCTCAATCAATCAGTGGAGGCTTGAATAGAACAAGACTGACCTCCCCTGAGTAAGAGGGAATTCTGCAGCAGCCTTTGGACTTGAACTGAGACATCGGCTCTTTCCTCAGTCTCCATAATCACATGAGCCAATTCTTTAAAATAAGTCTCTCTCTAGATAGACAAGTATATGAGATAGGTAGATAGATAGATGATAGATAGATAGATAGATAGATAGATAGATAGATAGATAGATATAGATAGATAGATAGATGACAGATAGAGATAGATACATAGAGAAACAGATGATAGAGTATATACGTGTCTGCAAAGATGCATACACACACGTGTGTGATTGTTTCTGTTTCTCTGGAAAACCCTGACTAATGTACCTGCCAATCTGATTTAAAGTAGCAAATCATCTAAAAATCCAATGCAATATGTCAGATCTTAGCATATAGTATATAGCAAAATTCCTTTTTCCATTCTTAATCTTACATTAAAAGAAAATCATATAGATCAGACATTGCAAAATTTGGGCCAACTCTAACCCACAATGCAGGTAGGCCTACACAAATTTTTGTTCATTTAAAAACTATTTAAAAATTCAAAAATCAGGGTATTTCCCTTTTAAGTTCACTTTTAAATTCAGATTTCTGTTTCTCTTGGAAAATCTGGTGAGTTACCATGTGGAGCTGGCATCCGTGCTTGGCAAAACTTGGCTGGAGCTGAGGAGCTGCTGGCTTTTTTTTAACTTATTTGTTGACCGTAGTCGTTCTTTTTTTTTTTTTTTTCAAATACAGTTGACATTCAATGTCATTTTTTTGTCTCATAAAAGAATAACATTTAATAAACATTCACACAAAATCACAAATGTTGTTATTAATTTTCAGTGACCTTTGTCAGCCGTAGAATGTGATGTCCAATGACTCACCATAGAGTAGTTTAATGTCCAAATGATTACAAAAGAATGGGAGAGGTAGAACAGGGAGAGGGAAGACTGAGTAAGGAAATACACAATTTGGAGGGGAGAAAAGGCCTTAATTTCAGTATTATTTTATATTAGTTTCAGATGTCCGGCATAGTGGTTAGACATTTATATAATTTATGAAGTGATCTCCTTCAATTAATCTAGTACCCACCTGGCAGCATACATAGTTATTACCATATTGTTGACTATATTCCTTATGCTATACATTACATCCCCTTGACTATTTCATAACTACCCACTTGTATTTCTTAATCCCTTCACCTTTTTCACCCTGTCCCCAACCCCCCTCCTATCAGCAACCATCAGTTTGTTCTCTGTATCTGAGTCTGTTTCTGTTTTGCTTGTTTATTTTGGTTTTTAGATTCCACATATAAGTGAGATCATATGGTATTTGTCTTTCTATGTTTGACTTATCACTTGCATAATAGCTTCCAGGTCCATCCATGTTGTCGCAAATGGTAGGAGTTCATTCTTTTTATGGCCGAGTAACATTCCATTGTATACATGTACCACCTCTTCTTTATCCAATCATTTATTGATGGGCACTTGGGTTGCTTCCATATCTTGGCTCTTGTAAATAGTGTTGCAATGAACATAGGGGTGCATATATCTTTACAAATTAATGATTTGGATTTCTTCAGATAAATACCCAGAAGTGGAATTCCTGGGTCATAAGGTAGTTCTATATTTAATTTTTCGAGGAACCTCCATACTGTTTTCCACAGTGGCTGCACCAATTTACAATCCCAACAACGGTGCACAAGGGTTCCCTTTTCTCCACATCCTCACCAAAACTTGTTTGATTTATTGATGATGGCCATTCTGACAGGTGTGAGGTGATATCTCATTGTGATTTTAATTTTCATTTCTCTGATAACTAGTGATTTTGAGTATCTTTTCGTATCTTGCCATGTGCGTGTCCTCTTTGGAGAAATGTCTATTCAGGTCGTCTGCCCAATTTTTAATTGGATTGTTAGTTTTCTTTGGTATTGAGCTGCATGAGTTCTTTATCAATTTTGGATATTAATCCCTTATAGTATGTATCATTGGTGAATATCTTCTCCCATTCTGTAGGTTGTCTTTTCAGTTTTTTGGTGTTTTTTGTTTGTTTTTTGTTTTTTAATGGTTTCCTTTACTGTGCAAAAACTGTTTAATTTGACGTAGTCCCATTTTATTTTTTCTTTTGTTTCCCTTGCCTGGGTAGATATATCAGAAAAAAAATATTACTGTGACAATGTCAGAGTTTACTTCCTATGTTTTCTTCTAATTTTATGGTTTGGGGTCTTACATTTAAGTCTTTAATCCAGTTTGAGTCTACTCTTATATATAGTGTAAGAAGGTGGACTAGTTTCATTTTTTTGTATGTATCTGTCCAGTTTTCCGAATACTATTTATTAAAAAGACCGTCTTTCCCCATTGTATATTCTTGCCTCCTTTGTCATAGATTAAATGACCATATAGGCGTGGGTTTATTTCTGGGCTGTGTACGGCAGCTGGCCCTTTAGATAGGGTATGTTCCCACCGCTCTGTTCCCCACAGCCCTACCCTTCTAACAATCTGACACCCACCCTCTCCCTCTTCTACATGACCTACCTGGCTCTTGTAGGCATTTTGGTTTGTGATCCTTGATAACAACACGAGGATAACCAAGCCAGGGAAAGACTAAGGGAAAGAAAAAAAACAGACATGGGCCCTTGCCTTTCTATCCATCTTCCACTAGAATCAGTGCTCACTGGCTGGGTGATTTTTGACAAAGTTCTAACTTTTAGGAGCCTCGCTTTTCTCTTGGGTAACATGGGGTAATAGTACAGATCCTGCGTGACGTTGATGAATATTAAATTGCATAATGTTTGCACAGCACCTGGTAGCTATTATTATGATTAGTTTATTCAAACACAAGCCACACTCCGTTTGGTAAAAACGGGCCTCAAGCCAGCCAGGGCCTAGCAGAGCTCAGAAACATGCCGTGAATGCTGCTCCATTATGCAACTTGTGCAATGTATGTTTTGAAATGCATAGTTTGAAAATGCAGTTTTAGAGATGCCGTGAATTCCTCACAACGATCTTGGGAGGTTGCTATTGTTATTACCCATGTTTAATAGGTGACACGTGGAGGTTCAAGAGTCCCGGCCCCTAAACTCTTCTGAGCACATCTTTATAGCACAGGACTTTCCACAGGCATAATGATAATGATCAATGCCTGTCTGCTTTTCCTCCTAGGACATGAGACCCTTGAAATTAGAGACAAATGGGAGTCCCCACTGTAGCTGATGGATGATGAAAGGCCAGGCCCAGGAAAATGCTCCGCCAGCCCTGGCTGAATCAGTCATTCCATCAACAGAGGAAAAACCCCCACATCAGAAAAGCGGTGAGGGGCCCTGAGTCAGGTGCTGCCCTGGCCTGAGCCCCAGATCACAGTAAAAGTGATACTTTTCCTTTCACTTCCTTAAACTTCTCTTGCGCACACCACTCCTTCACAGGATAGAAATTGGGAGTTTTACCTGTGCAGTCAAGTGTGGCTCCCAGGATACTGATGGGGCTCCAGTAAAAAGAAATGTGACGTCTTCCCATAGGTGCTGGAGGCACTGGGTGCCTTCCATAAAGTTGCCAGAGCTCTTGCTGCCCAGGCTGCTGCCCTTTCTGCACAATACCCACTGATGCCCTAACCCAGCCCCTCCAGCACTCTGATACCTGATCCTCTGGGCAACAACACGGAAACATTGTAACCAACACAACAATAGTAAAATCAGATTTACTGGAGTCTAACATACATACAAAAAAATCACCCGTTTTAAGTGGACAGTGTGATGAGTTTTGACAAAAGTACACAATCTTGTAACTACCACCACAGTCAACGTATAGAATATTTCATCATTCCACAAAGTTCCCTTTGCCCCTACTCCAACTTCCTGCCTTCAGGCAACCACCGATGTGCATCCCGTTACTACCATTTGGCTCTTTCTAGAAGGTCATAAAATGGAAGCATAGAATACAAAGTCTTTGGAGTCTGCCTTCTTTCAATTAAAATAATCTATTTCAGATTCATCTCTGTGGTTGCATCTATCATTAGGTAGTTCCTTTTATTGCTGAGTAGTATTCCATTGTATAAATATACCACAATTTACTTATCTATTCACCTGTTAATGAACATTGCACTGTTTTCAGTTTTGGTGAGTTTGAATAAAGCTATGTATGAACTTTCATGTACAAATCTTTATATGGAATGTGTTCATTTCTCTAAGATAAATATCTAGAATTGGAATGCCTGGGTCATATGGTAGGTGTGTGTTTAACTTCACAAAAACCACCAAATTATTTTCCCAAGTGGCTATCCCATTTTGGTCTCCCACCAGCTATTTATAAGTGTTGTTGTTGTTCCACATCCTCTCTGACACTTGATATTGTCAGTCTTTTTAATCTAGCCATGCAAACGTGTATGTAGTGGTATCTTACTGAGGTTTTCATTTGATTTCCTTTATGATGGCAGGCATCTTTTCATATTATTACTTTCCAATCGTATACCTTCTTTAGTAAAGAATCTTATCAAATCTTAGCCCAGTTTTAAAAATTGAGTTGTTTGAATTCTCAATACTGAGTTTTAAGAGTTCTTTATATTATATATTCTGGATACAAGTGTTTTATCCAATGTATGGTTGGCAAATATTTTCTCCCAGCCTGAGGCTTGCATTTTAATTTTCTTAACAGGGGCTTCCAAAGGGCAAAAGATTTTAATTTTCATGAAGTCCAATTTATCAAATTTTTTATTTTATAGTTTCTGCTTTTTGTGTATTGTCTAAGAAATCTTTTCCTCAGCCAAAGACACAAACATTTTCTCCTATGTGTATGTCGACAAATTTTATAGTTTTAGCTTTTATGTTATAGTTTGATCCCTCATGGATTAATTTTCGTATATGATATGAGGTCAAAATCAAGGTTCATTTTTCTCTCCATGTGACTATCCAATTGGTTCCACACCATTTTTGAAAACACTAGCCTTTCTCCATTGAATTATCATGGCACCTTTGTTGAAAATCAATTGACCATATATGCATTTATGGACTCCTCATTTTATTCCATTGAGTTATATGTCTATCCTTATGCCAAATCCACACTACCTTGATTACTGTAGCTATACAAAGTAAGTCGGAAAATTAGGTACTGTGAGTCCTCCACTGTAAATCTTCTTTATAAAAATGCCTTTAGCTATTCTAGGTTCCTTGCATTTCTATAAGAATTGCAGAATCAGCCTCTGAAAGAAGCTGTAAAGAGCCTGCTAGGATTTTTGATGGGACTATTTTGGATCTATAGATCAATTTCAGGAGAACTGACAATAATATTGAGTCTTCAAATTCATAAACATAGTATACTGCTCCATTTCTTAAGTTTTTTAAACATATATAGATATATAGATATAGATGTACACAGGCACACACATATATGTAAGATATATACATAAGCAATACATTATTGATATTATTTGGAACAAACTTTTATCTATTAGATCAATTATGAATAAGAAGAAATGTTTTTATTTTACCTCCATGTATCCCTTTTCAGTGCTTGTCCTTACTTTATGTAAATACAAGTTACTTACCTATATTATTTTTATTCTCCCTAAAGAACTTCTTTTAACATTTCTTGCAAAGTAGGTCTACTGAGAACAAATTCAATCTTTGCTTGAAAAAGTCTTAATTTCTTCACTTTTAAGGATAATGTCACAGAGTACAGAATTCTAGATTGGAATTTCCTTTCTCTCAGTACTTTATATATTTCACTATACTTCTTGTTTTCATGGCCTGAGAAGTCAGATGTAAATCTTTCTTTGTTCCTTTATAGGTAAGATATTTTTTCCTCTGGCTTCTTTCAAGATTTTTTTTCCCATTATCTTTGATTTTCTGTAGTTTTAAAATGATATGCCTATTTGTAGTTTTTTTGGCAATTATCCTGCTTGGTGTGTTCTGAGCTACCTGGATCCATGGTTTAGTATCTGACCTTAATTGGAGTAAATTCTAGTTATTATTGTTTCAAGTATTGATTCTGTTCCTTTCTCTCTTCTCTTTCTGGCATTCCCACTACAGGTGTTATTCCTTCTGTAGTTGTCTCACAGCTTTGGATATTCTATTCTGTTTTTTTTTTTCAGGTCTGTGCTCTCTCCTTTTCAGTTTTCCAGGATTCCATTAAGATATCCTCTAGTTTAGAGATTCATTCCTTAGCCATGCCCAGCCTACTAATAAGCCGATTGAAGACGTTCTTCGCTTCTGTTACAGTTTTTTGTTTTTTTATCTCTAGCATTTCTTTTTGGTTCTCCGATAGGATTTCCGTCTCTCTGCTTACATTGCCCACCTGTTGTTTCATACTATCTACTTTATCCAGTAGACCCCTTAGCATATTAATCATAGTTGTTTTAAATTCTTGGTCTGAAAATTCCAAAATCCCTGCTATGCCTGGTTTTGATGCTTGCTCTGTCTCTTCGAATTGTGTTTTTTTGCTTTTTGGTATGCCTTGTGACTGTTTCTTCATAGCTGGACTTGATGTACTGGTAAAAGGAACTCCAATAAATAGGTCTTTAGTGCTGTGGTGATGAAGTAGGAGGCTGGGAGGTGTTCTCCAGTCCTGCGATTGGGGCTCAGTCTTTTTTTAGTGAGCCTGTGTCTCTAGACTGTGAATTTCACAAGAGTGTCTCAGTTTTTTTTTTCTCCCCTCTTAAGTGGACATAAGGGCTAGAACTGGCTGGACTTGCTTATTTCCCTTCCCCCAGGTCAGTTAGGCTGATAATAGCCCAGCAGGTTGGGCTCTGGTGAATTAGTTTCCCCTGAGAACAGGCCTTATTGAGAAGAACAGAGCTCTCTGGCTTATTTCAAACTGCTTCCTTTTCCCTACTCCTTTGGGAAGCATAGGGAATTTTTCTCTAATATTTACTGTGAGAACCTGGTCAAGCTCTTGGAGGTAAATCTCACAATATTTTTGCCCCCATACCACCCATGACTGGGTTCCCCTGGAGTTTTTAACCTTCAGACTTGTCCACACTGAGCCTCCAGCATTTGTCATTCATAATTCAGGTTTTCCTACCCCAGCACTGGTTCCCTTGGCCTATCCACTCATGAATATCCACTCCACTAAGCCATGACTCCCTACATTCACCTGTGTCTTCATCCTGGGGGCAGGAGTTTGCCCTGTGTCCTCCCCTCTCTCATGGACCCAAGAAGAATGGTTGCTCTTTCAATCTGTTCAGTTTTTACTTGTTGTTAGGATGGTGGGGGAATTCTAAGCTCCTTATATACAGAACCAGAAACTAGAAGTCTCTTAAATATTTAAATACATTTTTCCCAGCAATGATTTTCCAGCATACTGAAAATATACTCAATATGTACAAATTTTGTGTGTATTTAAAAATTTTTACTCTAGATATCTTATATTTTCCTTAATTAATTTTATATTTTAATGCTATTCTAAATGGCATTTTTAATTTCAATTCTGATCATGTTGTTACTGGTATATATAGAAATACAGGGCAGCCAGATGGCTCGGTTGGTTAGAGCGTGAGCTCTGAACAATAAGGTTGCTGGTTCAATTCCCACATGGGATGGTGGGCTGCGCCCCCTGCAACTAAAGATTGAAAATGGCGACTGGACTTGGAGCTGAGCTGCGCCCTCCACAACCAGATTGAAGGACAATGACTTAGAACTGATGGGCCCTGGAGAAACACACTATTCTCCAATAAAATTTATTTAAAAAATAATAGTAATACAATTTATTTTTGTACATTTGACTTTGTGTCCTGCAAGCCTATAAAATCACTTAGTAGTCTAATAGCTTTTTTTATAGATTTATTAAGATTTTTCTATGGAGATAATTCTGTCATCTGTGAACTAAGACAGTTTTACCTCTTCTTTCCCAATCTATGTGCCTCTTACTTCTTTTTCCTGCTTTATTGCACTGTCTATGACTTCCAGTACAATGTTAAATGGATGTCTTGAGAGTGGTCATATTTCCCAAACTTACAGGGAAATTATTCAATCTTTCACCATTGAGTATGATGTGAACTGTAAATTTTTCATAAATGTTCTCTTAGGTCGAGGACATTCATTTATTCCTAGTTTTCCTCAGAGCTTTCATCATGTGGTGTATTTTGTCAGATTTTCTTTTCTGTATGTGTTGAGATGAATAAATTTTTTTGTATGTTAGTCTGTTACTGTAGTAAATTATATTGAGATATTTTCAAGTAATAAGGCAACCTGCTGTTTTATCCCAAACTAAAAATGGCCCTTATGCAATCGGACAATGGCTAAACAAATGGTGGTTTACACATATCCTTCTCCTTTATTTTCTCCATCATATCAGCAATGAAAAGGGCAAGAACTCAAAAAATATAGACAAATGATATGGGCAAATCACAGGAAGGGAACCCCAAGTTGCCAATGAGTTTATGAAGAAATTCTCAATCTCACTTGCAATCAGAGAATTCCACATTAAAACAATAGTACACAATTTTCACCCAGTGATCTCAATTGTCACAGACTTCTGGTAGCTTCCCTCTCAGTGAGACACAAGAAATGAAGCCATGATAAAACAATTACTGACAAAAAATTAAAGAATTACTATAAATGCCTGGCGAGGAGGAGTAACTGGTATTGCTGTGTTTGAGAGCAATCTGGCAGGTATGAGTGACGATAAGCAGCCCCGTACTTTGGTAGTTATCAGGAAGAAACACTTACAAGTCCAGAAACAAGGATAAACGTGCACGTATGTTTATCACTGTGTTGTTTGTGACAGCAAAGAGAGGAAAGCAACCTAGTTGTCCCTCTGGATAAGTAATTGTGGAATCTGCCCATGATAGAATGCTATGCAGGAGGAAGAAGTAATGGATTTGATTTTAATACAGCAACATAGATAAATCTACAAAACACACTGAGTAGAAAAAAGTAAACAACAAAATAAGGTCCATCACACAGAGTCATTTACATAAATTAAAACACACACTGCATTATATATTTTTAAGACTAGATTTATCTGAATAAACACGTGGAAAGTAGATTGAAGGGATGCATATAAAATATTCTAGAATGAGCTCCTATGAAACAAGGGAACTGGAGTGGGCTTATGGAATAAAGCAAAAACAAAATGGAAATAAAATAAATGAGAGGGTCCCTATACTAAACAAGGGATGACAATGTGCCTTGAGCTGAAGCATACAACAGCTAAGTCTAGGTACATGTGTCTTACCAAAAAAAAAAAAAAAACAAAAAAAATCAAATTTTAAATGAAATTTTAGCCCCTGAGACAGACCTGTGGGAGACAGATGTGGGATCTGTGCCTCCTTGGGGCCCGTCTACAGTCCAGAAAAAAGCAGCCATGACCTTGACTAGACCCAGAGCTACAAAAACTATCACACTGTATAGTCTGGATGACATGTTGCACTTGTTGTGGCCCCAGCTCCTGGCTCAATCCTGTCTCTTCAGATGTGTTATTTTTTCTGATGCTAATGATTAAATCCCAACATTGTGAACAATGAACCTTTCTGCACATTCCAAAGGGGCTGAAAAATCCAACCCCTTCTCAAACTCCTCTCGTCGTGATTACCTCAGACACACAAAGCAAGACCCTCTGCACATCTACAGGCGGACGGACAGCCCGGCCTGAGGTCTTTCATCCCCTGAAGGAGGGAGGGAGTGGTGTGTCCTTCGTTGCTTCTGCTGGGGATGCTGTAATGAGTTACCCTACCTGAGTCAAATCACCATAAAGATAGAAAGAGAGCAAGGAAAACATGCTGGTTTTCAAATTAATTTTACACAGAGAGATGCTGTGCTCTAGCTAGAGTGGGTGAATAGCTGGCATCAACTTTTTGTGTCCCACCGAGAGGGAAGCAACCGGAAACTTGTGTCTGTCGAGATCTTTGGATAAACATTGGAAAGGCAGAGAATTCACATCTATCTATCTATCTATCTATCTATCTATCTATCTATCTATCTATCTATCATCTACCTATCATCTATGTCTGTGACAAGGCTATGGAAATGTCATAGAGCAGATGACTGTAATCATTGCCTATGCTGCAAATGGAATATTTGTGTGGAAAAAAACAGAAAGAAAATGTTATTTCTTTAAATAGTTCGTTTTCATAGTAAATTTTTGTTATTCACTTTAGGTATTCGGTTACTTGGAAAACACCATTACGTACTAAAGTCATAGCTTGCCTGGAGCAAGCAGCACATTTATAAATGTTACATATGGACCAACTAGGTTAATATGAATTCCTAGTACTATGTCTGTAAGGCATTCATTACTTTCAAAAAAGAACTATGGGGTGTTCATTGTGTGGCATTTTTATTGCAATACCATACTCATTCTAACTGTGGCCCTGGATCTGGATTGTTGGTGTGAACATGACCTTTTCTCTTCTGCTCACTGACTACAGCATGGCTGTACTTGTCCTTTTCCCTAGTGAGAAAGTGACCAGCACTGGGAGGATATGGCTGGCCACATACCACCTCCTCCCAAAGACCGATTCCTCACGAGTCCCATTGTGTAATAGGCATAAGATCTGAGTCAAATTGACCTACCACCCCGTTCCTGACATTGGCCCCAAAAGTCCTAAATCAATCAGCATAACTTTGCTCTTCACCAGAGTAATCGGTCCAATTAGAATAAAACTCAGGACTTTTGATGATTTGGAAAAGAGAAGCTCTCCTGCTCTGGCTGGAATGATGTGTGGATGTGAAGCTTAGAATTGTCGTAGCCATTTGAACTTTAAGGCAAGCAGCTGACCCACACGGTGGCAAGCAGAAAGCAAGCCACAGAAATGGAGTCAGAGCCCTGGGCCGCCTATGCCTGAAGGCTGCACTCTCTACCTCCAGATGTTTTAGTCACACAAGTCACTAGTTGTTTTAGCCAGTGCCCCCCCACCCCCCCATTCCTTGGAAAACTAATGCATCTTTACCACAGTGGTCCCAAATTGCTAAAGATAAGTGGGGGGAGGGGGCAAAGCAATTCATTTCCTGGAAATCCTCGTCCCCATTTGTTTATCCAACATGCCACCTCACTGCCAGGAGCTTTCTTTGCTCATTTGTGACATGGACCAGCTAATGAGCAACCACCTTTTTTAAAAAAAAAAAAAAATGTATCTTTCTCTACTTTCAGTATCTCTTCCACACTAGGACTCAATCTAAATCTAGCCATCACTTGGTTGTGGGGACCCGGGGGACATCTACCAAGAGCCTTTCCTCCCTCAACTTTCTCCAGCTGACAGTGCAGAGGGGCTGGGAGCTGCACCTCCTCAATCACGAGTCCACAAATCCATCCCTGAGACACCAGGGAGAGTCAACAGCACAGCGTCTCCTGTGTCAGTAATAGAAATGGAGCCTGACAGATGGGCCTTCTGTGAAGGAGTCCAGGGAGATCCGTCACTGAGGACCACAGTGGCCACCAGGCCCCTGCCCCTGACACTCTGCTGCCATCATGTCCTATGTCTGCTCAATCTCCTGGATTATTCCATCTGTTTCCCAAAGACAGAGCCCTTTCTTTCTGCCATTTCTCCACCGTGATTTCTTCATTACCGTGACTCCAAGAGCCTTGAGTCCCAACACTGGAGGTCTCCTCAATTGCCCTCCCACCCTCCGTCCCTCGTACACCCAATGCCTTCCATTCCTTATGCTTTTCCTTATTTGTCTACCCGCTCCTGAATCCTCTTTCCTCATCTCTATACCTTTCTAAAGTCTGCCTGTACTTCATGGCCCTGGTCCTGAGTAGCAAAAGTTTAGGGAAAAGGGCATTAGCTTTGACATCAGACTGACTTGGGTTTAAATTCTGCCTATGGCAGTTATGAATGATGCAAAGTGGCTGAATTTTTCTGGAACAGAGGCACCAAAAATTCATGATCCACTTCTGCATGGCCACCTGTCCCAGTTTCCCCTCCTTCCTGCATGAAGGTCATATGTCCCAGGAACAATGTCCTGCAGAGGCACCCTATATGTTACCATGAGCCTGTGGCCCCAAATTCCACTCTAGTTCCCCAGTAAGCTGAACCATGTAGAGGGCTTCCTTTATCTAAGTGAGAAGCACCTGTAACCAAAGCCATCTAGGATGCTTCTTTTCTGGATCTCACCTCTCCAAAGGGGAAGAAAGATATTCCCAAGGAAAGGCACCCAAAAAATTGGAGGAAAGGAATTTCTAACACCAAGAATAGAGCTTCCCTTCTCAGGCCACCCCCCACACCTTTTCTGGGTAAGGCCATGCCAAGCAGCAGGTGCCTGGACCTTTACATGGGACAGGAGAGAATGGGAAAAGAGAAATGAAATTTAACTGGTACATCGGGCTTTACAGCGCTGGATCAGATAAGGCCACTAGCCTCTACTGCTTCTAATTTCCTCCTTGACCATCTAAGTCCTTAAGCTTGTGCCTTAGAAGACCTCAGGACCATAGGAATGGCCATTGGCCTTTGGCACAAAATTCTTCCAAAAAGTAATATATCATTTTAATTTACAAAAAAATGAAAAGCAAGAACCTTCTAGCCCAGTGATTTTACCACCCAAGACCCCAAGAGACAAAACCCCTCAGAGTGTACAGAGCTATGATTCTCCAGATTACCATGGTTTTGCCTGCAATGAATTTGCCTCAATACTTCCTCTAGCTGGCAGTGACACTCTGCATCTACCGGAAGACAACTTTTCCATGGAAGCTCTTGGATTGAATGGCTTCTGCTCACCTGTATCCATGGCTCCGTTGTCCTGCTTTCCAGTCTATGCAGCATGATTCTCTCTTCCCAACACTACCAGATCAATGTCCTGACATAAATTCACTGTTCTGTGTTCACTCTAAAATATGTGCGATAATAATAACGAATATTTCATGATTAATAATTTTGTTTGCGTTTTCTTGGAAATTTGATGAGCTTTGGGGGAATCACTTGGTTACCTCAAGTCTGTTAATAAAAGATGCCTAAAGAAATTTGTGCTGAGGTCTCTTTTTCACACTGTAAGTTTTGCTCTGCAAGCAGAGGCATTCCAGCGTATTTGAAGCTATGGGTGTTTCCCTTAGAATTACAATCATGAAGGTGGCATCTCTCCCACTGAAACTATTAGTAAAGAGCTGACTCAGCATTCATCCCTTTATCCTCTCCTACCTTCTTCCTCAGGTCAGCGGCTCAGATGCAGTGATGTAAGCTGATGGGAAACAATAATATCTTTCCCAAAGGTTTCTCTTCCTTTCTCTGTCACACTTTCCTGGAAAATGTTGAAAGCAATTTATAGATTCTCAGCACATATAATAAATAGGTTTTCAAAACAATCTTTCTTAAAATTGCCAACCATATCCAGAGTAGGTGAGACACTGTTTTTTTTCTCTTGGTTTCTCCTGGGAGATATTACCAAATAATTATAAAGACCATAGGGACTGAGGTAGCAGTTCAGTGTGACAGACTTGTCATTGCACAAAAAAATATGTCCCAGAAATGACAATACACCGGTATCATATTATTTCTCTCAATCTGGTTTTATGTCTAGAAGTTCGAAAATTCTTGGTGAATATCTATAGTCTTTGCTTCCCACCATCCATTGCCATTGTGCTGGTAACTTATCCTTGTCTCCCTCTGGGGAACCACTCCCTCCCACACTCAGTCCATGTGCTCTGGGTGTGTTCAGCTCCAGGGGTGAACATATAACTTGAGTCCAAGCCAATCAGCACACTGCATTTCCCTGGTCACAGTGATTGGCTTAGGAGTGGTCACATGACCCAACCAGAGTCAATAAGATGCAATAAGACACCTCTGGGGCTTCTGGGAGAGAGACAGGTGTCTTCATTTCTGGATATAAACTGTAAGAAGGAAAGAGTTTGAGACTTGTTGCCACCGTCATGTTACTACAGGGAACCTGAGACTGCAACTGAGACAAAAAGAGACAGAGCTGAGATGTGGAGAGAAACTGAGCCCTGATACAATGCTGTTTGAGTCCTTAAATCTAGCTGTGCCTGCAACCATCTATAACTCTGGATGGTTAGTTGAATGAGACAAAAATTCCCTTTTAATGCTTAAGCAGGCTAAAATTGGGTATTCTTTTACTTAAAAACAAAAAAATCCTGAGTGCCCCCACCATATACCCTGATTTTAGGTTTGAAAAATACATTTAGTGAAGGTAAAAGTGTAAACAGTGATGTGACAAAAAGCCTGTATTTCTACATTTCCTAAAGTAACTGGCACATCCTGGCCACACTCTAGTTTCCCAAGATTGTGTGTGTGTGTGTGTGTGTGTGTGTGTGTGTGTGTGTGCTGGACTGATTGAATGAACACACAAGGAAAGTCAAGAATAATTCATATCAAATGTTAAAGAATATCACGTGGGTTTCAGAGCAACAGTCACTGGAGTTTGGAATACCTACGGTAAATATGCAGTGCCTAACAATGTTGAATGAGCAGAGCTCACTAATGACTGAGCCACAGGATAAAATGCCTGTGAGCATGAAGGCTGTCACTGACCAGACCTTGGCAAGGCCATCTGTCTCCCGGAAGCAGGGAACAGACAAATCCTAAGGGAAGGCCCCTCCCCGCACCTCCATACTGCAGATGCAGCCCTGGAGCAGCGAATCTTCAGACGAACCTTCAGACGCAGGGCTTCAGGGCAACTCTCACCTCACAGGGTGTGAGGTGTGGGCTGAAAGGGAAAACATGAATGGATGGAAGAACTCCTGCAGAGCCTGAGGTCCACGGCAGGGAGAAGCTAACATCCTTCTGACACTGGCAGGTTAAGTATCCTTGGCAACTCAAACTTCTTTTCAGACAAAGAAAGCCCAGGACTCCAAGAAAAAGGAGTCCTCACAACCTAGACATGAGCAGAAATGATTTTAGAAATTGCAATTTATAAATAGAGCAAAGTTTTGTTCACCTCCACTGCACTCGTAGCCTGTGTCAGCGTCTTCCTCCCAGAGGTCCAGGGCTCTATCGTGGCTCCAGTCACAAAAGACATGGGTCAGAGACTCCTATATACAAAGGGGTTGGGAATTAGCATGAGCCAAAGGGACACCAAGAATAGAAAACCAAAGAAAAAGTGAGGCCAATCTTCAATTAATTTCAAGTGGTGAAACTTCTCAGGCACTGACAAGGCTCTTACCTATCCCAAAACTTCCTTCTCTACACAAGGAATGAAATTCCAGTGCTGGAGAGGGATTTTTTTCAACTTCTGACTTAAATCTCATTCAAATACAGATTTCCTTGAAGAGAAAGTAGCTCAGACATAAAACTGTCAGTCATCTGCTCCTCCGTGTGAAAGCTTCGTCACTAGAGAAGAAAGTATGATAGCTAGGAACATAAATACATGAAGAGGTTGAGCAAACAGGATGCCATGAGAGGGGAGTGGTACGTGGGCCAATGGCACACTGCACTGGGCCCAGCATAGACTCTGGACTCAGAAAGTCCTGGATTCAAATCTTGATTCTATTACCTATTGACTGTTTCCTGGGGCTGATTACTCCATTTCCATGAAACTTCAATACCTTCTTTTTGAAATAAGTACATAAATGCCTATATCCATGCCATTCATCACTGTGTCCTCTCTGTCCAGAATGCCCAAATATTCTTTGGCATTTGCCTGGCTAACTCCTCGTCGGGCTGCGTGTCACTTTGTGTCAGGAACCCTGGTTTGGAAAGGTGTCCCTTGTCAGGATCCTACAGCATCCAACTACACAGAGCAGAGGGTGCATCAGTTGTAACTTCAGCTATTCTGGACTGTCTCCTCCCTCTGACTGTCTCCACTAAAATGAAAGAGTCTGAAGACCCAGAGTCTGTGTCTCATTCGCCATTGCATCCCCAATGCTTAGGAAATTTGAAAACATCAGGGAGAGGGAGCTAAAGGGCTCTCACCTAGGAGAGATGGAAATATAGGACGTAGGTGGGCTAGGGGAGGAGCAGGGCTTCTGAGGGAGGCTGTTCCTCTACTACATGGGGACATAAGGCAGACAGGGCTGAGAGAGGTACGGGCAGCCGCGTCTCTGCAAACCAGCTTCCTGGCCTGGAGCAGAAGCCGGACTGGAGACCAGGCAGGAATTGTGACACTGTTATTAGACAAAGTCCAGGTCAAAAGTATTGCCCAGGGGAATGTAATCAATAATGTTGTAAAGATTTGGTAGTGTATCCGATGGACACTTGTCTTATTAGGGAGACCACCTCAGGGATGATGTAGATGCCTGATCACTGCACTGTACACCTGAAGCTGAAGCTGAACAATAACGAATGTCAACTACAATTTTACATATATACATATGTGTATATATATATATATATATATATATATGTGCATATATATATATATATATATATGCACATATATATATGTTTACAAGAAGCGGAGTACAGCATTAGGAATAGAGATAGTGGAAATGTAATGGCTGTAGGTGATGTCAGAGGGGTAGTAGATGGAGGGAGGGAGGTTATCGCTGTGTGAGGGATATAAATGATAAATATCTAACTATTACATTGTTTTGTACACCTGAAACTAATGGAAAAAAAAAAAGATTGCCCAGGGACAGAAGAGGTCACTTCATGATGATGAAGGCTGCAATCTACACTGGAGATAATGCTTTCATGACCATCGGGAATCAAATAACAAAGCATCAACATTTATAAAGTAAAACCATAGGATATGTAAAGAGAAACTGACAAAAACATAAAAGTAATAAGGTTTTAATACACCTCTTTAGATCTCTGATAGAGCAAGTATATCAAGATAGGTAAGGATACAGATATGTGAACCATATAATTAAAATGATGTCTTTCTAGGTTGTTATGGTGCAAAAATTACCACCTTTTAGGCATAAATTCCAAGAAGTTTTATAGTGAAAACTATACTGTAAGATTGCAATATAATAAAACAAAAAATAAGTAGCAAACATAGAAATATAGAAAACTCAAACACTTTGAAATAATGGGGAAAACATCTCTGCTAATTAACTATTGGTTCAAAGATAATAGATAAATGACAATTGTCAAATATCTAAAAAAGAAAATAATAACATTAAGAATTAGACCTAGAATACATTCAAAATTGTACCCACGGGGGAAGTCATAACCTCAAACACTTATATTACTAAATACTACTTTATATGACTATACACAAACAATAATAAAAATAAATTAAATAAGCATTCAACATAGAAAATTAAAAGAGAAAGAAAAACAGAAGTTCAAGGAAAATGTAAACTCCAAAAACAACTTGTAGTCAACAAAGAATTAACTATTTTAAGAGCAGGTTTTTTGTGGGAAAAAATCCAACAACTAATACATAATTAGGCAGCCTAATTAAAAATGAAAGAGAGAAAGCACAAAATTATAAAATTAGGAATTAATAAAATTAAACACAAATGCAGAAAAGAATCCAGGAACATAGGAGGACATTTTGCCCAACATTGTGTTAGCAACTTTGAAAACATGGATGTAATGTATGAGTTTCAAAAGAAAACATAAATTACCAAAACTGCCAAATTAAGAGGGAGAAAAACCATGACAGAAACCAAGGAATATGTCAAAGAACTAGCCTTTCCACATCTCACATTTGCCCAAAATACTATACTTAGATGATTTTACAAATTAATTCTTGCAAATATGAGAGGGGCAGATACCACTCATATTGTTTGAATTGTCTTGAATTAGGCCAAAAGAAAGGGGACAAAGTCCCTACTACTAGATAAAAGAAATCACAGGTTCACATTTTAAGAACAGCATGTAGGATGGGGATATTGTCCTATAATTAGAAAATTCAGTCTCACTGTCAAACCCACAATTATGGTTTTCCTCCCCTAGCACCCGTGCTGTCACTGAAAAATAGACTTTTGACTATTATGAGAACACCACAAAGGAAGTGTATCTGATGCTGTCCTCCTGTATTTACTATCCTATATCTTTCCAACTGTGGCCTGTTGAAGTCAGGTGAGTATAATTGTTAGGTTGAGCCTAAGACTACTAAAACGGGCTTTGTCACAAGTATCTTTAAGTTCTCATTCTACTTTTGAAGAAGTTCATATTGGAAACTATGGACATACACAATCAAAATGATATATACGTGCTTGAAATAAATGCCATGGTCCTACATAAAAAACTTGGTGAATTTTGGTGTGCAAGTATATATTTTATGAAAATAAAATTAAATTAAAAGTTTAAGGTATGGAAATTTTGCTTCCGAGACAAAAGCAGCTTCTGTCAGATGAATTCTCCTACAGGTAACAATTATAAACTCTGGACAAACTTAGGGAAAACTTAATCTTAAAGCATTCATGAACAATCAAAAGCATGCAGAGACGGGAGGAGCTTGATAAAAGGGGACATCACTGGATATTGGTTTATGCAGATTTTCACCTGTATATATTCCTTAATCCATACAAAATGGGGCTGGAAGATAAGCAAACATCCATACTACTGCAGCCTGAGGACTCAGAGAATGGAGTTCAGGACAGCCAGGGTGTCTGGAAAGCAAGGGAGCTAGAGAGACAAAGCCATACAATCTGCATGTAAAGCCTACCAAATCCTCAGTTGACCGATGAGTTACACAAGCATGGGAGAAAACCCCAGGAGGCTTGGCAGAAAGCAACAGCTAGAAGACAGAAAAGCTGAATGCATATTCCAGCTGTTACCCACCATAGGAGAGACAGAGTTTAGTGTTTGTGTCCAACCAGGGAAATTGCTTCCGAAAATAAAAATCAATAATCTTCAAAAGAAGATAAGAAAATCCAGTTTCAATCATGTCATCTATAATTTCCAGTATACAATTAAGTCTTACCAGACAATATGGAGCAACAGGAAATGAGAGCTATAGTCAAGAAAAAAAAATTCGTCAATATCAACTGTGATGACTCAGACATTGGAATTATCAGATAAGGACTTTAAAGCAGCTATTACATTTCAAGCATTTAAAGGAAAATATGGTTAAAATGGATAAATAGAGGATGATCTTAAGCAGAGAAACAGAAACCTACGTAAAAAAGAACCAAATAGAAAATCAAAAACTGAAAAGTATAATATCTAACATGGAAATGTGCTGGATAGGTCTAACCACAAACTGGGAACGGCAGAAGAAAAGAGTCGTTAAACTTAAAAACAGGTCAGTATCAATTTTCAAAAGTGAAGAGCAGGAAAAACAAGAAAAAAAATTTTAATGAAATGATCGTAGTGACCTATGGGACAATATCAAGCAGTGTAACATACATGCAACTAGAGTCTCAGAAGAAGAAAAGAGACAGACAATGGGGAGGAAAGAGATATTTGAAGAAATGATAATTGAAATTGCTCCAAATTTGGTTAAAACCAATTTATGGATTCAAGGAACCAAAATAAATACTAAGAAAATCAGAGCTAGGCATGCCATGGTCAAACTGCTGAAGACCAAAGATAAAGCAAAAGTCTTGAAAGCAGCCAGATAAAAGAAAACATAATTTAAGGGGAAAAAAATATGAATCATGGCCAGTTCTTTTAAAAACAACAAAGATCAAAAGACAAAGAAGTTACATCTGTAAAGTGTTAAAAGAAAGAATCCAGATTTCTATAACCTGTCAAAAATATTCCTCAAAAAATAGAAGTGAATAAGGACAATTTTTAGATAAACTAAGATTGAGAACATCTGTTGTCATGAAAATAATACCTCAAGAAATGCTAAATAAAGTTCTTCCGACTGAAAGAAACTGACATCAGATAGAAATTCAAATCTACACAAAAAGTGAAGAGAACTGGAAATGGTAAAAATATGTGTGAATACAAGATATTATAGAAATCTTAATTCCTTTAAGGGGCATATGTCTATTTAAAACAAAAATTCTAACACTGTGTTGCAGGCTTTATAACATATGCAAATATAACATATATCATAAGAATAGCACAAAGAACAGGGGGTAAAATAGAACTATCCTGTATAATAATCTTATTAAGGAACTTAAGTATAATATTAAAAAGTATCTGAATAATCCACAAAAGACAAGAAAGAGAAAACAAAGGATCAAAAAATAGATTGGGGCAAATAGAAAACAATAAGATGGTCTAACTATATCCAATATCCATAATTGCATCAAATATAAATGAACAAAATACTGTAATTAAAAATCAGAGATCATCAGATTGAATAACTATATGCTGTCAACATAAGATGGACTTTAAATATAAGGGCAAAAATAAGTTGAAAGCAAAAAGATACTCCATCAAACACTGAACATAAAAAACTGGTGGCTAATTAATATAAGCCAGAATTATATTTTTGAAAAACCTATTACAGAGAGAAAGAGGTCTATCATTTTGATAAAAGAGCCAATTCATTAGGAAATCATAACCATCATACATGTGTATGTGCCTAAAAACTGAGCTTCTAAATATACAAAGCAAAATCTGACACAACTAAAGAAAGAAATAAAACCAAAATCATAACTGGAGATTTCTAACACATCTCTCTGAATAATTTATAGAACTAGTCCAAAAAAAATCACTAAAAGTATAGATGATGAGAATACTGTCAAGTACCTTGAACTAATTCCCATTTATAGCACAGCTGAAGAATACACATATTTCCCAATGAACATGGGATGTTCTCCAATTTAGACCACATTGTGGTATATTTTGACCACAATAGAATTAAATTAGAATCTATAACAATACATATCTAGAAAAACCTTGACTATCATAAATTAAACAACATATTTCTAATAACTCAGATCAAAAAAGAAATCACAATAAAAATTTGAAATAATAAAAACTGAATAATAATGAAAATATATCAACATTTATGGGATAAAGCTAAAGAAAAGATTGCCATGAAATTTATAACTTCAAATGTTATTATTAAAAATGAAGGAAGTTCTAAATGCATAATCTAAGCTTTCACCTTAAGAATCTAGAAAACAGAAGCAAATTAAGCTAAAGCAAGTAGAAGGAAAGATATAATATAAATAATAAAAGAAATCAATAACATAGAAAACAAATAGTAAAGAAAATCAGCAAAACCGAGAATTATTTTTTGAAAAGATTAATAAATTGAAAAACCCCTAGTAAGACTGACAATAAAAAAAGAGAGACAAATACAAATTACCAATATCAGAAATTGAAGTAGGCATAATATTACAGATCTAGTAAACATTAAAAACTAAGAGATTATGAATACTATGTCAATATAGTCAATAAGTTAGAAAAAAATAGATGTGTTCCTTTAAAAACACAACCTACCAAAACTGACGATATAAAATATGAATAGCCCTACGACTATTAAAGACATTGAATTTGTAACTTTAAAAAATTTCTGTAAAGAAAACTCAAAGGACAGATGGTCTCACTGGTAAATTAAGAAAATAAAGAAATAGTATTTAATTGTCTCAATAACAGCAGAAAACTATTTCACAAAATAACATCTATTAATAATTTTAAAACGAGGAACAGAAGGAACTTATAAAAGGCATATGTGACAAACTATGGTCAAACTCATCCAAACCACAGTCAATGTCACGCTCAGAGGTAAAAGACTGAACACCTTCCCCCTAATATTGGTTACAAGGCTAGCATGTCCACTGTCACCACATCTATTCAATATTGTACTGGAAGTCCTAGTCCGTGCAGTTAGGAAGGGGAAAACAATAAAAAGGAAGAAGTGAAATATTTATGTACAGATGACGTGATTGTTTAGAAAATCTTAAGAGACTTACAATGAAATTATTAGGATTCATAAGTGAATTTAGCAAGCTTATAGAATATAAATTCAATATGTAAAAATCAGGTACAGCAGCAAACAACTGGAAAATGAAATCTAAAAATTTCAATTACAATACAGTAAACAAATAATACTTTAGGGATAAATTTAACGTAGGATTGCAATACCACTGCCACTTTAATGGCTGCATCATTTTAATAAAAATAGTGGGATCTGGAAGCAGCAGAGGCCAGGTGGTAGAACTTCATCACTAGAACTTAATCACCAGAAACAAGGTTGGTACAATCACTACACTGAGATGAAGTGGCTATCAGAACATTGTGACTCATCGGACTTGTCGAAGTGGCTAAGTGATCACAGCATCCCTAGGAATAAAATAGGTTGACAGCCTACTAGAGAATTAATGTATCTATAAAGCTGGAAATGCTCTAGGTCTGGCAGGAAGAAGCCTGATACATCACCTTAAAGAAAGTTAGAGTCTACGTTAGTTCATAGGCAGTGGCTAGTGATTTGGCTATAAGGTCAGTGTTTGGAACAGAAAATGATTGGTGAACAGGAGGTCTGGGGGAAGAGTATGTGGATGGACCTCTCACAATGGGCACAAAATGTGGATATTTGTGTCCCATGTGATTGATCCCTCAGAACACATTGTTATGATAAGGAAGACAAAATAGAATCGGATGATGTCAGTCAACCTTTTTCCCCAGCCGCTGCAGTGGTCACTCAGTGGGCTCCTGGACATAGTGACAAGGATGGTACATCAGCTCAAAATAGACCTCCCCGCCACTAAGCCTAACCTGCCTGCACCACTGATGAGTTCCTGGCAGCAGCAGAGATCAATGGTGGAAGCTCAGTGTGGCACCATTCCCTAGGGAACCACCCGGTCACCTGGGGTAAGAGTTGTTACAGTGTGACCCTTCCATACAGAGGGGCAACAGTTTTGCCTCACTGAACTAGACCTACTGAATATGGATCGGCCTCCTGCGCCCACAGCCATCTGTGAAGGTAAATGCCTATTCACTGTCGTGTTCAACTTCACAACATTGCTTCTGACCAAAGAACTCATTTTCGCAGTAAAAGGAATACAACAGTGGCTCATGCTCATGGAATTCCAACTGGTCTTACCACATACCCCGTCACCTAGAAGCAGCTGGGTTAACCAACTCATAGACTGGCTTGATGAAAACTCATTACAGAGCCAGGTGGGAAATAATACCTTGCAAGGCTGGGGCGCCAGCCTAAAAGAGGTTTTGGAACCTACATCCAATATATAGTAGTTTCCCCCATAGCTGGTGTACAGGGGCGTGAGCATCAAAAGATAAAAGTAGAAGTAGCCCCTCTCACTTGCAGAATTTTTACATCTAATAATTCACTTGCAGAATTTTTCCTTCCTGCACCAATACATTTGGGCTCGACTAGTTGAAAAGACTTAGTTCCGAAGAGGAAAATCTTGCCAGTAGGTTTATTGGAATTGGAAGGTGAGATTGAGACCTGGTCATATTGGACTCTGCATGCTAGTGATCCAACGGGTGAAGAAGTAGATTACTCTTCTGCCTGGGACAGTTAATCCTAACTATTGAGGGGAAATCGGGTTACTACAGGGAGCGACCGTGCCTGGAACCCAAGTAGTGAACCCCTTCTACCCAGTGAAGATAGGTTTTGCAGGATTCGCAAGGACTCAGATTGTTTCAGTAACTAACACTGGCCAGCTATCATTGCGCAAACTCAGGACTGTCATAGAACGAGGGTTCTGAATCGTAAGGCTGCTACTCCCTTTCATGTAATTAGCACAAGAGAAGCCTGCGGTTCTGAGTGTAGCTCAGAGATAATATAAATAGGTTGTTTACGTCTTCAATCAAGAAACTTACTTTCTTGTGAAACTCAAAAACCTTTCATTGCAAATTAAACGTGTGACTATGTCACAGAAAAAAAATGTGGCTCACCACTTGGGAATAAAAATGTCCCCCAAAGTGATCAGTGACTAAAAAATCAACCAAAATGATTTCATAAAAAGAAAGCAATACTTCAAAGAACCTGATTCCCAACCCTGAGATACAGTTCCTGTCTGAGTCCATTCTACTGTTACGACGAAAAATAGGACAGACTAAATGGTTTAAACAAACATTTCTCTCACACAGTTCTGGCGGCTGAGAAGTCCAAGATCGAGGCTCCGATTTGGGGTCTGGTGAGGGCCACTACTGGTTCATCAGCAGCCTCAAGTGGCAGAAGGGGGAAGGGAGCTCTCTGGGGTCTTCTCTATAAGGGCACTAACCCCATTCTTGGAGGGCTCCACCCTCGTGTCCTCTGCACCTCCCAAAGGCCGCACCTCCAAGTACCATCCCATTGGGAATTAGGTTTCAAAATATGAATTCTAGGGGCACACAAACATTCAGTTTATAGCAGTTCCTATGTGACTGTATGTTTCCTTGAGCGTTACCACAATTCACTCAACTTAAGAACATCCAACAGCTAGAGATCGCCAAAATTGAACTGAAATGGGCTTCTTCAGACAGAAGGAAGAAGCTTCCCGACACCAGAGGGGAACAAGGAGAAGCTGAGAGAGCATGATTCCAGGATGTGGAGGAGCGTTTCTGTATCAGAGGGGCTGGAGCAGACGACCCCTAGGTCCATCCCAGTCTTGCTAGTGTGAGTGTCTCCCTGAGGGGTACGCTGAAGACAACTGCCAGCTCTCCCTTCTCCTCCCCTTTTCCCCAACTGCTCCCAACGTGTCCTAAGCACTGGTAAGACTTAGTACTGTGACAAACAGGTGGTACCTTGTGGTCTGGAAACCAAATTCCGTCTAGTACTTTGTTTTGAGATAGGCGCACAGAAATATCTTTCCTTATCCCAAAATGTCACATGAGTTTGTTTTATTTACTGCTGACTTGATGTTTCTGGATGGCGGTCCCTGAAAAGTCATAATGATTCCTCACGTGCTAGACATTGTGTGAGACGTTGATTCTCACTGCTGTGTAAAAAATGGCCCGTACACGAGGTACCTCTGTCATCATCCTTCCGCTTTCACCGATGAACAAGCAGCAACTTTGAGAAATTAAGTTATTCATCTGAAGCTACATAGCTACTCAGTAACCTGACCGAAACGTGGACCCAACCAGGCTGACTCAAAAGCCACCCCAGTGTGCTCCAAACTGGCCAGCGCTGAGTGCTGCTGGTCCAAGGACTCCACTCCACGGGGACAGCCAGGTACTGCTCTCTCCTGCCACCCAGCAGCGTGGTGAGCTACGGCTTAGCACCTACCACGAGCCAGGCATTGCACAAGATGTTCTATAAACTTTGCTCATTTAATTCCCACAACCATCCCGTGAGGTAGATCTTATTCTAATTCCTACTTTAGTGAAGAGAACATTGAGTTAGAAAGCTAAAGTTCTTACCCAAAGACAGGCAGACCGACAAGGCAGAGGCAGGAGTCACAGCCAGACCTGACCAACCCCCAAACTGTGTTCTTGACCTTTCCCCAGGTTGCTCTGATCTACCTGTGCCCACAGGAACTGCCAGGTGTACTGACAGTGCAGTAGTTCACAGATGAAGAAATGGAATATTTCTCAAGAAAATGAGGACACTACAGTCAGCCATGAGTTCAGAAGAAATATCACTACAAACTGTGGTGCGATCTGGTGCTTTTGCTAATTCTCTCAAGATAAGTTCTGTTAGTTTACCATTCTAAATAAATTCTCAACAAGCTATTTACCTGTCAATCTGTATCTGTGGAGACTGTTTTTGTAACATTAGATAAACGAGCAATTAGAGACCTTAAAAGACTCTTAAAGGTGGTGGGAGCTTGTAAACCTAAACTCCCAGGGAGCATAAATGTCACATCAAATGTCTTCAGTACACATTTCCTGTCTCCCCTTTGTTTCACCAGCTGTAATATGGCACTCACTCCTCATCCTGGTCTGAAGACACCTGCCTTCCAGCAGGATATAAAGGGAAAACTGGGGACCTGGGACATAAGCTGCTTGGATTCTAGACACAGCTATCTTGGGGTGACCTTAACTGAGTCAACATTTCTCTCAGTTGTTTGTCAATAAAATAAGAGGGTTGAAACTAGACTATTGTTAAGAGCTCTCCAAGCTCCCACATTCTTTGGCTTCTTGAATCTATGACTTTGACTATGCATAGCTTCATTCCTTCCCATTTCCTATGCAGGATCCTAAACAAGGGCAAGTTTGGCCCTCAATACATATTACTGTCATCATCATAATCGTTTGATGAAGTTGGAAAGCCTATACGTAGCAAAACAAGCAGAAGCAGGATCTAATATTCCACCATTGGAGACTCATTTCTTTGGTTTTAGAGGGTTTTTAAATATCCCAGAGCAGAGAAATGCTTTAAGACAATGGATTGTTTTTAAGAAGCTGAAATCCTCTTTTTTTAAAGTAAAACTCTTTCATGAGCATGCATAGATAATGAGTTTTTCTGGAAGAAGTGGGGAATGGAGCAGGGGCAGGGGGAATGGGCAGGATACCTGGGAGATCCCCCACTTGGCATTTCCTTCACCCTCACGTGGGCCCCAAAGCACTGCCTCAAAAACCTAGGGTTCCTCAGAAGGCCATTCAAAACTCATTTCCTGAAGCCAATACCAGCAGACACTCTTTAAGGATTAAAGAGCCATTAGAGATTAAAATGAGTATTGGGAATGGAGAACGGTGGGGTGGGCACAGAGGAAGTCAGACCCTAAGATCTGAGGGAGGGAGAGAAAAGAAACTAACCTTTATTAAGAGTCTTCTGTCCACCACATATTTTGCAAGGTTTTTTAATTGCTTGATAAGGAGGAAGTATTTCAATTACATCTATTTACCGAGGCCCAGGACCCATGCCATGGCTTCCTAAAGCCAATCCCTCTGCTTGAGCCCCAGATCCATCCCCAATTCTTACTGAAGACACTGCTCCAGCAATTCTCCCATCTCCCCTGGCTCAATCGTCTCCCGCCTGGACCACAGGTATGGCTTCCAAACCGCTTCTCCGCCCGTGCACCGTGTGCTGTGAACATGGCCACTCTGCCTGTAGTGCCCCCCATTCGGCTCCCGGTACAAGCCAAAGTCCTTCACAGCCACCAGGGCTGCACGAACTGGGCCAGAGCCTGTGTGACCTCATCTCCTGGCTCGTTACCTCACCGTCTCTGCTGCAGCCACACTGGCTTCCTGCTGTTACTGGAAAATCCCAAGCACACTCCTGTCATTGTGCCTTTGCACTGACTGTCCCCGCTACCTGGGACACTTCTGCAATATCCACATGAGCCCACCCCCTACAGCTGTCAAGCCTTCTCTCCAGCGTCCCCTTCTCAGCAAGGTTCCCTCTTGAACACTGCAGCCTGCCCACCCGCTCGGGCACCTCAATCTCCCCCTCCATGTTATATAAAGTCCTGTGTTGAAGTCCTAAACTCAAGTAGCATCGAATGTGACCTTATTTGGAAATAGGGTAACCGCCAGTGTAATTAGTTAAGAAGAGGCCATACTGGAGTCATGTGGGCCCCTAATCCAATGAGACTGGTATCCTTACAAACAGGGGAAATGTGGACACCAAGACAGACATGAACAGAAGGACGCCTGCCACATAAGGATTGAAGTTGTGCTCCCATGAGCCAACAACGACCAGAAGCTAGAAAGAGGCCTGGAACAGTCCTTCCCGAGCGCCTTCAGAGGGAGCGTGACATTGCTGACACCTTGACCTTGGACCTCCAGCCTCCAGAACTGTGAGACAATAAATTTCTCTTGTTTATGTCACCCAGTTCGTGCTGCAACAGCCCTAGCAAACTTTCACACTTCTCATGCTCTGCTTTTCTGTTTTTCGATGGAACCTTCTAATGTATCACCTAATTTACTCATTTATTTCTCTTAATGTCTATTGTCTACCTCCCCATTCTGGATTCTAACCTTTGAGGGGGGCACAGATGTTGGTCTATTTTGTTCACTGATGTACATAACATAGTAAGCTTTAAGTGGATGCTTTCAAATGAATGACTCAATTTACTTCCTTTCTTCTGTGTTCTCAAGAAACCATCATAAAATTCTACCTCACCCTTCTATGCCTTAACTCGCAGGTTTATTCTCCCTGACTGACACCCCACTCCTGCCTTACCCACTCTCACTGCCTGTCTTCCCACCCCTAGAGACGATAATAGCCTCACCGTGAGAGGGGTGTGGGCCAACAGGGTGCAGTTACATTCATGTCGCACATAGGTAATGGCAGCCCTGTGAGGCAGACATTATAATCCCATTTTATGGATGAGGAAACTGAGGTTCACAAACATTAAGCAATGGGCCCATAGCATCCTGTGCATAAAACACTATGCATTTTGACCTTTCTCTTTCCCTCATTAGCATGGCAGCTTCCCAGAGGCAGGAAGAGCATCTTCACCTGTGTATCGCAGGCTCACAGGTCAGGCCAGGCACACAGTAGGGGCTGCATGAGCACTGCTGAACTGCCCTCTGTGACACCATTGGTAAGTGGCAAAGCCGGCAGCCTGACCCCACAGCCCACGCTCTTGCCACACAGCCCCCCTCGCCCACAGAACATAGGCCACAGCACAGCTTCTTTGTGTTTTTACCAGAGTTTTCAGCAGCCTCATCTCCCCACAATCCACCCAAAACACTTCCCATGGGAGGGTGTCCAGGGGGTGTTAATGTGGGAACCCACATTAACACCCCCTGGACACCGTCCCACACACATAAGCACATGTAGAGTTTTTGTCTTTATTTTTTTTAATGAGGTCTCATACATTCATGTGTGCATCCTGCTTTTCTCATTCAGCAGTTTTCCTGAAAACTCCTCCCGGTGAACCGGTTTGGCTCTCAAGTACTCTTTTTAATGACTGGATGGTATCACGATTTATTCAACCATATGTCATTGTTGGGTATTAAATTTATTTCCAAGATTTTTTTTTCTTTTGTTAATGTTGCTACACTGGACATCCTTACATGGATAATATCTATAGATAGAATCCCAGGAGTGAGATCACTATATTAAAAAGTAAACGTATACCGGGGGTGCCAAAAACGTGTATGTACACATGACTTGTATTCGTCTTTTGTTATCGGTATCTATTGAGTATTACAATTTTAATAGTTTTTTCCTTCCCTAAAATGTGTATACATGTTTTTGGTACCCTCTGTATATGCTTCCATTTGTTACAATGGCAAATTTTCAAACATATAAAAGGAAAGGAAATAGTATAACCAACCCCCTTCAACCAGAAGTTATCAACTCATGGCCAATCTGGTTTCATTTAATTCCTTATCTACCTTCCCTCAGTCTAGATTATTTTGGGGGGAAAACAGTTACTTTATTATTAATCTGTAAATATTTCTATCTATATCTCTAAAAGTTGAGGAGTCTTTTAAATAACATAACCAAAATACTATCATCAAACCTCAAAAGAATAATAATCATTTCTTCTTAGCATCCAGTCTTCAGGCAGTGTTCAAATTCCTTCAAATGAATCATAAATAAAATTTTTTAACGTTTGTTCAAATGAAGATCTTAATAAAGGTCAAGAATTACAATTGGTTAACATGGTCTCTTAGGTCTCTTTTAATTTATAAATTTCCGTGTGTGTGTGTGTGTGTGTGTGTGTGTGTGTCCCCCTTACAATATTTCTTTTGAAGAAACCCGGCCATTCGTCCTGTATGTTTTCCACAATCTGCACTTTTAGGTTTCCTCACCACAACATCGCCTGCCCTCGACAGTTTGTAGTTACATCTAGAAGTGTGATCCAATTCAGGTTAGAACTTTTGCAAGAACACTTACGGGCAGTGTTGTGTTCTTCCATCAGGGAGCACACAATGCCTGGTTGTCTCTCTTTTGTGCTGTTAGCAGCCACGGAGGGAATCGCCTAGATTCATCTCTTCAGTAGGAGTTGCAAGTGGATGATGTCTTAATTCCATCATTCCTCATTTATGAGCTGGGATATTTCTATAAAGAGAAAAATTACGCTTATCAACTCATTCATTATCCTGAGGCACAGTTCATATATAACAAAGTCTAGATAAATGTTTCTGTCCCTTTATTTAGCAGGTTTCAAAATAACAAGTTTCCTAGTATCCTGTCTAAATGAGAGTTGTTGGGATTTTTGTTTCGTTTCAGTTACCTTCATGAACTTGTAGGTTTTTTGTTAATGTGAATAAAAGGTTAGCAAACTTGGAGCCGGCCCGGTGGCTCAGGCGGTTGGAGCTCTGTGCTCCTAACTCGGAAGGCTGCCGGTTCGATTCCCACATGGGCCGGTGGGCTCTTAACCACAAGGTTGCCGGTTCAACTCCTCGAGTCCCGCAAGGGATGGTGGGCTCCGCCCCCTGCAACTAAGATTGAACACAGCACCTTGAGTTGAGTTGCTGCTGAGCTCCTAGATGGCTCAGTTGGTTGGAGCACATCCTCTCAACCACAAGGTCGCCAGTTCGACTCCCGCAGGCGATGGTGGGCTGTGCCCCGTGCAACTAGAAAGCGGCAACTGGACCTGGAGCTGAGCTGCGCCCTCCACAACTAAGACTGAAAGGACAACAACTTGAAGCTGAACAGCACTCTCCACAACTAAGATTGAAAGGACAACAACTTGACTTGGAAAAAAGGCCTGGAAGTACACGCTATTTGCCCAATAAAGTCCTGTTCCCCGTCCCCAATAAAATAAATAAATAAATAAATAAATAAATAAATAAAAGTAGAACATTAAAACAAATCTCTTGTTAAAAAAAAAAAAAGGTTAGCAAACTCATTCTCTTTCTCTATGAAAAAATGACCTTGGGTTAACTTTTTAGCTCTGTTCCCCTGGAAACCCAGGAAAGGTGGAATGTCATCTATGTTACCAAGCAACATTGCTTATGGTAAAAATGACCTCTGGTTAGAAAACTACACCTGGCCCAGGAGGACTGTGAATTAACTATCCACACCTAGTAGGAATCCATAGTCTGAGCTTTTCTAAATGCAATGCATCCTTGTAACTGGGCATGTCCCTTGCTAAGACCCCTGGCAGCTGTTCCCATGGGATGAAATCAAACATATTGGCTCAGAGGGGGAAAGGGGCTTATGAGCCAGAACAGTTCCCATACCCGTTCCTTTGCACTGGGTTCCCCCAGAAACAGACTATGAGACTGGAGAGTTATGCACAGGAAGTTTAATGGGAAGGGCTCTTAGGAAGTGAAGGAAACAGGGCTGTGAAGCGGGAAAAACGAAACTACAATGTGAATGCAACTGTGAACCCCAGCAGGACTTCCTTGGTATCTGGGATGGCCCTTTACAGTTGTCCCAATTTAAGCAGTGAGGATCCTTGAAAAGGGGCATAACCTCGGGCAAGGCAGTTCCCCTGTACTGAAAACAATTCCCAACTGTGAGCAGCCAACCCTCCAGGCAACCGGAGGAATGAGTACCTCAGTCTTAGCAAGGACACCTGGCCAGTACATCACGGCATCACTATATCACTATCTCCTTCACACCTGAGCCATCACACCTGACCCTGCTCTGCTGGCACACTGTCCTTTCTGTTCTATAGCCTCTAGCAAAGCTAAGTAAACTGGTGCTGGAGGGGACCCGTTCAGTTTTGTCAGATGTACACCTGAACCCGTTTATCTTACACATTTTGTGCCCCAGACCTGGAATCACCCGTTTCTCCGAGAGCCCTGATTCCTCTGAGTGATACTCAGAGACCACAACCTGGAAGACAACGGGGCTCATTACCACTGGGTTTCTCGGCCATTTCAGTGGCCAGAGTTAAGAAATATTTTTTTCAGATAAAAGACATCACAAGTTGATACTGATTATTTCCAACTCAAATTCAGGACTAAAGGTTTTCTTAACTTCAGCCGTCGTCCATCTGTATGTCCTTTCTCCCACTACAAAAATTGTGATTCTCATTGACAACAACCGAATTCCTCCTTTGCTTTATTGTACGACGCACGCAACACTCTCAGAATAACAATACTGACTCCCACTGACAACATGACTACTGAGAGAATTTAAGATTTCTCCTTGTTTTGTTTTGTTTGTCCTTAGGGACAAACCCCACTTGATGGGGATGTACCATCAAGTTACTGTATTTTTTAATTTTTTATTAAATTTATTGGGGTGACATTTGTTAGTAAAAAATTATACAGGTTTCAAGTGTACATTTCTATAATATATCATCCGTATATTGATTGCATTGTGTGTCCACCACCCAGAGTCAGTTTTCCTTCCATCACCATATATTTACCCTTTTCTACCATCCCTTCTCTCCCTTACCATTTGGTAACCACCAAACTGTTGTCTGTCTCTATAAGTTTTTGTTTCTTTGTTTGTTTGTCTCGTTCATTTGTTCCTCTCAGTTTCATATTCCACATAGATGGAATATTACTCAGCCATAAGAAAAGATGAAATACGGCCATTTGCGACAACATGGAGGGATCTTGAGATTCTCATACTAAGCGAAATAAGTCAGACAGAAAAAGTTGAGAACCATATGACCACTCAAATTACTGTATTTTAAGCTAACAAAATAATTTGTCTTTCTATGGTTATGCTACCAACTCAATTTACAGGTTCACTTGTTTCATTTTGCTTAATTTTTAGGATTTCTCTTTTTAATTCAATTTCATTTTATAATTATGTGAAATACTTAAGTGGCTTTCAAATCAATCCTATAAATTAAGATATATAGTCCACTTGACCTTATTCCTGTACTACCTCATAAATCTAAGTTTTCGGTTTATCTTAATGTATCATAAGACAAACCAATGACGTAAGACCTTTTCTGAGATGAATGGTAGCATATTATACGCACATTTCTATATCTGGCTTTTTGCACTCAGTAATATATTTTAGAAATCACTTTGAAACAGTCAACGGAAGTCTTTCACATTCTTTTACATAGTTACATACACACCATTGTGTGGATTACTTCAGCTTATTTGACAGTCACAAAGGCCACATATTATTATATATGATTCCATGCATATGAAGTGTCCAGAATAAGCAAATACATTGATAATAAAAAGTAGTTTAATGGTTGCAGGGGCTGCAGGGAATACAAGGAGTCTTTGGGGGGTGATGAAAATATTCTAGAATTAGATGGTGGTGATAGTTGCACAATCTTGTGAATATACTTAAAACCATTGAATTTTTCAACTTAAAATGGTGAATTTAATAGTAAATGAATTATATCTCAATAAATATTTAAAAATAAAAAGACAAGAGGGAGGCTTGCGCAGATCAATGATGAAAACATATTTAAATTCAGGAGTGTGTTAAACTCTGTGCATGGAGAATAGAGAGAAACATTGATAAAAGGGAATTTAGGAAAACATGACAGGGGAAAGTACCTCCCATATATTGTTTGTGTCAGTATAAACAGGCACATTCAAGTAAGTAGTTTAGTAGTATCTATCCAAAAAAATAAAGCACATGCCCTATGAACCAGGATTTTCATTTGTGGGAATCTAAAATCCATGTGTGGCTGGCACAGTCAGCTCTCAGTGAATGCTCTTCCGATTATAAAGGTGATAATCATAGAGAGAGATAATAAATTATGCAATAAACTCCTACAGCCAATTCAGCTCTTACTTCTGCTTCTTTTTGGAAAAATAATAAGACAGTGTTTATACCACAGGGTGGTATGGCCATGAAATCTCTGTTCTTTTAATCTTTGCAAGCTGCATTAATTGGAAAGAAAATTCTCCCCTAAAATGCTACAAGGTCATTCTAGACATACTGCATGTATACTAAAAGAAAAGTTAAAATTCCTCATGTCGAGTTCCGACCTCTTGTAAAAAGATACATGAGGTGGGAAGGTGGGGGGCGGGGTAGGAGATAGCTTGAGCCTCGGCCAAACCCCACGAAGCTGCAAAAGCCAAGAAATATTCAGGGTGAGTTAATACATGAAGCGTCATGAACATCATCAGATTTGAAATGAAAAACCTTGAAAGCCTTTGAGAAATTTGAAAAAAGAAAAGAAAATCATCAACGCAGCAACTGACAAACTCAATGACTACTGAAAGAAGTGCCTAAGTGAACCAATATCTTTTTTTCTGTAATTCTTTCTCCAAATGGCGATGGCCTTAAATGTGGCATTGCTATTATTTGTAAATGCTGTGCTTTGCTTATCAAATAAAGAGTTCTATGAACACAGAAAAAGCCCAAGGAGACGAACATCATGTCAGTCTACTTTTCAATTAATCATATCCAGACCTTGAGGCCTATAAAGACATAGCCTCAAGTTAACTCGCCCAAGTTGCAGGGAAAGCAGAGAGAAATAGCTTCTGAAGTCCACCCCATAACTCGAAAAGTGACAGGTGACAGCTAACCCTTCAGGATGCTCATTGCCTTACTGTTCCTTGGAGCTGGTCCTACGGAAGCATGGTGTGCCCCCCAGCGCACCTGCCACTAGCCCCCAGAGCTCACCCTCCCAGACATGGGATAGAGATATGCTGGGGAGACAGGGATTGTGACATAAGCAAATGGCCTCAGGCCCATATATGTAAATGCCAGCCCATGAACTTCCTAGTAGGGACATCACCTGCGAAGGCCTCATAACAGCCAACCTCTTGCAACCTCCAAGCTGACGGCCCCGTCGGGGGGAAGAGGAACCCCTCTGCAGGAGAACTAACAGCAGGATTCTCGTGGAAGAGGGCAGGTGACCGTCACGACCGAGCCATGGAGACTGCTATGTGTGTCTGTTCTCCGTGTTGCACGTGGCAGAGATGCTGCCCACGGCTGTGCTCCTGTCTGTGCTGCAAGTTCCTGTTCACGTCAGAGCGGAACTGCACCTGCTTTCCCTGCCCTTACAAAGATGAGCGGAACTGCCAGTTCTGCCACTGCACCTGCTCCGAGAACCCCAACTGCCACTGGTGCTGCTGCTCGTGGGCCAATGACCCGAACTGCAAGTGCTGCTGCACGACCAGCAGCAACATCAAGTGCTACTACTACGAGAGCCACTGCTGCCGCAATGCCACCATCACCTTCCATAAGGGCCGCCTGAGGAGCATCAGTACCTCGTAAGTGCCGGGCCCCGGAGGTGGGCCACATTGGCTCAGGAACACGGGGGGGGGGGGGGGCGCCCTGCCAGCTGTGTGAACGAGCGCTGTGCTCTCCTGAGCCTCAGCTCTCACTGGTACAAAACAGTAATAGCCAATACTCAGTGCTTAAGCAACTTGCCTGGCACTGCCTGCATGGCCCCATGGCACCCTCAGCCCAGACCCACCCCACAAATGAGGAAGCTGAGCCTCAGAGAAGTTAAGTGGCCCAGGATCAGACAGTCAGTCAGAAGCACCCAGGATTTGAACCCAGAGTCTGTGTGTTCTTAACTTTAAAAGGCTCTACTGCAAAAACAGAGAGGAAAATCCCTGCCTCGATTCGGTGGCATGAGAAGTAATGCATATACTTTGTGATTTAAAAATATAAATTGCTCTGCCTCCTCTGAACTTTTGATATCTGCAACACTTACTGGACAAGCAATCGCTTCCATAGGACACTTTTGACCCCTACGGCCTACAGAAGGCCCCCAGAGAGCTGTGTACTCCTGCCAGCCTTCTTTTTGTTCCTATCCAGAGGTCATGGCACTGAGGGTTTCAGCCACTCTTTGGGAGCATTCACCCTCTGTGTCAGGCATCAAATATCCTCTTCCTGCTCTGATCAAACCCGTCTTTCTATGTCACACATGAGAGGAGTCTGGAGTATGAGAGGCAGACTCCTTAGAGGAGGAAAGATCAAAGCTCAGCACCATGACAGGATTTGGAGAGGCAGGTTTGAAGCCTTTCAGGACCGGAAAAGCAATTCCGTGAGCAAAGGTTAGTGAGTTCAGGTGAAGAATATGACCAAGCCGTTTTGCAGTTCAGCACTTAGTAGATGTTTCATAAGTGTTACTCTCCGCTCAGGGACCTCTCGTGGTCCTTGCGTGAACAGAGAACCCAGCAGCTCTGGACGCAGGCCCAGCAGTTCTTAGGTGTGGAAAGTAGCGTCCACACTCCCCTTGACTGCCCCATTTCCTGTGCATCCGCCAGGAGACTCACTGAGCCCATTTTAACAGAGGATGGATGACATTGGTGCTTTGGGAAGATGCCTTAAACCAGGAGCTCCCAAACTTTGCTTTGCATTGAAATCACCTGGGGAGCCTTAAAAGTACTGATAGCTGGCCCCCACACCCAGACATTCTGGTTTTATTGGTCTGGGATATAACCTGGGCATCAGAATTGTAAAAGCTTCCACCCTCCAGCCCCAGTGATTCTAAAATGCAGAATGGCTTGCAGGGGGCACGGAGGGAAGTTGAGAGACTTGCCAGGTGATACAATGAGAACCTAGATGCAAGGAGAACGGGCCTGGATTTGGGAGAGGGGAAAAGCCATACAGAGGAGCAGAGGCCAGATATCTGAGCAAGAAGGCAAGGCCGCTGGGCTAGGTGATGATCTTGGCATGGAACCACAGCCACTGAATGCCCAAATCTAAGCCTGAGGCTTGGAAAAAAATGGTCAGTGATGCTCTTGCAAGTGTCAGGAGGTTGGTTCTGGGGGCACTGAGGCTTATCTTCCAGGTGACTTTTCTTCTGGTTTCTGAACTACTGCCTGCCCTGTTCCCCAGTGGTACTTCCTGGCCAGCATCTTGCTCATCCTGCCTTACTCTGGTCTCATTCACCCCTCTCTGCCTTATTCATCTCTTTTTCTCACTTCCTTTTTCACCTTACCCCAGCTCCCTGGGCCATTAACACCTGTCTCTTAGCTCTGCCCTCTCTTTCTCTTCCCCTAATACCACCTTCCCTCCCTTCTTCTGATTTCTCATATTGTCTCCCTTTATGTTACACCGTGATCCTGAGAGTCCTACCTTATCAAACTAGAAAGGTCCATCAGGTACCACATGTACAATGGGCTTGTACCTCCCAGTGACCCCTTCAGGGCCCAGGTAGGAGCCTGAGAAGGCAGAGAGGGAACCAGGCTGAGAACATTGTGGGTGGCAGGCCGGGAGCCCAGCATCCAAATCCTACGGGATGAGCTTTCCAGGTGCCTGAGTCTCCACAAGGGACATGCTCTGCTCCAGTACACTTGGGCAGCATCTTTGACTGTCTAAGCTCTGAGACACAGGTCCCTGACCACGGGAATGGGGAAGGAGGAGACAGGGGCACATAGGGACCGCAAGAAGGCAAAACCAGAAGAGAACACAGCCACAATGTCAAGATCAATCCAAACGTCACTCATCTGAACAGAGGCAAAGAGACAGGAAGAGTCACAACTGTGCGTGTGTTGACACCTCCATCCCCACAGCTAATTCATTTATTTTCATAAACTGCTTTTGTCCCAATTATAGCTTCTTGGAACATGCACTTAAGTTTTACAAGTGTGCTTTTACTTTGTCCATAGTTCTTACAACACATGAAAGCAGCCTCAGATGTTAGACAAAGCACATGTACACACCCCCACAAACAGGGGAAGCACACACTTTTCACGCTCTTGACCACTGCTTTCCTCTACTGTGGACATCAGCGGGCTAATAGTAGACGGTAGTAATTACAGTGGCCACATCTAAGGGACGCTTACTAGGTACCAGCAGTTAAGGACTTAGCTTGGATTATCTCATGCAGACTTTGTAAAATTCTTGGGAAAGTAGTACTGTGAGCCCATATTTATAGATGAGGAAACTAAGAATGAAAGAGGTTAAGAAACTCATCTCAAAGGTGCAACTCTACAGTGGTGCATTCCATCACGTGCAATCTGCCCTTAACTCTTACTGGTCTAGTGGTGAGACGCATAGGTGTTAGGCTTGGCTCAGGGACTGACCTCCTGGTGTCCCATCCTCTTCTCTGGTCCATCCTACACTAATGATAATGATGTCAATGCCTTCCAGGCAAAACCCACCAAGAACACACCGATAGTTGGATGAGACTGGATTTATTGCCTCATTGCAACAAGTGAGAACATACGCCAGGGTTAAGTGTGAGGGGTCTCGGTAAGGAAGCATCAAGAGGTTATTATAGGATTTAGGCTCATGTCAGGGGAGGATGCGGGGAAAAGCCTCCGATTGGGTATCTTAATAAATCTTGTCTAGAAGGTGGGAACAGAAGGAGACTAATGCTGCAATTGGTGAAGAAGGAGCAGTCCCTCCCAATAACCAGGAGAGGGGCTGTTTGGTCATTTGTGTGGTTTGAACAATGTTCTTGCTTTTGTCTCAGTTCAGAAATGATAAAATGGTCTTGTTTCTGCTTTGCTCCATCCTAGTCACGGAATGGCCTTATCTGGTGTTGGTTCTATGATATTATTGAGGCCAGCAGCACCCCCAAGGCCCAGCTGATAGCGCCAGGCCACTCTCAGCTGCTTTTCTCTTGCTCAAAGATAACAAGCAGTTGTACGGCACAGACTGGGTTCCAGGGACTGCTCTAAGGGCTTACAGGTATTATATTCACTTGTGAGCCTCTCAAGAAGCTCTCCAATGTGGGTAGTAATTTTATAATAAGGAAACAGGCAGAGAGAGGTTAATTAATTTACCTGAGGTCACCCAGCTAAAAGATAGAGGTGACAGGTTTAGAACCCAGGCGCCCTGGCACCGAGCCCATGCTCCTTCGCCATCACATGCGACCGCCTCTCGGTGGCCCTCCGCTTCCTTCCGAGGCTGGGAAATGGAGCGAGCTCTGGAGCCTGTGTTCTGAAGCCCTCCCGGTGTTTGCGTCTCCTTTCAGCTCCAAGACCGCCCTGCGCTTCGGGAGCAGCGACACCCAGGTGGATGAGTCGAAGACAAAGGCAGCGAACAGCCACCTCGTGGACCACCTCTTGTGCCCCATGTGCAGCCGGCTGTGCCTGCACTCGTTTATGCTGCCCTGCAACCACAGCCTGTGCGAGAAGTGCCTGCGGCAGCTGCAAAAGCACGCAGAGGTCACCGAGAACTTCTTCATCCTCATCTGCCCGGTGTGTGACCGCTCGCACTGCATGCCCTACAGCCACAAGATGCAGCTGCCGGAGAACTACCTGCGCGGGCGCCTCACCAAGCGCTACATGCAGGAGCACGGCTACCTGAAGTGGCGCTTCGACCGCTCCTCGGGGCCCATCCACTGCCAGGTCTGCCGCCAGCGGCACATCGCCTACAAGCGCTGCCTCACCTGCCGACTCAACCTGTGCAACGACTGCCTCAAGACCTTCCACTCCGACGTAACCATGCAGGACCACGTCTTCGTGGACACCAGCACCGAGGACCAGGACGAGAAAGTCTGCATTCAACACCCGACCAGCCGCATCACCGAGTACTGCCGCAACGACAACCAGTTGCTCTGCACCTTCTGCAAGACCGCCTTCCACAACGGCCATGACACCATCAGCCTCATCGATGCCAGCTCCGAGAGGGCCGCCGCACTCTTCAGCGCCATCGCCAAGTTCAAAGCAGGTCCTGCTCCCCTTCTCTCCCCTCCAGAATAACTCCTAGTTCAGGAACTGATGGGGCAGGTGGCGAGGGTCCTTCTGGTTAGTGAGAGCCTTACCTCCGCCTGGTGGAGCTACCGTGAAAGTGCTGGGAAGCCCTGAGCCCTTACGCTACAAATCACTGGCCTGGGGTCCATACCTGGCAACTGCTACCAGCCACTTACCCTCCCTGTGCCTTGGTTTTCTCATCTATAAAATGGGGATAATAGTAGTAACTCTCTCATTGGGTGACTGCGAGGATTAAATGAGTTAGTCTGTCAGAAGCATGCAAAAAATCTACCTGGCACATCAGAAGTCCATCAAGATTCTATAATCTTAGTCAGAATCTTCATGACCTTGGGCCTCATTTTCCCTTTTGGAAAATGGAGAGTTTGATCCGATAGGATCTTGAAGTTGGGTGAGCCTTTCGAAGGTGTTCTGTCACTAAAGTTGGATTTCTCTAGTACTCACCCAATTTTCGGGGGGGGGGGGAGAATTAAGTCCATATTGAGAATTACGTCAATTTAAAATTTTCCCCAACAGATTTTTCCCAAAACTTGCAAACAGCAAAGTAAACGAACGCGTGGTAAACACATAATAACAGGACAACTCAGAAATAGCCAATAATGTTCTGATCAACAGCTTGTTTTACCTCTGCATGACTGCTCATGGTTCTTTTCTATTGGCTACATATAATAGTTTTAGTTTCGATAAGGGAAACTGACCCTCGTTCCCATGAATCCTAGTACAACAATGTTTACGGGGTTCGGCAAAGAGCCTCATCATTTCTGGGTGTGCATCCACCTGATGAAACATGAGGATCTCAGGGATCCTTCCGGGGCCCTTTGCCCTGGAAATAGCTCCCTTGTTAGAGGCCTAGTTTACCCAGGCCTCCTAGAAGAATTATGTCTACTCTTCTCAACACTATAGCACAGGCATTAAAATTCCCTCCATGGATAAGACAAGGAGGGTTCCAAGAAGTAATTGGCACAAGACAGCCAGTAAAAGACAGACCCAGTGTATCTGATTCCAACACCCACGATGTTCCTGTAATAACCTACTCTGTGCTAAACAGTGACCAGATCCTAAAGACAGATTGAAAAACACCAGCAACCACCACCACCACCACCACAACCTCTGGTCTATTTCCTTAAGGAATAGTCTATAGTCAAGTGACAAAATGCAGCAGATCAACCCAGCCCTTTCCCTTTGTCAGATTTTTCAGTGTCCCTGGTGTAAAGATGCCTGAAAATAGGAGAGGGAGGCCATTTTCCTTTGAGCTGCAAAGAAAGGTCCCATTTGACAGAGGTGGGTCTAAGATGAACTTTGCTAACTGTGTCTCCCAGTACCGCTCACCAGCATGAATATTTCAGGAATGCCTTGATTTCTCCATTGCCCCATACCTGGAAACATTGTTTGCCAAGTGACATTTGTTCAGTTTTGCAACCACCACCAGGGAGGCTTTTATATGAAACAAACCCTACAGGAGCCACGTTGCAAGCAAATGGGTGGCCCCTTCGGTTCCTAGAGGGTTTTCTCAAGGTGAGACTCACTGGCTGGGCAAGCTGGATTCTCTGGAGCTCAGCATGCACAAGGGGCTTTCTCATCTATAAAAAGCTACCTGCTGTGACCTGCTGTGACCCCTGCGCAACTGTAGGAAGCCTGGGTATTTAGCACAGGAGAAACCTACGATAATTTTCTCAGAGTCCACCACACCTAAACATCAGACACGGAAGTTCAAGTCACGGTACGGGCACACCAGTACAAATGCCAGAGAGCTCCGCAGTTGCGAAGCGGGCAGGAGCCACCTTCATGGCTTATCCATTCAGATATAGGTCAAGAATTTAGCCTGTCCATATTTACTAAGGGAACACACACCAAAAAAAAAAATTTTAAGCAGGGTTCAAACTCGCTCTTAAGAATTCAATTCACTTCTGCATTTTAAACAGATTGCCAAGTAACTGAAAAGCATGTGATCTGAGAACACAATTTGAGATACTCGGGGCCTTGGAGAGAAGATCTAGTTTGTGTTGCGTGTTCAGCGCTGTGGTGTCAACCCCAGCTGTGCACTGCACTGCCTGGAGAGCTTTATAACTAGGCCCAGAAGCAGTGGTGTCACCTGGCAGCTTGGCAGACACGAAGAACCTCAGGCCCCACCCCATCCCGACTCCATGGGAATCTTCATTTTAACAAGATCCCAGAAGATTCCCTGGATTAGTGCTAAATCTAGCTGCAAAATGCCTCACCTGAATTCCTGAGCTCCAACTCAGGCCAATTCAGAATCTAAGCAGACGAGGCCAACAGAAGAGTAGTTTTTAAAGTTCCCCAGGTGATTCTGGTGCTCACAGAGGGCTGAGAACCACAGCAGAGTAATTAAGAACATAGGCTTTGGAGTCAGACAATTAGAATTAGAGACAGATCCTGGTTTCTCCCATTTACTTGCTGTGTGACACTGGACAGTCACTTAACCTCTCTGACCCTTAGTTTCCTCATCTATAAATAAGAACAATATCTTTCTTATAGAAAGATATGTTTCATATATGGCCATGATCCATAATATGTATAATGTATGAATCTGGTCCGTAATAAATGTTTCATAAATAATAGCTACTTTTAAGTATATTGCCTGAAAGAGACCTTGATTTGACTTTGCTCTAAGACCAGCTCTTGCAACGATATTGTATTTGTAAGGGGTGGGGAGTGCTTCTGGCCTCTTCTGTCTTTTCTCGTCTCCTGGGGCTGCCTATTTCCCCTCACCTAAGAAATTTTTATCCTGACTATCAGGACTTTGCTCTACTGAAGCTTAACTAACCCCTAATAACGCAAAAGATTTCCTATCCACGCATCTGTGACAATGAGTAACTACTGAATAGTCAAAGAATCTAAAGCATAAAGTGGAATTTCAGCTGTTATAAGTCACAGCAGCGCTTGCATTTGGGGAGGGCAGGGGGCCCTTCTCAGGACCACTGCCACCACACCCTAATAGTTGCCTGAATAGTTGCCTGTTCAGCCCCCATCTGCGTCACTTCCCTATCCCCTCTGAGCCAGTGTAAGGGAGGAGGTGGGTAAAGGAAATGGGGGCTTCAGAAAGCAGGCCAGAGAGTGACCCTGCTGAGAGTTACCCCAAAGATGTTAGAAAATGGGACAAAATGGCATTCACTCAATAAACAAACACCTTTCCATCACCTCTGCACACGCAGGTCACAGGGGTTACCAACACACCGTGGACCCTGTTCTTACGACAGGATTCTAGGGTTTCTCTTACTCAGATGCCCACCCTTGTTACAATGACCACCACCCACAGAGGTCCAGCTTACTGGGGACCCAGGTCTATGTTAAAAACCAAGTACAATACAGCCCAACTCCTGAGTAAAATTTGGTGAGGACTGCAGCCCACCAATTCACTGCACAGTTGGCCTTTCATGATTTGGAACTTGCTTTGGAATAGGCCACAGAAGGCTGCCATGTCTTCAGATTGCTGCCTAATGCCTAAATGCCCATAAAGCCAACAAAGATGCCCATTTCACAGATAGAGACATGCTACATGCTCCCCCATCATAGTGTCCTCTGTGCTGTAGTATCGTTGGATGTATGAGTGTTCTGAGCATCACTGCCCTCTCGTATTCATCTCTGTATCCCTACTGCCTAGAAAGGCATGTGTCGTGGAACAGGTAGGTGGGTGGCCAGTCAGTGTTTACTGAATGACTGAGTGAACTTAAATCCAAATACCATGTGAGAAGATGCAGAACTAATTGGGTTCTCCTTGAAGTGTAACAGCAGACCCGTTATTGAAAGGAAGTAGGAGAAAAGGCAAGAGATGGGGCCCAGCTGAACCTGAAAGAGTAGAGTCCCCCAGCTGAGAACAGGGGGCGTAAAAGAGTAGCTACAGTGAAGGAAAACAGTGCTGATTTCCCACTGTTGGTGAGGGCTGGGTTTTTGGTGAATGAGGCATGGCCACATTTTGAAGTAGTCATCAGAAATTTAGTTCTTTCTCCTACTGCTGCAAAAGCTTCGTTTTCACCCAGGGAAAACCACATTGTGACATCACATCTTCTCAAGTGCAATTTGCTAACAAGTGAAGTCTGGTGAAAACAATATCAAGGGTGGCCTTGAACTTTCAACTTCAGACCCAAGGCCACAAGGATTACTGTTATATAAGATAGAAGTATGCCAGGGAAGGATGGCTGTTGTGTCTGAGGGAAGTATTACAGAAGGAGGAAGACAGGGGTGTACTGAGGGAGGCCAAACGCCTTTTATGAACCACTTTATGAAATGCATTCTAGCATGTTGCAGCCCAGCTACAGGTGCCTTTCCTCCCTCTCCACCCACTTCCTTGGAGTCCAAGATAATCTGCTCCAGTTTACTACTGCCTTTCACATATGGGGAGATGAAACTGTTAACTGAAGTAACTAACCTTGTTGTTTTGCAGTCCGATATGAAATTGATAACGACCTCATGGAATTCAACATTTTAAAAAACAGCTTTAAAGCTGACAAGGAGGTAAAGCGAAAGGAGATCAGAAATGGGTTTCTCAAGCTGCGTAGCATCCTGCAGGAAAAGGAGAAATTGATCATGGAGCAGATAGAGAACCTAGAAGTGTCCAGGCAGAAGGAGATTGAAAAATACGTGTACGTCACATCCACAAAAGTGAACGAAATGGACGGCCTGATTGCCTACTCCAAGGAGGCACTGAAGGAGACAGGCCAGGTGGCGTTCCTGCAGTCTGCCAAGATTCTGGTGGAACAGATTGAGGACGGCATCCAGACCACCTACAGGCCCGACCCACAGCTCCGGCTACACTCCTTGCACTGCATGCCCTTGGATTTCGCAGAGCTCTCCAGTGCCATCCATGAGCTCTTCCCCACGGGACCCAAGAAGGTCTGCTCCTCAGGGGACTCCTTGCCTGGCCCCTATCCCGTGCACCCAGAAATGATGACTGCCAGAAAGGTCACTTTCAGCACCCACAGCTTCAGCAACCATGAGGTATACCAGCGAAGCTCCTCCTTGTTTTCCTTCAATACCAATGGCAGCGAGAAGGCCAAGATAGGCCTAGAGGCCTATGGGCGAACCCAGTCGGCCACACCTGCCAAACCCACAGACGGCCTCTACACCTACTGGAGCACCGGCGCAGAAAGCCAACCGGTGAAGAACAGCAGCAGCTTCCACAACTGGTACTCGTTCAATGACGGCTCTGTGAAGACCCCAGGTCCAATCGTTATCTACCAGACTCTGGTGTATCCCAGAGCTGCCAAGGTAAGAGAAGGCCCTGGGTCCCGTGGGTAGGTGGGAAGGTGAGTGGTGTGGAATGGAGGTGGGTAGTCAGGAAAGGTTGCATTTATGGCTTCGACCTGTAGGCGCTGGTCACTCAGATTTGCTCCTTTGCTCTTTGTGGTCAGCCCATCCAAAAGGGATAAATTCTTGCCATCTTAAGTAGCCCACGTCTGGCTTAAAGCAAATAATGTATTTAACTCGTAGTCAGAAATGCATCTGAAATTAACCTCACTTCAAAGTTAGTCTCTCTAAAAGAGAACCCAATTTGGGAACCAAAGCAATTTAAGAGACTGCTTGGAAAGTGTAATATTATTTCCCAAGAAGAAAGCCTGGAGTAGTAGAGAGAGCACAGAAATTGGAATTAGAAATGCAGGTTCCATTATCTATGGACTACGATTCCTTTAAATTGCTACCTTTCCTAAAGAGAGTATCCAGAGTCTTCATAATTTAGAAAGATTGGAAGGATAATCCCCAGTGGAATTCCAATTCTTGTCTCCTGAGATTTAACTTTTTGCGGGGGAGGGGGCTGAATCTGTCACAGACCTCTACAACTGCCATCACCTGGTTTCAAGGGACATGACTCCTCCTTGACCCTCTCCGCCTAACACAGACAAATAGCTTTTCCCTTAACATTCCTGTCAAATCCAACTAACCCTAAATTGAGCTATTAATAGAATACTTTATTCAAATTCAGGGAGAAAAAAGATTAACACGCAACTAGATATTCTATTAAAGCATATCTTGCCTCCTCTTGGGGCTCCCTAAGGGGACATCCCCCAGGCCAGCTATGACCTGCTTCCATGTGGCAGAGCCCATCTTTTGCCCCATAACCTGAGAACACTCCCAAACACGTTTAGCATCCTTGAAGTCTAAACCAGGAGTGCTCAAATGTGCACCTGGGGATCTTGTTAAACTGCAGGTTTTGTTTTAATGGGTCTCAGTGGGATGTGAGATTCTGTTTCTAACTAACTTCCAGGGGTTGCCACTGCTGTCTGTCTGCGGGACACACTTCAGTATCAAGAGTGGAAACAAGGAAATGAAAGCCAGACACTGACCAAGCTTTACTTTTCCATTCTCCTGGGACGTAGTCTGTTTAGGGGTCTATGGCTGACACCAAGAATTACCTTATGTTGCAATATAGAACATGCCCTCCCATGGGCCATTAGATGCAGCAAAGTATCTGTGCCCTTCACATAAGAGGCGCCCACAACGGAGCAGCTGAACCTACATTTCCAAATGATACTAGATCAACAAAGCCTGCAGCATATGTGATGATAGCTCAGGGTGGCATTAGGTCTCATCTCAATGCAACAGAACCCTTTCGGGAGGCTGGCAGGGTCTCGCTCTAGAGGGGAAGGACTGGGTGTCAGCTCTTTACTTGGGCTTGGAGAGCAGTCGCCCTACGCCTCCGATGAGTGGCCCCTGGTAGAGCTCCAGGAAAGAGCCTACACAGGAAAACCTAGTCAAGTCACTGACTGTCAAGAGAGGACACCTAAACTTACTTTCAGACAGTGGTATTTGATGTACAATAGCCTTGGTCCCTATTGTGGGATCATGGCATGGCACTCACACAGAAATCATAGCACTCAGTAATGCAGAAGGTGAAATCTGTGTTGCCATCAAATGACGATTGACTAAGAGTCCCTTGTAGGCTTTTGGCATACAAAATATTCTTAAAGTTGGAATTATACCTTGTCTGTATGTAGCTTAATAATCCTAAAGAGTTTTTTTTAATAAAAACTCAACTTTATTTCTAGAAATCTCACCCAAGGAAATGATGAAAACTTCAGATAAAGATTCATACCCAAAAGTGTTTGTTGTACCTTTATTTATTAAAGTATAATTAGAAACAACCTAAATGTTCAACTATAGAAGGAGTAAATCATTTATGGGGCAGTTATTAAAATGGTGCTTTACTGAATTTTTAATGATATAGGGAAATGTACAATACACAATAAGTAAAAGAAAGCAGAAATCAAAGCAATATAATCCAAGTTATTATATGCGCTCTTGTGTATTCCAAAATTGGAAAGAAATTATAATAAATTATTAACTGAATTGTGGGATTGTAAGTGATGTTTATTATCTTCCCTTATACCATACTTTATCTGTATTTTCCAAGTATTTTACAGCGAGTATGTTTGTTTTGATAATCAGGAGAAAAGGTAACATTTATTAAGTTATATAAATAAAAAGTTTTAAAAGTAAATATATAAAAATTATAATTATACAAATTCATAAAAATTTGGAAATTTATATATTAGTGAGAATTATAAATTAATTTTATAAACATAATAATGTTTCAATTTATTAAAACTTAAATTAAGCATGCAATATCTATTTAAAAATACAATTAATTATACAATATTTATATGTCAGATACAATCTGCCAGTTGATACTTGTTCATATACCTCTTCCCAAGAGCTGATATTTTATGTTTTGAGTATGAACATATATATTCTCCAGTACTTGAATAAGTCATCTCATCTCTCTGGGACTCTATTTTCTTGTATATAAAATAGAGGGTTGGAATATATATACCTTTCATCTTCTAGGATTCTGTGATTCCATTGGAATTTGTTAAATGTAATTTTTCTGAGCCTCAGCTGTAAACTAGGATAATAAAATCTCCCTCCCACGTGTGCTGTAAGGACTAAATGAGGTAGGCATGTCTGACACAGAATCTGACGCATACTAGGTGTTTAATACATGGCCGCTCCTCTGGTTAGTGGTGTCAGGGGGACAGTGGTCACCTCCATGATGACTGACAGTAACAGAACGCAGGGGAACATTCTTCTGTTCTTGAAATGCAGTACAAGCATCACATCAGGCCCCACCGCACAGTCTTTCAAGACTGTCGCACGAGGGCTAATTCAAAGTCCTCAGCAGCTAGAGGGGATGGGTTCAGCTTCATCTCACCCCGCAGATAGTCAACGTCACAAATCTTTATGGGAAAGAGAGCTGAGAGGTGTGTAGTAGGACCACACCCACTTGGTCATTTCGTCACAGGTTTACTGGACATGCCCAACAGAAGACGTGGACGCTTTCGAGATGGAATTCTATGAACTCGTTACTTCCCCTCCTAACAATGTGCGGACAGAGCTCTGTGGACAAATTCGGGACATAATGCAGCAGAGTCTGGAGCTGCACAACCTGACGCCCAACACCGAGTATCTGTTTAAAGTCAGAGCCGTCAACGATAGTGGTCCTGGACAATGGAGTGACATCTGCAAGGTACTGTGCACGTGATTTCTCAGACGGGTTTTGTTTTATAAGCTCTGGAGGCAGGTCTGTTAGAATGATCCTGAGATCACACAACCCACCCTGTGACTCCACCCCGATTGCTGGCTCTGGGGGTCATGTTCTGCTTCAGGAGCCCAGGGCCCACGCGCACTCCCTCCCCCGCCCCCAGAGGTCAGACACGCAGGAAGCAAGTGGGATGAGAATGTCAGCCTGGCTGCTCCTCCTGCTGTGTACCTGAGCCAGTCACCCTGTCAGTCAGTTGTCCCAGAGCCCTGTTTGGTGACACTCTTCTCTCCAGAGCGTGGAACACCCACAGCTGCTACCACGTTTTGCAGCATGTTCTTTTGACCATGGATTTTTCCTTTAAGCTAATTCCACCTGCCTTCCCATTTTTAAAAAATTCCTCAAAAATGCCTTGCCCCTGAAGAACACTCAGTGCTGTTATTAATTATTTTTTCAATGTATCTTCTGTCATTTTTAGATGCTAGGGACAGGGATGGGGGTGGAAGGCTGAAGTACGTCGGCTTTCTTAAGGAGGTGTTTTGTCATCCCGCTTACACTCTAACTCTTTCAGAACAGAATTCACGTCTAATTCCTCTTGCTTTCTCCCACGATGCTTACCACAGCACTATGCATAGAGCAGTTCTTAATGGTTATTGAATGAATACATGAGTGAAAATGTGACCAAACAAATGAATGTATGAATGAATGTCTAAATTAAAGAGTGAAGAAATAAATTGATAAACAAAATTAATAATTACAAAGTACCAGATGATGCCTGAAAGGTCTTAAGTGTTTTATACAATCAGTCAAGAGTAACATTCCCCCTGAAATTGTGTTTCTGCGATTAATTTGCACTCCCTGTATGGGAAGGAAACTCATTGCAGTCCCTTTGCTTTTTAACACAATTTCTAAATGAGCAGAGCGCTAATTAATGAGGTTTTCTGGAAGCTTCATTTATATCAGAGTCGCAGAGCTGCAATATAGATTTTTCCTTCAGAAGTAATTCTTCCTCCCTTTCTGTGAATATATTAGCATTCCAGGGGAATCACTGGTTTCCTTAACATTTGTCAGGATTTGCATAAGTAAAGACTTCAATTGCAAATGAAAATAAGATGGTGTGTTTAAATGACATTTATAAAGCTTCATAAAAGTAATGACTTCAGCTCTTTCCTATAAAATCGACATATTTTTCCTTTGGCATCAGTTCTGTGCAGGTCGTCCTGAAAGGTTTCATTTAAAATGATGTAATGAGGCAGCAGAATCATTTCTTATCCAAAATGCAATATTTCTATCATATGTACTTTTGTAAAGGAAGTGAAATAACACCTTTTGTATTTGATTTTCATAGTCTGTGGCTTGTTGATATTTTTAAGGGATTTTATTTGAAGTATAATACATGAAGCATGAAAATGAATTTTAACATGTTTTAAAGGTCTCACTTATCTAAGGCTAACTCTGTGTCAGACACTGTATATTCATTATCACTGGTCATCCATCCCCTATTCAAAAGGTGAGGAGTTATGGCCTCCATTGTACAGATGAGGAAAGTGAGGCTCAGAGAAACAAGCCTCGTGTCTGGTCTCATGTAACTCAAAGGAGTTCAGTGGGAAGCTAGGTCTTATCGAAGGCAGGAGCTCTTTGTCCCCCTGTCCCGTCATCAGATGCAGGGTGGGCTCAGCCCTGGGCCCCTGGCACCTCACTCTGGGAGAACGTTGTCAAAGCCGACATCAGTGAGAGCCAGTTGGTTTTTTGAGGGGCAAGATCCTGCATTCGAAAGAACACTGGCGTTGGGCTGGTGTCCCTGGGGCCGAGCCCTAAAGCCCGCAGGCTACAGGCTCTGTGACGACAGACAGCATGTTGATCTGACTCACCCCTCGTGGTCCACATTCCCCGCTGAGAGCCTCTAACATCCAAGACTCTAACTGATATTTTTAGAAGATTGGAAACATGTGTTTTCAGGCAAGTCAGGTTCGCTTTGGCCTAAGTTTCTCCCCCTGCTCTTCCTCTCGTCCTCAATGTACCTGCCGACCACCATTCCCATTTCTGAAAAAAGCCTCCTGACTTTGTCGTCCTCTGACTTCCAGTCGCAGCTAACTTCCAGAAAGTCTTCCATGACATATCCAACTTGCCATCTGTGCACTGGTTTCCTATTGCCGCTGTGATACATTCGTGACTTAAGCAAAACAAATGTACTTATCACCTGACAATTCTAGCGATCAGAAATCCAAAATGGGTCTCACTGGGTAAAATTAAGGTGTCAGTGGGGCTGTGTTCCTTCTGGAGGTTTTAGGAAAACACTCTTTTCCTTGCCTTTTCCAGCTTCTAGCAGCTGTCCACAGTCCGTGGCTCATGGCCCTTTCCTCCAGTTTCAAAGCCAGCAACGTTAGGCTGAGTCCCTCTCACACTGCCATCTCTTGGACCTCTTCTGTCTCCCTCTTCCATTTTCAGGGATTCTTGTGATTATGTTGGACCCACCGAATGATTCAGGATAATCTTCCAATCTTAAGGCCTCTGACTAACCACCTAATTCCCCTTTGCCACATAACATAACATAGTCCCAGGTTCCCGGGATTGGGACGTGGACATCTTTAGGGGGCCGTTATTCTGCCTATCACAATCTACAAATCCAGTGTTCCAGGTTACATCAGATTTGGAGGTAAAAAGTCAAGCCCAACAGCAGTCACTAACTGGCACTGTTCTGGGTCTTTCCCTGTAGCTCTTCAGGAAATGCACCAGACCTGCCCCCACCCATCCTCTCAAATTCCTTCTCAGTCTGTCCTGGGAACGCCCACCGTCACCCCATGTACTCAGGAAGGAGGCTTGGTGGCTACCCTGAGTCTGCAGTGCTGTTCCCTCCCAGCTCAGGCTGCACTTAGGATGGCACTCCAGCCACAGAGCAGGGTCGCCTGGCCTTCCCGGGCATCTCACTTTGGTTTCGTGAAATCCCCTTTCTGGTTTATCTTCTGTCCCGACGGCAGACCCCTCTGCCTAGGCTGAGACACACATCTTAGAGTTTGGGGTTGGAGGACAATCTGAGTGACTAACACTGTTTCACACTCAGAACTGCCCCAACCCTCCCCCACACCAAAGAGTCCTTGAGCCTTCATGTAAATAGAACCCCACTGGGGTTGCCCTGCAGATGGGCTTGAAGCCTGGAGTGAGTCAAATTGAGGCTAACGCTAGACCTGTTGTTTTTAACCCCATGGACAGAAGGTTGAATTAATCAGACACCTCAGTACAATGGGCCATTATCAACACTGGCCCTTTTCCTGTTTATGTGTTTATTCCCTGTGATGAACCTTTCCCCCTAGACATCCACTCTAGTATGTTTTATGTTTATCTTATTGCATTTATGTGTCTTACATGATGTGCACTGTCTCAAATGTCTTATTAACTTACACGGATAGAATTGTGTTACGTATCTTGACTGTGCTTCTTCCCTGTTTCCTTAAAGCCTGTGTTTTTATGACCCAGTTTTGTTGCCATGCCATTTAGTCCCTTACTCCTTCCCAATGCTGCTTCATCGCTCACCATGTGCATTTGTTCACCACATTTTACCTGTCTACTCAGCCAGGATGGTCACCCAGGTGACCGCCACCAATGCTAGAGTGGACAGCCTCTTTCACGACGCCTTGTGGGTGGGATGGGGTGTGCGTTAGCTAGGGCTACCGTATCAAAACGCCACACACTGGGGGGGGCTTAACCAACAGAAATGTATTGTCTCACGGTTACGGAGGCTGGAAGCCCAAGATCAAGGGGTTGGCAGGTCTGGTTTCTTCTGAGACCTCTCTCCTTGCACGCAGACATCTGCCTTCTCCCTGTGTCCTCACACGGCTTTCCTCTGTGTGCATGCGCCTCTCACGTGTCTCTGTGTGCCCACGTTTTCTCTTCTTCGTGGGACACCACTAGCCAGAGCAGATTAGGGCCCCTATAATAAGCTCATCTCATTTTAATCACCTCTTTATCAGCCATACCTCCAAATACTGTCATATTCTGGGCTATTGGGGGTAGGACTACAACACACACATTTTGGGAGGACACAATTCAGCCCTTACCGGATATATGAGTGAAACTGCTGGGTCTTGGAGTATGTGCCTACTTGATTTAATTGCACGCATGCACACTTCCATATGGAATGCATGAGGGCTCCTCTATTCTAAGCCCCACCTACACTTGGCATGATCCAACTTTCTGCTAGTTTGCTAGCCTAACAGGTATAAAGCGCTATCTCCTTAGTGTTTTAAATTTATTTCCTATGCTTATTAGTTTTCAGGATGTCCTCTTCTGTAGACAGACTGCTCATCTCCTTTGCCCATTTTTCTACTGCATTTTTCTTTTGCTAAGTGATTTGCAGATGTCCTTATACAGCCGAGATCATGGTTTTAGACATTGCTAATATATTCTCCATTCTGACATTTGTTTAAAGTGAACTTTGTTCACAGCGTTCTTCATGAAATAGCAAAAATCTTCAATTTTGATGTGATCACTGTCATCAATTATATTTTCTTTATGGTTTGCCCTTTTGAAATTTTGTTCAAAAAGTCCTTCCATAGGCTTAGATCACAAAGATAAAATTCCACATATTCTTTCATTAACTTTACAGTTTCACCTTTCAAACTTAGAACTTTAATCTCTCCAGAGTCTGCCTTTGTAATTAGTGCTAGGTAGGGATGTACTTTTGGGGCCATCTAGTAAGCCAGTTTTTCCAATATCATCTCCCAAGCAATGTCTTCTCCATTAGTATACAATAAAGGTGCCACTTTGATCTTATATTAAATTGCCATATATTTAGGGGTGTGTCTCTGAGCTCTCTATTGTATCCCATTGGTCTATTTGTCTGTTCCTATGTGACTACCACACTATTTTTATGGTTCTTTAACCTCCTGTCTTGATGATCTGCTAAGGTAAATCTATCCATTACCCTTCTTTCTTTTCTAAGGTTTATTTAGCTAATAATGTGTTCCTTCATATAAATTTTGTAGTAAGTAAACTGAATTTCTAAAAAAGAAAAATAATAATAATAATCCAAATAGAACTTGATTAGAAAGGCACTGAGTCTCTCAATGAATCTGAAGACAATTGATATTTTTGTAGTATGTCTGAATATTTATTCAACTCATCTTCTGTGTGTTTTACGAGGGTTTTTAAGCTCTTCGCATAGAGGCACTACATGTTCTGGGTTAAATCAGGTAATTTACAGATTTTGTTGATAGTACGAATGTTATTTTACATTTGATATTTTCTCATGTATTGGTAGTTTATAATAACAACTATTGGTGTTTGTAAGTGAATCTCGAGTCCAGCAATCTCAATAAAACAAGCAGCCCATCTGTTGATTGATTCTGCTTGTTTTTCTAGGCATATGATCCTATCATTTATACATGATGATAGTTTTATCTCTTTCCATACAATCCTTGAACTTCTATTTCTTTTACTTTCCTTATAGCTTTGGCCAGGACCATTGGTCCTACAGAAAATGGAAGCCATGCTAGTTGATCTCATTGTCTTGTTCCTGATCTTAACATTTCTCCACTGAGCTATGATGACTTCTGATTTCGTGTTTGTGGTATATAATCCTTATAAAGTTAAGGAAACTTCCTTCTACTTCTAAATTTCTGAGAGCTTATTCAACCTCATGAATTCTTTTTGTATCATTTGAGATAATTATATGCTTTGTCTCCTTTAGACATTATGAAGTGAATTACATTGATTTTGTGATGTTAAACTCCACTTGCTTTCATTAAATAAACCCTATGTAATCACGAGGTATTATTTTTAATATACTTGGCTTTAGTTAGCTCAGATTTTATTTTTTTTCCTTGCGTCTATGTTTCAAGTGAATTGGACCTATCATGTTCTGCTTATACTGTTTGTATCTAGTTCTGGAATCAATATTTTACTAGCTTGATAAAATGAGCTAGGAAGCTTTTGTTCTTCTCATATTTTCTAGAACAAATCTTCCTTAAAATTTTGGTAAAATTTGGAAGCCGTCATTGTGGGTGGGGAATGGGACGACAACTATCATTTCACCTTCTTTACCATCTCAAGTCCTGTTCTCCATTCCCTCTGTCCTGTTTCATCTGATCCCCTTGTTCACAGACACAACCTCAACTGCCCCATTCACACGTCACACACAGTCTTTATCTCTGGAGACCCTGACTCATTTTAAGGCAGAAACAAATCCCCTATTTTTTTATGAGTTAATTCCCAACCTCTCACAGCACTGTCATCCCTTCCTCATTGTCCCCTGATAGCTTTGTGTGTACATCTTACATTATTTAGATTTCCTTTATCCGGGATATCTCTATTGCTATCTACATTTTTATCTGGCAATGGATAATCTAATGTCATGTATATGATACGAGCATTACCTTGCATGAAGCCCTGTTTTCTCTAAAACGGAAAATAAATTTTGTAAAACTAGAGAACATAATCGTATAAGTATCTTCTCTTTTTTTTTCCCTCTTCCTTTGAATACAAACATAAAATACAAAGTTGGAAGCTTTGTATATAGAAACTTTGTACTTTGTACAACCATTGCTCTTCACCATCCAAACCACACCCCTACCCCGTCTGTCCCACGAGTCCTGAGTCACCTAGACAGGGCCCATTGATCCAGTGGGCTGTCTCTCATCCGAGGATTTCAACCTCACGCCCTCCATGCCTCTTCAGTAAGTGTGTATTGTGAAGGAACAGGAATACTGCTAGAGCAGAGATATGGAGAAACCCACCACCTTCAAGGTAAGGCATGGAGATCCACGTCTAAGTCGAACTGATGAGACTTCTAGGAGGGTCCTGATGCCTTTTTTAGGTAGCACTGACCATTTATTCACTGTGCTCAAAGACAGTCTGAAGCATCGAAGTGAAACAATTGGCAGATTTACAAATTACGGTTCTATTCACCTGTCATCCACTTTTCTAAGAACCTTCTCTTTACCATAACCAATGTTGGAATTACAGAGATGAAGGGCTGTCATACCCCAGTCGAGGTGCTCACACACAGTCTGGTAAGAGAGTCACACACACTTGCTGAAATTTACGAATGGTAACAGCTGTGACAGAAGCAATTTCCAGGGGCGGGGGGAGGACCCCGAGGGCTACTCTCTATGGTCACTGCCCTCACACCGTCATCAACTCTCAGCCATAGGAGATGCCTGAGAGGAAGGGGACCGTGGTCTGCAACGTCCCAATCCCACTACATATCAGCTGTGGGACTTCGGAAAATCTACCCTATCCTTCTGAGCCTCAGTTTCTTCATCTATAAAATGGGGTTAGTGGCACCGGCCTCAGGTGGTGGTCATGAGTTGTCCATGAGCTGATGTGTATAGTTTCTGGCATGTAGGAGGGGCCCAGTTCTTGGGAGCTGCTATTTCCCTTATAGCTGGTGCCATGGCTCTCTGCTTCTGATTGCAGGTGGTCACCCCAGATGGGCATGGGAAGAACCGAGCTAAGTGGGGCCTGCTGAAGAATATCCAGTCTGCCCTCCAGAAGCGCTTCTGAGCCCTCCTTCCACGCCGGGCAGAGCAGGCAGCAACCTCAGAGACGCACCACAAAATAGACCTATATACACACACACATATGTATATGTATTTTTCTCACCACATTCTTCAGTGAGGTTGCAGATGTTCCTGAGACTTCTGAGCTGTTTCATCAGGAGTCTTCTAAGAGCTAATAAAAGGATACGCCTAATGTCATGGCTTGCTGTTTGCTCATTATTATGAAACTAAGATACAAAACAGTCAGCAAGTCTCTATGTCTCCATTAGCTCACGCTTAGCCCTAGGCTCCAAATTCGGTGGTGTTTTGTACGCGGCACCACCAGACTGCTGAGTGGTAAAAAGGGCACTCCCTCTTTGCAGTCAGTCTAACCTTGGTCTAACCAGCTTTCAGTGTTTGGACAAGTCTCTGATTGACAGGGAGCTCGTTACCTGACCATGCAGTCTATTTCAATATTAAGCAGCCCCCATTGTTAGAATGTTCTTCCTAATCATCGGGCCTGAACTTGCCTTCCCATAACTTGAACCCCATGGTCCGACGTGTCCCTCTGAGTCGTAGAAACTGAGAGCACGCCCTCTTCTCCTCACGGCTCTGCTTCTCTGAGCAGAGGACAACAGTAGAATGCCTGATCAGAGGCTCTCCGTTGGCTATTTGAAGCAAGGCATGAACGAATCGCAGCGTCATGTGTCAGCAACAGTCAGGCTGAGCGTGGCCTCGCCCTTCTGACAACAATGAAGCCCCCAGGATTTCTTGCCTGATAAAAACCCATCGGCCTAGAATGACCATCGCCTGAACCCCACCTCATTTCTGCCTAGAAAATACCACCAGTCTTTCAAGACCCAACCACTTCTTCCAGGAAGCCTTTGCTGATTCTCCTGGTGAGGATGGCACATCCCTCCTCCCCTGGGTTCTCACTAAACACAGAGCCCATACCCCACAGAGACATTTAGTCCAGCCAGTGATATATCGGACCCCTCTTTTGTCCAAGTCTCTAGGGCAGAGATGGTGTCTCATTCATTGTGTCCCAGTGCCTGGCCCAGGGAGGCTTACACTGCCAAGTAGTACCAGGAAGAAAGGAACTACTGCTGGAGGCAGGGCCACAGAATGACCCTCCTCTGAGCGCCTGCCCCCCTCCATGGTCAGTTTACACAATGAGGGGTCTCCACACAGATGTGGGAGTGGACGTGGAAAGGCGTAAGCAGTTGCTGATTTCCACCTCCTCTAATCCCATCCTGTTCATGAGCTATCCCACCGGCAGGTGTGGGCAGCCCGTCTAGCTTCACCCACAGGACCACTGCTTTGCAACCCTTTATTTTGCCCAAGGCTCAGTGTCAGAGCCAGGAAGGGCCCTTTGCTCGAGGGAGACTCCTCCTGAGGATCTTCTAATAACGTGGAATGAAGCCGAGCAGATTCCTGCCCTGCCCCCAATGGTATTACAAGAAGGAGTACCCTGGGAGTTTCGTTATCATCCTATTACTGTAAATGATGGCTTGACACCACCGTCAGCTTTGGTATTACCATATAATCATTTCTGTAAAAAGCTTCAGGTCGTCATTAGCACAGGGAGCGAATTACATGACTTGCCAGCAGGGATTTTACTACTGATAAACTAAAATGAAATTAAACTAAAAAAATAAAATGGTATGAATATTGCATTACAACGATCATATCTACTCACAGGGTGAACAAGAAGGGCCAGAATCAGATAAGCCGCAGTACCCTGAGGTTGCCTCACTTGCATTCAGTGACCAAGACAGTCGGCCAGAATCTCTGCAAGGCCGCTTCACCAGTAGCTGAGCCATTCCACCAAATGCAAGATGGAATTTCTCTTTGTTTAATTGAGCTACAGTTGACATTTAACATCATATTAGTTTTACATGTGCAACATAATGATTTGATATATGTATATACTGTGCAATGATCACCACAATAAGTTCAGTTAACATCCATCATCACACATGGTTACAATTCTTTCTCTCGTGATGAGAACTTTTAAGATCTACTTTCTTATCAACTTTCACATACACGATATGGTATTATTATATATGTTATATAGTACATTATCTAATATATAATACGGTATATTATATACACGATGCGGTATTATTAACTAGATTCCCCATGCTGTACATTACATCCCAGGACTTATTTATCTTAGACCTGGAAATGTGTACCTTTTGACATATATGATGTACGAGTATATGTCAAATAGAACAAAACAATGCATGAATATATATCACTGTACTGAGCCATAATCTCTCTGTAATCCATGTATTTCAACATCCCTTTCAGCCTGTCTGCAGGAGTCTGTGGCTACAGGAACAGATAATTAGTGCCAATGTGTCCATGAACAGGACTTACAGCATATTAGGACAGTTGCTAGCTAAGTAAATGGTTGTTTTCTTGCACCTTTGTTCTTTTTTCCTTCTTTCTCTCCTTCCTTGTTTTTCTTTCTTTCTTTTTTTCTTTCTTTTGAATCTTCTCTAGATTCATTTAGCACCTCTGTCACGAGACCTGGGTGCAAGATGTGAGAACACAGTGATGAATTAGATGAATTAAACACACATGGCCCTGCCCATGTATCTTATCGTCTAATGAGAGTGAGAGATAAAAATATAAACACGTAGATGACTGGAAATGATAAGAAATGAGAGGAAGGAAAGGGGTGTACAGCTGGGAGGTATCAACTCTAAAGAGAGTGCAATGAATGGAGTGGTGTGTCCCTCAAAATGCCTATGTTGAAATCCTAGTCCCAATGTGATGGGATTCTGAGGTAGGGCCTTTGGGTGGTAATTCGGTCCTGAGGGTGGGGCCCTCATGAATGGGATTTGTGCCCTTATAAGAAGAGGTCAGAAAGCTAGCTCCCCCTGCCATGTGAGGATACAAGGAGAAGTCAGCAGAAGAAGGCCCTCTCCAAAACCCAATTATGGTGGCACCCTGGTCTTGGATTTCTAGCTTCCACAACTGTGAGAAATAAATTTTTGTTGTTTATAAGCCACCCAGTCTACGATACATTGTTACAGCAGCCCAAACCCACTAAGACAGAAGGTATCAGTGGAGGGCTCCCCAAGAAGTGAATTTAAAGCTGTTTCCTTAAAAATGGCTGGGGGTGGGGGGAGCCAGCCATGTGACAAGCAGAGGAGAAAGGCATTACAGGCAGCAGGTGCCAAGGCCCTGCAACAGGAAAGGGCTTAGCATGTACAAGAAACCAGAACATCAGCCAGCGGGGCTGGAGTGCAGGAAACGAGGAGAGAAGGGCAGGTAAATGGCCATGGCAAGACTTGTGGGCCCTTACAGACACAGGAGGTATGTGCCCTAGGAAGCTGTTGAAGGATGTTTAACCAGGCAATATCACAACCCTATTTATATTTTGGTAGTATGACTTTTGATTCTGTGTGAGAAATGACTTGCAGGGAGGGCAGCACAAGAAAAGGCAGGAAGACTGTCAACACAAGCATGGTTACCTGGGCCGAGGGAACCAGTTCAAGGTGAAATCAACAGCCCTTTCTGACCACTAGGGTATGTGTCGATGAGCCGGAGACAGGACTCAAGAATGAGGCCCAAGATTCTGGATTAAGCACTAGGTGGATGATGAATCCAGAAAGGGAAGAATGGACAAGTTTGGGGGAAATATCAGATTTCCGCCTTGGATGAGGGAAGACCTTGAGAGACAAGTAAGTAGAATCAAATAGAGGCAGTTGGGTATTGTATCAGTCTGATTCAGTAGGAAAACAGAAACCACACCAGTCCTTTTAACAGTGAGAATTGAATATGGGGATTGGTTAAACAGATATTGGAGGACTGAGGACAGAAAAGGGACCCTGGGATAACACAGAGGTGGCAACTTCAGCGAGCTGCTGCCACCACTAGGACTGGGGAGAATGAAGTGAAGGGGGTACAGTTAGCACAACCAGAGGCTCAGAGCAGGAGCCTTGCTGAGCCGGGACCCAAATCTCTGAGCAGGGCTCACTGCCAGGCTGGTGCTGGTGGATCTGAGGGAGTTCCAGGAGGCCAGTTGTAGGAGTGTGGGGAAAAGATGAAAACTGACAGCAACAACTAAACTGCCACCGCCCAGAAAGGACCATTGCTACAGTGAGGCCATCCAGAAGAGTGAGAAAGACGGAGCGCAGCACTTTCCTTCTCCCCGTTCCAGGCTTCCTCTGGCATCCCCTAGTAGCAGAGCCTAGAGGAGCCAGCTGGTGAAGGAATAATGACATCTGCAGAGCCACAACCCTACATCACAGACCAAGTCCAGAAGGGCGGGTTTAGAACTGAGAGATGACAGCTTACTAGTCAGCACAGTTATATAGGACTAGAACTCAAAGGATGGGCCTGGGCTGGGGACACAAACTTGGGACTCACCAGCGGGCATGACTCAGTGATCTTCTAGAACGCGAATGGCATCAAGTGCCCTGACCTCAGCTAGGCTCTGTAGGGTAAACCAGAGAGACACGAAGCTAGTTCCTGTCTCTGGTGGCTTCTTAACCACAAGGGCACCTGGAAAGCAATTAAATTTTGAATACGTCACTTTGCCTCTGGAGGTATGGGTCCCAACCCCAGGTGAACATTGGAATCACCTCTGGAACTTTTAAAAACTCAAATGCCCAGGTCCCACCTATCAGGTTATGCAGCATGGGGTAGGAGGTTGGCTAGACATTTGTATTTTCCAAAAGCTTCTGAGACATTCTGAGAAACAACCCTTTCTCAGACCAACAAGCATTTGGGCCCCACAAGATGGCAGCCTAATTGTTGGAAGATGGTTCCTAATCCTAGGAGGACGAGAATTAGCTTTTGAAGAATGGGCAGAAATTGGATAAGGTGCAGGTGAGAGGAAAAGCTGCCATGAGGACGGATGGCTTGCAAAAGAGCAGAGAGGCAGAAATGAATGGGAAACTGGGTACAACAGATATTCAAAAAATGCTCATTGATTTAAGTGGGCACCTGCAGCTCTCAAAACAGGACGAGGGAGACATGGTGAATGAGAAACAGGGTATGTGGGAAAATGTCGATGTCATTTAAAGTGTTATTTTAACGGTTGTCCTGCTCCAAAATAAATAAGGGGTTATATGCAAGGAGCAAAGAGATAATGAACCCCAAGTTGGTGGGATTCTCCTACACACAAGCATCCCTATTTCTGCCTACTGTCATGGCTTCCTGCTCAAAGCCCTCACCAGCGCCCACACACTGGGGCTCTGCCCCACCACACACACACACTGACACAAGCACATATGTACGCATACAGCAACATACACAGACACTTGTATACACACAACCCCCCTCACACACACACACACACACACACACACACAACACACACAACACATTCACCACCTCTGAATCACATTATCCATTCTGAGGTCAGTGAAAAGTTCAAGAATCAATAGGATCAATAGGGATTTGCCTTGTAGCTTGAAGGACGAGAAGATCAAAGAGGTATGTTCTGAGAGAATACTTAAATATCTGCGACAGGAGGTCAGATGGGAGGAAGGAAGGGGTTGACATGGTGGAAGCGGGGGAAGGCAGGCATTGCCCTGTCACCTCAGTGTCCCAATGACTTGGGAGGCCATTTTCATTGGAAACCAAAGGGTTTCTTTGACAGCAACCAACCAGAAGAATCAGGTGGTGTGGAAATTCTCAGAAAAGCTAAAACATTCTAAGGCAAATAATTGACTGAATCTAAGAAAAAATGCAATTTGGGGAGAACCCAAGGGACACGTGTTACTGCAAAACTGAACTGGGCCCAGAAGCTTGAATTTTTTATACCAAATTGTACAAGTTAGCAAGACAGGGTCCAAAACAGTTCTTCAGATGCTGCAAATCTACGCATGACTTCATTTCCATTCCTTTCATTCCACTCGGAGCTACAATTTCTAAATTTTCCTTCAGGAAAAAAAAAAATTAGCTCAGAAATAATGCTTTCTATATAAAACTGTAGCTGTTTGGGGGTTTATTTCTTTGATTTTTTTCCCCAAGAAAATCAGAATAAAGGGAGTCTTTCATCTTAATAAAGCCAGACATGGAAATTTGCTCTCTAAGCACCAAAGCACACAATAGATTCACTCAATACAAGTTGACCATGTGTTACACCAGCCTGGTCCTGGGCACATGGAACAAATCGAGCAGGCTCTGCCTGCCATGCGCTTCCCCCCATGGAACAATGGGAGAAAATCCAGCCCAACCCCTGCGGAGGCTCTGTGTCCAGGCCAGGCTTCATGGAGTGAGTGAAACATCCCTGGGGTCATGAAAATGGAAGGGAATTGAGGGAGCCGAGAAGTGAGAAGTAGGCATCCCAGGGGAACAGCACGAGTAAAGGTGTACAGGCTGGACTAGAATTTTCAGCCCCACCCCCCGTTCTTCAGAGAGCGGAGGGAGGCTGGGAATGGAGTTAATCATTGACCATAGCTGTGTGAGGAAGCCTCCATAAGAATCCCCGTAGTGTGGGGTCCAAGGAGCTTCCAGGGTGGTAAACACATCCACGTGCCAGCACAGTGACGCAGCCCAACTCCACGGGGACACGAGCTCCTACCCTCGGGACCCTCCTAGACCTCGCCCTATGTATCACTTTATCTGGCTGTTCATCTGTATCCTTTACATCCTTTAATAAACTGGTAAACGTGGTTCCCTGAGCTCTGTGAGCTATTCTAGCAAATAACCAAACCCAAGGAAGAGTTGTAGGAACTCAGCCGGAAGGTGAGAACACAGGTGACCACCTGCGACCTGTGACTGAGGTCGGAAGTGGGGGCGGTCTTGTGGGACTGAGCCCTTAGGTTGTGAGATCTGACGCCGGCTCCAGGTAGCTAGTGTCACAAGTGAAGTGAATTATAAACACCCAGCTGGAGCTGTTGTTGTGGAGAGTTGCTTGGTGTGGGAACCCCCTCTCCACATTTGGCGACCAGGAGTGAAGTGTGGCCACAGTGTGAGAGCCAAGGAGAAATACACAGAAGTGTGTTTTTCCTCTTCAATCAGTGGTAAGCACGGATGAATTTGTGGCCGCAGTGTAGAGGGTGAAGGAAAAACAAGTTTTGAGTGTATCCAGTGAGTAATGAGGAGCGTGTATGGGTTGCTGAGCTGGAAGTGAGTGATAATAGTAATTACAATAGGAAGAGCTAGCACTAAGAACCATGTGCCTGCACTCTACCAAGCCTTTCACATGTACTGGCTCATTAAACTCTCACCAAAACCCTGCGAGGTAGGCACTCTCATTATCTCCATTTTACTGATGAGGAAACTGAGGCGCAGAGAGGTTGAGATAAAACACAGCCTGTGTGCCCTTGCCGGCTGTGACAGGTGAGGGTTCTCATGCCTTCACCCTGCGCCCTGCCTCATGGGGAGCCGGTCTGAGACGGAAGCTGAAGGGCAGGAGAAATGGAGGTGAGAGGTAGAGGGGACCTGGCCTTGTGCCAGGGCCTGGGTCAGGATTCACCCCTCTGCTTTCAAATCCTCCTTTGTGGCTTACGCTACTGGGAGGAGGGGCTGTGTCACTTAGCGTACGCTTTCCTTTCCCCTTTTATTATTTTCAGATTGGGCCCCTTCCTCCGCTGGGAAACTGTGCCTCCCTCAGCAGCACTTTACTAAGTGGTGACGACGTGCCAGGTACTGTGCTGATGCAGGGACACGGGGACGAGGGCGACACTGCCCCCACCCCTCAGGAGCTAAACCCTGTGCAAAGGGCCACGCGTGCAGGGCAGGCCAGGTCACAGTGGGAGCAGGAGGGCCCAGGATGCCCTGCAGATTCGAGGAAAGCTCTCAGAGGAGGCAACACCCGAGTGACGGTGGGGAGGGTGAGCAGAGGTGGACAGAGACATTGGAAGAGGGACATACACTATGTCTTCACCTAGGCCCGGAGACCCACCGAGATCCTGCGACAAGGTCCAGACGGATGCTTCCCCTGCATTGTTGCCTCATGTCAGTAGAGGTTTTGGGTGCCCATGCCCCCACAAAGAACAGTAACAGAAGGGCCACGGATGTCCAAGTGTCAGCTATTCAGTGTCCCGAGCTAGGGCTTGTTTCCCAGTTTAAAAGAAGCTGTAGGTCTTGTGTGAGCAAAAGTGAGTGGCTAGGTTATGTTTTATCGAAGTGAGAGTCAACTTCTTTTGGGACCAGACCAGTCCCTCTGAGGGTTTACAGGTGAGAATCCACCTGTCAGGTTGCAGGGACCTCACCACACGAGCCTTGCCTATGAAGACTGGATTTCCTCAATCGAGTGTTCCAAACTATGAAAATCAGGTCTTCCCTCCCAGCTCTCCGGAAGAGCCGGGAAGGGAGGATGAAGTCCCTGACACATCTGCGAGCATTTCCAAGAGGACACCTTATTTGAGCAATTGTCACCCTCCCAGGGAGAAGCCCCAGACAAAGTACCAGCCTCAAGACTCCCAGATGTAGGCCTGTGTCCCGTCTCTGCCACTCTGTCTCTGTAGGACCCCGGGGAGGGTTTTAACCTCTGGGCCTCGGGACTTAACTCTGCAAAAGGGATAGAAACACCCACTTGGAAGAACAGTCACGAAGATGGCAGGGATATAGGGTAAGCGTAGTGCCTGGCCTGTGGCAGGTGCTCAGTGACTAAGATTTGTTGCTGCAATTGCAAGGATAATCCACCCAACTGCCATCCTTCCATTCAGCCAAGTCTTGATGCAACCTGCCTCTTTTTAGGACTCTCTTTAAGAATCTGGAAAAGTAACAGACCCTGGCATAAAAAAAGCACATACACACAAGATTTTGCATAGGATTTCAGTGGAGTCATGAAACCCCTAATCCCCTCTCTGCCCCACCTTGCGAGAGTCCAGGGGCTCCAAGTTCAGAGGCCTTGCATTCAGAAAGACTTGACTATGCCTGAACTAATTTATTTTGCACTGAGATGAGAGTGAGGTGGCCTCTTAATACCTTTTCCCAGGCCAGTCTTGGGAGGCTGGTCACCATACCACCATGAATGGCTCACAGAGATCTCCTGGCCCAGAGAGACCCAGCAATTGGGCCAGAGAGCAACTGAGCTCCAGGAATCATTGTGAACACCAAACACTGTGTGCAGCCATAAAAACTAGCAGCACCCATCCCATGCACGACATTGCATTTTTCAAACATGAGAAACTGCTATAGCAACAAACACAAAATAGTTACAAAAAGCACAAGCACCAACCTGTGGAGGTACCAGAAATATTTTGACATTTAGGGAGACCCTCAAACTTGACAAGGTCAGAAATCCCTGCTGTGGTCTAACTGCCCTCCCCTGGCCCCCAGTCCAATGTAGGTATCCACGACAGGGGGTTGCCTAGGCAATGCCTGAACAGTTGGCCTCCTGTGGCAACTAATATAATTAAAGTAGAAACCTTTTAGAGCATAGTTTAAACAGAATAGAATCATGCCACATCCAAGAGCCCCTTTTTTAGCTCCTGCAAATAAATCCCATCTCCAGGGTCTATGGGTCACAGACTCTGCTCACAGCCACTTTGCCAGTTCTCCATACCTAGACTCTCGTACACAAAAAGAAAGGTTTGGGTTGGGTTTGTTCATTTGTCTCTGTTTCTTTTTTCTTTTATCTTGCTCTCTTAAAGTCACAGAAACTAAAGTTAGAGAAAAAGATGAAATAGTTTTGCCTGCTGTTCAGATTTAGAGAGCCAATGTTTCAATTTGCTTCCAAACTGCAACTGAATCAAAATGGCAGGTTTAAACTGTCTTCAATCTACTAGATGTTAGCCAGTGAAAACATGAAGAAATGTAACAATAGTAACAAGCAGAGACAGATGTCTTACAGCAAGTGAGTGAATCAATGAACCTTTTTACACAGCTGACTCCAAGCCTATGCTCCTTCCATCCTTTCTCTTGCCCTTACTTAATCTTCCAAAGGCTTTTGTCTTGAAATAACGGTGAACAAATCTGTCACTCCCTTTCTCCATCTCTTCCCTTATAAATGATCACCTGTGTTACCTGCAATTCAGGAAGCTTCCACCAGGGGGTGGTACTCCATTACTGCAGATTCAGCAACAATATCTGTAGACATCAAAGCCAAAACACCAACGTTTGTTCTATTGGCCTCCAGGTAATGGAATTCTGGAAAAATCTTTTTCTGCATCTTTATCCTTTTCTTCTACTTTTGAAAGAATCTATTTCTTTGATAATCAGAAAAAAATAATTTGTAAATGTTTTAAAGTTATTACATTAAAATAGTATCACATAAATAACAAAGACAACAAAATGGATGCTGGAATATTACCTTTCACTACCACTAAGTGTAAGGCTATATGTTCCATGGTTACAAGAGGAAATAAGGGACTCTAGATACAGTCATCATCTATAGTTTGTCACTATAGATCATTAAGTGGCTGTTTATTGTTCAAATGATCATCCTTGTCACCCTTGCATTTGGCATGTTAGTTTGGCTCAAAAGAAAGAGACCAAATGCTGCTGCTGCAAAGAACCTGAATCCCAGGGACTCCAGGGACTGGTCTCTCCTTTGGTCTTTAGACGTTCAACCTGTCACTATTGGTCAGTGTGTCTACAACAAAATTTAGAAAAAGGAAAGAGCACAACTGAGCTGTTTTTCTTGCCTTTTTCTTCCCAACTGTTCTCAGATTTACCATTGGGACTTGGGGCTTTCTATCTTCACCTCAGAATTGCCAGTCTTAAAAAAAAAAAAAAAAAAAAAAAAAAAAAAAAAAAAAGAGTACTAATGCCTCTTGCAATAGTAGTTGTAAAGGAATGTTGTATGAAACTATTACATTGGCAGAAAATTATGAGGGCAGAGCCTGGCCAAAGTTGCCCATCATGTCAGGACAAGGAGAAATGGGACCGAGTTGGGCAGGATGCACTGCCACCATTTAATAGAGATTCCCCTGTATTGAGCGGACACCGAAGTTTGGGGGTTTGAGCCACCCTCATGGAATCTTACTCAAAAGTAGTGTCTGCCAGGTGGGGAAATCCATCCGTAAGAGGCTGTGGGTGTACCTTTGGGGGCAAAAGTAGAAGAAGCGGGAGCCAGGAGCAGATGCGGAAGGGCAGCAAGGAAGAGTGAAAAAGTCACCATGCCCTCTTTTCCCACTGTAGGTTCCTAAGCCTGGGTCCTTCTAAACTGGAAAGAGGAGAGGAGTGAAATGTGAGATTAGAGTTTTTATTTAGATTTGACACCTTTAAAATGTGAAAACAGGATTCTTGTAACTGATAAGTGATCAGCATGCTATGAAATCATCTGCAGGCAACGTTATGGGGAGAGAACGAAATCTGACAGAACATACTGGAAGACAATGATGGCATTAAACCATTCAGTACAGTGGTTACACCATTAGGTAAATGATACATAATTATTATATATGTAATACATATTGAGCATGTGAGATGTTTATATTTTGATTTCTGAGAAACAGATGGCCAGGCATGGGTCTGAGACGGGGCTGCCTGCAGGGCATGCACACCGCGGCCTTCTCCTTTCCTGAGGTCCCTCGGCCCTCACAACATAGCTCCCTCCCCAGCAAATTTCCCTTCAAACGTTCAGCCTGTGGCAATGAGATATTTTTATAGTTTTATTTAACACTCCCCTGAGAATTATTGTTTGCTTTTACTAGGTAGTACCAAGAAATAAGGCAGCAAAATCACATTTTAATTTTTCAAGCAATGTGGTTCTTCTTCTTTTAGATAATGGGGGAATCAGAACCTGTAGGGCCGAGAACTGCACCCTGAAGTGAGAAGACGGGGATTCTCGGCTGGTCAGTGGCCTAGACTCCCCACGTGACTTAAAGCAAGGCCGTTGCGCTCTCTGGACTTCATTTTCCTCTCATGTAGACCATCTGCAAGATATGCCCGCAAACATCCTATGTGCCAGGATGTGTCTTTTGTTGCAGAAAAACCCTGAGCTACTTTGGTAACCAGAACACGTGTGTTCTAGTCCTTCTCAGCCCCCCAAGGAGCACATTGAACTCCAGCAAAGAATCTAGTGTCATTGAGCATCCGTTTCCATATCTTTAAAATAAGATATGCCTTACCAACCTCCCAGGTATTACTGTTGATTTTATGCTTTGGTTTTCTAGTGCTGCATACCACCACAAAACACAGTGGCTAAAAACTACCATCTATTTTGCTCATGATTATGTGGGTCAAAGATGTGGTGAAAAGACCTCGCTGGGTGGTTCATCTTAGCCGTATGTGGTATCGCATGGGGCCTCTGGGGCTGGACGGTTCAGTTCCACAATGCTTCTTCACTCACATATCTGGCACAATAACACGTCTCAATCTCTCTCTCTCTCTCTCTCTCTCTCTCTCTCTCTCTCTCCCACTCCCACCTCCACTTCCACATGGTATCTCATCCCAGAGCTTAAACATGACAGGCAGGAAGCAGATGCTTCCAGCCAATTAAGAGCTACTCCCAGAACTGGCACGGCATAACTGCCGCTGGATTTAGCCTATTGGTCAAAGTAGTGAAAGTCCAGCCTAGATCCATGGGCTGAGAAATCATCTTCATCTCTGGATGAAGGAATGGCAAGTTCACATTGCAGAAGAGCACACCAGGTGGTCGATACTGAAAACTAGACTCTCTCATATATTGTTTTTGTTGATATTCTGGGCAAAAATTATGATAGATGTAGAAAGTCTTTGAAACATTAACTCTCCATGCATCTATCAAGTGCCATCATGATCCTTATGTCAGTTTTCCATTTTTAATCTACTTTGGTTAGTGTGGCTTTGAGGTAAGAAATGGCTCCATTCCACATCCAGCGACAGTGGTCTCCAAAGCATTATCTGTCCCTTAGATCGACTTCAGTTAGAGACCCAGGGAATTCCTTCCAGAGGAGGACATAGATATTCCTTGGTTGAACAGAGACTTGATGTATCAGTCATGACATGCCAGATTATGGTCTAGTAACTGACAGCCACAAAATCAATGGCTTAAGAAAAGTGGAACTCTCTCTCACTGTATGCCTGTCCCAGGCTGGCTGGAGCTTTGCCGCCCTGATACCCGACCTGTCAGAACATGTGCCATCTGCGGCCTTGCTGGGCACTGCAGCAAAGGCAGGGGCACGTTTCCACCCAGAAGTGAGGCCCATTGCCTCCACTCACATTACACATCAACACAGGTCACAGGGCCACCCCTGCCCTCAAAGGGGCAGGTGCACGCAACCTTCTATGCCTCAGAAGGAGGAGAACCAGAAATACTGGAGAACTGCAGCCCTCAAGAGGACACGTGGACTTTTTCAGGATTCCGCTCAAGGACATTTTCAGAGCCCCTTCTCAATACACAAGCACCTGTTTGAAGACGCAGAGAGAAAATGCATGCTGTTGTCCTATGTTCTCCTGCTCTAATAGGCTGTATTTTTTTCCCAAGCTTTTCTTTGCTGTTTCTTGTAAGACATTTCCCAGGGGAGTGACAGTGATTGAAATCCTGACCTTGCCTGGAGATTCACGGAGAACGAAATGTTCCCTTGGGGGAGTTCACAGTCGTATCCATCTGCTAGCTCCGTAGGACACATGGAGACGCCCCATGTGACCCACGCTAGTGAGTCTCCACCCAGAGTTTCATGTTCTTGCCTTAGACTGCAGTGTGTTCATAGAGACAGCAGAGCAGGGTGGGGAAAGCAGTGCAGTAGGAATCACATTGCCTGGATTCAAAACCACCACTTTCTAGCATGTGACTGTGAACCACTGATTCAACTTCTCTGAGCCTCAGTTTTCTCAGCTGCAAAGGGACAATAGGAATAATACCTTTTGGAGCTGTTGTGAGAATCAAATGAGAGAACATGTATAGAACACTTAGTTCAGTGGCTGGAACGTTTTAAATTGTTATTCTTGCTGTTCTTGGTGTCGTCATTTGGCCTGGCTCTGCAAGTCTGTGACCGGTGTTGAACCTGGGCAGAAACTGAGGCCCATACTCACATAGCCAAGCCCTTGGTGCACACGAAGAAGAGTAGAGCCATTAAGTACTGTGAGGATGAAATTTTAAAAAGATGTGAAAAGCAGCAGTCCCTTACATTTAAGTATTATGGGATGCAATAGTTTTGTTCATGGAACAAGGGGGTAGTTATCCTTCTTCCCCCAAAATATCTCTCCTACCATCCTTCCAAGATGCCTGATATTTTCTCATTAGAAATTCATTCATTTGGCTTAACCATTGCCTTGTCTAAGTGTCTCATAAACATTCATTGAGTAAATGAAGGACAGAGAGAAAGGGCTTCACAGGAGTAACCTATACCCTGGAGAAAAGGACTGAAGAGTTCTCCTGCCTAGTAATTTCAGACAAGAATAACTAAAATTCCACCTTGTGTGATGATATTAAAAATTCTTATTGAAATGCTTTTTTTTTAATCTGTATCCCTGAAATGGTTTCTGGACCAGTAGTCTTGTCTCCAATCAGCCTCCTCTAATCCAGCCTCTAAATTACTGCTGGGATAATCTTCCTACCAAGAGATGTGATCGTGTCACACAGTGGGTCTAATATCATTTGCTCCAAGATGGGTATCGGTTCCTGGTGTGGCATGGAGGTCCCCTATCATAACAGCCTGGACTCCCTCTTTAGCCTTATCTTTTACTGCTGCCTCCAGCTCCCTCATCGACAACCAACATTCTAACTCACACGCACAAATTAGCTGTGCAGGATGTATCATGTTCTTTCTTTACCTATGACCTTTACAGGAGTTATCCCCTTCGTCTCCATCACATTTAATGGAAATCATAGTCTAGGGAGAACTCTCCTCCATCAGCTGTATCATGTGATTCCTGTGCGACCAATGATTACAATACTCATTCCTTTTAGACATAAACATGGGCGTGTGACTCAGGCTTAGCCAACCAGAGAAGGGCTTGACTTTGGAAATAAGACTGGTCCAGGTATGGCCAAGTGATCAAAATAAGGCAAATCAGAGCCATCCCTTGGTTAGGGAGAAGGGGAGAGAGAGGGAGAGAGAGAGGGAGAGAGACAGAGAGAGACAGAGGGAATAGGAATGAATATAAATGAATGATAGACCTTATTTTCATCCCTGGATCCAGTCAAGCAGTGTGGTAAATTTAAAATATACCCAAATGCAGCCACTATGGAAAACAGTATGGAGGTATCTCAAAAATCTGAAAATGGAACTACCTTATGATCCAGCAATTCCACTCCTACGTACCTATCTGGAGAAATCCAAAACTCTAATTCAAAAAAATTTATGCACCCCTATGTTTATTGCCGCACTATACACAATAGCCAAGACATGGAAACAACCGAAATGCCCATTGGTAGATGACTGGATTAAGAAACTGTGATACATTTATACAATGGAGTATTATGCAGCCATAAAGAAGAAAGAAATCTTACCATTTGCAACAACATGGATGGATCTAGAGAACATTATGTTAAGTGAAATAAGTCAGACAGAGAAAGATAAGTACCATATGATCTCACTTATATGTGGAATCTAAAGAAAAGAATAAATGAATGAACTAATCAGAAACAGTCTCAGAGACATAGAGGAAAAACTGAGGGTTGCTGGATGGGAGGGGGATGGGGGTAAGGGGGAAGGTGAGGGGATTAGAAAACAATCAGTAACCACAAGATGGCCACGGGGTTACGAAAGTCAATGTGGGGAATGTAATCAACAACGTTGTAAAGATTCTGTAGAGTATCCGATGGACCCTTGTCTCGTTAGGGAGACCACCTCAGGGAAGATGCAGATGCCTGATCACTGCATTGTACACCTGAAGCTGAACAATAATGAATGTCAACTACAATTATATATATAGTTACAAGAAGCAAAGTACAGCATTAGGAATGAAATATACCCCAAAATTATCTGACACTCCTCCCTTCAGCAGGTGGGAGCAGGTGGAGCCTAATTCACCTCTCCTTGTGTGCAGGCTGGATTTAGTGACTGGCTTCTAATGAATAGAATGAGGTCAACATTACAGAGCATGACTTTGGAGGGTAGGTAAGGCATTCTGGCTTCTGCCTTACTCTCCTTTGGCTCACTTCCTCTGGGAGAAGCTAGCTCCCATCTCAGAGGACACTCAGGCAGCCCTAAAGAAAGGCCCGTGTGGTGAGAAACCAAGGCCACCTGCCAACAGCCGGAGAGGAACTGAAGGCCCTTGCCCATGGCCACGTGCGTGAGCCACCTTGGAAATAAACCTTTCAGCTCTAGTCAAGCCTTCAGATGCCCTGGCCAACAACTTGTCTGCAACCTGAGAGACCTGAGCCAGAACCACCCACCTACGCCACTACCAATATCCTGGCCCTCAGAAATTGTGAGGCAACGTTTGTTGTTTTAAGTCACGAAGGGTGGTGGTAACTGTTTCTCAATATTAGGTAACTAATACATGAAGTCCTCCAGGTCCACTCTTGGATATCCCGTATTTCTTCTGTAGCTGAGTTGGGATTCTAGCTTTCACATCCGAAATTTCCATAATTAGAATATACCTTTCCCATGCTCTCCCAACTTCTTCAGCTTAATCCCTTTTATCGTTGAGATTCTTACTGGGTACCACCTCCTCTGGGAAACCTTATGTGTCCCCTTCTCCATGATCCATCCCTCCAAGCAGGGGGCGGGTCGCTTCTCTGAGTCCCCCTTCCTTCCTCTAAATGCCATTGTCATTTTCTGGGTCTCCCCAACTAGACTCTAGGCTCCTGAGGGCAGTGGCCAGGTTTTTCCAATACTGACCACTATATCCCCACTACCAAGAAGAGCTTTTACACATCAGTACTCTGTCAATGTAGGAGACACGATCAGTGCCGCATTCAGGTCCCTTTTGCTGTAGGGATGGTGGACAATGCATGCTGGACTATCCAGGACTTGCCAGGTTTTAGCACCGGAAGTCCTGCATCCCGGGAGCAGCTCAGACCCGGGAAAATCAAGGTCACGCTACAGCGACTTCGGTCACTAAGGGCAAACTGAGGACAGTGCAGGTCACCAGCGCCTTCCTCCTGCAGCCAATGCTGGCGCCAACAGCTGACATGTGACCATCTGCAGAGAATGGCGTTTGGCTGCCTCACCCAGAGACACTGGGAGGTTACACCACCACCCTCAGGGGGGCAGTGACTGGCTGATACAGAGGTATAAGAGCATAGCCCCCTTGTCTCAAGGTGGGGCAACCATTTATGCTCCAGAGCCCCCTAGGAGGTTCAGGCTGAGGCTACACTTGAGACCCCATCATTGTTCAGCCCTTTCCCCTGCTTATCCAGCTTCCCCAACTTCCTTATGTGATTCTCCTGAGAGCACCCTTCAATAAATACATCACTTGTACCATCAGGCTCTGCTTCACGGAGACCCAAACTAAGGCGGTAAATCGTTTCCGAACGAATGAATGAAGAGAAGCTTAGAAACTTAAGCCTCAGCTTAAGCCTTAAGTCTCTGAGCCTCAGCTTCCCGATCTGTAAACAGGGGTAATAATACACACCTTATGGAGTTGCACGAGAATTCAAGGAAGTGGTGTTTGCACACTGGCAGGAACTGTGCCTGCCCCATGAGGGGTTGTTTCGTCACAACTCTCCACTCCCCAGCCTGTAGGTCTGACTGTGGAGAATTAGGTTGTTCCTGAGTGTAAAGGAGGCCCCATCGGTGCAGAAAGCTAGGCAGGTAGACAGGGAGTGACTGGCAAGCCATCTGATAGCAGGTTTGGGTAGAAAGCTGAAGCACATTAGTTTCTTAAAGATAAAGCAAGCATGCAGAGAACTCACTAGCAGGAAAATGTAAGTTCCTATCTTGGGGAGAGGAGATGCCCAGGCTTTTGCCACTTTAAACTTTGCCATGATGGTTTCCCCTGTTGGTGATGAGGTCTGGAATGTGCAGGGGAGCCTTGTGACAGCAGCAGGCGTGTGCGAAGGCAGGGGACAGAGCCTCAGCAAAGTCAGACAGCAGTACCGGCCCCCACCCACTGCCCTACAGGCACCTGCCCCCAACTACCTCCCTGGGAAATTCAGGGTTCTAGGGAGAATAAGTTGTGCTCAAATGTTGAAAGTTTAGCTGCAAAGACCCTTGACCTTGCTCTAAAAGCACAGGACTCTGAGAGGATAGACAGCAAGCCCTGGTTATGACCCTTGAGGGGAAATGGGCCCCCCCACCACCCAAATGTGTGTGGCAATCTCTGATACCAAAGGGTAGCTCTCAGGATGGGAGTGGGGCGGTGGGGAGAACTAATCGCAGAAAAATGTTCCAAGTCTCAGCTTAAAGAGACCTGGCTTCAGAATCAGGCAGACATGGACACAAAGCCTGTCTCTATTCTCATTGGCTCTGTGGCATTGGCTGAAGTCCCATCTCCACATCTCTGAGCCTCCATTTACTCGTCTATAAAATGGGTGTCATCAGCTTTGTTTCACAGGGCCGTGGGAAAGATGAGCAAACACCACAGATGTAGAGTGCTGGGCTCAGCAGAGGCGCTTATCATGCAGAAGTTACAGTCTCCTTGGGCCTGAGAACTGAGCAAGGATGCTCAGGCTACATTCTGGACCCAGAGTCTAGCTTCAGAATCCCTTAGCTGTCCTCTCTGCCCATCCTCTTCCCTCACCCACATGGCCAAGGCTTCAGGCTGTGCTGGACCCTAACTCCAATAAAACTCAGGGTAAGATGGACCTTGTTGTGGGGACAGAGCCCCAAAAAGCAGTTTCCAGGCTCTCGGCCTCACATAGAAAGGTGCTGGCTCAGGTAGTAAATGGCCGTCGACTGTGATCAAATGGCCATCAGCTGTGGCTAGTTGGCCGTCAGCTGTAACCAGTGAGCCATTAGCCATGAATATAACTGCCGTGGCTAGGCTAGCAGTAAAAGGGGGGGCTAGCAAGGAGATGGTGGCTGAGTTTGCAAGCGGCACAGTGAGGGTTGAGAATTGTGTTGCTCCTGGTTCCTGTGTCTCCAACCCAGCCGCCAGTGAGAGTATAGTGGTGTGACTCCCCTACCTATGGCTCCGTGGGTGTTCCTTTTTGGCCTCACCATGTCCTGTGTTCTTGTGTGGGGAGCGGGAGCAGAGACCCCGCCGGACGCCCTGCATGACACATGGCGAAGTCGGCAGGATCCCCTGCACGACACTTGTATTCTAAAAGGGGGAGTCCAGGTAACTTAATATCTAACCCAAAGAAATAAATCAGTCATGATGGAATTTCCACACAATAGTAAATGTTGGAACTTGATGGTTCCCGTTATCTATTACTGCTTAACAAACCAATGCAAAACAGTGCTTAAAACAAAACTATAGATATATATATATATATATTAGATGTGTAATGTAATTACTATCTTGGGTCTATGGGTTAACTGAATGGCTCTCACTTGGGGCCTCCCATGCCATGCCTGGGGTTGGAGCCATCTGAAGACTTCATTGGGCTGGATATCCAAGATTGCTCGCTCACATGGCTGGCAGTTGATCCTGGCAGTGCCCTAGGAGCTCAGCTAAGGTGTCCACCAGAGCAACAACACGTGCCTTCTCCATGTAATGATGGCAGCTGAGTTCTGAGAGGCTGCGCCCCAAGAGCAAGGCTTCCAGGAGGCCCAGGGGAAGCTACAAGGCTTCAGCTCTGATAACCTAGCCTGGGAAATCATACAGCATCACTTCCACTGCAGTCTGCTGGTCAAGAGCTAGTCACAGCCAGCCCAGACGCAAGAAGTGGACGTCAGGAGGCCCGGGCCACTGGGTGCCCTCTTTGGAGACCAGTTACTATAGAAATAAATGTTAATTAAGGATGAGAAGGGGAAGATGAGCATTTATCAAGTGCCTGCTCTGTGCCAGACTTTTCAAAAACATCACCCTGTATACGTAGTCCTCACAGCAACCCCAGAGAGGTGTTCATGCCCCCCATTTTAAAGAAAAGACAACTGAGGTTCCGAGAGATCACATGTTTACCCAAGGTCATAAAACCCCAGAGTGGCCAGGCCAGATGTGAACTCAGGTCTGTGGGCTTCCGAGCCTGTGGCCATCCTCAATCAGCCTGGCTGTGAGGATTCCCCAGGCAACCATTTCCTGGTTGTTCTGCCTCAAGAAACTGAGGACTTCACATGCTGATAATTACCTTCTCCTTTCCACTTGGACAAGTTGCCCTTTCATTGGAAAGGGAAATGACTTCTGGCTCCATCCAGTAAGTCTCCAGCCTCCTGCTCTGCCCACAGAGACAGAGAGGCCCATCCATCACTGGGGCCTGGCTCACCTCCCCCCTTACTGCCGTATTAGCTCAGACCCCAGGTTTTGCCGGGAGTAGCGGCAGCTTTGCTCCAGGTCCTTCCCTCCTCCCCAACTTCCCTCCTCCCCCTGCCACGCTGAGCCCCCATTTCTCTATGGATCTCCCAGCCTGTTTTGCTGACTGGCTTTGCTAAGGTTCCCTGACTTTTATAGACATGAGCCAGAGCTGGGTCATTAAGCCTAAATCTTCTCAAATCCCAGAGATTCATAGTCCAATCTAATGTCTGCGGTGGGTGAGGGGCGAAGCACATGTTATCACAGATACTGAGCCTATAAGTGGGAGTTTGAGGCCACCCTGGGAGGACTGGGACCCCAGAAGCTGACGACCAGGACACGCCACAACTCCTTGCTGAGGGTTCCTGTGTAACTGGCTGTGAGTCAGGGCCTGTGGGGGGTGCAAGTGAAGAGTGATAAGCCCTGCCTCCAAGAGCCCTGGCACATATGCAGCTGTTGACAAAGGTATGAAGTATGAAGAAGAGGATGAGCCTTGTATAGCTCCATAGCACGTGTTACGTGAGTACAAGCAACACCCTCAAAGACAGTATGACAGGAAACAAACCAATTCCGCTCATCACACTGAGCACCTGTTGTATGCCTCCACCATTAGAATGCCCAGGTCCTGACAAGTGGCCTTGAATCGACTTACCCCCTTAACCATCTAGAGTGGAGAAAAGACTGTGGTGGCCTGAAGCGGAGGAAGCAGCCTCTGTCCAGTGAGCTCACCTGTGGGCCTCAGGCAGAGCGAGGGAGTCCACTTGCCCTTGGACACAGGCCGTGACAGGGGAAGCATGCCTGCAGGCCCCGAGATGACCCTCTGGCCCTAGTAATAGGGCCCCACTGACCCGGCTGCTAAATTAATCACATTTGAAGAGGAAATCAAAGCTGATGGACAGCAGGTTAGAAACGTCCCCCAGCCCTCAGCTCTTCCCTAATAAACAAAGGCTGAGATGAGAGGTCAGGGCCAGAAACTTTTCCCACGCCCGCCACACAGAAGTAACAGCCAAACCAGGAACAGAAATGCCAAGGACTGTTCACAAAGGCTGCCAGCCCTCCTGGGGTCCCGACCACGGAGCATGTGCCCGGTCTGCATGGTCAGCCTGCGGGAATAAAGTCATCCGCGTCCCGAAGCGCTGTCCTTCTCCTTTGGTATAAATCCATGTCCCCAGAGTCCATGGGGAAGGCCCCAGGGAACAGGAAGAAAGCACATCCTCCATGGGCTCATTTGCAATCCTGGTCCCAGGAAACTCTGTTTGCCCCCAGATTAGGGCACTGATGCTCCTCCTTTCTGCCCAGGGGGGCAGGGGCCCAGGAAAGTAATATCACCTCTTCCCAGCACCTTTCTTCCAACAGAGTACCTTCCTAACTATTGCAGCACCTGTGTTCATATTACCCCGATTTTGTGCTAAAATTAAGCTGTTCTAGCTCACTTTCCTCATCTATTTGGGGAGGGCTTGAACTAAATAAAGGTTCCTCCCAGATCTTACGTCCATGATTTTTATGTCAGTGATGGAGTGATGTTAAAATGGATTCACCCACAGAGAATTACCTATAATTTTTTGTTTTCATTACTGTTATGCTCCGCTGCTTTCAACCCCAGGAGTCATTATGCTTTCACTGGTACATTTCAATCCTCGTCCTGCCACTGTGTCACCTTGGGCAAGTTACTTAACAGCTCTGAGGCTCTGTCTCCTCATATGAAAATGGGGTTGAAGTTAGCTGACTCACAATGTCATGACAAAGATCAAATGAGATAATGTCTGCAAAGCACCTAGCTCAGAACGGACTCAGGAGATGCTCAGCAAATGTTAATTCTTTTCTGGCTCCTCCAACACATTCCCTGCTCAGAAAGAAATCCCTGCAGGACCGTTCTCGACCCACCCACCCCAGCCCCTTTGCTACGCGTGTAAGGTTTCTTCTCTCCATCCCATCCACATCCTGCCATGGCAGGTGGTGGTGGCCTGAGCTGGCTCTCACCAGCTTGTGAGAGCTGATGTGCTCCTTTCTTCCCAACTCCACATTCAGTGACTTCATTCTGATAGTCTGACATCAGCCATAGGAGTCTTTACGCTTCTGTAATCAGCAATGCTCTAAACCAAAGCTTTCATCCCCACAGGCCAGTTTACCAACACAGCCCTGCTGGCAGGCTACCCTTCTCCACCATCCTATCCACCCCCCACCCCAGGCCTGCCCAGGGCCCACAGACGGAGTCAGGAGGCTGGGAATTCTGGGGAATGTTGTCTATAAAGCACAACTTCCCCCCACACTAGAGTTTTTTCAACTGGTTACATGGAGCCAGTCAGGGGCCCACCGACAGCCAGCTGTCATTGATTTTCTAACAAGAGGAAAAAAACGGCAAAAAGAATAGGTACTCAGAGGCCAGTTGACCTCTTATTGGATCAGATGAACACAACTGAAAAACAACTGCTGAAAAGCTTCTGGCTAGGACGAGATAATAGAGGATGATTCTGAAATAATACCACTTTGTTGTTGAAATGTACAAAGTTGATGGTTCTTTTCTCTCCAAGAAGTGAAAAGAAAATTTTCTGAAGAAAATTTTAAAACATAAATTATATGTAAGGACATGGCAAAAAAAAATCAAAGGCCACAGATTGCTCATAAAAATATGCACACTTATGTGGCCTTCACGGATCACCAGGCCCTGTTTTAATCACTTCACAGATGTTAACTTATTAAATCCTCACAATAAGTGTGTGAGATATACACTAACATTATCCCCATTTTGTAGATGAGGAAACTGAGGCAACGACAGAAACTCTGTGAAGTCGAGATCTGCGACCTTTGACAAGGTAGCTCCTGACAGACATTCGCTCAGGCAGGTGGAGATGGGGTGAAAAGGGAGCCCTGGCATGTCCATACCCTCTGTAAGCTGTTCCTTCTCTCTGACCCTCTTCTCTGCCTGGACCACCCATCCCTGTTCGATCTGCCAAACTGCTGCTCATCCTTTATATTCTCTCAAGCTGCGGCAGAAGGAGGTTTGCTTTTCCTCTCTTGGCCTTCTTTCCTGCCCACCTACCCACTTCCTGGAGAAGAGATGAATATCATGATAGCCCATTCAATGTAATGCTAGGAAACACTGTTGATGGCAGGAAGAGAAAGGCCTGCTTGTCTTCTGGGGCTCCCTGGAAGACTCTGGAAGCTCTAGGCTTCCCACAGGGTTGCACAAGACTCAAGGTGCTCCAGCAGAATCCCCAGGAAGGGTGTGACCCTAGAGGGGAGGCGGGAAGGAGCTCCTGAACACTCCCGGGACCTGGGAGACTAATCGGTGACTTTGGGAACAGTGAGGAAACGACTTGCATGAATGCCCTGGACAGCTGAGTGCAGGCTTCTCAGCTAAGACAAAACTGGCAGAGGTCGTGGGCAAAATGGAATTACTCACAAATTCAAACAGTGCAGTGGGATATGAAGTGAAATGTGAAAATCAAAGAGCTGTATGCAAGTGTTATTTATGTAAAAAGCAAAACAAAAAAAATGGGGGAATCAAGGAATAAAAGAAGAACATAAAACTTTAATAAGTCGCCCAAACATTGATTCTTACATGAATAGCGAAATTAATCTAAAAGTATAAAAAAAATGGAAAAATCGATATTCAATGATCATGACGAAAAGCTGTATTTTAAACTCTGAGCCACAAGACAAGAAAAATAGAAATGAATAATCTCATTTAGGCCTTTACTTGGTGACTATGCTATTTTCATGAAATTAGTAGTATCCCTTCAAAATCAAATTTTGGGACAATTATGTATCAAAACTGCATTGGGACTGTTCCTATAAAGAAAACATATCTGTGATTCCTTTTCACCTTTTTTTTTTTTTTTAACATTAAGAAACACAGCTTTCATTTGAAAAAAATTAAGTCCCTCTTTAATCTTGACCAAATTTCCAGGGGAACTGATGACCTTCCAGGCTTATTTCTTCATTCATATACACATGCTTTTTTCTACATATTAGAATCATACTCTAGTTATTACTCGGTGACTTAATGTCTTAGAAAATCCCCCTGTCAGTTCATATAGATTGACAGAAGTCTTGTTTGCCATCACATTGTATTCCGTAATACAATGCCATCATTCCTTATTTAAAAACTATTACGTAGTTTCCAATTCCCCACTAACACAAACTACAGCCATGAACCTGGACACATTTGTGCTCATGTAAGGACGGCTGAAGGATAGAGTCCTAAAACTGAAATTGCAAGGTCAAAAGGTGTGAGATGATAGATACTGTCAAATTTCTTTCCAGCAATGAAGCAGCAGTGAGTCTCACACTAACACCATGCATGTGAATGATTGAATTTATAAAACAATTTGAGGAGAATCGCCATCTTTAAAATATCGCCTCCTCCCACCTAGAAACACGGAATGTCTGTCTGTTATCTGAAAACTTCTCTCGTATGGACCATGGACCTCTCTTGTCAGGTTTCCTCCCAAGCATTCAGTCTTCTGAACTTGCTACTGATTCTATAGTTTCTCAATTGACTTGATTGAGTTGTATATTAAAAATACCCATGTTGTTTCATCTTTCCGTGTATTAGTGTATCCACTATTTATCCTTATGTCACCTTCTCCAGGAAGCCTTTACTCCCTCCTCACCCTGCTTTCCTCTAACAGCCAGCACTTAGCACAGTGCCCGGGAATCACCTGTGTCCTGACAGCTTCCCGCGTGACAGTCCGCTTCTCGTCACCATCATTTGGAAGCATGGATAATGTGCCCAGCACTGAGCTAAGCAGCTCACGTTCGTCGTCATTGAATTCTGACATCACACCTCTGGAGAAGTTATTGCTATCCCCACTTCTCCAATGAGGAAGCAGGCTTGGAGAAGTGGAGTGGCACCCCCAGGTCCACACAGCTAATAGCTGAGGAGCGGAAATTTTAACCTCTAGCAGATTGTCACAAACCAGCACCTTCATTCTGCTATGACACCTCCTTAAGGACAGGAACTCATGTTATATTCATCTCCTCCTCCTTTCTTCCAGCACAGTGTATGACGCATCATAGATCCTTGTCCAATGTCACTGTCATGCAGGGTGCCATGCAGGGTCTCTGGTCCCGCTCCCCACATAAGAACGCAGGACATGGTGAGGCCAAAAAGGAACACCCACGGAGCCATAGATAGGGGAGTCATATCACTATAGTCTCGCTGGCGGCTGGGTTGGAGACACAGGAAGCAGGAGCCACTGTCCACAACCTGCCATCCACTTCTCTCTGCCAACCAACCTCGCTTGCTAGCTACAATCCGCCGTGCTAACTGCAACACGCCCTTGCTAGCTCAGCCACCACCTTCTTGCTGGCCCCCATTTGCTGGTAGTGTAGCCACGGCAGTTATATTAGTGACCAATGGCTCACTGGTTATAGCTGACGGCCAACTAGCCACAGCTGATGGCCATCCAGTCACAGTTGATGGCCATTTACTACCTGAGCCAGCACCTTTCCACGTGAGGCCGAGAGCCTGGAAACTGCACTCCTGGCTCTGTCCCCACAGTCACCCCTCTGATATGTCAATTAGCTCAGAAAGGTCCCAAGTAATTCCCTAAGCTTGGACAAAACCCATCTGGCCTCTACTTGTGGTGTCCAATGTATAGAAGATGCTTTTAATAACAACACAGGATTGGGGTTTCAACAACAGTAAAGAACATTCTGGTAGGAGGAAGTGTCAGACTCCTCTCGTGCCTCATTTCACATCCTCTTTGCCTGCATGTTTACTCCACTCATTCGGCAGCCACCAGCTCAAGTACCTTCCTTCCTCACTGGCTCTCTCTCTCTCCTGCCCTCAGACTTCTCCGCCATTACCCACGAACCATCCATGGCAACATAGTCAGCCACTCTGAAACATGAGTCAAGCAAGAAGGCAAAGGTTGTTAACACTGCCAGATAAGGGCTACCTCTGCACCTTTCAGGTGGACGGACCACTCCAAGGCACATCCTGGACAGCTCCACAGAGTGTTCCGGAAGGCTCGAGCCCACTGCCCACAGCAAAGACCAGCTTGATGCCACACCCTTGGGTTGGCTTTCCCACCTTCTGTTTCCCTTCTCTCAGTCTCCCACTCCTGTTCCCTGGAATCCCTTACCAAAATAAACTACCTGCATGCAAACCCTTGTCTTGGACTCTGCTTTCTGAGGCTTCCTAGTCCAGGCAAACAGAGGACATGGTACATTCGCCAGCTCACCTGGGTGCTGTCCACACACGCTCACCTGCACCCCTCGGTCGTGTGTGCAAATGTACACTACACATATCAGCTGGGGTCCTTCAGGGTTTGCTTTTTCTTTTTTTATCTGCGTAAAGGAACTCAACTGTAGTCAAGGCAAATGAAGCATTCGTCTTTTCGGCCTCATCAGGGCTCTGCTTTTAGATGCCATTATTTATTATGCTGCAGTAGATTACATCACTAAAAATCCAGAGTCTACTCACCTAATGTCAGGAAAGCCCATGGCATGTTCATTTAAGAACACTCTTTTTTTTTAATTATCTGTCCCTAATCCGTAGCTGTCTCTTCCCACCCATAGGAGGGAGGAAACTCAAAGTCAAAGAACTAGTCGCGGGTTTGGCGATGGACAATATACTACATCTTACCAACGGGAAGGATTGCTCAACTGGCAGAGCCGAAGCTATAGTCAGACTCTGTCCGACTTGTATGACCCTAGCAAGTCACAAAAATTTCTCTGAGCCTCAGTTTCCCCATCTGTAAAATGTGGGGCTTTTTTTCCCCAAAACAGTCTAAAATTCCTATTTTTTGCTAATTCATAATCGTTTCCCCAGTTACTCAGAATATCGATACCATTGTGGATCTGGGGGAAGAAGAAGTAGGTATTTAAGATAGACAAGGCGTTGAACTAGCTATGGCTTCATTATAGCCCTTGTTTCATTTAATGTTCATAGCAGCCTGTGCTGTTTGCTCCATTTTAAAATTTGACCACTGGAATTCAAGAGTTCAAGTGACACTCTCAAAGTCGATCAGGTCATAAATGGCAGCACCAGGCCTTGAACTGGCATCTCTGAGCCTACACCCATTTGATTCCCACAGCTCCACTCTGCAGCTAACGACGGATGTGGGAAACAATGTGGTGCACAGTCAGCCTTCAAAGATTCCTACGGGTCTCAGTTCACCGGCTAAAGTAAAAGCCCCTTAAAGGCCAGGATCCCATGGATGAAAATTCTCACTTTAGCCCATGCGTTAGTTACCTACGGCTGCTGTAACAAATTGCCGCAAACTTGGCGAATTAAATAAACACACATTTATTCCCTTCACAGGTCTTAGGTCAGAAGTGCAAAATGATTTCCCCAGCCCAAACCCACATGCCCTCCAGAGGCTCTAGGGAGAATCCCTTTGCTTGCCTTTCCCAGGCTGGACAGCACCTTCCCTGCATTCCTTGGCTCCTGGCCCCTTCGTCCACCTCCAAAGTCAGTATCTTCTCTCTCTGAGTCTGACTCTGCCTCACTCTGCTTCTGACAGATGGCCTTCTTCTCGTCTGCCTGTAGCCAAATGTCCCTTCCTCTTCTAAGAAAATTTAGGATGACATTTAGGGGCCACCTGGAGAATCCAGGATAATCTCCCCATTTTAAGGTCCTTGACTTAATCAGATCTGCAAAAACCCTTTTTCCATGTAAGGTAATGTTCACAGGTTCCAGGGAGGAAGGCCTTGGTATCACTTGATATCATTACTCAGGCTACCACAGCCCAGGGGAGAGAAATTCTTGTGACTTTCGGAAGTCAAACAAAGCCAATCAAGTTTGGATGCACTCTAGAAAAGTAACCCCAAAAAGTACTAACCTATCAAGGCTACAGCCTAGTCTTACACACACACACACACACACACACACACACACACACGTTAGACTTGAGTAAAGGAGGCCAACCCACGATCCACTCCTAAAATCAGCAAAGTGCAAAATTGTCCTAGACAACTGAGCCAGCTGTGCTACACCTGCCTGCTCCCCACAGGGGCTCGGTGCTCTCACATTTCAATGCGCTCCTTCCTCGCCTCCACAGCAATAGACTCTAAGGAGAAAAGGAATTTACTCTGCCAAAGGTTTGCAGTCTTAGCCTAATTTTTGATGTAGGATGAAAGACCTTATCCTCTGCAGAAGGAAGTTCCAGCATCAGAGACCAACCTGCGGCTTCCTGCTGCTCGTGCTGACAGTAGTGAGGCCCTTAGCGTTTTTGTTCCCCCACCAAGGAAATACTCAGTGTTAAGCCAGAGACTTCTTTCCCCCCAGAAAATGCATTTTCATTGCAGGCATCTTCAGCTGAGTGAAGATTCTGCAGAAGACTTGTCTTTCCTCCCTCTCTCATTGCTACCAACATCTGCTATGTTTGCTTAACAAACCCTGGTATCTAGGACTCCAGCTGCAGGAGAGGCAGCCTCACGGAGCCAGGGTACTGAGAACAGATGAAAAACAGAAGACTCTGTGGTCCAAACCCAAAAGCTGATCCTCTCTGTCTCCCAGGGACCCCATCGGTGACCTTCTGCCTTCCTGCTGGGCTTCTCTCATCCCCAGCCCTGAAGGCCAAGGGAACCAAAGCTGGCCCTGCCCCCTGCCACTTCCAGGGACCCATCCTCCTTCCAAATGACTCTCAACTCATCCTCAGCCAGGTATGATAGCTAATGGAAGATGTTGAGACCGAAAAACATATTAAACTCACAGGAAATAAGAACCATTGGCAACATTTGGGACACCATAACAGGCCAGAGAGGGAGGTATTTGGGGGCAGGGAAGTCTCCCAGGCAACTCCTAAATCACACCAAATAGGCAATGATACACCTTTGCACATGTTCTAATGGGAAAATACCATACATTGGACTTGCCTGGTTCTTACTGAAGGACAGTGTAAGGGATTCACTTCAATCAAGGTTCCCAAGATGCACTGCTTCTGGCCACCTCCAGGCCACTCCTCCAGTGCATTGTTCTCTGTGCCCTTCAGCCCTTTGAAAGTCAGATCTGATTAAGTGTAGCTATGCATGGTCCCAGCATGAGTCCCTGTGAGTCCCAAAGGGGACCAGGGAGGTGGCTTGGTTTTTCCAGCCCAACAGTCACTTACTTAGAAACTTGAGCAGATAATTTAATCTTCCTGAGCCTTACGTTTTCCCACGTGGAAAATGGAAATAATGGCTCCTAGAGTTGTTGGGGAAACTAAATGAAGTACACATGTAAAATGCATAGCACAGTGACTACTGTATATCAGGCACTCAATAAATGCTCCTATTCTTAATGTTATTTATAGTAATATTAATACAAAGTCATGCTGCTCGTTTATAGATTATGATCTATGATCATAATCTATAGTTATCTGAGGGCAAGAGTAATGATGTACAGAATTATCTCTTTTTATGTTTTGCTGTTAAAAATCTCCTAGCCCTTTGTATGTGAAAGCAATGTTTTACTTTTCTCTTGGATATCCACAAAAATCGATGAAATGCTTGCTGTGTGCAGATAACAACAAACTCACGGTATGGAGTGTACTGTTAAGGGAATTACCACCTCAATGTGGAGCCAGGAAACAACAGGTCCAGAAAAAGCTGGATCATAGTCATGTTTCTCAGTGCTCACTGAGTCAGAAGAGCTTCAAGAATTCGGAGAAGGTGTTAGTCCTTGGGGCAGGGGGTGCATATAGGCCTCTTTGGGAACTGGTCCTTGAAGTAAAGGTAGGATGTGAACACGTAGACAGGAGTGGAAAGGCATCCTATGCCAAGAGCTTGGTGCAAAGGGAAGGAAGGATGGGGATTTAGGTTGGAGACCCTTCCTCTATTTGTTGTTCACAGCTGCTTCTGTGACAGCCACCAAGATGGCACGCAGGGGCTGGAAGCTCAGTGAGCTCTGCAGTTCTGTAAATGTGCACCACAGATGTGAGAAGCTCAGCCTGAAGGCTGATTCCCCAGTTGGTGCAGAAACTGCTCTCACCAACATGCTGGGCCCTTCTTAACCAGCTGAGGGATGGAATGGTCTTGGAATTGGCTTTCCAAAACAGATTTTCTCAGTTCAAATTAGCTACAGTGGTGTTGCTAATCCCCTTGTTATGGGATTAGAATATATCACTGCATGGAAATTAGAGCTAGACAGATAGGTTTGGAGGAGTTTGGATTCAACTCAAAGTTCCAAGCAATGGGGTCTTCCCAACAGGCTCTGGGGTCTTTAGCTGGAACAATGGCGCCACCCCGTGGCCACAGTGATCTCTATTTGGAAGGGATTCCTTTTGGGGCACATTTCATCAACTCCCGCAGCCTGGTATGTGCTGGGGCCAGAAATACAATGATTGATATCAGCTAACTCCTCCCTCGGGGGGCTTTCGGGCTGGTGGTTCTCACTAGTCCAGGTCCCACGACTCCCGTCAAGGGCAGCGCCCCGCGGCTGCATGGTGGGCAGCATGGACAGGCCTTTCCAAAGCCCACAGCTGACATTAATGTGATGTCCACAGAGTGGGGTTTCAGGGATCACAGAATGGCCTTCTGGACCCACTACGCGCTGACACCTTACGTCCCTTCCACAGCTGACAAAGCCTGTTCTTGTACTTACTCATTCATCAGCTCATATTTACCATTTGCCTCTATGAACCAGACACTGTGCTTAGGGCTGAGACATAGAAAGGTTCAAGGATCAGCCCCTACCTTCCACGTTGGCCAAAGAGATGAAGACGAATCCATCCCTCGTTCCCTGGGCGGGCCTTGGAGCCCTCTCCCAGGCCGACAGAGCTGTACACATCACCTTCCATCTCACTTCCCCCAACACATTGCACCCTCTTCCCCACTCGCCACTGTTCTTTGTGCACCTGTGCTCCGTCCTGCCCCCAGACCTTTTCTCAGCTGCTTTACCTGGAGGAAATGCCTTCCCTCTCTCCTCAAGGATGGCTGCTTCTGGAGGCTCCAGGCAGGGAGGGCCAAGCTGGTGCTGTCAGAAAAAAATAACTTCCAATAGCAGATACTGGTGTGAGCAGCTACCAACTGTGGCTGCAGCTCTAGGTGGACAGATGAGGCGAGACCTGGGGAGAACAGAGACAGCAGCCCGAGGGGCAGAAAGGGGAGGGGAGCGTGAGCAGAGGTTCTAGTTATACCCGAGACTATAAGAGGGGCTGAGAACAGGAGAAGGTTTGCATCCAGCAACAATCAGGCATGAGAAAATAAGACAGTGCATTTTACCCTGCAACTCCAGAGAAGGTAGGAAAGGAGGAGAGGGGAGTTCTATAGGTGAGAGGGGACTCGATAGCGTGAAGAGTGAGTAGAAATGTGCCTGGATAGGATGACCTAAGATAATGTAAGTGTGGAGGTGACTAATGTCAAACCTTAGACCACCTGTATCGCTGGATGGAAACCCATGTTCTATCCACCCCCAAATCACCTGGGAAGGCCGCTATATTCACATTGATGGGAAACTGTGTGTGAGTAGGTTTTACTTAAGATCAGGGCATTCCCTAAGTAAAGGAATGTGTTTCCATGTCTAGATGAATAAAACGTCACATGGAGAAAGCACTCACCGACCCAAGAACTTGAACGACAAGGGGACAATGGGCACATAAGCCCCCTGGAAATTCACAATGTCCAGCGGAGGGCTACGAGCTTCCACAAGGCATAGAACAGGGTTCTTAGCCAATCTAAGATCCCAGGGGCCAAGAATGCCAGCAGATATCTGGCCCACCCATGCCTTTCGACATCCTTTCTCAGATGTAAAAAATATGGGCCCATTTTCCCGTATATTGTTTCTCTGTTATCTCCTTGCTAACCACATGGTCGTGAGATGTGTCGCTATGTGAAGGGACTAGTGTGGTGACATGAAGTAAAGGCTTGAGAGCTAGAAATACGTGAATACCAGTCCCAGTTCCCCTTCTTCCTACCTATGGGGACTTAGCGAATTGCTCACCCCCTATAACCATCAATTCCACATCTGTAAGATGGGGTCGCTGGGAGGCTAAGAGATCATGTATAGAAACAATGTTTTTGAGGGACATAAGCTTCATCACTGTGGCTGGAAGCTCCTGGCTGGTTTGCTGTGGACATTGCCTCGTGAGCATCTGGTCCAGCGAGGGAAAAGGGAACCCCGTTTGTGGGGAGGGCTGGTGCCCCAAGACTAAATCAATAGCACAAGGCCTAAGAATGCGGTGGCAAGTAGGTGGGACTTCATTCTGGTCACGGCCCCACGTGGAATCATAAATCCGTGCTGTGTTTCACGACCCCCTTTTCACAAGTAGGTATTTACAGACTCCACTGGTCGGGGTCACTGAGCATGTCACCCATTTGTGGGGTGAATCTGGGCTCTTGCTAGCCATGTGATGGACATTTGCATTATCTTCCTACTGTTGCTTCTCTAGGAATCGATGCTTCCTCCCCCTATCCCTAGGGTTGGGGCAGAAGCTCCATGTGATAACGCACCCCACCCGCTGGTCCCGGAAAGGGCACTGCATTTGGGGAAGAGGTCAGGCTCTCTCTGGGTGGCAGGTCTGTCGCATGTAAACTTGGGAGCTGGTTGTGGTGACCCACCTTGAGAACTGGGGAACAGAAAAGGCTGGACCAGTGGAAGACAGAAAAACAAAGAGAGAGCCATGAGTAAGTAACACAGAGTAAAGACTCCCGACTTGGGTTAGCACCGTGGGCCCGTGGTGGCCGGCTGCCTGGCTTTATCTCCGAGGCTGGATTCAGCTACACACCCTGAGATTCTGCCAACCACGTCCTTTTTCACCTGAGGCAGATGAAGTGAGGTTTCCAGAGCTGACACCCAGAAGAGGCCCAACTACCAAGGCTTCGGTGGGAGGGAAGGCAGGACAATGATGTTGAATGCATGCCTCCCCAGGGGATGAACAAACTGCCTCCCAGCGCAGTCGGCAGGTTGGGCAAACCTACTCGGGTGTTGTACACCTAACGAGCTGACACTTCCCGTGATGATATAATTCCACTCAGGCACAGAAGTCACATTTTACTATTTAATAGTCTGCTTATAGAGACATCCCCCCACAATGAGAACATCTCCTATTACAGGAGCAAAATGAAAAAGGAGTCATTCATTCGACATGAAAAACAAGGACGCTGAAACAGGGAAATACTGTCCATCAGGCTGAGTCACAAGCTGTGGTTAAAGCCTGCAGACTTTCTTCCCATTAGTGTGAGCACATTTGAATGGTAGCCCAACCTGAGGCCTGCATTATAGCACGTCTGATAGATTCTGCTTTGAACATAATGCCAAGCATGTTGTGAAAGTAGAATACTTATCGCCTAAGTTCAGGAAAATATTGGTCTTTTATTCAAGAAACAGTCACAGCACCTCATTTACAGCCTTAACTCAAAAGTAGGTCTTCCTAATCAGGGAAATGATAATAAAACTGGAGTCTATTATCTTTGTTTTGCTGGTGTGTGAAATATAGTTTGTGGAAGAGAAACCAGACGCCTCTGGGAAAGGCAATTTTCTATCCCCAGCCCACCGCTACTGTGGCCAGCGATGGATGCATTCTGCTGCTTCAGTCCAAACAGTGACTGAGCCCCCTGCAGTGGGGGCTGGGAATATAAGTGAGACATGGTCCCTGCCCTGAAGGAATTCACCAGCTCCTGAAGGATTACTCTCAAGAAAAAAGACAATTAACTTGCACCAAGAGGCTGTGGGCACATAAAGAGAGGCTTGGGGTGGGAGCGGCTGTCCGAAAAGGCTCCAAGGATGAGCAGGGTTAGTCCTCAGAAGAGGGCCCAGGGCAGCATGAGCAGGGCACAGGTGCGAGGAGCCTGGCACACGGGGAAGGCCACATCCAGTGGGCAGCTCTCCGCCTGGCCATGCTCAGCCAGGGGCATGCCATGACCGCTGCTGGGCACCCAAGAGGCCCAGGAACTGGGACATTCTTGCCCTGAGAGACAGGGGCGTCCCGAATGGTAGGCAGGCCTGAGGACGAGAAGCAGATGACAGCCCTGTGTTTCCTTAGTGAGCTGACGTGCTTCCAGAGATGCTCTGCTCCAACAGGTGGGCCAACTAAGGAAGAGGTTAGAGCCCAAGCTCTCAGGACTTGAGGGTGTGGCCAGGAGAGGTCTCAGCTCAACACCAATCAGCTTTGACCCCTCTGAGGCAGGCACCAGTGCTGACCACAGTCTGGGGCCTCTGCCGCCTCAGAGACAGAGGGCTCGCCACTTCCTATGCGATCAGGGCATCTTCCTTGGATCTGTTCCTTCTTCTGTGCCCCTGCCCCAATACTCATCAGCCATTCTTCTCACCTCTGCCTCCAAAATACAGCCCACCTGTGCCATGCCTGTCCCTCTTCTCTGCCACCATCAGCGCTCACCTGGAAACTGCAACAGATGGACACAGCATTCCACCCTGACTCACAGCACAGTGTGTCCCCACTCAAGACCCTCCAAAGATTTTTCTTCCCACTTGGAATAAATCCAAGCTCTCCTCCGTGGCCTGCTGGGGCCCCAGCCCAGCTCTCCAGTCTCACCATAGACCACCCTGCCACGCTCACCAGACCAGACCCCGCACCCCCCTTTCATGCCCACCTTTGCTCGTCCCTCTGCCGGGAATGTGCTTCTCACCTAACATTACTGCCTCAAGAAGCCAATGCAATGCCTAATTGAGTGTCTTCACACGAGATCGCTGTTTCCTTATTGTCTGCTCTCCTGGCCCTGCTATGCAATAGGCCTCAGAGAGGAGGGCCTTGTGTACCTGCATTCTTCAGGACTGTATTCCCAGAACTCCATCTCTCTCACACAGGGTGCTCCATGCGCTGTGCTGCATGAACAATTCCATGTGTTTGTGAATACCCCTCAATGTTTGGGACCTTGTGGAAGCCATGGTTCCTGGAATTTGCCAGGCCAGGCCAGTGCTGCCCTTCCAGGGCCATCTCTGATGCCAGGGAGGGGTTTATGTGCCCCAAGGATTCCCAAGCAATGGGGTCACAGGCCATCTTTCCTTTCTGGTAGAGCCTTTGTGACAAAGCCCTCAGACCTCTGCTGATCACTTTCCTTTATAACTGGGCTGTATTAGTCAGGATTCTCCAGAGAAACAGATTCAATAGGGAAGATACATAGATAGATATAGATACATAGATAGATTAGAGATAGAGATAGAGATATATGTGGAGATATATATGAAGCGATATATGGAGATATAATGTATTCTATGTAATATTAATAAATATATTAATAATGCTATACGTATGGAGAAAGAAAGAAAGAGAGAGATGTTTATTGTAAGGAATTGGCTCACATGACTGTGGAGGCTGACAAGTCCCAAGATCTACAGTCGGCAAGCTGAGGACCCAGGAGAGCCAGGCCGAGTCCGAAGGCCTGAGAACCAGGAGAGTGGAAGGGGTAAGATCCAGCCTGGAAGCCTGCTAGCAGGCTCGAGATCTAGGAAGAGCTAATGTTTCAGTTCAAGCCCAAAGCTGGAAAACAATGTCGTCTCACTCACAGTCGTCGGGCAGGAGGAATCATCTCCCCCAGGGAGGGTCAGCCTTTTTGTTCCATCCAGGCTTTCCACCGACCAGATAAGGCCCATGCCACCAGGAAGGGCCGTCTGCTGTACTCGGGCTACCGACTCAAATGTTAATCTCATCCAGAAACACCCTCACAGAAGCATCCAGAGTAACGGTTGGCCAAATGTCTGGGCACCCCAGGGCCCAGTCAAATTGACACATAAAATTAGCTATCATACGTGCCTTTTATGTCTATCTCCCCCATGGAGTGCGAGCAACTTAAAAACCGGGCCTCCTTATCTTGGAACCCTCAGAATCCAGGTTAATGTCTGACACGTGGTAGGCGCTCAGCAAATGTTTGTGAAATGAATAACTGAATCTCCGACCCCCAGTACCTAGTAGTCAAGGCTCACAAACTTGGGTCAAATCAAAGTGCCTCTTGACAAAGGACCAGAGGAAGATCAGGATGTGGGCCACCAGGCAGTCCAGAGGGTGCAAAATACGTCATCCAGACAATGAGGATTCATTCCGGTTCTGCCCCGACCAGGGCAGCCAGGAGCGGCTTCAGAGCTCGAGATCTGGACCCTGAACCCCCAATAGCATTGCCAATTACAACCTGTCATTCTAGTCAAGGACAATCTTTCCTGGTAGTTTCAGTCTCGGCGTCTCTAAAATGAAGGTGAGAGTAGCTTCTTCGTAGAGTCTTGTGAAGATTAAATGAGATCGTCCATGTACAGTAAGCGTGAACTTGTTTTATGACACTTGGGAAAATAAAGGCATCTCCATTTTCTGAATTAAATAAATTTGGCTTGGAATGTAAGAAAATCAGACAGATAAAATAAAATCATATCAAGAACTCCCTACAACTCAACGCTGAAAAAGGAAACAACCCAATTTTAAACAATGGACAAAGGACGTAAATAAACATTTCTCCAAAGAAAACATAATACATATAGTCAGTAAGTATGTGAAAAAATGCTCATTATCACTAACAATTAGGGAAATGCACATCAAAACCACAATGAGATACCACCCCATACCCTCAGGGTGACTACTATCAAAAAACAGGAAATAATGTGTGGGTGAGGACGTGGAGAAATTGGAACCTGCACACACTGTTGGTAGGAATGAAAAATGGTAGAACCACAGTGGAAAATGGTACGGCACTTCCTCAGGAAATTGAAAATAGAATTATCACATGATCCAGCCATCCCACTTCTAGGTGTAGACCCAAAAGAATTGAAAGCAGGGTTTCAAAGAGATATTTGCACTCCCATGTTCTTTATTATTCACTCTAATAACAGCATTATTCACAACAGCCAAAAAGTGGAAGCAAACTGAGGACTCACTGATTGGATGAATGGATAAAGAAAACGTGGTCTATACCTGCAACGGAATATAATTCACCCTTAAAAAGGAAGGAAATCTGATACATGCTACAACACAGATGAACCTTGAGGACATTATGCTGAGTGAAACAAACCAGTCACAAAAAGACAAATACTATGTGATTCCACTTACATGGGAAATCATAGAGACAGATTAGAGCAGTCAAATCATAGCGACAGAAAGCAGAACGGTGATTGCCCAGGGCTAGGGAGGGAGGGAGGACGGAGAAATGGGGAGTTGCTGTTTGATGAGTAGAGTTTCAGTATCGCAAAATGAAAAGAGATCTGGAGATTGATTGCACAACAATGAGAATGTAACACTACCGAACTGTGCGCTTAAAAATGGTTAAGATAGTAAATTTTATATTATGTGTGTTTTACCACAATTTAAAAATTTTTTAAATAAAATGCTGCCAACAATCAAAAGAAATAGGACCTTCACCCTCTTGGGTCACCAAGTGTTCTGACACACTGCCCAGACAATTTGGGAAAGGCCCTTTGGCTCTCGGTCCTTCAGTTTACGGACTTGGAAACAGGCACCCTGCAAGAGTAAGTAGCTTGCTCCTGGTCACGCAGCTGGTCAGCAGGGCAGGGACTCAAGCCCAGCCAGTCCCACTCCAGAGCTAAGTCTTTACATCCTGCTACCCTCTCGAGGTCAATACGTGATCTTGGGCAACTCAAGTCACAGAGCTAGTGGAAGAGTTCCATGAGACAAAACAAAGTGCTTCCCGTGGTGCCTAGCAGATGCTGAGCACTCAAAAAATGTAAAAGAAAAACAATTAGGCTCAAGTTCCTGTAACTCACCAAAACAATGCTCCTTGCTCTGTAGAAAGGTCTCAGATCAGAAAGCAAAATTCTAGTCAATAGTCACAGCAGCAGACTCACTTCCCAGTCACAGACAGTGTCACATGGCCCACCTACACCTCCAGTGCATCACCTCCACGTCAGCACTTCTGGGCTTTCCTCCCCATGACCATGTCCATCGATTCAGATGCTGCTTCTCACAACAATCAACAAAGTAGATGAGACGCAAAGCGGTCCAGAGACACGACGGATCTACGGCGAGGACCCAACTCTCCCGTCTGCCCTCCTACTGGCTTCTTTCTACAGGAGCATTTTTCCTCTCAGGGACCGTGAACTGGTGGCTACAGGGCCTAGCCTGTCAGCTGACCCTTACGAGGCACAGGTCAGTGCTGACCCTGACGTAGAGACCGTCCAGGCTCAGCCTAATGTTCCAGAGGAATTTGGACTCTAGTGAAGCCATGCTTGTCACCCAACAAAGGAAGAGGTTTCAGGTCATCACTGTGCCCCCCGTGGCTGGAAGTCCACCTTCTATCTGACGAGCCAGAGCAGACAGCTTCAGACGGGCACCTGGGAGGTGGCCAGGCGGTGGTCCTCACATCCATCACGGCACATCACGCAACTTTGATCCCCCCAACTCAGCCCCATCTCCCCAGCGACCCACAGCTGTTAAACATGCTCCAAGAAGCCACAGATCCTGCCAGGTCAGGACTATGGGATGCCATCTGCATCTCAAAAGTCACACCTGCTAACATATATGGAACACTTAATACATCCGAGAACCTGCTCCACCGTGTTGCATGTGTCCCAGGAGGAAGTTGTTATGAAAGGAGTTGTTGTTTCCTAATTGATTGTTCTCCACTGTAGGATTAGTCAGTTTTGTTGTTTGGTTTTTTCATTGTGAGTTTAGTTTGTTGTTGTTTTACTATTAGGGAACAGAGCCTTATCAAATGTAGTTGTCCTATGGCTAACTGCAGAAAATGTGCAGGCCATTCCTAAAATAAAATCTTGGAGCATGAGTAGTTTGGTTGCCTTGGAAAAGATAGGACTCTGTTTCTTCAAAAAACATAATCTTCACCTCACAGATTCCTCTTGTCTTCCGAGAAGTTTCTTCATTTCTTGTGCTCATTGGATCTTGCCATTGACCACAGCAGGAGGCTTTAGGGGTTGGGGGAAACCCTCTGAATGTCAGCTATTGTTGTAGCCGTGGCTCCTTGGCAACTCCGCGGTAGACAATTCAACTCTTCCCCACCAATCCCATCCAACTCCCAGCACTCATCCTCTAACTCACTCACGTACACATTCACTCAATGTGTACTTAGTGAGCATCTATTATGTTAAGGCACTGAGGAGAGCAAAGCAACAGGATCCCTGACCTTCTTATATAGCTTATTGTTTACTGGGAATATTGACATTAAACAGATAACCATGCAAAAGTTTTCACTGCAACTGTGGTATGTGCTGGAGAGAAATATAGCATGTTTATTCATTCGTCCACTAGATAGTTACTGAGCACTAAGCAGGCAAAACCCTACCTTACGTGCTTACTGGAACATGTGACAAGACAAAAGCTGGGAGGTAAGAGAAAGTCCCCTGAGGAAATGTCATTGAAGCTGAGACCTGAAGGGCAGGTAGGAGTTTGCCTGACAAGGAGACAGGAAGAAACAACAGGAGAGGTCGAGGGGGCAGGACTTGCCTGGAACAACGGGCAGAAAGCCATGTGGACCTAGGCACTGGGGGCTGGACAGGGCAAGGTGAGGCTAAACTAAGGGGCAGCCCAGGACTCAGCAGCCTCTCCGCAGGGAGCTGTCGCCGGATCCTATCAGCAGGGGGAGACTTCTGAGAGGCGTTAAGCTGAGCGGTAATGCCCTCATTATTAACAGCGGAGCATGTTGGATTCTTCTCTTTAGCAAGCTCCTCGAACAGGTCAAACTTTGGCCCGCTGTCCTTCAAAGACACCACCCGGCAAACTCATATTCGAAGTACGATGCCCTCCACACCTTCGTGCCTTTCCACGCGCTGTTCTCCCATTTTGTTGTTGTTTGCTCTTTTCTCCCTGGTAGACCCCTACTCACACTTCAAAGTTCAGTCTGGCCATCGTCTCATATGCAAAGCAATCGGATTTCCCCAGGCCTGAACTGCAAATTATACTCACCTCCAAGTAACAATCAACTCAGAGTACGGGCCAGGCCCGCGACGGTCCCAAAGTGTTTATTATCCACCCACAAAAAGTGAGGCAAGTACAGAAAGTGAGAGTAAGCATTTAGGGATTTTTAGAGGAATTACACAAGACAATTTTTTTTGGCAATTGAATCAAAAAAAAAAAATGGAACTTGGATTTTATATGTCTTTTTATTTCATTTTTTCTAATGACTTATTTTTATTGTATTTTATAAAAGTATTGATCCACATGATTGAAATTTATTAAAAATGGGAGGAGGGCGACCTTGGCCACAGACAGAGGGAGAAACACTGTCCTGAGTACCTGAGGCTGATGGCCTCTCTCGGCCCCCTTCTCCCTCTTCCCCACTTCCCCAACCACTGCAAATTCCCCGCTGCATGTAATCCACACAACAAACTTACAGGGAAAGCAATTCCTAGCTTGCCTTCTTCTCTTATTAGAAGTGAGCTACGAGGGAAAGTAACATGCCTCTATTAGTTTCCTATTGCTGCTGTAACAAAGCACCACAAACTCATGGCTCAAAACTACACAAATTGATTATCTTAGAGTTTTGGAGGTCAGAGAGTCTACATGGGTTTTACTGGACTAAAATCAAGGTGTCCACAGGACCACACTTTCTCAGAGGCTCTAGGGAAAAATCCATTTCCTTGTGTTTTCCAGCTTCTAGAGGCTTCCTGCCCTCCTTGGCTCATGGCCCCTTCATCCATCTTCAAAGTTGGCAGTGTAACATCTTCCAGTGATATCTCTCACTTGTCTCTCTCTCTCTTCCTCTCTCCCTCGCTCCCTCTCTCTCTCTCACTCCCCTGCATCATCACATCTCCTTCTCTGACTCTACATCCCTCTTTATAAGAACCCTTGTGATTACCATGGACCCACCTGTATAATCCAAGATCATCTCCCCACGTCAAGAGTCTTAATGCCATTTACAAAGTCCCTCTTCCATGGAAGAGAACATATTCACAGGTTTTAGGGGTGAGGACTCGGACATCTTTGGGGGTCGCTATTCTGAATACCACAATGGCCAGGATCACACAGCTACCGGGGCAAACATTTCTAGGATCCAAACCCAGGCCTTGGTCTCAGAATCCATTCCATGTTGTTGGTGTTTGGTTTTTTTCTACTCCACACTTCCTTCTAATATATGTGCATACGTTAGGGCAGACGTTAGTAGAAATACTTTGTTAGAAAACATTAGAAAATAGAAAGTGAGCCATGTGTGGGTGGAAAGCGGACTCATGCAATTTCATTTCCCTCAGCTGTGGAGACACCTGAGTCTGCTGCAGACAGTCACAGCAAACATGAGGGCGCCGCCCATTTAAGCTCTAACCCAGACAGAGCATCAGGAATGCAACCAGCAGCCGGGACCCAGAAAGACCTGTGATAAGTCACCTGGAGAGCAAATGCATACATCTCAGGCAAGATGGGTTTCTCTCCAGCAAGGACGATGTTCCCTGGCAGTGCTGAATTTTTATTCCTGGGCAGATAGATAAATAGATATGTGATTCTTATTAGCAAGAAGAATAACCTGCACAGAGTTTCTCCAGGAAGACGTTAAGATAATCCAGCAGTAGCAATCCATTGCCGACCCCAAGCAATTCTTTGTGGTAAACTTTTATAAATCAACAGAGAGGACTGCAGAATCCCGCAAGAGCTTGTTCTGTGATGTGCTGGTTAATGCAAATGCTGGCACAATCCACTGTGTGGCGTTGTTAAATCACAGCATTTTGTTCACCCCATCGATTCCACCTTGTCCCACCTCAGGCCCCGAGATCCTCAGCCCCTCCTAGAGGCTGTGATCGCCTCCCAGGGACAGGACAGCAGACACGTCCACGAGACGCACAGGACCCACCGCGCCCACCTGGTTGTGCTCCTGGGCCCAGGGTGGAGGAGCTATCACCCCTGTCCAGCCCTGATAAGTGGGGTTGGGGTGTCAAGGCCTGAGCAGGAGCAGGCACATGGCACTTCCCGCCCATGGATATGGCACAAGGAGCTGAGGAGCCATTCCAGAGTCCTCAAAGGACTTCTAGTCAAAGCCAGGAACACATCCCAATAAACCAGGCAAGACTCAGGATCAGATGGGGCCACGTCAGGGCCCAGAGGATGGAGAAGAGAGGAGCTGGAGTCCTTCCTGACCATCTCAGAAGTTCTCTGCAGAATCCAAAAGCCCCAGGCCTGGGCAGTCAAGAGTATTTAAAAGGGCCCTCGGCGGCAATATTAGTACCACCCTCTGTTCCCCCTTTCCAGGTGGCGCTGCCTCCGTCTGGGCATGGCACGTTGTTGATAGGAATATGTCTTGACTTGTCTGCAGGGCTGCTATGCACAGATGTTCAGACTGTGCACTGTACAAGGGCACCACACCTAAGGAACGTCACTGAGATCTAGATATACGCGCACTTCTTAGAGAGCGCACTGGCCAATGTGTGGGCTCCAGACCTCCCAGCTACATGTGCACCGGGACAGCAGCCATGAGCCACGTCTGACGGAAAGCCTCCATGGGCACAGCCCGTCTGGCGCACACTCATGACACAAGGCCCACCCACTGGCTCACCCACGTGTGCAGCTGTGCCTTATTCCATTACACTTCAGGCCTCTGTCTTCTCTGGCTTACCCACGGCTCTTAGACGTGTAATTCCACTCCCAGCACCCCCACTTCACACTCTGACCTTGACTCATTTGTCTCCTGGGGGGTGGGGTCCAGGCGGGGATTTGGGTATCCAAGGATGGTAGGTGGGCATGTGTGTGCCTGCAGCTGCAGGACTGCCTGCCAGGACTCTAGAAAGTTCCCCGGGCAAAGACATGGCTGCTGGGCACCATTGTTCAAGTGCAACAGTGTAAAAACATATTGACTTTTTTTTTTTTGACGTAAAGGGAAAAAAGCACCTTTTTCTTCAAAAAACAAGCACCTCTTTAAATTTTTCAGAAAGGTGTCTTATGCTCTAGCAGCAACCCTGCTTGTCTGCCCACTCCCTAGTTTGACTGCAAGTTCACTGAGAGTTTGGATTATATGCACTACCTTGTGTCTCCAGCAACCAGCAGGTGACTGGCTCTTGGACTGATTTATGGACAGAAGGAGGGGAAAAGGAAAGACAGAAAAGAGGGAGGGAGGGAGGGTGGGAGGAAAGGAAAGGAAAGAGAAAAGGAGGAAGGAGGGAGGGAAGAGGAAGAGATAAATATTTGGATGGATTGATGGATGGATGGATGGATGGATGGATGGATGGATGGATGGATGGATGGATGGGTGGATGGATTTCCTATACCCATTAGACACAGAAATTCAGCCTGCTGTTCCTTCCTCCTGTTTTGCCCATTTCTGGTCACCCCACCACAGTCCTCTTCTTTCCTGCCTTTCCCACACCCTCTGGGTTATCCCGGAGCCATCCACATCTCCTAGACTGAATCACTGCTTGGGTCCATGCACTGTGTTTCCACAGGTATGGCCTGGGCTTCTACCCCTCTTTCCTACCTCCCTACTCTGCCAAGGAAGCCCAGCCCTGGAGCCAGACCCCGGCCGGAGGGTGCCCTGTGGTGTGGCTGTGTGCAGCTCTGTCCACAGCACTCACCTCCAGGAAGTAAGTGGGTCTTCATCCCCCATCTCTCTGGGCAGCAGGGTACCCGGGAGAATCTTGCTGCCACCACCTCCCTCCTGGAAGACAGAACTCCCTCTATCCAGCCCAGTCTCCCCAAACCCTACTTGCATATTCAGCTTCACTTTTTTCCTGGAGAGATATTTTTCCTTGACATTCTTAGTGCCTAGTGCCGTGAGGTTGCTTATGTCGCCTACGCCAGAGAACACTGAATGTTCTCAAGGCTCCAAGATGTTGACTCCAAAATGAACCCCCTTCCAGAGGACACTCAACAGGCTGAAGCTGTGCAAGGTATGTTTTGTGCAGCACAGATTAGGTAATCTGTGCTGCACATTGCCCTGTGCCCTGGGAACAGCAGTAGACAAGCGAGATCCCAGCTGTCATGGAACTTCCAGTCTGATGGGGGGAAATAATAAATGAATAAATACTTGTGCGCGCTACAACTTGTCAGATAGACAGTGGTCGCTCGTGGTGGGGGCAGGCAGGCTCTGTAGTCCTGGTGGTCTCTCTGCAGAGACGACTTGAGACTTGAGACCTAAATGATGAGGAGGCACCATAGAGTGCAGATGAAAGGGACAGGTGAGGAGGCAATGGGCTTGGACACGGCCGGGAACAGACGGAGGCCAGTGTGGCTGGCACCATATTGAGTGAAGAGGCGAGAAGCTGGAAGTGACGGGTGGACAGGGACCTGATCAAATACCTACTTGGACAGTTACTATCCTGCATGGAGTGCCTGTTGTGTGCACAACACTGTGCTAATTCCTTCACCTAAGTTATGTCATTTAACTGTCACAACAACCCTCTGAAATGGCAAATATTAGCCGATTTAACAGATACAAACAACAATGACATGCATTTAGTTTACCTGTTATGGGAAATGTACGGGGCTGAATGCTTTATGTGCTCATTGATTCCTCATGACAACCTTATGAGGTTTAAGTATTCTTATTTAACCCATTGTACAGGTGAGAAAACTGAGACTTGGAGCACCTGAGTGATTGGATCAAGGTTGAGTCTCAACGTCGGCGTACGACTGTCCACACGCCACACAGGTTCTCCCTATACGTCACCACCCTCTCGCCTGTTTGCACTTCTGGACTGCCTTGATATGTCACTCTGGGAGAATTCAGGGCATGATTCCCACCCCAGGAAAACACTGGGGGCATGTAGGACTTGTCCTTCCACTTGGGCTCTTTCTCGGGCTACAGAAAGGCCCCAAGAAGTGCATGGTGGGGGAGGCACCGTGTCCTCTCCAGCCGGCTGTGGCTTCAGGCCTTCCCCAAAATGGGCTTCACCCACACTCCATCTCCAAAGATTCAATCCAATCCACAGCCACCTTTAACACCTCTGCCATGCTTGAGAAATATTCTGCCTCCAAAGCAAACCTTCCAAGCAGCACTGTTTTCATTCTTCTCTGTCACAGCCCAGACCAAGCCCAATCGACTTTAAAGCGATTTGCCTCCCAGAACTCTCCCATTCCTCCCCGACAGTTTTCGGGCCAATAGATCATTTGAAATGTTTTTATAACATAAAAATCCAATCCTTTATAGCAGGCAATCAGCAGTCTTAAAATAATTACCCGTAACTAAAGAGAAACCAAAGTAAGATCAAATGAAATCTGATTAATGGTGGTAAAGACCAGTGTTCTTTAAATAATTCTTTAGAATAAATTTCAATGGGATAATCTCTCCATGAAGATATTTCTTTAGGGGCTTAAGACAAATAGAATTTTTTTTTTTTTTCAAAGAACCTCACAACTAAATTACATAGCATTTTGGGGAGGTTCGGGTTATTTTTCCTAAAGACAGAATTTTCGGTGTGTTTCCGTTTTCCCTCAAGGCCATTACAGAAAAAGAATAAAGTTTCATTTCCCCTGCAATTATGTAGCTGTATTATTTTTGTAATAGGCTTACAAAGAACAAGTTTCCTAAACACAATCCTCCAGCTGAAGTTCACGGGGTTGAAATTAAGAGATAAATCCTCTTTGCTTATTACTTGTCTGTTTTTTAAAGGTCAATGTTGATGACAATTCAGAAAACTCCATTTCTCCTCAAGTGCCAAGGTTTCTAGGACACACCTGGTAGAAATTTGGAGCAGGGACAACCTAGTGAAGGGGGAGGCAAGAAAGGCCCAATTCCTATCCCATCTCTGGCCCCCACCAGCCTCATGCCTTGAGCTCTGAAGTCATATAACACAGGCGTTGGGGAACTCAACGATGGGGAAACTGAGAAGGGGTCTTGTCCAGCTAATGAGGAGATGAGAGGGCCCAAGCTGCTCAAAGGACCCTTCCAAGATGAGAAGAATGAGCAGTGCTGGTCAGGTAGAGGCAACAGAATACGCAAACACCAGGGGAGGAAAATTAAGACCCAGTTGGAGCAAGTGGCCCTACACCAGAAAACAGATATTTTTCCTGTGCGACCAGAAGGAAGGAGACAAAGCTGGGTGGGGGTGCAGGTAGCTTTGGAAGGTGGAGCAAGAATCAATCAATATCTTCTGAGCACCTACTTTTGCAGCTCACTGGGAGGCCTGGTCAATCCCCAACTGAAGGAAGAAGTATTGGAATGGGGGATTTGAAGAGAGCAGAGAAAGTGTGAATGAGCTTCTGAGAGGAATACAGGAGAGAACCATGAAAACGTGATATTTCCACGCAGAGTTGAGCACCTAACTCACGTAATGGACCATGAATCAGCAAAACTGGGTAATTGTGCCAGAAGCACTTGGCAGCCCAGTAAGAGAACGGAGAGGGTAGACAGTCAGACTGATCCAGTGTGGGTGGTGCAAAGGACAAATTAGGTAAAGGGAGGGAAGCCATTTTTAAGAGAGAAATTGAAGTGATGGACCCCAAGGTTGGGAGTAGATTGGGAAGGAAGCGGCTGAATGGTGAAAATAGAAATGAGAAGTATCAAGGATGTAGAAATCTCAATATGGACAAAGAGCAGATGCTGTGGGAGAAATCAGTGAGAGCGATAGAAAGATGGGAGGGGTGATCAGAGAATAACCACAGTTCAGAATGTCAGAGTGGAAGAGATCCAAGTGACAACAAGGGGATGGCCCCCGGTGTGGCCGTGACAATAGATGGCTGAAGTGGAGAGGAGATGAAGGCTTCTTGAGTTATGGAGATCAAGACTCGGAGGAGGCCGAGGATCTAATGCCACACCCCTAAGGTCCCTGAAGTCCCCAAGAATGACAGCAGGACTCGGCAGGGGGAGAAACTCTGCCCAGTGGGTCGATGGAATCTTGGGACAATCACCTCGAGGGACGGGGACTCACTCTCCTCTCACCCCCAATCCAATCAAGCACTTTTGTAACAGAACTTTCTCCCTTTGATCAACAGACTGTATCATAAATTACCTGAAGCCTGGAGGCCTTAAACGAAAAGCAGGAGGACATAGTTAGATAACAAAGTAGAAACTAAAATTTAAAAAGCAAGTGCAGTGTTTGAAATGTTACCTCCCAAATACGTCTTAAACCCACCAGCTTCTCTCACTTTGGGTGTCCCCTGGTCCCTCATCCAAGCTACCACCACTCCTGCTCTTCCAATGGCTTCTTACTGTTATTCCTCTTCCTGACACCCCATCCAAAAAAATCTATTTCTGCACTTCAGTCCACTCAGTCTTAAAATGCAAACCTGGTCACCTCCTACCGGGCTAGTGGTTCCCAAACAACCCCCTGCCCCAGTGGCATGTTATGGAGAACTTACATATATAAACATATACACCTGGAATTCCTTGGTTGAAAAGGGACGGGGACTTTAGAGAACTCTGCCCAGTTTGCCTCCCTGTCACCTGGACGTTCGCATCCCCCACGAGCCTTCATGCTTATTTTTATGTCTGCTTCCTTAAAACGAAAGACCACATAAGAAGAATGGCAATAACATCTGACACAAAACAGCAGAGCGGGCACCATCCTATTAAGGACACCGTATGGGGCAGTAGTGACACATGGGGGTCCAGGGGCTGGGTTTGAAATCTGGCTCCTTCGCTTACTGTGTGATCCTCCCAATTACTTAATCTCTTAGTTCCCCATTTTCCACTACAGCTCAATGAGAAGGATAATAGTACTTAATAATTGTGAATAACTTACACCTACCAACTCTTGCTCGAAAATTCTCAGGCCTCCCTTTCCAGGCTCAAGAAGATCCTGGTAGCTCTGCTAGCTCTGCAGAATGAAATTAGCATGCCAAGAAGGACCGGGTTTGGTGGTCCTCCTTCAGCACCCAGTGGTGGCTTGGATGTTAACCCTACACTCTGGACCGTTCAGAGGCCCCAGACACCCAGAATCACATGAATGTATAAAGGGGAAGAAGTCTTGGAGAAACCTGTCCTCAACCCTGTTGAGAGGTTTTCCTCTGACCCTCTTCTCCAAAACCCAGGGTGGTCAAACCTTGATCACCTCACCCTGTGACCCATCTTGGCAGCTAACAGACTCACTGCTGTTCAAGAGCTGGAATTTACTCTCCTCTCAAACATCCTTTATCTTTCTTATAATTTCAGGGCTGGCTCTTCCCTTCTGTCTTTCTTAGTCAGCTCAGGCTCCTATAACAAAATACCACAGATTGGCCTAAACAACAGACATGTATTTCTCATAGTTCTGGAAGCTGGGAAGTCTGAGATCTAGATGCTGGCAGATTCGATTCCTGGTGAGAGCCTTCTTCCTGGCTGACAGATGCCTGCCTTCTTGCTGCATGCTCACATCATGGAGAGAGCGAGAGCTCTCGTGTCGCTTCCTCTTCTTCTAAGGACACAAATCCCATCACAGGGGCCCTATGCTCATGACCTCAGCTAAACCCAGGTCCCTCCCGATGGCCCCACCTCCAAATACCATCACATGGGGAGCTAGGGCTTCAACATACGAGTTTGGGGGTGGGGACACAAATGGAAGTTCATAACACCTTTCCTTTATCTTTCTTTTTTTCCCCAACCTCTCTATGAGGAGCTAATAACCTCCACAAAGAACTCAGTTACTAAGCCTCAAATTCTTATGAATGCTAAAATACACAGAAATGAAAAGTGCATCTCATAGAGTATAAATGTACTATAGGAAAAGCCTAATCTAAAGCCACCAGACTGGGTTGCAGCCCAGCTTGGCCACCAGCTTGCCCTGGGTCTTTGGGTAAGTCTCTTCTTTTCTCACCTGTGACGTGAAAATACTTACCCCGCAGGGTTTCTATGAGGATTTAATGAGTCAGTTCACATAAAATGCTTAGAATAATGCCTGGTACCTAAGTGCTAGTTCCATGTTTTCATTATTTTGAGGTTATAAGTGAGTTGTGCTATTGGTGATGAATCAACACAAAAAATAGCAAGGAGCAAGTGGTCAAGGGTAGCCCACTCCCAGACTCCCAGAAGGGACAATATCTGGAGAACATGGGCTCCGGAGGTCAAGCTTGCCCCCATCTTAGTTTGGGTTACCCCAAAAACAGACCCTGAGCCCAGCGGTGGAGGACAAGCCGTCTGTGGGGATATGCAAGGAACAGGGGTGGGAGGGAAAGGGAAGGGTAAAGGAGGCAAAGGCAACCTATAAAGGCATTTTATTAAACCAACTAGTACAGGGGAAGAGCTTAATCCCATGGGGAAACTGAAAAATGGCACAAAAATACGGCTCAGAATTCTCCTGGCCACGGCTCTAGGGGGCTGGGAGACTCTTGTCAGAATATCCATCAGCCCGTGGTTATGAGCTAACCCTGGCGGGGGTGGGGGGTGCATAATTCACAGGCACTGGCAGCGCATTGTGCACAGGGACAGAGGGGCTTCTGGTAGCCTAAGGGCAAACGCCAACAAAGATGCATGTGTTGGCTCCTGGATGTCAGGCTGGTAGAAACGGTGAAAGCATCGGAGGAGATAGGAATCTTCTGTGGGCTTCCTCCCGGGGCTTACAATTCCAGTGCAGTTGTTAGCGAGCGAATACTGTTCCTAACTCTCAGGCCCCATCTGCCCTTTCTCTTCCCTTGAGACTTGCGGAACTGAATTCAGTTGATTTTCTCATGATGGTGCTCACTCTGCCCAGCTGCATGTGCTGCTGAGAAGGCTCAGTGTGAGAGCTGCAGGGGTTTCCATCAGTAAAGGTGAGTGTGTGTACAAAGAACGCTGCCGCACTGAGACACTGACTCGGTGCCTTGAGTGTTCGATGTCACACCCCTTACGGTGCCAATCGGGGGTGGGGGGCAGGGGCTGACCAGGCAGAGAGGGAATTGTATTCACTGAGCATATACCATGTGCCGGCACTGTGCTGGGTCTTTACCTCTCACTGAATCTGCAGCCAGCCCTGCCCGTAGCAGTGAAGGAATAGAATTCTCCCCCACGCCTGCCAGCCAACCTGAAGGTGACAACTGATTCATCTCGGCGCAGTTTTGACTCGAGTTTGTCTGCTTACAAATGAGGTTGAACAGCATTTCGTGTTTATGGTTCCCCAGCCTTGTAGCCTGGACGTCATGGCCTTCGTCAGCCAGCACATACCGTACTCCTCGCTTATTTATCATGTTGTTCTCCTGGGAAAGCTGACTTTCCATCTGAGATGCAGTTTTGAGGAGCCAGCTGTGTTCCAAGCCTGCTTGTGCTCACAAAAGAAGCAAATTCAAAGGGCAGAAAAAAGGGGCCAAGGCAGCAGTTTCTCCTTTGGGATGGATCCCCAGCTACCCCTGACTCTGAACTTGAGGAAGACGGAAGCCAGAGAGGGCTGGCTGGCTGTGCTTATGCTCCACGTACAACCACCCTCCACCCACTCTCTGCCCTGCCCTGTGCCTGTGCTCTAGGGACCGCATAACCGCTCCTCTGCCTCTTACTTCCAGGCAGGTCTGGCCGGTGACAGGCACCATCATGAGAGAAGGCAGGAGGACAAAGATGAAGGAAGTTTTCCATCCCTTCCTGTTTGGGTTCCTAGAGCTGCCATAACAAACTACCACAGACTTGGATGGTTAAACAACAGAAATCTATTCTGCCACAGTTCTGGAGGGTGGAAGTCCAAAATCAAGGCTCGGCAAGTGCCTACTGGAGGCGCTGAGGGACAGCCTGTTCTGTGCTTCTGGTGGTCCGGCAATCTTTGGTATCCCCGGCTTATAGACCCATCACTCCGACCTCTGCCTTCATCTTCACATGACATTATCCCCCCGGGTCTGAGCCTGCGGCTCCGTGAGGGCAGCAGCCATTGGACTAGGGCCCACCTTAATGACCTCATCTTACCTTGATTCCATCTGCACAGACCCTATTTCCAAATAAGGCCACATTCAGATACCAGGGGTTAGTACTTCAACATATTTTTGGGGGAGACACAATCAAACCATAACACATCCCCAACTGGCCACTGCCCTGGCTCTGGCTGGGTCGTCTTAGCCACCACATCCATCTAGTAACCTGTCTTGCTCAAGTACACCATTTCCGCCCCTACCGCTCTCAGGGCACAGTATGAGTATCTGCAGATGCGCCATCTTTGCCCTTACCCTCCACGCCTCTGTTCATAGTCCCGTCACTAAACTCTCCTCAGTTGCATTCTGAGTACCCGCAACCAAACTGTGAAGTCGAGAAAATCCAGAAAAGGCATCACAAGGATCACATAGGGAGTTTTCCCTGTGTCTTTGGTATGTGACAGGTACAGAGACAGGTGTGACACCTCAGTCTAAAGAAGTGTATGAGAGACTTGGCTTGAAGTGACCTGGGAGAAATTGCCCTCCACCAACAATGGGGCAGAGAGGTGTGTGGTATTTTACTCCCCGGGGCTTCATAATGGAAGCGGAATGGATCATTTTAAAAGACCAAGACTGCTTTCTGTCTCAGGACAAGGCAGCTTCAGCAGGTGAAAGCTTTCAGGTAAAGCTCTTGCTTTTCTACCCTTCATCTTCCAGCAAGAGGCAGTCTTGAAAAGAGGGTGAGGGTGGTTAGAAAACCAGTTTAGGGAAAGAGCAATACGACTGTAGGTGCTAGCTGTACCCCCAATCCACCCCCCTCAACAAAGTTCCCATCCCAAAGTAGGCTCAAAGCTGGAGAAGTTTAACCTGGAAGGAAGCTCTGAATTTTGGTTACTGCTCTGGAGTGAATATTGTAATTATTAAGATGAGACCGCTCTTACAACTGAAAGTGAACAAAGGATGTTTTTCCCTAAGAGTGACAAGAAAAGTTATGGAACTTCACAGCGATTTCATCCAAGGTGTAAGCAAGAATGGTCCACAGAGAAGTTCTGATGAGACAGTGGTGGAAAAAAAAACCACCATAAATACTTGTCTCCTGCGAGCACCCAGCTGTGTTCTACTCATTCTGTATGATTGATAGAAGGAGCTGCAGCTAGAGACATAAATATAAATACACATCAAATAAAATCAGGAAAGATGATGTGTACATAAAATAGGAAGACGAACAAGGAACAGCATGTATAAATATGGGGTTCACAGATTTGTACACTGGTAAAAGTTGAGCCTCAAATATGGCTCTGAGTTTCCTGGCAGCCAAAGCAAGACAATCAATTAACAAAGCAAGAAATTGACTCTGTCCACGGAAAATAAAGCATAATAGTCTTTCAAATGAAACAATACCCTTCTTGTACTCAAGCCTTAAATGGTTCGTGGGGCTCTTCACACAGGCTCCACTGTTTAGTGGACAATAGCCTCACCAACAAGCTATGATAAATATCACAGAGGGTTTCACCCATCGGGTTCTTACACCATCTGTCAAAGAAAGCCAACAGCAGGGCAGAAAAAGCACATTAGTGGGAAGTTGACACAATTGGATAGAAGTAGGTAGCTCCCAGTGGTCGGGCTTGATAGGTTTTTACTGTTTTGGTTGGAGCAGCCATTAGAACAGTGCACACCTGATGAATTTCACAAAGCGGGAGGTCAGGGCAAGGGCAGATGGGAAGGTCCTATGCAAGCAGTGGGGTCGCCATTTTTCATCATCCACCTTCCTCCGTGCCCAGGAAAGAAAATTCATCCATCACTCATAGCAAACCCTGGCGCAAATGGCCTGACCTGCTCGGCTGATTGAAGCAATCAGGTTTTCCAGGGTACCCAGAAGGCACCGTATATAAAAATTCTATTTTCTTTTTGAGGCAAATTTAAATTTTTTTCCTAGGCTTTGATTCACAAAACACAGTTAGGAGCTCGTTCATGTTAATTCCGACTAAACTGAACACTGAAGCTAAATGGTGTCAGTAAATGGAATGAAATTCCACCAAGATTAAATAGCCGTGTCCCGATAGACTATGTTTCAAAGGTACAAAGTTATTCTAAAAGGAATTGATCTGTCTGTACAAGTATACTATTATTCAAATAACTTTCAAACATAACAGAGCTGAAAGAAAAATACCATTTTCTACCTCAGCAGAGCATGTAATGCTTGTCACTGCACGTAAAGTTTAATTTGTAGAAAGGCTCGCTATGTCTTCCCGCAGGCCTCTGGCTCTGAGACCCATCCCGGGTTCTCTGGATCTCCTGTCTGCCTGGGAGGTTTTAGGAAAGAATGACAGAGTAGGAGAAAGCATGTCATCAGCTGGGCTGCTCCACTGAAACCCAAAGAAAGATCAAAGGTGGTCTTTGGGAGGAGATTCGCAAACCCCATGGGCAGAGCCAAGTACGAGTCAGCCGGACAGAGAGAGGTGACGGGGTCAGGTTGGCAGGAAGGCACGTAAGGGCACCTAGACAGAGAGAGCAGCATGGCCGAGACCAGGAGCGTGCAGGGCCCTGAGAGCAGAGTGGCGCTATGTGGGTGATGGGGCCTGGAGCAGCCGAGGACCAGGACACCGGCTGGTGACGGACAGGGTCAGACTCAAAGCACCCTCCTTAGGTGCCCCGCAGAGAAGCTTGGGTTTTCTTTCTCCTGAAGGTGACGGGAGGGCTCGGAGCACAGGAGTGACCCTGCCCATCAGGAAACCTGGAAGAGCGTGTGTGGAGACAGAGCCCCAGAAAGCAGTTTCCAGGCTCTCGGCCTCATGTGGAAAGGTGCTGGCTCAGGTAGTAGATGGCCATCAGCTGTGGCTGGTTGGCTGTCAGCTGTAACCATTGAGACATTGGCCACTAATATAACTGCCGCGGCTACAGAGGGAAGTCGAGGAGAGAGGAGAGAGGAGGAGACTGAAGGAGAGTGGAGGAGAGTGGAGGAGAGTCGGCCGGTTGGCAGCAAAGCGGACAGCAGGTCTCACGTCGTGTAAACCCAGCGAGACCATAGTGGTGTGACTCCCCTACCTATGGCTCCGTGGGTGTTCCTTTTTGGCCTAGCCATATCCTGCGTTCTTGTGTGGGGAGTGGGACCAGAGACCCTGCCTGACACCCCGCATGACAGCGTGTCCCCAGACAGAAGCCCCACATCTAAAGCACCAGCTGTGTGGCTCCAGCACACCATAACCGTGCGTTTTGTCATTTGCTCACTTTTATCTCAGGTGTGTGACTTAATCCCCAAGCGGACTTTCAGCTCCCAGAGGCTTCAGAGGCCCAGAGCTCCTGCCTCCCAGCTCACGCTCCCGTGCTGTGGGGTTCTCCTAGCTCCTCGCACACATGGCCTTGGGTCACCCACCAGCCTTGCTCCAGCGTCAGAGTGGGTCGTTCCCGTCTCTGGTGCCACTAATAAGCTGGAACTTTCTGGAGGAACCAATGCCTTTGTTGTAATGAGGGAAAGTCATCCCTCCTTCCGGGGCCCCTTCCCTGGATGCGTGCAGCCAGGGTACACATTTGGGCTATGGGACAGAGCGCGTCTGCGAAGCCACACGCAGCAGCCCTGTTGCTCCATCTCCCTTTACTCCCTACCTTCAGGGACTCGTACTGTGTCACACCAAGACACAGGCACACACAGATGTTTCACAAATACCTTCAAACTCCTTCAAGCCAATACACATGGGAAGTTCTTGAGGAGAAAAACATCTCTGTGCTTTATTTGTGGTTCAGATGTGTGTGTTTATATACACATAAAAAAAGATCTGGAAGGATACAGAGCTAACTGTTCTGAGAGTTCATCCTGGGAAAGTGAGACTGGAGGGAAGGGAGTTTTATTTTATCTGTGGTTGTTTTTTATAAGAAGCATATATAACTTTTATAATGCAATTTTTTACGTTAAAAGAACATTCTTCAAGGCTCAAGTTCAGGCCCCGACTCCCACAGGAAACCTCCCCACACTCCCAGATCCGTTATCCTGTCCTATCCCTGAACACCCCTTGAGGAAACCAGAGTCTCCCCCCACCCCCGACTGCCAAGTCCATTACCACGTGTCATCTGATGACACCTATTCATCTGTGCATGAACGGAAGGGCAAATGAGATTTTCCTGTTTGGCTCAGAACACAGCCCCATGGCTGAGGGTCTTCAGCATTAAGTGCCACTATTTATAGAGAAAGCACCAAGATGCTTCTTAAAAAACAAACTAGTGGTCCTGGAATCCTGATGCCACCATTCCACCCTCCCTTATACACAGACTACAAGGTCAAGGAGATCATTGATGGTAGAGGCAGTTCTTGGGGGAGGTGGCTGTGTGTGAAAAGGGAGGTGTATGTTCCTGTCTAACCAGGGCCAGGTGAGGAGGGCTCTTGGGGCACCACGGAAAGATGGAGGGTGCTGCCAAGTGCCTGCCCCATGGCTGCCCCAGAGCAAAACGTGGGGAGACTGTTCTTGGAAGACTGGGCCATGGGTTGTCAGGACTTTGGGGGAGAGGGGTCACAATCTCCTGGATACCCCTGAAGGTGAGAGGCTGAGCAGAGCAGCCCGTTAGCCTCATGAAGCAAGACAGCCACAGAGTTTGCAGGGCCAAGGGTGCGCCTCGCAAAGGCCAAGCCAGTGCCATGGAAGGAAACGGGCTAGCACCACCCCACGGCACGGCCGTGGAAGGAAACGGGCTAGCACCACCCTAGGGCACAGCCGCCAAGGCAAGGGTCCCAGCAGGAGGAGCAGAGCCTGTGCGGTGAGCAGAAGTGTCCCAAAAGGTCAGGAACATGGGCAGTGAGGAGCCCTCTCCTGAGGGGCTTCTGAAAAGCCCACGCATGGACCTATAAGACAGTCAGCATATCTCTGCCTGTCCCTGGGCACCCTCTACAGCCAGCCCCAGGAGCAGAGAAGGAACCACAGCAGCAGAGCCCACTAAGCAAAAAAGCTTTGGCCCTTTTATTCTCCCTCCTCCCGCCCACCCAGAAGAGCCCAAGATGAAGAGAGAATGAAGAAGAGAGACACAGGCCGCAGCTGAGCTGGGGGAGGAAGAAGCTTTGGATGGGAGAGAGGCCAACGTGGTGATTTGGTCAGAAAGGACTTGCTGCTGCCTGAATGTGAGTCTCAACTGTCAAGATGACCATTCCCTATAGCTACAGGGACCAAGGGTCTGCCATAGCTGTTGTCAAGGGGAGGGGAAGGAAAGCCAACAGAGCATGTGTGAAGGCTGTGCCTGGGGAAAATAAATTCTTGTTTTGTACCCCAGTGGCCTGATTACAGATAAGATTACACCTAAGATTACCCCTGATTACATCTAAGATTCCAGTTACAGATAAGTATGTGTATCCCCAACAAAATATCGTCGTTTGACAGGAAAGGGTTGTATAGCCTAAGTGTCTGGCATCCCCTTGTCCAGTACAGGGAGCCCACAAAATGCCTTAGAAATCTGTGTTGGTCGGGCTGGGCGTGAGGTGTGGGGGTGGGCAGGAATGATGGGATTCAGCAAAACTCACAACCAACATAGCCGCCCTTGGCCCCGTTTGGAAACCTTGACCTCAGCTAAACAATATTTAACATTTTTAAGTAGAAGATCTGGCAGAGACTTCACTATGGCAATGTGTATCTCAGCTCTCCTAGAGGGGAACGCAGTACGCCACTTTTGAAACTTATGTACCCACCAAACATTCCTTCCGTTAGAATCTTTCATACATTTTCATAAAATCGCTGAGGAAGTTTAGAAAATACTGCCCTATGCATCACTGACCCAGAACCCGCCAGGGACAGCTTCTCCCAGCGCCCAGCTGTGGGACCCTCCTTTCTCCTGTTCCTTTATTCCAGAAACATTTCAGCGTGAGTACTCTGTACTAGTTGCTGGGACAGGAAACATGACAGACACTGCTGTTTCCCTTCTGGAGTTTACGCTCTCGTGCGAGAGAGTGAACAACAGCCCGTGAACAATGACTGGGACTGGAGAAGTAAACAAGGAGGACAGCTGGGGGCTTTGGGAGCCGGTGGCAGGAGTACCTGATGCGGTCAGGGGTGTCAGAGAACGGGGGTCGCTGAGGAAGGGACATTCAAACTGAGAACTGGAGGATGAATACAAAGTAGTGAAGAGAGAGAATGGAGGGAATTCCAGGCTGGAGAAGCAGCATGCGCAAGACGGAGGGAAAAGCTTTGCTACTTTCCACCCCGATGGTTCAACCCTTAACCCCAGTGCCACCAGACACTCTGGAGGAAAATATACAAAAGGAAAACCGCACTTTAGAAGTTTCTTGGAAGTTCAAATATACATCGGCAATCTCTTTGTTTTGCAGGAACCACTAACATTTCCCCTTCCATGCAGTCTACCGACTTTAAATTACTTAACAGCACCACCACTGCCAGTCTGGACACCTAATACCTCATCAAGGGAGGAGGCATTGATGGATGTGCCACAGTTTTCCTTTATTGCATGGCTCAATCTATCATAATGTGTTTTATAAATTAGTATTCTTAAATTCCCATCGTGAGTCGGTGTCTTTTGATTTATATAATACAGATCTAATTTATGGATCATTGCAGTAATTTATAACTCAGATAACTAATTTGTCGACCCAGCACCAAAATGTGTAAGTCACCTAGCACTTTTCTCAGATGGGTCCTAAATGATTTGGGTGATTTATACTGACAGGGTATGAAACCATGGAAAGCCCTAGGGTTTGATCACTCTTGAGAATCACTCTTCTCAAAGTCCCAAAAGGAGAATGGTCAAATGACCTTGAACCTACACACCCCACTCCAAGTAATTTACCCTAAAGGAAATAAATAGAGATGGCTATCAGTATGCCTCTTGTAGTACAATTTAGAATGGCAAAAGGTTGGAAATAATATAGATGTCCAGTAACAGGAAATAATTTCACCAACAATGAGTCTTTAACTAAATATATATATCATTAGGCAGCAAATATAAATGATTTCCAGAACGCAGTGGCTCTCAATCAGGGATGATTTTGCCTCCCAGAGAACATCTGGCAATGTCTGGAGGCATTTTTGACTGTCACAACTGGGCGATTGGGGTCTACTAGAGCCTACATCAGAAGTGCTACCAAGTATCCTATAATGCACAAGACAACTTTCTATAACAAATAATGATCCGGTGCAAAATGTCAATAGTACCACAGTTGAGAAACCTTGCCATAATTACAAACAACATAAACAAGGTGTTTTACTGATATAAGAGAACAAGCAGAGCACAAAACTGTATCCAGGCTATAACTTCAGCTATAAAAATTGTATATGTATATGCACAAGGACCACAGAAGGACAAGCTACAAAGAAAGCATTATATATTGTTGCAAGGGTGAAACTATGGGCAAGTTTAAATTTTACTTTATTTTTGCAAATCAGTCTTTCAAGAAATAAAAATGGACAAAGTACTTATGGTAAATTAAAAATATGAGACAGACGAGAGGGTGAAAGGAAGAGAAATAAAAAAATACAAAACTCACTCAAACACAAAACAGCAGAGTTAGGCACATAGTTCACCAACCTGAATGAAACTCAGAATCCTTTATAAAGACGTTTAAATCAAAATGCAGCCCCTCACTATGAAATGACCCGTTTATCTCTGGTAATGCTCCTTATGTGATATTAATATAGCCACGGCACTTTGTTTATGTTTAGACTTACATGGCATATATTTTTATTTGTTTTACTTCAACCTCCCTGTGCTTTTGCATTTCAACTGTGTATCTCTTAAACAGCATATGTTTGGGTCTTGCTTTCTTATCCAATCTGAGAATCTCTGCCGTTTAAACAGCATGCTTCATCCATTTACATGTAATATAATTCTTTTTCTACTTACCTCCTCTGTTCTCTCTTCCTTTATTCCTCCTTTCATTTAGGTTAATCAAGTATTTTTTAGTTCTCCATTCTATCTCCTCCACTGGCAATTTAACTATAACTCTTTTTGTTTGTTTTTTGTGATTGCTCTCATGATCAAAATATGTGTTCTTATACAGTCTGTCTGGAATTAATATTACACCACTTCCATTATAATGAAACTTACAAAGTGTAGTTTTCTTTACACTCCTTCCTGCCCTTGTACTGTTGTTGCATATTTCATTGCTACATACATTTTAAATGCCACAATACATTGTCATCATTTTTGCTTTAAACAGTCAATTGGCTTTAAGAAATAGAGAAAATAAAGAAAAACAGTATTTGCTATTTACCATTTCCAGGGGTCTTCTTTCCTTCTTTGAGATTTGAATTTCCTTCCACCTGAAGAACTTCTTTATCATTTCTTGTAGCGTAGGTTCCACTGGCAACAAATTCTCTCAGCTTTTACCTGAAAATATTTTATTTCACCTTAGTTTTTATTTTTTGTAACCAACTTTTCATTATAATAAGCTTTCAAATAAACAAGAAAGTCGAAAAAGTTCCACTGTATAATCACTACCTAGATTCTACATGTCAACACAAGTGCAAGGCATGCATCCCAAACCTCACTCCATTTCCTTGCGATACTGGTGGTCCCAAGTCTGTCATGGGCCACTGCAGCAGAAACTGCTCGGGGATTCTTTAATGTTTAATTTAACTGAATTCCATTCACATTTACTGAGCATCCACTATGTATTAGAGACTGTATCATGTGTCATGAATAAGACCTGGGACATAGTCCTCGTGAGGTCAGAACCCAGGGGGGAAGCAGACATACCAATCAATGTCTAGCTGTAGCAAAGAAAACATTGGAAATAAACTAAATGTCCACGGTATGGAAAAGGGATGGAAATGGCACCATGATGTATTAAATGTGAAAAGCAAGGTAGAGAATATAGTACATTAGCTTCTACCAAAAAAAATAAAATGGAGGAAAAGTAGAGTAATATATTAATGCTTGCTTATATGAGCAAAAAGACACTTTGGAAGGACACCCAGAAATCTAATAACAGTGGTTCCTGTGGCTGAGGTTGGAGGAGACTGGGCAGAGGTTAAAGGTGGAAAAGGAGAGTTTCACTTGTTTTTATATAATTTATTTAATTTTATTTTATAACTGAATTTTAGAACTATTGAAAAACTTAAATTATGAAACTAAATGTGGTTACAACCCATGAAAACAGTCTTAGCATTGCCTCTCCATATGAAGAGTATCCCTGATGTTTCTTCCTTTTCCATCCCACCCCAGTCCTAGGTCCCTGGAGGACGATGATAAACAGTGGTGTGGAGAAACAGTCGGTAACAGGGGTCCTGCTCTTCTTCCTGTATGAGAGATCGGATTCCCATCAATCTGACACCCCCCGAGCAACCTGCTGTCTGAAATGGTGTCACGCCGTCTCCCTCAAAACCGCGGCGGCAAGTTCTCTTCATTTACCCGCCTGCCCCCATCAACAGCTAAGCAGATGATTTCAAAGCAAAGCTGCAGAGGCTGCTGGACTCTCAAAGGCAACAGAGGACTCTGAAGGCCATGCTCAGTGAAATGTTTTTTGCTTCTTGCCTTTTCCTCTTTAATTACAGCATAATTTGCATTTATATGGTTTCATTCTGCCATTTTGTGGGCAGCGCTGACGATGCTCAATCTGCTGTAACTCCCCATCCGAGCTGGAGAGTCAGGAGGGCGACTGCCGTCTCAGATAAAATCCTTTCCAATTAAACAGTTCATTGGACGTGTCATGGCTTGCGGATGTCATCCTCTGATGTGCACGTCTCATGGATATTTCTGTATACCCATCATCGTAGGAAGGTCTTAGTGCAGAAGATGTTTGGAGAATTAGGCTCCCCCACTGAATGGCTGTAAAGACACTGACTTGAAAATGGGCCTCCTTAGACTCGCCGGAGAAGCAGAACTATTCCCTTAAGTGGATCGTCCTGGGCTTTACTTTCCCAGGTCTTATGTCTAAATGGTATCCGATGCTCCACGAGAGGAAACATGCCAAAGATATTGACAAAATACTGTCGGATCACTATCAGGGTTCATCTACTGAGAGCAATGTGTCTGAAGGTTTCTCCAATCAGCACATGGCCCCTGCTCTAGATGGTGTGGCTCTCGTGGCTGGTGTGGTTTACCTGGCCAGCCTGGCTCACCTGGCCGACTCACCTGCTTGAAAATGCAAGATCAATAATTGTTTATTTACAACCAAAATACCAGGAAGAAAATTCACCAAAATACCAATGCTAGTTACCTCTGGGTGGTCTGATTACTGGTGTGTTTTCACCTTCTTTTTTGCGCTTTCCAGGTAGTTAAAGATTTTTTAACCATTCACTACATTTTATTTTTATAATAAAATATTTTTAAACAATACTTATAGCTGTAGAAGGGAAAATAAACAAACTGAAAATGTTCGTTTACATTCTAGAGCCACAAGCATGACAGTGTCTGACTGGATCCTGTACCTTTCGGGCCATCTAACAAGCCTATAAAATTTAGGCCCTGCCCCACTCCATCCCATGCCACTCCACCCTAACCAACACGTGTAAACTTTGAGTGTACCAGTGCCAGCCAGCAACCACTCAGGACCACAGCACCTTGTTCCAGAACTGCTTCCAGTTCTGCTTCCACGTCCAGCCTGAGTCCTGATTGTCCATTCAGACCCCCTTTTACGTCGCTCCCCCTGTGCCATGGTCTTGATGTTGATTTTGACTTTGACTCAGACCCTGGTCTCTGGTTCTTTCTACCCCCGACCACTGCAAGAAGCCTGCTCCTAGTTCTGGCCCCCCAGTTGGACTCTGGCTTTTGTAGGGGAGGGAGATTTCATCTATAGGTGAGATTGTGCCAAATGACTTGAGCCACGCTGTCCTGGGACCCTAGCTAGTGAGTTGCTTCGTCAGAAAAAAAAGGCATGGATGCAGCTTTTCTTAACTTCCTCCTCCAAACACTCATTATGGCTCTTCTTTAAACTTGAGGCTTCAGTGAGAAGGATTACCACAAGAAAGTGTTGCCTCAGGAGGGACCCCAGGGGGAGAATGAAAAGTCTGTGAGGGTTAGACATGTCTGATGCTTTAGAGTCCACCAACCCTGGGGCTGCCCCTCTCCCTGGACTAAATGGTACTTCAATTATTTTTAATTAGGATAAAATGAAAGTTTTCAAAACCCTAGGTGACCAGAGGGTCTCATATGCCTTTTAATTCTGTCAAATGCAAAATCTAAGCACTATCTTGCTGCAACCTACATTCTGCCCAACCATTTCCCTACATACTATGTTTCCCCAAAAACAAGATCTAGCCGGACCATCAGCTCTAATGCATCTTTTGAAGCAAAAAATAATATAGGACCCGGTCTTATTTTAATATAAGACCTGGTATAATATAATATAATGTAATATAATACCACGTCTTATGTAATATAATATAATATAATATAATATAATATAATATAATATAATACTGGGGTCTTATATTAATTTTTGCTCCAAAAGACGCATTAGAGCTGATGGTCTGGCTAGGTCTTATTTTCGGGGAAACATGGTAGCAGAACACTCCCTACTCTAAAAGTCCTTGACCCCAAATCTTTCCCTCAGGGACTGAAGCCAGTGGCAAAGGGATTGCCTGCAACTTTTAGTTGAATCCCCACAAACCCAAGCAAACTGTCCAGGAAAAGGTGGGCTTGAATATCATGACCCTGGGTACTATTTTTTCCAGGTAAAAATTGTGCATTCAAGGAAAACTCCAATTGCAACTTCCATTTCCCTATTTGGGAGTCAAAAGAACACATTTCTCTTTAACTCATTACTTTCTGTAGAGCAGTAAAAGCCAAATATAAATTCCTTTTGATATCGACTACATCGATATCAAAAGATTAAATAAGTAGGATTTCTAAACAAAGGAGCTTTAAATAGGAGAATGAGAATGATGTTCTCACTCCCCCATGTGGATCTGCAGCAAACCTTCCAAGCTAGGGTGCCGTGGTTTTGGTCTACTTTAGACCAAAAAAGAATCTAAAATTATTAATGCTATTTGTTCTTACAAGAAAGGAAAATCATATATGGCCATACCAGGAGTTTCAGGCCCCATTTAGGGACTCAGCTAAAGAGCCCATATAATACTAACAATAGCCTTTGGCTACTGCAGGCACCCACTGCCCTTTACACCTCAGTAGACATCATGATTTAGGCAAAATCTCATATTTTTAAAGTATCTGCTATCAAAGGACATGCATGGCATGTTCCAAAAACAGGAGTTTGATTATAAATGATCAAGATTGTCACTTCTAGCACTTTTTGTGGAAATCAAGCCACTTTATTTCTCTGTGGCACTCTACTCAAGGTCCCAATCACCAGCATGTTCTGTTCATTGGTGCAAAAGCATGAATAAACCACACAACTCTCAGGCAGCATACTCCAACACCCTAGCAATACCTCTCAAAACACAGTTGTCCGGAAATTCCAGCACCAGCCAAAATGAACTAAATCCTCCTTAACCCTCCTTCCCACTGGATACAACTAAAAATTTAGGCAAAATACAAAAAGCAACAATTTGCAGATTCTTAAAAGTTAACAAAAGTAGATTAGGAAAGGAAGCCAACATTTAAAGAGTGATCCATATCAGCAAATGAGATTCCTTGTTTTTCCTCTTTTATCTTCTGACTTTGACCAAAGGGTGGTGCCACTGCAGAACCATGCAGCAGAAAGGGGTCCTAAACCACAGAGAGAAAAACAGAGCAGAAGACATGGGGAAAGGGCTGCTAGGAGTTAAAAGAGTATGGAGAAAATCAGAAAGGAGAGAGCCGGCGAAGGGGACCTCCTAATTCTGTCACAAGTCCCAGGATGACCTCTAAGCTGTGTGTGCACAAGGTCAACCCAAAGCACATAGCCAACACTTTGAAATCTGAACTGCAATATTATCCACTGCCCATGTCCCAGAGAAGCAAATGCATGGAATAGACCCAAAGCGGCATAACAAAGGCTTTGAAAACCAGATTAACATTCGAACCACTGCCCAGAGCTGGCAAGAGAGGACTTGCAGTTTGAACCCAATCAGACTGACTGCCTGCTAAAACAACACAATCAACATTCTGCAGAGAATTTAACAGGACCCAAAGATTCACAACGTAGTGTTCCAAATGTCCAAAATTATTATAATAAAAAAGTACTCAACATATAAAGAACCAGGACAATGTGACCAATTCTCAAGAGAACATACAATCAATAAATGCCAATTCTGAGATGATTCAGATGTTGGAATCATCAAATACTTTAAAAGAGCTATTTATAAACATGCTCAACATGGTATAGGCAAACACTCTTGAAACGAATGGAAAGGTAGACATTCTCAGCAGAAAAACAAAAACTAATTTTTAAACGGAAATTTCAAAACTAAAAAAGAGAGTACGGATATGTGAATATTTAAAAGTCACTGAATGAGCTCAAAAGCAGAATGGAGATGACAAAGGAAAGAGTGAGCAAACTTAAAAATAGATCAGTAGAAATTATCTGATCTAAACAACAAAGAAAATAAAAGATTAAAAAATGAATACAGCCTGAGGAACCTAGGGGACAATACCAGAAGATCTAACAGTGTGACGTTGCAGTGCCAGCATTAGAAGAGAAACAGATTGGTGCAGAAAAAATATGTGAAGAAATAATAACCAAATATTACGTTTTATGAAAGATGTGGAAACGCACCTCTCTCATAAATGGTCAGAGAATGGAAAGATGTATGCTCCATGGGAACGCTCACCAAAGGACATCCCCTGCAGAGGAGACTCTTCATAACATGGGCAAGCTGAAATGTTCTGTAGGTTAGATATCCATCACCCATCGTATGCCCAACAGGTGATGTACAAAGTGGGCATGTTGGCAGGGACGGCAGCGACACACAGGCAACACACCAGGGACTCTCCCGACCGAGGCTGACTTAGCTACTGCCACTACCAAGGGTGTAACTGCCAACAGCAAAGCCCAGCCCTGAGCCCCTAGCATGGCACAATTCCCCACAGGGACTACCCAGCCACCTAGTGGCAAGTTGATTGCATTGCACCCACTTCATCAGGGGGCAGCAGTGTGTCCTCACCAGACTAGGTATATATTTTGGATAAGAATTTGTCTTCTCTGTGATGCTTCTGCCAATTTGGCCATTTCTTACAAAACGAAACATACTCTTACCATACAATTCAGCAAGTGTGCCCCTTGATATTTACCCATAAGAGCTGAACAGTTATGTCCACACGAAAACCTGCACAGGGATAGTTACGGCAGCTTGATTCATAATTGCCAAAGTTTGGAATGAACCAAGATGTCCTTCAGTAGGTGAATGGATAAACAAACTGTGGTCCATCCAGACAATAGAATATTATTCAGCACTAAAAGAAGTGAGGTATCAAGCCATGGAAAGACATGGGGGAACCTTAAATACATATTACTAGTGAAAAAAAGCAAATCTGAGAAGGCTACATACTGTATGATTCTAATTATATGACATTCTGGAAAAGGCAAATCTATGAAGACAAAAAAATGTGGTTTAGCTTAAATGAATTACTTTGCAATCAGTTGATAACAAATAGAAGTTAATGGTCCAGAAATGAAGGTTTACAAGTCATGACATTATGACTGTGAAGGCCTCAGCCCAACAGGAGAAGACTCGCCAAGGCTCTGAGAAAGCTTTAAGAGCCAACCTAGCAATTAATCAACAAACATCTTTTTATTCGCTTTACACCTGGAAAACACACATGGAGTTCACCACGGAAAAGAACACAGCAGAGATGTGGCCGCACGGGGGTGACCATCTGGTTGGGGCGATGCGGCACACGTGAGGGACGGAGGTGGCGGTGCAGGGTACGTCTGTGCACCCAAACAAGTGTGGGCAGAGGAGCAGCAGGAGCAGCAGCTGCAGAGGCAGCCCAGGGACGAGGGAGAAGGGGCTACAGATAGGGAGGCACGAAGCGAACGTTCCTCCCTCCATTAACCGGTGGCATCACCACATGTGCCCTCGCTCGCCTCGACTTGAAATATCAGTCCCGTTTGCTTCCTCCTTCACCCCCTGACCCAGACAGACAGGGGGTCCTGGTAGATCTTCCATCCTGAACCACTGCAGCGCCTCTTAGCCCATCCCCACACTTCTGTGCACAGTGACGGCCTTAGCTCAGGTTTCCTGGAAGCACAGCCTACGATGGGGATGCTTGTTCAAGTGATTTCTTGGAACAATGTGCTCAAAGAAGGGAGACGAGGGAAGCAGGATGAGGCAGAGGAAGAAACTAAGCCAAAAAGAGACCTAGGCTTGATCCCTCAGGTAAGTTCAGGGGCAACAGCTGATCCCACCTGGAGATAAAGTAGGTTGCCTCCTGTGACTGTCACCCATTGACTTGGGGGGTCGCAGGGCATGTAGTTTTTCTCAGAGTGGCTCAATGTAGCCGAGGACCACTCTTTAGAAAACGGGACAACTGTGAGCTGTTAGCAGCAAACACTCAGAAGCTGGTGGATGGCACCAACATGAAAAAGACGTGTGGGCAGGGCACCCGCAGCGCCCACTATACTGACCTTTGCAACTGACTTCTCTGATTTCATCGTGTCTGATTAAAATTGTCAGGTGATTCCAGCTGCACTGCGCTGGGGCAGGGGCATGTAGTCCAAACTTTCTCCATCTTCATGTGAGACCATCACATCTAAGCCAGATAAAATCACCCTTCCCTCTCTCCCTGTCTCCCTGTCTCCCTCTCTCCCTTTCCTTCTCTCTCTCTCATCCACAGAGGTGAACTAGGCTAGTGGGTGAAAGCAATCATACAGAATATTCCATTTCCATCTCCTAAGCTGTTCATTTTAGAGTGATCCAAACTGCCTCTAGGGGTTGATCAAACCAAGCTGACAAAAGCACCGCCTCCTCTGTCACTCTGGCTCTGAAGATGCTGCCGCTGAGGCCCTGTTTTCTTGCCTCCCGCCCTGAAGGGCTCCGAGAAGGTAGCCTGATGACATGTACATGGACCAGCAGGCCACCAGGCATGACATCCCAGCCTGCTGTTCTTTTATCCCACATGTCTGATTGGGCTGCATCATCATCAGTCTTCTCAGGGAGATGGGAGTTAATGTGGTCTGATGGAAATCAGAAGGTGCTGTCAGCTCCTGTCTCTGGGACCTCTGGGATCAACATGCTTCTCCCAGACCATGACCACAGCCGCACACGGGGACATCAGGTTGGAAGCAGAGACAGTGTCAGCCAAGCAGAGCCACCATTGAAAGATGACAACATGCCGTGCAGAAAAACCCTGGTGCCCTTCTCTGGGTCGGGGAGGGAGGACCTGTCCCCTAGGGGCTGGCAAAGCTGGCCACTCAGCCAAACGCCTCTGGATCAGATGCCTACAGAGCACTACCCAAACTGTAACCATCACAGCGTCCCCTTCATAAAGTGGGGTTCATGAATGCTTATGCCACACCATGCAGTAGGTACTGATCTGCCTTTTTCATAAGATGGGAATCTGAGGCTTTGAGAAATGAAGCCACCTGCCAAGGCTGCCTGCTAGCCCCCCAGGACCTGAGATTCACACCCAAACCTATTTTTTTCTCCTCACCAGTCTACTCCAGCGAAAAGAAAACATGACAGAAGAGGAAACAGAAAGGCTCAGATAAGAAAGACTAGGTCCACGTGAGAAGGAGGTAAGAAGGTGTTAACACGGGGTTTTAATGCCCCCCCCCCCGCATCGCTGCCATTTCATGTTGTTCTTCATGAAGCAGGGAGGGGAGGGGGGTCTCTTTGTACAGCTCTGGGATCCAGGGAAGGAAGGCTGGCAGGGGGCCCACTAAGGAGGAAAGCAAAGGCACAAAGTGTGGAGTGAACCCCTGGCGTAACCAGCAGAGCAGAGCAGGCAAGCCGGGAGCAGGCCACAGAGGGCAGCGTGAGGCGGGACCGGGCAGGAAGGGGCATGGAGGGGGAAGCGAAAGACTCTGATGGGAGCCGGCAGGGCCTTCAGAAGTGCGGGCGCTGACCATTGCTCCATCCCCATCTCTGGCATGGCAGCTAGCTCGCAGGAGACAATAAGCGAATAACTGAGTAACTGAAGGGAAAATGCTGGAGATCCAGATAAAGGTGCGGTTGTCGAAAGCCGCCTGCTGAGAGCCAACCCATCTATCACATCTCTTACCAGAGAAAGTTCTTCTGCAGACAAGGCAGAACCGGGGCTGTTGCTGCCCTAAACCAGCAGGCCTGTCCTGCAAGCCGGGGCCCGGGCCAGCTGCTCGCTCAGGAGTCCTGCCGGCTGGCTCCTACCAGCCTTAATGAGATGGGATAGCTGGAGGGAAGTGGCTAATTGCATGATGTTTTATTAATCCTTTCTCCATGAAATATTCATGGTAAACTTTCATAAACACAAAGATGTGTCTGCCTTTTAATGGCTCGGGTTTGCGGTCTCTCCAGATGAACGTGTGAGAGTTTCCTGTTGAGGGACGAAGGTGACAAGCATGATGCCAGATCCTGGAGAAGGAGCACAGCTGACAGCCCAAAACACAAGGGGGTGTCAAAAATGCCTCCCCGCCCAGCGGCCCAGGTGCTGTCCCCAGGGAGGGGGAGGAGGGTGCATGGTTACTTGGTGCTGTGCAATGAATTAGGCCAAGGAGACAGTTCTGTTCAAATACCCAGCCCACTGTGGACCAAAAGGAAGTAGGACACCAGCAAGAGGAAGCTATCAGCACCGACATAGCAAGGGTCCCCTGAGACTGGGTCACCTGGGGGGCGGGGAGTGGAGCATCAAAGAGAAACGCGAGCCTTAAGCCAGATGAGCTGACTGAATTCCCGGGAGGTGGTTCCCAGAAGCAGGAGGGAAGAGACTGGCTTCCAGGGATGAGTGAGACAGGTGAAGAGAGCTTTGTGAGGACCCTCAGCCCACTTCCCACCTAGTCCTACAAGGCTGCAGTGCGATGCCGGCGAGCGTGGAGCCGAGACCCAAGCATTGTATCACCCACCCCTCTCTCCCCCTTCTCCATGAGTGGGAGAAGCCGGAATGGCCACTCCTCTAAACCATCCCCACAGCCAGAACCCAGCATCAGACTCAGAGACTAGTTCCACAGGAATAGGACAAGTGATTCCGGGACCACGTGAGAGGCAAAAGGGTCACTGGGATACACCCCCAACAGCCAAAGGGAGGAAGGACTGCCCCTTCAGCAGGTTCCTGAGAGATGGACGGGCCACAGCGAGCCCAACCCCCACACTGCACCAGCAAAGGCCCTCAGTGCCGACTAGAGCCAGCCTGAAGCAGAGTAGGGTCTGCGACAATTCCCACGACCGACATGGAGGAGGCTAAAGAGGGCGCCTTCACCTCCCATCTCTCTTCTCTGCCCCCACACACCTGATGAGTTGCCCTTGCAGGGAGAGGAGGTAATCTCAGGACCAGACCACACACCTCCTCCTCAGTCTAAGAAGGCAGGGCCCACAGCTGCAGCCTGCACGGGACAAAGAGAAGAAAGTGTCCAAAACGTTTGAGACCAAAGGAGATATTATTAGTACATTTCATTGTAGAGATGGGGAAACGGGCACAGAGAGATCAGGTCACTTCCCAAGGTCTCACAGCTAGTAAGCGACAGAGCAGAGAGGCATGCTGTCAGCTCGGCCACCCCGCGTCTGCCTCACAGCTGCTACCCTGACCAACGCGGGTGGTGATGATGACGAGATGATAAGAAGCTCCTCAGAGGCAGACGAGACCTAATGAAGACTTAAATGTTCGAAGCATTGAAAAGATGGCAATGCCTCTATCCCCATACATCGTTAAAATTAAAAATGATGGTACTCGGTGAAAATAAGTCACAACATTTTCATGTACACTGAAATTAAAATGGCTTTTCTCTAGATAGTACGATTACAAAATTCTGGAGGAGTTCATTCAGGCTGAACTTTTTGCAACATTTTTTCCATGATCCTACTTGGCTGGTGACTTAAATACAGGTTTGGTGCCTCCCGGCCCTGAGGGCAGGGTCCAGGCCCAATGTTTCTATCTCCCCCGTGTCCAGGAGAGGGCTTCGCCTGTTCCTTCCCTGTAAAGGTTTGTTGAATAAATGCTTAACTGTGTTTCCCAATCTAGTTGGATTGCCAAATGAAATGCAGGCTGCCTAATTAAACTTGGATTCCAGATAAGCAATAACTTTTGAGTATAAATATGTTCCATGCAATATTTAACAGGCATGTTATATTTCTGTTAGCTACACCTGGCAATCTTACTACCCTCTAGATAGATTTCAGAGAAGGGAAAGTGAGTAGGGCTTGGAGCGGAAGAAAGGGCTGTCATGGAAGAGAGAGAGGTTGAGCTGATTCTAGAAGGTAACATAAAGTACAATGTCAATGGCACCTCCTAGAGTTGTGGCACCCTGGAAGACGGAGGGCATTCCTGGCAGGAAACCAGCCTGATGAAAGGACTAGGGGCTGAAGTGAGCACGGCAGGGTGGAGGGCAGGAGCACGGCTGCCCGGAGCACCTGCAATGTAGCACTTCCAAACAACCTGTGTTTCTCCAATTGCCCATTTCCCTTCGTGCTCTCCCTCCCATCAAGCCTTTGACTTTGCAGTTCTGCCTGGAACTCCTCCTCTTCTCTACCTCGTGTGCAAAAGAGCCCCACTGTGTCATCTGACTCGTTTCTGCCCCAGACACTATATGTCGATCTTAACAAACCTCCCAATTCTTGAATGACTTTCCTATCATCTTACAGCCTGCCTCCACCAATAGTTAAAGGAAGCAGAGGGTGAATCATGCGACGACCCTGCGTGAGAACATATGAGGTCATGCCTGCCCGTGTGAAGTCCCCCGAGCCTGTGCCTGGCTTGGAGGGCCATGACCAGAGGTCACCTAGGGAGGCATAGCCCTGCTTTCCTGACATGAGGCTGACTGACAGCAATGGGCTTCGTTTCCATCTTGAGGATCCTTCTTCAAAAATGTCCCTGGCAAGGGTTTAATAAGCCCAAGATCTATTTACCTGGTTACATGCTGCCCTGAACCACGCTGACTGGGCCAGTTTTTAATTCACGGCCACTTCCCTACAGGGGGCCCTTAGTGCAGCCACCGCCATGTCCCACACCCCAGTGCACGCCCTGCCACTCCTGAGACAGCCACCTCACACCTTCTCCTCTCTCCTCACAGCTCCAGCACCTCCACATCCCTGTGACCATCTGACAGCCGGGGGTCTCATTCCAATGAGGAAATAGAAACCATCAGGAGAGAGTTCCTGTCCTGCCCACCCGCAGGCCCCCGCCCAGCTGCCCTCCTTTTGTGCAGGAATGAGCTGCCCCTGCTCCTGTCCCTTTGGCCGCTGGATCCCACCTTCTCAAGGACATCACTCCTGCAGTTCTCACTCTCTCCTTCATCATTATCCTCCCTCTCTACTGGATCCTGCCCGTGAGCACACAAACAAGCTGCCCCTCTCCCGTTTGGAAATATCCTTCCTTGGACCAACTTCCCCCATCAGCTGTAGCCTCATTTCTCGGCCCTTCTCCCGCCACCTTTGCAGCAAAACTCCATGGAAGAGGTGACTCTAGTCCTATTAGATCTACTTTCCTTCTCTCATGCTCTCTCTATCAGGCCTTTGTCCCCATTCATCCATCACACCTGCTGCAGAGGGTCCCCAATAGCCTCTAGACCTCATCTGCATCGACCTCTCAGCGGCATCTGGCAGAGGTGGCCATTCCCTCCCCTTTGAAACACTTCGTTTACTTGGCTTCCAGGGCAGCACACACTCCCTGTCTTTCTACCTCACTGGCTGCTCCCTCTCCATCTCCTTTGCTAGATCTTTCTTATCTCCCCATCTTCTAAATAATAGAGGCCCCCGCTTCCAGGGTCAGACCTCATTTCTTCTCTCTCCAGGCTCTCCCACTTGGTGATCTCAACCTGTCTGGTGGCTTTAAATGACAACATCCCAAACTCTCCCTTGAAATCCATACTTGTGTAATGATCTGCCTGCATAAAATCTCCAGTTGGATGATTACCAGACATAACTTATTTCTTTCCTTCCCAGAACCTGTTTTTCCTGCAGTCTTTGCCATCTCAGTCAATGGCAAATCTGGTTTACCAAAATCCTTTGCGTCATCATCGATCCCTTTCTTCTCTCACACCCCCATCCAAATCATCCATTCTAGCTTTGAAGTATACTCAGAATCCAACCACCTCTCCCTCTCCCACCCTGACAAGCTACCATCCTTTCCTGCCTGGACTATTGCAATAGTCTCCTAACTGGGCTCCCTGCTTCCACTCTTGCCCATCTACTGTCAGCGCTCCACACCGCGGCTAAAGGGATTTTCTTAAATGTCAATCTTACATGAGACAAGACTCTACTTTATCAGGCCCACAGGTACCTCTACAACCTCAGCCACCTCTTCCCTCTTCCTAAAGCTTCAGGCACCTTGCCTTCCTACAGTTCCCTGAATACTCCTAGTACACATCCTCCAGGGAGACTCTGCTCCAGTTGCTCCCTCTGCCTAAAATGCTGCCACCCTCCAACCTGCCACCCAGATAGCCAACGTGAGCCATCCCTTCAATTCATCAGTTTTCACTCAACAGAGAGGCCCACACCAACCGATTTAAAATAGTACACTCTCACATACCTAAAAGAATATACACTCTATTGTCTTACTGTTTCATTTTTTGCCATTATACCTAACATATCTATCTATCTATCTATCTATCTATCTATCTATCTATCTATCTATCTATATCTATATCTATATCTATATCTATATCTATATCTATATATATATATATATATATATATATCTTTTTTTATTTATTCATTGTCTGCACATCCCTACTAGAATGTAAGCTCTATGAGATCAGGTGCTTTGCCCCTTTGGCTTATAGCTATTTGGTTTACAGAGCCTAGAACACTGTTTAGACTATAGAACTGCTCAAGAAATAATAGTTATTGATTGAATAAATAAATTGATTTTCTCTGTATGATGGCAGTGGCAATCAAAGGCAACCAAGAACCTTAAATACCTGGCAGGTTCCTAGATCTGAAGAGGTTCCCCTCAGCAGCCATAGGGAGGGTTTAGAACATCTCCACTCACACTTTTAGGTTTCAGCTTGTATGTCACTTCTTTTCTGACACCCTTCTCCCCTCTATAAGATTAGGTACTCTTGTTGTTTGCTCCCATAGCATCCTGTATTTCTCATTTCGAGGTACTTGTCACATCATATTATAATTGTGTCTTAATTGTCTTCCTTATACATTTTCTGAAGCTACATATGGAATTCCCAGTATATACTTGCTGAATAAACAGATGAATGAAATTGAATGAGCATTGTGTGGCCATGAAGTTGTAGCTAAGGAAACGGAGCTTGGCATCAAGGAAGAGGATGAATTGAAAAGAGCAGGGACAGAGTGAAAAAGTTTGAAATATTTCATAATAAGAAAGGAGGAAAGGAAAGAGGGAGAAGGGAGGGAGGGAGGGAGGAAAGCTTGTTTTATGGCCCTGCCAAAGGTCAGCCAACTAAGTGTGGCCCTAGCAGTGCCTACCTGGCTGGCAAAATCTGGTCCGCTGACCTTCTCCGTGTAGCCTCTAGCTCCTGCCTGTCTAGCTGTGCTGCCATTTTGATTAGCCGTCCCCATGGGAAAGTTCTTCCTCTAGGCAGGGTGCCCCAAAGAGCAATGGAATTGACTGTGATCGTGGAGGGAGCGTGGAAAGGCAAGGAGGCGCAGAGCGGGAGACTCTTGCACGTTCTGTGGTTCTGGGGGCCACCTGCATGCCTCTTCTCATGCTCCTTCACTGCCTGCCTGGCCTCATTTCTCCCCTGTGACCTGTACCCTCACACTGGAAGCGCAGCCTGGCTCACCTCACTACAGGCTTCCCACTGACAGGACTCAGCACAGGCCGACTGCCTATGAGGGACCTTCCAGGTTAATCCAGCCTATACAAACCTCTGGTTTCTCTGACTTTGTCAGTATTTACTTTGAGATATATTGTATGAATAATTGCTTAGTACACTCTTATTGGTAGGCACATAGGAAGAGCCACATAAACAGTAGAATTAGCACCAATATCACATCATTAAAATTAACAGGGCTTTTCTCTCCCAACTAAAGAGCAGGCTCATCAAGGCTAAAGATCATCTATTTTCTTCCTTTGAATCCCTCAGAGAACTTACGCCAGGGCTGAACAAAACCAAGTACCCAGAAAAACACTTCTTTAAACCTATCTTGTTCAAAGTTATTGTAGAGTAAAACCAAGGAGCCAGAGATAGTTTCCCCATCGGAAGAGATGGAATGCTACCTCACAGAGGTCTTTAAAATGCTCTCCGTTGCCCTGGTCCTATCTGAGGAGCCGGTGTTTATTCCAGGAGAGAAGCCGTAATGGATGAAAGGTACGTTTCTGCTGAGTTAGGGGTTATCATGCTCCCCGCATCCAGGCGCCAGATTGATGGGATATGCCGGTATGATTTATAATACACTAATCTCACTGGAGAGTGAAGCACAATTAATCTTAGAATCTTGCAGCTTGCATTTAACAACTTTAGAACCTTCCCTGTGTACTTGGCCTGCATAGCAAACGTCTGTGCCTCCCTCAGACGCTAGGACAACTGGGCACTGAGAACACAAAGACACCCTTTTCCGTACGGCAACAGAATGCTATGGCAAATATCTTCTTTAGACTTTCCATGATACTCCCAGCGAAAAAAGACAGTATGAAGGTGCTTTAGATTAGAGTTACAATGTTCATTATAATAATATCATTAAGTATATATATATAATCAAAACTACAGAAACACCTGATGTGTCAGAAATGTAACCATTCAACTTCTTTTCCTTTTGTTTTATGTCCCTGCCAAATGTCAACAAACGAACTTGGGTCCTAGTGGTACCTACACACACAACCTAGCTGACACAATCTGGTCAAACAACTTTTTCTGTGTCGCCGACTGCACTTCCCCATCTCCCTGTATTGCATTACTCACTTTTCCACCCGCCATTTTAATAAGATGTTTTTGATAAGATGTCCACCTGCCATTTTGATAAGAATTCCCTTCCTCTAGGCAGGGTACCCCAAAGAGGAATGGAGCTGCTGAGAATCCAAGAAACAACAGATTCCCAGGCAACTAAAGCAGATACGACAAGGTCTGTGCACTGAGTGTCCCTTTATTCACGGGAGAGTCCCTCACATCATGCCCAAAGTATACTTACTTTTACTTCATATGTTAATTCCAGCAATCTTTGTTGTTGGAATCATGAGCCTTCATGAAATTCAAAGACAGGTAAACACAACAATTCAAAGACAGGTAAATACAACAACAGTTGCAAGAAAGGGCACCTAAGAAAATCTACTCACAAGATAAAAAGAGGAAAGAAATTATGTATGACAAAAAAATGCCAAACATACATTTTGGATCCTCTTCTAATGGAAGTCAACATCTTCCACTCCTTCAATAGACAAGCCATGTTTTAGTACAACATAGTCATACTAACCTCTAGTACCCAGCCATTCACACACAGCAGGTTCTTAGAGCTCAAAAAAAAAAAAGCGAGAAACATGTTGGTGTTTAGAAAGATTTCCTTCCAAAATGGCTCAAATGGAAAAGGGTAGTGCTTAAAGTTTTAACTCAAATTTAGCTAAACATAAAATACTCCTTAACTTTCTGGCTAGCTAAAGTCATGAGGGATTTTTAAAAATTAGTAATTGTCTTTAAATTTGGGGGTAGAGGGTAGAGGGGGTGGAAGTCTCCCAAGGACCCTCAAACTGCAGTTCTTTAGTACTTCACAAGACAATCCCATGAAGGTAGATAACCTTGAAATCATTTTAGGGTCTGAACCCTGAATCATTTTAGGTATGAACATGGCTGCATATTTCAGCTTATTTGTCCCTCCTCTCCACAAAAATCATGTGAAAGGAACAAGGATAATGGAAAAAAATATCTATAAACTCTATTTCCAGTGAAGCTAGAAGCCAAATATAATCTGCACACTCCAAAATATGCTTAAGCGTCAACAAAAACAACAAAACCAAACAGAAAACACCTGGGAAGAAAGAGAAAAGAAGAAAAATTGACTTGTGGGAAAACTTAAAGATGGCACATCTTAAAAGTGCCGGTAGAAATAAAACTCCAGAAGGCACATAACTCACCACGAAAGGTGGAAGCTGCATACCCTATTTGGAACAATGTGCAGGAACTGAGAGAAGTCGAAATCACAGGAGAAATCCCCCTGGAGTTCAGAGAAACAGAGGAATAACAAAGAATAATGTAGTCAAACCATATTTCCAGAAATCTGTCTTTTTGGGGAACAGCAAAGAAAGAGAAAGCTTTGATTTGTGAAGTGTTGCATCATAAATATTATGTAAATAGCTGGAACTACAAAACTCCACACATTTAATGCTAAGTGATTTTTTTTTAAGATGAACTGGCATAGCATCTATACAAAGTTACTGTAAGGTAAAAGTTTGAATACAGGCACAGAATTTACCAATTCATTCATCAAAAAAGATGTTGCTATGAAGCAAAAAAAAAAGTACATAAATATTTCACATGATTTTTTAAAAACTAATAAAGCAACTATCTCTCTCAAGAATATTGCAAAATAGAAATGCCAGAATTCAGGGAAGTTATAGCAAGAAAATGGGAGGAAATGAACTGTGAGCTAGCAGAACTCTAGAAAGTAATTGACAAAAAATTTTAAAAGCCATCAGAAAAATGAACACAAAATTGGAAAGTTTATAAAAGAGATTATACACTGTATTAAAGACATTAAAGAATACAAAGGGAAGATACCAGAGATGCAACCAAGACTAAATGAAATAAAGGTAGAATTAAAAGGGATTAGAGAGAAAATGATAGCACAACAGGCAAAGGAGATCCAACACACACAAAACTAGAGTTGATAAGGAAGAAAACAGAAACAATGAAACTGAATAAATTAAAAGAAGACTTAACTCTACATAGTAGAAGACATACCATGAGCCAGGGAAAACTGAATCAGAACAGTCCACCAGGAGACATACCATGCAAGATTGAGAGAGAAATAGAAAGACAAAGAGGGGACAGCAGAAGGGGACAAGTGAAGGAGAAAGGGATAAAGAAAGGGTAAGAGGATAAAAATCTTCTGGGCAACCAGGCAAAGAGATAAGCCTTGAAATATGGGGGAAATTCAGACCTGTCTCCAAAGCAACATTCCACACAAGAAGATGATGTAGTTAACAGCTTCAGGATAGACCAAGAAAGAAAGTTGTGAGCTAACGATTTTATATCCAGCAAAGAATGTCCTCCCAAAAGGAAACAAGGCTATCAGTTTTAAAATCTCTGAATTTATGTAATATTGTCCCATGAACCTTTCTTGAGGAATCTATAAGAGATCAACTATCCGTCAAACAAGAGATAACAGAGGAAACAAACTACAACAAAAAGATAGGTGAAGAGCACTATAACACCACAATTGCAAATTTAAGATTAAACATCGAATGTTAACTAGACTTACTGTGGTGATCATTTTGCAATACACACAAAACACAAACCATTATGTTATACTCCTGAAACCAATATAATGATATATGTCAATTATACCTCAAAAAATTATAACTAATTAAAAGATTAAACAAAGCTGAAGATTGAGGTGACAGATAGAATGTAAATGTTATATACCCTGATGATGCATAAATGATACAAATACTTAAAAAAAAATGGAAAGGATAATGAGTAGAGAAAATAAAGAGTAGGTTTGTATATTGTTGCGTTTGTAATAGCAGGAGCCAAAGAATACAATTCAAAGCTGACAAACCAAGTAAGGAGTATGTGTAAACATCCTTAACAAGATGTTTATCATAGTGTTTACTACGATAATTAAAAGTGGTGGTGGAAGGAAGGGTAGGAAAATGCAGCATATCAATTTTATCCTTATTCATACAAAAGAACTAAGTAATCCTGTCTAGAGAAATACAGCACTAACAATAGTTTATAAAGTTATATTTATAAAGGTAGCCGTGAAAACAAAAATACAAATCCTCCTGAATATCAGAACTGCAATTGCTTTTAAAAGAAAACTCGTTTCGTAACAATTTGTTGAAAAACACTAAAAGAGAAACATAATATAAAATAATATGACATACTAAGATCAAATATATCGTCATGTTAGTAAGCGTAAGCGGGCTTACCTTACGTATTTAAAAATGTATTTCAGATAAACCACAATGCAAAACTATAAAACTAAGTTATATACAAGAGATACACAGTGATTCAGAAAAGTTGAAAATAAAAGGATGGGCAAAGGTTTAACAGGAAAATGCAAACAAACAAAAAAAAGCAGAGAACATAATGTAAATATCAGACAAGGTTAAGTTCAGAGCAAAAGGCATTAAATGATGCAAAGAAAAGCACTGTTTATAAAGCTAAAAGGGTACAATGTACAATAAAGACACGACAATTATGAATATCTATGCAATAAGGGTAATTATAGCACCTGCGAGGAGAAATAGGTTTTAGAAAGACAGACTGGTGGTAGGGAGATTTTAATTCCTCTCTCCATCTATGACAGATCAAGTAGATAAAATATTAAATCAGCATATAAATGACATCAATACTCAGTAGGCCTGACTGACATATATTGAGCACTATATCCTGATATGCCCTTGGAATACACGTGAAAACCAACCATCATTCAAATCACAAAGAAAAGAGCACTAGATTCTAACACATAGAAATGCACAGACAATATTCTCTGGTCACAATATGATAAAACTAGAAATTAAGAGCAATATCAGAAAACAAGAGGTTTTTTTAATAAAATGTTTACTCTTAATCCCTTGCCTGAAGAGGAAATGAAACCTGAATTTTCAGAATTTCTAGAAAATAAAATGTATAAAATATTTACATACCAGCACTTATGGGAGAAATAAAATAGTACTCAGAACAATTTTCAAATATTTAAATTATATAAATAGAACATAAAAATCAAAATAAATGAATTAAGCATCTTACTTAAATAACTTAAAAGTGAAAAACAAAATAAATTCAAAGAAAGCAAAAAAGTGACATTATCAAAGATAAAAAGCTGAAATGAATTTAAAAAGAGGAAAACTGACCAAAGAAATATATCAAAGTTAGTTCTTTTGACCCACCGACTTTACACTATATACAAAAATTAAAATGTATCACAGATCTAAATGTAAGAGCTAAAAGTGTTAAAGTTTTAGAAGAAAACAAAGGCATAAATCTTTATGATCCTAGATTGGGCAACGGTTTCTTAGAATTGGCTGTAACAGAAGCACAAGCAACAAAGAAGAGATAGATACAGTGGATGGCATAAAAATGTAAAAATGATTCCCAGGGCATTTCGGGCCCCTTGGCCAACAGGAAGGAGGAGAGGGTTTCTCAATCTAGGTCTGTTGGCCCACAGATCTCACTCAGGGGCACCGTGCCCTCTAGCCTATCCCCTGGCGAGCTCAGGCAACTCACAAACCGTTTGGCCCAGTTAGATGATGCTGTGTCCGTGGCGCTCACCTGCTCACCTGGAAGCTCCCCAAGGAGAGGGTGCACAGCTTCCATCGCGTCTTCTTAGTGCTGAGCACACAGTGCATTTAAACAAGCACCTTATGAACGCATGTGTTATAGACGGAATGTGCACGTCCCCCAGAGTTCATATGTTGAACTCTCCTCAATGTGATGGTATTCGGAGGTGGGGCCTTTGGCAGGCCATTAGGTGTAAATGAGGTCATGACGGTAGAGCCCCCATGATGGCATTAGGGTCTTTATAAGGAGAAGAAGAGAGACCAAAGCTCTTTCTCTCCACCATGTGAGGACACAGCTGCTTGCGAGTCAGGAAGAGGGCTTTCAGCAGGAACCAAGTCTGCCGCACCTTGACTTGGGACTTACTGGCCTCCAGACTGTGAGAAACAGGTGTTTGTTATTTAAGCAACTCACTGTGTGGTACTTTGCTACAGCTGCCCGAACTGAGACAGCACGTATGAACTAATGCATGCAGGCTTTAGATCATTTGGGAGTTTTTGTATTTCACACTCAAGAGACACCTGTCTCATCAGGTTCAGTGAAGTGGTAGCAAAAGTATAGGGCTATTCAGACAGTGGGCTCCAGGCCATGCAGCCTGGGAAGGTAGAGAAAGGTCTGGAGCCCAGCTCTCCTGATGCCCAGTGCAGAGCCTTTCCCAGGTCACTGAGCTACCTGCCTAGGCAACAAAGGTCAAATGAAATGCAGGCACCGGACTCACTATGGCATATCGGAGGCCGCCAGGATATCCTTCCGGGAGCCGAGGGCCTGTGTAGGGAGCCAGTGAGCACCGATCTGGGCCCTGGCCCCAGCTCTGTTGCTAGAAGCTCTCCATTATGCAAGTCACATCTCCTTCCTGAAACTCAGTTGTCCCATCTGTACAACATAGATAGAGGACCAAAGTATCTCAGAGATTTCTGTCTGCTCTAAATTCTTCCAATTCGGAGTCTGACTAGAGAAGAGCAATTATCATCAGCATTGTCACCTCTCCATTAGCCCTTATAGATACACCGAAGTGTTTGGAGTGAGTAATTGGGTGGGTAAGAGATTGGATGGGAGCCTCCTTAATACAGAGAACAGAGGCAAATTCGCAGATTAATTCTGAATAGGCGGTTTCCTTCATTCATATATCTGTCAAAACTGCCCTATAATCAAAGAAAGGGGAAACGGCCCTGAAGGCTCCTGAGTAACTCCTAGAACCACCATGGTCCACCAGAATCAGAAATTCCTCCACGGATTTCTAGAAGAAATTAGACTCCAGACACTGAGCCATGCCACCCTTCACACCATCCTCTGGATAGCAATAAACAACGAAGGGTACTCCTGACACAGGACACTCAAAATCACCAAACTCCCTGGGCCTCTGGGGTCAGACGGAGCCGCATAAACAGACATGCCTCAGACTCGTGGGCTCCTATCACACTCAGCCTGCTCATACAGGAACACCAACGCCCTGCAGTGTGACCCTGACCAGGTCTGTATCATCTGGGCTCCCCGACACCAGAGGGAGTTGGCTACTGGCAGGTGCCACTGCTGCCCTCACACCCACCAGGCACCTGCCAGCCATCCCTCAGAGGGCATCGGCCAGCTAACTCAACCCAAGTAGGCTTGCCAGGCATCCCATCTCTCCTGATATGAGTGAGAGAGGTCACGATGCAGGAATTGCCTCATTCTTCCAGAGATCAAGCGTTTGGCTTATCATGCCTGGCTCCTTCTTCCCTTAGATGAATTTATTCAAGAGTCTCCAAAGGCATCATGGAAATGGGCTTCTGGCAGGCCTGTCTATCCAAGTTCCAGGCATGCTTACTTTCTCACTTAGACTCTGGCTGTAAAACTCCCCTATCTGACTCCCTTGCCCAAACTCTCCAACGGCTGCCCATGTCTTCAGGCTAAATTTAAACTCCCTGCTGTGGCACACAGAGCCACACTGCGTGCCTGGAAGAATCCTTGGCACTCAAGGTTCACAGAAGATGAGAGGTGTTCCCTGGGAGGCAGGGCAGTGTGGTGGTTATAACCTGACATAGGCACTGAGGGCGGGATCCCAGCTCCACCTCCTAATAGCTGGTTGGCGGCAGCAAGTCCTTTGCTTATTAGGAGGTCGTCTCACGCTGCATGGCCGTTTCCCACTGACTCCTGCAGGGTCTGGGGCCACTCTTGACCGGCTCAACTGCTCACCCACCAACTTCTGAAACAAAGAGCAACCTCCAAACCCCAAGAAATCAACTACTGAAGACCTACAACTTGGGTTGAGGTTGCAGGCTTACTTTATCCATCACCATGGTGGTCTCCACGTAGAGGCCCACCATGTGGTACCCGCAATGGATGGCTCTCAACTGGAAACTCTTCTCGAGCTCACCTAACACGTGATTCTGTGTAAATAATCACAGTCAGTCCTCCTCCAGCGGCCGGTCCAGCCAGTCAGGGTTTTCATGATCTTATTGTTCCTCTTCCATACCTTACCCACTGGGGAATGGTGGGGATCAGACACCAGACAACGGCATGCAGACATCATGAGTGCACTGCTCCCCGGGACGCTCCTGAGCTCCTGGCGCTGACCTTCACATCGTGTATCTAATCCCTCATCCCTGTGCTCGCTTCGGCAGCACATATACTAATCCCTCATTCCTCTCTGAACCTCAGACTCTTCATCTGTCAAATGGTTTAATAACCCAAACCGTATCGTTCTATTGTGAGGAAACTAGGAGAGAGTACGTCAAGTCATTAGGACTCAGTTTATGGGAAGCTCCATATTCTAGACCTCTGCTGACCCCAGGAATAGAATGCAAGCTATGTAGTAACTTCAGATGTTCTTATAGTCCCATTACAATTTTTTAAGTAAAAATTAATCTTAATGTTTTATGTAACCCAATATATACAAAAGATTATAATTTCGACATGTAATGAATTAAAAACCTAATGAGGCACTTCATAGCCTTTGTTTTTCTTTTGACTAGGTCTTTGAAATTCTGCACACGTCATACACTTACTATACATCTCAATTCAGACTAGACACACTTTGGGTGCTACATGTGGCCAGTCGATGCCATGCTGGACAACACAGGTCTAGACTAAAGCCGGCCTTCATTCTATGGACAACGGAGAACCACGATGGATTTTTGCCGGAGGAGTGAAATGCACAAAAGAAGAATTTAGGGATCTTTAACCTGGAGTAGGGACACAGCAGTTCTGCCTCAGTGGTCTAAGCAGTAGACCAAGAGACAGCAGCTCCATTTTCTGGCTCCCTGGCACTTATGCAGAACCTGAAAAAAAAAATGTCCTTGGTGATTGGGTTGGATGAAACAACCAATCAACAAATCACCGGGAAGGGTGGCTGCCTGGATCTGTAGAGCAAATTCAATAGAAGGGTCAAGACGCGCCTGAAGGTCAGAGCCAGAGTCTGAAGGGACTGAGGCAGCAGGATGGAGCAGTACGAGAAATAAAGAGGCTGGATGGGAAACTGGAGAGGTGGCAGAAGGACTCACTTTAGAGCTGTGTTCAACATGACAGGGGGCTGCTGAGACTAAATGACTACGGTCAGGGAGCATGTGGAGCTGGGGCTCGGAAGATGTTAAGTCACTTGAGCACCATCGCCAGGTAGCTGGGGGGCAGCAGGCACTCCTGAGCCACTTGGAGGGAAGCGGGCATAGTGAAGACGTGAGATGACAGCAAAGGCTGAAACGCATGTAACAAGAGAAAAAATCAAGTTCATGTGGACACTGAGGTCTCAGATGCTTGGAACGGCTGGCGGGGGCGGGGGGCGGTGGCTGCAGACGGGAAGACCGACTGGAGACGTGAGAAGCAGACTCTAGACAGCCCTATTAAGAGCTGAAGCAGGCAGGGCATCCTCCACCAGCAGAGCCCTAGTCAAACCGTTTGCATTTCATTATCCAGTCGTGTTCTCAGGGGACCTGGGTGAGACTGCTTAGCAAAAGTAGCTGCTTTCACTTTAAACAGTTTTAGATCAAAGCCAGTGGCATATAAGCTCTCTGTGTGACACTGGTAATGAAGAAGAAAGTCTCCCAGCAGCTCAAAGGGAAAAAAAATAATGACAATAAAAGGTTTTGACACTCATCCTGAAGAAGCTTGCTTCTCACTATTCGCGATTTCTGTGAGCATGTGTGTCAAGGACAGGAAATGTCAGGGGTAACAACAGCGTGTGGTCACTCCAGGACTGGAGCATGGGGCACGCTCAGGGAACGGCCTGTGGCAGAGACCGTGGCCTTTTGACCCTAAATTACCCAGCCCAGGGGCTCCTGCTAATTCCAGAAACCATCCTTGGGGAGAGCAGAAATGAACTACACATTCCCATGTTCACAAAGATGGATCTGAAAGAATGTCTGTGCTTACTCTTCTTTAAGGCTCAGCAAGAACACCTTAAATCACACTGGTTAAACACCACTAACCAGTATCTGACAGATGAGAAACCGAGCCTCCGAGAAGTGAAGAGACTTGCTCAAGGACACTACATCGAACTGTGCCTTTGCCGGTGAAAGAAAACCAAAACCCGAAAAAAGGGGGTTGACGGGCATGGCTTTGGGCACCTGGACCCGAGGATTCTACCACCATCGTGACTCTCACTCTCTGTCTGTTGTCTCCGCTTCTCAGGCCAGCTGCCTCGGCAGTTCCAAGCTAACATCCTTATAGCATCACAGCTGATGAGGAAAGAAAGTCTCTCCTGCCAGCCTCTGTTGGCAGAACCTGGGAGAAGGAATCTGGTTGACCAGGCTTGGATCACATACCCATTCCTGGGCCACATCTGTGGCAATGCCGTGGAGAACCATCACTGGCCCAGCCAGGGCAACATGCTTCATCCACTCTTGCCCAGGTGTGTTTCCAGACTGACCAAGAGGAACAGGTGCTGGGCAACCAAGAACAGCAGGGTTTACAGTCACTGAGAAAAAGGCCAAAACAAACCAAGTCCAGGAGGCCAACCTTCTGGCTTGGACCTCATCCGCTATTATCAATTCAACGAGTATCTACTGCATTACGTACACTGCAATAACCCACACAGAGGTGGTCCCCATTCTCATGGGCAATCTAGTGAGAGAGGAAGACGATAAACAGGCAAACAGATAAATAACTGCAAATTATGACCATTTCTATCAAGGAAATCAACAGGGTGAAGTGACATAGAAAATTAGGCAGCTGTTCAGATAGGATGTCTAGACAAGGTTCTCAAAGGAGGGGCCGTTAAGCTGTGATCAAGACTAAAAAAGAGCTATCCAGGGAGCGTGAGGGGAGCAGGGTTCCAGGCTCAGGGAGGGAACTTTGTGTCCAGAGGCGGGAAACAGGAAAGACCCTGTCCTGTGTGGGAGACTAAGAAAAGTCTGTGACCTGAGCCCGTGGGCAAGGTGAAAGTGAAGACGTGTACCTGGACAGCAGATGGGACCCAGGCACACCTGGTGGCCGTGCCCTGGAAAGGAGTCCAGATTTTACTCTGAGGCACTGACAGGCCATGAAGGCATCTGTAAGCCTCAGAGCACTATGAAATAAGTTGTATTTTAAACGAGTAGAAACAGAGATATTGGGTAAGAGGCTGTGATTGCAGTAATCCAGTAAAAGGTGACGTGGCTCCAACTACAATCGTAGCAGTGGAAATGGGAAACTTGGTAAGATGAGAAATATACTTAGGAGCAGAAAAGAGATAGGGCTTGTAGGACAGGGTACTTGAGTTGAGGGAGAGGGAAGAATCACAGAGGAGTCCCTGGACTGAGCAGGGGCCTGAATGGTGGGGTCATTGAGTGAGAAGAGAGCAAACTGGAGTTAAACAGCTTGAATATGATGGACAGAGAGAGTTCCGCTTTGGGGCACTAATTTTGAGCTGACTGTGACATATCAAAGTGTTAAGCAGGCGATTGGATATTTAAGATAAATGAGAAGACCTAAGACTGAGTCGTAGGAAACTCAAAACATAAAAGGTAGAGGAGGATAGTCAACCAAAGAGCTGGAAGAAGATAATGAAAGCTGGCGGGGAAACTAGGAGAGAATGATTCCACAGACACCAAAGGGGAAAGTGTTTCAAGGGAGAGGTAGTTGTGTCAAAGCCGCTGAGAGGTCAAGTGTGACGAGAAGAGTGCCATTAAACAGGGCAACATGGAGATCCTGGAGCCATTTGGATGGAGGAGAGGGGTGACATCCAGAGAGATGTGGGTTGGAGAAGGAGTGGGGGTGTAGAGAATGGAGACAGAATGTGTATACGCCCTTTCAAGTTTTGTGACAGAAATAGAGAAGTGGAATGATAGCTGGAAAAGATTCGAAGTCAGACAACATTGTTAAGGAATTGGAGATAGATACAAAGAAGTGCTTCTTTTATCTGCTTTTATTATACATTGACCATCCACAATGAGTTCTCATTTGAATACAGTGTTCTCAGGCTTTAAAAAGTGTACTCCACAAAACTAGATGTTCCCCCAAGGTCCCTTTCATATCTGTCGTTCTAAAATTCTGCAAGGATTCCTTTTTCAAAGGTCAGAAAAAATATCCAAGATTGATGTCTTAATCCATTTGGGCTTCCATATCAAACTGCCATAGACTGGAGGTTTAACCAACAAACATTTACTTCTCACTGTTCCGGAGGCTGGGAAGTGCAAGATCAAGGTGCCAGGAGATTTGGTAGTTGGTGAGAATTCTCCTCCTGGTTCATAGATGGCTATTTCTTGCTGTGTCCTCACATGGTGGGAAGGGCAGGGGAGCTCTGTGGAGTCTCTTTAATAAGAGCACTAATCCCATTCATGAGGGCGCCACCCTCACGACCTAATCACCCACCCAAGGCCCCACCTTCCAAACCGTCACACTGGGCATTAGGTTTCAACATAGGAATTTGGGGGAACACAAGCATTCAGTCTATAGTAACTGGTATCCAAGAAGCTCCTCCTTGTCTTCTCAATTCATTTGGTCATTAATTTATTCATTCATTTCCCGAGGTGAACACCACAAGGGCAAGGATTTTTGTTGTTGTTCACAGACAGGAAGAGAGCAGGTGCTCAACAAATATTTGCTGAGTGCATCAACAAATGGATGGATTTAATAATTAGATGTAGAATGGCTACACATGTGGATCTCGTTCAATATTCACTCAGCAAACATTAAGCATCTGACTCACGCCGGGCTCTGTGCTAAGCACACTTCTGTCAGCTCCTCCTTAAAGTGGGAGAAATAAGACGGTTCTACCTGCTTCACAGGATCATTATGAGAATCAAGTGAGAAATATGGGCAGAAAAAAAAAGAAAAAAAAACTTTGCAAATGCTAGAGTACCTTAGAAAGATAAAACATTATTAAACATGGCTTCCGTTGTCAGGGAGCTTGTAGTGAAATTGCGGAAACGAGAAAGAAGCACAGGAGGGAGGTTTAGTGGGCACCAAAGCACGCCTCAGGCATTGGGGTGCTTTACATGCCTTTTCTCACCTGTTACACCCACACCCTGGGGTGGACATTATTACCCCCATGATGTAGATGCAGAGATGGATGTCTGAGAGGTTAAGTAACTTGCAGAATCCACTCTGACAATTAAGAGTCAAAAATGGATGAAAAGCTAGGTCTGCCTATTTTCTAAACCCTACCCTTTCAAAAATATTTTCTTTCACGTAAAAGTGAATCCTAGGAAGCATTCAAAGTCATGTCCCTGAATATTGGGAATGGGATGGGTGAGGGAGGCAGGAACGATTGTTTACTGCATGTGTATTGAACACTAAACTCTATGTATAACATCAATTCTTATTTGTGATATAGTGTCTACCCCATTTTTCACTCTAACACAAATGTCAGCTGAAGTCCCCAATCCACTGATAATTTAACTAAAGTTGGCCAAGAAGTTCCCTCATTCTGTGGAAAACAAATGCTATTTCAAGACTTTTTAAATTTCTCCGGGAGTTCACATTTTTGAGACAAATTTCAAACACCCTCGCCTCACCACACTCACCATCTGCAGTTTATCTCCCTATTCTTCTGGGTACGAATCCAGACGTAAGATGCAGGCAGACCCTTTTATTTCACCTGAATCACTCACACAGGGATTAAAAAGCAGGGTTTGCAATATGTTCGGGGAGACAGAGTAGTTTCACATCCCAGCAGAGCCAGCAGCTTACGGTTGACTCTCAGACATCCCCTCTCATCGTATCCTTTGTTCAGGTGCTTCTGGGGCTTCCCACTGCCCACCTCTTTCTGAAGGTTCCGGCCTTTCCCTCACGCCACCTAGCACTCCTTATTCTAAATCACCACCCCTTACCCATCCATATGGATCCTGGAGGCTGCAGAGCTCTTACATGACCCCAGGTGACTGGTCAAGCTGTGGCCAGCTAATCTATGTTCAGCTAGTGAGGACCAGCCCAGGGATTTTGGGAATTTGGACCAGAGGCAATCAGGTCGATCTCTTCTGTGGTGGCTGAGGATATTCTATACAACTCTCTAGAGGTGTTGGTGGCCATGTTTTACAAGATGAAAAAAGTCACTTTGCAGGAAGAGAATGAAGCATATTTACAAAAAGGAGCCAAGAGAAGCAGTAATAACAAGAGGAGAAAGACAGAATCATGGCGGTGTCCAAGATGCTGGTGGGGGAGTTTCTGAAGCCACGTTCCTATCCTTTGGCTCCATCTCCGGGGCCCTTGCCTTCTAGCAGCAGGAACTGTGGGAGGATTTGAAGTGCTGGTCTTCCTTCTTCTCTCCTCCACCAGCCTTTGTACAGAATGAGAACAATCGAGAAATTTATCTCCCTCCCCCAATTGAATTATGCCGATCATGCTAGAAGAGAGAATCAGCTTGCCCTGGGTGAAGAACTGAGCAAACACAGACCACCTGCCAAACGATGAGCAAAGCAAAGATACACTTTACTACTTCCCATAAAGCGTCTCTACTCAGCCCCAGGGAGGGTCAAGTGTCAGGTTCGTACCACCACCCCACCCCCAGGTAGCTGCTGCAGTGGCCTTGCGTGTCATCCCATGATACACAAAAGGGAAGAGTCCCAAGGAATTTAAAGACGTTGCCAAAGTCACAGCCAATAAGAAGCAGAAGCAGAATTTGAAATGGGTTCTGTGTGTGTTTCACTAACACTGTTGGGACAGAAATGCAGACCCAGGTCTGGGCGTGGGCCTGGAACAAAGCCATGGTCAGGGGTCTACGGAGCTCTGCTTTTTCCATTTTTGTTATTTCTTCCCCTCACTCCTCCTTTTCTTTCCTCCTAACCATCTCTTTCTTTCTCCTCCTTCCTTCTCCTCCAAGACTTCCGGAGGCTACAATTGTCAGGAAGGGACGCCGGTGTCCCCACTCTGACTGCTAACTACCCCTCTGAGGCCTGTCAGGAGACCTCGAGACTGACTCATCCTGAAGGACATGACAATCTTTGTGCACAGGTCACTGTGTTCCAGTAAGGACAGGTCACCACAGAGAAAATTCTGAGTGAGAGACACAGGAGACGGGAAGGAAGGCAGCACTTCGCTCCCCTCAATGCTTGAACAGCCTTCCCTGGCCTTCTCTGGATTCTTTGGAAAGTGAAAGCTACTAAGTTATACTACATTCTACTACCGATTAAATGAAATGCTTGTTCTTAGTCCTATACACCATAATCCCAGCTTCCATCCTCGTTTCCACAGTGGCAATCTGTGTGACCTTTGGAAAGTCACTTAAGGAAAAAAAAAAAGTCAGAAAGTATTTGTATGGACGTGTGCTTGCCCAAAGGAAAAAGGCTGAAATGGGTGAAAATGGATGAAAAGCATGAAAACGTTCTGTAGGGAGGAAGTCAAGCAATTTATTCTTCATATTTTTCTATATTTCCCACTGTTTGTACAATGAGCATGTATTACTTTTATATTTACCAAATCCCTCACTGAATTTCTCTGGGCTTTACTCTCCGAGAGTATCAAGTGTGGATAGCACCTGCCTTGTTTCTGTCATAGTGCTATCTTGGGCATGATGAGATAATGCCTAAAACTGTTTGGTCCATATCACCAGCTGAGGTTACAAACACGAGCACGTTTCTTTCATTTTTCCAATTAATTACTCGAACAGCTGCAAGCCTTGTTATTAAGCAATATGGTGTCTCTCTCTTAGGCCTCTCTCTTGTGGCACTTAAGAATGGGTTCCATTCTATCGAAAAAAAAAAAAGACACCAAATGAACAAGCAAAACAAAACAGAAACAAACTCCTAGATACAGAGAACAAACTGATGGTTGCCAGATGGACATACGTGGGAGGATGGGTGGAAAAGGTGAAGAGGAATAAGAAATACAAATTGCTAGTTATAGAATAAGTCACATAAGTCATGGGGATGTAATGAACAGCATAGGGAAGGGAGTCAATAATATAACTATATATGGTGACAGATGGTTACCAGACTTATCATGGGATCACTGTGTAAAATATATGAATGTCTAATCACTATGTTGTACACCTGGAACTTATATAATCTTGTATGTCAACTACAACTTTAAAATAAATTTTAAAAAAAGAAATGGGTTCCACGGCAAGCAACAGGAAACCCAACTAACAGTGCCTTACACAAATGAGGTGTATTTCCCTCCTAGAATAAGAAATCCAAATTTAGGCAGTCCAGGCCTGGAATGCTGCTCAGGGACGTCCTCAAGGATCTAGGCCCAAGACTCAGCATCCTTAGTTTGTGATTCATTCTTGTGGTCACAGAAAATCTGCTATGTCTCCAGACAAGAAGGGAGAAGAGCGAAGCACAAAGAGATTTTGCCTTGGCACTTGGGATGGGAATTCTGCCTACACCCTATTGGCTAGAACTGGATCACATGACTACCCCTAGCTGCAAGGGAAGCTGGGAAGTGGAGTAAGTTCACTTTTCACCCTCTATAGTAGAGAAAAGCAAGGGAAATTGTGAGTGGTTTTTAGTTATCCAAGTCCCTGAGTCTACCACCCCACTGGAGTATATTCAGTCTAAGGGCTCCAGCTCCACTTCTGAAGGCCAAGTGGAGTGAGAACTAGAAGGTCTGACCCGTCCACAAGAAAACTCAAGTTTTCCTTTGTCAACGAGTACGTTGCTGCCTTGCAGGGTTGCCGTTAACATCTGGTCCCACACAATCAGTTGATCCCTTGTCCTCTGCTGCTGTTATTATTCTAGTTCCCTACACAGGCCACAGGAGCTCTCATGTTTGGTTCTCATGTTGCAGCCCTTTAGGTTCCGCTCATGTGTGCACAGCCAGAACTCCTCAATGATAATTCTAATGGAAGGGAGGCTGGGTCATATAGGGCTTCTTACTTCGGCTATACCCTATGTCAGAAATGGCTGCTCTGTGATCCCTTAGACCCCTCTTTTGAGTCTGGGCCACCAGTCCAGACCTCTCAGAAGATGTCTCTTTTCTTACTGGAAGACCTCAGATTACATCATCCCATTCCATCAGAGAAGTCCAGTACAGCTGGACCTCTCAATGGTGGCGATCAGAATCTCAATCCCTTCCCCACAGAAAACTCCTTGGCCTCTATGAAAATGTGCATACTTTTTCTCCCCCGATCAGCTCTGAACACAAGAAGCATCGATAGGGTTTGTGTCTATCAGGCCACATCAGGCTCTGTTCTGTCCCATTCACTAGGTCACTGGAGAATTTACATAAATAAAAGGGCCCACATCAGGGGCTCTTCCTGAACACAAATCTGCCCCAAAGTGATTTGTTGTGAACATCTAGGTAGAGAAACAACTTTGCTAAAAAATATGTTTATTCTGCTGGATGCACCTGCAACATGCATGCAAAAGTGGTTTAAGACAGAAGAAGACCTAAGAACTCCAGGTCTGCAATAAGGTGGACTCTGTGGGCCATATTCAGAGAAAGAGCAAGAATGCTGGGAAACACATCACAAATATTCTTTTACATTCTCAGCTGAACTCACGGAAAAAGAAAGGGATATCTCCTGGACCCAGAAATAAAGAGGAACCCAAAGCCAGAGAGGCAAACATGTTAGCTACATTATGGCTGCTTTGGGGGATCTTAGTTTTTGTTTTTGTGTTTCCTTTTTATTGAGGTATAATTAGCATATGGTAAAGTGTACAATACTTGAATGTATTGTAGAGCCTAACAAATTTTTACATGTGCACACAACCATGTCATCTCCACCCAGATCAGGATATAGATTATTTCCACAAAAGGCTCCCTCATGCCTCTCTTCGGTCAATATCAGCCCTGAAGGGTAACCACCAGTCTGACTCATCAGCAAAGATCAGTTCTGCCTGTTCTAGAAATGTATAAGAATGGAATCATACAATAGCTATCCTTTATTGTCTGGTTTCTGTTACTCAATAGCGTGTCCATGACATTCATCCACGGCATTGCATGTGTCAGCAATTTGGTCTTTTGCATTACTACACAGTATTCCACTGTAAACCTATACTACTATTTATCAATTCCACTGTTGATGGGTATTTGGGTTGTAATTATTATGAATAAAGCTACTTTGGACACTCTTGCATAAGTATTCTGGTGGACATTTGCAGGGCTTGGGTTTTAATGGTCCTCTGCGGATACTACGAGACGCGACTATCAGCCTAAGCAAAGTAAGGGAATGAAGCTTAGAAGCCCGCATGAAGCCAAGACTATCAAAGGACTATACTCTTGGTGATAACGTAGACAGGGGGTGGGGGGTAGGGGGGTGGGGGAGGGATATCTACTCCTAAGTACAGGGAGAAAAGAGGATACCTGTCTGCCTCTGTCTGAGATCTGCATAGGGGGGAGAATCCCCTCCGAGAATTTATAATCACAGACCATAGCTCACATTGCGTCAAAGTTAAATTTCACACTCTCAGTATAATCCAAAAAACTTCAGGCTGATGAATTATCATAGAAATTTATCACAACCCGGTGATGTCCCTAGGGCCCCTGACAGAAGCGAATGAGAAACCACTGCAGAAGGACACAATTTCATTCCACACTGTGGATGATTCCAACAGATAAATCTTCACTGAAGATAAGCTCAAAATTAAAAAGTAAATGAGGAACCAACCCACCTTGAGTGAGAGTCAGCAAACATACACAATTTAAAGGGGAAAAAACATGCTTATACTCACAAGCACTTCAGATACTAGGACAACAAAACAGAGATTATAAACAAATGTGTTTCAAATAATAACCCAAAATAAAAGAATTGGGATTATAAGAGGAGAACAAGGCACTATGAATAAGGCAAAATTTTTAAATAAACAAATGGAATTCCTGGGCATTAAAAATTTACACTAAAAATCATAGAATTGCATACTTGTAATTGGTAAAATGTATGGTATGTAAACCACATCTCAATAAAGCTTTTTTAAAAATTCAATCATTAAAATAATGTTTAAAAATCTTGAGACAAGTTGAGCAAAATAGTACTAGACAAAACTGAACAGAGAAGTGACAAACTGGAAGATGACCTGGAGGAAATTCCAGAGACTCAGCACAAAGAGAAAAAAGATGTAAAAATATGAAAGAGTCTTTAAGAGAGACAAGGATACATGATAATGTCCAGCTATGTCTAATAGAATTTCAAGAAGGAGAAGATAGAGTGAATGAAGGACATAATATTGAAAGGAATTACAAGAAATAGTGGACGAGAATTTTCCAGAATTGATGAAGACATGGCTTCTCAGATTTAAGAACAATAATGAGTATGAAGAAAATAGATCCAAACAAATCTAAACCTAGCATCTAAATCTAAACCTTGCTAAACATCATAGCAAAACTACAGAACACCCAAGGCAGAGAAAATCTTACAGTCAACAAAAGGATGAATTTCCAACAAAATCATAATAATTAGACTTCACGGTAACAGATTTCCTACAAAATAATAACTAGTACACCATCAACAATAGCCTCAACAAAAGTTGCATGCAAGATATCTTTAAAATGCTGAGAGAATACAACTGTCAACCTATAACACTGTACTCAGCTAGACTAGTACTCAGTGAGGTTGTTTCAAACAAATAAGTTTCAAACAAATAAGTTTACCGCATCAGACCCAACTTGAAATAACAACCAAAGATGCAGGCAATTAAACAAAAAAAAGACACAAAAAGTAATTATGTTTATTATGTTTTTCCCATATTATTATGTTTTATATTTAAGATTAGACACGTGTATATGCAGAGAAAGAGACAGCATGTGAATGTGCCATGCATGAAATACATGCTGATTATTCGTGCTGTCCATTTGGGGAACCTGTCCCCTTCCAGGCCAGACACTGATAATTAAGCATATCATGGTAAAGGGGTGTGGCTTCAGAGACAATAAACAGACAGGTGAGTGAGGTAGGGGAGAATCAGGATCAAGCCAAGTCACTTTAAGGTGCAGAGAAACAAAAGCAAGTAAGAATAGGGACCAAGCCAGGTATCACTAAGCAGCACCTGGTGGGATGGGGCATATGGAAAAGAACAGGCCACAGCAGAAGATTGGAGCATAATTCATGAATCTCTCCCCTCTCATAGAATGATGACAAAGAAGCCTGAGCAAGAGAGGCAAGTAGCCATCGGGATAAACCACAGAGGAACGGGGCTCGGGGGGCACTGTCCCTGCTGTCACTGAGGCATCGGAGACACCAGCCCTTAGTTGAAAAGCAGCCAGAATCCCTGCCAGTTTGACCTGATGCCCTCTCCCAGAGTCCAGAGGAGAGGCCAGGCCGCACGCTGGTTGTTGAGCACTTGCGCTGGCCTGCTGGGGTGAAGCGAGGAAAAGGCCGACCCAATAATGAGAACTTACCTGTCCCTCTAACAAGAAAATCGTATCTCACTAAGAAGAAACTATGGAACCATTTCCTAGGACCCAGAAGCACTTTTAAAAGGAAGATGCTGTCTGTAAAATGATAAGAAAACTAAATATTCAAGTTTTTGAAGTAAGCACAGAGCTTTTGGTTAGCCGGTGGATTAACAGAGGTGAAGGTCCTAAGACGAGACATAACCACAGTGCACTGTATGTAGGTACCAGATGCTCTTGGGTGTGTTATTTTCATGTTACAGAGCTTATCTTTACTCACTTAACGATAACCGGCTATTTGTATAGATGTCTAACTGTGAAACTTGTTTAAGAAAATTGTGGAATGTCATAAAACTTGATAAGAGTAGGAAAGACTCACGGTTCATTAATTGCATTTATGACTTATCATAAATTGAGATGTTGAAATGTTAACTCAAAATGAGCATTTTAAAATTCTTTTCCTGCCTCTCTGGGTTTTCCAAACCATAAAATGCCAGCAGTCTTCGTTTTTGCAATGGGCCATTATAATTTGTGATTTTCCTTCTGAAGAAGTTTATAATAAGTTTAAACAAAATTAAAAGTGCTTCCACTATTTTCTAGATCTAAACACAAGCAAAACTTTTAAAATATCTCCTTCTTCTTACTATTATACCACTTGCATTGGGCTAGACTTGATTTTTTTTAATACAGCTCTAGACCAGGCGTCTTCGAGCATGAGATGTCTTCCTGAATCTCTACTCCATCTTGTGGGGTCGGTGTGATCAGGTGGAGATCCTGGGGAGAAGGTCAACTCCAGGTGATGGTGGGAGAGGAAGACAGGTGGCCAGGGTATCCATATTCTGAGGGTATCCATCCATCACACCTCTCCATACAACCTCTCTCCCCTACTGCTAACTGGCTTCCCTTACACCAGGAAACAAGTTTTCATTTTCATTCTACGATTAGAGAAGGTAGTGATTTAAATTCATATATTAAATTACTCATTGAGGGCAAATTGTGATGACGTTAGGGGAGGAAGAATGGAGCACTTAATCTGTAAAGACGCCAAATAAAACACATTGCTACTGAGTGTTGTGTTTTCCCAAAACTCAAATGTTAAATCCCAACCCACAACGTCATGGTATTAGGAGGTGGGGCCTTTGGTGAGGAGGGTGGAGCCCTCGTGAATGGGACTAGTGCCTCTGTGAAAAGGATCTTAGAGACCTCTCCCCCCACTCCTACCACATGAGAACACAGTGAGAAGGCAGCCATCTGTGAACCAGTAAGCAGGCCCTCACCAGACACCAAATCTGCCAACCTTGGTCTTGGGCTTCTAGCTCCAGAACTGTGAGAAATAAATTTCTGTTGCTTATAAGCCCCCCAGTCTATGGTATTCTGTTATAGTAGCCTGATGGACCAAGACACATATGCATTGTCTTTTATCAGTCCCCACAAGCCTATGAGGCAGGCAGTATTAATATTCCCCTTTTACAGACGAGGACCCCAAAGCCTAGAAACATTCAGTGACTCTCTCTAGGTCCCACAGCTAGTAAAGAAAGAGAAGGGCTTTGAAGCCAGGCAGCGTGAATCCAGTTGGCTCTCAGCCACCAGGTGGCTCTTAGCCACCATGCTCAGACCCTGAGAAATGGCATAAGAAATAGCACATGCAAACTGGATGTGCAAGTGCTGAGAAGGTGCAAGGGGAGTGAGCTGTTCTGGAGGGCTTTCTCAATCACCTGTACCTGCATTCTGTGTGTTGCCACACCCCCGACCCCCAACTCCGAAATGCTTCTCACACGTTTTCACTTGAATGTCACTGAACTTACAAGCATGGAGGTCACGTGTTATTTTGTTTGCCTGGCCTGAGTTTCCTGAGAAGTGGCTCTCCCTCACCCCACCCACGTGCACTGGGAGACCTCCGCCCCACCCCACAGAATAGGAAGTCATAAGGTAAGGTGGGGTCCTTTCCTTTTTCTTGGTTTCACTGTTGAAGTCCAAAACTGCAGGGGAGAGGCAATAAAGTCCCCCCACCTTCTAATTCAGGAAGTCCCCGGCCCTCCTCACAGGGCCTTCAGAGGGGTGTTTCAGTTCCACAACTCACCTCACCCTGGCCACTCCTACGCACCCCCAGTCAGGGAAAGAAGAGAAACAAATGAGAAGTGTGGGCCCCTCAGCTTTTGGAGGCACACGGTGACCAGAGGGAGAGGCTAATCCTCCCAGCTTGTGAGTTCACCTCCCACGCTGACACTGCAGAGAAGGAAGAATTTTCCTCTACTCTTCTAGGTTCTTTCAGCTGGTCTAATAATCAAATCTACATGAGACAGATTAACGAAGCAAATAACCAAATTTAATTACATGCATACATATGGGGACCTCACATACATGAGAAAGCACCCCCACACACATGAGAGGTTCAGAGACGAAAGGTAAAATGAGGTCTATATGACATCCGGAGCTAAAGATGAGGGAAGGCGCCTGCGGTTTCAGTGGAGAAGAAGGTTATTCACAGGACGATAAGAACAGATGTTCAGTAATTAGGAGTTTTCCCTGCCCTATAGATAGGTCATAAAAAGTTATTTCTGGTTATAACTGTTATTACGGGCAAGGCCCCCAATTTAAAATCTTGGGCCCACAGGGTCTCGATTACCTTCAGCTCAAAATAATCCATACGCCAAAGTAGCACATCTTGGAGAGGCCTGTTCAGAACCCTTTCAAGACTAAGAAAGGAGACGGCATTAGGAGTGGAGATCAAAGCAGCAGACCTCTTCAGGGAAGGGCTGTGAGGTGAGCTGCCTTGGTGGGGGAAGCTGTCATGTGGAACCAGGAAGCTGTGCAGCAAGGCAGTCCCATAGGCCTCCCCAAAAATCTCAGTGATGCAGCCCCCAAGACAGCCTGCTTGTGGGTGCTCGTCACACAGAGGTGCTCATAACCAGTCGTGTTGCTGGGAGAAGCAGCATTGACCAACAGAGACGCCTGCAGTCTTCCCGCCAAATGAGGAGACAGGTGCCCGCTCATTCCCCACCAGAGAAGCCAGAGCTTAGAACAGAGAAGAAAGTGAGACGTGATGGCTGATGACACAGCCACTCCCCCCAAAACATATTTAGGCACACAGCTCTGGGAGGGAGGCAGAGGTTAGAATCAGGCATGAGATTGCATTTTTAAGTGACTAGGAATAAGACACTTCTAATACCTAGAAGTACCTGAAAAGTTGTATAATCTAGTCGAGGTATGGATGAGGGGGACAGCTCTGCCATCTGGGAAGAAGGGGAGGTCCACATAGTATAGCTGGTGGGCGGGTATTAGAGAAAGTTGTTTTTATAACCCCATGGTTGAGATCTGTGATGTCCACTTCACACCCACCAGGATGTTTCGAATCGAAAAGTCATAAGTAACAAGTGTTGCAGAGGATGTGGACAAATCAGAACGCTCCTTTTTTATTGGTGGGAATGTAAAACAGTACAGCCACTTTGGAAAACAGTGTGGCAGCTTGTCAAAAAGTTAAACAGAGAGTTACCCTTTGACCCAGAAATTCCACTCCTAGGTGTATTATGCCCAAGAGAAGGAAAGTGTGTGTACACAAAAAATTGAATGCAAGTACTCCTAGCAGTATTAGTCATAATAGCTAAAAGTGAAAACAACCCTATTGTCCACTAACTAATGAATTTGTATAAATGTGATATATTTGTATAATGGCATCTTACTCAGCCATTAAAAAGGAATGAAGTACTGATGCTGCAACATGGGTGAACCTTGGAAACATTATATTAAGTGCAAGAAGCCAATCACAAAAGGTCACATATCATACGATTCCATATATAGGAAATGTCCAGAATGCGTAAATCGGTAGAGATGGAAAGTAGAATAGTAATTCCCTACAGCTGGAGGAGTTGAAGGGTAACAGCTACAGGGTGCAGAGTTTCTTTTCGGGATGATGAAAATGTTCTAAAACTGAGGTGATGCTTTAACAACTCTGAATACACCAAAAACTGTTGATTTGTACACTTCAAATGAGTAAACGATATGGTAGGTGAATCATGTCTCAACTAAGCTGTTACCAGAAAGAAAACCGAAAAAGAAAAAATAAATGCTTACGTAATAGAAGACAACAACCAGACAAAAACACACAAGCCATTCAGCAGATGGACAGATCTAGCCTAGATCTCACACTGAGAGTGCCCTGAAGTCCTCATGGGTACACCTGCCCTCCTGGCAGAGTGCCCTGGCCATGTGGATCGCATAGCCCTGGAGGTGTACCCTCAGGGCTGAAGGCACCTGGCTCTCAGAAACTAAGATGCAGGAGAATATGAGAACTTTCGATAGCTGGGTGTCCTCCTCTGAGCCTCAGCTCTATCATCTACATGCCAGGCTCCGTGGGCACCAGTGGATCAAGCATGTTAGCCACGCAGAATCTCAGGCCACATCCCAGAACTACTGAACGAGAATCTGTGTTTTATTAAAGCCTGGCAAGCACTGGCTCATACCACGGAAATAACAATACCTCCTTCAAAAGGATTTTGTGAAGATCCTTGTTGACAGTAATCACTACCATTTATCTGACACCCTCTGGGGGCCAGATACTGGGATAATATAGAGTGCCTAGTTTAGTGCCTGCACATAGTAGGTGTTCAATGTGTGGCAGTTACTGTTTAAAAGAGCCTACCTTGGGAGGAGGAAAGGCCCTGAATGCGGGAATCAGACATGCTCGGTCTTGACACTAACTCTACTCCTCTGCACGTTGAGACCTTGGGCAAGGTACTGAACTCGCTGATCTGCAAGTGGCCTTACCTCACAGGGTGGTCGTGAAGATTAAGCAAGAAAACACGTCCAGTGGCTGCCCCACACCTAGCAGCACTGAGCAGAAGTTCAGTCATTTCCTCCTCTCCCCACAACCAGATTGCAGGACATCACTGTGGAAGAGACCCAACCATTTGAATCATGCTGTCTTACTCCCAGCCCTACCTGTCTCTATTAGTCGTTCATGCATCCGTGAGCAAATTCTTCCTGAGCACTACTATGTGCCAGGCTCTGTGCGAGGAGCACAGGCATGGATGGCAGCAGTGGCCCCTGAGCTCATGAAACCCAACCTCGCCTTGTAGAGAGAGTAAAACAGGCCTGTTTACCCACCTGCTTTGAGAGCTGTAGAAGTGAAGCCCACTGCCTCTCAGCAGCTATCTGAGCCAATTAGCAGCTAAGTCCCAACTCTAATGTGCTTTCACACTGTGAGAAAAGCACTTTTTCAAAGGGGGCAAGAGACATAAAGTAGTATAATAATGCAATTAAAATGCGTTTTCCTTTCATTTTGACATCTTGACAAAAATATACCCTTCCTTGAAGGTATTTAAGGAGATTCAAAAAGGCTGTTGAGATGACCAGGAAATGCCCAAACCACAAACACAAATGCCCTACCCCGCAGGCCAGATGCCGGTCCACACCTACAGAAAGCTCTCCCCCTGAGGCTCCGCCAGGGCCCTTGGGCAGGATTTCCCCAGACCAGGTCACTCGCCCTGTCTGTCAGGTGTTCATTCATTCGTTCAACAATATTTTGTCTGTATGTCCTCCATGCCTGGCACTAGGAATAAGCAGGACGGAGAGGACGCAGTACCTACCTCAAGGGGACTGTGTAGGAGGAAAGCAGCCAAGCAAAAGAGAGGAGGCCCCAGGCCCAAGTGCTGTGACAGATGGACGCACAGAGAAGTGGTCCCTCCAGCTAGGGCATGTTGGGAGGGGAGGGAAGGGCAGGCAGAATGGGCTTTCTGTAGATGACCCTTGAGCTAAGTCCCCAAAGATGGGGGACAAGAGAAGGGGTTCTCTGGAGTGGGTCCTCAGAGTGCCCAGCAAAGACAAAAGGCATGAAATGTGGGAGAGCACAGTGCGTGAAGAGCTTTAAGCCATTAGCGATTGGGAGGCCGGGAGTGAGAGAAAAGGCCAAAAAAAAAGCAGGGACTCCAAACACGCACCAGACCAGAGAGCCTGGGCAGGGCGAAGGCATGAGGACTGTGCCCTTTGCCCTAAGAACCGTAGGAACCGAAATTGTTACCATATGCAAAAAGGATGGGGTAGGGGGTAGGAAGGAGGAGGTGAGAAGAGACAAAGGAATGAGAAGATGAGGTCATCCTTAGGAAAAGGTGAAGCGGCCAGACTGGCCAGAACTGGATTCTACTGGCCAGGAGCAGATCCAGGATGTGATCCATCCCCTCGAGGTGAACTTCAGCTAATGATAATGGATTCGAATATTATTAGCATGGGGGTGGGGGGTGGGAGATGAGGGTAAGGGGGATCAAATATATGGTGATGGAAGGAGAACTGACTCCGGGTGGTGAACACACAATGGGATTTATAGATGATGTAATGCAGAATTGTACACCTGAAATCTATGTAACTTTACTAACAAATGTCACCGCAATAAATTAAAAAAAAAAAGAATATTATTAGCATGGCAGGAGAAAATCTCCACCCTGTGTTGCCACGACTGTTCTGACAAGGGCCCCTGTAAAGACAAGGGAATCCCACCTCCCCGTGGGAAGGAGTGGTCAGCAAAGACCCGCCCTGGGAACACCTGTGACACCACCCCTAAATATTTCACGCCCTCATCTGAATATAATCCTAAGTTTCTCTGTTCTTCAGTGCAGTTGCTCTCCTTCTGGGCCTGTCCACTCCTGCGTTTTGGAAGAGTCTTCTCTTTTAATAAATCTCTGCTTGCTCAGCTCGCTTGGCTCTGATTGCGTGGTTTAATTTGGTACATCCTGGGATTCCCTCCTGTGACGTTTACCAAGAACCCCCATTCTCCAGTAACAGAAGGAGCACCCAGTGGCAGGGGTGGAGAAACCAGAAGCCCAGAAATCACAGGACGAAGCCAGACAACCACACTGCCAGACTCCCCACAGCGGAGTCGGTGCCCTCCTTCAGAAAGTGCTGACTGGTATCCTGAGTTACTGGGTGGGGGTTGCCATCTGCTGGCAAGATTTCTTCAATACAGCTGGTTCCCCACCAGTGTTCGAAGACAGAAGACCTTTGAAAAACATAACAGGCACAGGTAATGTCCCTGAAGTTACAAAAGACCAAATTAGCGTAGCCCTTATAGAAAGACTATTTATTATTAGAGTTTCATTCAAAACCCAGAGAAAAGAGCATCGTATGAGAGTCATGGGTTCAAATTCCATGTCTGCCATTTTGTACGTTAAAAAAAAAAAGATCACTTCACCTCTTTTACCGATGTTTTCAATATGCACAAAGTGAAGATAATATCTAACTCACAGTTGTGGATGGGAATAAAAGATATCAAGTGTGAAAAGAAAAATCCAGCAGGTATCGGGTTAGGGTGGAGGAAAACCACGTCCTGCCCCTCCTCCTCCTCCTTCGATTATATAAAAGAGTAATAAGTAACGTCTAATTTGTAGGATTAACATAAAAATACAAAATAGATTTAAAATACTGAATAAAAATGGATGTGAGCTGAATAAAGGTGATTAACATTTAGGAGGAAAGATGAGAAATTGTTTACTTTTTTTTGTATTTCATAAGCAATAACAAGGACCTATGTATGCTTCATTTATATCACCAAAATGGACCAAGAACCGGGGAGCAGAAGGCAGACACTGCTCAAACCCAGAGCCCATCTAGAAGAGGGGAGACCAGGTCCCACAGAAGCCTGCCCTACAAGTATAGTAACATTTCTTCCAGTTCTTCCCCCAAAGGGACCTCCAGCCATTTATCAAAGTAGCAGAACGTGCGGATAAGGGGGAAACCCAGACCTTTTGAGTACTGTTGTATACAAGGTGACATTTGGGCACAAGATACCCAAAATGCCAGGTAGAATAATAGCAAGTAGTGCCACTCTCAAAACGTAAAAGATACATACATTCGCCCCTTTCCGTGCATTGGTGTGATCCCTGCAAAAGCAGATGGATTACAGTGGGAGATGACAGACTACTATAAATTTAACTATGGGGTAGCCACATTTGCAGCTGCTGTACCAGATGCAGTATCTTTATTAGAACACATGAACACAACCTCTGGTTCTTGGAACGCAGCTATTGATCCAGGCCCATCGGCAAGGATGATCGAATCACTTCCCAGTCCCCGGGGATGGACAGCAGCACACATTTAAAATCTTGCCCTTAGGCTAGATTAACTCTCTAGCTCTGTTATAATAAAAGCTGAAGGAATCCTGACCATCACAACATCCCAAGGTTGGTCCATCATATTGACGATATCACATTATTTGGCCTGGGAGACTAGGAAGTCACAAGTGCTCTAGATGTCCTAGAAAGATGCATTCGTACCAGAGAGTGGGAGATAAACTAACAAAGAGGCAGAGACCTGTTTCATTGGTGATGTTTTCAGGAGTCTGTGGCTTTGAAAATGCCAAAACATCCAAAATGCCAAAGTGAAGGACAAGTGACTGGCTTGTGCTACCTGCCACTAAGAAGGAAACACAAAGCTTGCTTCAGGTTTTCAAGATAGTAGAACTGCACTTGGGAACACTACCTGAGCCATTTCCGGTGATATGGAAGGCTTCCGGTTTTGAGTGGGGCCCAGCCCAAGAGGGAGCTTTGCAGTGCACTCAGGCTGCAGTACAAGCAGCCCTACTGCTTGGGCATATGGAGTGGCAGATCCAGTGATGCTAGAGGCATCTGTGGGAGTTAAGGACACTTGTGGGGTCACTGACAACCCTAGACCCCTAGGGTTCTGGAGCAGGGCCATGCTGTCCATAGCAGAGAACTATTTGTCATTCAAAAAACAGCATCTGGCACAATACTAGACCCTGGGAGAAAATGAGTGTCTGACCATAGCTATCATAAGCGGGGGCCACTGTCAGACCCACCAGATCCTAAGCTCAAGCACAATTGCAATCTGTCATACAATGAAAACAGTACATTTGGAATAATACACACCTGCTCCAGCGGGTATGGAGGAAACAAGTACATGGTGTGAACAGGCAGACTGGGCCCTATGTTTCCGGCCTCTCTTGTACTGATGCCTCACTGCCAGCTCACACCTATGGCCCCTTGGCGATTTCTCTACAACCCTTTGACCAAGGAGAAACAAAAGAAATGACCTGATAATGGTCAGGTCAGCACAATATGTTGGTGTAAGCTAAAAATGCACTGCTGTTACACAGAATAGCCCTGGAGAAGAGTGGTGAGGGAAAATCCTTCCAGTGGGCACAGCGCACAGCACACTTGACCAATCACTTTGTGTGGGGAAAGAAATGGCCTGAAGTAAGGATGTATGCAGACTTCTAGATCATGACACGTGGCTTGACTGTTTGGTCAATATCAGGAGGGAGCAAGATTGGAAAACTAGGAACAAGGATGTGTGGTGAAGAGGCCCATGGATGGAGCCATGGGAATGGGCTCCTAGTGTGTGGATCTTTGTGTGCCATCCCAGTGTCCCCCAGAAAGCACGTGTGGCAGAAGAAGCAGCACTAAACAAGCAGGTGGACAGGACGAGTCATGCAGTGAATGCCAGTTAGTCTCTTTCTCTGGTCACTTCAATCCTTACTAAGGGGCCCGTGACTGAGTGGACATTGGTGATGGCCTGAGGTGATGGGCTCCCTCTCACCACGGCTGATGTGGCGACTGCCACGACTGAATGCCTGACTGTCAGCAGGACAGCTCAGTTCTGAGCCCTTGATATGATTTTGAAGGACAGAAGCAGCTGGCAAGATGCTTCATGATGTTAGATCTCTTTTACCCTAAACGGGGCAACAATTCATTCTTACCAAAAGTGATACAAAATCTGACTTTGCTGTCTCTGCTCAGAGTACATTTGCCAGCATTACCTACATGCCACAGATTATCTGCTTCTGGGGGAACCAATCCCAAAGGCAGTTAACAAATCAAAAAGTTGGTTCTTTGAATGATCAGATAAAATACACAAAATTCTAGCAAGATTAGACTACTAAAGGAGAAGGAACAGAGAAACAATATTGCAAGTAAAAAAGACGAAACTGTGGATGCCGATGAGACTTAAAAGAACTAAGATAAATAACTGGAGAAGGGGAAACTCTTCTTTACAAGAGAGCACCAACCAATAAATACAGAAGAGATGAAGGTGTTAGAAAACCACTATTTTATAACCATCATAGTAATGACAGCTACAGGCGAGAGTCAATAATGAACGCTAAAACTCACATGTGAAAGCTTGATAAGGAACGGGATATTTTCCCCATTTCAAATACCGCCCACTTATTTAAGATAGAAAGTAAAACAGTAACTTTACAGTGAAGAAAATTGTTGCCTATCACCTTAACCAAATGATCAAAGTTAATATCACGAATCATCATCGGTTGATGCATGACGTTATGCACTAGAAACACACATTATTTTGTAGTATTCCTAATAAAAAAAATGCATAACTCAAACCGAGCCATGAGGCAAATTCAACAGGAGAGACATTTACAGAACTACTATCCTGTACTCTCTGAAATGTAACTGTTTTGAAAGACAGAGGAGTCTCTAGTGGACTATTCCAAATTAAAAGAAATCTAAGAACAATGACAACGAAATGCAACCTTACATTGATTGGGTCATGGGCCAGAAAAAATGCTGTACAGATATTATTGGGACAACTAGCAAAAGTGACATTATCCATATTAGATAATGTCAAATTGTCTAACACTTAGATAAATATTAGATTTCCCGACTTCATTAAATGTCCTGTGGTTATGTAAGAAAGTGCCCTTATTCTTAGGAAATAAATAATGAAGTACTATAGTTGGAAAGGGTACGATATCTGCAGCTTACGCTCAGAGTCAGGAGGGAAAAAGATTTTAAAAAGGAGAGAAAGAGACAAATGATAAAATAAATATGGAAAAATATTAACAGTGGGTAAGTCTAAGTTTTTAAAAGAGGTAGTTCTTTAGTATAATTCTTACAATTTTTCTGTATGTTTTGAAGAAAAGAGTGAAGAAATGAAATGGAGTCACTATAGTCTCCATTATATATAGCTGCTAAATTACTAAAAAAATCTTCATCATTTATTTCTAGCCAAAGCCTCCATATTCTTTTTTGTTTGTTTGATAGTTTGAAATTATTTCAAAATAAACTTTTTAAAAAAACTTTAAGAATAAAGAAATAAGAAAATATTGTGAACAATATTATACCAATAAATTTTAAAATACAAATGAAATGAATAAATTCCAGAAAAATCTAACCTGATAAAACTGAGTTAGCTAGAAAATGTAAATAGATTTATAATTATTAAAGAAATTAAGTCAGCAGTTTAAAATCTTCCCCAAAATTAAATACTAGGCAAGACGAGATGGATTTATAAATGAGTTCTACCAAACTTTAAAGGAATCGATATTTCAAACTCCCCACATTTATTCTTTGAAGTTATTGTAAGCTTGACAGCAAAAGCACACATGGATAAAATAATCAAGTACCTATCTCACTCATTAACAAAGACACAAAAATCATAAACAAAATACTAGCAAATTTAATCCAGCCATTTATGAAAAACATATTCATTACCAGGTTGAGTTTATCCTAGGAATTCAAAGTATGTTTAATGTTAGAAAAGCTATTAATATAATCAATCAAATTAACATATTAAAAGACAAATATAATACATTGAAAGGGAGCAGAGTTTGCCACCCCAAAATATGCTTTTGGGGATACTGATTATTTTAAGCTGGTTATTTAAAACACAAGACTCAGGAAAAACCTTTAACATTCCCCCTAACTGCTTAGAATTTAGATAAAGGACCTGCTCCAGGAAGGGAGCTATCATCATAGATAACAATAGTTTAATATGAACTAGTATGTGATGGACAGAGAGGAACCTAGCAAGGCCCATTTAATCAAAGTCCTCTCTGTGTCTCATTGTTAAAGCTGGCCCAGCAAACATTTATTTACCAAACATTTGCTTTTTTTATTTCCATGTGAATTGCCTTCCTCCCCTTTGAAGTCCCAAACCACTACCCCTCCCCTTTCTCCTTAGCTCGAGATGGCGGATAAACCTCATCTGCCCAATTTGTCTTCCTTCCCATATTATTATGAAACCCCCATATGTACATAATTAAATTTGATTATGTTCTCCTGATGATCTGTCTTATGTCATTTTAATTATTTAACCAGCCAGAGGAATAGGGGAAAGACCAAACTCCCCCTGGCCCCACCACATATTTTTCTTATATTTTCAAAAATGAATAAGCAACTCCTGTATAATCAAGAATCTGGCTGGCCTTTGTCCCTGGTTCCTGGGAAGTAGCCTCTAAACCCTTAGAAGGTCCCAAATGCTAGGACTGTCCTTGTTATTTGTGATGAGCCCCTTAGATCACCCCCGAGGTGACGCCAACGAAATGACTCATAGTGGCGAAATGACGCCACTAGATAGTCCATCTCAGGAGGTGACTGGGTGTGGGGGCTGGCTACCCAGAAAGACCAACAACGTAATGAGAGGGTTGAGGCTTTGAGCCAGGTGATATCAACTCAACTTCCAGGGAGGGGGGAACTAGAGATTTTATTCAATCACGTGGCCAATGATTTAATCAATCGTGCTACTTAATGAAATCCCCCGAAAAAACTCAATGATCTGGAGTGAGTTTCCCTCGTTGGCAACACTCTGTGGGTATCATTACCTTTCAATGCGCTGGGTGGGTGACTCCGCAGGGAGAGGACACTGCAGGCTTCCCATTTGGGACCCTCCCAGACCTCACCCTATCCATCTCTTCTTTTGACCGGCTCTAATTTGGATCCGTTTTGCTGTAATAAAACTGTAATTGTTAGTCTAACACTTTCCTAAGTTCTATGAGTCACACTAGCAAATTATCAAACCTATGGGGGTAGTGTGAACCCCCAAATCTGTAGCTAGTTATTCAGAAGTGAGGGTGGCCCTGGAAACTTCCGAGCATGTGGCTGGTTTCTGAAGTGAGGCCAGTCTGTGGAGCACCCTACTCTTAACCCAGGAAGTTTGGCCTTACTCTGGGTAATGAGTGTGAGAAGTCATTGCAGCAATGAACAGATAAACCCAAACCTACCAATAAACGGTCATGTAAACGGGGAGGAAGAGAAAAGATGAGCTGGAACAGAGCAGAAGCTACACTTCTCTGAATGTCCCTTATTTAATAATGTTGAAAACAACAGGCCCAAAATAGAGTCACTTATGCTAAGCCCCATGTCACCAAACCAAGACTTAATTACAATTTTGGCAATAGACTCAAAATGGAGTTGTTTGCGGTAGGCCCCACCAAGACTTATTACCTAACCTAACTGCAATGTCAGCCTCTCCCAGACTGGAATTTTAGAACAATCTGTCTGGAATTTCCTAGTCAGCATGAGTGAGGTAATCTGCCTGATAAGATCCCCTGCTTTCCCCTAAGGAAAAATGACCCTGCCTGAAATAATCTTCCCTTTTCATTTTCTTGTCCTACCCTGTTTCTGCCTGTGACAGCCTTCCTTTTTACACTCCTTGAAACACCCTTCTATTTACTAGAAGGGACCGCTCAATTCCTGAATCATTCAACAAAACCAACTAGATCTTTACATTTACTCAGTTGAATTTTTGTTCTTTAACCGCCTAATCAACACTAATCAGGTAATCTGCCTGACAGACCCCTGCAGTTCCCTAAAGGAAAATAACCTTGCAATAACCAACCCACTTTTTTGCCTCGTATACCTTCCTTGTTCTTGATCCCTTCTGCCCACAAAAGTCTTTCTTTCATTTTGTACAGCACCTTGAAGCTCCTTTCTATCGGCTAGATTGCATGCTGCCCAATTTATGAATCATTGAATAAAGCCAGTAAGGTCTTTAAAATATACTCAGTTGAATTTTTTTTAACAATCATTTGACTTTGGAATCATGTAATTGTTTTACATAATTAAAACACAAAATTGAATTAAAAAAAAGCAATCCTTAAACTTAAAAACTAAAACAAAGCAACATAACTCTATATCACATTGGTAGCATAACCACACAGAATTATTTCAAGTGACTTTAAACACAGTATTTTGACTGTATGTCTCTAGGAGGATAGATAGATCATAAGCTAAAAAGAAAAAAAATCAAAGAAATCAAAACTGCATTCAGAGATCTTGTTGTCAATTTTAACATTGGTATTGTTATTTTGAAAAGATGTAGGATCAATAAATGCACCCCTGACCCCAAGATTATGGTCTCTAAATATTATTACCCTTTAAAAGGAACCAAAGTTCTTTGGACAAATGACTTGTCCCACATTTGGGGAAAGAAATATACAAAAAGAGCTTGGTACATCTTGTCATAACAGAAATCAAAGAACTTACCAAAGGCTGCTTAGGGACATGTCAATAGCACATTAGAACCAAGTAGAAGGAGCTCCCACTGGCCAAAGATGGGATAATGTGCGCATAAAAAATAATGATTTAATAGATTGAGACACACCAAATATGTAAAAACATACTTTAAAAAATACAGCAAATATATTAAAAAATTCATTGATTTATGATAATTTATAAGCCATCATTGGATGTCTCTGAAGGTTATTACAAAACCAACTCATTCTGAAAATTGATACATAGAAGGAAAAAACCAAGCATTTATCCTGCTTTTCCTATTCAAACTATTTTTCAGGGTAACCAAATAATTAGTGTAAGTTCTTCTTTATAGAGCAGAACCATAGCTAATAAATGCAGGAAGAGTTAATGACTTAGAAAAATCACTATTTTGCAATCTCTAATGAAATAAGATATAAATAATCAACAATGGCTATCAAAAGCATTGGGTGAAAGGTAGAGGGGAAACATTATAAGGGATGGATTAGGCTGACACCACCTGAACCAGCTCACTAAAAGTGAGACCACCAGATATTATGTATCTCCTGATGTGACGCAACAGTAAGAGTGTAGTCCCACCTATCGAGAAATTTTGCTAAATAAGTAAATTTAAAATAAATAAATTTAAATTTTTAAATATTTTTTAAAAAGAAAAGCCTAAATCTAATCAAGTCTCTGGTTCTAATTACCAATTTTCAAAAATACAAGGGATGGAATAACATGTAAAAGAACAGTTCAAAAATTAAATCAGATAAATACAGAAGGCAAGAAATTCTATACTACAAATGTCTTCTTTTCTTCATCAAACTAATAATATTTTTTAAAAGAGAAAGCTTCATTATAGACTAAAAGAGATTTAAGAAACACACTAACTAAAGGAAATGTATTGCACCTCTTTACATCCTAGTTCAAATAACCCAACAGTAAAAATACAGTACTTTGGAAAAATTGAACAGACTGGATGTTAGGTGACATTAAGTAATTATTATTTGTGGGGGAAGTAACCGTGAATATTATGGCTATGCATCTTAAAAGTTCTTATCTCTTAGAGGTACACAATACTGCTTTACAAATTAAATAATATGATGCCTAGGAATTACTTTCAAATACTTAAAAATAAAAAAAGTGAAGGAAGAGACAGTACAAGAATGGCAGGAAATCGACCATTGTTGAAGTTGGGTGATGGATAATGAGGAGTCCTTATAACATTCTCTCTCCTTGGGGGTATATTTGAAAATCTCTAATAAAGATTTAAAGATAAGCATATGATAACCTTAAGAGATGCAGAAAAAGCTCATTTGATCACATTCAACATCCATTCATAATTGCTATTCTTAGCAAACTAGGAACAGGAGGAAATTTATTTAATATGATAAAGTATGCCAATTAAAACCTACAGCAAATATTACAGTTAATAATGAAACAGAAGCATTTTTTAAAATCAGGAATAAAGTAAGGATTCCCTTACTATTACCACTTCTCAGCAACATTAATTAGAGAACCTAATCAGTATAATGAGTCAAAAGAAAGAAATAAGAGATATAAGAATCGGAAAGAAAAAAATAAAGGAGTTCATTTTCTCAAGTGAAATGATTGTGTACATAGAAAACTCAAAATGACAATAAACAAATTATTAGTATAATTCTCAATATAATTAATTGTTTAGCAAAAGAATGATAAAGAAAACAGTCAGAATGTTATTTACCCCCAGTGAGTAGAGAGAGGATTCAACTGGAAAACAACATGGGTAGCTTTGAAAGCACTAGTAATGTTCTATTAAGATAGACGGTGGAGAGAAGACTATTTATTATTCCATACACCTTATAATATGTGTGGTGTTTGTGTGATTTTGTTTGTATGATATGCTACGTAAGAAAAAATTAAAAGCAAATAAAAAATAAGAGATTCCCTATTTCTGGAGTTTCAAAAGCATTAGGCATATGGCCCCATCTGTTAGGGATGTTGTCGAGGTAATTCTTTTTTTGGGGAAAATCATAACTTGCTTTTGAATGTCATTTGCCATTTTCAAAAGTTCTCTAACAACCATCATTTCACTACATGGTTGCCAGGTGGCAGTGTGAACTTAGGGTTGCCAAATATTCAGATATTTATCCAAAAGCAGGAAATAAACTTTTCATGTATTTTGAGACCCTGGATGCAACAACACTATGAAGGCGAAACAAAAGCCATCTATCTATAGGCCACCAGGCTGTGACCTCTGTTCTAGACTCTCGGTCTTAGAAGTAGCCTTTGAGCCTGCGTGAGTAGGTGGGGCCTGAGTCCTCCAGTGCACCCCACAACTCCCCATTCTACTCACATCCTGCCATCTTCATTCTTCTCCGTTTCCTGCCTGGTCCAGAGGGTGGCTGAGTGTGTGAACCCCTCTTCCAGAGTCTGACATCGGTAGGAATCTGCCTGTATTTCTCTCAAGTGACCGTCAGAGGGCAGGCATGGAAAATAGGAGAAGAAAACCATCGCCTTCGCTACTATTGGCACTTTCGAGGCAGGGAATCCAGGGATTCACCACGAAAGTCATTTTCCTCGTTTATCTGAACTTAGAAGTATGCTGCAAGCAGAAGTTCTGAGGGTGGGAACGCTCATGCCTCGCTGGAGCTGATCAAAGTCCGGGGCGACAGTTTGAAGTGGGGCCTCTGTAGAGATGCTAGTCTAAGAATCAGAGCTTTGGTGCTGCTCAAGTGTGTAGTTCAGCACATCCAGGGACTTGGCTTATTTCAGAAACTCTTACAAATGAATAAATAACTCCATATGCTCCCTTCCTACACAGTCACATTTTTCTGCTGAACACATCTCTTGAAGACAATCTCTCAAGGTCTGCCGTCCTCAGATAGAAAATGAGAAGAGACAATATTTGGGGCATGGAGGGGACAAGCTGCCTCTGTCACAGGCAGTGGGCAGTTACACAGTGTATGGGGTGCTGGTAAATGTTTAGCAACAAGCTCTCAGAACAAACAAACAAAAAGCTCTGCTCTGCAGCATCTGCCATTTCCATGGTGTAAATACTCCCACCTTGGCCAACCTCAAGCTACCAATATGGTGTCACTGAACACAGAGTTGGGAATAGATACTCACCAGCCAGAACAAACAAGCTTTCAGCAAGCACTCCACTGACTCCCACCCACTCTACTTTGATTTCAGTTAAATCTTAAGTGCAGAAGGAGACCAACCCTGACATTTGCAGGGTTTAGGGTGAGGGTACAAAAGGAGGCCCGGTTGGTGTGCCTAAATATTTAAGTCATAAATCAAACTCACAAACTGTGCATTAAAATAGGTCTTATCCTGCTGCCATGACAAATATATCTTCATAACTACCTAGAAAGCCAGGTTTAAATTTAGAATTCAATGCCTAACATGACCAGATAGAAGAAGCCATCCCTGGCCCTCTTTCTCTGGCCCACCCCCTTCCCCTCTCACCCCTAGCACACACGAGTCCTAGCCCATGCTTCCCAGTGGTGTGATGAGCAAAATATAAATACAGATCAAGTATGTGTGATGAAAATTAAGCATGAGGTTTTCAAATCGAGATGTGCTATGTGATGAATTTTATCCATCACACCCCATGCAAAGCTGCCCCTTGGCCAAGCCCTGGGCGCAGGCATGAGCACACTGACAGAATGGTCTGTGCTGAGGAGAATGGGCCCAGGGAAGAGGTCACACCAGCATAAAAGCAGACTTGAGGGAATTACGGGGTACCAAATTCCTGAAGCGTGGAGGAAGGGGTTAGGTCCAAGTGGGCATGTCTCTATTGCCCTGTGCAGTTTTCATCCCTTAGGGATGTCAAAGCCAGACCAGGGCCAAAGCAGGCCCTTTCAAGTCCAGGACTCAGGGCAGGGAGTCTTCTCTCCGAGGACTGACAGCAATTACTGTGCAGGACGGCTCCCTCCTGCTGTCAGGCCTCCTGATGACCTCTGGTGTTAAACATTCCTACCTCGACAGGGCTCCTGCAATCCCTCAGGCAGAGTACTGAGTACCTCCAATTTCCTGCCACTGAGCTGTAGGATGAAGGAATGGAAAGATCCTTCGGCCCCAGTGTTCCCAAAAGGGTAGTTCCTTACATTGAGTCTTCACTTTTACTTTGCAGCAGGATCAGCAAACCAGGACCCCCGGGCCAAACCCTGCTGGCCCGTTTTGGTGTGGCCTGTGAGCTTTGAATGGCCTTTACATTTTGAAAGTATTGGGGGGAAAATCCAAAGAAGAAGAAGACTTTTTCATGACATGGGAAAATTATCTGAAATTCTAATTTCAGTATCCATAAATAAAGTTTTACTGGAACACAGCCCTGCCCATTTGTTTACGCATTGTCTATGGCTATTTTCGTGCTACAAGAGCAGAATGGTTGAGACCGAGAAAATGGCCACAAAGCCTAAGTTATTTCTTCTCTGACCCTTTACAGAAACAGTTTGCCAATCCCTGCTTCAGGGTTCAGTTTCTTTCCCATTTCTCCAGAGAAGGTTGGTGATATGTAGAGTATGAAGAAAGTGAGCCCCTGAGAAGGAAGAGTAGGGAAGGGACAAGGAAAAGGGCAGAGCAGACGTTCTGACTGGATGAACTGCAGAACTCAGGCTCCTCTGCCTCAGAAAAGAGAAGCTATACAAAGGCAGTACGGGCCCACCAGGAGGGCCGTAAGGACAGAAAGAGGAAGGGGAAGAGGGCACAGTACCCTTCACACTTCATGGACACGCGGGTCAGTCTGTGCCTTTGTTTCCCCATTAATCTCATTTATAGCCTCTACTTCATTGGGACATTAAATCTCAACGGTGGAAGTCACTAGAGTTCCTCTGCGATGTGATTATCTTTGTGGTCGAAAATGGCATTGGCAGCTCATCATTAAACATCTAGAGAGCTCTGTCTGCTAGAAATAAGGGTGACTTATAGTAGCCCCATGTTAAAAAGTAAAAAAACTGATGATATTCATAAAGGATCTTGTGTGTTCCACGTGCCATTGAGTTGGCACCGGCTCCTGGAGAGACTATGAATGAGTGATGCCCCGTGTCCTGTCCTCAGCAGCCCTGCCGAGCATGTGGACTCATGCCTGTGGCTTCTTTTACAGAGTCAGTCCATCTCTTATTTGGTCTTCCTCTTTTCCTGCTGCCTTCTATTTCCCCAGCATTATGGTCTTTTCCAGAGAACCCTGCCATCTGCGGAGGTGCCCAAAGGGGGACAGCTTCAGTTTCGCCATTTTTGCGTCCAGTGATGTCCAGGCTTAATTTGCTCTAGGACTCATTTATCATCTCTCTGAAGACCCAGGGTATCTGTAGAGCTCTCCTCCAACACCATCTTTCAAATAAATCATTTTCTTGTTTTCCTATCAGCCTCCTTCACTGGCCAACTTTCACATCCGTGCGTAGTAATTGGGACTATGAGGCTGTGGGTGATTGTAGCTTTGGCCTCTAATGACAAACCTTTGCTATTGGCGACCCAAGTAGCTTACTTGATCCAATATACCCAAAAGATTATCTATTCAACATGTAATCAATGTAAGATTATCAATGAGATATTCTGTATTTTTTTCATACTAAGTCTTTGAAATCTTGTGGGTATTTTACACGTATAGCACATCTCAGCTGGAAAATCTCATGCTACATTTTCATCACAAATACTGGATCTGTATTTATATTTTATAAAACGTAGAGCTAAGAAAGTAAACCATAGGGCAGCTGGTTGATTCAGTGGTTGGAGCACAGTGTTCATAACACCAAGGTCGCTGGTTGGATTCCCACATGGACCAGTCAGCTGCACCCCCCACAACTAGATTGAAAACAATGACTTGACATGGAACTGATGGGTCCTGGAAAAACATTGTTCCCCAATATTCCCCAAAAAAAATTAAAAAAAAAAACAAAACACATACTCAAATTATTTTAAACATACTTATACATTTTGTAATTAACTGAGTCAAGTCTCAGTTTTTGAATGTTAATTGAAATTAAATAAAAGTAAAATTTAGTTCCTCAGTTATACTCACCACATTTTAAGTGCTCAACAGTCACATGGGCTCGTGACTACTGTACAGAACAGACTGCTCCATAAGAACCCACAACACAGAACTGTCATGCACTGTTCTCTGTGGTTGGTTTCTATCAACAACGGGGCAACCACAAATATTTACAAAACACTTATTCTCTCCCTTTAAGTTTTCCAAACAGGGAAATAAGATGTGTAATTTTTTCATGTTGACTCCCTGCAAAGGGGACCCTTCCCAGGATCCTTCTACTTGGGGAATAGTTCTTATCTCCTGTGACCCCAAAGAGCCATCAGGAAGAGGAAGGGTCTTGTTTGGCAGACACAGTTTCCAAAGGGTGAAGATTCCAAAACATCCCAAAGGTTGTGATATTTCCATAAACAAGTCTTATTGGCTTTGTTTTTAAAATACAAATTTTAGTTGGAGGATGCACACTTTCTAATTTCAAAACCTACTACAAAGCTACAGTAATCAAGACAGGGTGGCAAGTGGCATAAGGATAGTTATTATCTATCAATATAGAATTGAGAGTCCAGAAATAAACCATCTATGGGCTATTCAACAAACATGCCCGACCTACTCAATGGGGAAAGGACAGCCTTTTCAGTAAATGATGCTGAGATAACTGGATATTCACATAGAAAAGAATGAATTTAGATCCATACAAAAGTTAACTCACAATGGACCAAAGATCAAAGTGTAAAAGCTAAAATTATTAAACTCTTAAGAGAACACGTAAGAGTAAATCCTCATGGCCTTGGATTAGGCAATAGTTTTTTAGATTTAACACCAAAAGCACAACCAAAGTAAAAATAGATAAATTGGACTTCATCAAATTAAAAACTTTTGTGTATCAAATCATACCATCAAAAAAATGAAAGGACAACTGTGGGGACAGAGCCAGGAGTAGTTTCTAGGGTCTCACCCTCACGTGGAAAGGTGCTGGCTCAGGTAGTAAATGGCCATCAACTGTGATGGGATGGCCATCAGCTGTGGCTAGTTGGCCGTCAGCTGTAACCAGTGAGCCATTGGCCACTAATATAACTGCCGTGGCTATGCTAGCAGAAAATGGGGGCTAGCAAAAAGATGGTGACTGAACTAGGAAGAGCGGATTGCAGCTATCAAGTGAGGTTGGTTGTCAGAGAAGTGGACAGCAGGTTGCGGATCGTGTGGCTCCTGCTTCCTGTGTCTCCAACCCAGCCGCCAGCAAGAATATAGTTGTATGACTCCCCTATCTATGTATGGCTCTGGCAGTGTTCCTTTTTGGCCTCACCATATCCTGCATTCTTATGTGGGGAGCAGGACCAGAGACCCCGCACAAATGGAAGAAAATATTGGCAAATCATGTATTTGGTAAAGGAATAACATCCCTATATATAAAGAACTCTTACAACTCAACAATAAAAAGATAAGCATCCCAATTTCTAAAAAATGGGCAAAGAATTTCAATCAACATTTCTCCAAAGAAGATATACAAATGACCAATAATGAAAAATTGCTCAACATCATTAGTTATTGGCAAATGTAAATCAAAACCACAATGAGATACCCACTATGATGTTTATAATTTTTTAAAAATGCATGAATACAAGCATGATGAGGATGTGGAGATGTGAATCCCTCATATATTGCTGGTGGGAATTAAAACGGTGCAACTTCTGTGGAAAGTTTGGTATTGTCTCAAAAAGTGAAACATAGAGTTACCATGTGATCCAGCAATTCTACTCGTAGGTCTATACCCAAGAGAACTGAAAACATACGCTCATATGTAAAGGTGTATATGAATGTTCATAGCAGCGATATTTACAATAGTCAAAAAATAGAAACAACCCAAATGTGTATCAACTGATAAATGGATAAACAAACTGTGGTCTATCCATACAATGGAATATTATTCAACCATAAAAAGGAATGAAGTGTGGACGTATGCTCCAACATGGATGAACCTTACACGCTACAACATGGAAAACATTATGCTTAGTCAAAAAGCCAGACACGAAAGATCACATACAGCACGATTCCATTCATGTGAAATGTCCAAAACAGGTAAACGATAAAGATAGAAAGTAGATTAGTGGTTGCTAGGGAATGGGGGAGGGGAGAATTGGGAGAAGTGGAAATATGCAGTTTCTTTTGGTGTCATAAAAATGTTCTGGAATTAGATAGTGAAGATAGTTGCTCAACTCCGAGAATCTATTAAAAACCACTAAATTGCACACTTTAAAATGATGAATTTTACAGCATGTGAATTATATTTCAATTTAAAAATGTAAAAGGAGCATTTGAGATTTTGCTCCCCGGAATGTGTTGTCAGTTTGCCTCAAATAAACGCTTATAAAAATTAATTAATTTTTAAAAATGAATTAAAAACTTTTATCTTCCACTTCTCCTCATCTTCACTACCACTACTCTCACCTATATCACCATCACCTTTCATTCACCTGCAAAAGCCTCGGAACTTCTCTTTCTGCCTCCACTCTTACCCACTATAACCCGTTCTTTACCCAATATTGTGTGCTTCGTGTGTGTGCATGCACACAGGTAATTTTTGAAATGTACTTATTATATGTCTAACTTTTTACTTTGTAATAATTTTATACTTATATTAAATGTTGCAAAAGTAGTACAAAGTGTTCCCACGTACCTTTCCCCACCTTACATAACCATAGAATCATCATCAACACCAAGAAATGTATACTCTATTTGCTAACCTATAGACCTTTTTTAAGTTTCACCGGTTGTCCCATTACTGTCCTTTTTCTGTGGCAGAATCCAATCTAGGAATCCGTATGGCATTTCGTTGCCCTGTCTCCTTCGCCTTTGCCAATCTGAGACAGCTCCTCAGGGTTTGTGTTTTATAACCTTGACCTTTTTGAAGAATAGAGGCTAGTTATTTTGTAGACTATCTCTGTTTGGATTCGTCTGATGTGACTCGTGATTAATTTCAAGTTATGCGTTTTTGGCAAGAACACCACAGAAGTGATGCTGTGCCCTTCCCACTCATCTTATCAGAAAGCACATGGTGTTGATTTTCCCTTTACTGTGATCACCTGGGTAAGGGGGTGTCTCCAATTTCTCCTCTATCCACTCATGAGTTTTCCCTTTGTAAAGAACAAGGGTTTTGTGGGAAATGCTGTGAGACTTTGCAAATATCCTCTTCCTCATCATACTTTTGCCCACTAAATTTCATTGATGATTCTTCCCTGCCAACGACCATTAAATTATCACCCTGTTGTTTGTCAAAAAATTATGATTTTCTAGGTCCATTTATTCTATGTTAATTAATTTAATCTCTTGGAATGAAGAGCTGTTCCTTTGTTTACTCAGGATAAACTCATGGGTACTTATTGTATTCTATGACTTGTAATTCATTATCACTCTACTTGTTTCACAAATTGTCCCGGATTTGAGCATTGGGTGCGCTTTCAAGTTGGCTCCTGTGTTCCTTTCAAAACGCTCCCATCCCTCTCTGAGTATTTCTTTACTTTCTGGCACAGCAAAATATTCCAGGCTCATCGTGTACTTTCCCTGACCCAGGCCTGCAGCCTGATCTTTTGAACAGATAATTGTGGCCAGGTCAGCCCCTGCTTCATACCACTTAATGGCTGTCCGAGAAAAAACTCCTTACTGTGGTTTCAAGGCCCTTTTGCCTTCTCAAGCTCAGTCCCTGCCACTCTCCTGCCCTGCTCACTTGCACTCTAGTTACACAGGTATTCTGACAGTTCCTAGGACGTGCCCAACTACGGTGACCTCAGGACCTTTGCATGGCTGGCTCTTTGTCATCCTTCAACTTTCACTTTACGTCACCTCTACAGAAAGGATTCCTTGATGTCTCTCTACAGAAAAGTACTCCTACCGTCCTCAAGTTACTCACCATCCTACCACCCACCCCCTTTTCCCTAGCACTTGGTGCAATCTCTGTTGAGTTTGCCTCAAAACATATATTGTCGAAATCTTTTCTTTATTTCTTGCATTTTAATATAAGAATTAAATAAACATGCATGCAACAGTTGTCAGTGCAGACCAACAGAGGGAAGTTGAATTGGGCAACAGATCTGGCCATGTTGTCACTGTGACATGATTTCCAACCCCTCGAGCAACACCTTGGCAAAGATCCAAACAAAACAAAGTACATACACAGTAGTTGAACCCCTTGACAATTCAGTGTTTATTAAAATCGAGCAGAAAATACTTTTGTGTTTACATGCAAACCAGGCTTAGGTTGTAGGCTCAGAGCATTATAAACGAGATTTTCACCTACTTGAATGTCAGGCAAGGTACATGAGAGTCACGTGCAATTTACAACTTTTCATTGAGCCAGACTGTCCTGGGCTTTGCAGGATGTTTAGCATCCCTGACCTCGTCCCGACCTTGCCTGCAGATCCCCATTCACTGTGTCAATCAAACGGGTCCCCATTTGCTTGAGATTTCTAAAACGCCTAGATTTCTAAAACTCATTTGTTTTTGATTTCTAAAACATCTCCTGGGGTGGTGAGGTGCATTGTTTTCTAAGAAGCCATGAAACAGGACTAAAGCCCATAGGCAAAGTAATCAGAGGGACCACAGATTGGGCCTTCTCTGTGTGATCACCCCACCTAAGCACCAGCAGTTGAAACAGGCTGTAACTGCCGGGAAGACATTCCCAGGCAAGAAGGAAATAGAGCACCATTGCATGAGGTCCTCCCTGATCCCAACTGCCAGTTACTCCTTCTTCCTCTAATCCCCACAACATGACTCCTCTGTTGGGCCACTAAGAACTTCTGCTTTGCTTGTGCTTTAACCAGGGAAGAATGAGAAACAGAGCAGGCCTGAGGCAAGTCCTCTCCCAGAGCTGTTCCTAAACGCACCTCCATGTGCCAGGCCCTAGGCGAGGCCCAGGATGAGATGAGCAAGACAAATGCCTACGTGTGGGGAGGAAACAGACAGACCCCCACACCTATAGCAACTGTGGCAACTGAGGAATGCACGAGACTGAGGGGCATTGAAGGGGGGCAACTAGATCATCTGAGGTGGTTAGGACCAGGAAACAGGTCCACTGGGATGGGGTCGGACCAGAGTGAGTGGGAGGTAACCCAGGTGGGGATGGGGATTGTTCCAAACAGAGGGAGCCAAGCTTGCAAAGTCATGTTAGGAGAACTGCGGTACCCCACTCCTCCTCCCGGTACCCCTCTGGCACTGCCTTCCTCTGGTCACCACTGTGTCAGAGAGGCAGGGAGCTCAGGAGATGGACGGGGGACAAGTTCCAGAGCGTAACTTACTTTGAAAGACAAACTGTATATAGAGTGGCCAGCCCTGCCTCTCCCCATCAAGCCTCAAGAACTGACCGAGTCCTTACTGGGCTTAGAAAAGTCCTCTTGGCTTCCCTCTCTTGGAATTGCCTTTCCTTGGAGGTACGCGTATGATGCTTCCAGATCAACATCCATTAAAAAATGGGACCTGATTCACAGCTAATCAATCACATTCTCTCCCCCAGCCCACCCATGTGGGGAAGGCAGAGACACTAAGGTCTACGGAGCTCCTACTGTGTGCCAGATGTGGTTCTACGTGCTCCACATATGTCATCTCATGAAGCCCTCCCTGCACACCACAGAAGGTATTAACACTCATATTTACAAAAGAGGAACCTGAGCTCAGAGAGGTCACACGACTTGCCCAATATCACACAGCTCGTAAGTGGCCAACCTGTCTCCCCCATCCCCACACCCTTGTTGCAGGCTGCAAACAACTTCCTGATGGCTTGAGGGGTGAAGGTGTGACCTGTGTAAGGACTGCAGACATAGGATTTTCCAGGAGTCTCCTTGACCAGGAAGAGGAATCTGCCAGTCTGTGACAGAGGCACAGGCTGGGCTCTGGCTCTGTTGACTGTCAGTAAAACACAGCAGATACCCACCTCGAGGTGGGTGACGGGAGTGAGCCTGCCACGTGGATCTGCTGTGCTCCTGTTCTCCGTGTGGGAACTGGCTTCCAGCCTTTGCCCACAGGCAGTGGCTCTGAGCATCAATCACACTCCCAGCAGGAGACAGGCAGTCAGTTTACACACAAACGATTTAACTGAAGAGACAAAGGCTTTACAAAGGCACTGAGAGGCAGGGATGCAGCGACAGATAAGACATTGTGAGCTACCGAAGTATGAGCTGTGCTGAGAAGCCCTTTCTCACCCCACACCTGAAGGGACAAAAGAAGGGGAGAGAATTACGGGAGTCTAGTAAAAGCTGGGACTGCAGAGGAAGGTCTGCAGTGCATCAGTGGTTCTCAGACTTTAAAGAGGATCAAAGCACCTGGAGGCCTTGTTAAAATGCAGATTGCTGGATCCACCGGAAGGCTGGGAGCAGGTCCAAGAACTCGCCCTTCTCACAAGCTCCTGGGTGATGCAGGTGCTGCTGGCGTGGTGCCCACGCTGAGAACCACTGTCCTGGAGGAGCAGAACCACACTGGGGAGAAGATGGAGGGATAAACAGCCTGACCTCTCCCGCCTTCCACCTTCCAATCCCCTGCTAACGCTTTCCATTGGCTGAATCGGAACTGATGGTAGATGGCAAGAAGCTAGCGTGGCAGACGCTAGAGGGGCCCGGCTGCTGGGCCACAGAGCAGGGAAGTGATGGAGCTGAGAGGTGGGGAACAGGGAACAATCAGGAACAACCCCCGCCCAGCCCTTGCCTCTGCTTCCACCAGTGCAGTCAGCAGGGGAGCCCCTCCTCATCCAAATACCGTTTTCTGCCCTGTGGCTTCTCTGAACACTATTTTTGAGTGTTTGTGTACGTTATACTTTGCTCAGAGGCTTAAAAGAAGATTATGATTCTCGCGACTCAGTTAAATAAATAAGCTATCGTGTCTTGTTGCTCTGCAGTAATTTGATGCATTGCTTGTGTTGAGAAGTTCTGAGATTCATGTCTGGAATAAAGCTGGCATTCTTCACCCCTTTCATTCTAGTCTTCTCCACAGCTGTTTCCAGACAGCCTGCTTTCTGATCAGTACGTGGAAATTTTTTCTTAGAATTTAAGGGGTTTTTTTAACCTATGCAGTGATAAAAAAAATAGTATTTCTTTAACTTACAATTTCGTTTTATATCCCCTGCTCCCAATTTTAAGGAGTAAAATACATATATATATATATGGCCTGAATCTCTGAAGATTAGGTATGAACTATTCAGGAGGAAGATCTGTTTAAACTCCGTTTTCTGTTTGTGAAAAACATTAACCACTGTTAGTAGTTCTTCAGAAACCCCAAGTCTCCAGAGCTATCCCTGAGACTGAGATCATTCACACACAGCAGCTCCCAGAATGCAGGCGGGCTTGAGAAGAGGAAACACAGGCTGGTAGGGGCTCCCGGCCCGGAGCCTGGGAAAGCTGAACTGTGTGGAAGTGGGACTTCAAGGAAGTACATCTCTGGCAGCTTCTGAGTCACTGAAGAGACTCTCCCTCACTGAATGCCCCCATGCTGTCCCTCAGCCACCCACCAGGGTTCCAGGCTGTTCTGCCTTCCTCACAGGACTCCATGCTCTCTACTTGCAAAGGTGAATGGGTTTACCTCTTGCACCAACTCACAGTGCTAGTGCTGTGCTGAGAACAACTGCGGTGCTGACCTTCTAGCAAAACAAGTACACAGATAAAGGAACAGGATAATTATAAAGTGTGCGAAGGGAAGAAATCAGAGCAACGAGAGTAGGCAACTTTACCTAGAGGGGTGGTGGTGGGAAACTCCATAGTATCTGAATTTCAACTAAAGAATGGTCTTTTAATACACACTGAAAAATGAAAATGAAAATGTTACATTTTGTCCTGGAACAAAGGAATGATTTCAAAACCTGGAGTTTTAGGATATGGCTGTCTTTGTTTATTCCACCAGGGACCTCCCTGTCTCCCTAACCACATGCTAACTAACCTGTCTCAAAAAGGGCTTGAAATATTCTGGGAACAGGACGAGGCCAGTGTAGCTGGAGTAGAATGATCAAGGGAGGGAGAGTATGAGATACGTTTAGAGAAGCTGGCCACAGGCATATAATCTTGTAGTTGATGTGTAACAGTTGTCTACAGTGGCGCAACAAACCAACTCAAAACTTAGTGGCTCACAATTCTGGGAGACAGCCATTTGGGTTGTCCCAGAATGGCTATTATAAACAAACAAAATAACAAGTGTTGACAGATTGAAAGTAAAGGAATGAAAAAAGATATTTCATGAAAATGGAAACAAAAGGAACAAGAATATCTGGGGTAGCAATACTTATACCAGACAAAATAGACTTAAATGCTATAACAAGAGACAAAGAAGGACCCAGTAATCCCACTTCTGAGTATTTATCTGAAGAAACCCAAAATGCTACTTCAAGGGAATGTGTACATCCATATGTTCATTGCAGCATTGTTTACAAGGGCCAAGACGGGGTAGAGGCAGCCGGGGTGTTCGTCAATAGAAGAATGGATAAAGAGGAGGTGGTACATATATACAATGGAATATTGCCCGGCCAGGGAAGGGAATGACTTCTTGCCATCTGTGGCAGGATGGATGGACCTGGAGGGTATCGTGCTGAGTGAAGTATGTCAGACAGAGAAAGGCAGATGTAATGTGATTTTGCTTATATGTGGAATCTAAAGTACAAAACAAACAAGCAAAACAGAAAAAAACTCATAGATACAGAGAACACTGTGATGGTTGCCAGACAGGAGGGGGGTTGGGCTGGGTGAAAAAGGGGAAGGGATTAAGAAGTACAAATCGGTTGTTACAGAGCAGTCATTGGGATGTAGGGTGTAGCATAAGGAATATAGTCAATAATATTGTAAGAACTATGGATGGTGTCAGACGGGTACTAGATTTATTGGGGTGATAAATGGAAGGGGGATGGGGGCAAAAAGGTGAAGGGATTAAGAAGTACAAATTGTTAGTTACCACATAATCATGGGGATGTAAAGTAAAGCAGAGGGAATATAGTCAATAATATGGTAACAACTATGTATAGTGCCAGGTGGGAACTAGACTAGTCAGGGGGATCGCTTCTTAAATTATATAAATGTCTAACCACTATGCTGTACACCTGAAATTAATACAAAATAGTATTGAATATCAACTGCAATTGAAAAATTTAAAAAGGAGGGGAAAAGGTGAAGGGAAATAAGCGGTCCAAATCTCCAGGAATAAAACAAATAAGTCACGGGGATGTAACATGCAGCTTAGGGAATATAGTCAATAATATTGTGACAGCGTGGTACAGTGTCAGATGGCTGCTGGACTTATGGTGATCACGTCTTTAGGTACATAAATGTTGAATAACCATTGTATACACCTGGAACTAATATAATATTGTATGTTAGCTATATCTTAATAAAGATCTTAATAAATAAATAAATAAATAAATCAAGTGTTGGAAAGGATGTGGAAAAATTGGAACCCTGTGCATTGCTGGTGGGAATGTAAAATGGCACAGCTGCTGTGAAAAACAGTATCATTGTTCCTCAAAAGATTAAACATAGAATTACCATGTGCTCTAGCAATTCCACTTCTGGGTATATACCCAAAAGAATTGAAAGCAGAGACTTGAATAAATATCTGTACATGTAAATAGCAGCAGTATTCAGAATGGCCAAAAGGTTGAAGCAACCTGTTATGGGCCGAATTCCTACGTTGAAGTCCTAACAACCAAGTACCTCATTACGATTATATTTGGAGGTAGGGCCTTAAACAAGATAATTAAGGTTAAATAAGATCATTAGTATATGCCCTGCTCCAATATGACTGGTGTTCTTATCAGAAAGGAAATTAGGACGCACACAAGGGGAAGACCGTGGGAAGACACAGGGAGAAGGCGGCCATCTACACCCCAAGAAGAGAGGCCTCAGAAGAAATCAACCTTGTTGACACCTTGATCTGGGACTTCTTGCCTCCACAACTGTGAGGAAATAAATTTCTCTTGTCTAAGCCACCCCATCTGTGGTGCCTCATGGTGGCAGCCCTAGCAACCTAACATACAACAAAGTGGCCATCAACAGATGAATGAATAATCAAATTGTGCGAGATACATACGATGGAATATGATTCATCCTTAAAAATGAAAAAATGTTGGCACATACTACTACATGGATGCACCTTGAAGACATTATGCTAATTGAAATAAGACAGTCCCAAAAGGCAAATATCGTATGAATCTACTCGTATGAAGTACCTAGAGTAGTCAAACTCAGAGAGACAGAAAGTAGGACGGTGCTCGCTGGAGGCGGGTGAAGGGGGAAATGGCGAGTTAGTGCTTCATAGGCACAGAGTTCTAGTTTGGAATGACGGAAAAGTTCTGGAGTTGGAGAGTGGTGATGGTTGCACAATTTCAATGTACTTAATGTCACTAAACTGTATCCTTTAAAAATTTTTAGTGATATATTTTACATTATGTATTGTAAAAGAGAAGAACCACAGGGCCAAAACGGCATCACTTGCACTAAAGCCCATGATACCAAACCAAGATGTAATGCTTGACCTAACTGTTGTGCCAACCTCTCCCAGAAGCACAATTTTAATCAACCGGTCTGGAATTTTCGGATCAACACCAATGAAGTAATCTGTCACATGGGTCCTCTTCCACCTCTCCCCACCCCCCACCATAGAAGAAGCAATCCCAACTGCATGGTAAAAATCCTTCCCAAGTAATCCTCGTTTCTTTCCTTAATATCTCCCTTGTCCCACCTTTCTTTTTCTAAAAACCTTCCATTTTGTACAACCTCTCAGACTACCCTCCTAGATGCCCCATTCAGAAATCAATAAAGCCTATTAGATCTCCAACTTTACTTATTTTAATTTTTTAACGGTATGTTGTCAACATTTTTCAGTCTTTTTAAAACTGAACTTTTAGTAACAAAATAGAATGATAACCATATTAGTACAATTAGCGAAACAGAAACCACTCTAGATATTGTAAACAAAGAAAAGTTAATACCAGGAAGGTTTTGGAAGGAGCAAAAGAGGGAAATTACCAAAAGCTTAGCAACTGCAGGAAACCACTACTAACCCTGGAGCTGACGAAGAAAAAGAGAAAATGGTGGTGTGTCACCAGAGCTCAGGAACTCTGCCTTTCAGGCCACTATACCCAGGAGCTCACTCTTCTGCCCTGGGACCCCCAGGGGCACTACCAGAAACGGGAAAGCAGAAAGAAATGGCTTCTCTTGCTCACCTTCCAATCTCCAGCCAGTGCCTCCTGCTGGAAGATCCTAACAGAAGCAAACTGAAAAGAGATTCTGGGAAAGGTAGTTTGCAGACTTCCAGACTAGGGGAATACTGAGAGGGGCAAACGGATTGATGACAAACTTTATCCAACTCGTAGGTCTTTAAACAAAGTAATCAGAAAAAAGGGAGCAGCAATGTGAACGTAAATGAAGTTTTGAAACTCACAGGAATCCTGTGGCTATTTATTACCTTCTGTCAACCCTGCCTCTAGTTTTTGTGGAACTGTCCATTACTAATCCATGGGATTATCCGGGGCTGTCAATCAAGGAGGATGTCCCCTCCTACTCCACAGGGGTGGGCAAGAGACCCAAAGGAGTCAATCTCTACCTCTTCTGCCCTTGGGCAGCGATTCGTTCAGGAAAAGGCACATGATCCAAGCAGGGCTATTCGTAGCCATTTTGGGGAATTGCTGGTCATATGGGGGATCTCCCACTTTCAGAGATCCTGAGCTATAAGGACCCCATAAGCCTGAAGGTGCTGGAACCATCTTCCTACTAAGGAGAGAGGGCCTGCCTGGGAATGTAATTTCTGTTTTTTTTAGCCACTGTGTCAACTACTGGTTAGTGTTGGACCTGGGATAAATTTAAAACCCTAAGACTTCTGCTTCTAGTTCTTTAAAAATTTTTGTCTTCACAGCTTCCTCATGTGGAATGCAGTTGATTCAGGTCTCCTCACTTTAAGCTTATTCAGTGGTTTTTGTGGGGTTTTTTTTAACCCCTAAATGCAGGTTCAACTAGTTCAGTGACTTTTTTATATAACACTCTAGACTTACACTTAGGAGCCGCCCTCATGGTGTGGATCCCTGCACTGTGATCCTATAATTATGAGCTTTGAGAACTTCTGTCAATAATTGTCTTGGACGGGGTCCAGTTTTCTACTGAGTTCTGGTGTGTACAGAAAGGTGTCTCTGTGACTTGCCAGTGGGTTTGTTTACTTAGTGGTGACAAAAGTCACCAAAGCCAGGGAAAACCTAGGAAGCACTGCCTCTACCCAAGTCACTCGGTGAAAATCAGAGCATCTTGGGTACAACCAAATGCCTTTGGAGTTTCTTGTGCCTGTAGTTATCAATCTGATATTTGCATACCTGGAACGCTTTCTGTTGCAGGTGACAAAAACCCCAATCAACCTAGGTGCAAAAGGGAAATTGTTGGCTCCTGTAAATGAACATTTTAGGGAAATCTGCAGGCATGGTTGGGTCCGGATGCAGGAATCTCTCTCTCTCCATCTCTAGAAGCTCTTGGATTACCAGGTTGTACTCCTGATCAAGCAGCCCGGACAAACATGGGCCCAGCACTCGGTCAGAGCACACCTGGAGCGTGGTGAGCCATGGGGGAAGTCATCCCCCGAGCAAGGAGCAAACAAATGATGGGAACACAGAAGGTGACATACCAACGATGGGGGGGTGGGTGCTGTGTGCCCTAGCGGAAAGAAGAATTTTACCACTGGTATTGTTTAGCGTCACTGGCAGTCAGGATAATAAAAAGCTGACTTATTATTGTTTTTAAATTACCTACAGACAGTGCTCCCCTTAATCCCTGCCCCAGGACAATGGCTCCCACCACCTGCCTTTGGCACACCACTAGATGTAGGACACTCAGCTCACTCTCCCGAGGAGCCAAACAACTCCCACAGCTTCATCTACCACCTCCTGGCTGGTAGCTTCCAAATCTCTCTCCATTGGCAGCATCGTCATCTGCCTACAAGACATTTCCAATGAAAAATCCTGCTACATCTGAGATGTACCTCCACCTTGCTTCTCCCCATGCACTTCTGATCTCTGAAGACACATCTACGTAACAAGCAGTGAAGAGAGCTATCAGGAATGCATGAGATGCACCCCTAATCTTTAAGGCAAATCAGCAAGGATCTTCCTTAAACTGCTCTGTGCTATACATCCTATGGGGCTGACCGAAGGTAACCTGACATTGACACCAAGTTGTTTATTCACAAATCTCTTTCACAAATGTCCAAGACACACAGAGTCTACGTTTTCCCCAGACACTTCTCAGACAAGAAAAATAATGAGTTACCTTACTCATGTCTTGCCCTTTGTTCCTACATGAACTCCTGATTTTGTGGTGCCCAGTCCGGAGGAGTCATTCGGGAATGTCTGAAAAGGTTCTCTGAGTGTCCTGCAGCGTGTCACGGACAGTTCCTGGAGCAAATTTGGGGCAATGGAGGCAGAGCTGAGAGGTAGGGAAGCCCTACAGAGTTCAATCATTTCTGAAATTTATCTCCAAACCTGACCCCATTCCAGAATTTCAATGGGATTATTTGGATTCATTTCCACAACCACAACCTTTACCCCTCAACCCCGACAAGGCTAGTCCATGCAATAAAATATGCAATAAAATATTTTCCAAGTGCCCAACAGTTTCTTTTACACTTGCACACCAGGACCTGCTCTTTCCAACCACCCTGTGAGGGCTGGAAGAGTCATTTCACCACCTCAGAGAAGAGGAAATTAACATGACTTGGCTAAGACCCCACAGCGGGTGAGCAGACGAGCCAGGACCCAAACAAGGACCTGTGCTCCAAGGTCTCACGTGACATGACGCTCATTGTCAGGGAAGGATGTCACCACGCTGAGCAGGGCTACTCCACTCACAAATGCCTCCCCCACTGGCCTGTCCCAGTAATCAAATTAGCACCCCTAGAGAGTCCTCCCTTTGAGGAACAGAATTGAGTTGTTATATATAGTGGCTGGTGTGAATTCACTTATCAGATTGCCTCCTGAGATCATAGCACCAAAGATGTGGGCATCTTGCCAGGAAGAAAAGGAAATCGCAGGCAGGCCACCAAGAGCTGTATGGAAAGGGGAGACTCACAAGGTGTGTCCTCGCGGGGGACTGAGCTCCTGAGGGCATGGGATTCCTAGAGCAGAACTAGGAACAACCAAAGGACAGTCCATTTGCCTTCTGTCTGTGTCCAGATTCTCTTCCCCCAAAGAGGGACAGAGGTCAGGCGCAGGCATGACCCCTCTGGCTGCATTCACCCACCTGCAATCCTAAGGACAAGTGGTGCTCTGCAGAAGGACACAAAGGAGAAAGGACAAAAGAGATTATACAGGAGGTCATCACTTACACTGGTGTTCTTCCCGAAAGCTACTGATCTGTCCTAGTCTGTCACGTTCTTGGAGAAACATCAGCTCTATTTATGTTGTTAGCCATTCATTCATTTATTCATTCATTGAAACAACATTACCTGGGCACTTCATGTTGGCTTCTAGGGAGCCAGTGAGACACGGCCGTACCCTCCAGGCCATAACTGACTGCCTAGCCTCTTCCGAAAGTCCCAAGCTCCCTGGTCAACTTGACCCTAGAGTTTCTTCACCTGGGATCCAATGACTCTTGGAAGCAATCAATGGACTCCTTGCACATTTTTACTTACGATTATGAATTTCTCTGGGGAACAGTCCCTCCCTTGCCTTCATCAGATGCCCACAAAATGACCTCCTGCTTAGAGTCATTACCAAAGCAGTGCTGCCATGTTATTCTTCTGCAGAAATTTCTAGTAATACACAGTGTGCTGGAAATCCTTCCCATTTGCAACAGCAGGTTCTATAAAAGGAATGGATGCACTAATCAACCAACCATGTAGTTGGACCTTCTCTATATAATAAGTTCCTTTTTTAAATGAGGACTAATTTTATTCATGTTTGGTAACAGCAAGCTAGAGTTGTCAACACAGACGTTTATACATGTCGCAAAGGCCCTAAAATAGCACTTGAAGCCAGCCACTAGATTCCATAAAGCCGATGCCTTAATGGAACCATTCTTCTCTCATTGCAAAATAGTCTCCACGTTGATAAACATGGTGTCAACTGTGGCAAAGAAGTGTAGGTTTACAGTTTTGCTCTTTGTTTTTTTAAATAGCAGCACTGCTGTTTTGCAGGAAGAACTATTTACATTATATTTTCAGATTAATATTAGATTGGTATATTTTAAGCAGAGTTTTAAAGGGTGAGAGCCTGTTTTCCTCTGTAGAAGTAAGATTAATTCACCATTTTAAAGAAATGAATCCAATCTGGTTCGATAGCTTCCCTATTGGTTGCAAGCTATACTGAGGGTTTTAGCAGTCAAATGGAAATCCCCAATGAGATCATAGCAAGTGAAATAACATACAGAAGTTTATATGCAGTGATTCCTGATAATATCTGCATTTAGTTACTTTGCTCCCTCCTCCTTCCCTTTTTTTCCCCTCCTGAAACTTTTCTGAACTCAGAGCAAGGGATTCACCTTGCAACCAGCATCCCAAGGATACTGGTATCTTGAACAACTGTCAAGCAATTATTGAGTGACTACGCTACTGGACTTTACTAGAAGCACTTAGGAAAAGGCAGTTAAAATCTAACTGTGAAGAGAGATCTGACACAAAATAAACAGAAACTAACGTAAGATGATAGTTAAGTATTAAATTATGAAGTGCTGACTCAGAGGACTATTTGAGCTTAGAAAATAGAGATGACAAAGTTGGTTTGATTATTGGAATAGATGTGAAATAGAGGTAAAATTGAGTTGGACCTTGAAAAAAAATGATAGAGATCGTACCAAAACCAGTACCATTAACGGGGGGAAAAAGTAAATACATAAAGTACCAAGTTTACAACTTATTTCCAGCAAATGCTTTGTATGAATTATCTAATTTAATCTTCAGAGCAACTCATTTCACAGATGAGGAAACTGAGGCTCAGATGTAAGGACCTTGGTCAATGATGGAATTTTGTCTGCAACCCAAGCCCATGTTCTTTCCACCACAGAGTTCACCTCCCCAAGATATGGGCAACAGCACCCTTCCTTTTCTCTTGATGAAAACTATCTTTTAATATTTTGGAATGGTCAAACTAGTACATTAAGATTCAAGAAGACCCATCCCCTTGGCTGCACCCAGACTCTCAAAAAATAGACATATTTTGTCAGCTGAGTCAGAAAGATCTGAGCATTCATCTGACTCAAAGTGTGTCCTAAATCCCTGAAGGACTAGAATGAGAAGTAGGGGACTTCCACAAACTAGAAACAGAAGATGGCAGGCCAAAGGAAAGCCCCTACGCCCCAAGTAGGAAGAGGCAAGGAAATGTCCAGCTTTCTAAAAGATCTGACCCAATGCTGAGGAACTCCAGGCAAAGACGAGGGCCCCATTGAAGCCACATATATGTCCACTACATGCTATTACATAGCACAGGATTGCAGGTGACGCAATCCAGTTTAACCTTAGGATATGTGGCCCAGTCTCCAAGGTGCCCTCAATGATAATAGCACTTTCTGAATTCACACTCTTGGGCAGTCCTCTCTCACAGTGCAGCAAGATTGGTCTGTGTGATCAATAGCATGTGATAGAAGTGATGGGATGTCACTTCTGAGATTAGATTATAAAAGACTGTGGCTTCTATGGGCTCTCTTCTTCTCCCCTCCTCTCCCCTGTCCTACTTCTACTCTCCTTTCTTCCCCCACCCCTGCTCACTGAAGTCAGCTACCATGGGATAAGCATCCCTATGGAGACACCCCATGGTGAGAAACTGAAGCCTGACGACAACCACGTGAGTGAGCTTAGAAGCAGATTTGATTTTCCAACCTGAGTCAGACCTTAAGAAGACTGTGGCCCAAGAAATAGCTTCACTGGCAGCGCATGAGAGACCTTAGTTAAATCCATCCAGCTGAGCAGAAACTGTATGAGATGATAAATGTTTGCTGTGTTAAGCTGCTAAACGTTATATTAAATCTTATGTAGCTAATATAGGGTAGGATGGGCCGTAAGCACCAGATAGAAGAGATGCTCCTGACACACCCAGCTCAACAGAGGAAAATGAGCTGTGGGATTTTCCTGCCTCCAGGTCCCAATGCTCACTCTCCTGTTTCACGTTTCCACACAGGCTGTTCTTTCTGCCTGGGGCATCTTCCCCTGCATGTGTTCCTGTCTACCTGTCTACTCAAACATCCCCTCCTCTAGGAATCTCCCCTGACCTCCTCAGCTGGGTGAGTAACTCTGCCTTTTAGGATCCCACTCTTCCTCCCCTCCATGTGCTTCCTTTTATCACAGCCATGATTTGTGATGGCCCATTTTCTTCTCTGTTCATCCCATTAAATTATAAGCAACTTGACGGCAGGGCTGATCACAGCATCTAGCTGAGTACTTGGCACACAGTAGGCATCCAGGAAGGATTACAAGGATTTCTAGGAGCTCAGAGCCATAGAAAGCTCCTGAAAAAGAGAAACAAGCAACTACAAAGCAAATGATGAGTGGCTTGAAGCAAGGAATTTTGGGGACACTCAGGAAAGGGAATTCCTCTCAGAGAAACCAAGGGCTAGCTAGCTAGCAGAGGTGTCACGGCAACCAAGCCACCTTCCTCAGAGCAGAAATGCCATTCAGACTGGGCTGAGGAGGGGAGACTTGGACCTAAGGCCCGGCCTGAGACCAGGAAGCCAGCTCTGGACAGGACACCGTATCCAACCAGGCCTGGAGCCTAACGCCAACCCAACCCACCCTGGCGTAACAGCCAGGCTGTCTTTATTTAGGATCCAGACAGAGCTGCCATGAGGGAAAGGAGCCTGGGGCCAGGTATGAGATCAGCAGATCAGTCAGTCTAATCTGGGCACAGACTTTGGTTAATCAGAAACCAGGCTGCAGTGGAGGAGGGGAGCACTGCACGGAACTTTCCCATTTGTTTACTTTTCAAGATTTTATTTAGAAAAAGTCAGTACAAACTCCTAAGAAATGGATGTTTCCTACATCTTAATCCAGACACAGGGGTAGGGAAGGAGGCTAGCCTGGGAACAGAAATCCCCTTGAATCCCAGTGCCCCTACAGCCAAACTTGATCGGCACAAATACCCCCAACCCAGGCACGGGAGCTCAGTAGCACCAGCAGCAGCACCCCAGTAGTCTGAGATCAAAGTTACACGGTGAGATTACGGGTGCATCTCAGTCCAGGTGGGGGCACGACCCAAATGGGATATGCCCTGTTATTATAAATCACTTCTGGAGGCCCACCATGGTGAACCCAGCCCAAATCCAGTCACCACCTACAGCCCTAGGACCATATATATATATACAGATGTGTGTGTGTGTGTGTGTGTGTGTGTGTGTGTGTGTGTGTATACAGAGGGTGCCAAAAATGTACACATTTTAAGAAAAGAAAAAACTGTATTAAAATTGTAATATTCAATATATACCAATAACAAAAGATGAATACAAGTCATGTTCGACTTCTGCAGTTACAAGAGGTGCTCAAAGTGGTTATTATCAGTGTCCAGACACTTCTGATGACGGCGAACTACTGCTTGAGCATAGATAACGTCTCTTAAAATGTGTATACATTTTTTGGTACCCATACATACACACATATATATACTCATATATATATATCTATATATATACACACATATACATGCATACCGTGTTTCCCCGAAAATAAGACCTAGCCGGACATTCAGCTCTAATGCATCTTTTGGAGCAAAAATTAATATAAGACCGGGTATAATATAATATAATATAATATAATATAATATAATATAATATAATACCAGGTCTTATATTAATTTTTGCTCCAAAAAACACACTAGAGCTGATTGTCCAGCTAGGTCTTATTTTCGGGGAAACACGGTATATACATATATCTATATCTATATCTATATAGATATAGATATAGATATATACACACACACACACACACACACACACACACACACCTGTATATTCCTCACCAGGCTAAGTTTTGAATCAACATAGATTTATATTTATACACTGTTTCAGTTACAGTACTTTAAGAACAAGAGAGATCAAGTTATAAATATTTTCCCTTGTTTGCTTACTTTACATGTGGTACTTCTCTGCCCTACAGAAAATTTTTCAATTCTATAATCAAATTTATCAATCTTTTCTTTTTGCCATCTAGGTGTTGTGCCATGTTTAGACAAGTCTTCCTCATCCCAAATTATATCTTTTTGAAGTATCCCATGTTTACTTCGAAAGTTTTTAATGGTTTCATTTTTTTAAATCAATTTTACACATAATAATTTACATATAATAAAATGCACCCACTTCAAGTATCCAGTTCAATCGGTTTTGACAAATACATACAGCCAAGTAACCAGCAATATAATTGAGAGCATTTCCATCAACCAGTCGATTGATTTCCCTCCAGAGTCTTCATCCCCTTTACTGTCAGTCCCCACTTATCACCCCCACCCCAGGCAATCACCAATCTGCTTTTTCTCCCTTTAGTCTTTCCTATTCTAGAATGCCGCACTGGAATTATAAGGTCTGTCTTTTATATCTGGCTTATTTCACTAAACTTAATCTCTGTGAGATTTATTCATGTTATTGTATCTTTTTCTTTTTTATTGTTAAGTGGCATTTCATTGTATGGATTAAATCACAGTTCGTTTATCCTTTCACCTGTTGGATATTTTCTAGTTTGGGGGTATTATGAATAAAACTGCTTGGCTTCACTTTTTGTTTTGTTTTATTTCTGATGGTTTGATTTTGTTAACAGATTTTATTTTTTTAGAGCAGTTTTAGGTTCATAGCAAAAGCAAGTGGAAAGTAGAGAATTCCCACACACGCACAGCTTCTCTCAATATCAAAATTCCCGACCAGAGTGGTACCTACACTAATTCCCGACCTACACTAACACATCTTTGTCACCTAAAGCTCATAGTTTACCTTAGATTTCACGCGTGGCATTATACATTCTATGGGTTTTCCCGAATGCATAATGAAATGTATCAACCATTATAATATCATACAGAATCGTTTCACGGCCCTAAACATCCTCTGTGCTCTGCCTATTTATCCCTCCCTCCTCCAAACCCTGGCAACCACTGATCTTTTTACTGTCTCCACAGTTTTGCCTTTTCCAGCATGTCATATGTTGGAATCATACAATATACAGCCTTCTCAGACTGGCTTCTTTCTCTTAGTAATATGCTGTAAGGTTCCTCCATGTCTTCTCATGGCTTGATAGCTCATTTCTTTTTAGTGCTGAATAGTATTCCATTGTCTGGATGTATCACAGTTTATTTAGCCATTCTCCTCCTAAAGAATATCTTGGTTGCTTCCAAGTTTTGGCAATTATGAATAAAACTGCTATAAACATCATGGGCAGATTTTTGCATGGATGTAAGTTTTCAAGCCCTCTGGGTAAATACCAAGAGTATAATTGCTGAATTATATGGTAAGAGAATTTCAGTTTTGAAAGAAAATGCCAAACTGCCTTCCAAAGTGGCGGTACCATTTTGCCTTCCCACCGGCAATGAATGTGACTTCCTGTTGTTTCCCATCCCCTTCAGCATTTGGTGGCGTCAGTGTTTTGGATTTGGGCTATTCTAGTATACGTGTAGTGATAGCTCTTTGTTTTAATTCATATCTCCTGATGACATATTATGTTGAACATCTTTTCATATGCTTACTTGCCATCTGTATATCTTCTTTGATAAAGTGTCTCTTCAAGTCTTTTATCCATGTTTCCATTGGATTGTTTTCTTATTGTTGAGTTTTAAGAGTTCTTTGTATATTTTGGATAACAGTCCTCTCTCCATAAGATGTGTCTTGCAAATATTTCCTCCCAGTCTGTGGTTTGTCTTCTCATTTTCTTAAATTGGCTTAACTTTTTGTACCTAAAACTTTGATCTATCTGGAATTTATTTTAATCTAAGTAGTGAGATTGGGAGTCCAAGTTTTGTTGTTTACAGATAGCATAATCCAGTGATCCCAACATGATTTACTGAATAATTCATTTTTCCTCAATAATTTGAAATGCCACTTTTATACTAAATTCTCACACGTATTTGGATCTAAGTAACAGAATGCTTTTTAAAGTATCTACTAGTTACGTAAAACAAGAGATGCCTATGTATGACCTAACACTTCTTCAGAAATGACAAGATACCCTAGTCATTTTCATGCATGTATTAACCATTGCCTAGAGTTTATTGTAATTAGTGGTTGTGTGAGCCACTTGGAGCTGAAAATTTCCCCAAGAACAAAGTGGGGATTCCCTGAGAACAGAGACCTCTTCAAACTGACCTACTCCCTCCAACCAGCCATTCCCTAAGGGTAGCAATCCAGTTACCTCCTATATCACCATGCCTTCACACAATGTTTCTTCCCCTATCACGGAAAAGGACCCTTTCACCGCTATTCAGATGGGAAAGCCGTGGAGCCGAAGCTGTACTATCTCTGAAAAATCACTGGATACCTGCCCTACACACTGGCCACTCCCTCTCCTCGTAGACTATTTCTTAAAACTGTTCCTGGGCCCGAGGCTCCCTGAAGAGAAGGTGGCAATGTGTGCTCTGGTCCTGGTCTGAATAAAATAAAGGCCTCTTCTGTTTGGTGTTCATTGCTGACATTCCTCCAGGCCAGCAGGAAACCACCTGGGAGTGGACGGTGGCCTCGCCTCACCCCTCAGCCAGGCAGCGCAGGTCAGGTTCGCTGGCCCCTGCTCAGTGGGCCAGGCAGGAAGAGGAGGTCTTCACCTTGACCTCTCCCCCTCCCATACGTCTTCTCCACCTGAGCTGCCTTCCCAGCATAGCCAGCTGCCACCCTTCCCACCCTGGGCTTCTCCCTCCCTTTCTTTCCCATTGAATATTGTTTTCCTTTTCATAAAAATAAGCTTGCCGCTTTCCTCAGGAGGGCGGAAGGTCCGAGGTCAGCAGAGAGCCTTCAGGGTGGAGTGGTTGTCTCGGATGAGATGGAATAGAGACCATGAGCTAGAACTCAGCTGAGAAACCAGAATTGGGCCAGTTTCAGAACTTTCAAGATTGCCATAACTCAGTTACTCACTGCTCCCCAGACATTATGTTCACAAGAGTTTGTGATTAATATTTCACAGAGAACAGATTAATAAAACATGCAATTAAATGTTCCCTTTTAGCAACTCTATCTGATGAAAGGCCTGCAGCCTCAGATCTCCACTGGGGGGTTAACTCTGCTGGCAGATCTGAGATGAGGTCAGCTGCTCAGGAGACATGAAGGTGGCGGCAGCCTCCCTCTTAGCCCCACAGTGAGCAGCCTTGGGAGGGCGCAGGGCAGGACAGACAGTGGGGTACTGAGGGGTGTCAGGCGGGGACTCGGGACTGGAAAGGGCACTTCTGGCTCCGATGCTCACTTGAGCCTCCATTCCTCATCTCTACAATGCTGGGGGCAATGTCCTCTCATGGGGTTGTCATAAGGAAACCTGTCACATAGTGCAGGCTCAATGAAGGGCGCTTAGTACTCCAGTCAAATTATCCAAGACTCGTTAGAATGACCTGGCCTCTATTCATGGGAAATGTTCACAAATTAGTACCTTCCTCACAGCGCGATGCTGAATCCTGGTTAAAAATTACACTTCTATAAAAGGTACCATGTACTTTCTTCCTTCTTACCGTCCACTTTCTCTTCCCCTCACCCAGCCTCCCCACTATTCCTCTGACACCCCTCTGTCTGTGCCACCACCTGCAACAGCCCCCTAACAGACTTCCTTGCTCCTTTCTTGCCCCCGTTCCACCCAGTTTCCACACATTAGCAGAGTGATCTTTTGTAAGTGAAAACTGGGTCCTTGCACTACCGTGGCTAACACTCTCCACTGGCTTTCCATCTCACTTAGAGTAAAATCCTTGCCATAACCTACGCGTACCTACAGGAACTGGCCCCTGGCCACTTGTCCCACCTCATCGCCAACCAGTCTGTCCCTGCTCACTCTGATCTTGCCCCACCACCTTCCTTTTTCCTTAAACTAACTCAGGGCCTTTGCACGTGCTATACCTGGAAATTCACGTCCCCCCCTTACGGGCCGAATTGTGTCCTCCTAAAATGCATATTTTGAAGTCCGAACCTCCAGTACCCCAGAACACGACTGTATTTGGAGAGAGGACTTTGAAAGAGGAAATTTAAGTTAGATGAGGCCATATGAGTGGGACCTAATCCAATGTGACTGGTTCCTTATAGAAAGAGATTAGGACACAGACAAACACAGACTGAGGGACAACCATAAGGGGACACAGCGAGAAGGCAGCCATCTGCAAGCCAAGGAGGCACTTGCCAACACCTTGATCTTGGATTTCCAGCTTCCAGAACTATGGGAAAATACATTTCCGTGGTTTCAGCCCCCCGTCCTCGGTATTTTTGTTACTGCAGCCCTTGCAAACGAAGACGATCCCCATCTCACAAGCCTGGCTCCTTCCCCGCTCAGCTCTCAACATACACGTCATGTCCTCAGGGAGTATGTCCATAACCCCTCGGTCTAAACTACATCCTCCCTTCATTTGTTTTCCTTCACAGTAAAATGTTTCACAGTGTGAAATGATTTTATTTGTTGAACAGTACTCTGTCTATGGGACGCTAGAATAAAAACTCAGTGGGAGCTTATACTCCTGTTGCTCTTGTCTGCCTCGTGGCTCTGCTAGGAGAGTAGCTGGCACAGGGCAGGGACATGGAAAATATTTGTTGAATGTCCACGATGCCAAGTGCCAAAGAGGCTCTTCACAGAGACAAATGTGAAATGGTTCCCGGGGAAGCATGGTGCTTATTGTGTGCCAGGAATCCTAGCACTCAGGAACTGCACAGGCCCGAGGAGCAGACAGGGCATGGTCTGGAGAGGCCAGCACGGACTTGCAGAAGCATAAAGGGGAAGGAGGCTTCCGATATGTCTGAAAGGAGAGAAACGACAATGTGAAGGTGGGCAATACCAGCGGTTCAGTGGGTGTAGAGGGACTTGTGCTTGTAGGACGTGGTGGGACAGTGGCAGGAAGAGGTAGGGAGGGACTTCACCATGAAGCCAGGCTAAGAAGGAGTGAACTCTCTCTCTCTCTCTCTCTCTCTCTCTCTCTCTCTCTCTCTCTCTCTCTCTTCCTCTACTTCTTCATTTTCTCCTTTTCTCTCTTTTCCCTCTCTTAAAACTAGGGGGAAAATGTAACCTCGTAGGTGTGTTGTTAGAACAGAATGAAATAATGTATGTGAAAACATCCAGTAATGTGTCAGATCCCTAGTTGATTAAAATTAGTTGAATGAAAGTCAGTTGCGTAACTACAATAAACATTTCATTTCTTGGACTCACATGGATGGTGCACTCATCCACACCCACGTCTTCAATCATCTACCTATTACCTACAATCATCGAACGACTTTCTGTCTACACATCTTTTCTTTGCCCATAGAGAAGTGGAATCACGCACATACTTACCGGGCATCAAATGATATGAGCAGGGGATGCATTCAAACCTGAAATAATCCTATAGTTCAGCTAGAATTGTGGTTTCTAATTTAACTCCACTGTGATTAGGGAACCAAATTTGTATTAAGGACTTGAGTCCTCTTAAATTTTCTCAGATCTATTCTGTTGGCCGAGAATCTGGTCTTATTGGTAAATGTTCCCGATGCATTTGGGAAAAAAAAAATGTGTATTCTGCTGTTGTTGAGAAAAGTAGTCTATAAATGTCAATTAGTACAAGTTGGTTGACAGTGTTTACTTGTTCTATCAATTATTTAGAGAGGGGTATTGAAATATCTGACTATAATTGGGGATTTGTCCATTTCTTCTTTGCAGTTCTATCAGTTTTTGCTACATGTACTTTGTAGCTCTATCATTAGGCAAATAAACATCTAGGATTGTTATATCCTCTTGATGAAGTGATTCTTTATCATTATGAAATGACCTTATTTATCCCTGGTATTATTCTTTATGCAGAAATCTACTTTGTCTAATAATAGAGCCAGTCCAGCTTTCTTTTGACTAATGCTATCATGTTATATCTTTTTCTATCCTTTTATTTTAACATATTTGTGTCTTAATATTTAAATTATAGGGAGCATAGAATTGGGTCTTGCTTTTTGTCCAGTTTGACTCTTCTCTTAATTAGGGACATTTATGTGTAATACGATTATTGCTATAGTTACGTTTAAGTCTATCATCTGGATACTTGTTTCCTCCTTGTCCCATTGCTCTTTGTGTCCTTTTCCTGGCTTTCGATTGCATATTTTTTATGATTCAATTTTATGTCTTTTGTTGGCTTCTTAGCTTTAACTTTGTTATCTTAATGGGTGTTTAAGGGTTTACAGTATACATCTTTAACTTATCACAGTTTATCTTCAAATGATACGATATACAAGTATGTATCACTCAACGAAAGGATAAAAAACAAATTGTTTAACGCTGACCAAGAAATTGAATGGTGATGGTTTCACTGACATACTGAAAGAAGACATTAAAGGATTAATTGAGAAGCAGAGAGGAATATTAAGTACAAAAAGTTCTTAGTATCCTGCATTTCTGGGAGACTTACGGGCTTTTCCATGGTAATTCTGACTGTGAGGTATGAGGCTTTTTCTCCCAGCACTGATGGTTGACTCAAACTCCAAGCACAAGGAGACTCCCCAGTCCTGCTCTCCATTTCCTTTCTGTTCACTCAACTTCTAAGCAGCATTCAAGGGCATGGCCTGGAGTAGAGGCTGGAGAAAGTAAAAAGCTGCTGAACCAGTTCTCCTCACCCAGACTCAAGGGAATGGCCACTTGTAAAATGAAACTGTTATCTCTCTCTTCCCCACCAAATATTTGTCAAGTGCTGCTTCTCACAGCACTGCAGCCAAAGCAGAAGTCTATCCTTTTAACCTTGGCCTCTGGCCCCGGGTGCTGACCCAGCTGCAAACTTCTTGCCATGTCTGGGGGTGGTGGGGATGGAGAAAATATCGGCTACACTCTTTCGCTTCAGGGGCTGAAAGACCCAAATTAGCACATGTGAAACCATTAAAGAATACTCCAAGAGTAAATTTTAGATTTTCATTTCCAGCCTGAAAAGGCCCACGGAGTACCCAGCACAGTGAATGAAGAGACTCCACCACCAACATGGCACTTTGTCGTGAAATTTCCCAAATCAGGAGTTAAAGAAAGATCCTAAAAGGTTAAAAGAGCAAAAAACATGTTAAAGAGCAGATGTACAAATGGAGTCAAACTTCTCTGTATTAACCCTGGAAGCTAGAAACTAATGGGGCAATGGCTTCAAAAGTTAGCGAGGGAAAATGATTTTCAATCCAGAATCATGTACTTGGCCAATTTATCAAATGTGAAGATAAAAGAAAAGCATGCAAGATCTAACAATGATGACAATAATGTCTCCCATGCATCTTTTCTTTGGCAGCTGCTGAAAGATGTACTTCAGCAAAATGAAGTAGCCAAAAAAAAAAAAAAAAAAAAAAAATGACATTCAGGAAACAGGTGGAAGGATGTAAATCCCAGGGTGACAATTGTGCAGCTAAGAGAGCAACTAGTTCAGGTTGGAGCAAGAAGATGGAATAATCCAGGAGGAAGGTCTCCAGAGAGAGGAAAAACAATGGGATGGATAGATTTCATAGGGTAGGTAGATGGATGGAAATGAGCAGGAGAAGGAGAAATTTAGCCCCAGTTAGGAAGCCCCTTGCTGCAGCTCCTACTTGGGTCAAGACCACTTGCAACTGCCCAGCAGGACTCCAGATTTACACATACCTCTAAGGGATGTGTTCACACATGCCCCCAAACCAAGGGGATATGTTTACAGTGCCCCTAAATCAAGGGGATGTGTTTGCATATGCCCCTAACTCAAAGAAATGCACTGCTAAATGCCAGAGGACCAAACACCTCAGGAAGAGAAAGAGATAAGAGGAGGGAGAGGGGGAGGCAAGTTACCCACAGAAATAAAATCCCTCACACAACGTAAGGTAAGGCTGCTTCCCTCTCTTGGGTCGTCCTGCTCCATGTCTTGGAGAGCACTTTCTCTTAATAATTAACTTCCTGCTGTTTTATTCTGGACAAAATTCTGTCTCTTGATTACATTTATTCCTTCAAGAAGATGAAGAGCCGAGGTTCAACATATTTCCTGGTAACAGACTGGTATTTCAACATTCAGAAAATAATATTTTTAGGCTACTGATACGATGCACTATGTGATAAAAATTAAGGATCAGTATAGAAAATTAAGCAAATAGGGAAAAAAGTACAATTGTTAACCAGAAAAAGTAAAATTTTGTACAAGAAAAACATACATCATGTGGCTTTGCCGTGGAAAAAATTTACATAGTCACAAAAAGATAAATAATTGTCAACAACTGAAAAATTGTGATACAGTTATTGGGAAGACGGAAAAGGAAAAATAGGAACTAGAGGCGTGGATTTAAAAAGCGAAATCTGCATCTATTATAATCAGAAGTGTAATAAATGATGTCTGAAATTAATAAATCAAGAAAAACTGCATGAACTATTACTGAGCAATGTGGACCTACAGGAAAGTAAAAAGTTGAAAGTGGTTACTTCTAGGAGAAAAATGAGGAGACGGGAATGGGATAGGGAGTCTAATGTTTTTCACTGTAACTTTTCTAATACTATATATTTACTTTTTGACAACCAAGAGCATTGCTTTTATGATGTTTTGACTGTGGTAAAATATCCGTAACATAAAATTTACCATTGTAACCATTTCTGAGTGTACAATGCAGCGGCATTAAGTATATTCTCATTGTACAGCTACACCACCAGAACACTTCCATTACCCCAAACTGAAATTTCATACCCACTCAGCACTAACTCTCCAGTTCCACCTTCCTCCAGCCCCTGGCAACCACTATTTTGTTTTTTTCCTCTATGAGTTTGACTAGTCTAGGTATCTCATATAAGTGGCATTCTTCAATATTTGTCCTTTGGTGATGGCTTTGTTTCATATCACATAATGTCTTCCAAGTTCATCCATGTTGTAGCGTGTGTCAGAATTTCCCTCCTTTTTAAGGCTGAGTAAATATTGCACTGTGTGTATTATATGTATCACATTTTGCTTGTCCATTCAGCTGATGATGGACTCTTGGAGTGTTTCCACCTATTGGCTATTGCAAATAGGGCTGCTATGAACACGGACGTGAACGTATCTGTTTGAGTCTCTGCTTTCAATTTTTTGGGGGATATACCTAGAGGCGGAATTGCTGGATCATATGGTAATTCTACGTTTAAGATTTTGAGAAACCGCCACCCAGTTTTTCACAGCAGCAGTGCCATTTTACATTCCCACCAGCCGTGCACAGAGTTCCAATTTCTCCACATCCTGGCCAACACGAGGTGTGTTCTGTTTTAGTTTGTTTTGTTTTGTCTTTACAATAGCCATCCTCTTGGGTGTGAAGTAGTATCTCACTGCTATTTTAATTTGCGTTTCCCTAGAGATTAGTGATGGAGAGCATCTTTCCTGTACCGATTGCCACTTGCAAATCTTTGGGAAAATATCACTTCAAGTCTTTTGCCCATTTTTTGAATTGGGTAGTGTGTTTGCCATTACTACTTTGTAATAAAAATAAAGAATTACTGTTAAAAACAAGGTCTAAATGCCAACCTACAAGTTGGGTTTCAAAGCAGGGACCTTGGTGGGGCCCTTGGATAGGTTCTTAAATGGGAAGCAGGGTACGACTGTACTACCACAAACTGTTGAAGTCCCAGGCATTACCCAGATAAAATAAAAAAGAATGTTACACCCTTATGTCAACAAAATCGATGCATTTGTTTGCAAAGTCTTGCCACCCTTCTAATACTTCTGTCTGGGCGGGTAGAAAAAGTCCTCTGGTTTTTTTCCCAAGCCTCCTGGGACACACTCCTGAATTGGTCCCTCTGAAATAGTGTTTCCTACATGCAAACTGTTCATTCATTCTGGGGAAAATTCATTTCTAACAAGCTCCTTATCCATCTCTAGTGCTAGCTGTGCTTATCACGCATGTATCAGAAGAACCTTTAACCATCATTGACTAGAAATGTTACCCAGAGTAGCTGATGGGAGTGGTGGCTCAATGAGACATCAAAGCTGCATTCCGGAGCAACTGCCCTTGTGACTCCATCCGGGGCTGAGATGTAAGAGAACATTTTGTTCTCTGGGCACCACATCTTAAATTCCTCCAAAATCACTACCCCTTTTTTGGGTAGGAACTATGGCTGATATTCTCAACCAAAAAAACAACTGAGATGGTGTAGAATGAAAAACTGAGAGTACAGATTCTAGAGCCAGACTCCCTAGGTTTCCATCCCAGCTTGGCTTCTTGCTAGTTGAATAACCTTGACAAATCCTCTAACCTCTTTGTATCTCTGTTTTTTGTATAACATTCCTCATTATGTTCTAGAAAGGATTCATTTAAATTCACGTAAAGAGCTTACAACAATGCCTGGCACATGGTGTGTTACATAAGTCTGAGGCTCTTTGAGATAACTGCCATCATGGCATAAGAGTACACAAAAGGACATTTACACGACTCTTACCAATGATGTCCTCTGAGTAGTGGGATTTAGGAAGGGAAGTTGAAGAGAGGACTTTCCTTCCCACCTTGTGCACCTCTGTGTTGTTTGAATTTATTACTTTTTATTAAGAGTAAAGTAAGTAAAAAATAAAATAAAATGGCATCTGGCTAAGAGACTACCGTGTTTCCCCGAAAATAAGACCTAGCCAGACCATCAGCTCTAATGCGTCTTTTGGAGCAAAAATTAAAATAAGATTACTTTATACCGTGTTTCCCCAAAAATAAGACCTAGCCAGACCATCAGCTCTAATGCGTCTTTTGGAGCAAAAAGTATAAAGTAATCTCTCCCAACCTCCCACTAAAATGGCTAAGAAGACACAGAGATATAGATAGATAGATAGATAGATAGATAGATAGATAGATAGATAGATAGATAGATATCTACATATATAGATATCCAAACACTTAAAACTAATGTTGCCAATCCAAGGCTTGAAACCCACATGAATTTTGTGTACCTATAAGACGAATAGAGACTAAGTGGGGAGAACAATGACATCGGTGGTCCACCTGTGCTCCACTCCCCACCAAATAGCTATTAAGAACTATTCTTTAGCACATTAGCAATTAAAATTCAAGGTCAGTGCCAATCTGGAAATAGAGTAGGAATCCCCTCTACTTCACAGTGAGCTCATTTGTTTTGAGGCACGCATCCAGTTGTGGGCACCCCTTCCCCACGTTTCTCTTTCTATATTCAATAAAATTAAAAAAAAACAAAACACTGCAACTCCCAAAAGACCCTCAGCAGGAATTGGGGGCTGGAGGAAGTGAAGGTGTGCCTGACACCACAGCATGGTCTTAGCCCCACCCACCCTGCCCTAATGCCATCCTAGAAAAACCTTCTTTGTGTAAGGGAGAAGGGATCAAGTAAACTCTGTGCCAGTCTTGAAAGAATCACTTGAATATGTGCTTTAGTCAACAGGAATGAGGAAGAAAGGTTATAAAAGAGCAGTAGGATGACAGAGCAGCAAGCATGACAGCCAACTCAACCCTGGAATCACAGCAATAATAACCACCGCAGCAACCGCACCCAAGGGGGCGGCCCCATGATTGACCAACCAGGATGTGCAGGGGTCAGAGTCTACCTCCATGATGGCATCGAAAAGAAGTTCAAGGGAAACAGTCACATCATGAATTGTTGTTGCTCATTATGGGAATAACTGCTAACTGCACATGAGAACTCGAGCTCCTTTCTTACCAGTTTTATAAGCTTCATTAAATGTAATTCCTACAGTATTCACCATGTCAAACACATGGAACTATAGCTATTGTCTTAAAAGAAACACATCTAAAATGGCGCAGTCACTTTGGAAAACAGTAGGGCAGTTCCTCAAAGGGTTAAACATAGAGTTATCATAGGACCCAACAATTCCACTCTCTATATTCCCAAGAGAATTGAAAACATATGTCCATGCTAAAACTTGTACACAAATGCTCATGGCATCATCATTCCTGATAACTCCAACGTGGAAACGATCCACGTGGCCATCAACTGAGAATGGATAAAAAGAAATGTGGTGCATCTATACAATGGAAAATTATTCAGTCATAAAAAGGAATGAAGTGCTGACACATGCTACAACATGAATGAACCCTGAAAACATTATGCTTAATAAAGAAACCAGACACAAAAGGTCACATACTGTATGATTCCATTTATATGAAAAGTCCAGATTATGCAAATCCAGACAAATAGAAAGTAGATTAGTGGTTGCCAGGGGATAAGGAGAGGAGAATGGGAGCGACTTCTAACAGCGTGTGGGATTTCTTTTGGGGTGACAAAAATGTTCTGGGATTGCGTTGTGGTGATGGTTGTACAACCATGAGAATATACTAAAACCCACCAAATTGAACACTTTAAATAGGTGAATTTTATGCACGTGAATGACACCTCAATAAAGCTGCTGTAAAAAAAAAGAACTACCCACAAATTGTTAATGCAATGGTTGGAGGGGAGTGTGGCCAGGTGCCAATTTTTATTTCTACTTTTTTGTTTTTTTCCTTCAAATGTCCCCCCCTCTATTGGGCAGCTATTACTTCATCAGCTGAAACTCTGAAATTAGGCAGACTCTTGGATTCAAATCCAAGCTCCTTCTGGATAAACTGGACAATATTGGTCAAGTCATGTAATTATTTTACACTACAGTCTCCTCATGAAAAATTGGGGAGATAATGTCACTTACTTCACAGAGTAGTTGTGAGAGCTTAATAAGAGAATGCTGCAAAGTGCTTAGATGAGAGCCTGGAACGTACACCATCAGGAACGTACACCATCTGGAACGTGCCGCCATCAGAGCGTACACCATCAACATTCACAAGTGCATCCATGGAGTGGGTTTCAAGAAGCGTGCCCCTCGGGCACTCAAGAAATATCACCTGCCATTTTTGTTCTTAAGAATACAAGGCAGTAAAATGCTACTACTAATTATTACAGGTAGGCCTTACATAGCACTGCTACAGGTGCTTTATGCATTTTAACACATTTAGTCCTCACAACTACCTTGTGAGGTGGGTACTCTTATGCCCATTTTACAGATGAGCATTTACTGTGGAGTGGGTGAACACTTGCCAGTGCCATGCAGTCTGTACTTTTTGTAGGACTTTAGGAGAAGTAAAGAGCATAAAGAGCTGAGGCAATCAGGGAGGACTTCATGTAGGAAGTAGCCCAGGAAGGAAAGGAAGGTGGGCCTTGAATAATCACACATGGGTGGGAAAGGGTGTTGAGAGCCTTGCAGGTGGAATGAAAGTTACGGAACAAAGAAGTGGGAAATATTATCATTTGGGCTTGGCAGAATGACTCCCCCAAAGAAGGGTGGTGAGAAGAAGAGCCGTTCTGCCATCAGAGCGTACACCATCAACATTCACAAGTGCATCCATGGAGTGGGTTTCAAGAAGCGTGCCCCTCGGGCACTCAAAGAGATCCGGAAATTTGCCATGAAGGAGATGGGAACCCCAGATGTGCGCTTTGACACCAGACTCAACAAAGCTGTCTGGGCCAAAGGAATAAGGAATGTCCCATACCGCATCCAGGTGCGGTTGTCCAGGAAGCATAATGAGGATGAAGAGTCACCAAATAAGCTCTATACCTTGGTTACCTCTGTACCTGTCACCCCTTTCAAAAATCTACAGTTAATGTGGAGAACTACCTGCTGATTGTCAAATAAAGTTGTAAAACCGAAAAAAAAATCAACATTTGTTCAGTGTGGGTGATGAGTACAGACTGTGTTATATTATTCTCGGTACTTTTCCGCACCTTAAAAATAATTACTAATTAACAAAAATTTTAAATATTTAACCACCATGTTCTGGAGAAATAAAACATTTTCTGTCCCTTAGTCTTTGACCTTCTTATATATACACAAAAGAAACATTTACTAATTAGAAGAATGAGTAAATGTCAGTTTTCTTGATTCTTTCCAACATAAACCTTAATGTTTGAATTGCCTGTTTTAGTTATGAGGCCCTTAGGGATTTTTTTTCACACAGATCTACCTCATCCCTTGTCATCACCGCATAATATTCCATAATAGCGATGTTTCATGCTTTATTTCTCCATTTCCTCCGTGATGCCAATTTTCCACTATTACATTGTTTATAAACACTGTCTGTCATCCTGCATGAGTATCCTTGTAGGGGCCTTTTCACGCGTTGTTGGACTGTTACTCTGAGGTAGATACCGAGAAGAAATGCGGGTCGTAAATCTAATTTTTAGAAAGTAAACCAAACAAGGGGTAAATGGGAAATCTCTGTACCATCCTCTCAATTTTGTTGTAAACCTAAAAATTGCTCTAATGAAATGATTTTTTTTTTTAAGTGAAACAGAGACTTAGCGCCCCCTCTCTGCTTGCCTACAACGAATCCAGGCGGTTTCTCACCTAGTCGGGGCGCGAGCGTGGGGTCTCCAACGGTGCGCCCACGCGAGCCCAGGCAGAAGGCGTGCCGCCTTCACCACCCGCGGAGTAGGTGCGAGGGCACAGTGACCTACTACCCTCCCCGCACGCGCTCCGGCCCCGCCTCTCGGCCCCTTTCATTGAGAAACCCCTTAGCGATCACGTGAAAGAGCCATGTCGGCCCCGTGACGTCACGCAGCGCAGACCAATAGGAGCTTCTGTTTATGAGGCGGGGGAGGTCAGCCGAATATTCACGCCCCTGCACGCACCCTCCCTCTGCAGCCGCGCCGTTCTCCGGCTCTGGTCGTGAGCGCTGAGCTGGAACTGGAGGCGGCGCGGCTGCGGGCCGCGGGGAGGGCCGAGCCAGTTACCTTTTCCAGCCGCGTCTCCGCCAGCTGCCCTCGCCGCCCCGGGGGCGCTGTGCGGCTCCGGTCCGGAACCGAAACCGCCGGCCGTTGTGGGCGGCCAGATCCGCGTCCCGCTTCAGCGCCCGGAGGACATGCGGGAGAGAGAATGAGCCAGAGGGACACGCTGGTGCATCTGTTTGCCGGGGGGTACGGTACAGGGGGGGCGTGCAGAATGGGTCTAAGGGGGCTGGGCTGAGGGCCGTGGACTGGGATGCAGGCGAGAGGAGTGAGGCCCCGGCGGGAAGGGGCACTGGGCCTCCGGCCCGCGAGGTTGGGGGAAGAGGGTGCTGAGGCCCAGGTGGGGAGCCTTGGGAGGATGAAGCCGAGGAAGGACGTGAGGCTTTGGGCCTGCGGAGCTGGAGCGAGGCTAGGGCCTGATCTGCGGGCTGGGGAGTGGGGGGCGGGGTGGGATCAACGCGGGCCCCAGGTGCCACTGCGAGCCCAGGCCACGCGTGGCGGCCTAGCGGGTGTCTAGGATGCGGACTCGTGGGGAGGAGTGTAGCTGCAGGCCTCACGTAGGTTGGTTAGCCAAGGGGTGGACGGGGCGGGAAGTGCGGAGGCAGAGGACAAAATGGGCGCCGGGGCCTCCTCCTTCCCTTCTTGCTGCGCGGGCTACGGGGCCTCATGTCGCTCGGGCTCCGCTGCAGACACGGGCAGATTTCCGGGCCCTGCTCTGCCAGGGTGGGTCCTTGAGGGGTTTCCGGCACCAGATAGGCATTGGTATTCTTTCTCCCGCAGTAGCTGTAGGTTTCTAGCTTTTGGAAAATTGCCTTCCCAAGCTTTCCCAGGTTGCGAGATGCGGTGCAAAGTGGCAAAGCCTTTGAGGTCAGATTCTTTTCATGAAAATCAACCCTCTGCCACACCCGCTGCTTTTCCTTTGGTTAAAGGAGAAAGTGTGCGGTAGGGAGAGGTCACATACCTCGGCGGTAGTGTGTGAGCAAGGTTAGGACTAAGCCTGAAGTGTTAGAATGCCATCCTAAGTGCTACAGACATTTTGTTGAGCCAGTTGAGTCTCCTACTAAAGGTTTGTTACTTCCAAATTATTTGGAGAATCCTAACAATTTTAAGTTCAGGAGTTATTTAGGATCATAATCTTATCAAACATGGCTATGAAGAATTATGCTGAGGCTCTACTCTCTACCTATATGGCCATATAAAGTCGCATTCTCTCAGGCCACACAGTATGTTTTTAAATCGACCTTTTAAAGAATATTAAGGTAATATATATGCAGTTCTATTCAGTGTCTTGAGTTGAACATATCGACTCTATCATCAATGATGGCATTACTTTCCTTGGCACATTCATTCAACAAACATTTATTGCACACCAGTTTAGGGGCCAACCACTGTTCTGACATCAAAAATACATATTTTTTTAATCTGTGAGACTCAGTTTCGGTAAAGCTTGCTTCCCACATTGCTAATACATTTACCAATAATCTTGGCAAATTAAATCATTAAAAAAAAAAAAAACAAACCTGTTAGCCATGGACATGTTTCTGTGAAGATACCTCGGTATGCAAATAATTGGATTCCCTGTTGTAATCAGATCGCAGAGATGCCTGAAAGTTAGGAGACTGCACATCTACTTCTGGCCGTTTTAATTTGAGTGAGAAATGGACAAATGGTATATTGCTTCCTCTGTAAAGTAAGGAAGTTATGCTATGATCTCTGAGGCCCTTCTCTCGGTTCTAACATTTCTATGACTCTGCTCTAACATTTCTATGACTCTGCGTTCAAGATTCACGTATCATTTTCTTAAAAGTAGGACACATTTATTTGAAATGTTAGCTTGATTGCACTAACTTCCCAGTTCCGATTAGTATCATGAGTCACTTTGTTATTAATACGTGTAAAGGCTCTTCTGGTTAGCTTTTTCTTTAAAAACAGGAGTGGAGAGTTTTTGCAGCATGTAAACAAATAGATTTTGGAGCCCCGCTCCCCAAAGAACCAGCATGTGCAGGTTAGAGTATATTAAAGGAAGTACTGGTATGTCAGGCCTGACACAAGATAGGTGCTCAGCCTTGTAAAGTCCCTTCCTTGGCATTTCATCTTGATTTTACATTTATATGTGGTTGCATGAGTCATTTCAATATAAAACCTGGCTTATCTTAAAGAAACACTAGAACTAGGAAGAATGGTAAAGATCATGTTTCAGATATTGGAAACACAACATTATTATACTTTTAAGTATTCTACTTCTGCCCTGATTTTACAAGGAAGCGGGTGAAGTAATTTAATAAATATAACAAAACTTTTTGCGGAATCAACATATTTGACACCCAAGTGGGAGTTTCCTTACTGAAGTAATGAATGGATAGATTAATAATGTTGTCTACTTTACTGTCTATATTTTTACTGGCCTTATTTCCATTATTTTCACCACCTTTTCTTTTCCTTCTTTTTTTTTTCCTTGTGAAAATGCATTCTTTCATTCTTACCAGTAGATTACAAGACTAAGGGGAGTTGCTTACCCTGATGTAGAATATTCTCAAAGAAACTATTTTCCTATAAGTGGATTAGTATAGCACAGCAGTGTGGATCCTGGAGCCCTGAGAGTTCCCAAGACCCTTTCGGTGGTCTGAGAGGTTAAAACTGTTTTCATAGAAATACTAAGACGTGGTTTGCCTTTTCGCTGACATTTGTACTGGTGGTACAAAGGCAGCAATGAGTAAAACTGCTGATGCCTGAGCTAGTATGCATCAAGGCAGTGTCCCCAGAACGTGCTAATAATAGTCATTGGCACTTGGAATTTAAAAAACCAGTTTCATTTATGAATGTTCTTACAGCAATAAAATTATTAATTTTACTAAATCTTGACCCTTTCGTACTCATCTTTATTTCATATTCCGTGTGACAAAATGGGAAATATGAATAAATTACTTCTGCATACCAAAGTAGTTCTGCAGTTGCTTCAGTCTCAACTGAACTAGCCTCTTTTTCACAAGAACCATTCTTACTTGAAAGAACAATCGATAGACTGACTATTCAGACTATGTGGCATACGTTTTCTCAAAAAATGAAGGAAGTGAGCCCGTTGCTTCAGGGAAAACCACTGATAACATTTGTTGCCTTATGGTAAAATTTGAGTTTTCAAGCAAAAGTTAGAATTTTTGAAATCTTGGATTCACAGGAATGTAATTTTTTTATATTGTGTAGTACATGTATCAACATTTGGAAGATCTGTATAACCCAGTGAACCAATATTTTTCAAATGACCAGAGTCATGCATAGGTAAAATATTCAGAATGGAAAACAGATGAATAGATTTTAATGTAACAATGTGAAAAGTTTGGTTATTGTTCAGATTCCGTAAGTACCTACCACTTGTCAGTTTTAATGTAGTAATGAAGAATATTCACAATTATCTGAAAAGGACTGAATCATATTAATTAGAAGGTGGTCAGTGCTATGGAAAAAAATGGAAAAGTGGAGCAGGATAAAGGGGAATAATGGGAGTGCACCAAACGGGGATGGTGATGAGTCTTACTGAGACAGGTTCCTTTTGAGCAAAGACGTGGAGGGGAGAGAGTTAACTGTTTGGAGAAAACAGGCGGTGAAAAGATCCTAGGGTGGGAGCACTGTAATAAAACACCTGTAGGCAGAGTAGTAGAGCCTTCTTAGGCCATTAAATGACTGTGTATTTCTGAAATGGGAGGAGTCATTGCAGCCGTTTAAAAGGCTGGCTCTGGTCATCTGGCCACTATGTTTAGAATAGACTATGCGTAGGGTGAGGGCAGAAGTAGGGAGATGATTTGGCTATAGCAGTAATCAAAATGAGAGGTAATGGTCATTTATAGCAGGTTGTGATGTGTTGGATTATAGAGTGTGAAGAAGAGTCGAGAAGAACTCCAGGGTTTTGAGATGGGCAATTGGAAGGAGGGATTGCTGTTAACTGAGATGCGCGAGGTTGCAGATGGAACAGGTTTGAGGTCGGGAAAGAGCAGTAGTTCCATTTTAGACATGGGAAGTTTGAGAACGAGGTCAAGAAGCCAGTTGTTTGTTTAGGTAGCTGGATATATTAGTCTCGAGTCCAGGAAAGAAAGAGGTCTGGACTAGAGATGCACATTTCATAATTATTGGAACATAGATGGTACCATGAGCCTAGATGAGATCACCAAGGGAGTGACTATAGAGAAGAGAGTGTCAAAGATTAGCCTCTGGAGACTTCAACAAAAGAAGTCTGTAGAAAAGAAAGAACCAGCAAACTGGCCTTAGAGTGACCAAGAAAATGTGTTCTAAAAGTCATTTAGGAAATAGGGGGTGATCTACTGTCAGGTTACTGTCAATTATGGTGATGTCTGAGAGTTGTTAATCTTTGAATTTAACAGTTGGAGACCTTTGATGGTTTTCAAGGCAGAGCCAGGGACCAAAGGTCTGATCGGAGTGGGAGAGCAGTTATTGATGACAGATAGAACTTCGAGATTTGCTGCACAAGGGGAACCAAAGAAACAAAGCAATAGTTTGTTGGGGGAAATTTTCTAAACCTACTAGGGATCCTCAGTATATTTTGTTTCTATAGTGAATTTTGGTCCTCGGTCTGATATCTTACTGTTTTTCCTGAAAGACTATATAATTACATCTTGGGCTGTATGAAATGGTTTTGTTCTGTGTTTCATGTTTATCTAAGTTGGTTAACATTTTTTTCAATATTATTGGTATTTTGATTTTGCCTTGCCATTCAAAATGCCTTGCCTGTTAATTTTTCCCCCTGCATCAGAAATACTGCCTGAACCTTCAAAAATACTTGTATCTATCTGACTTCTCATAAGGTAGTCTGTCAAATATATAGAGTATGCCCTTCATTCACTGTTTCAAGAAATTGTATTGTTTTTTTACCCAACCATTAAAGCTTCAGAGAAAATACCTCAACAAATACACTACTGAACAAACAATTTTGGTAAGACTTCCTAAATGGTTTTTACAGAATTTCAGAGATGGGCTACATGCTTTGAGATTGAAAAACTCCTTGGCTAACATTTTAATGGATCTCTTCCTTAGTAATATCTCTTAATTTGACTAATGCACTGTAATTAGGAAATTACAGTGTTACCTACAGGCAGAAAAATGACAAAATATTTCAATCTATTCATTTTGGTTTACAAAGGTAAGCACTGAAGTTGTCTGACAATAGGTTTGCTTAAAGTTAACAAAACTACATTTCTAAAGAACCTGTTATATATATTTACATGTATGCACATGTGCCTACACACACACACACACACACACCAGTATTGTGGACCCAATCAAAATAGGTTTTGTCCTTTTATAAATTACCTTGCCTATTAAAAACAAATGTCCTACTCAATAGAGTCTTAGAAGGTTAAAACCAAGGATATATGTCTAACAACCACAGTTCTTTTCCGTGACCTACCTACCTTTTCCTTAGCTGAATTCTGGGTCGCCTTGGGTTCCTCTGCCTTGGTGTAGCTAGTGAAAGTCCTTTAAAACCAAGGAGACTGTTCTGCAGCTTGAGGCTGTCCCACTGATGCGGTTTTGTGTTTGTGCACACCTGACTTATGTATTGATGATTATTTGTGGCAGAAAGTGATCTGCTTGCTATTCATACTTTTATTTAATGAACAGTTTCTGTTTCCTTTCTTGTCCTTGTCACCCTCCCCCCTCCAAACTTCTCATTCCTGTGTTGCTCTAACCTGGGTGGGAGAGAGCACTTTGAGGCCCCCAGGGGCCTCCTCTTGCTTATAAGACCTATTTACACAGATTGTTTTGTTTCTGTAACCAGTCTCTTGGTTACATTGTACCTGGTTTCAAAAAAAAACAAACTCCATTCTAAGTAGCTTTTAGCCATTGCTTTACTCAAGGGATCCCAAGTAGTTAGAACCCTTGGCATGCCAGAATTATTAAACAATTCTTAAATATTTTCTAAAATCTGCATAGTTGTACGATTACCTCCCTCACCAAGCAACATTGGCCTTCTAATATCTTTAAGATGTATGACATTGGCCTATACAAGTAGTTTCACTAAGAATGTATAGTTTAGGTGCTCCAACCTGGATATACCAAGCGTGTGGTGACATAACAGTTTTATAGATTCTTAACCTTAGAAACAGTCCCTTTAGATTTTTTATATTCCCGGATAATGAACTTTGCTCTTGCTCTTCTGCTATCAAACTTGGCTGTTCTCACCTTGGAATTCTTTGCAAATCAAAGCATTTAAAGCAAAGGAACAGGCAACTTATATTAATTACAACTTTTAATAGTAAAACTTCCAACATAATCTTTATTAGTAGTAGCAAGTGACATCAGTGACACCTTGCAACTGATTTTAACGTATCACTGGATCAGAGTGACTCAGGACCAGTCAGAAGACAAGAAATAAATTGAGGGCCTGCTCTAAGGCACTTGTAGTGGGGATTGTGAGGGGAAATAGAAAAGAAGTTTAGAAAGTGGAACCAGTGATACGTGAGGATAGTTGGTTATCAGAAAGCCTCTGTATCCCTTTATCTCTGTTCCAACTGGTGATTGTTAGCCTTCAATACCTCCTACCTAGGTGATTACAGGAGCTTCTTCATTTGGCCTTTTTTTTAAAAAAAATTGTATATATTTAAGGTGTAGGACAGGATGATATACATAACGAAGTGATGATTACTATGTAGCATGTCTTCTCACAGTTACCATTTTTTTGTGATGAGAGTACCTGAAATCTGCTTTTACAAATTTCCGGTGTTCAGTCCAGTATTATTCCTGATAGTCCTCTGTACAGGAGAACTTTAGACTTCTTCGTCTTTGTAACTGCCAGTGCTGTACCCTTTGGCCAGCACCTCCCCGTTGCCTCCACCTCCACAGGTGGTAACCACCCGTCCACTCTGCTCCTGGGTATTTGACTTTTTTAAAGGTGTCACATAAAAGGAAGATCATGTAGTGTTTTCTTTCTGTGTCTGGCTTATTTCATTTAGCATAATGTCTTTGTGGTTGGACATGACAGTATCTTCTACATGGCCTTCTAGACTCCAGATTCTTCCCCTTCTTGATCCTGGATTCTTCACAGCCTCAGTACATTCTACATTATCTGTCTTGATAATTTTTTAAAGCATTATATTGGCTATGCAAATTGATGTTTGTGAGGAATTTGATTATTATAAATAATAAAATATTTAAATCAGTGTTTATTGCTAAAAATCTTTCTTTGTGGGGGAGTGGAATAAGAAAGACTAAAATAATTTTAAATGTTAATATTTTTATACAGAATGTTTTAAAAATAATTTCTAGTCTTTTGCATTCATTGTTTTATGACTTGCTTGGCTTGAGAGAATAATTGTGCTGCCCACATCTTATAGATTCATAAATGAGACCAGCAGTATATGTTTAATATATTTAGTTGTGCTCACATCCATTTAATTGTGAAGCTGAGAATGCACTGACCCAGCCCCCAGCTGTTAAATAGCACACTGCTTTAATCTCACACTAAATTGACCAGCCCATAAAAATACCTCTACCCATAAGCTATATATGACGTGTAATAATACAGAAGAACAAATATTTTTCCCTACCCTTCCTGGTTAAATTGCATCTAATTAGTACAGAACAGTGTTTCAAATTTCATAGCAACCCATTAGTGGATTATGAAATGAATTTGATTGTTCTATGACCAACATATTTTTAAAAGTAGAATAGGAAATACCAGTGCATTGCATATAACAGATGAATATTGTTCTGTAAAATGTATGTTTGTGCAGGTGGTTATTCTGCATCTTGATGTAAAATATCTCTCATGGATTGAAGTCAAAGATTTGAAAGCCACTAAAAAGGGACTAAGAATCAGGAGATAGGGTTTGTTCTTTAAGTAACTGGCTGTCGACGTGGAGCGAGTCATTTTCCCTTGCAGAACTTTTGTTTCCTCACCTGCTGTATTGAAGATAGATTGGTGACGGGCGGGGCAAGGGCAGAAGCAGGAGACACTAACGGGGAGGTTACTGCACCAACCTCAGTACAGTTGCCTCCGCACGATAGAGTACACAGATAGAGTACACAGATAAGCGAATTCGTGTCTTGTAGACCTGAAAATTATGTTATTAAACAGTGTCACCACAATAAATTTAATAATAATAAAAGGTATAGTGGCTTAGACCAGGGTGGAAATAGTGAGAAGTGGTCAAGATTCTAGATTTTGAAGTTCTGGGTCCGACATTTGTGTATTATACACATCATTTTTTCATGGGGTCCAGTGGGTCCCAGAAACATTAACCACATTCTGCAGTTAAAAACCCCTACTATTATTTTTAAATACTGCTAAAATTTTGATAAATTAAAAATGTATGCCAAAGGTAAAAAAGCTACTGAAACGTAATAAAACCCAGCCTCCCCCAGTTCCCCTCCCCACATCTCCCAGGTAGGAACTTTCTACTGGTCTTAGTTTTTTCCTTTGGGATTTTCATCATCCTTTTCTGATAGATGAGGCTTTAGTTATATTATACTCGTCCCTATTTCCCCCTTTCCGTCCTCTCAGGACAGTTAGTTATATCACAGTTTTTTTCTTTATTGAATAACTTCATTCTTCCCCCGGAGTTAATAATTGCCCCATATTTTAAAATGTTTGTTTAGTTATGTGAGGATTTATACTTGAATATTTATTTTCATATGGTCAAATGTATTGTCTTCTTTTCCTGGAGATCTTTATCCCTCTGAACTCCGTCATCCTAATCCTACCATGTTTCCCCGAAAATAAGACCTAGCCGGACAATCAGCTCTAATGCGTCTTTTGGAGCAAAAATTAATATAATACCCGGTCTTACATTAATTTTTGCTCCAAAAGACACATTAGAGCTGATTGTCCAGCTAGGTGTTATTTTGGGGGAAACGGTATCTGGACTGGTTATTTTCTAAAAAGCCTGACATTTCACTACCATCTTGGGACTCCTTTCTCTCTTTCCTGGGTTATTCTGTTCCCTTTTGCTTTCAGTTCCCTCCCCCTCACCACCACCCCCCCCACCTCCCCCCCCGTTTTATTGAGATGTCATTGACATATAACATTGAATTCAGTTTACATAATGATTTGCTATATTCCCTCCTCTTTCTTAATTCAGTCCCTTAATTTGTGGAACACATCCTTTAGTAGCTGTGTAAGAAAGGGTAGGAGATTTGAATATTACTTTGTCTTCTTCAGCTAATTCTAATTCTCGCGAGGATGATAATTAAGCTCAGTTCTTTTCTAGCTACCAAAGCTATTTGTATGCAGTCAAAGAAATGAAACATTTAAAAAATTATTTCCTCTTCTGAAATTAAAATGTTACATTTTAGTACCTTGGCAAAGCCCCAATGGCCCACCTGTTTTACAGCACTGTGCGTGTGTTCTGACGAATTAAGTTTTGTTCCTTTCTCTGTTTTTGTAGATGTGGTGGTACAGTGGGAGCTATTCTGACATGTCCTCTGGAAGTTGTAAAAACACGGCTGCAATCATCTTCTCTGACGCTTTATATCTCTGAAGTTCAGCTGAACACCATGGCTGGAGCCAGTGTCAACCGAGTGGTGTCTCCTGGACCCCTCCATTGCCTAAAGTGAGAGCACATATTCACGAATTTTTTTTAGTCCATTTACTTTAATGATGCTCATATATTTGTTTCTATTCTGCCATATTTTAAAAGGTGGTGTTTTTTTTCTTTTACAAACTTAATGACAGTTATTCCAAATTATGTTCATTAGCAACAATAATCCCTAATGGAGACAAACAGCTGAATAAAATGTAATATTATTTTCAAATTGTGTATTTGGAATACTTTTTACATTTGTCCAATGGATTTATGTCATAAAAGCCTACTATAAGTATTTTAAACTATGAATTCATTTATTTTTGAAATGTGATACTGTTAAATGCTAATAACTCTTTTTGTGTGTGTCTTTAATTTTCCAAGTACTCACACAAGTAAGTACATCCAATTAATGACAGTCTTTGATTTTTATATGACAGATTTATAACTGAGATTTAAAGCGGAGTTCTACTGATTTTAAAATATGATTCAGTGTTTGTTTTGACATTTCTTGATGGTTTGAAAAAGGTGTTTTGTTTTTTGTTTTTTTTTTTACATTTTACCATACTTTATTATGTTACAAGTTGGATTTGAAATGTCAAATCTATTGAAATTAGGTTTTACATGTTTAAACTTCGGTATGTAACTGAATGCTTCATGTGTCTGCCTTATCAGCTATCTCACTTGGGACATAATATGTTTGAACTTAGTTCAATAGTGTTTATTTTGTAGTAGCAAATAAACTCATACTCTGTGTTTATCTTCTCTACCAAAAGATTTTATCAGTCTTTTTTCAAACTGACTAAGTACATAAATAGGTCGAAGAAAATAGTTAACAATTTTGGATTAAAAGGCCATAGTTATATATAAATATCTGATTAATAATAGAGTATTTTAATATCATGATTTTAACATTTATTGCCACTCTCTTCTTAAAGTTCGTCCTTTGACTTTTGTGACAATACTATATTTTTTTATTTATATGTATTTTTATACTTATGTATTTTTTATATTTATATTTTTTATTTATGTTTTCAGTGGTTTTTGCCTTCTCTGACTTTCCTCAGAGGAACTGTAGGACCCTCTGGGCTCAGCTTTAATTTTTCAATTTTTCAGGCCCTCTTATATAAGAGTTAATTTAACATGTTTCCCCTATCAGTGTACAGGTGACTTCCCAGTCTGCATTCTCTGGCCCTAGCATCTCTTCCCTCTCATTTCCATTTTTTCCCTACTCAGGGACTTTGTCCTAATCAGTCGATTTCATGGCTACTACTGCTGCTTTTTTTCTTTTTCCAACATCTTTATAGAGATATAATTCACATACCATAAAGTTCACCCATTTAACGTGTACAATTCAATTGTTTTTAATATATTCACGGAGTTGTGACCATCACCATTTTCTAAATTGAGAACACTTTCCTTATCACCACAAAAAGAAACCCTTACTCAGCCGTCACCCATTTTCTCTCTTCCGTCTTACCCTCCCCCCAGCCCTAGGCAACTACTTTTTGTCACTACAAATTTACCTGTTCTGGACATTTTATGTAAATGAAATTATACAATATTTTTTTGTGACTGGTTTCTTTCACTTGACATGTTTTCAAGGTTCATCCATGTTGTAACAGGTATCTTTTTATTGCCAAATATTTCAGTGTTTATCTACTCATTGGTTGATGGACATTTGAGTCGTTTCCACTTTTTGGGTGTTATGAATAATGCCACTATAAGGACATAATTTTTTCATTTCTCTCGGGAATATACTAGGAATGGAATTGCCGGATCATATAGTAAGTAACTTTATATTTAACATTTTGAGGAGCTGCCAAACTGTTGCCCCAAGTGGCTACATCATTTTACGTGCCCAAGACCAATACATGAGATTTCCAATTTCTGCACATCCTCGCCAACCCTTGTTTTACTATGTCTTTTTTATTGTAGCCATCGTGGTGGGTTTGAAGTGTTTCACGGCTTCTTAACCAGAAACTTTAGGAATTCCCTCCAGGCTCTCTTAGTTTCTTATGTGGCTCATTGGGTGAGCTTCCAGAGGTCTATAAATTAGATGAAATTGTATGCAAAATTGTGTTTGCAAATTTGTATTTTTTAAAAGGACACTTACCTTCCTTAATTTCTCAAAGGGACTTATAATACAGAAAGGGCTAGTAAACACTGAATCTTTAAAATGTGCTCTATAATTTGTCATTCTTAACTCTGCTTCTGTCTAATCTAGTTTTATCAAAAGTGGTTTCTTTATCACCTGTGTCAGTCATCTGGATGCATAGTGAAAACCCAAATTGCTGAGCATTCTCCTATACCTATACTTTGAGGGTGGGATCAGAGAAATCTGCGTTTTAAACAAATGCTTCAGTAATAAAAATAATATTAAGATTTATCAAGTGCTTACTGTGAGCTAAGTACTCTTTTAAGCTTTTCATGTATTAATTTATTGATTCCTCACAGTAACTGAAAGAAGAGTACTGTTTTTCTCTGTTTACTGCTGATGAAAATAAGGATAAGTGAAAAGTTATTACTTTATGTTCTCACAGCTATTCAGTTACCAAAATTGGGCTTCATATTGAGAAGTCTGGTCCCACAACTCAGACCCTTAATAAACCATTATGCCAAATTGCCTTTTAAGAAATCATTCTTAAGCATATAGATGCTTGAGAACCACTGGCCTAGTCTGTTAACTCTAAATTAAAATACCAACTCTTCCTCAATCTCTGTTTCTCCTCACCTCCAAAACTTAATAACTCACCCTCAGAAAGCCTTCCATGACTTAGACATGCATCTGTTTCTTTCCCTACTGGGCATATGTATCTAGCTTATATAGTACTTGCTAATTAATATGGTCTGTTAAATCTTTTGTTTCAATATAATTCTTTTTTTCCACGACTGGGAGGCAGATTTTTCAAAAGAATTATATTGAAACAAAAGATTTATATAAAGATTAAGCAGAGTAAGAAGAAAGGGGCCTTACCCTTTCTTCTTACTCTGCTTAATCTTTATATAGTTAGCTATTCAATATAGTAAATGCTAACTGAGTAGAGAGAGCAATGGTAACCGGCCAACATTTTAGTACCCTAAAGGTTTTTAGATTTTGCCATTGCATTTCACTGGAATGGTTAGATGAGATAATGCTGCAGTACTGAGAGATTTGTCCCATGTCAAATAAAGGACATCAAATACTGAGGGAACTACATTTCTGATTGGGATTGGGATTGGGGGAGAGAGAGTGTGTGTGTGTGTGTGCGTTCTCAACATTTTTTATTTTTTTTGGAATAATACTACATTTTGTGACCTCTTACCAGTTCCCAAGAAGTACTAGAAAAGAATTCCATAACACATATTGATCTATGGATTTGGTTCCATTAACATCTAATTGGGAATTGAATTTGCTAGTAAAAAGAATGAAATGAAGAAGATGGAAGAGTAGCATGACAATATGAAAATAAATGTAGAAATCTGTTATTATATCTTTAAAACTTTTAGGAAACATCTAAATGGAGTTCTTTTTATTATCACTAGTAAATCTATTATCAATCTTCCATAATTGATGCTGTGTCAAGAAAACTAGGTTTTCGTAAGTAAAGAAAATTGATCAGTGCAGCATTACGTAGTATAAACATGTGATTTAGACGCTTAAGTTTGCTATGCAAATAAAGTACTAGACTTTGAAGGACATTTCTTTCTAAATAATATTTTTCTCTTTCAGGATGATCTTGGAAAAAGAAGGGCCTCGTTCCTTGTTTAGAGGATTAGGCCCCAATTTAGTGGGGGTGGCCCCTTCCAGGTAAACAAAAATTAAGTTAAGCAAAATGCAACCGTCTTCCTTGTTTCGAGTTTAATGAAGGGAGATGCTGAAGTCAAGGTGGTAAGGATAAAGCACTGCGGTGTAACAAACGGGTATCAGTAAAAGGATGGGCAGGTTGCAGCGTGTGGAGGGGCACAGGATCTCACAGTGAGGTCACCGTGAAGTCCTTGCTGTACCCGGTGCAAAAGGCAAAGAACCAACTAAAGGAACAAGTGGGAACTAATCCTATTCTTTGGTTTAGGGGACAAGCTAAACCGATAGAATGGTTTCGTTCATTATTAAAGAAGCCCAAAGGCCTTAATACATTAAGTTGTCATTTTTCTCTGATACATTTTTATCTTAGATTGACTTCTTCCGTGATAGAACACTCCAGAGTCCCCATTTCAGCATGAAAATGCATAGCCAGATCTGTGTCCAAACATGGATCTGTGCCAGATCCATGTCTCATTATTTATTGCATTTCAACTTTTTATGGCCTATTTTTTCTCTTTAAAAAAAAATTATCCAAAATTTCATCTTTATTGTAAAGACCAAAAAAATGTATAGTTTAAAGCTTGACATTCCACCTTAAACACCTCACCTCTCTCACCCAGTGCACCTCCCCTCACACACTCTTCTCGCCATAGAAAACTGGCATTAAACACTTTGGTGTACAGTCTTTCATTAATTTTTCTGACCTATCATATACATAAAATGTATAATATGTACACCTATTATCATTTACATGAATTAAATTGTATTAAACATTTCACCCAATTTGTCTTGAAGCTTTTTCCATGAAAATGTGTAGTTTTTTTAAAAATTCATAGTATGACTATCCCATCATTAATAAGCATTCCCTTACTGATAAGCCTTTAGATTAATTTCCAGATTTTTACTGTTAAAAACAATGATTTTTGTGAACTTAGTGGTACCTTCATCTTTGCATACTTAAAACAAGTATATTTCTTTAGGATAGTTACCTAAAAGTAGAATTTATAGATAAAAGGGCAGACGTACATTTAAAATTAATAAATATTGCTCAACTACCTTTTGAAAAGGCATCTCTTATTTTTATTCTCAAATAGTGAATTAGTTGCCTTTTATCCATGTATTACCCGTGTTGGCTTCTATCCATGCCTTTTAATACTTGCCAAATAGATTGAACGTGGTTTTTCACTGTTTTAATATACACTTGTTTAATTTTTGGTGCAATCACATCCTCCTCGTAGTTATTTGTATATCTCTTCTGTGAATTACCTGTGTATATATATTCCCTGCCCTCTTTCTCATTAGGATGTCTTTTTGCCTTACTGATTTCTAGTAATGCATTATTACTTTTCACAATTTGGCATCATTAAATGTATCCTAGTTTTTTTCCTTTTTCATGAAGCAGTTGTTTCATTTTAAATTAACGTCCCCATTTTTAAGTCACCTTTAAAAAGGCACAACAATGAGACTCCCCATTTGTACTTGTTTGTCTGCTCTGTCCCTTTGGACCAGATAATCAGGATTGTTGGGAAATAACAGGGTATTTGAAACAACAAGCAACTAATTCAGTGCCTGGAAAGCTAAACAATGAGGAGGTGGCTGGGATGCATAAAGTCATAGTCAGTATGTTAATGGGAGATATTTACAAATTTAATGGAATGTTTACAAATGTTGGAAAATATCACCTGACCTGAAGAGGCTAATTTCGTTTGGAATTGTCTTGTCTGTTTAATGATACTGTGAACTACTCTCTGTATAGTATAGGTTAGAATATACCACAGTATCTCAAAATTGTTTAACGTATACTTTGATCAGTTGGGTCAGTTCTAGATTTCTCTCCACCAAAAAAATAAGTGCTTATGCCGTATTTCCTTAACTCAAGTGTATTTAAGTCTTAGCATTACAGCAGCCTTTCAGCCTTATTCATATGCTTTCAAAATTTTATACAAATATTTTTTGTTACAGTTAGTTGCTGTCAAAGTATTGGGGTGGGGTGGGGGGGTGTCTGAGGTTGCTTTACATTTGAGGAATTTTACATTTGAGCTTGTCTTTTTCTTAATGAGTCAATACAGAAAGTACTTCAGGGTCTTAATGGGGAAAATGTGTAAATTAACCTGATCTTACATGGGAATGTAGCTAAGACTTTATTTTTAGATTTCTGTACTCTGAAATTACAAAGAGCAATTTATGTGTCATTTAAATCTTAAGAATTAAGTAACGAGCTTATTGATAAAATGTAAATCTTTATTTTAGAGCAATATACTTTGCTGCTTATTCAAACTGCAAGGAGAAGTTGAATGGTGTATTTGATCCTGATTCTACCCAGGTACACATGATTTCAGCTGCAATGGCAGGTATGAATATATAATACTAAAAAACAAAAAATTTTCTGAGATCTAGAGACTTAATATTGAATTATGATGAATTTACATTGTAAAATTAAGACAATGTGCTTTTCATTCATTAGCATCCACAAATACGATTTTTACATTTATTAGTATACAATAAATTTGATTGGGAGGTATATGTAAAATCTGTTGTCAATTGGCATTTTGTAATTAGGAGTTTGTGATGTATACAGGTAATATATTTACATTGTCTCGTGTAGTTCACTGAATACTTAGTGATCACTTTTAATAGTTTTAAGAAGCCAACCATAATTACACTACAAGTTATGGAGCTGTAATTTACTCTTCTCTCCTCAATTTCTGTTAGTGCCTTTTCCCTTTTTGCTGCATGTTTTGGCTTCTGTCTGAAATGTGCCGGCAGTTCTTGGTAAAGTATTCATTTTGTCCTGTGCTCAAATGCTGAAATTTTTGTGAGTGATGTATTACTGATAACTCAGAGTTACTGCAGTGTATGCATTTTGAAAAATATGTGTAGTGTTCCACTTAAATCACACTAGATAGCACTCAAAATTTAGACACTGGCTATGTGTACATGCTATAGAAATGTTTCCAGGAATTCATCTGTCATCATTGAGTGTATGTGATTTCTGAGTTAAAACAACCAGTCCTGGGTCTCTTTCTACACCGTCTTAAAGATAAACTGGAAGATTGGTTTAACCAGTTTGGTTCTGGAATCATTTGCTGTTATGCATGTTAGACAAAGCCATGACCTTTGGTTCTCATTAGAAAATTCTCTGCAGTTTTCTGAGATTTGTTGCATATTTATCCATGCCTCACATTTCCAAATTATGCTATGACTTTATAAAGCAAATTATATCTACTTTCATCAACTGTTGATCAATTAATTGAAGTGTCAGCTATGTGCTTAATAATGAGTGCCTTAAACTGTTAACCATTTTCTGTTTAGAAATAAATTGGATCAATTTGAACCACATACTTAACGAACTAAGTGTAAGTTTGAAATACTAATTTCTGAAAGGTCAATAGCCATTAATAAATCTAGCATATACCTCACAAAATATTTTTAAGGCGTTTTTATATTTAGTAGTTGTTGACTAACTCATTGAAGTTTTAAAGCTGGAAGGTGGTGAAATACTCTTATTTTAAAATGTGGAAAGATCTTGGGCACGTTATGTAATGTATGTGAACCTCCATTACCTTATCCTTGGAATGAGTAGGTTGCTCTACATAGATTTGGATTTTGAGAATTAGCTCTTCGGTACCATAGAGATCATCTAGTTACAACTGGAATTATTTTTTAATGTACTTTTTACAGATGTTGAATACGAATAGATTTTCCCTCTACACATTTCAGTGGGTATAAGGTAAAAGTTAGTAGCTAATTTCAGTCTGTATAACCACTATATTAGGATCTTTAAGAATGTATTTCTGAATTACCAGTGTTTATATTTTTGTTTTTTAACCCCAGAAAATTATAAAGAAATGTTAATCTTTCTTTTTTTGAAAGAATTAAAACCAAGAAAGTAGATGAGCAATCATTTAAGTTGAGGAAAGTTGTTATATATTCAGTATTGCAAATTTAGAGTTTCTGAATATCTTAATTCCTTCTGGAACATTAAAGTGTCTCATCAGAATTTGTTACTATATTTGTATCAGTTGCAAAGAATTTCAGTGGAATTGTTGTTTTGCACTTTTAAAAAAAAAATGTGAACATGTTAACTTTGTTTTTTATCTCTATGTTGATACTATTTCCCAACTTGAATTCCTAGAATTTTGGTTAATTGATAGTTTTATACTTGTTCACATACACTTATTGTGTAATTTGAAAATACTTCTTCCATTTGTTTTCAGTTACATTTTTTTTCTGAGAATTGTGCTTTCAGAGCTTTCTTGCACTGTTCATGAGCATTATTAACATTTAGCTTTGCAGTTTTTACATAACTACATGGTTGGTGAAACTGAATGGTCCCATGCAGATTCATTAAGGTAGCCTTTTGCCCCCTTCATTCTTGAAATAACCAGATTGCTCTGGTTTTTCTTCATGATCATTTTTTATAGGTCTTTTAAATTATGAATTGGGGGTGCAAAGTGCTTAGAGGCAATCATGAAAAATTGTTTTTCAACTGGCTATTCAAAAAAAAATGCTAACCTTGTCATTTTAGTATCAAAAAACACACTAAAATAGATCATTAATGCTATTGCCTGCAAGATTTTGCCACATCAAGCAGCATACACATTAAGAATTTAATAACATACCTTGGACATAATTTTATTTCAAGTAATCTCTCAATTCAGTTGAATTTTTCATGTTATCCATAAGAACTAAAGTTTTTAGATCTAAATCTTTTTAGTTAAAAGGACAGTTTATTTAAAGTGGGTCTTGTTTTCATTTGTTGTAGTGTTTCAAGGGAATACTGTAAGAATTTGTAAAACTTTAAATTTGGGCTATAAATTTTCATGCATTGAAATTTTTTCAATTGTGAGGCTATTTAATCTAATGAAGTAACGTTGTTGACTCTTCCTGTTTTACCTGCCCCTTTTTTTCTTTCTTCTTTTTTTTTTTTTTTACTACATATGACTTTTGTCAGACTAAGTGAGTCTTAGGAATTGAGGGTATTTGTTTTGTTGAGGACATTTGTGTTTTTGTTTAAATGAACTTGCATATTCCACTGTATACATCTAGATATGGGTGTGTATACAAAAAATAGAATTCAGCTTCTTCTTTGTTTATAGCAATTCCCAATTTTAAAAAGTTTTTATCTGGAATGTATATACTATTATATATAGCATTACAGACTTAAAAGGAAATGAATTCCAATTTTATTGGATTATATATTCCAACAATTTCTGTTCAGTTTTTTTAAAGTACCCATAATATAATCGTTTAACATTTACTAGATACTTAATGGACTTTATTTGTTTATAGCATTCACTTATTTTTCAAGATATATTTTTCTATTGACTTAAAGTTTATTAAAGGTTAATTTTTTACTCATTAAATAGAAATTTTGTCTTACATATATAAAATTTTAAAAAATATTTTAGTAAAAGTCTGGGGTCCATGGCAGTTCATTCAGCCAGATGGATGATTGAACAGATGTTTTGTGTTTGTGTGTAAACATTATTCCTGTTTTTTTGTTTTGTAGAACACAAGAAATTAAATACAAAATAACTCAAAATATTTCATAAAAATGGATGTGCAATATTACTGGCCATAGTGCAAAAGGTGAAAGGTACTACTGAAGCAACATATACTTTTATTTTATTTATTAAAAAGATGATAAATAGTTAACAAAATGAAGTTACTTGGATATTGGTTTCTTTTTTTTAAGGTTTACTAAATAGGCTGGTTGTTAAAGAATAGAAAATTATAATTTCAATTCCAATCATGGTAGATAAATAATGGTAGGAAAATGGAATATGACAATTCCCTCTAAATATTTTCTTAGATTCCCTTTGACAAGGTTGGCATTTTTTTTTTAAGGCAAAATTGGTCTTTTAGGTAAGTATTTGGACTCTGAAACTGTTGCAGATGGCAGAATTTTCAGTACTCGGTGCATTTTTTTAAAAAAATTGGTGGCCCGTTTTGATACTCCTTTCTTTTTCTTTTTTAACTTAAAATTTTCAAAAAAGTTAGATCTCACCGTAAATATTTCTCAGATCCTTCCAGTGGGATTCATTTTGTACACATGTTTCTGATGAGGTCACTGCTTGTTGTTATGATACAGAAAAGCCTGTGTCTATTTTAGGCATTTACTGTACATTTCTCCCGAGAAAAGAGTGAGATCGTGTCATCTCATGCTCCCCATCCGCAGGTCACTTCCTGTAGAAATATGGACTAACTTAAACCTCGTGAGTACTGATCTGAGCATCTCTTGCAGCCTCTAGTTATAAGAAACATCCCCTGGGAATTTACAGTAGCTGTGGAATTAATAGAAGGCGGGAAATGAACTTTTATTTCCTGAATTTGTGTGTGCATTATCTGAATATTTTCTAAAACTTTAATTCTGATTCCTTTATAATATTCCTTCTAGAAGGAAGAATGGGGTAACTTTTCAGTCATCATATAGTAAAAGCCTGGGGTCCTCAGCTTGGCCATAATCGCCTTGACCACCAAAGAAATTGATAACAGTATTTAAGAGATACATAGTTGTAACTGGTATCATACCATCCTGCAACTTGGAGAAAAAGTTCTCTTTGCTTAGCATAACATATTTTAAAAATCTAACACAACAGTGCTTTCTATTCTCTTGCTTGTTGATACTTGGCTTTTTTCTACTCATTGATCTTAATACCTGTCCTTACTTTGAAAATAAATGCAGGACAAGAATATATGGGATCTTAGCTGTTTTAGTTTTAATTTGTTTTTTAGTAGTTTTAATACATTTCTCAGAAAGTTAGGTGGGCTTTGTTCTACTAAAGAAATTAATTGAAATAAAAAGTACTAAAAATGCAGTACCACAGGTATCACTCACTTAATGAAACAGACATTTTCAGCAAGTTTTATAGACTATAAGCAGGATTTCTGTTAATCTGGTTTTTAATCAGTTTACATTATCAAATGGAGTCTTAGGTGAAGCAAAACTAAACAACTGCATTTTAAAAGTTTTTAAAAACTTTCTAATGAAATACTAACCACACTACTAACAGTATGGCCAATATACTACCACTTTGCTTTAACTGACTGTGGAGTAACATTAATTCTTAACCTACAAATAGATCCTACATATACCTCTAAGTCAGTTTTAATGTTTAACAGGGTACTCAGAATATTATAGTGAGTTAACATATTATCAAAATGTCACAAAATTTAAATGCCAAAATAAAAAATAATAGGAAATTTCTAAATTTCAGGGGCACCATTCCCAATATCTTTGTGTATGTTTGTCTTAGAAAAAAATAGGAAGATATGTTTGGCTTTGGATGTTTGTCAACTTCAAATTGCTTTAATACGTATAATTCAAAGTTAGTGATAAATTTTTGTTTCTTCCCACCTGTTTCATTTCTTGGATTAATGGATTATATTTTTCTAGATTTCATTAGCCTAATAATATCTACTTAGTTTATTAGAGTGTCTTTGATAAGAGACTATAAATAGCACAAAACTCAAGGATCAGAGTTTTAACTGGTAAAAGACCAATAGCTAAAAACCTGTGGATTATTCCCAGATTCTTTTAACCTAATGGTTTGCTGGCAAGTTGGGCTAGCGTCTTTATTACGAGCTAGCTTATTGGGCAAGTTGAGCCAAACCAACTATATAGTAAGCACAACTTACTGACAATGAGAGTTACGTAGGGATAAGGTGACAACATTCTCCCACTTACCTAATTTTAATGTGCACTATTCCATAGGTTAATTTGTGTCTGGAAATGAATTTTAGTTAAGTGAGAAATACCTGTTGTTTGCATCCTGTCATTGTTTAATTTGTACAGAGAATAATTAAAATTATAATTTATGGGTAATTTGAAATTTTATTTCTAGTAATATTTATAAATACTGATTAAAGTTTACATAATATAAGGGGGTTTTGGCCTCTGAGGAATTCTGTGACTTGGAAGAGTATTAAGATTGGATACTAAGTTTATATTTTTAGAAGTAGAACATAATTATTTTTTAAAATACTTTGATGCTTATCTTCTTCTCAAATAAAGTATAATGAATTGAATTAGATTTTTACCTAGAAAGGCTGGGTTTTTTTTAAGTTTTATGTAGTAATTCCCCGTTTTAGCCTTTCTAAATTTAATAAAACAAATATATATATTTTTAATTTTCACAGAATAATTAAAAACCATTGTGAGTAATGTAGAATATTTTGTTCGTTTGTGCTGCTTAGTGGCTTTTCACTAATAAACCCCTAATATTGCTGTACAGACATTTAGCTAATACAAATATTTAAGTTTAAAAATAAAGAATCATTAAATTAAGGATATGACCAGAATGCTGATGTCTGGTTCGTATTTGCTTTAAAATAAAATTTGAACATCTTTAGTTTGACTTTTTTACTTAGATAAGTGAGGATCAAGCCAAGGAAAAATAATGCTCTGTAACCTTATTTTCAATTAAGTCTAGGCCATGCAAGAAAAATCTTTTGCGAACAAAAAATACTTAAATGGATCTGACAGTTTCATATTTTTCTTCTCTTTCCCTTTACCAACACTATATACATGAAAAGAACCTTATATAAAAATGGTCCTGACAACCTGTCCAACATTTAAATTTTTATTATTTAGTACTGATGCCTACAAAATTACTGGTCCCGTTCTAGTTTTATACATAATATATGTAGTATTAAAAGCACTTAAGTGAAAAGGAGACTATATAACCATTACAGGATTATTAAAGGAGTTATCAAATCAAACTTTTATTCTATTTATCTTGCCTTGATAGATTTCAATTTGAGCATCCCTTTGTGAAACATCTGGCTATTTTTACAGTGTTAAAGCAGTGGATTAAAGGAGTAAAATTTGAGTTAGCTAACTATCTAACATTCTAGAAAAGAACCTGTGAGACTGAATTCCACTTTGTATACAATTTAGTAAAATTATTTTGCATTTGTTGATATACCCGTACTAGCTTTGAAAGCCAAAAAAGGTTTATGATTGGTTCTGCACTATATGTTAACTTAAAAAATAAACTATTCACAACATTTTTGCTTCTTAAAATTTGCCTCATATTTAATGTGCTGGTTATAGTCTACCTTTCTAAAAATAATGTGCTTGACCTGCTAGTATTTGATAGAAAGTATTAAAACAGTTAAGATCCTTAGACATTTCTGCATGTAAATTTTCATTGAATTTACAGGCCAATTGAATAAATGTAGCTTAATTTAAGTAGTTCTGTGAAGTTTGGGTAGCTGATATTAAATGTTTGCAAGCAATATATTAAAACCCTCTTTTGTATAGATGAAGCAAGCTTCATCAGTTTTCATCAAGTTTGAATTTCATGCTGCTATTTTTCCATAGCACTAAGAAGATAGCAAGTAAAGATATGCACTAGGCTAGAAACACACTGTTCCAGAGGTCTTAATTGACTACCTGGAATGAGCCATCTTAGGTGACCACCCTTCTGCACTGATAGTACTTAGTACTTTAAAGTAAACTACAGCTGCTTCTACCCTGGGTTTCTCTCTCCAGTGTCTATATAAGTGAGAGGGGAGTTCCAATTTGTAACTTTTTGTTTTGAACATTTTATTTTTTTGTATGTGTTTAACTGGATAAAAAATAGGTTTGTCCTATTAACTCTTAACAGAAACCTTACCTCTGTGGTATAATTATTTTAACAGTATTAAGTGTATGTTTATATAAAGTATTCATAAGGCCAAACAACAGTCTTTTCTGTTGCACAATCAGCTTAAGATCAAATATTAGGAAATGCTGATGTTTATATAGAATCCATTTTGAACATAGTGATTTTTGATGTTAATTGGACCCCAAGTAGTTGTTACAGCTTGCATGCTAAAAATCCCTAAAATACACACAATTTTTGTGTGTTTGTAGAAATAGATTTCTGAATTTAGCTTAGAGAGTAGAAGGCACCCCAGAGGATATTCTGAATATTATGGTAGAGGGATTTATACATTTTGTTTTTAAAAGATTATCTTTTAGTTATGGTCAGAATTTGAGAATGTAGCTTGGAAATAAAGTACAAATGTTCATGTTTGTATGGATGTAAGATAAAAGTGTAAAGCATATATCAGTTAATATTGAAATATTTATATGCATTTTCTTTAATAATAGATGTGTATAATTTAAAAAACCTTAAAGTTAATAGTGTATTCATTTTTACCAGAGTTCATTTTAAACATGTTTGTTTAGGTTTTACCGCAATCACAGCAACCAACCCCATTTGGCTTATAAAGACTCGGTTACAGCTTGATGCAAGGTATGTTATTTCATTAAAACAAAGTTAAAGTTGGTTTCAACTAATTTTTTTTCCTATAAATTTATGTCAGTGAGATTTCAATGCCAGGTATTTTCCCTTCTTGCTGCTGAGTTTTTTTGTTTTGTTTTTGAAACTTGGGTCTACCATTAGAAGCAAAAGTGATACAATGGTTGGTAGTAGGACACTTCAGGGAAGAAAGTGTATTGTGTTTTTAAATGGAAGAAAGAAGGACATATGAACCTAGCCCAAGCAGTGATATTTCACTACATGGCTTATTATAATTGGACTCCCAACAGCTAAATAACCCACATGATCAACTAGTCCAGGCTGAGTCTTTGAGGATCATTGCTCAAATTCAGTACCCTTATATACAGGAAGTCCTGGCCTGGGATTCTGCTCTCATACATTCATAGACCTCATCTGTTACCGCTGACCACTTGATGGTAGAAAGATTCATTCACTCAGTAAATCTATATTGAGCAGCCATTGCTAGGTTCTAGAGTTATACCAGGAACCAGTGGGGACCAGCTTTAAATGGAATAGTCACGGAATGGGTTTTTTGAGCCCATTTTAAGCAGAGGCAACAGTCAGTGCAAACCACCTAGGTCCTAAGTTTAGGGACTTTGGCAAAGAGCCTACCCTATTTCCCCAAAAATAAGACCTCGCCGGACAATCAGCTCTAATGCGTCTTTTGGGGCAAAAATTAATATTACATTAGTATTAGTAAAATAAGACGAGGTCTTATATTAATTTTTGCTCCAAAAGATGCATTAGAGCTGATTGTCCAGCGAGGTCTTATTTTTGGGGAAACACGGTATCTGGTGTGTAGTAGTAATAATAATAATAATAATAATTCTAATTGCTTTGGAACTGTTTTTGCCTTGCAGTCTGGAGTAGACTAGACACAACAAATTTCCACTGTTTTTTATATTTTAGGGTTTGGGAAGTAGTGTTGTATCTTACAAATAAAACTGATGTAAGAAATCATTAACAATTACGCCTGATTAAATTTCTGTTTTCCACAACCTGTCATGTTGAACTGTATGTTATTTGGAGACTTGAAAAAAAAGTCTAATTCTTCTCCCATCTGGAATAAATTTTAATAAAATCTTAAGTGATACAGAAAAATTCAAAGTTTATTTCTTAAAGCCAAATATCTGACAGGTAATAATGGTGGATAAGACAATGCAAAGGTTAAGAAAGTGTGTGATGCCAGTCTATTTATACTATTATTAACTACCAGGGGTACCCTTCAGTATGTTATAGGGTGGATTTGTAGGAGATCCAGGAAAAGCATGGCTTAAAACTCTTACTACCAACTGTAACACAAGCCAGCACAATTTCTTAGGCTTGGGAATGGGGAATGGAATAGGGGTCGGGTAGTTGTGAAGTGTTAATTTCAAGGTGCTAATTTATAACCCTGCTATCTAGAACAGCACTGATGTGTTTGCATGTTACCCTTTGGGACTTGTAGCTCTTTTAACTTTGTAAGGACGGATTTGATGGCAGAAACTGTTATCAGTTGGTTGCGTGGATAATTCAACTCAGAAGGTATTTAATGTCAGTAGTTGAGGACAGCCATTAGTTCATAAAACTGGAGGGATCTGTAGGATATCAGGTATGTGTCTTAGTTGTGGTTTTATTTTGTTATGTCAGAACCAGGTTGTGAATAACTTATAAATAGGTAAATTTTCTACTTCTTTCCCTGTCGGTAGCATTTAAGTCCATTTCTTATAGATAGTTTATTTTGGGGGAAATCATAGCGTGAGGTAATACTTTTATAAACTCAAAATTATATACTTACGTAAGTGTAAGTGCTGCACCCTTACGTAGCACTAAGAACATTTTCTTGGCTCAGTCTTCAGTAAATACTTGATAACTGTAAAGGTCCTCATTCACTATTCATTAGGATACTGAACGGAAAGATATGGCCATTACCTTCAAAGGAGATTTGTTTTAAATTCACTCAATCACTTTTGGGGAAGAACTGGATGAGTTTAGAAGAAGCCCTCAGATACACAGAAATTAGATTAATTGTGCTCCTTGGTTTTGTGATGTACTGTCATCACTGGAGTCCCAGTCATTCTTTTTGTATGTTATTAAATGCAAAAGAAATCTTCGCAACTTAAAACTGGATTTAATATTATATAATGTGAGTGTTTTTGTTTGTTTTGTTGTAATCTTGAGCTGCAGGCACAATATATTTGCACTAAAGGATTTTGCTGCTCATCCCTGCAGTGCAAACTTCAATGAGGACGTGAAACTGAATGTTCAGCGCAGTGTGTTTTGCATTCAGTAAAATTAATTGCGTACATGTTACTCATCTAATACGACAAATTCGGGACAAAAGAATAGAAAATCTAAAACGAATGTTTTAAAATTCTGACTTCACTTCTTCATGAATTAAAGAGGATCATTCTTCATTATATACAGTGGCACATTTCTACTATATTTTATTTAAAAACCTGTACTACTTTACTTACATCAAAAATACTTCTCTGTTTTGCTTTTCAGGAATCGTGGGGAAAAGCGAATGGGTGCTTTTGAGTGTGTTCGTAAAGTGTATCAGACAGATGGACTTAGAGGATTTTACAGAGGCATGTCTGCTTCATATGCTGGCATATCAGAGACTGTTATCCATTTTGTTATTTATGAAAGTATTAAGCAAAAACTACTGGAATACAAGATTGCTTCTACAATGGAAGATGATGAAGAGTCCGTAAAAGAAGCATCAGATTTTGTGGGAATGATGCTAGCTGCTGCCACCTCAAAGACTTGTGCCACGAGTATAGCATATCCGCACGGTAAGAGGAATTGAATTTCTAAGTAATGTTCTGTTAATTGAGAAATGCTCTCTCCAGCCAGCAGCCCACTTATTCAAGCATTTATAATTTTACTGAATTTCAGTATAACAACGTGTAGTTCTTAGGAGTTCATCATAATAGGATCAAACCTATACAAGTTAACATACTTGTAAAGCAATTTTAATATGTCAGTATATGCTATAGTGGCGTGGTGGTAATTTAACATGCACTCTGGACAAATTTGAACCCAGAATCAGTTAGATTCCAGCCAGGTGACTTTGGGCAAGTTTCTGTTTTTTCAAAAACATAGGGATGTAGATGGTATACTAGATACTTTATATACATTATTGCTAATCATAAAAATCTGGCTAAATCTAGGTATGCTAGAACATAACCACAACTGTCTTCATTTTCGAATTGGAAATAAGAAAAGATTGTAAGTAACTTGCTCAAGGTCTCATAGTTTACTCAGTGATAGAGCCTAAATTTGAATTGAAGCCTAATCCCAAAGACCAAACGGTTTTACACTATTTCATGTTGGCAAATAAGTATATATGAATGATTTATTTCTGTCTTTGTTTTACAATATTAACTTGTTTCATAAATAGCTAAGAAAATCACTTAAGAATTGGTCTGCAGCATGCTGAGGTTTTTTGTAACTTTTTGTTTTGTTTTAGCATCTGTAGCCTTTGATTTTGGTGTGCTTGAGGTTTGTTTTGGTTCCGGTTTTTAATCTAAGTGCTCCCTTTTGTTACACTGTTTAACATTTACACTAACCTTTATAAAGCTGAGGTTCTGGTTAAAGCTGTATCCGGAACAATAAAACAGGTCTAGGAAATGAGTATTTGCCTCAAATGTAATTTATGAATAAAACCAACTCGACTCAAGTTGGGCTATGAACTTACCCAGTTTCCTGAGGGAAATCCTAACTTCCTTAAGAGAAGTCACAAGAGGACAGTGCCAGCAGCATTATTTGGTTCTGGCGTCCTGTGGGCCAGTGGCCTGCTAAGGTGAGAGTGTTTGGGAGTTTTAAGTATCCTGTCCCTTCGAGTGAGATGATGTCATTACAAGAAGAGGTACGGTTTATAAACTATGTCAAAGAAGAATGTATAAATGGCATGAATTTTTAAGGTAGGACATGAAATTTGCAGTGAAAATGGCTTTAGGCCATTTCCCACAGGCCCATCAAGAGTAGTGTGTTGAAAAAGTTTGACAAATAATGAATGTGGAAAGAACAGACTTTTCTGTCGGAAACTCTGATTTCTTGTCCCAGCCTCTACCATCAACTGACGAAAACCTCTCTGTAGCCCCAATTTTCTCACTTTTTAAAATGAAGAAAAAGTGGACTAACTATAATCTTTAAGATCCCTTTCAGCTCTAAATTTTATGATTTTTGCTTAGTTGCTTCCCAGATGGGGCCTTTAGCAGGCAGTTTATATTTTAAACATTTTCAGTCTCATCCACATAAAATTTCATGTTGGTATATGTAGACCATTGTGAGTAAATTAGTAATTCTATTTTCTAATTATACTGTCCACTTTTTAAAAATATTTTCTGCTTATTTCTCACAGTATCTATATTCATTTTTGATATCACCTGCATTCCTTTCCCTGCTTCTTCGCCTTTTTCTTATCACATCTATTCTCCCTGTTACCTATGTCTAGTATACAACTGATACTTTTATTTCATTCTTTCTTTTACCATTCAGGAACCTATGGAATTTTATAATTAGTCTACATGATTTTAGCCGCCAACTTAGAAGTTTGGTGTTGTTTCAATGTGACTGGTTTTAATAAGTTAGACATTAGAAATTACGTATCATTTGCCCTACGGTTACACTACAGATACATTTATCCTAAGCTTGCACTTACAGGTAAATGGGATATGATGTGCTCGGTATTAGGAGGATATAAATAAATATATCACTAAGTTTAAATAAAATGACTTTATTTTTTACCTAAACAGAAGTTGTAAGAACAAGACTACGTGAAGAGGGAACGAAATACAGATCTTTTTTTCAGACACTATCTTTGGTTGTTCAAGAAGAAGGTTATGGGTCTCTTTACCGTGGTTTAACAACTCATCTGGTGAGACAGATTCCCAATACAGCCATTATGATGGCCACCTATGAACTGGTGGTCTACCTTCTTAATGGATAGCAACATCAGGCTGCCGTTCTATGAAGAGGAAAGACCAAAAGATGCCAGTGGACCATGGAGTGTTGAAGCCAGCATGGTGGACAGAAGAGAAATGGTTTGGGAACATGTAACTATGCCTAAGCAGAAGTCTGGTTGTAGGAATTAAAGTAATCATAACCACATTACTTGGTCTTTCCGGTAATGTGAAAAAAAACCTCGGCTGCCTCCAAGAAAAAGCCTTTAGAAGCGCTCCTTCTTCAAAATTGCCATTTTCTCTACCATGTCCATGGGACACAGTTGCATTTTGTTTATTTATGGCAGTCAGAGTATAGTGTTTATTCCATGAGTACTTTTCCATAAAGCCATCCCTAATTCTATACTGTACTATAAACTACCCAAAGATAGTACTGACAGTCATAAATTTCTGACTTTTGGCTTCTCTGTAATTATTGTAAAATAACAATAGTAGTGAGATCCTCAGTATTATTTTCATGTTTCCTTGAGAGGATCTGGCCCAATCTTTAAAAGTTAATTATTGGGCATTAGTACTCACTGGTTTTGACAACTAATGAAATAGTGTCTAAATATCTTACCTACTTTTATCTTTAAAATGTTTTGGTTTTCACTGCTACAGGTGCTTGATGTTTAGCATAATGTGGACACTTAAATTGTTCATTAACATATGAAACTCAAAATGGTAATAGTTTGGGACAAAATAAACCAGTAAAATGTTGATTTTTGGCCATTTCAATAACTTGAGCATGTCTTCATATCTTTTCTAACTTGATGATACATGAATGAATGTCTTTTCAGTGATTTACTAGTTTGAACTTGAATTACCACGTATCATACTTCAGTATCATTTTCTTAAAATGGAAAATTTTACCACTTCTGAATCTTTCTCTGCTTTCACATTAAGAATTTGAACCTTTGAATTATTTCCAAAAGATCTGTATAGATTGCATTTATTTTGTAGAGAAAATGGTAATTTTCAGCTTTGCCCTGACAGGTTTTATTTTTTTTTTAAGGCGACGTAAATATCTGGGGCAGTACAAACGTTGTAGAAGAGGGCCCTCTGCTATCTGATTGAGCAGGTAATGATCCTAATTGACTTAGTTTTGTAAATGAACAAATCTGCTTTTGAAAAGAAATTTATTCTATCCTAATTTCTTGAGTGGTAAATCATAGAAAGATTCAAGTTAATTCAGATTAAGTGTGCTAACAGGATACAGCTTTTACATTTTGCTGTTGAGCTCAACTGCACCTTGTAATACTTTACATGTGTTATATATATGGCCCTTACGAAGATGTTGGCTGCAATTCTACTAAGAGACTTTAGCTTATGGATGTTGCTATACTGGTGTGAAAAAACTTCTACAATTAAACTCCAGTGTGGTACTCATTTCAATATACGTGAACTGTACATTTTGTGCAATGGCTTTATCTTAAGAATGACTCTTTGTGAATGCACTTTGTGGCCTTTTTTTGAGGGCGGGGGAGATAATAAGAGTAGGAGAGAATTCCATGTTAAGGTTATTTTTTTAAAACAGTCATGTATTAGGCAAAACAGTATTCATAACATTTTTCTGGGCTTTAAGGGTGTTGTTTTGGAGATCTTGAATATAAATGTTTTAAGTATTCTATGCACCTAGTGACATAACATAGAAGATTGTAGCATGTCATTGCAAGCTTTCTCTGCTGTCACCAATGAAACACAGTGCCCTCTTAAATTCCTTCACAACTTCCTTGTAATCAACAGTAACTGGATGTTTTTGAGGTGCTTTGATTGGAATTAAAAACATTCCAATCTATTTGGAAACCAAAGGCAAATTCAGTTTCATTACCTTTGGGGTTATTCATATCTTTTACGGTGATTTTCAGCTTTGACATTTATTGTGAGGAACATGCCAAAAAACCCAAGTAACAAACAAAGAAACAAAAACCACGGGTTTCTAACTTAAATCTGTAGAGAAAGTCTCCATCTGTAGCGTTTGCCTTTTCAGGTGCCACTTGTACTGCCTAATACAGTGCCATTTGCCTTGTGAAGATCTGTAAATATTAGTTGTACTGAATGTAGGACAGAGACTCACCCTAATCTTACTGATCTCAGTATCCCACAAGTGATTAAGAATGATGTGAAAACCAGCAGCTAAAGAACATCTTATTATTTAGTCGTAGCAAATTCATAAGTGTCCTTCAAGGATGAACATGTTATTCCTGTTTGTATTTAGCAAGTAAAACTTTTGTTGACCTTTAGTGCATTATATTCAGCTTTTAAAAGTGAGTTTTATGTATGTACTGGAAGGAGAAGGTCTTAGAGTCTTAGACTTTGTTTCTTTGTGCAACAACTGGAGAGAAGCAGTGTCATTTATTTTCATTGTTTTGTTTTTCCCCAAAGCACAATCTGCCGTAGTTTACGTATGACAGAGATAATTAAAAAAAAAAAAAACTATATAAAAGTTATTTTTAAAATTTGCCTCTGAAACATTTCTTTGGAGATCTTTTGTTTAATGCAAATGTTTAAGAAGAAAAACATACTTAAAAGCATTGGACTTTTTTAAAAACTTTTGTTTTCATCTATTTTCTATCAGATAACATTTTATTTCTAGTATGGAGGTAGTCTGCACTCTTTAGATAAGTATGGTTTTTATTGTAGAATCTTCTCAGAAAATTAAATTGAACTTATTCAGGTTAAAGCAGTAGATACTGGAAGAGCAGACTCTCATGGAATAGCCGATAGAACTCTGGTACCAGCGGTACCTGTGGCTCACAGAAAACAGTTTTCTAAATTTCAGAGTCCAAATCTGAGAATTACCAACCTGGTGATTGTGAGGTCCCATACAGTGATTTTAAATCCAGGACAAAACTCTCTCCAAAGCTTTGTCTTAACTCTTACTATGTATGTATCTTTGTGGAACTAACCTTCCTGGATGGGGCCCACAAGTAACTGATTTGTAACTTCAAAACCAAGACAGAATATTATGAGATTATTTAATCCAGGCTTTTGTCTCCTAGTGCCTAATGCCCATTGTAGACTAGCATTAGTATATTAGGACCGGCAGAGTTTGGGTTAAAAATAATGAGGATTTACTCTTACTGGAGCATAAAAACGTCAACATTTTTAGGTTTGTTTTAAGTCACTAAAAATATCGATTTGAACTTGAAGGATTTAAATGCTAGAAACCAGTCTGTCCTTTACTCCTCCAGCATTGCTCATGCCCGCCTTTTGTTGTTTACGTGCTCTTCTGCCCAGACTGTTAGTAGGGACCCTTTGGGGCTGATAAATGTAATAGTTCAGCTTTTTCCTCCTCTAATACTGATCATGACTTTAACATTCCTACGAACATAGATATTTCTGAATTATTCAATTGGAAGGAATTTTAATTATATAAAAATATTTAAAGGTCTCTTCTCTGTCATGCCCTTATAGTTCTCATTAATATATGCTGCTTTTTATGCTACTCCTTTTAGAAACTGAATTCTAGTTTAATTGAGTTTTTTTGTGTTAATATAACATTTTGAATGTGTACCCCTGCATATGTGAACAATTAAATTATGACCTATCGGTCATAACTAAATAATCAACTTCAAAAGAGTTGATATCTTTTGACCGTTTATGTGAGGGTTGCTATTCTTGCATTTCTGTACATGGCTGTAAATTATGTGCATTTACTCTGTATTTATGTTAACTAGCTGAATTTTATTTGAATTGTTAAAATTTTAAAAATTAAAACATGCTCATGCAAATGCGGTTTGTTGTTTTTTATAATGTATCCTAATATATTGGGATGGTGAGGATATAACCACACTTTCTTAGGATTCATGTAGAACAAAAGCGCGTTGTTAAATGTTAAATGTTAGGCTCCTGTCTGTTAGACCTAGTGATATCTCTAATAATCAAAAGGTCAAATAATTTAACTTTCATAGTTCAGTATTTCCCAGAGGTTAATTGATCTTTAAGTTCTTCACTTTTCACATTTCAAAACATGCGATTTGCAAAGAACATCTGAGAAATTGGAGCCACATTTGGTTATTCAATTGACACCTCCTTAGGTTGTAATGTTTTTTTGATACTAGTAGTTTTTTTTTCTCTTCCTTTTATTTTCAGCCTTTAGGAAAGCTAAGAATTTTAAATTTAAAAGTAAAGAGCTGGAAACTTGTTAGAATAACCAAATGAATCTACACGTGATAGGTTGAAATACAAGTGACACAGATAAAGTGCCATGTGGTACCTACCCACTGTACACTTTGTCTATTTTGTTTTATTTAAGTTTTCCCCAATTGTAGTTACCATCAAACATCACCCCGTGTTGTAGGTGAGGAAACCAGGACAAACTTGACATGTTCCATTTCTCAAAGTTAACATGAAGTTGAAATCGTTCGTCCTACTAACAGTTATCTTTCCACTGCAGACAAGTAGTGGGTAGGGTGAAGACATTGACAAAATAACGATTGAGTTTGTTACCACTTAGCTCAAGTGTTCCAAGGTTAGATTGTGTGTGTGTTCATTACCGAATATCAGGAGCTGTGATAGAGGAAGGAATTTGTGAGTTTGTGATTTCTTAAGATTCAAGTGTGATGTCTATACAACTGATAAAGCTCAGGCAAGCAAGAAATTATTTCATTGGCTTAATTTTTTGCATTGCAAAGACCATCATACAGAATTCAAGTCAGTAATTTAAATTCATAGAGTGCTGTTTTTATACAATAACGTCATGTGATTTCCCAGCAGCCTATATAGATTAAGTGAGTAGACCAGTGATACTTAGAGGAATATTAGTCACAATTGGACTTTTTTTCACTTGGGTGTTCTGAACATTAGCCCTGTATTTATACTAGGTTTTTCATTAACACTTGGGATGACACTGAGATGATTTAAAAAAAAACTCTTCATTTAAAAGAAAGATCTATGTGGATTGGCTCAGAATGAAACATTGGGAAGTAATGAGAAATAGAGCTACGGATGTAAATTAGAACAGTATGAACTGTCTTTGAAACTGATAACTACAGAGAGCTTAGTTTATATCCTGAGACTACTGGGGAAGCACTGGATTTTTTTCCCCCAAAAGCATTGTGACATCAGAAAGTCAGACTTACCATTAGGTTCTGGTTGTCTTACGTGAGCTGCTCTCAACTAAACTACCATTGAGCCTCACAGATGTCCTGTGTTCTCTGGACGTGTTATGGTGATTCTTTTAGAAAGATCTAGAAAGGTTGCCTGGAGAAAATAGTATTTTAATCAGGAATTAACACGATGATAGAAATTTGACAGGCCGATAGGCATAGGGGCATTCCTTGAAGCAAAAATCAAAGTGTTCTAGCAGAGTCTCAGGAGAAATAACCCATTTTATTCTATCCTGGGAATGACTCAAAACTCTTGAGATTTTGCAACTAGTTGGTAGACCCAGGATTCTAAACCTACTCTAAAGGAGCTCCTCAACTCCAGCCCATCACCCTTTAGTGCTAGACCCCTGTTTTCTGTGTTCTTGGTCCCTGCTCTTCCAGAGCACCTCATAATTCCTCATTGAGTCTTTCATTGTACACCCAGTACAAGGACTAGACACAATACCAAGGATGTACAAACAACTGGGACTCATTGCTGTTGAGAACGTAAAATGGTATGTATAGATACTTTGGAAAGATGTCATTCCTAAGAAGATGAGTAGCCCATTTTCAAGCACTACTGAACATTAGCTTTCAAGGCTGTCCAGTAAGATTGATCTCCATTGGATAAACTTACTCAGGTGTTTTAGTGGCCTAGGTTATTTGATTTCTCCCTCACCCCCAATAAGTGTGCTAGAGCAACTGGACACCAATATGGATTAAAATGAATCATTACCTCATTGTACACGAAAAAATAAAGGTCAGAGGTAAAAATTAGAATTGCAAACCTAGAAGAACACATCTCTACAACCGTGAATAGACAAGGATTAAGTTCACAAAAAAAATTAAAGAAATTAATAACGTTAAAAGTAATACAGTCACTGACTAGAAGAAAATACAGACATCTCTGATAGGATATACAATAGTACCTCAGTTTTCGAATGTCTCGGTTGACGAGCATTTCGGTTTACAAACTCCGTAAACCTGGAAGTAAAGGCTTTGGTTTTCGAACACGCGTCGGAAGTCGAACCTGTCACGTGGCTTCCGCTGAGTGCAAGCTCCTGAGGCCGGCTGTCGGCTGCTGGCGAATGTCTCCGAACACCAACGGTCTTCCGGAACGGATTACATTCAAAAACCGAGGTACCACTGTATAATTAAATTTTTTAAGAGAGCAAAGACCTGAACAGTCACTACAAACACAAATAAGCATGTGAAAAAGATATTTAGCATAATTGGTAATACATATTCGAACAAAACATGAGATAAAACACGATAATACACCCAGTACAAGGACTAGACACAATACCAAGGATGTACAAACAACTGGGACTCATTGCTGTTGAGAACGTAAAATGGTATGTATAGATACTTTGGAAAGATGTCATTCCTAAGAAAGTTTAAAACCCAGAATTATTACGGGGGATGAGCGGAGAGGGGTAGGGAGGGAGGACTCCCAAGAGACATGAACATGTGTCCACAAATGTTTATAGCTGCTTTATTACTAAAAGTCATTTTATATAATGGTCGAGAACAGGCAAAACTAGTCAAAATGATAGATGTAAATTAGTGCTTACCTGCAGGTGGGGAAGGAGATGGCTAACGCGGCCTCGTGGGATATTCTGGCGTGACAGAAATGTCCCACATGTTAATCAGCCCAATGGTTAAACAGCTGTGTACATAATGTGAACGTTCATTAGGTGCACATTTAAGATTTGTTCACTTTAAACACGTTTTATAACGCAAGATAGTTGAGGAAAAGTAAATTTGAGTGAAAGTTACGGAATAAAATCCACGAAGACTTGAAATACTGGAATTAGCAAAGTACAGTTCATAAAATATGTTTAGTATGTTTCAAGAAATAAAGGGGAGGTTTTAAAAGTGAATATCTGGTTTTGGTATGAGTAAGCAAGACCTCTGAGCAGTTCACCTTCATGTCAGCTAGATCTCAGAACATGCTTTTTGAGGCACAGCTTGCAAAAAGTAGGAGGGTTCCCCAAGGGTTTTTTCCCGTTACCTCCTCTACCCCAAGCCCAACACTAAACAATTAGAACTGAACCTGGATTAATCAGGGTAAGGACTGGTGTGCCGGGGCTTAGATAGCCAGAAGCAATAATAGCTGGGGTCTGCGGCTGACGAGGAGGGGAGTCAGCAGGCTGGGGTGCTTCCAGGGTGAGGATACTCCCTGGATACTAGCACAAGAAGAATCAAATCTTTGCAGGTAAACTTTTCCAAGCTAGGCCTGCAGAACTCCCATAGAATTACTTGATCACTGAACACATAAGACCAGACACTATGAGAGATTACAGAAACATGGAAATAACAGATTGATACCGTCAAGGACTTACAATGTTTAATTATTGGAGATGAAATGCAAAGTAGCTGTAATTACAAGGATGAGCGTACAATAAGAAGGAATAAACAGACAAAAAGTTAACAGTAAAAATGAAAAATACACTGAAATCAAGAACTCAATAGTTATAAGGCAAAAATGACCTAGACATAATGGAAGTGATTTAAACTTGATGTACAAGTGAATGTTTAAATAAAAATTTATTACAGTAAAAGACATTGCCTTTAATACCCATCAAAATACTCCCCCTCGCTGTGAACAGTTATCCCATTGTTTTTTCCACTTTCTGAAGCAGTTCTGGAAGTCCTCTTTCATGAGTGTCTTCATCATCATGACAATGCTCCGTGTCACACATCGCTTCTGGTACGGCAATTTCTGTCAAATAAAAACATTACAGTGTGTCCTTATCCACGTTACTCACCGGATCTGGCACTGTGACTTCTGGCTCTTCCCCAAAGTCAAAATGACCATGAAAGGTAAACGTTTTGAATTGATTCAGGTCATCGAGGAAGCTATGACAGTGCAACTAAAGACACAAAAGAGGACTTCCAGAACTGCTTCAGAAAGTGGCAAGAACAATGGGATAAGTGTGTTCGAAGTGAGGCAGAGTATTTTGAGGGGTGTTAATGGCAATGTGTCTTTTACTGGAATAAATTTTTTTATTCAAACATTCAGTGTATTTTTGTATCACACCTCATACGTAAATAATTTACCTAGAAGACAGCTAAGAGATAAAAGACTATGAAAGAAAAGTTAGGAGACATGGAGAATGGCATGATAATGTCTAATGTACTTCATTAAGTAAATGAAGAGGAGAGAAGCAACATTTTAAAAGGGATTGGAGAATTCCCAGAGTTGATAAACAAGAATCCATAGCAGCACAAATCACAAGGCATCCTGAGGATTAAAACATCAAAGCAAAGATCTTGATTTCTGCTACCTGCATAAAAGGCTAGGTTTTAGGGCCTAACTCCTAATGAGTGCAATTAAAATGCTGGGTAAAACGTTCTAAAATCTTAACACCCGGGAGTTAACATGAAGAATGAGAAGACCAAAATACAAGCCATGATAAGAACCTGGAGAGTTAAGTGATCGTACCAAACCACTTAGGACCTAGAAGCATTTGCTGATCAAGCTATAATTGTGGATGGCTTTTCAGGACAAGGGAGACAGAAATAGATGACTAGGCCCCACTTAAGTCTGGTAGACTCCCAAATCTGGGGCCCCAGAAACTAGATCAAGTATCAACCCTTGAGCACACCTAAAGCCCACATCTGTATTGGCAGAGTGGTGAAAGGAATGCTCACGTCGTGAATTACAGTGGTGCCAGACATACAGAATCCCAAGTACATGGTAGAAGCAAATCCCATTAATTTCTGGAAAAAGCTACCTTTATCCTAGCTCATGGTGAAACCACCTCAATAAATTTTTTCAAGCACTATGAGCAGCATGCAGTCAATAAGCACACAAGGAAGCCACACCACTGGTGACAGCCCTCAAAGGCAAAACAGCCCACTCTCCCAAAAAGAAAACATCTGGCGTTATCAAACACAGAGTGTAAAACACAAATTAGTACATTTAGAAAAATAAGACATGCTTGAACATAGGCGAGTGGGACATTAAAAAATGGTAGAGCAGATAAGAAAACCAAATAGAACTTCTAGAAATGAAAGATAAAATGTAAAACACAGCTGGATAAGCTGAAGGGAATTGTTTAACTGAAAGATGGAGCATACGAAATGCAGAATGCAGCAAAGCAAAACGGAAAATACAGAGGAGAGGGTAAGCTGCAGGGGGGATACACAGCGGTCCAGTTCATGTTTGGTGTCCCAGGGAAGCAGAGACTGGATCGTAGAGACCACCTGAAGGTATCAAGGCCGAGAATTGTCTAAAACTGATGAACATTACTCCACAGATTCAAAATCCCAAGTAATCCAAAACAATAAAAAAGGAACCCACACACTTTCATGAAACTAAATTACTAAAGGCAAAGAGCAAATTTTGAGATCAAAGCATCCAGCGTTTTTCGTCTGACAGAACCTTCAAAACAATGACAGCGAGCCCGACAACTAACTTAACATTCATATCAGAAGAATATTTTTTTTCCTAGTGTACTGCCAAACTAGAATTGTACACCCAGTAAAAATCTTTCAGGAAAGAGGATGGAATAAAGAAATTTCAGAAAAATTAAAACTGGAAGTTTGCTATCCACAGAAACTCACCAAAGGAAATTCTAAAAGATACGACCTTTAGGTGGAAGGAATTGATACCAGATGGGAGGCAATAAAAAAAAAAAAGAAAAGAAAAGGTAAAAAAGCAATAAGGTAGGTAGGCAGATGCAAAGGTGATTAACCATATAAAAGAGTAATAATGAGATTTTCAAAAACAAAGCAAGATAGAAAAATACAGCACGTTACCATTTTATGAAAGTAGGGCGATAAAAAGTTCTAGGAACCGTATGTTATGCAGGAGGAGAACAAAGATTTTGATTGATTTTAAATTTGTGAGGTCTACATTGTAAAATGTAAGCTAACCAATGAAAGAACAGAAATAATACCACTTCCATACTGGTAGAAGGGGAAAACGTGAAATTATTCATTTAAAAAATCAGTTAAAAAGAAGGCCTATTAGGAGAGGTAAACAGCATAAAATAATAACAGTTTTAAATCCAAATATATTGTGTAGTAGTTACATTAAGTGGAAATGGACCTGAGGCTGCAGTTTAAAGTTTGTTGGGGTGGAGTTAAATACAACGAAAACTACTTGTGAGAGACATGGCTAAGCCATAGAACACGTTAAGATTGAAAGTGAAAGAATGAAAAAGGATAAGACGTGAAAATATGACACAAAGAAAATGGGTGTAATTATATTACTACCAAAGAAAACGGACTTGAAGGCAAGAAGGCATTAGAAGGCTGGTCACCAGTCCGGCCCAGTGGCTCAGGCGGTTGGAGCTCCGTGGTCCTAACTCCGAAGGCTGCTGGTTCGATTCCCACATGGCCAGTGGGCTCTCAACCACAGGTTGCTGGTTCAAAGTCCCACAAGGGATGGTGGGCAGCACCCCCTGCAACTAGCAACGGCAACTGGACCTGGAGCTGAGCTGTGCCCTCCACAACTAAGACTGAAAGGACAACAACTTGAAGCTGAACGGCACCCTCCACAACTAAGATTGAAAGGACAACAACTTGACTTGGAAAAATGTCCTGGAAGTACACACTGTTCCCCAATAGAGTCCTGTTCCCCTTCCCCAATAAAATCTTTGGGAAAAAAACAAAAAAGGTTGATTACCATATGATAATAAAAGGTTTGTTTCACTGAAGATACAATGATTTAAAATTTTTGTACACCTAATGAAATTTCCTCATTGTATATAGCCAAAATTGAAAGAACCACAATAAGAAACAGACAAATCCACAACGATAGTGGGAGTTTTTAACAAACTTCTCTCAGAAGTTGATAGAACGAGCAAATAAAAATAGTAAGCATATAGATTTCAACAATATCATTAACAACCGTGAGCCACTGGACACACGTAGAACAAACACTGCATTCTACATCAGCAGAACATGCCTGCTTTTTCAAGCATACACACAATATTTGTAAAAATTGATCCACGCAATCTCATCAAATTTCAAAGCACTGAAATCATACACAGGATGTTCTCTGACAACAATGCAATTAAACTGGAAATCAATAAGAAGATAATTGAAGAACTTTTTTAATTTAGCAATTTAGACACATGCTTCTTAAAACCCACTGGCCTGCTCAGTCAAATCGACAAAATATTTTGAATTGAATGATAATAAAAATTCTAAATGTCAGAATTAATGAATGCACCTTAAGCAGTCCTTAGAGGAAATTTAGGATTTTTAAGTCCATATATCAGAAAAGGAAAAAAATAAAAAGCTGAAAATTAGGAGGTAAGCGTTTCTGTAAGTCAGGGTTGGCTAGGGCACAGTAATTTAGAGAGTGCCTCAAGCTAATAGTGGCTCAAGCTAATAGACATTCATCGCTTGCTCATGTAACAATCTTGGACAGAGAAACAGATTGGTTTAGTCCTTCAGGGACTCAGCTGATTGAGGCTCTGCTATTCTCAGCACTTGCTTTCCAAGGTGGCATCAGGGCTGTGTTTCTCCAACTTCAGCATGTATCCAAATGGGGTTTGTTTTGTTTTGTTTTCCTGGTGGTGGTGTTTAAAGTAAAAAATAAATGTTACCTATCTTTGAGAAGCTGTAAATAGGTGGGCAAAATTCCATCCTTTGGGGATATAATTCAAAGTATAGAACTGTTAGATGTATATTCACTATACCATTACTGAAATATTTTCCCCCTGCTTTGTTGAGATATAATTGACATATAGCATCACGTAAATTTAAGGTGTACAGTGTGATGGTTTGATACACTTACATATTGCAAAATGATTACCACCATAAAACTAATACCTCTATCCCGTCACATAGTTACCATTTTTTTGGTGTGTAGTTAGAACATTTAAGATCTACTCTCTCAGCAACTTTCAAGTATGTAATACAGTACTGTTAAATATAGTCACCATGCTGAACTTTAGATCCCTAGAATTTATTCCTTTCATGACCAAAGTTTGTACCCTTGGACTTAAAATCTCCCCATTTTCCCCAGCCCCAGCAATTACCATTCTTCTACTTGCTATTTCTATCTTAGCTTTTTTAGATTCCACATATAAGTGAGATCATACAGTATTGGTCCTTCTTTGTCTGACTTATTTCACTTAGCATATTGTCACAAAAGGCGGGACTTCTTTTCTATAGCTGAATAACACTTAATTGTATATATACACCACAACTTCTTTATCCATTCATCCATCGATGGACACTTAGATTGTTTTCATGCCTTGGCTGTGTGAATAATGCTGCGGTAAACATGGTGTGCAGATATCTCTTTGAGACAGTGAATTCATTTTCTTCAGACATGTACCCCAAAGTGGCATTGCTGGATCATAAGGAACAGAACAATGGAACAGAAGGCAGAGCCCAGAAACAGACATACACTCATAGAGAGACGTGACTGTGTCAGAGGGAGCACTGCAAATCAGAACTGATTTGGCTGGACCATTCAACATGGTGCTTGTTCATGGTGCTTGTCCATATGAAAAATTACGTACTTGGATATTCATATCCAATTGGTGGGATACCTTATACTATACTGAAAGAATCCATTTCAGATGGATTAGACTTAAATGTGAGAAGCCAAACTTTTACAATGTTAAGAAGAAAATATAGGAGAAAGTATAAATTGGTGGGGAAAAAAGATTTTCTAAAGCAAGACACAAAAAGTATACTTCATGCAGGAAATGATTGCTACATTAGACTACATCAAACTTTATAACTTCTTGTCTTCAAAAACACTTCAAAAATGATGAAAACATAATCCCAAAGCTAGAAGAATATATTTGTAACATATATAACCGACAAGGTACAGTATCAGAATATATAAAGAACTTCTGTGACTCAATCAGTTAAAGACAACCCAATAAAAACCTGGACAAAATCATAAGCATTTCACAGGAAAATAGAACTTAATATGCAATAAGCATATTAAAAAATGTTCATCTTAGTAATGAGGGAACTGCAAATTAGAATCATGATGTCATAACCATCAAAAAGGCAAAAGTGAATAAATCAGACAATCTCAAATAGATGTAGAACAAAGGAATTCTTATGCACTCAAGTTGGGAGTGGAAAATGGTATCATATGACACTTTGGAAAATATTTTGCATTATATTGTAAAGTTGAAGATGCTTATACCATATAAGCTGGCACTTTCACTCCTGGGTGTATACCCCAGAGAAACTTTGGCTCATATGTTCCAGGAGTCGTGCACAAGAATGTTCCTAGCAGTCTGGTTGCAATAGCAAAGCACTGAAAACATTCTACGTGTCCAAGGACAGGAGAATGGAGAAATTCACATCAGTGAAAATGAATGAATCACATGATCAACATGGCTCAATCTTAGGAACTTAATTTTGAATTAAAAAAAGAAGTCAAGCGTACATACAGTGTAATTCTGTTTATATAAAGCTCCAAAATGTGCAAAACAACAAAATTTATTTAGCCAAATGTACCTGTGTTAAACTAACAAGGAAAAGCAAGGGAATGATGAATGCAAAATTCTAGATAGTGATTACTTCCGGCAGGACAAAGGGGGCTAGGGTATGATGGAAAAAAGACACGGGAGGCTTTGAAGGAACCAATGCTCTATTTCTTCAGCTCGTGGGCCAGATGATTTCTTTTTTAATTTTCTTTTTATCTATCACTGCATAACAAATTACCCCAAAGCTTAAGAACTAAAAGCAACAAATCACTTATTATCTCATTTTCTGTGGCTCTGGGTCCTCCATCTCATGGACTCTCAGAGGCTGCAAGGTGTTAGCTGGGGCTGCAGTGAAACTCAAGGCTTGTCTGTGGAAGGATATACTTCCAAGCTCACTCATATGATTGTCAGCAGGATTCAGTGCCTCACAAATTATTGGACTCGGCCTCAGATCCTGGATAGCTCTTGGCCAAAGGCTCAGTTCCTTGCCACGTGGGCCGCTCCATAGGGCCGTTCACCACATGGCAGCTGGCTTCATCAGAGTGAGTAGACGCAAAAGAGGGGAGCAGAAGGGACAGTCCCTTACTTTTGCCATATTCTCTTCATTAGAAGCAGTCACAGGTCCAGCCCACGCTCAAGGGGAGAAATTACACAAGAGTATGAACACCGGAGGCAAGAATCACTGACAGTCATTTTAAAAGCTGCCTGCTGCATATATTTGAGTGTGTTCTCTTATTAATATTCCATAATAAAAATCCCTATGGTCGCTCCTCAGGAACTTCAGGATCAAAACAGATTCCTCACTGTGGTAATCCCAGGCTAGAAAGCCCTCTTCCCTGGCCTGGCCTTGTCTGCCCTTCAACCTCCATTGTCCCTCCCATCAGACTGACTGAGTTGATTTTTCTCAAACTGGCTATGTGCACTCAAGCCTCCAAACATGTTCCCACATTGTTCTCCCATGTAGGGTCTTCTCCTCATCGATCTTCTGCTTTCATTTACTAATATGTATCACCTCCCCCAAAAGCCATCTCTGTTCCCTCACCTCGGCTCCCTGCCCTCAGGCCTGGGATGGGTTCTGCGATCGGGTAGCTTGAGTGTTTGCTCTGTTGGACTCTGGGCCCCCAGAGGGCAGGGCCCTGCCTACCTGTTTTTCCTCCCAAGACCTAGCCCAGAGCCCAGCACATGAGCCACCGGACATGAGACAGTGTAGATGGAATGAAGGGACGTTGGTAAACAGTCACAGCAAGGGAATACACAGAGGCTGTGAAGAGCCTCATGACAATGCAGGTGGGGCTTTGAAGCCAAAGGAGTTATAAAAAAAATGGTCAGTTTTCAGAGCTTCTGCATTTCAGATAAGGGATTGTAGATTTGTGTTGCTTAAAATATCCAGCGCTATTGTAAAGTGGGTTTTTTATAATTAAACTTTTTATTTTGAAAAAATTTTAAATCCTCACAAAGTCACAAGAATATTACAATTAACTTCCATATACTCTCCATTTATTGTTAACTTGTTAACATCTTGCTTTCTCTTTCTCTCTGTGTGTGTGTTTGTGTGTGTCAGAATAATGGCTCCCAGAGATATACACATCCTAATTCCTGGAGCCTGTAAATGTAGTATGTTACATGGCAAGGGAAAATTAAGGTTGCAGACAAAATGAAGGTTGCAAATCAGCTGACTTTAAGATAAAGAGATTATCCTGGATTATTCAGGTGGCAATAGCTACATATCGATCAAAAATTACTTTCAATGTAAATGGATAAATGCTCCACTCAAAATACATAGGAGGGCTGAATGGATAAGAAAACAAGACCCTTACATATGCTGCTCACTTCAGATTGAAAGACATACACAGACAGTGTATAAAGGGATGGAAAAAGATATTTCATGAAAATGGAAATTAAAAACAAATAACAGCTAGGGTTAGCAATGCTTATAGCAGACAAAATGGACTTTAAAATAAAGGCTATAACAAGAGACAAAGAAGGACCCAGAGATCCCACTTCAGGGTATTTATCTGAAGAAACCCAAACGCTGCTTTGACGGGACATGTGCATCCATATGTTCATTTCAGCACTGTTTACAATGGCCAAGACGTGGAGGCAGCCTGGGTGTCTGTTGTTGGATGAATGGACAAAGAGGAGGTGGTACATTTATACAATGGAATATTGCTCGGCCAGGGAAGGGAATGGGTTCTTGCCATCTGCAGCGGCTTGGATGGACCTGGAGGGTGTTGTGCTGAGTGGAGTGTCAGACCGAGAAAGACAGATGCAATGTGATTTCACTTATATGTGGAATTTAAAGAATACACAAACTCGGAGATACAGAGAACATATTGATGGTTGCTATATGGGAGAGGGGGTTGGGGATGAATGAAAAAGGGAAAGGGATTAAGTACAAATTGGTTATTACACAGTAGCCGTGGGGAGGTAGGAGATGTCGTAAGTCAGTAATATTGTAATAACTGTGTGTGGTGTCAGATGGGTACTAGATTTGTCAGGGTGATAGATGGGAGGGCGTTTGGGGGCAGGGTGTAAAAGATAAGGGAGGAGGAAGCACAAACTGATAGCTACAAAATGGTCATGGGGATATAAAGTAAAGCATAGGTTATATAGTCAATAGTATAGTAATATCTATGTATAGTGCCAGGTGGGTACTAGACTAGTCAGGGGATCACTTCTTAAATTATTCAAATGTCTAATCACTATGCTATACACCTGAAATTAATACAAAATAATATTGAATGGCACTTGTAATTGAAAAATTAAAAACAGGGGGGAATGAAGGGGAATAAGAGGTCCAAGTTTCCAGGTGTAGAACAAGTAAGTCATGGGAATATAATGTATAGCATAGGAAATAGTACTATTGTGATAGGATAGTACAATGTAAGATGGTTGCTGGCATTATGGTGATCACTTTTTTAGGTATATAAATGTGGAATAACTATGGCGTACACCTGAAACTAATATAATGTTGTATGTTAGCTATATTTTAATAAAAATATTTAATAAAATAAATTGAGAAAACAGAAATGACCTAGTATATGGGGGGAAAAAAGAACTGATAATTCTAGTCCTGAAACAAGTAGAAAATGGTTACCAGCGCAACCCAATTTTTAATTTACATGAAAATAGTTTAGAAAAAATCCACCCCAACGTTTCTCTCAATCTAAAAATGTTCCTAATTGAAAAGGCTTTAGGAACAGAATTAGCTTAAGATTTACATAGAAATAAGGCGTCTTGCCCCTTCAGAGGCCCCTAGGGGGCGCCCGGCAGCTGCTGTGGGGCTTGTAACCTCGTCTGTTTTCTGGGTTCTGGGTCCCGCAGCGTGTTCTTCCCCTCTGAGCCCAGGAGCTGGCACCCCGAACCCTCAGAACCTGGAAACAGCATCCGCCAAGAGAGGAGCACCCCCAAAAGTTTGTCACATTAACATTTTAGGAAAATCTGGGAGATGCCTAAGGGCCTGATAAATTGCGGACATTGAAACATGGAAAGAAATAAAGAACGGTTTTATAGCCTTCTGTGATGACACAAGGCAAATTAAATGTAATTTGAATAAATATATTCACCATTAGGTACTTGTCCTCTAAGATACTATTTGGTACTGTCGTATATGTACAACTGTGGGCTGCATATTAATTTTATGATTTAATGGTATAATTTAACCGGAATGAGATTACGAACTTGAAAACAGCAGCTGGGTGCTCTTTTAGCATCCCCTCCAGGGGAACAGTCTGCAAAATATTGACATTGTATATCTAAAGTAATTTGATTCTGATTCTAACCGTAGTTGTGATAAATGCCCTCTTCTTATCTCCCTCTTGCCCCTCTCCTTTTGGGGGGATGGTAGTTCATGCTGACTTGAGTGGGCATTAAATACTTTTCTATGTCATACAGGAAATCAAGGATTTAAAGTAATATTGTGTTTATTGGTGCAATTTCCTCTCCGTTCCCAGAGGGTTTCGCTTTAAAGCAGTGGGACAAGGCGAGGAGTCAATGACGGCAGCAGGCCTGTTGCAGCAGTTCCCACAGGTCCCCATCATTGAGAATGTGTCCTCAGTCCACGGAAGCCCAGAATACATTCATCAGTTTTCTTGTTTATTCATTTTTTAATATTCGGCAAATGTTTACTGAGTTACAGAGAAATCTTGGCAGAGCTCACTGGAATTCCTTTAACAGTTCTTCATTGTTTATACTGAAAGACTAATATAATTGTCCTCAGTTGTGTTTGCAATAGAGACAAAACTAGAAGGCGAGAGAGCTACTTTCCAAAGGACTTTGGAGATAGAATCTGCATCGACAGTTGCATCCCTGGACTTTCAGATTTGGGGACTGAGACAGATTCCAAGGGCAGGAAGTCCAGCTCAGTGTGCGACACAAAGAAAAATGCCTGATGAGAAGCAAAACACGCTGGCCCACGTGCAGTGGCGAAGGAGAGCAAAGTTGTTCAAACAGGTAATATCAAAAGGTGTGATAGAATCATGGTTTCGTAGTTCAGACAGATCTGGGCTCACATCCTGTGCCTGGCACCTGCCCTGGGACCTTGCGCAAATCTTCTTCTCTTAGTTTTCCATCTATAAAACCCCAACAGGGCTGCTTTGAACATTAAATTTGATAAATACTTGTGAGAAGGCCTGCTACCCAACAGAAGGCGAATAAATGCAGTATCTTTCGGACGCTTCCCTTTTGCCCGGTCACAGGAAAGCAATGGCCTGTACCTTCATTGAAACCCTTCACCTGCCTGACCTACGCTTCAAGAAACTTCTGCCATCCTCAGTCTTTGCTGCCTCAAGAAAAAAAAGCAAAAACTTGGATTGGAAAAGGAAGATTTGGGTAAAGAAACCATTTTTCTTTATTTTAAAATGAAAAATGTATCTGAAAACGAGAGGGACATGTCAGTAACTTGAGTGTTCACCCGTTGCCTACGGAGGGAAGGAGAGAAGTCACAATTCACCAAAGTTCTGCAAAGCCAAGCTGGTGTCAGAAGATTAAAGGTTGGTCAGTGTGTGTGTGTGTGTGTGTGTGTGTGTGTGTGTGTGTGTGTGTGTGAATAAAAGAAATATGAATTATTGTGTATTTCGTATTGATCCCCCTCGTGTCCCTGTTCTTGGGAGCTCCTATAATAAGTTTCTTCTTGCAGCTGGATATCAGCCAAGGGCTGGCTGTAGGACTGTGAGTCTGAAGAGAGTTCCTGCTCATCCATGTCACATTCGGGCTGAGTGGTTGTTAGCAGAAATCTGCCACAAAGGCATTTCCTCTCTATTCTTATGATGCAAGCAAAGCATCATTAGGTTATAATTTCACATCCTCCAAGGATTAATTAGCCAACCCAAGTTAATGGGCAAGTATCTTACAGGAAAGCTGTGCAGCATTGGCTAGGTGTTTGTATATAAAACAGAGAGAGTTGTGTTGATACTTCCTCGTCCTTTGTTAGCTCTCTTAGAGATTTGGGATTTACGTCATTGAAGGGCTCAAGACATGGCTCTTTTAGCATCAGTGATTTCCCAGTGTCTTCTGCTTGTTCATCTGGCAAATGGGGACAACGACACCCAACCCCCAGAGTCGCCCTTGGGGTCCAGAAGGTTCGTGAACTAGAAGGCATCACGCTCTCATTCTGGCGACTTTGCACTCCTTCTGGCGCTTCAGCGTCAATGTTTGCATTCCAGAGGGCTGCACGCTGCCAGCAATTTTCAGCGAGGGCAGTACCACACACTAGGGGGAGCTCAGGAAATCTGAACTGTGCTCATTAGGGCTCAGATTGACTGGAGAGCAGCCCTGGCAAGTGTGTGGTACCTTGTACCCTGCAACCCGTGGAACAGTCTCATGCAACAAAGCTGTCCTGCATTCCACACGACTTCTCAGTGAACGACCAGAAATTCATGCAGATGAAAAACCTGTTCCTAATGAGTTCATCCTAGAACTTTCTGTTTTAAATATAAACACAAGGTATTTTATGTGGTTTTAATATCGTGTTTTCTAGAAATACATCTGTGTAAATCAAGTTATGCTTTGTGTCATTATGATTGAAACTTTACCGAGAGTTTTGTTTGCTCTTTCAAAAAGTCACAACCACCAATGACAATCCCACTCCTGTGTTTGAATCACTAATAAAACACCCCTGTCAGCCTGCACTGGAAGCTGCCACATGTACAGATATTGACATCTCACTACTTTATGATATCTGCTGGTATAATTGTGCTCGAGTATTTATATATTGAAATACATATTTTTACAAATTACTTTAGTTCCATTTCCCCGTTGTATTAGAATTAGGATAGTATATTGATTTGGATAAATTACATGTGTATTTGTTTCAAGATGATAAAGGGAGACTTGCAAAATATTTATCATACACAGGGAATGTTTTTTGTTGTTCTTTTTAGAGAATTTTTATAAAGTTTATTTGAGCCAAAATTGATGACATGCTGGGGAACAAGACAGCAAACCCTCCATCAAAGGGAGAGTTTTATCGGAAAGGCTGATAACCTTTAAACTAAGACATCACTGAAGTTTTCAGAATTCTGCACTGCTTCTGCATTTGATGTTGCTTATATCTATTTGGATTAGTCTCACCTGCCCTGAACAAAATACTCAAACAAATGACTTAAATAAGACAGAAATCTGTTTCTCTCTCCCATAAATTAAATCCAAAAATAGGTGTCAAAGAAAAAATTATTTATGACACTTGTTAAAGACGGTAAGGAAGACTCTATTCAGGGGGAGCTACTACAATGTGGTTTTGTGGTCAGAGAGAAAGATCAGGCTCCACGTTGAACACAACAAGGACAAATGGGAATTTACGGCCAAGGTGCAGGATGGGGGTCAGTGGATGGAAAATTACTAAGATCAAACACCAAGGGTCAGCGGGGATTCTGGCTACACTGGCTCTTGCTGACGTTACCTGCAGGATTGGCTGCCCCTAACCGAAACGGAGGGAAATGGAGCCCATCTTATATAAAAGGTGATCAGATATTGAGAATGAGGGTATCTGGCTGGCTAAGTTGACTTAGCAGGACTCTTGCTAAAATTTGACAGTGCAGAGATAAACTTGGAAACTCAAAAGTCATGGTCTAGTTGAAAAGAAAGTTCAGGGGAGCCTGATTAGAGTTTGATCAAGGACAGAATCTTGGTCATAAGCAGTTCAGCCTGGCTGGCAACTCCTGAGTCATCAGGGACCCAGGCTCTTTCTATCTTTCTGATTCCTGGTGCTCTTAGCACCAGTCTTCCCTTTTCAAAGCTGTTTTACAATTCAAGATGACAGGGGAGCTCCAGTCATCTTGGGCACATTGTAAGCAGTAAGCTAGACGTGAGAGGAGGGCAATGGGTACCCTGCAGCTGTCTTTCCCCTTATTAGGACCTTACCCATAAGTCCCATGCAACAACTTCTGCTGACATCTCATTGGCTGCCCCTAACTGACAGGGACGCTGGGAAATGAAGTTTATCAGCTATACACATTATTCCCCAGAATAAAATCAGAATTCTGATAATAACAAAAAAAAAAGAGGGGAGAATGGATATTGGGTTGGCATTTAGGAATTTTAGCTGCTGCTGCTGATAGTGGTTTTGATGTTTTAGAAGTGCCTTCCTCCCCAGGCTTAGGGAGTTCCATTACTATGTTCAGGAGACCCTTGGGTCACACTGCAACCCGTCCTATTACTTATGTGTTGACTTTAGCCAAGTGATTTAACCCCTTTGAGCCTCATTTTCTTCATCTGTACAATGGGAATAGAAATAGTACTTAGTTCCTAGGGTGGTTGTGAGGTTCAAATTGTTTATAAAGTCCACGTCAAAAGCCCTTTGGAGCATTATGTCGCCTCTTCTGCACACACAGTTCCAAACTTAGCAATAGCACGGTTGGGTCTGCCGCAAGGAAGTCCAGCACACTTAGTTTCACAGATATCAGATTGGTGTGCAGAGGAAGCAGGTCTCCAGGAAAGCACCGCCTCACACCTGTCAGCTCTTGGCCAGTTGCTCTGTGGGAAGGATGCAAACACAGCTGGGCTTGGTTTTTCTGGGCTTTTCTCCACAGTCCTTTCCGGCAGGGCCAGCCAGAGGCCAAAATCTTCAATATAGTGAGGCTACTTTGCAGCATGACCAGTGATTGTGGGCGCGGCTTGTCTGCTTCACTTCCACAGGCAAAAGACTTTTAAAGTGATTGTGTTCTTTTTTTAAGTGATTGTGTTACCACTGAAAGGAAACAGGGCTCCTTGGAGAAATGACTGACACCGGGACTGGGCCAGATATGGACAAGATAAACCTGGGACACCTTGTGCCAGAAAGCAAGTAAGCTATTAGGACTACTGGGTCCTGTGGAAAGGATATAGAGTGCAACTTGCAGGGGTTTTCAGTGGCCAAAGAGGCACTTTGAGCATCAAAAAGAATAATGATTACCATTTATTGAAATATCGTATATAATTTCAATCCCTTTAAATGATATTCATTTAAAACTTATTGTGAGTTTTTTGTTTGTTTAACTTTGGTAGGAAATAAGTCATTATCCTGAAAACAAAAAAAAGGAAAGAAATAAGCATTTATTCTGTCTTTCCTAGATGGACTATATTTCTGAGTAATCAAATAGCTGATGGAGAAAAGTTTATATTTGTAGAAGAATCATGGTTAATAAAAGCAAGAAAGATAACTGAATTAGCAAATCACCATTTGCAACCCCTACTGAAATAATGCATCTAAGCCACAATAATCAATGCTGCTAAAACCATGAGGTGAAAGGTGAGGGTGCTTTATGATGAATAAATCAGATTGATACCTGAACCCCTAACCAATTTTAACATCACCAAAAGTGCAGCACCCACAGGTGATGTGCCTCCAGCTGTGACGCCATAGAAAATACACAGTTGTGACACCATAGAAAATACCACTATGAAGTATTCTTGCCAAAGAAACTGGAACCTGAATCGAACCATGTCTCTAGATCTTCCTACACTTTATAGAAAATACAAAGGATAGAGGAACATATTAAGAAACACTGTGAGGATACAATCCACCCACCAAGGCCAGAATGTTGGAAATTCTACAAGATAAATGACTGTTTCTTCAATAAATAAATAATGTGAGGTAAAGAATGAAAGAGGCTATTCTTATAGATGAAAATAAACTTAAGAGACACTAAGACACATATGCCATATGCAAAAGGAACACAATTCAATTCTGATTTGATCAAACCAACTACAAAAAGATATTTTAAGACAATTAGGAAAACATGAACATGGATTGGGTATTAGATGATGTTAAGAAATCACCACAATTTTGTTGGGTATGATAATGGTATGGTGGTAATGTTTTTCAAAAGTCTTTATCAGGGGGGTAAAATGATAAGATGTCTAGAATTTGCTTCAGAATGAGCCAGAACAAGAAAAGAGGGTGTGGGGTGAAAATAGAGGATAGATAGAATAGTTGAAAAAGAATGGCTAGAACTTGGTCACATGCCCGACTACTGCAAAGGAGGCTGGGAACTATATAGTCTTCCCATGTGCCTCTGAGGCCTTCCGGGGACTCATGATGATGTATTATGACTGAGGAAGATGCTCAGCCCCACCACCGGTGCAGGGAAGTCAAGGGTTATCAGCAGAAAAAGAAAACCAGGGAGTTTAATCAAAATTGGTCTTGCTTTGCTCACATACCTGAAACGCTTCAACCAATGAAGGACTTAGAACTGGGTCCTCGGATTTAGTCTAACTCATCTCCTGGCCCTACTCTGTATGGTTCAGTCTCGGGAAGGCTCTTACCGCACAGGATGTCCCTGGCCTCTCGGGGGCCAACTACCCACCTATTTTTTCTGCCATTCCAGTGGAGAGAGGAGGCCAGCAGGAGTCCCAGGATTGAATCTCTTTGGCTGACTTGGGTCACCTGCACACCCCTGACCCAATCACTGTGTCCTAGGGATTGAATATGGTGAGGGGCCTGGCTGGGTCCCAGGCAGCCTCACCTGAACCACACGACCCTGTGATTGGGGCAAGGGAAAATTGCGTTGTTACTACCAGAAGGGGCACTTGATCCTTGACAGAGAAGACACACAGATATCTCTATCGCTTCACCATTTTCAGCCTCTATTTTCCTCATCTGTAAAATGGAGATGATGCTGCTACCTGAGGCGTTAATGGGATCTGCAAAATTCTGGAACTCAGTAATGACAAATGTGACGGTCCTTACTGCCACTCTCTCTAATGGCTCTATTTCTATTCTTTTTCCTGGTGACATGAGGTGGCTCTCCTGTAGAGAGGTGAGAGCCACCTACAGGAGAGCCACCTCATGTCACTACCCTTCCTCCTCAGTAGTACCAGGGAGCCTAGAATTGGGAAAACCCCTGGGGAGGAGTGTTACATAGCAGTTGGTTAGGCCACCTCTAGATGTTTACAAAATGCATTCAATGGAGCCAGCAATTCAGACTGGTTGTGCTTCAGCACAACTGTGAGTGGTCCAAAACTCTCTCTTTTTAAAAACAATTAAATGTCTGAAAATATACATTTTATTGTGCTATGAATACCTCTGGTCAAGCAATTTGGTATCTTGATTCATTTGTACCCATCAAGAATTCTGCTATTTCCTGGCTGTGCGTAACTCAGGTTGAGGAACTTTCAGGGTTTGTCTTTCTGCCCTTGGATAGAAGTCGCGTGCAAGAGCCCAAAAGCTCAGTATTTACCATATAGAAAGAATCGGTGACGTAGATCAAGAATACAGACTTTGGAAAAAGATTACTTGGTTTAAACCCTGACATGTGACCTTGGACAAGCACTTCTTAGACCCAGATTCCTTGTCTGCAAAACGGGAGTTAGCATTTGGCTGTGACATTAAAATGAAGAAACATGTTGGGTCCCAGCTCACGCTGGCAAACCCACATGGCCGCTCCCTGGCCCCCCTTGTGTCACAATGGTCTGAGGTGCAGCTTGTGTTTGAGGCAGCCAATGGGGACTGCTCTGGTGCCTTTGCCTCCTTTGTGTGCCCTTTTGTTCGCCATCTGTCTGGCTGGAGGGTGCTGCCTGCCATCTGAGTCCCACCTGCTCCCCTCCCCCGGCTCAGGGCTGTCCAGGGCCTCGCTGAGAACAATGCAGGGAAGCCTTCTGGGGCCGGGGTCAGGCCTCTGCTTTGTGTCAGCCTGGCCGCCTCTCTCCCTCGCAGCCAGGCCCAGATGGGCCCGTGGCCGAGGCTCTTATGAAAGATGTGGAAGGGGGGTTTCGTGGGTAGGATTGTGGGGGACAGAGAACAAGGATGGCCCCCCAGACTCCCTCGCTGTTCACCCCAGGCATTGGTTTCCCCAGCAGGACAGTTCTGAGTTTGTGTGGGGACTGACTAGGCCTAGAGGCACGAGTGCGTCTTGATTTATGAGAACTTCATGCAAAACTAATCCTCTCTCCTATGAACTATTCTCCTTCTTCCTCCGTTTTGGACATCAACCCACACAGTGTGTTTGGGTGGCATTCTTTAGGAAGTTCTCTCTCCCACGTAATTTTCTCGCAATGGCTGTGGATTTTTTTCTTTTTTCTTATCCAGCTTTATCAAGATATTGACATAATACAGGTATGTTTAAAGTGTACAGTGTGATGATTTGATACCTATATATTGCAAAATGATTACCCCAATAATGTTAGTTAACATCTCTGTCCTCTCACGTAAGTACCATTAGTGTGTGTGTGTGTGTGTGTGTGTGTGTGTGGTGGTGGTGGTAAGAACATCAAGATCTACTCACTTAGCAACTGTCAGTTAGATAATACAGTATCGTCAATTATAGTTGCCATGCTATACATTAGATCCCCAGAATTTATTCATCTTGTAGCTGGGAATTTGTACCCTTTGACCAACATCTCCCCATTACTCCCACCCCCTAACCCTGGGTAAATACTATTCTACCCTCTATTTCTGTCAGTTCTGCTTTTTTCAGATTCCACATATAAGTGAGAATGTGTAATATTTGGCTTTCTCTATCTTATTTCATTTAGCATATGTCCTCCAGGTCCATTCATATTGTTGTAAATGGCCCTTTTGCTTCTGTATAGCTGAATAATATCCTAATATATACATGGTCTGACAATTAAGTTCATGAACTCATACTGGAAAAAGTGCTACAGACCTCATTGCTGAATATCACTACGGTCACCTTCAAAGTACTCCCCTTGGGAAGCTATACTCCGATGACAGCACCTAGTCCACCCTTCAAGGCAATTTTGGAACTCTTTCTGGAATGGCCATCAGAGCTGTTGTCGTATTACCCTTGATGTCCTGAATGTCATCAAAATGTCTTCCTTTCAAAATTTCCTTTATCTTCGGTTAAAGAAAGAAGTCATTGGGGGCCAGATCAGGTGAGTAGGGAGGGTGTTCCAATACAGTTATTTGTTTACTGGCTAAAAACTCCCTCACAGACAGTGCCATGTGAGCTGGTGCATTGTTGTGATGCAAGGGTCATGAATTGTTGGGGAAAAGTTCAGGTCGTCTAACTTTTTCACGCAGCATTTTTAGCACTTCCAAATAGTAAACTTGGTTACCTGTCCAGTTGGTACAAATTCATGATGAAGGTCATGCAGGGACTCAGCTCCCGCTCCCCGCACAAGAACGCAGGACATGGGGAGGCCAAAAATGAACAACAGAGCCATAGGTAGGGGAGTCACACCACTATATTCTCGCTGGCAACTGGTTGAGACACAAAAGCAAACATCTGCCAGTACCCCAACAAGGGGTCTTCCTGCACCCCAGTCTCGCTGCGGCCGGGCGAGACACAGTAAGTAGGATCCACATGATCCGCAACTCGCCTCCGCTTCTCTGCCAACCAACAACCGCCTAGCGTAGCCCCGGCATTTATATGAGTGGCCAATGGTTAACTGGTAACAGCTGATGGCCACCCAGCCACAGCAGATGGCCATCTAATAACCGAGCCAGCACCTTTCCACGTGAGGCCGAGAGCCTGGAAACTGCTCTCTGGGACTCTGTCCCCACAATGAACAATCCCCCTGATATCTAAAAAGGTTAGCAACATTGTTGCAACAAGTTCACAAACTTAAATGTCAAACCTTCTGTGTGTGTATGTAGATACATATATATGTATATATAGATATATGTTTGTGTATATATATATGTATATATATATATATATATATATATCCATCCCACATTTTCTTTATCCATTCATCCATGGATAGACACTTAGGTTGCTTCCATATCTTGGCTATTGTAAACAATGCTGCAGTGAACATAGGGGTGCATATATCTTTTTTAATTAGTGTTTTGAATTTCAGATAAATACCCAGAAGTGGAATTGCTGGGTCACATGGTAGTTCTATTTTTAATTTTTGAGGCACCTCCAGACTGTTTTTCATAGTGGCTACACTAATGTACTTTTCTGTCAACAGTGCAAGAGTGTTTCCCTTTCTTCTGTGGATTTTTTTCTGAGTTAGACTCAAGCACAGGGAGAACTCATGGACTGAGGGTATGTGATTATGTGTAAGGGGAGGGAATAGAAGAAGGGAAATAGGAAAAATCGAGAAGGAAAAGAATAGTTTTAAACATACGGGGGGAAATATATATATATGTGTATATATATATATATATATATATATGTATATATATATATATATATATATAAATGGATAAAGAAAGTGTGGGAACTATCTACCTATCTATCTATCTATATCTATATATATATCTCCAGGCTTCTAATGTTTAGGTTTTAACATTTTAAAGTAGAATTCATGAGGAAAGACACAAAGAAAAGTCACAAATAAGCAGATTTGTCTTCACAGAGAAAGAAATCAAATGAATTCCTTGTAGAAAAATTGTACCTTCAGTGTGCATTTGATCATCGTTAATAACTCTGGGAGTCAGGTAGTGTTATCACAGCAGAGCACAGGGAATGAAAGCTCAGAGAAAGTAAGTGACTTCCCTAACGTCACACAGCTGGCAAGTGGGAGGCCAACGCAGACCTGAGTTTCTCTGGTTCCAAAGCCTGCACTCGGTTCAACACTCACCAGCCTCCTGTGAGACATGGAGCGTTCTGTGAGCAAGAGGCTGTCATTTGGATGGCAGCGGGGAAGACCCTCTGGGCCTGAGCCTTCCTTCCGTGTCAAGTGAGGATGTTTCTCATCCCATTGCACAGGGCCATGCTAAGGCTTAACTGAGATAATAGGGAGGGATTTGTAAAGTATAAAGAGCAGCTGTTCTCTGTACAGGTGCTGCTTTTTATTCTGAACCCGTGAGCCCTGTTATTTCTTTTAATTAGCTACATTTGCAGTCCAGGCATGCTCCATGGTGGCTCAGGGATCTCCTCCTATAGAGAAGGCGAGAAATGTGGCAGCTCTGGCCAGAGAGCAGGAGACTTACTGTAATGGCTCCCAAGACAAGACATGAACATGAGAAGGCTGAAGCAGCCACAGGCAGGGAAGAGGAGGGATGATGAGCGTCCTACAGGCAGAGCCAGGGAGGAGGACCAGCAGCAGAAGGGAAAAATACATACACAAATGAAAGAAAGAAAGCCACAGGGGAAAAGCTGTCTTAGCATCTTGACCTTCCAGCAACTTTGTATGTCTACATCTAAATGTAAGCGTAACTCACTGGGTGTCCCCATTTGTCCCCTTGTCCAATCCTTTTCCCAGCCCACACCCTCAAACAGCGAGGGTCTCCAATGGGGAAAAAAAAGATTTAAAACTGCCAAGACCCCACTTTGTTTTCCCTTAAGTGTAAAATAGGGTTATTTATACTTCTATTAACATTCTATATGTTTGTACATATACAAGTTTTACTGCCCATTTTTTAAACTGACTCACTGGTTTTCTTATTATTGAGCTGTGAGAGTTCTTCATAAATTCTGGATATAGATCCCTTATCAGATATATGCTTCGCACATATTTCTCCCTACTGTGGCTTGTCTTTTCATGATGTTGACAGAGTCTTTCAAAGAACAGAAACTTTCCATTTTGAAGAAGTCCAATTTACCAACTTTTCTTGTAAGGCTCATGTTTTTTGTGTCCTCTCTAAGAAATCTTTGCCAAAATCTAAGATCAAAAAAATTTTATATTAACTCTATGATCCATTTTGAATTAATTTTTATATGCGATACAAGTTTAAGATCAAGTTTCTTTTTTTGAAAAGACTGTTTTCTCCATTGAATTATCTTAGCACCTTTGTTGAAAAATAATTGCCTATATATGAATGGGTCTATTTTGGGCTTTGTTCTGTTCCAATCATATATATGTCCACTCTTAGGCCAATACCACACTGTATTGATTGTTGCAGCTTTAAAGAAAGTTATGAAACCAGGTAATGTAAATCTTTTAACTTGTTCTTTCTTTTCAAATGGTTTGATTATTGCAGATTTTTGTTTTTCCATATTAATTTTAGAATCAGCTTGTCAGTGTTGAAAAGCCTCCTGGAATGTTGATTGGGATTATGTTGAGTCTATACATCAATTTGTAGGAAGTGACATATTAATAATGGGTTTTCTGATTTATGAACGGGGTAGATCTGTTTGCTTATTTAAGTCCTGTTTGATCTGTCTCATACACATCTTGCACAGACATTAAAAAAATTTATCCCTATATATTTTGGTTTTTATACTCTTTTCAATGACACTGTTTTATAAATTTCAATTTATAATTGTTCACTGAAAGTATATCAAAACACACTTGATTTTTGCTTGTTGACTTTTTGTCCTCTGATATCACTAAACTCACTTAATAGTCTTAACAGGGCCCGCCCGGTGGCTCAGGTGGTTAGAGTGCTGTGCTCCTAACACCGAGGCTGCTATGTGCTGCCACGGTCTACCGTGTGCTGCCAGGAGCGGCCAGTGGCCAGCATGAGTGACCAGCAGCCAGCAAGAGCAGCCGTGAGCTGCTGTGAGCAGCTGACAGATGACCGGTGACCGAGTGCCCTAGCCAGGGGGAGCGCAAGGCTCATAATACCAGCATGGGCCGGGGAGCTGTGTCCTACACAACTAGACTGAGAAACAACGGCTTGAACCAGATTGGGGGGGGTGGTGGAAGAGGTGTAAGAAGAGGGAAAAATAAACCAGCAACAACAACAACAAAATAGTCTTAACAGCTTTTTTGTTGATTCTTTAGAAATTTTTACCTAGGTGACCATGTTGTTGATGAATAAAGACAGTTTGAGTTCTTTCTTTCCTATTTAAATGCCTTTTATTTCTGTTCCTTGCCTCATTGCTGGGATCGCCAGTATGATGTTGGATAGGAGTGATGAGAGTGAACATTCTTATTTCCATTCTTGAGGGAAAGCCTTCAGTCTTTCACCTGTGAGTATGAGTTTAGCTGTTGGGTTTTAGTAGATACCCTTTATCAGGCTTGAGAAATTTCTCTTTTCCCTTCTCTTCCTAGTTTGCTGAGAGTTTTTATCATAGATGAGAATTGAATTTTGTCAAATGCTTTTTTTGCATCTATTAAGATGATTACAAAATTGTCTTTTTTAGTCTGTCGATATTGTGAATTACATTGATTGATGTTTGAATGTTGAGCCTATCTTGCGTTCCTGGAATAAACCCCACTTAGTCATGATTTATTATCTTTTTAAATATACTGTTAAATTAAATTTACTAAAGTTTTAAGAGAATGTTTACATCTATGTTCATATCAGTCTGGGTTTTCTTTTCTTGCCATGTCTTCAGCTTTGGTATCAGGGTGATGCTGACCTCATGAAATGAATTGGGAAGTGTTCCCTTCTCTGTTTTCCAGAAGAGTTTGTGTAGAAGTATGGTATGGAACTATAATTACAGCTGCTTTAAAATCCTTATATGCTTATTTGAACATCTGAATTATCTCAAGGCTGGTCTTTGTTGATTTCCTTTTTTCTTAATGATGGGTCAAATTTTCCTGATCTTCATACATCAAACAGTTTTGGATTTTATCCCCAACATTGTGACTGTTATGTTGTAGAGACTCGAGATTCTGCTTTGTTTGTTTTTCTGAGTAGGCAATTACTTTTGTTGGATTCCAACTGCAAATTCTTTCTCTTGGGTAGCAGCTCAAATCTCAGTTCACTTCTTTGTTCGTTAACTAGGCTGCTCACAGCCTGCCCCAGGCATGCATGGATGAATGGTTACACAAAGATTTGAGTAGAGATTTTGCACAGAATTTGGGACTTCCCCTCTCTGGCTCACTCCTTTATAGGATTCCCCTTCACTTTTCAGTGGCTGAACTCTGTCCTCTTTTTCAAGCCAAAAAGTTCAGGTTTTCTAGCAGAGGTTTAGCTGCCTTGTGTGATGCTGGCTTAGGCTTAGCGTAAGGCTAAAAGCCATAAATTTGACTAACTCACCCTGTGTTGTTCATTTTTTCCAAATGTTGACTCCTGTCCAGAATCTGCCATTGTTCATTCTTCAGTGTAAGCAGGTCATTTATTTTTTTATTTTTTTTGATGGTGCGGTTGGGGGAGTAAGTTTATCCAAAGTTTATATTGTTTTCTATAGGAGGGTCATGTCCATCAGCCACATTGCAGTGGAAATCTCCTTTTACCTTTGTTTTATCTATACAGATGCTCTTTTTAAATTTATTTTAAGCCGGTTTGACATATATATGACAAAATATTGTCCAATATAAAATGGACTTTTATTTTGTTTGGTTCTAACAACAATGGAAAAAATCTAAAAATGCTAAAATGAAGCCTCTTGACACCCCTTCCACTTCTCCACTAGAAAATGTTGATTCTTTTGTGTTCTAACAGTGCTGCGGATCACTTTTCTGTGATGAAGGCAAAGTCATCAGCTCATAGTATAAGGCTGTTGGAGGGGAAGAACTTGAAAGGGGTCACGCTGGATAAAAAGTACCCTACTCTTCCATGATGGGAGACTGTTCCCTGCTTCCTCCTCGGGTAATTCATTTACTTATTAAATATTTATGGAGCACCTAATATGTGTTAGACCAGGTGCTGGACATCAGGGGTATGATTATCAGCAATTTACTAAGGGAGCCAGACACGAATCAACAACCCACAGGTATAGAATTTTTACCCTGTGATAACTGCCATGTGTTAAAAGCAGAGAGTGCGTAACAGGGAACTTGGCCCAGCCTGAGAGGTCAGGGAAGGCTTCCCTCAGGAGCGAGAAATTATTGCAAAGAGGAGGGAAAGTGAACTAAGTGTGTGTGCCAGTGGGGTAGTTCCAGGTAGTGGAACAGCATGTGCAGAGAACCAGTCCGGGAGGGAGGGCTGAAAATTTGAAGAACTGAGAGCAGACGGGTAAGCTAGAGCATTAACAGTGAGGGCGCAGAGCACAAGAGAAAGTCTGAGAGGGCAGGGTCCTGGTCACGCAACCTTGTTGTCCAGTTTAGGATTTGTGTTTCCTTCTCCTCCCTTTCCCTATGTATCTCCTCTTACCTCTTTGTTAAATTGCTAGGAAAAGAATTCATGGATTTGCATGCAAAGAAAATCCCTGCCCTTCCCCACGCCTGTCCCATTCCACAGAGATAACCGCTGCCAAGGTTTCCCGTAGATGCTTTTAGAGCTATTTCACAAAGGAACACACATATGTGTAAGAATATACAGCTTCTTCTAAAAAGACAGTGTGTTGGGGAAGGAGGATGGGGTTTCTATGCACAGTGTTTTGTGTTTTTTTTTTTTTTTACCTTCATTTGTTTCACTTGACAATGAGTGAAGAGACTTTTCTACATCAGCGTGGTTGGTTATACATCACTTTGCTTCAAGGGCTGCATGGCACTCCAGTGCATGGATGTGCCATTCTGTGTTTATACTCAATCACTATTGATGGGCATTTTAAGTTCCTTCTGTTTTTTGTTTTTACAAACAGTGTAACCAGGAACACACTAATAAAGACATATTTGAGCACATGAGTGAGTATATGTGTAGGATAAATTTACTTCAGTGGAATTTCTTGGTGAAAAAGTACGCACACTTGTAATTTTGACAGGCATTGCCAATTGTCCTTCAGCGATGTTTGTCCATTAAAATGTTCTATAGGCATAGCTTAGCATCAGGGGCTTAAGAAACTGTTTGGGCACAGAACAGTATATATTCACCTCCTGATAAAAGGGAAACTGCAAATTTGAGATCAATAATTATTTAATTAAATATCTCTACAATGTATTATCTGTAATGTTAGTATTCATAAAGAAAGTTGATTATATTTGAAAACATTTAGGTTATGTATTTTGCTTATTTTGCATGAATTCACAAGTATGTACAACTGTTGAGAAATAGCTTATCATAAATTAAATAGCCTATCATAAGAATTACGTATAGCCAAATAATTTCAAAAGCAAAATTATAAAAACCTTTTCAGTATTTCAATATCAGCAAAATTCTACTTAATATAGGATGTATGTGTATTTTAATATATTTCATATAATGTAGGGCACGGTTTCCAAAAGTCAAAGTGACTGAGATCTGTAAAGGTCTTAAAATGGCCTTGATGGTACAAACCATGTAGGAAATTTCCTGTATCCTTCTGCCTTCACCAACATTGTGTAGCTTCAAAACTTTTAATCTATGCCAACATGGTAGGCAATGTTTTTGCTTGTTTCTTGGTTTAGTATTTATTTCATTATGAGGGCAGTTGAGCATCTTTTTTGTAAATTTTATGTCATTTTTTTCTTTTATTGTGAATTGAATTTTTGTGTTCTAGATCAATTATGCTATTGGATGTTGATCATTTTTTGTTGATTTGTGAGGTCTTTTTATATAATGAGGAATATAGCTCTTGGTTAGTTAGGCAGGTGGTAGTGCAAATATTTCCTTCCAATTGTTATTTGTTTTTGCCAGCTGTATGGTAATTTATATGTATTCTCTTTTTGCCTCCAAGAGTTTTATACAGTTTTCCTGGTTAAGTTAAAATTTTTCCTTTATGGCTTCCTGAAGGAAGTCTAAGAACAACAGGAAGCCTTGAGTGGTTTAAGCACGGAAGTGATATGATCTGATTTGTGTTTTAAATGTGGCTGCTGCATGGAGAACTGGAGACTGAATCTCAGAAGAGCAAGATTAAATACAGGGAGAATTGTTAGAAGGTGAGCGGCAATGGTAGCTTAGCTTGAAGGGGGCAAATGGGAAAACTATCAGGAGGCAAAACCAATATAACTGGTGGTGGAATATAAGGGAGAGAGAAGCCTCAAGGGTGACTCCCAGATTTCTGGTTCTGATAACAAAATGGAACGAGAGCAGCCACTCTCTGATACAGCAAACACTAAGGGAGGGCTAGGTTATTATCGTTTGTTTGTTTTGGTAGGGTTTGTGGCTCAAGTTGGTGAGAATATAGATAGATTTAGGACACGTTGAACTGAAGCAGCTCTGAGATATCCAGTGGAGAAATAGTTGTTGGATCCTTGGCAATGGAACACAGGGGCCAGTCATTTGATAGGTGTGTTTCCACTTCACGCGTCTTGGTTTCCACACTGAGGATCAAAGTTCGACAAACCCCTTCATGGCCTTGACTCACAATGTGAAAAAGCTCAACTTGGGGCCAGAGGTTGGCAAAGATTTAAGGAATTGCTAAATGATTTTCCTGCTGAGGAAATGAGCTTTTGGCTTAAGCAGAAATGCATACCCCTTTCAATCATGAATTTATGGCCCTACAATGTTTTCTTTTAATTTAAAAATAACATCAACCTTAGAAGAAAGTTGCAAGAACACTACAAAGAATGCCCTTTTTATCAGTCACCTACTGCTAGTTATCCATTTTTGTATTAAAAAAAACGACCCCAAAACGTAATGGCTTAAAACTGCAGCCGTTATATCATATATTATGGTTTTCTGTGTTGAGAATTTAGACAGAGCCCAGCTAGGTGATTTCCATTCCACGTGGTGTTGACAGAGGTCATGGGATGGTATTCAGCTGGTGGATGGACCCACCTGGAGAAGCCGATATAGCTTTATTTCGCATGTCTAGAGGATGGCTGGAAGGCTGAGCTCGGCTGCAAGTATCAGCAGGAGCACCTATATAGGGTCTCTTCAGTGTGGTGGTCTCAGGGAGTTGGATGTATTGTAACAGTTCAAGGTGAAAGCTTTCCAAGAGTCCACGGTCAAAGGTGCAAGGCTTCTCATGACATAGCATCGCTTCGCCTACATCCTAGCAGTGAAACAAGTCAGTAAGGCTAGCTTGAATTTAAAGATGGGAATTCATTTTCATCTCCCCGTCACAGGAGCAGCAAAATGTTTGTGGCCATCTTCATTGCACCACAATTCACCAATTAACATTTTGCCACATTGGCTTTATCATCTTCTCTCTGAACTAGTTGAGAATAAGTTGTATGTATCATGCTCTTTACCCCTAAATGCTTCCTTATGTATTTCCTAAAAACAAAGAATTCTTTTACGTATCCACAGTACAGCAGGAGTTTTAACATTGACAACTATTATCTAATCTATAGTCCATATTCCAATTGTCCAAATAATATCATTTATAATAATATTTTTACGGTCCAAGATCCAGTCCAGGGTTGTGTGTTACATCAATTATCAGGTCACTTTAGTCTCCTTTCATGTGGCATGTCTCCTCTTCCTTTCTTTTTATTTCAGAACTTTGACATTTTAAAGAGTTACAGTCATGCCAATTGTTTTGTGAAATGTCCTTCAGTTTGGGCTTGTCTGATATCTCCTCATCATTAGTTATAGGTTATGTGCTTTTGACCAGACTACCACAGAATGATGTTGTGTTCTTCTCAGTGCAACATACCAGGAAGTATATCATGTTGGTTTGCCCCATTCATGACTTGTGATGTTAATTTCAATCATTTTGTTAAAATGGTGCCTGTCAAATTTCTGTTTTTTCCTTTTCTAATTAATAATTATTTGGGGGGAGAGATTTGTTGAGACTCTAAATAGCTTGTTCCTCAGTAGACTTTCACTCACATGTTTTAACATCCCGTGATGATTCTTGCCTGGTTCTATTGCTAGGATGGCAGTAAAATGCTGATTTTCTGATATCATCTTTTCTTCTATATTATTTGGCATTCTACAATGAGGAAGAGCTGTCCCGTATGTATGTATGTGTCATTTGTATCTACTATGGATTCTTATTGTATTCAAATGATTATAATTCATTACTGTCATATATTTGGATTTTTAGTGCCTTCAGATGTCTTCCACGTACTTTTGATATACTGCTATTATTTCTTACTTCCTGTTACAGTACAATATTCCAGACTTACCTTGTACTTTCCCTTCCCCAGTTCTTGAATAGCCCATCTCTTCAACCATCTTTGGTTCCTTTTAGCAAAGAATGCTTTTCAGAAACCAAAAAGTGTGTGCTCGCGTGTGCTCACTGCTGGCGGGGTTGGTGCTCCCAGGCCCTTTCCCTGGGCAACGCTACACATGCCGGTGTCCCTATTCTAACGTGACTCTGGAGGATTTGCTTGCTTTGCCCCATTGCAGAGTTGCATCTCCTTTCTTCCACGGTGAGAACTATGATTCCTGAAATCATTAGTATGTGCACAGACTGTTCACACCCAAAACCGTAGAAAATGATTTTAGGATTCTTATGCTACTACAGAAAACCAAATCTAGTGAGTCAAATACAAGACTTATTTTTCATTTATGCACTTGTCAGGAATGGCTGAAACCTGCCAGGATTTGTCTCTGAGGCTGGGTATATTGTTACTGGAACAAAACGATCATTCTGCTGATGTAAAAGGGGTGGGGGAGGCACTCCGGTGGGCATCCAGTAATGATGGCTACAGTCCCTCTGGGTGTCATCAGGAGAGCACAGTACGAGGGGAATGAAGTGAGGGAGAGGAGACTAGAAAGCCGAGGTCCAGGGCAGAGATGATAAAGGCCCAAACCAGGGAAGCCTACGAGGGACGTGTTGCCCATGAAATCAGCTGAGCCCTTCGAGAATCGTGCACACTCTGGTCTGTACCAGCTCCCTGGATAATACGTTTCAAATGTGCATTATCCAGGAGAATACTAGCTATGGGACCTTGGACAAGTTATTAACTTCTCTGAGCATCACACAGTCACTTTGGCTCTAGCAGAAAGGGTGTGAGCCTGTTCATGATGTTGTTCAGAGAATTTTTCCAAATTTACTTCTAATCAACGGTTTTGGCCAATAGTATGCTTTTCTTTAATTGGCAATTACAAATTCCTTTTAACGCTACAGGAATCACAGATCCTTTTAATCGATGGCATTGTAATGGCAGTTTTCATCTCAAACCACTTTATTTTCTGAGGAAATGAGAGACTGTGTCAAGGATATAATGAGATAATTCAATGAAGAAGATGAAATGCTTGACTACCACACAGGTAATAGCCAACCAAAAAAGGCCCAAGTGGCAATAGATCAGGTAGTGTGGAGTGGTTAACTTTCAGTTGCGTGGATGGAATACATTCTGAGCTATGAATTCCCCATGGGCTCGAGGTCTACCGTCCTCAGTGATGGCCTGACCTGGCTGCCTTTCAACAGAGGGGGTGCTACCCATGTCACTAGTAACACGCAGGGCTTTGGAGTCATCCAGACCTGTATCCACATTCAGCTCTGTTATTTATTGCTGTATGATGCTGGGCTCTGACATGGGGGTAAGAAATCCTGACCCCGTAAGATATTATATACCTTTGATGAGATAATGAATGAGGAAAGTCAAGTACACAGGCATACAGTAAGTAAAAGTGCCCTTCTCCCTCTGCAACTTCCACAGATTTACTTCTGTGCCCTGGCAAAGCCCTATTTGTCTATAGTGGCCTCAGCTCCACAGTGGATTCAGCCTAGTACTTCATCAACCAGCTCTGAGGACTAGACCACCAGAGGAATGAAAGCCAAGACAAGCAATAGTTCTTCCAACACCACACCCAGTATTTCTTTCAGGACTCAAGGAACAATAAGTCACCTGTTTCTCTCTTTTTGTAGAGAAAATTTTTATAAATGTTTTACAACACCTATCCAGTGCCTAATCTCTGTATTGGATTTTGTGGGTGATACGAAGAAGTATAAGATGCAATCTCTACTCTCCAGGAACATAAAATCCCACTAAGGACCCAAAATAAACATAATGCAGAGCAGACAGACCTGGGTACAAATCCCAATTCTACCACATACCAGCTATGTGACCTTGAACAGTCACTTAACCTCTCTGCACCTCTATTTCCTCACCTATAAAATGGAACCACCAGTACCTACATTATTAGGTCATCGTGAGGTTTAGAATAGCCACTACATGTAATGGACCTGGCACAGGAGGCACTTGAAAAATCTGAATTCTTTCATCCTTGAACCACATGGTAGTTAATTAACCCAACAGAAAATCTATTATAAGACAGCCTATAATTCATTGCCATGTGAAATGCCCTGACATTAAAGGCTCTTGGAGTTCAGTGAAGGGCAGAACCCTGCAGACTGAGGTAGGTAGGGTAGATTCCTGGGTGAAGAAGGGAAGTAACTAACATCTTCCAAGAATGGGATGATTTTCTCAGATGCATCATGGGAGTCGTGGCCTCAAGCCCTTGTCTGCTGCACAAATGGTAAAGAATAAAGACTTGGGCATATAAGATAGAAGTGGCCTATTGAAGACTGAACAAAGTCATTCAGTTATCGACCCAATCAATGATACTGCTTGCCCTCTACCTGCCAGTTCTCACCATCCACCTGTCTCAATGGTCTTCCATCCCATTATGAATGAATTGTCCCTCCTGCAGTAATCAGAATCCACTGGGCAATAACAAGCCAAATGAGGACAGATATATGTCTTGGAGAAAGAAAATGTTAATGGACAGAGATGAGTTCACCCCAATACTCCTAAAGCACAGCTTTGAACAAAAAAATATACAGGGAAATTTACTTGCAGGAAAGGATGTTAATAAAAATCACCAGCCATGGTAAATTGTGTTATTGTTCCCAATTATCAGCTCCCTCTTCTATAAGAGAAGCATACATCCCTTCTCTGCCAGGACTGTCAGTGGGCAGAGTGCAGCAGCGTCCCATTGATTTTCAGGATGGCCATGTGATGCTCTTTGGCCAATGGAATATGAGAGGAAGTAATAGGCATCTGAGCAGAAACATTAAATGCGTTTCAGTGATTTATTCGGCCTCATGCTCTTGTCTTCTCAGTTGATGTGACTGTCAACTTGGGTCCCAGAAGGAGAAAGCCTGGTGCTCAAGGTAAGCCAAGCACAGCTGACTCATGACAGAATTACGCAGACCAGTAGACCAGCAGAGCCATGCGTTAGAAATGTTTGTTATTGGAAGCCACTGAGATGTAGAGGTTTGCTGTTGCCACAGCGAAAGCTGACTAGTACATTAACATTAATTGAACACTTGCTCTGTGCTGGCACTGTCCTTAACACTACATACGTTCTCTCATTTAATCCTCACATTAGTCATGTAAGGCAATGTTTCAGCCAGCGTTTTCTATTCTAAACATCAGAAAATTACTGTGGCTGAGTACAAAGGAAGAGTAAAAGGAAGGCTTTTGCTCCAGCCAAGACAGAACAACAAAATCTGGATGTGTCTTCCCACCTGAAAGAACTAAAGATGAGACAAAATATTTGAAACAGTGGTTCTCAAGATACTAGACAATAGGCAGTGAAAGAGAGTGATCTCTAAGAGATGGGAAACAAATAATTGACCCAGTTTAACTCCCTAGAGAGAGTTTCCAGGCCACGGCACAAAAAAAGGGGGAAGCCAGGCAGAGCTTGGTGATCTCGTTGATTTAGGAATATGGAGCTAAGAGCAGGGAGGCCAAAGTGACAAAAATCTGCAGGGCAGAACACTGGCCAGAAAGCTACACAGAAAGAGGACCACGGAGATTTGCAAAGGGTCCCCTTGGAAAATTCAGCTGAGTCAAGATCAGGATATGCATAAGAGGATACTATCCAAGGCATGGAAATAACTACCAAAAAGGCTAGAGGAAACAATCCCTGGAGCTCACTCAGAACATCCAACAGAATACTCAGAAGGGTCTTGCTCCATGGTGGGAAAACATTACCACCAGGCAAGCAAAGAAGCAGGTACATACAACCCAAAGTGAAGATAAAAATCAGTCCATGGAAACTAACCCCAAAATGACAGGTAACAGAATTAGTAGACAATGACATTTAAAAAGTATTATGACTGTAGTCCATATGTTCAAGATACTAGAGGAAAGATGGCACATGTTAAATGAAGACATGGGAGATATAAAAAGAGGTCTAAGTTGAATATCTAGAGACAAAAACTATAGAGTCTGAGATGAAAAAACACTGTCTGGGATTAATTGCAGATTAGATATAGCAGAGGAAAGATTAGTGAAGTTGAAGACATAAAAATAGAAACTTACAAATGAAGCACGGTGAGAAAACAGATGAAAAAAATGAACAGAATAACAGTGAGCTGCAGGGCAACTTCAGGTGGCCTATGTACATGTAACTGGAGTCCTTGAAGGAAATGGAGGGGGCAGAAAAAAAAATATTTGAAGAAATAATGGCCAAAAAATTTCCCACTATGATGAAACTAAACCCACAGATCTAAAAAGCTCAATGAAACCCAAACATAAGAAACATAAAGAAAATCACACCAAGGCACATCATAATCAAATTGATTGAAAACACTGATAAAGAAAAAATGCTGAAAGTAGCCTAGAGGGAGGAGGGAACACATTACATCAGAGGAAGAAAAATAAGGATGATTGCGGATTTTTTTGTCAGAAACAATTTAAGCTAAAAGACAAGAAGCAACATCTGAAATGCTGAAATGAAAAAATAGAAAAACAAAACCCCATCAACCTAGAATTCTTTACCAAGAGAAAATTTTTTTCAAAAATGAAGACAAATAAGACTTTTTCAGATATACAAAAGCTGAATAACTCATCATCATCAGACCTGCACTGTAACAAATGTTACAAAGAAATCCTTCAGGCAGAAGGGAAATTATACCAGATGGAAATATGGCTCTATACAAAGGAATGAAGAGTGTTTGAAATGGTAACTATATGGGTAAATATAATGACTTTTAAATTATTATTTAAATATCTTTAAAAGATAATCAACTGTTTAGAGCAAAAGTAAAAATGTATTTTATACATTTATAATATAGAGGTTAATAACATATATAGAATATATGACAGGAGTAAAATGTGTGATAGCTATACACAGAGACCAAGCAGGGATATACTATTGTAAAGTTCTTATCCTACATGTGAAATGGTATGATATTCCTTGAAGGTGGACGGTGACAAGTTAAAGACATATACTGTAAACCCCAAAGCAACCACTCAAATAACACAATGACTTACAGCAAATAAACCAACAAAGCAAAATGGACTTGTAAAAAAATAATCAAAAATGAGGCAGAAAAAGAAGGAAAAAGAATAAATGGAACAAATACAAAACAAATAGCAAAATGGTAGCTGTAAACCCTACCATACCAATAATTGAATTAAATAGTTTAAATACCCCAATCAAAAGGCAGAGATTACTCAATCAGATAATAGAACCAAGTCACAATTATATGCTACCTAGCAGAAACCCATTTTAAATAGAAAGACACATACAGGTTAAAAATAAAATAAGGGGCATCTCTATGTCCTCTTTAGAGAAAAGTCTCTTCGTGTCCTCTGCCCACTTTTTAATAGGGTTGTTTGTTCTTTTGGTGTTGAGTTGTATGAGTTTTTTTATACATTTATACAATGGAGTATTACTCAGCCATAAAAAAAGAATGAAATCTCGCCATTTGCAACAACATAGGTGGACCTTGAGACTATTATGCTAAGTGAAATAACTCAGAGTGAGAAAGACAAGTATCATATGATCTCACTTACATGTGGAATCTAAAGAACAGAATAAATGAGCAAGCAAAACAGAAATAGATTCAGATATACAGACAAAAATAACTTGTTGGTTGCTAGATGGGAGTGGGCAGGGAATGGGGGAAAAGCTAAAGAGATTAGAAAGTGCAAATTAGTAAACACAATATAGTCATGGGGATATGAAATACAGTATGGGGAATATAATCAATGTAAAGATTACATAGGGTGCCAGATGGGTAGTGGACTTATCAAGGGATCACTCTATAGACTGTGTAGATGCCTGACCAATGCTCTGTACACCTGAAGAGCTGAAGTAGAATAAGACTGTATGTCATCTATAATTAAATATATATATATATATATATATATATATATATATATATATGTATATATATGTATATATACATATTTTACGAGGGGTGGAGTATAGCATAAGGAAGATAGGTAGTAGTATCATAAAAGTTATATAAGATGTCAAAGGAGTAGTAGTTTGGGGGGGTGGTTATCACTTTGTGAGGGGTGTAAATGTCTTAAGTATTACATTGCTTTATACACCTGAAACTTATAATAATTTTAAAAAACAACGAGGAAAGATGCACTATGTTAACACATTTTAAAATAAAGCTAGAATAGATATAATCATATCAAACAAAATAGATTCTAGAGCAGTGAGTATTCGCAAACACAAAGAAGGTCACTTCTTAAAAGGACATAACAACTCAAAGGTATATGTACCTAAAACACGTGAAACAAAAACAGATGAATAGCAAGAAGAAGCAGACAAATCCACAAGAATAGCCATAGATATCAACATCCTTCTCTTAATAAATGACAAAACAGGTAGATAGAAAATCAGCAGGACTACAGAAGACTTGAATAACTCACTGCTGTCTCCAGTACACTCCACCCAACAGAATACACATTCTTTTCAAGTGCACCCAAAACATTTACAAAGGTCACCTGTATTCTAAGCCATCAAATAAATTTCAGCAAAGTTAAAACGTTAGGTCATACAAAGAACATTCTCTGACCACAATAAAATTAAATTAGAAGTCAATACCAAAATGATGTCTGGAAAATCTCCAAATATTTGGAAACAAAATTACACAATTCTAAGTAACCTATGAGTCAAAGAAGAATTTTAAGTTACAAAGAATTTTGAAGTGAATAAAAAAATGAAAAGCAACATAGCAAAACTTGTGGGATGCAGCTAAAATGGTTCTTAGAAAGAAATTTGTAAGACTAAATGCCTATTTAGACAAGAAAAATGGTCTCAAATCAGTGATCTCTGCTTCTATCTTAAGAAACTAGAAAAAGAAACTAGAAAAAGAAGAGCAAATGGATGCCAAAGAAAGCGTAAGAAAAGAAATAGTAAAGACCAGAGCAAAAAATCAATGAAATAGAAACAAAAAACCTAGAGAAAATAAATGAAACCAAAAGCTGATTCTTTGAGATCAATAAAATTGATAAACCGCTAACCAGACTTAACAGGCAGCGAGACAGAGATAGAGATAGAGATAGAGATAGAAATAGAGATAGAGCGAGAGAACCCAAATTACCAATATCACAGATAGAGGCATTTCCTCAGGGAGCTCACTTCTAATCAGACTGGTATCTTTTTGGCAGAATCCAGATCACATCCACATCCAGCAGCAAGGGAGGCTAGGAGATAAAGGGGGGGTTGATTTTTACCAAAAACAGAATGTGAAGAGGGTTTGCAAGAGATATGAGAGCTATGACTGAGCACCGGGTTTTTTGTCCATCAGTGGGAAGGAAGTGACTGCTTCCTACCCAGATTCATGTGGTGGGGTGTTCCTCACACTTAGGAAGGTGGGTCAGCTGCTCAAAGCACAAAAGTGACAAATGCCACCAGAGAAAGGCACTTTATTGCTTCCATTTTACAGACTGGAAACTGAGCTTCCCAGACATTTGATAACTTGGGCAAGACCACAGCTTGAAGAACAAGCCCTTATAGACATCACCTAATTTAATCCTCACAACTCCATGTGGCAGCTATTATTGCCCCATTTTATATGAGGGAAAAATGAGGGCAATACAAGTTGATTAAAAGCTAAAAATCCTGTGCTATGGCCCTGCCACGATCTGCCTCTCCCATTGCACCACCGCCCCCAGTGTACCAAGGCATTTCAGGACAACAGAACTCTCCAGACCTCTGGGTGTAGGTAAGCATGTTTGTGTGCATGTGTGCACTCAGGAGTGTGCATGTGTGTCCGTAATATCTTGTCCGACACCAAGTTCAGTGTTCACTGGGTGAATTTGGGTGTCTTTGTCACTGACTCTCACCTGTCTTCTTTCTTACTACAGACTCACTCAGGTATATTCCAGAGTCCTCCTGGGGTGCTGAGATCTCTGGGCCCCATCAGCTCCAAGAATCTAAGAGGTAACAGGCAGTCGGGTGGGGAATGGAATGGCCTGGACTCTTCAGCCCTGTCCGTATGCAAATCATTTATTTGTATGCATATAATTCCGAAGAAGTGGTATTAGGGAGCCTTGGTCAATCATTTATGTTTCTGTGGATGCAAATTACTTTTGGTGGCTGGATTGAAACTGTTTTTGTTTGTTTGTTTGTTTTTAATAGGCTTTATTTTTTAGGGAAGTTTTAGGGACACAACAAAGTTGAGCAGAAGATACAGAGATTTTCCCTATGCCCTCGACCTTACACAGCTTCACCCATTATGTAACATCCCCCACCAGAATGGTACATTTGTTACACTTGATGAACCTACACTGACATATCATTATCCGGAAATCCATAGTTTACCTTAGGGGTCACTATTGGTACTGTGTATTCTCTGACTTTGGACTCATGTATAATGACCTTTATGTACCATTATAGTATCATACAGAGTGGTTTCACTGACTGAGAAACTTCCGTGCTCCTTCTTCCCTCCCTCCCCCTTGCCCCTGGCAACCGCTCATCTTTTGACTGTCTGCATAATTTTGCCTTTTCTAGAATGTC